>NC_050099.1:119926963-121176963 GCF_902167145.1 Zea mays
GCTACACCCATTGGGTGCACCTCTGGTGCGCCCAATAGATTTTTAATCTCAGAAGACAGAATGCTAATTTCTAAAGCATAAGCTGATGATAGAATGCTGATTTCTAAGGCATGAAATGAAGACCTTTGAGTGGTTTGTTTTCAAAAACCTACTCAAAGTTCCAAATGCTGACTTCCAAAGCACGATATGATGATAAAATGCTGATCTCCATAGCACCGAATGAGGACCTTGGAGAAGGCTATTTTTATTGAGTCACTCAAACTTCAGGAGCAACGCTCAATAGGTGCACCTTCAGCACGCCCATCACCAGAATGGAAATCAAGCCACATATTTGCGAGCTCGACCTAGAATCTTTGGGCCAATTATTTCAAAATCAACTCAAAGATTGGGGGCTTGTGGGTGACAGATTTCCCCCGGGTCTACTAGAAGGCAAGAAGGCCTCACGAAAGGCTTTGGGCCTATTGTCTCGCAAGGCCATCCCTTCGTGGGCCAGAGGAGAACCGCTGGTGGAATGGGTCGACGCGAGGAAGAAACAGACTCAGGCCCAGGCGTCTCGTTGGATTTAAGCGCTATCCACAGCGCCGATCTGACTTTCCCACGTAGGGTGACCTTGAATGTTAGAGCAAACTAGAGATAAGTCGGCAAGATTATAGGAAGATAAGTTCAGTCGGTTCACTATTGTTTAGGTACACATCATCATCATACACGCATGTAGTGCCCCACGGTCAAGTATATAAGGCCTAGGGGTACCCCTTCGTTTCCATCGACCATCTATTTAGCTCATTAGCCTTTCTCCATACAGGAGACTTCCCTTGTAACCTACCACATAAAGATCCACGCCAGGAAGTAGGGTGTTACACATCTCAAAGCGGCCCGAACCTGTAGAAAATCACCTGTCGTCCCTCGTGCATCCCGCACGAACCATTGAGTTACAGTCAACAACACCGTCCTACCCAAAAGCACCGCGAGGGATAACCCCGGGTGTGCGGTCAGGCTCCAAACACCGACACAGATGATGTCCCTTTGTCATGTGATCCTGTTGGGCAAGAGGTAACCCAGACAGTTTCTCGCGCTTCGTCGACCTTGGAGGGCGGTCTAGCTCACGAGGACACACTGGCCCTTAACACTGCTGGTCAGAGTCACCCAGCTCCTTTGGGTACGACCAAGGGTGCTTCAGCTTTGGAGGGTGCCGCTAAGGACGACCCAGCCCCTGAGGGTGGTGCTGAGGACAACCCAGCCCTCGAGGGTGGTGCTGAAGACGTCCTAACTCCCAATGATGCTGGGCCAGGCTCCTCTTCGGCTGCTTCCTTGGACGTTTACGTTGGATCACCACTGGTTCAATCCAAGGAACTCGTGGTGACAAATTTATTTGCTACTCTCGTTGGTCCGGTCACCTTAGAGGCCAGTGGTCTAGACGGTAAGAATTTGCTGCCTGTCGATGGAGCTGAGGTCTCTCCGTGTCATGCTTTCAACATTGTTCATGTTGATGCCCCCTCGACAAGCAGTGCATCAATGCTTCTAGCTCTAGGTCTTCTTTTATTTCTCTCCAATCTCCAGGTGAGCCGACCTTTGCTTCTTATTGTTCATGTTGGCAAACAGGTTCTCTTGCTAATTTTTGAAATTGCAGAATGTCTTCGATTCTGTATCTGCCCTACTGAAATCTTGTGGCGTCCCTGTCCCTGACCAAGTTTCATCTTTGATGCAGTGGAACCCTCTACTGCTTCAAGGGCAGATAGAAGATCTGAAGGCCTCAAACCTTGGTTAGTGAGTCTGCAGTTTCCTTTTTTACTGTTTATTGTTTTTCTTATCTCATATCTTGTGTTCTTTTCCTGTTGCTTCACTAGCTCTGACTCAGTGATGCTCCAAAGATCAGATCTGCTGGTAGCACTGCCTCCGACCCATACACCATGAAGAATGGGGTGTTTCCGTGTAAAGCTCGGCTTGGCTGGGTTCACAGGCTCCAGACTACATATGGTAGTTCTGTGATCCATTTCCCTGTGAGTTTCTCGCTTTTGCCAAACACCTTTTTCCTGAGTGCATCGAGTATCATCCCGTTGGCTCTTTCCACCTGCCCATTAGCTCTTGGGTGTGCCACTGATGCATACTTGATCTGGATGCTCCTCTGCTCGCAGAAGTCAAAGAACTCTGAACTAGTGAAATTAGATCCCAGGTCTGTAATGATGCTATTAGGTATTCCAAACTTGAACATTATTTCATGGATGAATTGCCTTTGCTGAGGTCAAAGAGGCGATGGGCTTGTATTCTATCCACTTTGTGAATTTGTCAATGGCGACTAGTATGTGGGTATCCCTCCCATGAGCTTTCTTGAAGAGCCCAATCATGTCCAGCCCCAGCATGCAAATGACCAGGTCACAGGAATAGTCTGCAACTGTTGTGCAGGTAGATGCTGCAGCTTTGATAAGAACTGGCACACCTCGCACTTCTGGACTAACTCGGCTGCATCATTCTTTGTTGTCGGCCAATAAAACCTGGACTTGAAAGCCTTTCCTACCAGAGTCCTTGACGCTGCATGTACGCCACACTGCTCGATATGAATCTCATCTAACAGCTGCTTTCCAGTAGCCGAGTGGATGCACTTCATGAGGACCCCTCCTACACCTCTTCTATACAGCAGGCCCCCTATAATGGTATAGTGGGCCGACTGTCTTGCGATGCGGTCTGCCATAGCTTTGTTATCTAGTTCTTCCTCATTTTTATGTATCTGATGATTGACTCTCTCCAGTTATTGGGATCTGCCTCTGCCAGACTCAGAACTTGGCATTCCTCCATTTGATATGTGGCGACACTCGGTTGCTGTATTTCTTGGACGAAAACCTAGGTGAAACTTGAGCTCGACTGGACCCTAGCTTTGATAGTGCGTCAGCCGCTGCATTGCGATCCCTTTCCACATGGTGGAATTCTAATCCTTCGAACTTGTCCTCCAGCTTCTGCACTGTTGCACAGTATTTGTTCATTGAGTCGGTCGAGCAATCCCAGTCTTTGTTTACTTGACTTGTGACCACCAGTGAGTCACCGTACACCATTAATCTCTTGATGCGGAGTGAAATAGCGACACTTAGCCCATGGACCAGTGCTTCGTACTCTGCTACATTATTGGATGCTGGAAACAAGAGTTGGAGTGCATACTTGAGTTGTTCACCTCCAGCAGTGATAAAGAGATTCCCTGCCCCTGCTCCTTGCAGTCTCAGCGAGCCATCAAAGTATATCCTCCATATTTCAGTGACCTCTAGGCTTTCCGAGACTTGGTGCTCAGTCCACTCTGATATGAAGTCGACCAGTGCCTGAGTTTTTATCACCGTGCGGGGTTGGAACTCTATATCATGAGCTCCGAGCTCGCACGCCCACTTGGCTATTCTCCCAACAATTTCCTTGTTCTGAAGAATATCGCCTATTGGAAATCTTGTGACTACTATGACTTTGTGGTCGTCAAAGTAGTGCTGGATCTTGCGAGCGGTTACAAGTATCATGTATAATAGCTTCTGAACTTGGGGTACCTTATCTTTGAGGTTCCGAGGACTTCGCTGATGAAGTAAACTAAATGCTACACTGCATATGCGTGCCCTTCTTCCACCCGCTCGACTACTAACGCGGTGCACCACGTGAGTCATGCAGGAGATACATAGCAGCAAATCTTCTGTCGGCTGACCGGGCGTAGCCCGGCGTGGTGGCTTGAGTACTGGCGGAGTGGTCAAGAATTTCTTTAGTGCCTCTAGAGCCTCCTGTGCTTCTGTGGTCCACTAAAATTTGTCCACCTTCTTAAGCAATTTATAGAATGGCATTCCTTTCTCGCTTAGCCTTGATATGAATCTGCTTAGCGCTGCCATGCATCCAGTGAGCCTTTGTACCTTTTTCTGTGACCGTGGCGGTTCCATCCTCATAATGGCCTCAATCTTCTCTGGATTTGCTTCTATTCCCCGATGACTGAAAATAAACCCAAGTAGCTTTCTGGCTGGCACTCCGAATACACATTTTTTTGGTTTTAGCTTCCATCGGTAGCATCTCAAGCTGTTGAAGACTAGTTGCAGATCCTCGGTGAAGTTTTCTAAGTTTTCTGTCTTGATAACCACATCGTCAACATAAGCCTCCACTCGCTTGTCTAGTGATCGACTAAGCATGTCTAGATGGCTCTCTGGTAAGTCGCTCCAGCGTTCTTGAGGTCGAAAGGCATGGTGGTATAGCAGAAGGCTCCAAATGGTGTGATGAAGGCAGTCTAGGAAGGAGAGCATAGAGCAGCCAGTGGTCGAATCAACTACCTGATCTATCCTAGGGAGTTCGAAGGGATTCTTCGGGCAGTGCTTATTGAGATCAATATAGTCGACGCACATGAGCCAATCAACTTTATTCTTTTTGAGTACAAGAATGGGGTTTGCTAGCCACTCAGGGTGCAGTACTTCTCTAATGAATCCTGCTGACACTAGGCGAGCTAACTCTGCACGAATAGCCTCTCTCTTATCGGGCGTGAAACGATGTAGCTTCTGTCGGATCGGTCTCGCCTAAGGATACACTTTAAGTTTGTGCTCGGCCAGTTCTCTCGGGACTCCCGGCATGTCCGCAGGTTGCCATGCGAATACATCCCAATTATCTTGCAGAAACCAGACGAGCGCGCTTTCCTATTTGTTGTCGAGGCTAGAGCTGATGATGATAGTTTTGTGTTCATAAGAGAATCCCAGATTAATCCTTTTAGTTTCTTTAGTCGGACGCATAGAGGTCGCAACCTGAGCTTCGTTCGAGGGGATCGTGAGATTTTCATCCTCTAGTCTACCGTTTGTCTGTGTGGGAAGGGCTACCGTGGGCCTGGCGATGAGAGCTGTTTGGATGGTGCCCCGAAAGCATTCCGCGGTGCCTTGGAAGTCGGCGCGCATGGTGATAATCCCCTGAGGTCCCGACATCTTAAGTATCATGTACAGGTAGTGCGGAATAGCCATGAATTTCACCAGTCCTGGTCTTCCAATGATGGTGTTGTACCCGCAGTCGAAGCGTGCCACCTCGAACCTCAAGAACTCGGTTCTGTAGTTTTCTAGGTTCCAAAGGTGACAGACATGTAGATGTGTCCGAGCGGGTACTCCCCTTCGGTCAGTACGATGCCGAAGAAGGAAGTATCCGACTTAGTGAGGTCTTCGATAGTGACCCCCACTGCTTGGAGCATCCGGGGGAAGGTGACGTTGATGTTGCTTCCCCCCTCCACCAACACATTATTTACCTGGCTTTCTCGGATCACTGGATCAACGAGTAGCGAATACTTGCTAGGGTGATCAAAGTTAAGCCATTGATCAGCTCGGCTGAAGGTTATCGCGTGCTCTGACCACTGGTAAGGGGCCGGGGCACTGGTTGTGGCTACCAGAACCTGTCGGTCGTTGAGCTTTTGTTGCCTCTTGTTTTCTTGTGCCCCATGACCTCCGAAGATAACGTTGACCTCCTTGTCAACGAAGAGGAAAGCTCTTCCTCTCCCCTTTTCCTGCTACTGAGGCTGCCTGGGCTCGCCCGGCCCTCCTCGCGACGGGGGTGGTGGTAGTGGCTAGAATAGTTGGCCATGCCTGACGGAATGTTTGAAGCCTCGCGATAGGGTGTGGCGCAAGTCCTTGTGGTATGGACACTAGGAGTCGATGTAACACCCCTGGTGTTACTAGCACTAAAATTTGAGCATAACATCATGTGCATTGACATATCATGTGTTTGCTACACCTAGAATGCATTCACTAGGTAAAATTTTCAAACAGGTTGTGATGATGTGACTTGAAGAGTGCTTAACCTTAGGGTGGGGTACTTGACCCTGGAATTAGGGCCTAAGTATTAAAGTGAAGCCAAAATGAGTAAAAATCTCAGAAGCCATGAGAAATGTTCACAAGGTATCACATTTGATGGGCTTTAGTGGCACAAAAACTCTAAAGTACTCAAAACCCTAAAAAGAAACCCTAGAAAACCCTAATTGAACCCTAGGGGGTAAATGTAAATTCTAGGCACTTTTGGACCAAAGTGCAAATAGCAAAGTGATAAAACATCACAAACCAAGTAACTTTTACATTGGAGAATTTTCAAGTGGAGTGATGAAGTTTCTACTTATTCGCAAAAGTACCCCATGAACACTATATGGTTAAGTCTGAATTTCAGTTGAATGGTGTCAACTTTGGAGCTTGTTATCTCTGAATTCATAAGGAATTTGCTCTAGGTCAATACATCAAAATTGTAGAGCTATGATAGGGGTATAACTTTGCTTAAGTGACTAAGCCTTGATGCTATATAAAAATTGGAGTATAATGGGAAGAAAGTTTGGCTGTCAGGCGAGTCAGAAGACTAAAACTTGGCTGACAGTGAACTCTGACGAACTTCAGAGCAGATTTGAGCTTGATCGAGTGAGCAGATGACCAAAGTTCCTATGGTCAAATTGGAGCTTGTATAAAGGTTAACAACTTTATTGTAATCCGGTCGGTAGCTTATCATGTAGAAATCGAAGAAAACACCTCTGAAGATGCTCTGTCAGAACAACTAAAGAAGATCCTGATGGTACAATAGCGAAAAGATCTTCAGATGCAGTGAATGTGCCACCCGTGAACTCCGCGCCGTGATCCTCGCCAGCTTCACGATTTGTGCGCTCGTTGTGCGGATATCGGTCGGCGGTGAAAAGATCTTAGCATCTGGATTGGTTCGAACCTGGTCACTAGTAGGTTCACCGTACCCACTTGGTCTGCGATCGGGCGAGATGATCCCCGCCGGCATTAGCCGCTTACCGACCGTGCGCCACGTACCTAGGGGCTTTAACACGTCGCAGTAAACCATTGATGCAAGTCCGTCCATCGCCGGAGGCCTTGCCACGGTGAAAGCCACGATCACCCACGCCAGCGCATTTCTCCTCTATAAGGCCGCCAGCGCAACTTCTCAAAATTAGCCACCACCGCCCTCAGACACTATAAATTGGGTGTGCCGCTAGCTCTGTTAGGTTGTCACAAAGCTAGAGCACCCGCCCCTGCCTCCGATTAGCCACCATAGCGCCCTAATTTCTTTCTTCCCCTAATCTGGTTCTCCGCGCCGCCGTGAACCACCGTGTCGTGAATCGTCGTTTCCAGGTCCATTCATACCCTCCTTACCCTCGTTTCAGCACCCTTGTGTGCTATGGATGCTTATCGGCCTAGCCAATTGAACTAGACCACGTTAGATCACCGGGAACACCTCGGGTTGTCCTTGGTTTGCGCCATCACCGTGGACAGAGAGATTTTGAGCTAGAACTTCGCAATTGGTAGAGGGATTAGGGTCGCCCGAGGTAGAATTTAATGTCGACCAAGTAAGAAGCTTAGCCTTTGCATATTCCGGCCGATACAAGCTCGCTGGAGCAACTGCTCCGTCGTCTGTGGTCAGGGACCTGATCTTGCAATGAAAAGAAAAGGGAAGGGCCTCTGAGCAAATGTCAGAGACACAGATAAATAGTGCACATGGTTCTTTACCGGTTATTTGAATGCTCGTGTAATGCTTATAAAAATGCAATAATGGAAAAGATGTATCAACTGGTATCTTGAATACAACTTTCCTTCACGGTGCACTAGGGTGACAATGGTTTTTCTAGGTCAGTACCTTAGTAGGATTAGGCATTTTTACCCTAAAGAGCTAGGGTTTTGGGTTTAGTAATCAAATAGTGTCCAAAGCAAGTCAAACTTCACTCATAGGATCTAAATATCATATTAAGCTTATCCAAAAAATTTGGTTATTTTTGGAGTCATTAAATAATTCCTAAAATTCCAGAGGTATAGGTTTAAGCTCTTTTAAATACTAATTAATTCCTTGTTTGGACTAAAAATCCTAGAACTGTTTTTATTAAATACTAGAAAAATCTAGAAGTCCAACAAAATTAGTCTCATATTTTTACCATTTTTCTATAATTTTCTATGGATTTCCTAAGTCTGGTAGAAAAAAGAAAAAGAGAAAGCATAAACAGTAATGGGCTGAAACTACCCCAAGTCGGCCCATGCACAGTGAAAAGCGCGCCCGCGCGCACCTGCGGCGTCAGATTTGCAGAGAAGACCCTAACGATTTGAAAAACCCTTAAAGAGTCTGCAACGCTATTTCTCTGTGTCACTGACAATCGCAAACAGACCCTCCCCTTTTCTATTTCTTCACAAGTCGAGACCCCCGACCATGGACGGCAGAGTAGGGACTCCGACGAGCCCATATCGACCGGAAAACGCAACGACTATGCTTCCCCGTTGCACAACACCTAATTCTACCCCTAACGACCATTTCCCCTCACTCAATTGCAAGGTTCTGGCTCACAATCACTCTGTCCACGGTGACGGCACAAACCGAGGATAATCCGAGATGTTCCCGGTGATCTAGCGTGATCTAATTCAATTGGCCGGGCAGCTAAGCATCTACAGAACACAGGGATGTTGAAACGAGAGCGAGGAAGACATGAACGAACCTATAGAGAGCTAGCCATGGTGAGCTCACTCACGACAGAGTTTTGACTTAATTGGGGGAACTTTGAAATTGGAGCGCTCTGGTGGACGATCTGAGGCACGGGCTGGTGTGTTGGGTGCATGACTACCTAGCGGAGCTCATTGCATGCTCAATTTATAGGGCCCGAGGGCGGTGGCTCGTGAATTTGGAATGGCACGCTGGTGGCTGGAGAGAGGGGAGAGCACTGGCGCAAGAGATGTGTGCCTTTCACCGTGGCCAGACCACCGGCGATGACCGGACATGCTAGAGCGAGTCACTGCGACGAAGTACTGCATCTAGGCACGTGGCATCCAAGCGGCAGGCGGCTAACTCTGGTGAGCTTATCTGAACCGGCCGTGAGTTAAGCGGACACGGCGGTCGAGGCGGAACAGTGCCTTAAGCTCATCCTTAGTGCCAGATTTTTCATCGAGGAGCGTTATCCGTGTTCGACTAGGCGTGAATCGCGACACCGGCGTGAATCTGGGCACAAGGTCACCAGCGGTGAGGTGATCTTTTTCAGTCACTGTACAATCAGAACACCATTCAGTCTGTCTGACAGGGCCATTTGTAGGGCATTAATCTCCGTTTTCTGTGTGGCAACTTGTTAATCTCTCTGTAACAAAGTTCTAGCCCTATAATCTAGCTACAATCTTGCTATAGTAACCATGCTCAAACACTCACTGGATTATCTTCAAAAGAGCTCCCAAAGTTCATCCCAAGTCACTGTCAGTAAGATTTCAGATTCTGAGTTGACTAACAGCCAGACTTTAGGTCTATTTATCTCCAGATTTTGTATGTCAAATCACTTAAGAAAAGTTATGCTCCTATAGTAGCTCTATAATCTTGATATGTTGACCTAGGGCAGATTCTTCATGAATGAGAGATATAGGGTTCCAAAGTTGACCCTATGCACTGAATTTCAGACTTAGACATATATGGTTTCATGCGGTACTTTTTGCAAATAAGTCCAAACTTCATTATTTTGCTTGGAAATCTTCAAAAGTGAAAAGTACTTGATTTGTAATGTTCTAGTACTTGGTTATTTGCACTTGGGTCCAAAGTGCACAAAATTTACACTTAACCCCCTAGGGTTCCAATTTAGGGTTTTCAGGGGTCTTTTTAGGGTGTTTAGCACTTTAGGGTTTTGGTATCACTAAAGTCTATCAAAGATGATATCTTATGATCATTTCTAATGAGTCTTGAGGTTTTAACCTATTTGGGCTCCATTTTCACTCATAAGCCCAATTTAGGGTTAAGTACTCTACCTTAGGGTTAATCACACATCAACTCATAACATCACAACTTGTTTGAGATTTTACCTAGTGAATGCATTCTAGGTGTAACAAACACATGATCTGTCAATGCTCATGATGTTATGCTCAAGTTTTAGTAATAGTAACACCAGGGGTGTTACAAATGGGAAGAAAGTTTGGCTGTCAGGCGAGTCAGAAGACTGAAACTTGGCTGATAGTGAACTCTGATGAACTTCAGAGCCGATTTGAGCTTGATCGAGTGAGCCGATGACCAAAGTTCCTATGGTCAAATTGGAGCTTGTATAAAGGTTAACAACTTTGTTGTAATCCGGTCGGTAGCTTATCATGTAGAAATCTAAGAAAAACACCTCTTTAGATGCTTTGTTAGAACAACTGAAGAGGATCCTGATGGTACAGTAGCGAAAAGATCTTCAAATGCAGTGAATGTGCCGCCGGTGAGCTCCGTGTCGTGATCCTCGCCGGCGTCACGATTCGTGCGCTCGGTGTGCGAATGTCGGCCGGCGGTAAAAAGATCTTAGCATCCGGATTGGTTCGGACCTGGTCACTGGTGGGTTCACCGTACCCACTTGGTCTACGGCCGACCGAGATGATCCTCGCCGGCGTTAGCCGCTTACCGACCATGCGCCACGTACCTAGGGGCTTTAACATGTCGCAGTAAACCGTTGATGCAAGTCCGTCCATCACCGGAGGCCTTGCCACGGTGAAAGCCACGATCACCCGCGCCAGTGCATTTCTCCTCTCTCCGGCCGCCAGCGCAACTTCTCAAAATTAGCCGCCACCGCCCTCGGACACTATAAATTGAGTGTGCCACTAGCTCCGTTAGGTTGTCACGAAGCCAGAGCACACGCCCCTGCCTCCGATTAGCCACCATAGCACTCTAATTTCTTTCTTCCCCCAATCCGGTTCTCAACGCTGTCGTGAACCACCGCGTCGTGAACCATCGTTTCTAGGTCCGTTCATACCCTCCTTACCCTCGTTTTCAGCACCCTTGTGTGCTATGGATGCTTATCGGCCCAACCAATTGAACTAGACCACGTTGGATCACCGGGAACACCTCGGGTTGTCCTCGGTTTGCGCCATCACCGTGGAGAGAGTGATTTTGAGCTAGAACTTCGCAATTGGTAGAGGGATTAGGGTCGCCCGAGGTAGAATTCGTTGTCGACCAAGTAAGAAGCTTAGCCTTTGCGTATTTCGGCCGGTACTAGTTCGCCGGAGCAACTGCTCCGCCGTCCGTGGTTGAGGACTTGATCTTGCAAAGAAAAGAAAAGGGAAGGGCCTCTGAGAAAATGTCAGAGACAGATAAATAGTGCGCAGGGTTCTTTACCGGTTATTTGAACGACCGAGGTCCCCTGCACAAAATGGACATCGCGGGCGCGCGCGGGCGCGTTTCTCTATTCATGGGTCAGCTCGGGCTGGTTTGAGCCCGTTACTATTCATTTCATTTCTTTTTCTTTTTCTACCATGCTTAGGGAATTTTTGATTTGCTTTGTTGTGGACGAAACTAGCATTTTTTTGAGCCGAAGGCGAAAAACACCTTCCCTTCTTTTCGTACACAACGAAGCATAAAACTGCTTCTTTTTCTCTTTTTGCCGAAGCCTTATTTTTAGAGCCGAAGCATCCGCCTGTGTCTGTATGTTATGATGATGATGATCCTATGTATGTCTAAATGAATGTTTATGAATGCAAATGTATGATGTAATGTGTCGTGCAAATGAATGTCCAAACACACATACGAAGCCACAACCATAGCCTTCATTTCCTTGGGAATGACCGAAGTCTCTTTGCCGCTTATTTTTTTGGCTTCACCGCTTATTTTTCGGTGTATAAGTGCTGACTTTTCGTTGTAAATTCTGCATCCCCTTAGGAACGTCTTTTGAACTTCTTCGCCTTCTATTTTGGCGGTATCACATTGACTTTTCGCGCTTCGCCTTATATTTCAGCGGAATCAGCGTTGACTTTTCACTGCAAGCTCTGCATTCCCTTTGGAACAACTTTTGAGCAGAAAACTTACGCTGCGCTCCCTTAGGAACGACTTTTTGTAGCTTCGTCGTGCTCTGCATCCCCTTAGGGACGACTTTCGAGCTTCTCCCTGTTTTTTCCTTTTTGCCTGCACTCGATGGTGCATGCTGAGTTTTTACATTTACATTTTTGGGGGATTTTGCTCTCATAGAGCTGAATAAGTGAAAGGGAAATAGGCTTATACCTTTTCCTAATTTATTTTGGTGGTTGAATTGCCCAACACAAATAATTGGACTAACTAGTTTGCTCTAGATTATGAGTTCTACAGGTGCCAAAGGATCACAACAAAACAATAAAAAGACCGAAAAAGGATTCAAATATAGAGAGCAAAAGTCAGCCGAAGTATGCCCTGGCCTGGCGCACCGTACTGTCTGGTGCACCACCGGACAGTGTCCAGTGCACCACCGGACAGTGTCCGGTGCACCAGGGACTCCAACTCCGAACTGCTCACCTTTGGGAATTTTGGAGGCCACTCCGCTATAATTCACTGGACTATCCAGTGGAGCACCGGACAGTGTTCGGTGGTGCACCGGACTGTCCGGTGTGCCAGCGGAGCAACAGCTACTTCGCGCCAACGGTCGTCTGCAGAAGGCATTAAATGCTCTACAGTGCGCGCCAGAGTCAGAGCAGAGCCAGATGGCGCACCGGACACTGAACAGTGCCTGTCCGGTGCACCACCGGACTGTACGGTGCACCACCGGACTGTCTGGTGGCCCAGAAGACAGAAGCTCCAACGATCGGAATCCAACGACCAGGTGATGTGGCAGGCGCACCGGACTGTCCGGTGCGCCATGCGACAGCAGCCTTCACCAAACGGCTAGTTCGGTGGTTGGGGCTATAAATACCCCAACCACTCACCATTCATGACATCCAAGTTTTCTGACTTCCCACACCTTACAAGAGCTATAACATTCAATACAAGACACACCAAAGAGATCAAATCCTCTCCCAAGTCCATAGATCATTTCCAATCAAATAGTGACTAGTGAGAAGGGTGACTTGTGTTCATTTGAGCTCTTGCGCTTGGATTGCTTCTTTTTCTCATTCTTTCTTGAGATCAACTCAATTGTAACCGAGCCAAGAGACACCAATTGTGTGGTGGTCCTTGCAGGGACTTAGTGTCCTATTTGATTGAGAAGAAAAGCTCACTCGGTCTAAGTGATCGTTTGAGAGAGGGAAAGGGTTGAAAGAGACCCGGTCTTTGTGACCACCTCAACGGGGAGTAGGTTTGCAAAAACCGAACCTCGGTAAAACAAATCCTTGTGTCTCACTCTTCATAATTGCTTGCGATTTGTTTTTCGCCCTCTCTCTCGGACTCGTTCATATTTCTAACGCTAACCCGACTTGTAGTTGTGCTTAAGTTTATAAATTTCAGATTCGCCCTATTCACCCCCCTCTAGGCGACTTTCAATTGGTATCGGAGGCCGGTACTTCATTAGAGCCTAACCGCTCGAAGTGATGTCAGGAGCATCCGCCAAGAGGGAGCTCGGGACCGGCGACAAGTCCGCAAGCTCAGGGAGAACACACTCAAGGGAGTCCGCCCACAAGCACAAGGAGGAATCCTCTTCCTTCATCAAGTCCCAATGGAAGGGTGACAAGAAGAAGAAGATGAAGAAGGTGGTCTACTACGAGACCGACTCTTCGTCACCCTCCACCTACGGCTCGGAATCGACATCCGTCACTTCTAAGGGCCATGAGCGCAAGAAGTATAGTAAGATGCCCCTTCGCTATCCTCGTATTTCAAAACGCACTCCATTACTTTCCGTCCCATTAGGCAAACCACCTATGTTTGATGGTGAAGATTATTCTATGTGGAGTGATAAAATGAGGCATCACCTAACCTCACTCCAGAAAAGTATATGGGATATTGTTGAATATGGAGCGCAGGTACCAAAGGAAGGGGACAAGGATTATGATTCGGAGGAGGTCGAACAAATCCAACACTTCAACTCCCAAGCCACCACTATACTCCTCGCCTCTCTAAGTCGAGAGGAGTATAATAAGGTGCAAGGGTTGAAAAGTGCAAAGGATGGACGTGCTCAAGACCAAGCACGAAGGAGATGAGGTGACCAAGATCACCAAGAGGGAGACGATCGAGGGGGAGCTCGGTCGGTTCATGCTTCACCAAGGCGAGGAGCCACAAGCGATGTACAACCGGCTCAAGACCTTGGTGAACCAAGTGCGCAACCTCGGGAGCACCAAATGGGATGACCATGAGATGGTCAAGGTTATTCTAAGATCACTTGTATTTCTTAATCCCACTCAAGTTCAATTAATTCGTGGTGATCCTAGATACAAGCTAATGTCTCCCGAGGTAGTGATAGGAAAATTTGTGAGCTTTGAATTGATGATCAAAGGCTCCAAGAAAATCATTGAGCAAGGGGCCTCCTCCACACCTGATGTGTAACCCGTGGCATTCAAGGCAACGGAGGAGAAGAAAAGAAGAGATACTACAAGAAGAAGGGCGGCGATGCCCATGTGTGCCGCGAGTGGAACTCCGACGAGAGCTCCACCGACTCCTCCTCCGATGAGGATGCCGCCAACATCGCCGTCACCAAAGGGCTCCTCTTCCCCAACGTCGGCCACAAGTGCCTCATGGCAAAGGACGACAAAAGGAAGAAGGTAAAATCAAAATCCTCCACTAAATATGCAACCTCTAGTAATGAGGATAATTCTAGTGATGAGGAGGATAATTTGCTCACCCTTTTTGCCAACCTAAACATGCAACAAAAACAAAAGTTGAATGAATTAATTAGTGCTATTCATGAGAAGGATGAACTCTTGGACACCCAAGAGGACTTCCTAATTAAGGAAAACAAGAAGCATGTTAAGGTTAAAAATGCTTATGCTCTAGAAGTAGAAAAATGTGAAAAATTATCTAGTGAGCTAAGCACTTGCCATGATGTCATTGCCAACCTTAGAAATGAGAATGCTAGACTAATTGCTAAGGTTGATTCAAATGTATGTGATGATTCAATTTCCAATCTTAGAGATGATAATGCTAGTTTACTTGCTAAGATTGAAGAATTGAATGCTTCTCTTGCTAGCCTCAAGATTGAGAATGAAAAATTGATTGCTAAGGCTAAAGACTTAGATATTTGCAATGCTTCCATTTCTAATCTTAGAAGTAAAAATGATATTTTACATGCTAAGATTGTTGAACTAAAATCTTGCAAACCATCTACATCTACCATTGAGCATGTTACAATTTGTACTAGATGTAGAGATGTTAACATTGATGCTATTCATGATCACATGGCCTTGATAAAACAACAAAATGATCATATAGCAAAATTAGATGCTAAAATTGTCGAGCATGAGCTAGATAATGAAAAATTGAAATTTTCTCGTAGTATGCTTTATAGTGGGAGATGCCCTGGCATCAAGGATGGCATTGGCTTCCAAAAGGGGGACAATGTCAAACTTAATGCCCCTCCTAAAAGATTGTCTAACTTTGTTAAGGGCAAGGCTCCCATGGCTCAGGATAACGAGGGTTACATTTTATACCCTGACGGTTATCCCGAGCACATGCTTAGGAGAATTCACTCTAGGAAGTCTCACTCTGGCTCTAACCATGCTTTTATGTATAAGAGTGAGGCATCTAGTTCTAGGCAATCAACCCGTGCTAAATTGCCTAAGAAGAAAACTCCTATTGCATCAAATGATCATAACATTTCATTTAAAACTTTTGATGCATCTTATGTTTTGACTAACAAATCTGGCAAAGTAGTTGCCAAGTATGTTGGGGGCAAACACAAGGGGTCAAAGACTTGTGTTTGGGTACCCAAAGTTCTTGTATCTAATGTCAAATGACCCAAAACCGTTTGGGTACCTAAAATCAAGAACTAAATTTGTTTTGTAGGATTATGCATCCGAGGGCTCAAGTTGGATCATCGACAGCGAGTGCACAAACCATATGACAGGGGAGAAGAAGATGTTCTCCTCCTACGAGAAAAACCAAGATCCCCAACGAGCCATCACATTCGGGGATGGAAATCAAGGTTTGGTCAAAGGATTGGGTAAAATTGCTATATCTCTTGACCATTCCATCTCCAATGTTTTTCTAGTAGATTCTTTAGATTACAACTTGCTTTCAGTATCGCAATTATGTAAAATGGGTTACAACTGTCTTTTTACGGATATAGGTGTTACTGTCTTTAGAAGAAGTGATGATTCAGTAGCATTTAAGGGAGTGTTAGAGGGTCAGCTATACTTAGTAGATTTTGATAGAGCTGAACTCGACACTTGCTTAATTGCTAAGACTAACATGGGCTGGCTCTGGCATCGCCGACTAGCACATGTTGGAATGAAGAATCTTCACAAGCTTCTAAAGGGAGAACACATTTTGGGACTAACAAATGTTCATTTTGAGAAAGACAGGGTTTGTAGCGCATGTCAGGCAGGGAAGCAAGTTGGTGTTCATCATCCACACAAGAACATCATGACGACTGACAGGCCACTCGAGCTCCTACACATGGACCTATTCGGCCCGATTGCTTACATAAGCATCAACGGGAGTAAGTACTGTCTAGTTATTGTGGATGATTATTCTCGCTTCAGTTGGGTATTCTTTTTGCAGGAAAAATCTCATACCCAAGAGACCTTAAAGGGATTCTTGAGATGGGCTCAAAATGAGTTCGGCTTAAGGATCAAAAAGATTAGAAGCAACAACGGAACAGAGTTCAAGAACTCTCAAATTGAAGGCTTCCTTGAGGAGGAGGGCATCAAGCATGAGTTCTCTTCTCCTTACACGCCACAACAAAATGGTGTAGTGGAGAGGAAGAATAGAACTCTATTGGACATGGCAAGGACCATGCTTGATTAATACAAGACCTCGGATCGGTTTTGGGCCGAGGCAGTCAACACCGCCTGCTACGCCATCAACCGGTTGTATCTACACCGAATCCTCAAGAAGACATCTTATGAACTCCTAACCGGTAAAAAGCCCAATGTTTCATACTTTAGAGTCTTTGGTAGCAAATGCTTTATTCTTGTTAAAAGAGGTAGAAAATCCAAATTTGCTCCTAAGGCTGTAGAAGGCTTTTTACTAGGATATGATTCAAACACAAGGGCATATAGAGTCTTTAACAAGTCCTCTAGACTAGTTGAAGTTTCTTGTGACATTGTGTTTGATGAGACTAACGGCTCTCAAGTAGAGCAAGTTGATCTTGATGAGCTAGATGATGAAGAGGCTCCGTGCGTCGCGCTAAGGAACATGTCCATTGGGGATATGTGTCCTAAGGAATCCGAAGAGCCTCCACAAGCACAAGATCAACCATCTTCCTCCATGCAAACATCTCCACCAACTCAAGATGAGGATGATGCTCAAGATGATGAAGGAGAAGATCAAGAAGATGAGCCACCTCAAGAGGAGAGCAATGATCAAGGGGGAGGTGACCGTGATCAAGATGAGGAAGATGAACAAGTTCCAAGACCGCCACACCCAAGAGTCCACCAAGAAATTCAACAAGATCACCCCGTGAACACCATCATCGGCAATATTCAAAAGGGGGTAACTACTAGATCTCGTGTTGCTCATTTTTGTGAACATTACTCTTTTGTTTCCTCTATCGAGCCACACAGGGTAGAGGAAGCACTTCAAGATTCAGATTGGGTGGTGGCAATGCAAGAGGAGCTCAACAAGTTCACAAGGAATGAGGTATGACATTTAGTTCCACGTCCTAACCAAAATGTTGTAGGAACCAAGTGGGTCTTCCGCAACAAGCAATATGAGCATGGTGTGGTGACAAGGAACAAAGCCTGACTTGTGGCCAAGGGATATTCACAAGTCGAAGGTTTGGATTTCGGTGAAACCTATGCACCTGTAGCTAGGCTAGAATCAATTCGCATATTACTTGCCTATGCTACTTACATGGCTTCAAGCTTTACCAAATGGACATGAAGAGTGCATTCCTCAATGGACCAATCAAGGAAGAGGTCTATGTTGAGCAACCTTTTGGCTTTGAAGATAGTGAGTACCCTAACTATGTATATAAACTCTCTAAGGTGCTTTATGGGCTCAAGCAAGCCCCAAGAGCATGGTATGAATGCCTAAGAGATTTTCTTATCACTAATGGCTTCAAAGTTGGAAAGGCCGATCCTACACTCTTTACTAAAACACTTGAAAATGATTTGTTTGTATGCCAAATTTATGTTGATGATATCATATTTGGGTCTACTAACGAATCTACATGTGAAGAGTTTAGTAGGATTATGACACAAAAATTTGAGATGTCTATGATGGGGGAGTTGAAGTACTTCTTGGGATTTCAAGTGAAGCAACTCCAAGAGGGCACCTTCATTAGCCAAACAAAGTATATTCAAGACATTCTAAACAAGTTTGGGATGAAGGATGCCAAGCCCATCAAGACACCCATGGGAACCAATGGGCATCTCGACCTCGACACGGGAGGTAAATCCATAGATCAAAAGGTATACCGATCGATGATAGGTTCTTTACTCTATTTATGTGCTTCACGACCGGATATAATGCTTTCCGTATGCATGTGTGCAAGATTCCAAGCCGATCCTAAGGAAGCTCACCTTAGGGCCGTAAAACGAATATTCAGATATTTAGTTTATACTCCTAAGTTTGGCCTTTGGTACCCCAGGGGATCCACATTTGATTTGATTGGTTATTCGAATGCCGATTGGGCAGGGTGTAAAATCAATAGAAAGAGCACATCGGGGACTTGCCAGTTCTTAGGAAGGTCTCTAGTGTCTTGGGCTTCAAAGAAACAAAATTCTGTAGCTCTTTCTACCGCCGAAGCCGAGTATATTGCCGTAGGCTATTGTTGCGCACAATTGCTTTGGATAAGGCAAACCCTTAGGGACTATGGTTACAAATTAACCAAAGTTCCTCTTCTATGTGATAATGAGAGTGCAATCCGCATGGCGGATAATCCCGTTGAGCATAGCCGCACTAAACACATAGCCATTCGGTATCATTTCTTAAGGGATCACCAACAAAAGGGCGATATCGAGATTGCATATATTAACACCAAAGAACAATTAGCCGATATCTTTACCAAGCCATTAGATGAACAAACATTTACCAAACTTAGGCATGAGCTAAATATTCTTGGTTCTAGGAATTTTTATTGATGTTTTGCACACATAGCTCATTGATATACCTTTGATCATATCTCTTTCATGTGCTATGACTAATGTGTTTTCAAGTATATTTCAAACTAAGTCATAGATTGAAAGGGAAAAGGAGTCTTCGGCGAAGACAAAGGCTTCCACTCCACTCCATCGAAATTACTCATCCTTCGCTGTCACTCCGCGCCGCTCTCCAACTTTGGTATAATCTTCACTCATATGTTCTTTACCATAGGGAGAGAAAGTAAAAGGGCTTATATTTCACTCTAGCATCCGTTTTTGGTGATTCATGCCAAAGGGGGAGAAAGTATTAGCCCAAAGCAAAAGGACCGCATCACCACCAATTTTCAAAAATTTGAGTTAAGAAAAGTTTTTTTCAATTGATGATTTTTCAATCGTATCTTATTTTTGATAGAATTTCAAATTGGTACAACCTCTTCAAAACTAATATCTAAAACCCTCTTGAACACTAAGAGGAGAATTTGATTGAGGGGGAGTTTTGTTAGTCAAAGGAAAAGCATTTGAAACAGGGGAGAAAATTTCAAATCTTGAAAATGCTTCTCAAAATCTTATTCATTTACCTTTGACTATTTGCAAAAGGACTTTGAAAAGAATTTACAAAAGAATTTGCAAAAACAAAACATGTGGTGCAAGCGTGGTCCAAAATGTTAAAAATAAAGAAATCAATCCATGCACATCTTATGAGAATTTATTGGCTCAATTCTTAGTATCCTTCGCACTTACATTATGCAAACTAGTTCAATTATGCACTTCTATATTTGCTTTGGTTTGTGTTGGCATCAATCACCAAAAAGGGGGAGATTGAAAGGGAAATAGGCTTACACCTTTTCCTAATTTATTTTGGTGGTTGAATTGCCCAACACAAATAATTGGACTAACTAGTTTGCTCTAGATTATGAGTTCTACAGGTGCCAAAGGATCACAACAAACCAATAAAAAGACCGAAAAAGGATTCAAATATAGAGAGCAAAAGTCAGCCTAAGTGTGCCCTGGCCTAGCGCACCGGACTGTCCGGTGCACCACCGGACGGTGTCCAGTGCACCACTGGACAGTGTCCAGTGCACTAGGGACTCCAACTCCGAACTGCTCACCTTCGGGAATTCTGGAGGCCGCTCCGCTATAATTCACCGGACTGTCCGGTGGTGCACCGGACTGTCCGGTGTGCCAGCGGAGCAACGACTACTTCGCGCCAATGGTCGTCTGCAGAAGCCATTAAATGCGCTACAGTGCGCGCCAGAGTCAGAGCAGAGCCAGATGGCGCACCGGACACTGAACAGTGCCTGTCCGGTGCACCACCGGACTGTCCGGTGCCCAGAAGACAGAAGCTCCAACGGTCGGAACCCAATGGCCAGGTGATGTGGCAGGCGCATCGGACAGTGTCCGGTGGCGCACCGGACTGTCCAGTGCGCCATGCGACAACAGCCTTCACCAAACGGCTAGTTTGGTGGTTGGGGCTATAAATACCCCAACCACCCACCATTCATGGCATCCAAGTTTTCTGACTTCCCACACCTTACAAGAGCTATAGCATTCAATACAAGACACACCAAAGAGTTAAATCCTCTCCCAAGTCCATAGATCATTTCCAATCAAATAGTGACTAGTGAGAAGGGTGACTTGTGTTCATTTGAGCTCTTGCGCTTGGATTGCTTCTTTTTCTCATTCTTTCTTGAGATCAACTCAATTGTAACCGAGGCAAGAGACACCAATTGTGTGGTGGTCCTTGCAGGGACTTAGTGTCCCGTTTGATTGAGAAGAAAAGCTCACTCGGTCTAAGTGATCGTTTGAGAGAGGGAAAGGGTTGAAAGAGACCCGGTCTTTGTGACCACCTCAACGGGGAGTAGGTTTGCAAAAACCGAACCTCGGTAAAACAAATCCTTGTGTCTCACTCTTCATAATTGCTTGCGATTTGTTTTTCGCCCCCTCTCTCGGACTCGTTCATATTTCTAACGCTAACCCGGCTTGTAGTTGTGCTTAAGTTTATAAATTTCAGATTCGCCCTATTCACCTCCCCTCCAGACGACTTTCAATAAGAAAAAGGGAAATTACATGTTGTGGCCCCATTAAAAATCTTTCTCCCCCTTCGGAAAGGAAAAGGGTGCCATAGGAAAAATAAAAAGATTACATCAGCTAAACATAAGATCGCCGAAGCTCATCCGCATTCCAAGATCTAAGAATGTTGTTGTCGTTTATATCTTTCAATCTGTAAGAGCCGGGTCTTGACGAAGATACTACCAAAAAAGGTCCTTCCCACTTCAGCTGTAGCTTGCCTACTGTATCTGGGTTGGCCACTCTCCGAAGTACCAAGTGCCCTGGCTTAATGTTCTTTAGCCGAACTTTTCTGTCACACCACTTTATTGTTTCGGCTTGATATTTATTGATGTTGTCCACTGCCTGAAGTCTGATCCCTTCTATAGCATCTTTTGCCACAGAACAATCAGCTTCGTCATCTGCCGAAGCCATCGTTCTTATTGATCCTGCCTTAGCTTCTTCTGGGGTTATTGCTTCGTCACCACACAGTAATTTGAATGGTGTAAAGCCTGTTGACCTTGATATTGTTGTGTTGTGGCTCCACACCACTTTGATCAATTCATCTGGCCACTTTCCTCTAGGCTGATTGAAGATTAACTTCATTATTCCTGTCATTATAATGCCATTAGCTCTTTCAACAAGTCCATTTGACTCCGGATGCCAGACCGATGCAAAATGAATCTTTGTGCCAATTTGTTCACAGAATTCTTTGAAAGCTTCAACATCGAATTGTGTCCCGTTGTCCACAGTAATAGCCTTCGGCACTCCGAAGCGACAAACAATATTTTGCCAGAAAAATTTCTGGACAGTGACCGAAGTTATTGTGGCTAAAGGCTTTGCCTCAATCCACTTGAAAAAATACTCTACCGCCACCACAACATATTTTAGATTTCCTTGTGCTGGTGGAAGTGGGCCTAGTAAATCGAGGCCCCACCTTTGCAATGGCCAAGTGGGTTGTATTAATTGAGTGAGAGATGAAGGTTGCTTCTGATCTCTTGCACATTTTTGACAGCCTTCGCATTTTTGGACTAATTCTGCCGCATTCGAAGCTGCCTTCAGCCAATAAAATCCTTGTCGAAAAACTTTTCCCAACAAGGGCCTAGATCCAATGTGAGATCCACACAGACCTGCATGTATCTCTTTCATTAATTCCATACCTTCGGTTCTTGATAAACACTTAAGGAGTGGTGAACAAACTCCATGTTTATACAATTCCCCTTCTATTACCACATATGGTCTTGTTCTTGCCTGCATTCTTTTGTTATAAGCTTCGTCACTTGAAAGACAATTGCCTTAAAGGAAAGATATTATTTCAGTTCACCAGTCTTCACTGTGTACTGGAGAAATAGTAAGCACTGCTCTCTCCATGAGCTCAACCGAAGGTGCTTTTATTGCTTCAAAAAATACTTCGGAGGGAAGGGGAAGCCCCTGAGTCGCTGATTTGGCTAGCAAATCTGCATGCTCATTTTCACCTCTTGGAATATTCTTGATGGAAAAACCTTCGAAGGAAGCTTCCAACCTTCGGACTGCATCCAGATATTTTTCAAGCTTCGGATCTCGTGCCATGCTGCTCTTATCCACATGGCCAACAATAACTTGAGAGTCAGTCTTTAGGATGGCCCTTCTTATTCCCATTGCCCTTAGTTTCCGAAGCCCCAATAGAAGTGCTTCGTACTCAGCAATATTATTTGTGCAACTAAAATCCAGTTTGACTGCAAAACATGTTTTGACTCTTGAAGGTGCTACTAGAACCGCAGCTGCTCCTGCACCGAAGGTTCCCCAAGAACCATCGCAAAATACCGTCCAAGCTTCGGTATCCTTGCTTGTCCCTTCTTCATGAGCCCCTGGCATCCAGTCAGTGATGAAGTCTGCTAGCGCCTGGGATTGAATTGAAGATCTGTGCACGTAGTCAATGGTGAATTCATTGAGCTTCGCGGCCCACTTTCCAACCCTTCCAGTAGCTTCTCTATTCCTCATAATATCCTTCAGAGGCTGTGACGAGGGAACAATTATATGCTAAGCTTGAAAATAATGCCGAAGCTTCTTGGAGGCCATTAATACAGCATATAACACTTTCTCCAATTATGTGTAATTTTTCTTTGATAAGCTTAATACTTTGGAGACAAAATATACTGGAACTTGCTTTTTAGTTTGTCCTGCAAGCTTCTCCTGTACAAGCGCCGCACTTACTGCAGAGTGTGAAGCTACCACATACAATAGCAAAGGAGCCCCTGGCGTGGGTGGAGTTAACGTTGTTAGATCTATCAGGTATTGCTTCAGCTCTTCGAAGGCTTTCTGTTGAGCTGATCCCCATTGAAAGACTTCGGCTGACTTCAACACTTCAAAGAATGGTAAATTTCTCTCTTCTGATCTAGATGTGAATCGATTCAAAGATGCCAATCTTCCTGTCAGCCGTTGAGCCCCCTTCTTTGTGCTTGGTGGCTCCATCCGAAGAATAGCTTCGATTTTGTTCGGATTAGCTTTGATCCCCTTCGTTGAAACTAGACAACCAAGGAATTTTCCTTTCTTTACTCCAAAGACACATTTTTCTGGATTTAATTTAAGGCCATCTTGTCTAAAATTAGCAAATGTTTCCTGTAGATCAGCAATGTGATTTTCCTGCTTCATGCTCTTTACTATGATATCATCAACATATGTTAGTACATTTCTGCCTATCTAAGAATGAAGGACTTTGGCTGTCATTCTACTGAAGCTTCCTCCAGCATTCTTGAGCCCCTCAGGCATCCGAAGGTAACAATATGTACCACTGGGGGTTATGAAGCTGGTTTTTGGCTCATCTTCCTTCTTCATCCAGGTTTGATGGTAGCCTGAATAACAATCTAGTAGACTCATGAGCTCTGACGAAGCTGTTGCATCCACTAGAGAATCTATTCTTGGTAATGGGAACTCATCCTTTGGACAAGCCTTATTGAGATCAGTAAAATCAATGCACATTCTCCATTTACCATTGGCCTTCTTCACCATAACAGTGTTAGCTAGCCATTCCGGGTATTTTACTTCTCTGATGACTCCAGCACTAAGAAGTCTTTTCACTTCATTCCGAGCACCTTCGGCCTTGTCATCAGACATTTTCCGAAGCCTCTGTTTTCTGGGTCTGAAGGATGGATCGACATTGAGCGAATGTTCAATGACGTCCCTGTTGACACCATAGAGATCGTTGGCTGACCATGCAAAAACATCTTTGTTGTTGAATAAAAACCTTAACAACGTTTTCTCCTGCTCTTCAGATAGTTGAGATCTCAGCAATACCTTCTGCTCTGCTATGTCTTCACATAGAAGCATGGGCTTCGGCTGATCAGCCGAAGCAACCTTCTCCCTTCTGTACTTATACTGTTCACAAGCTTCGGCTCCATCTATATTATGGATTGCTTTTGAATCTGTCCAGTTTCCTTCAGCCTTTCTGGCAGCTTCCTAACTTCCGTGAATAGCAATAGGCCCTTAATCCGAAGGTATCTTCATGCATAGATATGCTGGATGAAGAATTGCTTCAAAAGCATTGAGTGTCCCACGACCAATGATTGCATTGTAAGGATACTCCATGTCAACAATATCAAACACAACTTGCTCAGTCCTTGTATTGTTGACAAATCCGAAGGTCACTGGCATCGTGATCTTGCCAAGTGCTACGATCTGCCTTCCTCCGAAGCCACAAAGAGGGCGTGTAGCATCATGAATCGTATCCTCTGGCTCTTGCATCTATCTGAAGGCCTTGGCAAATATAATATCCATTGCACTGCCTGTATCAACCAGAACATTGTGGACCAGAAATCCCTTGACGACACAAGAAATGACCATAGCATCATTGTGAGGGTAATCCTTGAGCTGAAGGTCCTCCTACGAGAAGGTGATTGGGATGTGGGACCATTTTGACTTGATGAAGGGTCCCTGCACCCCAACATGTTGTACCCTTCTCTGAGCCTCCTTCTTCTGCTTCTTGTTGGCTGGCTCTGAGCATGAACTGCCTGTTATTGGGAGCACCAGCTTCGTAGCCGAAGCAGCTTTAGCTTGGTTGTTGAACGAAGCCATCAGCTCAGAAAGTGGAAGTGAGTTCACCGGAGGTGGGCGCCAATGTTGGGGACTTGTTCTCAAATGCTAAGAGTCAAGAACAAGGCAACACGAAGTATTAAATGTTAATGTCCTTCGTCCTTCGAAGCATTATTTCCTTTAGGATATAACGATCTTCGGACGAAGGTCATGAAGGACATACCTTCATCATCACGGTTATAGGAAAATGAAAGATGAAACATAAATAAGCACATAATAATATCATTCATATATCGTCATTATACAAACTTGGAAATTTAACACTACTACAGATCATGCTATATGAGACGGTTAATTTTCAGTTATTAAGACGCTTATGAAGTGTCCAATTTTGATGGAGTCGCAAAAGATGTCCCACATTTAAGATGGTTATAAACCGTCTTAAAATATATTATATAAGACAGTTTTTAATTTATAACCGTCTGAAAAAGGTATTTGTTTAAGGCATTTTGTCCGATAAACCGTCTGAAAAAGGTATTTGTTTAAGTCATTTCGTCCGATAAACCGTCTTGAATTAGGTTTTTTTAAGACACTGCTTCTAAGGAATCGTAGAGAATACAAACATTAAAAGTCATAAAGTATTTATCAAACCGTCTCGAATATCCTACAATAATAGACGATTACAATATAAAAAACATCTTGTTTAGGTGACTAATAATGGATGTTTTAGAAACTGTCTTATTTAGGAGACTGATATTAGAAATTTTGGTAATCGTCTTATTAAGATTTAAACGAAATGACTTACACGGCGGTACATTCTTCAATTTATAATCATTTTTTCAGATATCATGTTATAATAATTTGAAAGAGAAATATACATACACATATATTGAACAACATTATAATTAATATAATATAAATAAGTATCATTCAATATATCATAAATAAACATTGTCAAACAACGCATACATAAGTGTACTCTAAATCTAAACTAAAATACAACTGTTTGCACTAATGTTAAGCCTAACTTTATATGAATTAAAGTCTCCACACTTTTGCGACCACCAAATTTGAATTCTATTCTATGTTTTCCTGTACAACAAATAGAAGAAAACTAGACATAGCAAAAAGCTCCAAGCAGCACGTGGATGGTCTCAAAGCTGCCCTTGTGCTTCTCGCTGTTCTTGATGACTCCTACACACCCGGTGTTCCTCCCACCAGTCACCATGACCACGTTGCCGACGTCAAACTTGATGAAGTCCATGATCTTGTTGGTCTCCAGATCGATCTTGATGGTGTCATTGGCCTTGATGAGCGGGTCGGGGTAGCGGGAGATAAGTCATTGGTAGAAAACTTGATGAAGACCATAGCAAAAAGCTCCAAGAAGTTCCATATGCCACAAAGTCTTTACAAATATGTAACAATGTAGGGACAAAGGGAGATAAGTCATGCCCAAAATATTATTTTTTGTAATAAATTACAGAAATGAAACGCTGCTAGAACAATTTTTTTCAGAGGGGAAAACAACAAATAATAAAGAATTAGCTGCAATCCCTACCTCCAGGCATGATGCCCATCCCTCCAACAATACCTGCAGCCGTGTTAGCCACCAAATTGCCATAAAGATTAGGCGTAACCTACAAAAAAAAGATTGAAACCCATAGGTAATCCTAATCCATGGTGTATTTGCAAAGAAGCATTCGAGAAAATTAGGAAAGCAGAAAAGAAATGTGATGACAAATAGAAAAGACGTTTAGCAAGCACATGCTTTATATATTGCGTCAATACCAATTTCCGTTCCTTAGGAACAATGGGATTTCGGTCAGCCCAATATATGTTTGATTGTTTTCATATATGTTTGATTCCCGGCAGATGTGGACCAGCGCCTCCATTGCTTCGTACAGTTGCAGATACACTTTCTTTTCTTCCATCTTTTTAGCTCTTTCCTGCCTTCTCTGCATCAATTCAGAGTTCAGACTATATATCAAACAAAGGTTTCAAACCACAATGAGCATTGGCCTGGCCATTAGTTAGAGAACATCCTATAGAGTCCTTGGTGGAAAACAGACAAACTATGGATTCAACGGGCTAAGACTCTGAGCAGACACACTAAAACCCAGTACAATACTCTGACCAATCATCACAGAGAACTCACCGTATCAGCTTCGACAAGAGACTCGAGCAGCTCATGTTCCTGTACTCATAAACAAATATTATGAGTGCAGTAATCAAGCTGGAAAGATGAAAAGGCAGTACCTGAAGTACCTGAAGTGCCAGATTTAGCAATCGTTCCAAGGTTCTTAATAAGATCTTCCTTGGTCATACCAATACCCCTATCCCGAATGGAGAGGATTTTCTTCTTTGTCCAACTTAATCTGCATAAGCATAGACCAGATGCCTTGAGGTCTGATTCTAAAGCGTTGCCCAACAGAAAAACAAAACAGCTCTCAACATTGAAATCTACCTGAATCTCAAGCTTTGCAGTGTCCCCTTCACCCAGAACTTCCTTATCAGTAAGGGAAATGAACCTAATCTTATCCAACGCCTACAGACATGCAGAACACCCAGTTAATTTCGAGCATCCACAATGCAGAACAAACACAGGGGTCAGTATGTAATACATACATCAGAGGCATTAGATATGAGCTCCCTCAGGAAGATATCCTTGTTGTTGTAGAGTGAGTTGATGATGATGTCCATGAGTCTGGAAACCTCAGCTTGGAACTCAAACTTCTCGGCTGAGCTCCTGAGAGTCTTCCTAGAGATAGACTCGGCTTCCCTGCACGCAACAAAATCATATTGTTCATAAAAGTATCGATAATATGACAAGACAGTAACAACCAGCACTGATTGGCAGAAGGCTATGCGCACCTCTGGACAACCTCAGAGTCAGTGGACAGGCCATGAGGGACAACACCAAGCTTCTCCTCTACCTTCGGTGGGTTAGCCAAGTCATCGCTGCTCTCCTCGGCATTCACTTGTAGCTTCTTAGCTGCAGTATAGGCAGTGTCAGAACAAGATTGAAATTCCATAAGTATTAGAAGATTGAACTTGCAGTAATATGTAGAGTTTTGGTGTGCAGGTACAACACAGTAAATGGAAATGAAATCAGAGCTGCCACTAGACTCAAGGTCCTTTTAATTCAACAAGAGTAGTATGATAGTAACATGTGCGGTGAGTGTTAAACTAAAGGCTGAAAGCTAATGTGCATAACAACCACTGAAATAGACAAGTCAGAATGCATACTTTTCAGCCAAGTCAGTGTGCTTGTCAGCATCAAGATTGGCAATCACAACACCGTCGTCCTGCTTGAAAACTGAAGCCAGCTTCTCATAAATCTAAATTCAAGTACATGTTCAGTCCACAAAAAAAATGAAGACCGCTGCAATAATTTGGAAATTTTCAAGCTAATACTCTACTAACCGGAGCAAGATGCTTGCAGTGACCACACCTGTAAACAGAAGGGTCAACAATGCAGTTCAATTTCAGTAAAGTAGCGTGATGGAAATAATTTAGGTGGACATAAGTTGAACATGATAACCAACCATGGGGCATAAAATTCAACAAGGACATCTTTGGTTTCATCAAGGACAATTGAGTCAAAGGTCTCTGAAGTCAGAACCACGACGCTTGAAGGAATGGCAGCTATCTTGACATTGGTACCTGAAACAATGTGCATTAGTTGACAACAGCCGATTCTTCAACAGGTGCGCGACTGCGCGAGGCTTGCGCGGTCAGCTTGGGGTCTTGGGCGGCGCGCGCGAGGTCTGGGCGTGCTCGGCGGCGTCGGTCGCTGCGCAGCGCGCGGGTGCGCGGGGCCGGCTCGGGGTGGCGCGGTGCAGGGCAGGGTGGCCGCTTTCCTGGGCGTGCTTGGCGCAGCTGGAGTCGGGTCGCCTGGGCGCGCGGTGTCGCGCGTCTGGCAGGGCGCAACAGGGGGCTGGGCATGGACGACGTCGCTCGGCTGGAGAAGGGGCAGGGCGTGGGCTGGGCGCGCGGCGTCTTGGGCGTGGAGCAGAAAGCACGAGAGAGGGAAGGAGAAAGGTGGCGGCTGGGGGAACACCAGGGGGCGACGGCTGCTAGGAGAGGCGGCTAGGTCAGCAGCCAGGGAGCGGCGGCTGTGACATGGGCCTAATGGGCTTTAGGGTTTAGGTTTTTTCTTTTCTAATTCCTTTCTAATTTCAAAATATAATTTTAAATAACCATAAAATTCATAACAATTAACCCAAAATTATTTATAAATAAAATAGTTATTTTTGGACTAATATTATTATATATATTATTTGGTTTTTCATTTAAGAAGAAATTATATTCAATATCCAAAATCACTTATGAAAAATAAAAAATCATTCCAAATGCAAATAAATGATAAACACTTAAAAGAAAATTCATTACCATAATTACCTTTAATAACTAAATGCATTATTTTTATCTAATGATTTTTTAGTGTTACAAGTTTTAAGAAAGTATACTAGCCGAATTCATTATTTACTACATTTTTTCATAGTATGTTTTATCAAAAAAATCATATAAAGATGGTTTTATATTTAGAAGTGTCTAGTATACTCACTAACATCTAAGACAGTTCTTATAGTTTAGACGACTCTAATAATATCTTTATTTGAGATGGTTTCATATATAAAAGTGTATAATATACTAACCAGAATCTAAGACAATTCTTACATTCTTAATGACTCAAAAGGTATATTTATTTAAGACGATTTTCAATAACAATATGTCTTAAATCAATATAAGACATTTCTTATGATGTAACCGTCTCAAAATACTTCTTTATTAAAGACATATCTCAAAAAAACCGTCTTATCTTACTCATCACTATATGATAAAAGACGCTTCTATAAAATGCATTGATATCCATCTTAAAATGTGCGTCTTAAATAAGCATATCTGTAGTAGTGTAAATACGATATTTAATTACATTTATACCTTCGGCTCGATAGAAGACAAAATCCAAGTGTTGCGCGCGAGCGATTACAAGATAGCGTGAACAGTACGGGGGTACTGTTCACCTATTTATAGGCACATGGCGCAACCTGTGTGAAATTACATTTATGTCCTTTACAATCGATTACAGTCATGACACAAACTATCCTAGGTTTATTGGTCATTTCATCTTTAAGTTGGTTCACTCCTTCGTCTTGAGACATGTTACTATACCGAAGCTTTATAGGTGATAGCTTCATCATTGCTTATGAGAGGATCTGCTGAAGGTGTTTCTTTCTTTAGAATCTTCGGCTACGAAGCATACCTCCAACAACATTGTTTAAAAAAGATCCCGCTGTGGCGGAACTGCCCGAATTATTCTAGCTTAAGTGCCCGAGTCACGCCTTAGAGGCAGCAACACACTTAAATTGGAATAACCCGTCAGTTCCTCGAATCTAGTCCGATAAAGCCACTTACCAAGGATCGAATACCACTAGCTCACACGAAGGTGAGGCATAGAGAAATACAATAAAGCATAATACCACAAATTTAAGAAGTAACAGTAGTGATTACATTATCAGAGTTACAAAAGCAGTAACAATAGTTTTTAGTGCAGCGGAAATAACTAATGGAGAAAACCGAGTAACATGGTGTAGCCTGGCCACGCTATTCCTCCTGGTCCTCTCCTGCGGAAGCAGTAACCCTCTCGACCATCTATCCCGGTGGTCGGGATGAAGGCCAAGTCACATCAGCAACCAATTCATCCAAGGAGTACCTGCAAAAATTATGACACAAGCAAGGTTGAGTATACTAATACTCAGCTAGACTTACCTAGTGTGAGGAGTCTACTCCTCTACATCTAGACCATGAAGCTGTTTGGCTGAGGGTTTGGTTTGCCAAAAGCACTAGCTGAGTCAAACAAGTTTTAGCTTTTCAAGTTCTATAATAATAATTTAGACTAGATGAGCACCTAGCTATCCATTCATGGTATCAAACATTATGTTAATCAACATTTTTTGCCGGTAATCTCATTTCCACTTATTACTCAATGCAGTACAATGGATCAAGCAGTCTCATTAGCTACGAGAAGTAGACGATTCGTGTAACATCCCTGGTGTTACGTGAACTAAAACTCTGACATGTCATCATAAGCATTTGCATTAACTTGCTTGTTACACCTAGAATGCATTCACTAGATCAATAATTTTACAATAAGGTGATGCTATGTGCAGAGTAGAGGACCTAGTTAAGGACCTAAGCTAAACAGGAGTAGACCATCCCTTGAGCAAGTAACAAATTGACTTGGAGTCTTGAAGTGCTAAAGGCAATTCCTAGAGTCTATAGAAAATTTGTTTTCAAAGATAGATCAAGTGGAAGAAATACTTGGACCGAAGGATTAACTTCAAAATCCTAAGGCTTGAAAACCTTGATTGGAATTGAGTGTAAGCAAACAACTCCTAAATCAAGGATACTTTAGACCTGAGTTCTATAAGCCAAAGTTGGATTTGAGATTAAGGAGCAACTTTGCTTTAGGAGGATGGATAAGTTTGCTTTTGATATGTGGATTAGGAGTATCTCTAACCCCTAAACTGGAGCCCAAAAGTGGATTTGGAGATCTAGCCACATTTTGCAAGAGGTAAAAATACCAAGTTGGTAAGATTTCGAAAGCTGCACAATTTTGTTATTTGGAGATTCTCATGTTGTGTGAAGAAAATTGGAGTAAATCACAAAAGTTCAGTTTTGAGCTCAAATTGGAATAGCTGAAAATAGTAGCAACTAGGCAATTTTGGTCCTTTATAACTTCTGATCTATAAACATTTGGAAGGTGGTCATTGTAACAAAGTTATACAGCTATGTGAGGAGTGTGACTTTGATGAAGTAACCTATCCTTAAATCTATATGGAATTTGGAGAAGAACTGGTCTAAAGAAGAGCTGTTAGAAAATATGGATTTCAGACTTAGTGAAATTCAGATTCTGAATTTCAGCAATTGGAGCAAACTTTGGGCTATTGTAGTTTGGAATCCAAGAGGTTTTGGTTAATGGTAACTGTAACAAACTTGTTGAGTAATTGTAGGAGAACAACTTGTATTAAGTGTACTAGCCCTAAATCCGCATGGAACTAAGAGAAAAAGTGGTTCAAAGTGGAACTGACAGGTTTTATTTCAGACTTAGTCTATGGCTGATTGAGACCTGAATTTCAGATAAAAGTGTCAAGTTTGGAGCTCCTTGGTGGTCAATCCCTTTGTTTTTAGGCTGTAGTTTCTGTAGCAAACATGGAGACCAATGTTGGGGGAGTAATCCCTAGTAAGAACCATACCCTTGAAACTGCTTAGAAATGAGAGAAAACACTGCACAAAGTTGTGCTGTCAGATAAAAGAGTATTGACTGTTGTGCAGTAGCCTAAGTCTGAAATATGTGTCTGATTAAACTTTGGAGCTTTGTGGTGCTTGATCTATATGGTTTTGGACTGAAGTTATTGTGCAAAGTTTGAAGACCATATGTTAGTGAATAAGTTCCTTAAAGTGTGTTGGGCGTGACCCTACACAAAAAGTGGTGTAAATACTGTCCAAAGTGGGACTGTCAGTCACACAAACTGGATTTCACTCAGTCCAATGAAAACTGAATTTCAGTGCAATTTGCTGAACTTCAGAGCTCTTTTGTGGCTAATCCATAAAGTGTTGGACCATGGTGTCTATAGTGAATTGGTAAACCATAGAAAGGTGAACAATTCTCTTGAGAAGGTTTGGGTCTGGTACTGTATAGAAACCTAAGTTAAATGCCCTCGAACATTGACTGCCAATCGGTGCTGTGAATTGAATGTGATTCAAAAGCTAAAAACGAATTTCAGTAAATTGTGACCAACTCCGGAGTATCATAACTTGTGATTCTTGTGTGATTGGACCAATAAGTTTGTAGTAACGTTGGAGACCGTATATCAATGAACAAATTTTATTATGAAGGTTTGGCTTGACACCGTATTGGTTTGGGAGAAAAGGGAGGCTCAAACTGCCTCGAGCAGAAAAGAAGGAGGAGGGGGTGATCTGAACTCGAAATTCAGACCAGCAGAAAGGCGCTAATAAAATTTGGTTGATTTCTGGGCACCGTAACTTTGGAACTGTGAAGTTTGAGTCCCAGAACCCTATAGTGACTTTGAAGATCTTTGATTAGTGCTGCACTAACCTTGGAGAAAATTGGGTCAAAATTCGTGCTGTCAGATGGGGAGGTTAGTTTGTTATTCAGTTAGCTGAATTGGAGTTCTGTGTTTTCACCCATTTTTTGGGTTGTTTGGTGTTGAATCCAGGAAGTATAAGGCTATGGTTTCTATAGCAATTTGATAGAGGGTTGATTGGAGAACATATATATTCAGCATAACCTCTCTGTTATTACTGCAAATTGAGAGATCAAGGGGGGAGAAGGGTGGAGTGTTCAGTCGGCATCGAAGTTGATGGCAGATATTTCTGGAAAAAAATCTGCGCTCTGCTGTGCTCCATTTGCACGGTTGTGGATGAGATCAAATGCGTGGGGGTCAGCAGGGTGGGTTCACTCGGCTGCTGCTGCATTTTTTGTCTCAAGTGGTTGAAGCGTGGTTTAGATTTTGGGTAGAATAAAAAAGAGTTCAATTTTTTTATCTCCACCACTCTCTCCTTTCTACCTGATCCGTAAGCTGTCCTTGCTTCTAGTCATTTCCGTCATTCTTATCCCGTCACGCGCTCAGTTTGCTCATTCGTTTCCAGCCCCTCGTCTTCCTCCCTCTCGTCGTGCTCCTCAGCCGAGGTTGCGAGGACTCTCCCTGTAATCGTCTCCTCCATGTCGGCATCTTCCCCCATCTCTCCAACGCCGTCCAGCCACTAAGCAGCTCACCGGAGCAGCAACGCTCAACACCGGCTCCTAGCATCTGTGCTTCGCCCCACCGTGGAGTCACCTCGTCGGCGTCCCCTCACTCCTCGTCCATTCGTCGAGCTCACCGAGCCCCTTCTCAGCCGTGCCGAGTCTCCAAGCCGGCTATCGACGCTCGCCTTTGTTTTCGTGTTGCCGGCACCCAGTCCTTTTCTCCACGTCAGAGTCCTTGCCTCACCGTGACTGGCACTCCCTGAGGTAATCGCAGCCAAGACTTGTGTGTTCTGAATTCCCTGACATACGTTGATGCTTACCATCCTGCTCGATTGAACTCTACCGTAATAGATCCTTGGGAACATCATGTCGCCGTCAGTGAACGCCGCTTCGAACCCATCGCCTTGTGGACCGGCCAATCCGAGTGTTCTTTGATTGAGTTTGCGCGAGCACCGTAACGGTGGTGAGTTACCGATCCTTCCCAAACTAATTAATCGGGCGCTACCATGCTATGTTGTTAGGAACAGGCTCACCGGAGTCCCAATTTTCGCCAGCACCGTGGTCATGATGATCCCTATGGTGTAATGGTCAAATTAGTGCATGGGTTTATGTCACATTAGCTCAGGGGTGACGCTCGAGCACTTGCTATCGCCGGAGAAGGTTGCCGGCGATGAGTTTCCTCGATCGGACACATGTGTTCGATCGGAGTCCCTTTGAGGGGGTGACTATGTGAAGGAGGATAAAGTCAGGGATTTCGGTGTATTGTCAGAGAGACGGAGAAATAGTGCCCCTAGGTCTTGATTGAGTTCTCAATAAGCCAAGGGTCTCCATGCAAAGTCGGGTGTGTGGACGCGCGCGCTCTCGGCCACAGGCCGGCTTTGGCCTGGTAGTGGGCCGTGTGGGCCGGAGTCAGCCTAGGCTTAAATCGTTTCCCTTTATTATTTATTTGAGAGCTTTGAAAGGGTGCCAAAAATTGTAGAAAAATCCAAAAATAGCAAGACAAATTTTGTTGGATGTCTAGATTCATGAGCTCTCTGATAAAGTTAGATTTAGGATTTTAAGGCAGTTATAAAATATTAAGTGAATTAAAGGTGTTCTTGGAAGGACTATTGTAATTTTAGAAATAAGAGTTGAGCACCAAAAATCATGAAATTGTTTGGAGAAGCTTGTTATTAGAAGATGAACCCTTGAGCAAAGTTTGGAACTATTTGGATATGATTTAGTTAGCAAACTAATTATTGCCCAAAAAGAAAAGGATTTCACCTATGAAATGAGGACACCTAGTAGTTTAGTGAAGTGAGGGACTTGCTTAAGAAGTTTTAAGCTTTGGATGAGATATAAGTTGGATTAGTTCCCTAGTTTACCTAAGTGAATTCAATTGGTCACTTTTATTGAATGCTAGGTTGTGTAGAAGTATGTGTATACTTGTCATGTACTTACTTAGGAGTGTCTATGTTCCCCACCTCTCCTTATGAGAGTTTGCATTTCATATCAACATAAGCATACATGTATTTGTAATTGACTTGTAGAACACCTAGAAGAAGTGGTCTTTGAAGGAGTCTACTCCAATGCCTGTTCATCAAGTGGATGGAGCTATCTAACTAAAGGTTGGGTAGAAGGATTTTGGGATCTTCTCATGCAATAAGGCAAGCCCCGGTGCATGCAACCCCTTCCTTGTGTTTTTAAATAATTTTTACACACATTAAGTCTAGCGAAATGTGCATTAGGTTTATAGGAGTTACTTGGAAACCCTTTGATGCATTGCCTACCTTGATATCCATACCTTTATAGATACTTCTGATGAAGTATCAAAATATGATTTATAAAAAATGCTTATCCCTGCTTAGATCTTGTGGATAGATGTTGTCCTTTGCGTTAATGCCTAGCTCAGGGGTTATCTTGAGGAAGGATGACTTCTACCTGCGAGAATATTTTCATTGGGAGCGTGGTGGGATCTTACTGCAAAGTTCCCTATAATGCTCTTTTCATCCTAAGGAACACAAACAATCCTAAGGATGGAAGTACTTAAATCGGGACTTGGGCTAGGAACAGGTGATGTTCTACCCAGGTTAATTAAGGATTGGATGCGTATGTAGGCATGTATGATCAAGGACTATCTTAACTAGCCACATGCCCTGGATATGGGACAGGGTAAGCTTGAACCCGGCTATTCCATACGTGAAAAGACAACCGTGCACTGGGCATGGGAGATGGTGGGAGTAGCGTGTACCCTCCTGGCTGGAGGCTGGATGGAGGAGTACTGTGCTCCCGGGTAGCGCGGACCGGTTCACAATGTGGACGATCTGTGGGAACGGTTGACATATGCAAGGGTTAAGTGCTACATATGTCGTGTGGTTAGAGATCCTCAGCTGAGTAAATCGATTCGGATCGCCGTTATATCCCCGGAGAGTGGAGACTTGATCGGTGCCCTACAACCTAAGTCAGGATGTAAACATTATGAGTAAAAAATGATGTTGTATTGATGAGATGGTGAAATTAGACTAGATGCAACCAGAGTCTATTAATATTTAATCTGGCGTTAAAATATTGAAAGTAAGGACTCACTTTAGTAAGCTATTTCTGCAAAAGTATCTAAGTTGATTATTGCTAAAGTCTTTTCCTTGATTCCTATTTAACCAGCATATCCTTGAGAGTCATTTTTCCTTAGTCGGGTAAGACTTGCAAAAGTACACTCCGTACTCAGGGTTTTCGAACCCATGTTGTTGTAGGTGATGAGGAGTACTCTAGGTGTTCCTGAGGCTGGAGGGCATTTCCAGTTCTGGAGGAGGATTAGTTAGGCTTGTGTATAAGCTTTGGAGGGTTCCTACCTTCCTGCTATTGTAATAAGTTAAGCACTTTGAGTATATCAGGACTTGTAATAAATGTAACTCTTCCTATGTAATAACCTTCAGTTTTAGAAATGAAAAGAATATTTTGTAAAGTCTTCCGCTCTTATCTCCGAAGTGTGTGTATCGAATGTGATTACTGTAATATGCATGTATGGTGGGAGATCCTTGGGATGATGAGTTCAAGTTGTTGAACTCGTGATAGCCTTGTTAAGTTACCTGGTACACGTGCATAGCCATCTGAGGCCATCGAGGCAAGGATTGGTGCATGTGGGCCCGATAACTTGGGAGGGCTCCCATAATTCGAATCGAGTTTTAGCCTTGCAAGGTAAACCTAAACACACGACATGTAGGGGCACTCCGCCCCCACACACGTCAGTCGTCCCCATCGATCCCCCGTTCGTGGCCAGGGCTCACGGCCTTGGCATACAATGCTCCACTGACCCCGACCACCGCCATGTAGTGGCCGCACTTGTACTCACCATATATAGAATGGGAGACTCCGTACGTCTCAGGACCAATGAGGGATAAAGTCCGCGCCTGGCTTCACTCAGGTACTAGGCTTACCGGTTACCATATTTCTCGACATGTGTTTAGTACATTCAAACGCTTGACACAGGTATCCGCACGTTAATCCTTAATCCAATTTCGTCTCGTAGACAACACATCCTCATGGATCCGTGTCCACAGACCATCATCATTCTGTTATCAAAATGGATACAACCAATTCCTAACCTCGCGCGAGTGCTAGAAAATCACTCGACTTCTACCGAGATCCTGATTTAGCATAGCAGCTACTCGACCTAGCATACTAGTATCCATCTCAAAAGGAATCCTGAGTTCATGCAACTAGGGTTTCAACCAACTCCTACACTTAAGTGCACATTACAAACCTACAAACATTAAGTGTAGTAAAATAGCATATATAAACGGTTATGCATAAAACCGGGGCTTGCCTGGAATTCAACACTAGATAGTGTTTGTTGCGGGATACTCGCTTGGTGAGCATCTCCTATCCTGGCCTTTGTTCTGTCTGTCCATATTCAATGTGTCTGCCAACACCATCTTGGAGTCAGTGATGAGGACATCACTATGAGTACGACTACACCAGCAGCACCTCCACATCAAGCGCCACTTCCTTCATTAGCTGGGCCAATCACTCGGGCCCGTGCCAAAGATCTTAACTTCGTCATGCTACTGAAGAATGAGGACCCAGAAGAATAGACGACCAGCCCAACTGCGGCCCATAGTGGACGACCTAGGGTTGGCCGCCCTAGGGGCTGCGCCCCCTCTATTTATGCAGGAGCTGCGCCTCCTTTATTTTCGAGTTTTGTTTTACGTTAGCCTTAGCTACTCTCGAACACGCGCAAATCTGCGCTGTCTTCGTGTATTCAGAACTTCACCCTCGAGTAATAGATTAGATTGCTCGCATCTTTTTCTTGTTCGTTCTTCGATTGCGCACAGGAAACGATCTTCGTGATCAGGCCGATCTCGCATCAGCAAGGTCGGTAACCACAGGGAGTTGGTTCAGCGATTGCATTGGCGCCTCGGGCTTGCTCGTCGTAGTCGGATCGCAAGGGTCATCTTCCGCCAAATCGGAATTATCTCTACTCGCCGAAAGATCGGGCACCTCAGCTACATCAGTCAGCTCCACTCCACGTCCTTTATCTCACATGATCATCATCTCTCGGTCCTAAATGAGATACATGATGCATATGTATAAATATAATGAAAGTAGCACAAGTTCAAATACACGGTAGTGAACTAAACATTAAATTGTAAGACACCGTAAACAACCACATGCTAGCATTAGCTATCTACACTTCATCGAGTGCACAACATCAACACCACTGGAAGGACGATGATTACTACCTATAATTAACCAATGCAACACGACATCACACGTACAAGCATTTATTTAATTGGATACGGCTTTCCATTAGTTCTTCTATTGATCGCACAAAAGCATCCCACACAACACTAGTTCAATAGAGGACATAGGCATCAATATCTATGGAACTCCTATATCACAATCAACTAGAGAAAGAAACATATAAAACATGACACACATGTAATATTAAGCTTAGTCATGGCAAGTCTACATTAATTAAGTGCTAACCAAACATTATTAGCAAAAAGGGTGAAATAAACAATCAAATGAGCACTTGCAGATTTTTGGACAGCAACACAGCAGTTACTTGTTTTAACCATAACTCTTCAAATATTAATCCAAAAATAGCAAACAAGGACTTTCTGGAAATATTAAAAAGTTCTCTACAACTTTGGTATTTTTAACTCAACACGATTCAACACTTAGCAAGGTCAAAAAGTGCTAACACGACAGCTCTGTCCAGATTTGGACAGATTCAGACATGCGACATTAAAAATCCATAACTAGATATTCATACACCAAATTCAGGTGATCCCAGATTTTATAGAAAGATAATGAAATTGCCAACAGAACATTTATAAACATCTCAAGGTGATTCAATATGCAATTAATGATAAAAGACACTAGAAGGCTTTGCTGTCCAGATTTGGACAGATTCAGATTTCACACTTCAAACGCCTATAACTTAATCTTCAGACCACCAAAAAGAGTGATCCAAGACTTTTTGGAAATCTTGGCAAAAGTACTACATAACTTTTATAATCACCAACATGTGATTTTATGTTTAACTAAATCAAACAATACAGTTTTCGAAATCTAATCTGACAGTGGACAGAATACAGCAATCATCTTATAAAATTCATAACTCTCCAACTATCAGGTTTATTGTCATGAAATTTAACACAAGTACGATAAGGAAATTATCTACAACTTCCTTATCATTGACAAGGACTGATACCAAACTGAACTTAAGCAAACAATGCGATCTCTGAAATCTGTACAAGAATTGGACAGATTCAGTTACTGAGCTTGTGAAAAGCATAGCTTCTAAATGATAAGACTTATGGCTGTCAAATTTTAACACAAGCAAGATAATAAAGTTATCTACAACCTTCCTATATGACTTTTCTACAGAAAACATAATTTAGTTCATTAAACAAACAGCACGGCGAAAACAATATGTGCAGCCCAAAACAGCAACTAATAAATTTCAGCTCCTATTTGCTTCAAGAATTGTCATGTTCTAGAGACTTGAATTACTCTAACACTTTACCATTTGTCAGAGTTAAAACATTCAAATGAGGACCAACAAGTCGACTTACAAATTTTAACCAAGTCATTTCGTGCGCTAGAATTACCACACACAATTAACAAACACATCCACCATAATAATCGTACCCGGTACATATATGTATATCGATGTGCCCTTCACACACTAATTTGTATTTTAACTTAGACATCACATGAACACTACTACTTCTCATAAGTGACCATAACCATACGCATTTAGACCACAACAAGCAATTCATCATGATAACGAGCTTAACCAAATCCATCTAACAATTCGGCTAACTAGAGCAACGACATAGCCCGCTATAGAACATACTCGTCGGCTAGCCTATTATTATCGCAATCCAATACACAACATATATAACAATCACTTAACGTAATTGACTCTTACTTAACAAGAGTTAGCTAACACAGTATAAACTTAGCAAACCATTTTTAGACATTGCAACTCAACATGGGTTGGAGCATATTAATCAACTTTTCTTAACCGTTGCTCAACATAAATTGGATAACACACAAGTCACATAAAACATCATATTTTTAAGAGATCTAACATGAAGAGCATTAACACATGGCATAAAACTCCATAGGACTACTTTTTTACTACTGAAGGACCTAAGGCGCTTATGTGCATATCTTACCGGATGGTTCTTCAATTTTAACAAGGACCAACTTATGAATACTACTCGCTTCCAATAATTATTGGGCTGCGATAACGCTCATATAAGACCTCTAATCAATCAACCAGACATTTATTTATCTGATGGGCCTGGAATGCAATAATTTATAAAGCAAAGCATCGATCCGCCATACAACAAAAATCATGACGACATCGATAGATGCTATCAACTAACCGTTTAAAAATACTAAACTTACTTCTTACTTTGCCACTACACCACCCCTAAATCACACGACCATCATGAGCATCCTTCACACGATATACAACAACAACCTAAACGTCATGTTACACAATACACACATCGTTCCTCATCGTGGGATAACCATATTATGGCATATACCCGCACACCTCAATCAACTATCTTATGCAATCACTACTATAATACACCACGGCACACACACACACGTATGTGTACTAATTCAATCCTCACATAACTTGTATTTCCAAACTTACTCATCACATAAATTTCTATCGATGCATTTCTCACAACATAACCTGCATTTTAAGATTAATCCTCACAGCAAACCACACATCCAATACATTCCTACCAAAAACATAAAAACATCCGAGCCCTTTTTCTAACTCATTTTCTTTCGCCACAAACTTCAATCCATACCAATACATTTTTTACACATTTACACACACATGCACAATATCGACCAAAGCTTAAATAGATTAATCCACAAAAATACCAAGTGAACAACCTGGTGAAATCTGATTGGAGTTGCGCATGCATGCCATCGGTTTGGGGCTCTTTGTCGAGGAGCGATGCGCGAGATGTGACGGCGACAAGGGGCTGCGAGCACGGCACAGTTTATTACACGATTTATTAGTTTGGTTATTTTATCGGACACGAGAAACGTAGGACAGTGGGGTCTCACCATGGGTCACGGCGTCGCGTCGGGGCTGCTGCTGCTCATGCATGGAGGAGATCCGGTGCCCGGGTGCCTCGTAGGGCCAACGGCGGCTGGACCTGGGCGCGGCCAGAGCGTCGATTGTCCAGCGAGGCTCGCTGCCGGCGAGGACGACGACCGGAGGCGGAGGGCTGCTGCAGCTTTGGCATTTTGTCAAATAGTGCGCAAGCGCGACAGCGCAGGGGCTGAAGGGAGTGCATTGCTACTGCATGGCGTGGTTGAGCGCACGGGTGGCTAACGACGCACGGTGACCTGACTCGGCATTGCGTCGAACAGGTGGCGCACGCGGTCGATGTGCTACTCCGCACAGCAAGGGAGTGAGTGAGCAGCAACGAAGCCAACCATGATGCAAGGGAGGAGCTTAGCCGGTGAAGGAAATAGGGAGGGGTACTCGGTTTGTGCATCCGAAGAACTCAGCATCCATGGATAGGGAGCCGAGTGCCCTGCGTGGAAGAGGAACAGGGAGGGCGCTCGACCAGGTAAGGGGGTGTGCATCCAGTGCCCAGGGGGAAGAGTAGAGGGCGCCGAGCAGCTGGAGCAAGAGGGAAGTCGTGCAGGGTGTCAGCCGCCAAGGAACAAGGGGAACGTTGATCTCCTTGGAGAAGTTCCTCTTCTCAAGGAACAGAGAGGAGGGGCTGGAGATAGGAGCAGGGGCAATCGACCACAGCTTGGGAGAGGCAGCCGGCTGCAGGTTAGAGAAGGACATAGCGGCACCCATGGCTGAGATTGGGGGAAGAAGAAGAGACGGTGGGGAAAAGGGAGCCTACGCTAGTGTCCACAGATCTGAGGGGAGGAAGGGACGCTCGGTCCAGGGCTCGCCGAGCGCAGGTCAGAGGAAGGAGCAGAGAAAGAAGGCGCCATGGGGAGAGAAGAGATCCCTGCTGCTGGCGTACGAGGAGCCACGGAGATGGAGCCGTTGCTACTCCATGCACCGGTGCCATCCATGGGAGAAGTAGCGATGGTGTGAGGAGCAGTGAAGGGGCGAGCTCGGACTGGCTGCTGCCATGTGGGAGAGAGAGAGGAGGATGGCGTGGGGGAGAAGAGTGGTTGGCTGGTTGATTTAACGAGACGTCGCTGGCAATCCATTGGCCACCGCGGGTGGCAGCCATCTATTGGCCAGGGGCTGGCAGTGGTAGCTTATGCCAGGAATAGGGTGAAGGAGAGATGGTGTGTGCAAGAAGACAGAGAGAGAGTGGATGTATTTTGAGGAGGTGCTGATTACTTAGGAGTTAAGTAATCTTTATTTTATTTCTCTGAGAGAAGAGCTCATGTATGAGTTGTCTATTAGGACAGTGACAATTTATTGGTTGGAGAGGAGTGGTCATCTAATAGCCGATTTGTGTAGCGCTCACTCGTTGGCTGAGGCCGACGTAAGGAGCGGAGCGAACTTACGTCCGGACGAACGAGAGGCCACGGAATAAAATGAACCAAAACATTTTATTTGGGTGTCGCTAGGAAATTAAATTCTCGCGCACAAGTAGAAATAAAATGAATTGAGATCGATCGGCTTCAGATTCGTCATCGAAATAAAGTGAGTCGGATTAATAAAAATCATTGCCGAGGTTGGTTTTCGAATTTAGATTGGACACAGATCGGACAATGATTGTCGAGAGTTCGAATAGGGGAGTTTTCAGGCGAGATTTATAAATTGAGGTTGATTATCGAGTTTGCATTCGTGCCGAGAAATAAAAGTTTTTAACAGGCTCCAAATTCGGTCTCTCTCGAGATCGAATAAAATCAGAAATCGGTGAAACCTTCGCAAGTAACTTGATAAAAGGAGATAGACACGATCGAGAAATAGGAATTTCCACTGACGATCCGAGCTTGGGACAAATCTCCTGACATAACATGAAATAGACACATGGGGTGTCACACCCAGTATACAAGACTAAGACAGAAATATCCATTAAAGACTATTTCTGCCCAAACTTTAGGAAAATAAAAAAGGGAATAGAAAACAGAAACCAGAGGGTGACCATATTTTTCCTAGTATGCCTAAGTGATATAGACCATAGAAAAAATATATGGAACCCTGGTCTAGTGCTGATCTAAGGTTATAATTTTACTTAGGTGTTAAGAAGTCAATAAAGGCCATGATTAAAAATATAAGGGCACATGCAATAATGGCAAGAAAATTCAGTAGACCCCTCACCACTAATATACCACTGCAAAAATGGTAAACACCCCCAAACCATCACAGTAAGTGAGTTAAACAAATAGAACTTGGATTTGGCCAATACTTCAAATAAATCAAAAGAAAGACTAAAAATGTGAAATAGTGAGCAACCCAATTTTTACACAAGTACTTATGATGTAAACTACCAGATTAAAATATAAGGCTAAGGTAAACTTTTAATGAAATACACCTCACCCCCTACCCCATGAAAAAGACAATATATATCAAAGAAATTTTACAACCCCTTCCCTATGAAAAAAATTAACAAACTTAAGGAATGATTTCTCTTGCACAAAGAAGAAGATAGAAAAATTAGGAAATCTGTTGTTTGACATTTTTCAAATATAGTAGTAGTGGAAAGCACCACTAAGCCCCCAAACTTTAGAAAATCACCATAAATTAACCAGTAGGTATCTTTGGCTAACAATTGGCATAAAGTCATATTATTGCACCTAGATACTAGCAAAAATAAACCTTAAGGTAAAATTCACTCCTAGAGGAAAGTTGTAGTTCAAAGCACCCCCTCTGCCCTAAATTTTAATATTTTTGTGTAGAGAAAACCATTCTCATTTTAAGCCTCAATTTTTGAGACTAAGTTATACAAACCAGTGTCACTGTAATTTTTACAGAATTTTTGTACATTTCTAAATCAGTGTTGTAGTTCAAAGTCACTCTAAAAGCCCAAGTAGGAAAAGGGAAATGAAGGATTAATGGAGTACTAAATCAAGTCATAAATAACTTCAGCCAAGAACCTTATTTAATCCTCACTAAGACATTGAAGGATTGTCAAGTACAACCTTAATCCCACTTCCTAGACTTGCCACACCTACTTCTAATTACCAAGAATACCCTAAAAATCTTAAATAGTGGAACTAAGACCCGTCCTGCTAACTTGAGTACTTCACCTTGTATTTTAATTATTAGACTTACATACCATAGCATACATGTATCTTATTTATTGCATTCATTTAGATTGCAACCTCGTTGACGGAGTGTACGTGCTCATCCCCGAGCAAGGAGTTGCTCAAGAGGAACTCTAGGAGCCAGCTCCAGAGCCTACCACCGAGGATCTTCCCGCAGCCTCAACTTTTGAAGGCAAACCCCAGTTTTATGCATAACCATTTATATATGCTACTTTACTACACTTAATGTTTGTAGGTTGTAATGTGCACTTAAGTGTAGGAGTTGCTTGAAACCCCTAGTTGCATGAACTCAGGATTCCTTTTTGAGATGGATACTAGTATGCTAGGTCGAGTAGCTGCTTTGCTAATTAGGGATCTCGGTAGAAGTTGAGTGATTTTTCTAGCACTCGCGCGAGGTTAGAAATTGGTTGTATTCATCTTGATAATGGGATCTATGATGGTCTATGGACTTGGATCCAGGGTGGATGCCTTGTCTATGGGACGGAAATGGAATTAAGGATTAATGTGTGGATACTTGAGTCAAGCGTTTGAAAGTACTAAACACATGTCGGGAAATATGGTAACCGGTAAGCCTAGTACCTGAGTGAAGCCGGGCGTGGACTTTCCCCCTCACTTGTCCTGAGACGAGGTCTCCCATGCTAGCTATGGTGGGTGCAAGTGCAGCCACTGCACAACGGCAGCCAGGGTCAGTGGGGCATTGCATGCCAAGGCGGTGAGTCCTGGCACAAACGGGGAATCGATGGGGACGGTTGACGTGTGTGGGGACGGAGTGCCCCTACATGTCGTGTGTTTAGGTTTACCTTGCAAGGTTAAAACTCAATTCAAATCGTCTGCTACTCGCAGATAATGAGACTGCTTGACCCCTTGTACTGCATTGAGTAAAAAGTGAAATGAGGTTCTACTTGAGATAACATGTTGATTGTACTAAATGATTGTTACCATGTCTGCTTAGAAAGGATCAAACCTAGCTTAATTAAATATGATAGAACCGGAAAAGCTAAAACTGTTTTTAGACTCAGCTAGTGTTTTTGGCAAACCAAACCCCTCAGCCAAACAGTTGCATGGTCTAGAGGTAGAGGAGTAGACTCCTCACACCGGATAAGTCTAGCTGAGTATTAGTATACTCACACTTGCTTGTGGCATATTTTTTCAGGTACGCTACAGGATATGGTTGACGGTGTGACTTGGCCTTCCACCCTGCCACTGGGTTGGACGGTCGAGTGGGATGCTGCCTTGCCAGGAGAGGACCAGGAGGAGTAGTGGGCAAGGCCTTGCCCTATTCCTTAGTATCGACCTTATCGATTATCCGCTGCATTTTAATTACGAACTTGTTACCTTTTGTTAAAACTCCTATTTATGTAATAGCTCTAGTACCTTAATTTGTGGTTTCATGTTTATTGTATTTTCTCTGTGCCTCACCTTCGAGTGAACTAGTGGTATTCGATCCTTGGTAAGTGGCTTTATCGAACTAGATCCGAGGAATTGACGGTTTATTCCAATTTAAGTGTGTCGTTGCCTCTAAGGCGAGACTTGGGCACTTAAGCTGGAATAATTTGGGCGGTTCCGCCACAATTCACTTATCAACTTGAGTACCACGGTTCTCTTTCTTATCTCAAGATTTTCCCGTTGTGAGGAATCTCCACAAATTGGAGTCTCTCACACCTTACACAGTTGATCTCAAATAAACCACAAGAGTAAGGGGGAAGTTGAAACACACACAAGAGACAAAATCACAACTACACACGCACACAAATTGAGAGAGGAGCACAAAAGACAACACAGCGGAATTACAGCTCAAACACTTGCTCAGATCTCAAACTATCAAACCAAAAGCGTGGTTGCAGTTTGAACCGTTGGAGCTCCATTTGGAAGGCACTAGTTGCCTTCTGTCCGTGGGTGTACCGGACTGTCCGGTGCACACCGGACAGTGAACAGTGCGACGGCAAGAGATCCCCTGATTGGCGAATTTCTGCTTCTGGAGGGGCACCAGACTGTCTGGTGTGTGGCACCGGACCATCCGGTGCACCACTTGACCGTTTGCTCAGGGCCGATGTGGCCACTAGCCGTTGGCTGCTAGCACACCGGACTATCCGGCGCTCCACGCGGACGATCCAGTGAATTATAGCCGACGCAGGCTAAAATTCCCGAGAGGAAGCAGTGCGGCGGACCGTGCACCGGACTGTCCGGTGGGTAGCACCAGGTCGTCCGGTGCAACGCAGTCCAGCCTAATTTTTCTTTTTTCAATCTTATTCTCTTTTGCTCCTTTTGGCTTGACTTTATAAAGTCCATAGCACTTAGACAAATATGTTTAGTACCCAAAACAATTGACTAAGTGACTAGAGATTACCTTTTTCACTTGGTCCCATATAGATTTTTATTATGTCCTCTTCCAAGCTCAATTTGCTTCATGTACCTATGGTCAATTCTCACATTAGATGATGTTAGTCTAAACAAAATCTGTTGAGGATTTAATCAGCAAAACAATATAGAAATGGGCCAAGGGCACATTTTGCTTTCAATGTTGCTATACCAGTGACAAATTGGGGCATGGTAAGCAAAGAGGAGCGAAGCTGTGTAATAAGACTTTAGACGTGCAATCAAACCTTCATATCAACCTCAATCATGGCAACATGTGACTGGATGTTGCAAACAATCTCCTTGAGCAGAGGCATTGTGGGGTACCTGCCCTCATCCCACACAAACCTACACGGGAAGGCGAAGCCAACACAAAAGGTTGGTTTTAGGCTAAATAGAACATCCCTCTGATCGGCTGGGTAGCCTAGGTAGGACATTATAGCGATTAAGTAGCAGACCTAGTGAGGTAGGCGTCGACGGGAATGCCATCGACGGTGAGGGTCCTACTCTCGACCCCTCCAGCGCGCTTGAGGTCCTCGATCTGCCTCTGGATCTTTTGTGACACACCCTATGCGAAGATAGTGGACTGCGAGCAGAATGTATATGGCATCAAATCAGAGGCGAGTGCTAGTGGGACAGAAGTGAGAGGGGCAAAATGGCGATCGAGATCGTGCGGGAAGCAAAGGTGGTGGGGGAATCTTGAAAAGGTCCATGTCTCCCTTTCAAGGAAGCAGTGTGTAGATGCCCCTTCTCTCCGACTCCATCGCACTCTTGCCCGCCGCCAACACGCACGCCCCCGACCACCACGATGACGACAACACGGGTGAGGATCGACCGCTGAGTGGCTAACGAACGTCTTGGGTCGCAACGACATGCCGATTTGGTAGTGCTGCTACGTGTGTGACGACGCGGTGGGGATCTTTCGCATTCCTCTCTAAGGACCGATCGTCGAGGGACCAAGGGTCATCCCTGGTCAACGCGTTCCGCAACGGCATGCCAGTGTGGGGCGGTGGCGAGGGTGCTGCTTCTCCTAGTAGTCGGGTGGTGCGGTTGGCGTTATTTGAGGTCACCAATGTGATCGGCTATGCGACCACAACGGTGGCTCTCCGTGGGTGGGCGAACACGCACGAGGGGCTACAGGAGGGCGGTGAGGAGTCATGGAGAGGGTGCATGCAGTAGTGGAGCGGAGCTGGCGGAGCAGTTGCTGTTGCATGTCCGAAGGGCTTGAGTTTGCCGTTGCTAGGGAGCGCTAGGCGCGGACCTGGGTGCCAGGGGAGGGGTAGTGGGGGAGATGGCAGTTGGGGCAGAACAGAGGGGAGGCAGAACATGGTGGAGATAGCCTACCCCTTACCTTTTTCATAGTAGTAGAGATTAGATCCACTAATTACCTCTCTCGTCTTTCAAATAGAACACATGACCTCTCTCACTGTTTTCCTCAAAGGTTTTTCTTCTTTTCTTATATATTTTTTGTTAAATCTGAAAAAATATTTCTAAAACATAGAAAATTATTAGATTCGCATGAGTATGTCTATACAATGAACATATGATATGTTCTTTTGTAACTTTAGATATATGTTTTATATAATTAATTTATAACTACAGTTTCTATGGCCAATAGTGGTGAAACTTTTATGTAGTAATCATTCCATACTTGAGTTGTAGTAAAAATTCATACTTATTGTATCATGTATGATTGAGTTATAGATTCATCTAAATTTATGTAGATAAATTTATAGGTCAGTCAGCTTGATTTTTTTTTGTTAGACTCCACGTGAGTGGATCTATACAATGAACACACGATATGGTATGCTTTAGTATAGGCCTTTTGATTTGAGGTATTTGCTTTGTACATATGGCGCTTGAAATGGAATCTACCGTAGCTTCATTTTCCATAAAGGTCAAACATCCCATTACTATCTGATGAGATTAATTGTAGGCATACATACAGTGAAGTGAAGCGAGACCGTTCCTAGTTTTAACCGATCAAGTCACAGGCTAATCCATTGGATAGGAATTGTGCAACAGTACACATAGATAACACTATAGATTATATCCTTTTATACTGTGATGGGAAGTTCTGGAAAGACTATAAGCCCTGCATATCAAGAGATCGTGTGCTAGAAAGAACGATAACATACATTCAACATGATCTGATAAGAAACCATTCTATTCCTATTTACAATTTATTAGTGAATATACTCTAATCCTATCAATTCCTTAATTTAGGTGTTCAGCCTTATTAATATGCATGATTGCCACCAGAGGCGGATCCAAAGCGGGGCAAAGTGGGCCATGCCCCCCCCTCCCCCTCAATTTTGTACACCCTTTTATGTCTAATAATTATTTAGTATTAAGTGTAAAAAAAATCAAAGTTTTAGATAGTATAAAGTCTTGTTCTAGATCTCCAAAATTAATAGCTAGTTGCTAAAATTAGTTGAGAGGTTTAGAAAGGATCAACTAATTGTTAGCTATACCGCTCAAATAAATATTAGTTGTTAGATGCCCCAACCCAGCTAAAACCAGTTAACATTTAGCTCTAGAGGTTTAGAACATGGCATAAAACAACTGTGTTATGAGCCTGCTCGTCGGATCATCTCGATCCAGTCCTTGCATCTACCAGTCTGACTCTAATCTTCCCGACACCACCTAAACCAGTCTGCTCGCTGCCCCGTTTCCGCCGACGACCCATTCCCGATGCGACGCCACCCGACTTCGCCCCTTCCTGGCGCCTCCGTCCCTTGTCATGTTTTTATCGTGACGTCGATCCGCTCGACAAACTAGATCTCGCTCGTTGCAACGATATGACTTATCTCCTGCGATCGGCGGACTTGGCGAACTAGAAAATCATGGCTCTCATGTAGTCTTTTTGGCCCCCTCTGAATTTTCGTCCTGCGTCCGTCACTGATTGCCACCTAGTATATATTTAGAAGTAATAAATGGCAAAAGACGTGAAATTTAAGTGATGAACTCTCTTTAGGGATATTCAACCAAACAGAATTAATACATGCAGTGAGTATATGCTACATATTGTGATTAATGGTATACAAATTATAGCTTTTTTGGAAAAGGAAGCTTTATTAAACTTAGCAAATTACATCCAGTGGATACAATTAGACTAAGAAGACTCCCGGCCTCTACACAACTAGGGTGTACACAACCACACACTCTCTCTCACACACAGAAAAGACCAGCCAAAACTAGCTAGACATGGCGAACTACGTCACACTCCGTTGTCTTCACAACAAACCACCAACATAGCAAAACTTGGGTCCCAACGAAGACTCTCCAAAGACAACGCCTCCAAGGAGAACATGATACGCACACGCACCATCATTGTCATGGTCCAACCACTAAATACCAGACCAAAGGCTTTCACCACAGAGAGTCAATCCTTGACCAACAAACAATGCCTCCACCAAGGCCATTGCCAAGCACAACCATCTAAGGTCAGGCCTAGGGATATCTCCCCGAGGTCAAAGATCAAGAATCAACGATGCCACTACCCACCATCCGAGCCAGTGCTATTATACTACCTAATCTTAGCCGATAACAACAGCCACAAACTATGTATCATACCCTGGGTCTTTAGATGTCAGGTGCTATGAGGACTAATACTCGAACTAGTCGATAGTGTCGGTGTTTAGAGTCTGACCGCACACCCAGGGATACCCTTGCAGTGCTTTTGGGTAGGACGGTGTTGTTAACTGTAGCTCGATGGGTCGTGCTTGGGGCACGAGAGAGAAAGAGACGATTTTCTGTAGGTTCAAGCGGCTTTGAGAGGCGTAATACCCTACTTCCTGGGATGGGTCTGTATGTGGTGTGTTACAAGTGGCGTCCCCTGAATGGAGAAGGGCTAATGAGATGAAAATGATGGGGTTCCCCCTAGGCCTTATATACACGACCGTGGGATACTCCCTGGGTACATGGTGATCACGTTCTTCCAGTATATCTCTTAACTAATAGCGAACCGACTTTTTATCTTAAGGTAGACCCGTCGACTCTATTACGAACTATCCCGACATTCAAGGGCGCAGGGCGCGGGGAAAACGGACGGTTCCTTGAGATTGTGCGCGATCCGACGGACGATTCGGGCATGAGCCCATTGCCCTCTTTGGTCGGCCCATCTTATTTGCAGTCTTTGCCCGGCCCACGACGAGGCGACCTTGTGGGGCGACTGGTATGTGGCCCCATGCAAGGGTCTTTCGCCTTCTAGTGGACCTGGGGGATATCTGTCCCCCACAAGCCCCCAACCTTTGAGTTGATTTTGAAATAATCGACTCAAAGGTTCTTGGTCCTACCTGTGGGTTCACAGCATGGCTTGATTTTTGTACTACTGTTGGGTGCACCGAAGGTGCACCCATTGGGTATAGCCCCCGAGCTTTGAGTGGATTTTAGAAATAATCCATTCAAAGGTCTTCATTTTTATGCTTTTAAAATCAGCATTTTGGCTTCAAGGTAATGTGAATCTATTGGGTGCACCGAACGTGCACCAAATGGGTGTAGCCCCCGAGCTTTAAGTGAATTTTAGAAATAATCCATTCAAAAGTCTTCATTTTTATGCTTTTGAAATCAGAATTTTTTGAATAACCGAGCGATGCCATCTGTCCATGCCTTGTTAGGTCTAAAATCAATTTGATCGGTGATAGGTAGGACATCTGGCTAGTTGAGACAGATGGCCTTCGGCTGGACATCACACAGCTCTGTGCTTTAATGCTTCTTTTGACTGGACTTGCGCTTCAGTAACCACATTTGGACTTCTTCCCGTCTCAACCGATATCCCCCTTTGTCATGGTACATTCATTGCGTATATTTTGTAGATATCGTTCCTTCAGGAAATCTTGAAAATTCTGGGCGACACACCCTATGGGTGTGCCCAAGGGGTGTCTTAGTGCGCAGAGTGTTTATCGCGTTGTCCTGAAGTAGTAACTTGATGTGATGGAGAGATGTAATCATTTCTCTGAGCAGTTGACTTGGGTCCAATCGGTGCTGTGTTACGCGAAACGACGCCAGTTGCCTGACTCATTTTTAGGTGGCTTGAATTGCTTATTGAATTCTTGCGACTGTTCGGCGAGCGGGGTAGGAAGTGGAAGGTCACCCCTCGGCCTCTTTAAATAGCCCACTTGCCCTGGCTGTTTTCTTCACTCGTTCTTTGATCACTTGCTCTCTTCTTCTTCTTCACTTCCTCACTTTCCACTCGACCATGGACAGGGGTAAGAGAGGCAAAGGCTAGCCTCGCCGCGCCGACGGAAAGCGCAAGCGCCCCCAAGTCCTCCCTCAGAGGATTTTGGCAACTCGGAGTACTCGGAGGAGGCTTCCTCCAAATATGATCGATCGCCCGCTCCCACCTCCCTCGTGGCGTCATTTGAGGACTCGGATGACTCCATGGGGTTGTCCACTGCAGCACGAGCGTACTGGCGCTCCATCGAGCGCGCCGGGCTCGGTGGATCGGATGACTTAGAGGAGGTCTTCTCGGAAGAGGTGGACTCCTCCAACTCTTTCGAGGATTGGAGCGGCAGTGAAGGTGATGGCGGGGAGGATGACGGCAGCAGCGGTGACGACGACGGCAAGGGCGGCGGCGGTGGCGGCGGCGGCGGCGAAGGTGGTGACGGTGATGGCGACGGCGAGGGCGACGGCGGTGACGGCAAGGGCGACAGCGACGACGGTGACGGCGGCAAGGGCAACAGCGACGGCAACAAGGGCGACAGTGACGGCAGCAAGGGCGACGACGACGACGGCGATGGCAAGGCCAATGGCATAATGCTACTGGTTTAGATATTAGTATAGATAGTGGTAGTAGTAAGTAGTAAGTAGTACTAAACAATAGTAGATTAGAGTAGTATTGGTATAGCGTAGTGTAAGTAGTAGAGTAGTGTAATGTAATGTAATGACCAAGAAGTGGAAGAGGCCATGAGTCCGTTTCAAGTTTGTGACGAACTCCCCTCATGAATGAAAAATGCAGTTCTTTGCTTATCCTCCGTTGCGTGCTTTTACTTGCTCATTTAGAGGCTCGCTGGCATTTTAGAGGTAATGCCCGAGTGATGATTGTGATCTCCGCTTTTCCGAGTTATGGTCTAGCATTTTTGCGCCCGACTTATCGACCCAACTCATATTTATGCTAACGTGCCCCCTTGAGCTCTGAATCCTAACTCTTGCTTTTTTTCCTCTGCCGCTTCTCTGTTTTATGAGTTCTTGAGTTTGCCCACTTCACTTGAGAGACAGTGATGGCCCCCAAGAGGAAGACACAGAGTGTTGCTGCTCCAATCATTCTGCCCATCGATCCTAATAGCCAGCTTCCGTTTGCCGGTAACCATATGTTCGTTGTTTCTGAGTCTGATCTCTTGCACCTTATCGAAACCGATGTTCTACCGCCGAAGGAGCTGTGTTCCTGGCAAATCTGGTGTGAGGTTACCATTTTGACAGAGGACACTCATGAAGCTGTCGTCTTCATGCCTTTCCTCATCAGAGGGCTTGCCCTGCCAGCTTCTCCCTTTTTCCGCGACCTCCTTGATTTTTACGATCTGAATCTCACACATTTAAACCCCAATTCTATTCTTCAAATTGTCGTTTTTGTGCACCTCTGCGAAGCTTACTTTGGAATTCTTCTTCATTTCGGTCTTTGGAAATATCTCTACCACTGTCACCCCGGGATGGCTAGAGGACAGCATCAACTTGTTGGTGGTGCCAGTTTAGAGCTTCGTCAGAACAGGAAAATAGAGTATCTTGATATCCCCCTGAAGGATAGCATTAAATGATGGCGTTGAGTGGTTTACCATGGAGAACCACCACAAGTCCATCCCTCCTCGATCGGGGAGACAACCCGACGTCCGTATGCCCAGCTAGACAGAGTCCCCTGCAGGTTTAGAGCTAACCGAGTCCAGGGTGCTGCTTGCCGAGATATGCTCGCTGAAAGACAAAGGCCTGACTGCTGAGGCTATGGTCGCTGACTTTGTTTTTAAGAATATCCAGCCCCTGAAGGATAGAGTTTATGTTGGGGGCCTTCGTCTTCTAAAGGTCCTCAAAAACATGATTAACGATGTTTCCCAAGTGTAATATATGTACAGGAACCTTCGGACTCGGAATAAAGTTGTACATGATATGAAAAGCATGGTCGGGACGAAGGTTGAAGTCAACTCCAAAGCTACACACAAGGAAGCTTCGGCTCAGCAGCAGAAAAAGGAACCGACTTAAAGGGGAAAAGGCTATCTAGTCCTCGTTGGATTGTTCTTAAGTCAATAGTAAACATAAAGGGCATGAATGTAATTTTACACAGGTTGTGCCCTGTGTCTATAAAATAGATGAACAGTACCCCCGTACTATTCACGCTGACTTGTATTCACTCGTGCGTCACGCTTGGACTTTTACCTTCTGTCAAGCCGAAGGTACAAATGTAATACAATATTGTTCATGTTCATTCATGATGATACAAAAAATATATGTTAACGATACCATATGGTTATTCATGTTATTCCTCATGTTTCATATGCTTCTTCTTTTATTAATGTATGCTGCGATGATGAAGGTACGTCCTTCATGACTTTTGTCTGAAGATCATTATATCCTAAAGGAGATAATGCTTCGAAGGACGAAGGACTTTAACCATTAACATTTTGTGTTGCCATATTCTTAACTCATAGCATTTGAGAACAAGTCCCCAACAGTTTACCCAGCTTATCTGTACACTGAGGTCAACGACCCTACCCGAATTACCAATAGACAGATTCCTAATGAGGACCTGCTGAGCCGATCTGACTTGATGCTAAAGGGCAAGGTTTCAAATGCCCCCTTGTCTTATTCTGCCTAGAATCTACCTCCACAGAGTCCATTTCTGATTCCATTTCCAACCCTCCTGTTCGAGATAGCAGTCCCGGTCATAGAGTGCAACCCTCATTAGATGACATCGAGGCTTTCATCGCTCCATTTCGGGGTCTTCCCGAGGTTGAAAGGCAAACCCACTTCGAGATGCCGACTAGTACTGACGAGGCTGAGATGAACGATGATCTCAACATGTTGGCTAGGGAATCATCCGACTCTGCCCGCACTGAGTTGATGGTTGTTGGGATTGGACAGAACCTTGGTGAAGACGAAGAAATTCAGAAACCTAAAGGTGCTCGTCGCAAGCGATCACACCGGACGAACCATCCAACTATGCCTGATGAGGAGAAAAAGAGAAAGAAACGGCTCCGGCGGTTATCATGCTTAGAACAAGATGCTGGCCCTTCAACATCACTCCTCGGTGATGGCCCGGTGAGCACCACCCTCAAGGACGATGTTAGAGGTTGTGACGATGCTAGGGTTGGTGGTTGTATGCTTGATGAGGATGAGGAGGAGGAAAAAGAAGAAATTCCCTTGATTCGCAAGAACAACCGTCGCAGCAGGAGCAGTGACATCCCGATGCAGGCCTTATCAGGACTTATCAGCCTCCAGGGGTTGTCATCTGATTTTGACCATGCGTTAGAAGAGATCATCCTTGAGAACCTTTTATGGGAGTCCCCTTAGGTTGACAGTTCCATCATCCGTTCAGAGGTCCCAGACGATGTTCCTTTGCCATGCGATCCTGTCGGGCAAGAGGCAACCCGGACAGTCTCTCGTGCTTCGTTGACCTTGGAGGGCGGTCTAGCTCGTGAGGACATGCTGGCCCTCAACGCCACTGATCAGAGTCACCCGGCTCCTCTGGGCACGGTTGAGGGAGCTTCAGCTTTGGAGGTGGCCACTAAGGAGGACCCAACCATCGAGGGTGGTGCTAAGGGTGACCTAGCCCCCGAGGGTGTTGGGCCAAGCTCCTCTTCGGCAGCTTCTATGAACGTTCACGCCGGATCACCACTGGTTCAATCTGAGGAACTCGTGGTGACAAATTTACCTGCTGCTCTCGTCGGTCCGGTCACCTTAGAGGCTAGTGACCCGGATGTTAGGAGTCCGCTACCTACTGATGAAGCTGAGGTCTCTCCGAGTCGTGCTTTCAACATCGTTCCTGTTGGCACTCCTCAACAAGCATTGCATCAATGCTTCCGGCTTTGGGGCTTTGCTGATTTATTATAATTGCAGAATGTTTTCGATTATGTATCTGCCCAATTGAAATCATGTGGCGCTCCTATCCCCAACCAAATTTTGTCCTTGATGCAGTGGAACCCTCTACTGCTTCAAAGGCAGATAGAGGATCTGAAGGCCTCCAACCCTTGGTTAGTGAGTCTATAGTTTCCTTTTTCGTTTTTTATTGCTCTTCTAATCTTATATCTTGTGCTTTTCTCTGCTGCTTCGTCAGCTTTGACTCAGCGATGCTCTGATGCTGAGGAGAAGTATACCCAGAGCCAGGCTGACTTGAACCAAACCTCTGCCTTCTTGGACAATGCTCGTGCCTTAAATTTTTCTCTGAATGCTCAACTTGACTCCGAGAAAATGGCTTATGAGGTAAACTTTCTTGGCTGCTTCTGTTTTGCTTTCTTTGCTTCGATGCTCAGTGTTTTCTTGCTTGTAAGAGGAGAGGCAATCACTTATTGCTTCTCGCGACAATCTAGACAGACTATATCGCGACGCCAGCAATTCCTTGACTATTCTGGAGAGGAGTCACTGCTTCACCATGTCAGACTTGGACCATCATCGGGATGAACTGAGGGCGTCCTAGTCTGAAGTGTCTCTACTTGGTAAGCTACTGTCCTCCAAAGATTCTATCATCAAGGAGCTGCGTGCTTCAAAGAGGCTCGTCACGCAAGAGCTGGAGGCCACCCGCCTCAACATCAAGGCCTTAGAGGATGACCGCGTCATTATGAAGGCGATGTGTGATAAGGCCATGGATAAGGTTGTTCGCGCCGGGCGGATCCTGATGAGGAGGCCTGGCGATGTGGTGCCTGAAGACATTATCGTCGATGTTCTTATCGCGCCTGCTGTCGTGAGTCGACCATCGTCTTCTGCTACTCCTGCAGTTGAGGCTTCCTGCAAAAATGCTCCTGCGCAGTGATTCGTTTGAATCAAAAACATCTCTTTATTGAGTTAGTACTTCTTAGTGAAACAGTGTATTATGAATTCCGTGTGTATGTATTGTGCTTTGTTTGAACTGATTGTTCTGTCAGCTGGGTGCTGAGAACTCCTTTGAGGATGTGAACGAGTTATTTTTCTTCGAAGTGCTCCCGATTTGCGTTGACTATTTTGTTAGTAGGGTATAGTGATCACCCTGAGTCATATAAGCGTGATCATGTCGCACCGACTTAAGGCATTTCTGACTTAAGCTGATTGCTCTGTTAGTAGGGTACAGTGATCACCCTGAGTCATGTAAGCGTGAGCATGTCGCACCGACTTAAGGCGTTTCTGACTTAAGTCGATTGCTCCATTAGTAGGGTATAGTTATCACCCTGAGTCGTGTAAGCGTGAGCATGTCGCACCGTCTTAAGGTATTTCCGACTTAAGCCGATTGCTCCGTTAGTAGGGTATAGTGATCACCCTGAGTCGTGTAAGCGTGAGCATGTCGCACCGACTTAAGGAGTTTCCGACTTAAGTCGATTGCTCCGTTAGTAGGGCATAGTGATCACCCCGAGTGTGTCGTGCTGACTTTGAGTTGAGTCCAACCTAGGTCAGTTGTTGATCAAGAACTTGTATGCCTTAGAAAATGGAAGCTTTATTGATGATGAAACCTTCTGGTTACAAAGTACAACTCGTCCTCAAGAGTTTGGAGGCATTGTTAGGTGTAGAATTTCCTGAGGTGCTCAATATTTCATGAATTCCCCACTTCGGTGTCGTCCATCTAAGTGAGCTGGTAGGATCCTGGTCGTGTGACTCCTGCCACGATGAACGGTTCTTCCCATGGTGGCGACAGTTTGTGTCGTCCTTCCCCCGTTAGTACTCCGCGGAGGACCAAGTCTCCCACTGCGAAGGATCGATGCTGCACCGCTTTGTCGTGGTAGCGCCTCAAGGTCTGCTGGTATATGGCCGACTGGATTACCACATTTAGTCGTTCTTCCTCCAGTACGTCGATGTCCTCTGGCCTAGTTGCTTTTGCTTTGGCTATCCTTTCAAAGGTTAATCTGGGCGCTTCGTAGATCAGATTTGCTGGTAGCACTGCCTCCGACCCATACACCATGAAGAATGGGGTGTTTCCATGTAGAGCTCGGCTGGGTTCGCAGGCTCCAGACTACATATGGCAGTTCCCTGATCCACTTCCCTGCAAGCTTCTCGCTTTTGTCAAACACCTTCTTCCTGAGTGCATTGAGTATCATCCCGTTGGCTCTTTCCACCTTCCCATTAGCTCTTGGGTGTGCCACAGATGCGTACTTGATCTGAATACTCCTCCGCTCGCAAAAGTCGAAGAACTCTTAGCTGGTGAAGTTAGACCCTAGGTTAGTGATGATGTTGTTAGGTATTCCAAACCTGAACATTATCTCCTGAATGAACTCCACTGCCTTTGCTAAGGTCAAAGAAGCGATTGGCTTGTATTCTATCCACTTTGTAAATTTGTCGATGGCAACCAGTATGTGAGTATATCCTCCTTGAGCTTTTTTGAAGGGCTCGATCATGTCCAGCCCCCAGCATGCAAATGGCCAGGTCACAGGAATAGTCTACAACTGTTGTGCGAGTAGATGTTGTTGTTTTGACAGGAATTGGCATGCCTCACACTTGTAGACTAACTCAGTGGTATCATTCTTTGCAGTTGGCCAGTAAAACCCGGACCTGAAAGCCTTTCCCACCAGAGTTCTTGATGCTGCATGTATGCCACACTACCCGGCATGAATCTCATCTAATAGCTGCCTCCCGGTAGCCAAGTGGATGCACTTCATGAGGACCCCTCATGCGCCTCTTCTGTATAGCAGGCCCCCTATGATGGCATAGTGGGCTGACTGTCTCGCGATGCATTCCACCGCAGCCTTGTCATCTGGTTCTTCCTTGTTTCTTATGTATCTGATGATTGGCTCTCTCTAGTCATTGGGATCCGCCTCTGGCTGACTCAGAACGTGGCATTCTTCCACCTAATCCATGGTGACACTCGGTTGCTGTATTTCTTGGACGAAAACCCTAGGTGGAACTTGATCCCGACTGGACCCCAGCTTCGACAATGCGTCAGCTGCTGTATTGCGATCCCTTTCCATGTGGTGGAATTCTAATCCTTCGAACATGTCTTCCAGCTTCCGCACCACTGCACAATACTTGTTCATTGAGTCGGTCGAGCAATCCCAATCTTTGTTTACTTGACTTATGACCACCAGTGAGTCGCCGTAAACCATTAATTTCTTGATGTCGAATGAAACCGCGATGCTCAGCCCGTGGACCAGTGCTTCGTACTCTGCTGCATTATTGGATGCTGGAAACAAAAGCTGGAGTGCATACTTGAGTTGTTCACCTCCGAGAGCGATAAAGAGAATCCCTGCCCCTGCTCCTTGCAGTCTCCGCGAGCCATCGAAGTACATCCTCCATATTTCAGTGACCTCTGGGCTTTCCGGGACCTGGTGCTCAGTTCATTCTGATATGAAGTCGACCAGTGCCTGAGTTTTTATCGCGGTGCGGGGTTGGAACTCTATGTCATGAGTTCCGAGCTCGCACGCCCACTTGGCTATTCTCCCTATAGCTTCCTTGTTGTGAAGAATATCGCCTATTGGAAATCCTATGACTACTATGACTTTGTGGTCGTCAAAGTAGTGTCGGAGCTTGCGAGCGGTTAGAAGTACCGCGTATAATAGCTTCTAAACTTGAGGATACCTTATCTTTGAGGGTCCGAGGACTTCGCTGATGAAGTAAACTGGGTGCTGCACTGGGTATGCATGCCCTTCTTCTGCCCGCTCGACTACTAATGCGGTGCTTACCACGTGAGTCATGCAGGAGATATATAGCAGCAAATCTTCGGCCGGCTGACCGGGCATAGCTCGACGTGGTGGCTTGAGTACTGGCGGAGTGATCAAGAATTTCTTCAGTGCCTCTAGAGCCTCATGTGGTTCTATGGTCCACTGAAATTTGTCCACCTTCTTGAGCAATTAATAGAATGACATTCCTTTCTTGCCTAGCCTTGATATGAATCTGTTTAGCGCTGCAATGCATCCAGTGAGCCTTTGTACCTTTTTTTGTGACCACGGCGCTTCCATTCTCATGATGGCTTCAATTTTCTCTGAATTTGCTTCTATTCCCTGATGACTGACAATGAAACCGAGTAGCTTTCCGGCTGGCACTCCAAATACGCATTTTTCTGGGTTTAGCTTCCACCGGTAGCGCCTCAGGCTGTTGAAGACTAATTGCAGATCCTCGATGAAGTTTTCTGAGTTTTCCGTCATGATAACTACATCATCGACGTAAGCCTCCCCCCGCTTGCCCCAGTGATCGGCTAAGCATGTCTGGATGGCTCTCTGGTAAGTCGCTCCAGCGTTCTTGAGGCCAAACGGCATGGAGGTATAGCAGAAAGCTCCAAATGGTGTAATAAAGGCAGTCTTCTCCTCATCTTATTTCGACAGGCTGATTTGATGATACCCGGAGTAGCAGTCTAGGAAGGAGAGTATAGAGCAGCCTACGATTGAGTCAACTACCTGAGCTATCCTGGAAGCCCAAAGGGATCCTTCGGGCAATGTTTGTTGAGATTAGTATAGTCGATGCATAGGCACCAATCAACTTTATTATTTTTGAGTACAAGCACAGGGTTTGCTAGCCACTCAGGGTGTAGCACTTACCTAATGAATCCTACCGACACTAGGCGAGCTAACTCTGCACGAATAGCTTCTCTTCTATTAGGTGTAAAACGATGAAGCTTTTGTTGAATCAGTCTCGCCCGAGGATACACTTTAAGTTTGTGCTCGGCTAGTTTTCTCGGGACTCCCGGCATGTCCACAGGTTGCCATGCGAATACATCTCGATTATCTTGCAGGAACCGAACGAGCGTGCTTTCCTATTTGTCATCGAGGCTGGAGCTGATGCTGGCAGTCTTGCGTTCATCAGAGAATCCCAAATTAATCCTTTTAGTTTCTTCAGTCGGCCGTATAGAGGTCACGGCCTGAGCTTCATTTGAGGGGATCGTGAGACTTTCTTCCTCCAGTCCGTTGTTTGCCTGTGTGGGAAGAGCTATCGGGGGCCCGATAGTGAGAGCTGTTTGGATGGCACCCTGAAAGCATTCCGCGACGCCTTGGAAATCAGCACGCACGATGATGATCCCCTGAGGTCTCGGCATCTTCAGTATCATGTATGAGTAATGCGGAATAGCCATGAACTTCGCTAGTCCTGGTCTTCCAATGATGGTGTTGTACCCGCAGTCGAAGCGCGCCACCTCGAACCTCAGGAACTTGGTTCTGTAGTTCTCTGGGGTTCCAAAGTTGACGGACAGGTAGATGTGTCCGAGCGGGTACTCCCCTTCAGTCGGCACGATGCCGAAGAAGGGAGTGTCTGACTCAGTGAGGTCTTTGACAGCGATCCCCAGGGCTTAGAGTGTCCAGGGAAAGGTGACGTTGATGCTACTTCCCCCGTCCACCAATACTTTCTTTACCCGGCTTTCTCGGATCACCGGATCAACGAGTAGCGGGTACTTGCTGGGATGATCAAAGTTAAGCCATTGATCAGCTCGGCTGAAGGTTATCGCGTGCTCTGACCACCGGTAAGGAGCTGGGGCACTTGTGATGGCCACCAAGACCTGCCGGTCGTTGAGCTTTTGTTGCCTTTTGCTTTCTTGTGCCCCATGACCTCTGAAGATAACGTTGACCTCCCTGTCAACAAGCAGGAAAGCTCCACCCCTCCTCTCTTCCTACTGCTGAGGCTGCCTGGGCTCGCCAGGCTCTCCTCATGGCGGGGAAGTGGTAGTGGCTAGAAGGGTCGACCGTGCCCAATGGAATGTTTGAAGTCTCTGCAGTTCCGCAGGGTGTGACGCATGTCCTTGTGGTACAGACACTAGGAGTCGAGGATTTCATCCAGTGTCCGTACTCCTCTGTGGGGTGCGCCGCGAGCCCAGGAGGTGGGCGGTCCAGCGGTGTGCACCTCCTCGCGAGGCCTCTTCTCCCAGCGCTTGTCCGACTACTGGTTCGCATCCCGCCGTGGCGCGGGTGGCGCGAATTTCATGCCCCGATGAGGTCCTGGGCCCGTTCATCCGCGGTGATGTAGATGTCTGCCTCCCAGAACAATTGTTCGGAGGTGGCTGGCGCTTTCTGGAGTATGGCTCGGACGAAGGCCGAGTCGTTGGATCCCCGGAAGAAGTCTTCAATTACGGCCGCCTCAACGACTTCGGGGATGCGATTCCTCATTGTTTGAAATCTTTTGAGGAACGACCAGAGGGTCTCATCATTCTAGCGCCTGATGGATTTGAGGTCCCATGGCTGCGCCGGCTTGTCGGAGAGAGACTAGAAATTGGCAATGAAGCAATGACTGAAGTCGCTCCAATCGTCGATGTAGTGCCAAGGTAGATGCCGGAGCCACTACAACACGTCTTGCCCTTGGACAATGGGCAAGTACGTCGTCATGACGTCCTCCGTTGCCCCAGCTGCCCGGGCGGCAGTCGTGTAGACGGCCAACCAGTCGCCCGGGTCTTGCTTAGGCTCATACTGTCGACATTAGAGACCTTGAAGTTGGCCATTAGATGCCCCAGAGACGCGGAGTAAATGCGGAGACTCCGCATGCGTCCTCCTGCCGATGTTCGTGTCGTCGGTCCCGGGGAGGGGAGTCGGTAGTTGGTCGTCTCGACCGTCCCCGGAACGGCCCATTGGTTGAGGCTGTCGCCGACTCAACTCGGATGGCACGACTCCATGCTGGTATGCCATGATCCCGGTCATACTCCTCCCAGCGCCTTATCTCATTTTCATGCCGCTAGTCGCGTGAAGCATTGATGGAGCTCCGCGCGTCTCGTCAACTCTTGATGGCGTGACGCAGGTCGTTCGCAGGATGAGGGAGGGGTAGAAGGTGATTAGCTGTCTGAGTAAGCAGCCGTCGGTAGCCTTCCGCTTTTGGGGTTCGCGGGAGACCATCAGCTATCTGTGCCAGTACTCCTCCGACTTCACTCGACGTGTTCAGTGCTCGAGAAAAATCGGGGTACAGGTTTCGAGCGAGGAGAGGGTTCTCTCACCGTAGCCTGGCGTCCTGCTCGGCTAGCTCTCGCTCCCGGTCTTGAGATTGTCGGCGATCGTGGCGGCGAGAGTTGTGCCTTTCTAAGTGCACTCATTCGTCGGGAGTTTCTCCCACCTTTGAGGCTTCGTCTCGAGATACGGGCTGCACCGGATCCCGTTCCCCGGCTTCATGATGTCACTGCACGTTCCGGTGTCTGTTCCTCTGTCATCGTGCTTCACGCTGGGGAGGTTCCTCTCCTTGCATGGTAGGCTCATCGTCGGAAATGGGCGCTGACTCCAATCTCCCCTGGATGAAGAAGATGTCGGGGTAGAAAGGAGCCGGCGTGATGGTGTTCTTCTTCCCGTCCTCCTTTGAGGGTGGAGGTATCAAAAAGGTGGTTTGACGTGTTCTCATCCCCTGACTCGGGACGTTTTCTTTCTTCTTCCAAGTGATTAGTGTCCACTCCTTAGTAGGCGAGGTGGACAGTGGAGTTTTTTGGGTAAGCGAAACCCCGACTGGTCGATCTTTCTTCTCCCGAGGGCTCCCAAACCTTGGTCCGTGAGGGATCATCTTCCCCTGAGCTGTGGGGAAGGTCTTGCTCTGGCTTCCCTCGGGATTCCCAAGGAAGGCTTTTTCTCGTGTGGATCTGCTACATGGTGCAGAGTTCCCTCTTCGTCTGCTATGCATGCAAAACGGAACATAGCTCCTGGGCAAAGAGTGATCTTGTTCTTGAAAGTGATGGCCATTGAGCTAGCTCTGATCGACGATAGACCCCCTACCTGGTGCGCCAGCTGTCGGTGTTTAGAGTCTGACCGCACACCCAGGGATACCCTTGCGGTGCTTTTGGGTAGGACAGTGTTGTTGACTGTAGCTCGATGGTTCGTGCTTGGGGCACGAGAGAGAGAGAGAGACGCTTTTCTGCAGATTCGGGCCGCTTTGAGAGGTGTAATACCCTACTTCTTGGGATGGGTCTGTATGTGGTGTGTTACAAGTGGCGTCTCCTGAATGGAGAAAGGCTAATGAGATGAAAATGATGGGGTTCCCCCTAGGCATTATATACACGATCGTGGGATACTCCCTACACACATGGTGATCACGTTCTTCCAGTATATCTTCTAACTAATAGCGAACCGACTTAGCTTATCTTAAGGAAGGCCCGTCGACTCTATTCCGAACTATCCCGACACTCAAGGGCGCCGGGCGCGGGGAAAACGGACGGTTCCTTGAGATTGTGCGCGATCCGACGAACGATTCGGGCATGAGCCCATTGCCCTCTTGGGTCGGCCCATCTTATTTGCAGTCTTTGCCCGGGCCACGACAAGGCGACCTTGTGGGGCGACTGGTATGTGGCCCCATGCAAGGGTCTTTCGCCTTCTAGTGGACCCGGGGATATATGTCCCCCACAGATAAACATATGATAATCTAGTCCATAGAACACATCTAAAGGTAGATCACATCACAAAGTAAGCAAATTTGTGTATCGATGCTAAGACGACTCACGTCACAAGGCTTGTAAGCATCACACTAGCAAAGCAATGAAAACAAGGGAGTAGAGAAAATTCACCAAGATCACCCATGGGTCCTAGCCGCACGAGCCCCCGCCGCCGTAGACGCACGATGGACCGAAGGGGAGGCCCCAGCCACAGGTTGTGGGCACCGACCAGAGAGCCCCCAGCCGCCACCAAGGGCGTGGCCCGTTCGGGAGACGTCGAACCCTCTGCCCCTGCCAAGGACGCGCCCCCAACGAGGTAACACCGCCGCTTAGGCCACGGACGTGCCGCCCTAACAGATCCGGGGCGAGGGCCATAGATCAGACGAGAGGAGGGACTCGTCGCACGGGACGCGCGACGCCCACCAACGACATGGCGCCCTGAGCCCTGGCAAGGTGCCCATGGCCACGATGCCCCTGTACACTGCCCCCGCCTAGGAAGAAGCCGCCCACGTAAGCCCCCTCCGATAATGACGGTGTTGGGGACGGCGCCTGCCCCAGCCGTGGGCACGGCTAGCCCTTCCTCCACCTGCTCTCTATCGCGGCTCCACCGACGCCACTCAGACGGCCGCGAAAGAGGGCATCCACGCCGATGCTAGCCCCAGCATGAGCACGCCCGCTGCCGCAACGCGAAGACCGCCCGGCACAGAATTCGCTTAGATCTGAGCATGTGGAGACCAAAGACCAAACGGAGGGAGAAACGTTTAGATCTGAGTGCACCGACCACTAGTAGACTCCTCCGGTGACGACGAGGGAAGGGGAGAGGAGGAGGTGAGAGTGGCGGCGCTAGGGTTTGGGGGCCGGCCGAGAGGAGGAAGTCTCGACGTCTATGCCTTTAAACTAACACCCAATGGATTTCCTCCACATGAATTGAAGCTAAAACAGAACTTTCATATTATACTTATGCGAAATCCAGATTGTTACAATGGACTTTGCAATGGGACTAGGATGATTGTAAGAGGATTCCAGAATAATTCAATTGATGATAAAATTGTTAATGGTCATCATGTTGTAAATAGATTTTCCATACCTTGGATAACTATGTCCCCTTAAGAAGACCTTTGGTTGCCATTCAAATTTAAACAAAAGCAGTTCCCAATTCGATTGAGTTTTGCAATTACAATCAATATCTTAGAGTCAAAAGGTTAACAAATGAAAATATTATCAATAAGTGTTGAATTATTTTGGAATGTCAAAAATGGTATGCAAAAATAGTCAAATGGTGCTTATTTGCATGCATCCAGGGGCCACCACACCGAGGATTATAGGGTATTCAGGATTGCTCCCATGTACCACATACCAACACAACGGGATTTTTACGGCCCCAAGTAAAGACTTATGCAGAATCAGCACCCCTTGGGGGAGAGAAAACCGTTTGACCACTAAATTTACTATATTTAAAAAAATACATGTGTTAAGTGTTGAATATACATAATCAATATAAATATTAATAATATGTGATGCTAAACTATTAGTTTTCGCACGTCCTTGCTATAGTATATTTTTTTAGAATTTTAGAATTACTGTACATATTTTTAAGAACATTTGCATCTCTACCAGAGAACTTGTTTAGAGTTAAAATATATTCAACATTCAATATTATGTGATGCCATACATGCACTTTCACTTGGCTTTGTTCGTTTAGACCAATCGAGCTCTGAATTAGCATAGATTGAAATTAAATCCATGTCACAATCTATACCCCAAAATAATCCAATACTATTTAAATTTTTTTATTCGGTTAAACCCATCATGAAATATAACTCAAGGGTTTGAGAATTTTTTAAACTATGGAAGACATGCATTCTATTCATAGCTCATTAGGTATGTAACAAATCCAAGAAGATATTGCATAAGTTTACATTAGAATTTATGGATCAAAAGAATAAATAGCTTTGAAAGACACATGGATTAGTTGATGAATTTAATCTCGCTATGGGATTGGTTGTGAGGTATGAATCCACCCAATCCATAACCGGATTAAATTTATGGTGGAATTTCATCCCATGTAACCGAACAAGACCTAATAAGTATAAAAGGGGACTATAAATAATAAAGATGTCTCATCTTCGATCATGACACCATAGGTGATTCGATTCGATTTCTTAACCGAGCAATCTATTGAATTTTATGCTTTGTTGAAGTTGGAAACACGTACACTCGTCCGGTCAAAGCTAGCGCCACGCTAGTACAGGGTAATTACCATCCGAAAATTTCAGATTGGGGCTAATTATAGCATTAGTTCTAGTCGTTGTATCTAACAAAACGACACCCAAAAAATATTTTTCACTTACAACCATGAAATATCTCTCCAGGACAAATAAAATTGTCGAATAATGTCGGCATCCGGTCATTTGCTGCCAGTCTTCCACTGTAATATTTGGATCTCACGCATTCTGAACTCTTTCTCTTTTTTTTTAATCGCTGAGTGAATTTCCCGCCACGAACGTAAATGTGGCATCCCCATCTTCTAGTCTATTAATTCAAGCAGACAGGAGAATATTTGGGCAATCAAGTTCCTCCGTGTGTCGCAGTGGCAAGCATGAAAGCTACGGCCGATGACCTGACGGACAACCCTACCCCGACCCTAAAAAAATATTGAAAACTATTAAATGTATCTTCAACATGAGACTATATACTTCTATAGCATCAATAATGTAGTCTAAAATCCACTCTAAATAAATAAGACAATCTCTTATTCTCATGTTATCTAAAATCTACTCTAAATATATAGGACAATCTCTTATTCTATATATAGAAACTCTCTCATCTCTGCTCTATATAGTTTATACTAGTTGTTGGGCACAAAAAAGAGACTACCGTACGGTTTGGCCCTAGGGCCGAACGGTCCGCGCGCGCAGAACAGATTAGGGTTCCAAGTTTCTTATCGTGTTTGTTGACGAAATTCGCGGGATTAGCTCGGGGAGTTTGTTTGTAACGGGTCCAGTCCCCCTCCTCTATAAATACAGAGGTATACGACCAATTTGTAATTATCAAACGAATCAATAACACTTCTATTTCGTATTTATTTCCTAGGAGTAGTTCTAGTCTAGTTCTAGTTTAGTCTTCCAATCCCCAAATTCTTCGCTTCTCTTCGACTCTACGTCGATTAGAGGAGTCTAGGTCGGTCTGCCCGAGCCTAGACAACTCCTAGTATCTCTCCTCTCCGACGGGGTCCCTCCCGGGAGTGAGATCTAGGCGCCGCCGGCGACCTTCGCCGCCCCCTGCGCACGCGCGGACCGTCCGGCCCTAGGGCGTGGACCGTCCGGCCGTCAGGCAGGAAACCCTAGCCCTGCGCCAGGTCGCGGACCGTCCGGCCCCTAGCCGCAAAATGTCCGCCCTGTGCAGAGAGCACTGTCGGGTACCATAATTAGGGGTACCCCCAACACTCCTAAACTCGGCAGGTAATCACCATCAGCACAAACTGCAGAGACTGATGGGCGCAATTCAGGTCAAGGCTTCGTCTACTCAAGGGACGCGGTCTCGCCTTGCCCGAGCCCAGCCTCGGGCGGGAACTGTAGTCCCAGGCGAATTCACGCCTCACCCAAGCAACGGGCGCACCCTCGACTCGCCCGAAGCCCAGCTCGGGCAGGCTTCGTTGTGAAGCAACCTTGGCCAAATCACATCACCAACCGACCGTATCGCAGGCGCATTCAATGCAACGATCGCCTGACGTCTTATCCTGACACGCGTGCCTCAGTCGGCAAGGCCGAAGTGACCACAGTCACTTCGCCCTCCCACTGACTGACCTGACAGGAAAACAGCGCTACTCGCCCCCCTCCGACTGTTGTGCCACCTGCAAGGGTGAGGCTGACAGCAGCTGAGTCCAGCCTCAGGCGCCACAGGAAGCTCCGCCTCGCCCGACTTTGGGCCTCGACCTCAGGAGAAGTCTCCGCCTCGCCCGACCCCAGGGCTCAGCCCCCGCCTCGGCCTCAGAAGATGGTCTCCGCCTCGCCCGACCCCAGGGCTCGACCCCCGCCTCGGCCTCGGAAGGTGGTCTCCGCCTCGCCCGACCCTAGGGCTCGGCCTCAACCTCGACCTCGGAAGGTGGTCTCTGCCTCGCCCGACCCCAGGGCCCGGCCTCAACCTCGGCCTCGGAAGGAATTGCGTCCTCGCCCGACCCCGGCCTCGGCCTCAGGAGGAGCCTCCGCCTCGCCCGACCTTGGGCTCGGACCAACCACGCCGCAGGGGGTACATCATTACCCTACCCCTAACTAGCTCAGGCTACGGGGGAACAAGAACGGCGTCCCATCCAGGCTCACCCCGGTAACAAGTAATGATGGCTCCCCGCGTGCGTCCATGACGACGGTGGCTCTCAGCCCCTTACGGAAGCAAGGAGACGTCAGCAAGGTCCCGACAGCCCCGACAGCTGTGCTTCTACAGGGCTCAAACGCTCCTCCGACGGCCACGACACCGCGTACACAGGGCTCTAGCACCTCTCCGACAGACACGTTGGCATGTACATAGGGCCCTGGCTCCTCTCTGCCGGACACGTTAGCATATTGCTACACCCCCATTGTACACCTGGACCCTCTCCTTGCATCTATAAAAGGAAGGGCCAGGGCCCTCATACAGGAGGGTGGTCGCGCGGGACTCCCTCTCTCCCTCGCGAACGCTTGTAACCCCTACTGCAAGCGCACCCACTCTAGCGCAGGATAACACGAAGCCGCGGTTTCCCCCCTTTGTGTTCCATCTCGCGCCAACCCATCTGGGCTAGGGCACACAGCGACAATTTACTCGTTGGTCCAGGGACCCCTCGGGGTCAAAACGCCGACAGTTGGCGCGCCAGGTAGGGGCCTGCTGCGTGTTGACGAACAACTTCCCGTCGAGTTCCAGATGAGTAGTCTCCAGCAACCTCTTCAGCCCGGGACGCTGCTCCGTTTCGGGAGTCTCGAGTTCATGTCCCTCGACGGCAGCTACGACATGGTACTCCTTCCCCCGCAGCGCGACAGCAACAACGACGGTCGTCAGCCCGCCTGGCTACGGCGGACTCGGCGACGTATTCCCCCCATGGCGGAAGAGCAGCATCCAGGTTTGTCTCGTCGCCTTCCTCGCCGCAAGAGGAGGAGGCGGGGCAACCGTGGCCAAGCAGGAGGCGGCACCTCGTCGGCGGTCGAGCGAGTCGACGACGCCGGCACCCCAGCGGGGGACATGTCGGGCGTTGACCTCGCGCCTGAGACGACAACGAGCGTTGTTTCCCCGCAACACGCCAACCCCAAGCGGACAGATGACGCCAGCACGCTCGCGAAGGGCCTGCCGGGCGTTAGCCTTGTACCTGACATAACGGTGCAGTCCGTCCCCGACGCGACTTTGTCACCGTCCATCGATCGAGAGGTACCGTCCGTTTTCCACCCTGTGCCTTTTAGATTCAGCTTCGATCCACCAAGTGATCCCGCTTCGGTGAGCACTTTCATAAAGGCATATCCTAACCTTCCGGGGTACCATATGTGGTCGACCTGGGACCGACTGATGGCCGTCTCGACCTACGGGCCCCCGGGTTCTGAGGAAGACGACGAGCCCGACTCTGGTTGGGATTTCTCCAGGCTCGGTAATCCTAGCACCATGCGAGACTTCATGACCGCATGCGACTACTGCACCATGCGAGACTTCATGACCCCAAGTCGCGAATGTTTCCACGTCGATCTAGGGGGTCACGACGAAGGCAACCACCTTGGTATGCCGGAGGACGATGATCCCCCTGGGCCTGCGCCTTGCGTTGACATCCTGCGGGAGCTAGCTGTGGTCCCAGTCCCTGCGGGGGGTCAGGACACATAGCTCGAGTAAATCCACGAGAAGCAGGCCAAGCTCGACGAGGAAGCAGGACAACTTGTGCAGCTCCGGCAAAACATCGAGCAGGAGTGGGTAGGCCGAGCACTAGCCGGAGAAGCGTGTCATTAGGCCCAGGACGTCCAGCGCCGTATCACTGACGATGCCATGGCAAGGCTGCCCCCGGCTTCCAGTGGGGTCGGCCAGAACCTGGCTGCAGCGGCAATACTACTCCGAGCGATGCCGGAGCCATCTACCACCGAGGGGCGGCGTATCCAAGGAGAACTCAAGAATCTCCTGGAGGATGTCGCGGTCCGACGAGCCAAGAGCTCTGCCTCCCGAAGGCAAGGGTACCCCCCGGAGCATCGCGTCGCGACTTCCCGATTCATGCGGGAAGCCTCGGTCCACACCAGGCGCACGCGGGACCAACACCTACAGCCCCGGGTTGCCTCGGCAACGAGCACCGCCGCCACAACCGTCGAGCCCGCCTCGACGAAAAGGTGCGCCGAGGCTACCACCCCAGGCGTGGGGGACGCTACGACAGTGGGGAGGATCGGAGCCCCTCGCCCGAACCACCTGGTCTGCGAGCCTTCAGCGGGGCCATACGACGGGCGCCATTCCCGACCCGGTTTCGAGCCCCGACTACCATCACCAAGTACTCGGGGGAAACAAGGCCGGAACTGTGGCTTGCGGACTACCGGCTGGCCTGCCAGCTAGGTGGAACGGATGATGACAACCTCATCATCCGCAACCTCATCCTGTTCCTCTCCGACGCCGCCCGAGCCTGGCTGGAACAGCTGCCTCCTGCACAGATCTCCAACTAGGACGATCTGGTCAAAGCCTTCGCTGGAAACTTCCAGGGCACATACGTGCGCCCTGGGAACTCCTGGGATCTCTGAAGCTGCCGCCAGCAGCCAGGGGAATCCCTGCGGGACTACATCCGGCGTTTTTCGAAGCAGCGCACCAAGCTGCCCAACATCACCGACTCGGAAGTCATCGGCGCGTTCCTCGCCGGCACCACTTGCCGCGACCTGGTGAGCAAACTGGGTCGCAAGACTCCCACCAGGGCGAGCGAGTTGATGGACATCGCCACCAAGTTCGCCTCTGGTCAGGAGGCGGTCGAGGCCATCTTCCGGAAGGACAAGAAGCCTCAGGGACACCAGCTGGAAGACGTCCACGAGGCGTCCGCCCAGCGCGGCGCGAAGAAGAAGGGCAAGAAGAAGTCGCAAGCGAAACGCGACGTCGCCGACGCAGATCTTGTCGCTGCCGCCGAGCACAGGAATCTTCGGAAGCCTCCCAGAGGGGCCAACCTCTTCGACAAGATGCTCAAGGAGTCATGCTCCTATCATCAGGATCCCGTCAAGCACACCCTTGAGGAATGCGTCATGCTTCGGCACTACTTCCATAAGGCCGGGCCCCCGGCGGAAGGTGGCAGAGGCCATGACAATGACAAGAAGGAGGGCAACAAGGCAGAGGAGTTCCCCGAGGTCCACGACTGTTTCATGATCTACGGTGGGCAAGTGGCGAACGCCTCGGCTTGGCACCACAAGCAGGAGCGTCGGGGGGTCTGCTCGGTGAAGGTGGCGGCGCCAGTCTACCTAGACTGGTCCGACAAGCCCATCACCTTCGACCAGGGCGACCACCCCGACCGCGTGCCGAGCCCTGGAAAGTACCCGCTCGTTGTCGACCCCGTCATCGGCAACGTCAGGCTCACCAAGGTCCTCATGGACGGAGGCAGCAGCCTCAACATCATCTACGCCGAGACCCTCAGGCTCTTGCAGATCGATCTATCCACGACCCGGGTCGGTGCGACGCCCTTTCACAGGATCATCCCCGGGAAGCGCGTCCAGCCCCTTGGACAACTCGATCTGCCTGTCTGTTTCAGGACTCCCTCCAACTTCTGAAAGGAAACCCTCACGTTCGAGGTGGTCGGGTTCCGAGGAACCTACCACGCGGTGCTGGGGAGACCGTGCTACGCCAAGTTCATGGCCGTCCCCAACTACACCTACCTCAAGCTCAAGATGTCGGGCCCCAACGGGGTCATCACCGTCGGATCCACATACCGACACGCGTACGAATGCGATGTGGAGTGTGTGGAGTACGCTGAGACCCTCGCCGAGTCCGAGGCCCTCATCACCGACCTGGAGTGCCTCTCCAAGGAGGTGCCAGATGCGAAGCGCCACGCCGGCAACTTCGAGCCAGCAGAGGCGATTAAGTCCGTCCCTCTCGACCCCAGCAACGACGCCTCCAAGCAAGTCTGGATCGGCTCCTTGCTCGACCCAAATAGGAAGCAGTGCTCGTCGACTTTCTCCACGCGAATGCCGAGGTCTTTGCGTGGAGTCCCTCGGACATGCCTGGCATACCGAGGGATGTCGCCAAGCACTCGCTGGATATCCGAGCTGGAGCCCGACCCGTGAAGCAGCCTCTGCGCCGTTTCGACGAAGAAAAGCGCAGAGCCATAGGCGAGGAGATCCACAAGCTGATGGCTACAGGGTTCATCAAAGAGGTATTCCATCCCGAATGGTTAGCCAACCCTGTGCTTATGAAAAAGAAAGGTTGGAAATGGAGGATGTGTGTAGACTACACTGGTCTAAACAAAGCATGTCCGAAGGTTCCCTACCCTCTGCCTCGCATCGATCAAATCGTGGATTCCACTGCTGGGTGTGAAACCCTGTCATTCCTCGACGCCTACTCAGGGTATCACCAAATCAAGATGAAAGAGTCCGACCAGCTCGCGACTTCTTTCATCACACCTTTTGGCATGTACTGCTATATTACTATGCCATTTGGTTTGAGGAATGCAGGTGCGACATACCAAAGGTGCATGAACCACGTGTTCGGAGAGCACATCGGCCGAACGGTCGAGGCTTACGTCGATGACATCGTAGTCAAGACGAGAAAAGCCTCTTACCTCCTCTCTGACCTTGAAACGACATTCAAGTGTCTGAGGGCGAAGGGCATGAAACTCAACCCCGAGAAATGTGTCTTCGGAGTCCCCCGAGGCATGCTCCTAGGGTTCATCGTCTCCGAGCGGGGCATCGAGGCCAACCCGGAGAAAATCGCGGCCATCACCAACATGGGGCCTATCAAAGACTTAAAAGGAGTACAAAGGGTCATGGGATGCCTTGCGGCTCTGAGCCACTTCATCTCGCGCCTCGGCGAAAGAGGCCTACCCTTGTATCGCCTCTTAAGGAAGACCGAGCGCTTCTCTTGGACCCCCGAGGCCGAGGAAGCCCTCGTAAACTTAAAGGCACTCCTTACAAGTGCGCCCATCTTGGTGCCCCCCGCTGCAGGAGAAGCCCTCTTGATCTACGTAGCCGCAACCACTCAGGTGGTCAGCGCTGCGATCGTAGTCGAGAGATGAGAAGAAGGGCATGCACTGCTCGTCCAGAGGCCGGTCTACTTCATCAGCGAAGTGCTATCCGAGACCAAGATCCGCTACACGCAAATTCAGAATCTACTGTACGCAGTAATTCTGACGCGGTGAAAGTTGCGACACTACTTCGAGTCTCATCCGGTGACTGTGGTGTCATCCTTCCTCTGGGGGAGATCGTCCAGTGCCGAGAGGCCTCGGGTAGGATAGCAAAGTGGGCGGTGGAGATCATGGGCGAGACAATCTTGTTCGCTCCTCGGAAGGCCATCAAGTCCCAAGTCTTGGCGAACTTCGTGGCTGAATGGGTCGACACCCAGCTACCAACAGCTCTGATCCAGCCGGAACTCTGGACCATGTACTTCGATGGGTCGCTGATGAAAACAAGAGCAGGTGCGGGCATGCTCTTCATCTCACCCCTCGGGAAGCACCTCCGCTACGTGTTGCGCCTCCATTTCCTGGCGTCAAACAACGTGGCCGAGTACGAGGCTCTGGTTAACGGGTTGTGCATCGCCATCGAGCTAGGGGTTCGGCGCCTCGACGCTCGTGGCGACTCACAGCTTGTCATCGACCAAGTCATGAAGAACTCCCACTGCCACGACCGGAAGATGGAGGCCTACTGCGACGAGGTTCGGCGCCTGGAAGACAAGTTCTACGGACTCGAGCTCAACCACGTCGCCCGACGGTACAACGAGAATGCGAATGAGCTGGCTAAGATAGCCTCGGGGCGGACAACGGTTCCCCCGGATGTCTTCTCCAGAGAGATACATCAACCCTCCGCCAAGACCGACGACACGCCTGAGCCCGGGGAAGCCTCGGCCCAGCCCGAGGAGGCCTCGGCCCAGCCCGAGGCACCCTTGGCCGCCGAGGGTGAGGCACTGCGTGTCGAGGGAGAGCGGAATGGGGTCACGCCTAATCGAAACTGGCAGACCCCATACCTGCAATATCTCCACCGAGGAGAGCTCCCCCTCGACAAAGCTGAAGCTCGACGACTGGCGCGGCGCGCCAAGTCGTTTGTCTTACTGGGCGATGAAAAGGAGCTCTACCACCGTAGCCCCTCAGGCATTCTCCAACGATGCATATCCATCGCCGAAGGACAGGAGCTATTGCAAGAGATACACTCGGGGGCTTGCGGTCACCACGCAGCACCTCGAGTCCTCGTTGGGAACGCCTTCCGACAAGGCTTCTACCGGCCCACCGTGGTGGCCGACGCCACTAGGATTGTACGCTCCTGCTAGGGGTGTCAATTCTACGCGAGACAGACGCACCTGCCCCCTCAGGCCCTATGGACGATACCCATCACTTGGTCGTTTATTGTGTGGGGTCTGGACCTCGTCGGTCCCTTGCAGAAGGCACTCGAGGGCTTCTCGCACCTGCTGGTCGCCATCGTCAAATTCTCCAAGTGGATCGAGGTCTGACCCCTAACCAGCATCAGGTCCGAGCAGGCGGTGATGTTCTTCACCAACATCATCCATCGCTTCGGGGTCCCGAACTCCATCATCACCAACAATGGCACCCAGTTCACTGGCAAGAAGTTCCTGGACTTCTGCGAGGACCACCACATCCGGGTAGACTGGGCCGCCGTGGCTCACCCCATGACAAATGGGCAGGTGGAGCCTGCCAACGGCATGATTCTGCAGGGACATAAGCCGAGGATCTACAACGACCTCGACAAGTTCAGCAAGCGGTGGATGAAGGAACTACCCTCGGTGGTCTGGAGTCTGAGGACGACGCCAAGCCGGGCCACGGGTTTCTCACCGTTCTTTCTAGTCTATGGGGCCGAGGCTATCTTGCCCATAGACTTAGAATATGGTTCCCCGAGGACAAGGGCGTGCGGTGACCAAAGCAACCAGACCAGCCGATAAGACTCGCTGGACCATCTAGAAGAAGCTCGGGACGTGGCCTTGCTACACACGGCCCGATATCAGCAGTCCCTGCGATGCTACCACGCCCGAGGGGTTCGGCCCCGAGACCTCCAAGTAGGAGACTTGGTGCGTCGGCTGCGGCAAGACGCCCGAGGGCGCCACAAGCTTACTCCTCCCTGAGAGGGGCCATTCATCATCGCCAAGATTTTGAAGCCCGGAACATACAAGCTGGCCAACAATCAAGGCGAGGTCTACAGCAACGCTTGGAACATCCGACAGCTACGTCGCTTTTACCCTTAAGATGTTTTCAAGTCGTTCATATACCTCGTTTTCTATACATACACAAATAAAGTCTAACCGCCAAGGAAGGGTCAGCCTTGCCTCGGCAAAGCCCGACCCTCCCTCGGGGGCTAGAAGGGGGGAACCCCCTCTGCGTCAAAATTTTCCTCGGATAAGTTTTCTACCAAAACGACTTTCGTGCTTTTCGACTATATCAATAGCAGAACGAGTAAGAGCGCACATAAGCGGCAAGGCCGACCGAGCCGAGGGACTCCTATGCCTCTGGGGTACGGATACCTCACTTGTCACCTTCCGCGAAAAGTAACTCTTACTCGGATAAACGATTTTGCTACTGACGAACAAGTTCGGAGATTCAAAACGAGAGGAAAAGAAACGCAGCTTTATAACACGACAACAAAGTGTTTAGGCCTCGGCAGCCACGAATGACACATGCATACTCCAAACAGACTGCTCCGGCAGAATCAGGCATCACCCGGGGGAGGAGCGGCACCCTCGGCTTCATCTCCACCCTCGACGCCGTCTCCACCCTCGGCGAGATCTAGTCCGACCTCGGACGGCGACATGGGCGGAAGGATCTCCACCTCGAAGGAGGATGCCAGCACCGCGCTTGGGCCCACGACGGCCGCGTCAAGCCTCTGGACCTCGGCTAAGGCAGCCTCATCTTCGTCGGGTAGACAGTACCCCTCGTTGACCCGCTCCAGATCCATGTCGTAGTGGGAAGCGAGCACGGCGAAGGCCCGCCTAACGCAGTGATGCAGCGCCTCACGGAGTCTGCCGCGCACATGGCCGCCCAAGGCCCGCAGGCGGCTCTGGGGGGAGCTACCCGAGGGGACATCATCGAGGCCAAAGACCTGGCAGAAGGCCGAGATAGCTTCGGACATGGCCACGCGGTCGGCCTCCTTCTGCTCAACCGCCTAGGCAAGAGCCTTGACGGACTCGCTGAGAGCTGTCTCGAACTCTGCAAACAGCCAAACAGAATTCTTCAGACACGAGTTGAAGAATGAAGATAAATCGAAGTCACAAAGTGGCCGAAACATACCTTCAGCCCGGGCACGCTGCTCCGAGGCTATGGCTTGGGCAGACTGGGCAGACCCGACCGCCACGGCCAGGTCCTCCGCAAGGGCTCCGGCCCGAGCAGACACCTCGGCTAGCTGGCCCCCAAGGGCCTCGGCCCGGCTTACAGCCTCGGCAGCCTGGTTCCAAGATTGGTCCCGCTCGCCAATGACCTGGCCAAGCTCCAGTTGCCGCTGCTGCGCCTCCGCCCGTGCCGACGCCGCCTCTGCCCGCACCGCTGCTGCCTCCACCTCCAACTCATCACAGAGCAACCGGAGGTTCGCCGCCTTGGTGCTCCGTTGGGCGAGGTGTTCGGTAGCCGCGGTAAGCACGGCCCTCAAGAACCACAGCGAACCCCAGACATCGGTCTCGTGGTGGATGAACAGCGACTTGGCGGTGCTCAGATCCGTCAGATCCTAAAGAAGGGAAGCAGGGTGTCACAAAGAATGCCCTAGTCACGCGAAAGGTATGCCTGAAATCCTCACCTGGAGGACCCTGGGAACGACCCTGGAAAGGATCTCCATGGTCGACCGAAGCGACCCCATCGCTGCCTCGGCATACTCACGGAGCTCATCCCGAGACTGCTCCTCCCGCTCGTCGTCAAGGACGAAGAGCGGTTTCGAGGCGCCATGGATCCAGAACCGGAGCGTCTGCCCAAGCCACTCGTTGGGATCGCGCCGTGCGGGGATGAGGTCACCGCTCCCTAAGACGGGCCGCGATTTTGCGCACCCCTCCTCCAAGGCGTCTGGACCCTCTGCAGTCAACGCATCGGGTACCACCTCGGCTAAGGAGGTGGGCTTCCGATCACCGACCTCGGCAACAGCGGCCGCCCCCTCCTTATGGCCGAGACTGGGAAGGTCGGAGACGACCTCGAGCAGCGGCACCTCAGCCATCCCAGCATCAGTGGCGACGGGTGGCTCCACGTGCAAAACAGCAACGGCCTCGGCAGAAGCTGGGGCCGGCACCGGTAACGCGTCAGGTGGACTCAGGGCCGCGGCCACGCCAGCAGCCTCCCCCGGCACGATGGCCGCCCCGATGGAGGGGTCAGCCTGGGGGGCTTGCCCCATGGCAATTCGTGCCACCTGGGCCCCCCGCTTGAGGGCGTCTTGTGCGGAGGCCAGCCAACCGGCGTGGTGCGGTGCGGCACTAGCTGCAGATGCCGGCACCGTCTTAAGGGCCTTCCTAGGAGCTAGACCGGCCGAACCGTGCCTCCGTTTGCTGAGAGGAAAAGGTAAAGCAGGATCAGGACACACGAAGAAGGAGCCAAAACAGAGGTATCTTCAGATACTTACCCGCTCCGGACCAAGGCCAATCGTGCCTACGGGGAGGCCCCTCGGGCCTCGGTCCCCGCAGGCGCCGCCGAGGTTCGCCCCGCTGCCGGCTTTGGCACCATTCCCACTTCGGGCGCCCGGGGCGCCGAAGGGACGGCCTGCCAATGCGCCGTCACGACGGCCCGAGGATCAACCTCATGTACATCCGGCACGAGCGACCGCTCTTGGGAGACAGGCAGGTCGGCCCGACTCCCCGGAGTCACCTCGACTACCTCGGCCAAGGGGTCAAGTACCCCCTCAGCCTGCCCCAGCTCTTCGAACCGGGACCCTGATGTCCCGGCCCTAGATATCGACGGTGTCAGCCCACTCGGGGGCTGGCTCGACGACCCCTGGCCCAGCCTCGAAACCCCGACTGTGAGAATCAAAGGCAACCTGACACAAGATAGGAGAGGGAGCGGACACTCACCAGGGACACGCACCCACGCTCGGGACGCATCAAGGGCTGGGTAAGGGCGTCGGCGTCCAGCCTCCCTACCGTGCCCACTACCCGCCTGCGGAGGTCATCGGCAGAGAGGGAGACCGAGGACATCTGCGAACCCTCCAAGTCGACCCCGGCATCATCTCCAAAAGCGGCAACCGCTGCTCTGCCAAGGGAAGCACCCTCCGGCGATGGATGGCGGCAACCACCCCCGCGGCGGTGAGCCCCCCATCTCGTAACTCCTGCAAGGCCTCCAGAAGGGGCTGGAGTTTCTCCTGTTTCTCGCGTGTGGCCCCATAACGCCAGTTGCTGCCGACGGCAGTCACCACTCGTTGAGAAAACGACGGGAGCCTTCCATCGTCATTCCGGAGGTAAAACCACCGGCGCTGCCACCCCTTGTTCGAAGACACAAGGATGGCGGGGATGTACTGCTGCGCGCGCGCCCGCCTCAACTGGAGGGTGCAGCCACCAGCCCGCACCGCCATGTGGACCTTCTTTTCCCCGTCGTCAAGGCAAAAAGCTCCGCGGAGAAGAGACGGGTCCACAGATCCTAGTGGGGGTCAATCCCCAAAAAGCCTTCGCAAACCACCACGAAGATAGTCGCTTGTGCAATGGAGTTGGGGTTGAAGTTGTGCAGCTCCACCCCGTAGTAATGCAGGAGCGCCCGCATGAAACGGCTTGCTGGCACTCCGAACCCCCGCTCATGGAAGGAGACGAAACTCAGCACATACCCCGGTGGCGGGGTCAGGTCGGCCCCGCTCGGAGGGACCATCCACTCCGGCTGCGGGTCACTGGAGAGGGGACGGAGCAAACCATCGGCGACAAGGGCCTCCAGATCGTCTACCGTGACGATGGAGAAAGGCCACGGGTCGCGCGGCGGAATGACGGTCACCCGCTCGGCCACACCAAATGAAGGGGGTGGTGGCGGAGCGGACAAGGTGCGCGGTTTTCTTTCTCTGGCTATTCCCTTACGTTGCGGAAACCAAAGCAGGAGGCGAGCAGCAGAGTAAAGAACCACCACCGGTCCCTCTTCCGGGTATATAAAGACCCGGGCAAGACCCATTCAACACTTCGCCCGAACCCGCCGCGAAATTCAAATTCGAAGGCGAAACGTCCGTTCCTCGAACGACTCGCGCATGCGCAACGGCTGCCCCGCGAACCACCCGTTCCGTCGCATTAACTTCGCGGTAGGGCAAGCGACACCTTTGGCAGGCGAAGCGGGCGACGTTTCACCTCTGCCACGATGACCGCGTCAAAAAAGGTACGCCACATCGTTTAAATTCGTATCCTTTTCTTCTTCCCCTTTCTCTCTCTTGCTACAGGGACTGGGAAAGGGGATATTTCGAAAGGGATCCTTCTCCGCGAAGGAAGCGGACCCCGAGCCCTCCTACTGATCAGGGGTTCGAAGGCTGGCCCCTCGGAAGGGTTCGACAGCCGCCCCAGAGCACTCGGGCTTCAGGCTCATTACTGATCAGAGGTTCGAAGGCTGGCCCCTCGGAAGGGTTCGACAGCCGCCTCAGAGCACTCGGGCTCCGCGCCCACTACTGATCAGGGGTTCGAAGGCTGGCCCCTCGAAGGGTTCGACAGCCGCCCCAGAGCACGCAGAGCGAGGGATGACTCTAGGTACGTCCGATACATGGCCGAGGCTCGGGCTACGCTCCCGAGGTACCCTAGGACATTTCCGAGACCAGCAGGAGCGATTTTGTAACGGAGTCCCATCAGAGGGAGGCATCGAGCCCTCGGACCCTATCGAACGGGACCGGGTACGGCAAATCACCTGCAGGTACTTTTGGAGCGCGCCTCTGGGCCACTAGCCGACCCTTATCGAACAGGGCACGGGCGTCCACTCGGATCACCCGTTAGCAACTCACTGGAGACACCATGTTCGGCGCCCTCCGAGGGCAACATGGCGCTTTCCCCCTCCTCCTTGCGGAAAGGCGACGAAGGGGCGTATGATAAAAGCCGAGTCAGTCCTTGATCGTCCTCTCGCTCTGTGCAGAGGCTCGGGGGCTGCTCTCGCAAACCCGGCTCCGGCCAAACCGTTGACAGCGTCAACAAACCAGCCTGAAAACTCGGAACCTGACCATGCACCCGGACTACGATCAGATCGCATGAGGGAACAACCAGACCGGCCAAGGCATCACAAAAGGCATTAAGACCTCGGAGGAGTCAAACCACTCCTCCGAGGCCTCGGGGGCTACACTTGCAAAAAAGTGCGACAAAGCCTCCAAGCAAGTACCAACACTCCCTTTGAGGCTCGGGGGCTACTGTCGGGTACCATAATTAGGGGTACCCCCAACACTCCTAAACTCAACTGGTAATCACCATCAGCACAAACTGCAGAGACTGATGGGCGCAATTCATGTCAAGGCTTCGTCTACTCAAGGGACGCGGTCTTGCCTTGCCTGAGACCAGCCTCGGGCGAGAACTGTAGTCCTAGGCGAATTCACGCCTCACCCAAGCAACGGGCGCACCCTCGACTCGCCCGGAGCCCATCTCGGGTAGGCTTCGTTGTGAAGCAACCTTGGCCAAATCACCTCACCAACCGACCGTATCGTAGGCGCATTCAATGCAAGGATCGCCTGGCGCCTTATCCTGACACGTGTGCCTCAGTCGGCAAGGTCGAAGTAACCGCAGTCACTTCGCCCTCCCACTGACTGACCTGACAGGAAAACAGCGCTACTCGCCCCCCTCCGACTGTTGTGCCACCCGCCAGGGTGAGGCTGACAGCAGCTGACTCCAGCCTCAGGTGCCACAGGAAGCTCCGCCTCGCCCGACTTTGGGCCTCGACCTCAGGAGAAGTCTCCGCCTCGCTCGACCCCAGGGCTCGGCCCCCGCCTCGGCCTCGGAAGGTGGTCTCCGCCTCGCCCGACCCCAGGGCTCGGCCTCAACCTCGACCTCGGAAGGTGGTCTCCGCCTCGCCCGACCCCAGGGCCCGGCCTCAACCTCGACCTCGGAAGGAATCGCGTCCTCGCCCAACCCCGGCCTCGGCCTCAGGAGGAGCCTCCACCTCGCCCGACCTTGGGCTCGGACCGACCACGCCGCAGGGGGTACATCATTACCCTACCCCTAGCTAGCTCAGGCTACGGGGGAACAAGACCGGCGTCCCATCCAGGCTCGCCCCGGTAACAAGTAATGATGGCTCCCCGCATGCGTCCATGACGACGGTGGCTCTCAGCCCCTTACGGAAGCAAGGAGACGTCAGCAAGGTCCCGACAGCCCCGACAGCTGTGCTTCTACAGGGCTCAAACGCTCCTCCGACGGCCACGACACCGCGTACACAGGGCTCTAGCACCTCCCCGATAGACGCGTTGGCATGTACATAGGGCCCTGGCTCCTCTCTGCCGGACACGTTAGCATATTGCTACACCTCCATTGTACACCTGGACCCTCTCCTTGCATCTATAAAAGGAAGGGCCAGGGCCCTCATACAGGAGGGTGGTCGCGCGGGACTCCCTCTCTCCCTTGCGAACGCTTGTAACCCCTACTGCAAGCGCACCCACTCTGGCGCAGGATAACACGAAGCCGCGGTTTTCGCCCTTTGTGTTCCATCTCGCGCCAACCCATCTGGGCTGGGGCACGCATCGACAATTTACTCGTCGGTCCAGGGACCCCACGGGGTCGAAATGCCGACAAGCACTGCCGCTGGTTCTTGTTGAGTGTTTGGCGCCCTAAAAAGGTGTCAACATACTTTTTGGCGACTCCGCTGGGGAAGATTTTCATACAGACCAATTGAGATCGGCCCTCAATGGTCGGTTCAAAGGATAGCTCTGAAGTTTCCACCAGCAATATCATCAAGCCGACATGTGAAACCTTGCCGGCTGAAGAACAACTCCTAATCGAGGAGCGCCAGGAGCAACTGATCCAGGAAGCAAAGGCAAAATTCCTGGCCGACTTCAAGGTGGACAGGAACAATAAAGTCGTTTGGCAACGGCCGACAGATCTGGCTTCCCTCTGACCTACTACGATTACCCCCAATGTAAGTAGTACCAATGAACTCCTGAGAGCACCTAGAGGGGGGTGAATAGGTGATCCTGTAAAAACTTGAAACTTAATGCCACAAAACTTGATTAGGAGTTAGCACAATAAAGCCAAGTGGCTAGAGAGGAGTTCTTGCAAAACACAATAACCACAATAAGATCAACACAGATAGGCACAGTGGTTTGTCCCGTGGTTCGGCCAAGTCCAACACTTGCCTACTCCACGTTGTGGCATCCCAACGGACGAGGGTTGCAATCAACCCCTCTCAAGCGGTCCAAAGACCCACTTGAATACCACGGTGTTTTGCTTTGTTTACTATATCCCTCTTCCGAGGAATCTCCACAACTTGGAGCCTCTCGCCCTTACAATTTAATGTTCACAAAGAAGCACGGAAGTAAGGCTGGGATGAGCAACGCACACAAGACACAAAATCAGAGCACAAACACGCACACAAGTCACAACTCGAGCTCACAACACAACCCAAAGAGTTCTCTACTCAAATGGAGCTCTAGTTGCTATCACAAAGAATCGAATGTGCGGAATTGGAGTCTTGGTGCTTAGGAATGCTTAGAGAATGCTTGGTATACTCCTCCATGCGCCTAGGGGTCCCTTTTATAGCCCCAAGGCAGCTAGGAGCCGTTGAGAGCATTCCAGGAAGGCAATTCTTGCCTTCTGTCGCCTGGCGCACCGGACAGTCCGGTGCACCACCGGACACTGTCCGGTGCGGATTTCTTTCCTTCTTTGGCGAAGCCGTCTGTTGGAGATTCAGAGCCGTTGGCGCACCGGACACTGTCCGGTGCACACCGGACAGTCCGGTGCTCCCTTCTGACCGTTGGCTCTGCCACGCGTCGCGCGCGGATTACGCGACCGACCGTTGGCCCGGCCGACTGTTGGCTCACCGGACAGTCCGGTGCACCACCGGACAGTCCGGTGATTTATAGCCGTATGCCGCCGACGAAACCCGAGAGCAGCCAGTTCGCCAGAGCCAGCCAGGCGCACCGGACACTGTCCGGTGCACCACCGGACAGTCCGGTGCACCCAGACTGCGCAGAGTCTTGGCTGCTCAGCCAAGTCTTTTCCATATTGGTCTTTTCCTGTTTCTAGCACTTAGACACAATACATTAGTCTCCAAAACAATGTACTAAGTCTTAGAAATATACCTTTACTCTTGATTTGCACTTCTTAAGTCTTTGGCACAAATATTACTCAAAGCATTTGTGTGGAGCACTTAATCACCAAAATCTTATAGAAATGTCCCAGGGGTACATTTCCCTTTCAATCTCCCCCTTTTTGGTGATTAATGCCAACACAACAAAAAGCAACTAAAAGGAGTGCAACATCAATTCAAATAAGAACTCAAATTCGTTTTGTTTCAAATTTGGCATATTTGGATCATCCTTTGCCACCACTTGGTTTTGTTTTTGCAAATCAAACTCGATTTCCTATCTCTAAGTCAAACACATTTGTTGAGACATAGGAGAGTTGTTCCAAGAGAAATTGATCAAAGATTTCAAAAACTCCCCCTTTTTCCCATAATCAACCATTCTCCCCACAAGAGGCCAACTTTTGACAAAAGAGACAATTAGAGATTTTTTGACAAACCAAAAGCTATATTCTACTATTTTCAAAATTCTCAAGTGGTAGCTGATCCATTTGTTGCTTTGGCCTTATTTTCTCCCCCTTTGGCAGCAAGCACCAAAACGGGATCAATCTTGGCCCTCAAACCCCATTGCCTCACCAAAATCTTCAATTAAGAGTTAAAAAGGCAATAAGAGCATGGAGATGAACTTGGAGTTAGTTACTCTTTCATCGGAGTGCAGTGGAAGTCTTCCATGGTCCAAGTCCACCTTTTCCCTTTCAAACCTCCTTTGAGACTAAAGTAAGAACACTCAAGCACATGGTTAGTCTCAAAGGATCAAGTTGTAGCAGAACTCCCCCTAAATAAGTGCATCACTCACACATGGACTATTGAGGTCCGGGGAATGTTTGTACAACTTGAACACTATAAATAAACAACAATATGCATAAAGGAACATGATCAAGGGCATAAAACACATGTATGCTATAAATCAATCCAGGTTCCGCGAATCTAAGACATTTAGCTCACTACGCAGCCTGCAAAAGGTCGACTCATCTAAAGGCTTGGTAAAGATATCGGCTAGCTGGTTCTCGGTGCTAACATAAAACACTTCGATATCCCCCTTTTGCTGGTGGTCTCTCAAAAAGTGATGTCGGATGTCTATGTGCTTTGTGCGGTTGTGTTCAACAGGATTATCCGCCATGCGGATAGCACTCTCATTATCACATAGGAGTGGGACTTTGCTCAGATTGTAGCCAAAGTCCCGGAGGGTTTGCCTCATCCAAAGTAGTTGCGCGCAACACTGTCCTGCGGCAACATACTCGGCCTCAGCGGTGGATAGGGCAACGGAGGTTTGTTTCTTAGAACTCCACGACACCAGGGACCTTCCTAAGAATTGGCACGTCCCTGATGTACTCTTCCTATCGACCTTACATCCAGCATAATCAGAGTCTGAATATCCAATTAAGTCAAAGGTAGACCCCTTTGGATACCAGATCTCGAAGCAAGGCGTAGCGACTAAATATCTAAGGATTCGCTTCACAGCCACTAAGTGACACTCCTTGGATCAGATTGAAATCTAGCACACATGCATACACTAAGCATAATATCCGGTCTACTAGCACATAAATAAAGTAAAGACCCTATCATAGACCGGTATGCCTTTTGATCAACGGACTTACCTCCTTTGTTGAGGTCGACATGTCCGTCGGTTCCCATTGGAGTCTTTGCGGGCTTGGCGTCTTTCATCCCAAACCGCTTTAGCAAGTCTTGCGTATACTTCATTTGTGAGATGAAGGTGCCATCCTTGAGTTGCTTCACTTGGAACCCAAGGAAGTAGTTCAACTCGCCCATCATCGACATCTCGAATTTCTGAGTCATCACCCTGCTAAACTCTTCACAGGACTTTTGGTTAGTAGAACCAAAAATTATGTCATCGACATAAATTTGGCACACAAATAATTCACTGTCACAAGTCTTAGTGAATAAAGTTGGATCGGCTTTCACAACCTTGAAAGCATTAGCAATTAAAAAGTCTCTAAGGCATTCATACCATGCTCTTGGGGCTTGCTTAAGTCCATAGAGCGCCTTAGAGAGCTTACACACGTGGTCGGGGTACCGTTCATCCTCAAAGCCAGGGGGTTGCTCCACGTACACCTCCTCCTTGATTGGTCCGTTGAGGAAAGCGCTCTTCACATCCATTTGGAACAACCTGAAAGAATGGTGAGCAGCATAGGCTAACAATATGTGAATTGACTCTAGCCTAGCCACAGGAGCAAAAGTCTCCTCAAAGTCCAAACCTGTGACTTGGGCATAACCTTTTGCCACAAGTCATGCCTTGTTCCTTGTCACCACCCCGTGCTCGTCTTGTTTGTTGCGGAACACCCACTTGGTTCCCACAACATTTTGCTTGGGACGAGGCACCAGTGTCCAAACTTCATTTCTCTTGAAGTTGTTGAGCTCTTCCTTCATGGACAACACCCAGTCCGGATCTAGCAAGGCCTCTTCTACCCTGAAAGGCTCAATAGAAGAGACAAAAGAGTAATGCTCACAAAAATTAACTAATCTAGAGCGAGTAGTTACTCCCTTGCTAATATCACCCAAAATTTGGTCGACCGGATGATTCCTTTGAATCGTCGCTCGAACTTGAGTTGGAGGTGCCGGTTGTGCTTCTTCCTTCATTATATGATCATCTTGTGCTCCCCCTTGATCACACGCCTCCTCTTGATGAACCTGTTCATCGTGTTGAGTTGGGGAATGCACCATTGTTGAGGAAGAAGGTTGATCTTGCTCCTTTTGTTCCTGTGGCCGCACTTCTCCAATCGCCATGGTGCGTATTGCGGCCGTTGGAATATCTTCTTCATCTACATCATCAAGATCAACAACTTGCTCTCTTGGAGAGCCATTAGTCTCATCAAATACAACGTCGCTAGAGACTTCAACCAAACCCGATGATTTGTTGAAGACCCTATACGCCTTTGTATTTGAGTCATAACCTAACAAAAACCCTTCTACAGCTTTGGGAGAAAATTTAGAATTCCTACCTTTCTTTACTAGAATGTAGCATTTACTCCCAAATACATGAAAGTATGAAACATTGGGTTTGTTACCAGTTAGAAGTTCATACGAAGTCTTCTTGAGGAGGCGATGAAGGTAGACCCGGTTGATGGTGTGGCAAGCCGTGTTCACGGCTTCCGACCAAAACCGCTCGGGGGTCTTGAACTCTCCAAGCATCGTCCTTGCCATGTCAAGGAGCGTCCTGTTCTTCCTCTCTACCACACTGTTTTGCTGTGGTGTGTAGGGAGCGGAGAACTCGTGCTTGATCCCTTCCTCCTCAAGGTACTCCTCCACTTGAAGGTTCTTGAACTCGGACCCGTTGTCGCTCCTTATCTTCTTCACCTTGAACTCAAACTCATTTTGAGCTCTCCTTAGGAAGCGCTTGAGGGTCCCTTGGGTTTCAGATTTATCCTGCAAAAAGAATACCCAAGTGAAGCGGGAAAAATCATCAACTATAACAAGACCATACTTACTTCCTCCTATGCTTAGATAGGCAACGGGCCCGAAAAGATCCATATGAAGCAACTCCAAAGGTCTTGATGTGGTCATCACATTTTTGGTATGATGAGAGCTTCCCACCTGTTTACCTGCTTGACAAGCTGCACAAGGTCTATCTTTTTCGAAGGTTACATTTGTTAGACCTATCACGTGTTCTCCCTTTAGAAGTTTGTGAAGGTTCTTCATCCCCACATGTGCTAAGCGGCGATGCCACAGCCATCCCATGCTAGTCTTAGCAATTAAGCATGCATCTAGACCGGCCTCCTCTTTTGCAAAATCAACTAAGTAGAGTTTGCCGTCTAATACACCCTTAAAAGCTAATGAACCATCACTCCTTCTAAAGACAGACACATCTACATTTGTGAATAAGCAATTATATCCCATATTACAAAGCTGACTCACAGACAATAAGTTATATCCAAGCGACTCAACTAAAAACACATTAGAGATAGAGTGCTCGGATGAAATGGCAATCTTCCCTAGTCCTTTAACCTTGCCTTGATTCCCGTCAGAGAATATGATTGAGTCTTGGGAATCTTTGTTCTTGACGTAGGAGGTGAACATCTTCTTCTCCCCCGTCATGTGGTTTGTGCATCCGCTGTCGATAATCCAGCTTGATCCCCCGGATGCATAAACCTGCAAGGCAAATTTAGCCTTGGGTCTTAGGTACCCAACTCTTGTTGGGTCCTACAAGGTTAGTGACAATATCCTTAGGGACCCAAATGCAAGTTTTATCTCCCTTGCATTTTGCCCCTAATTTCCTAGCAATCGCCTTCTTATCCTTTCTACAAATAGCAAAGGAAACATTGCAAGCATGATAAATAGTAGAAGGTTCATTAATTTTCCTAGGAACATGAACATTTCTCCTAGGCACATGATGAATGACATTTCTCCTAGGTATATCTCTACCATGCACATAGGAAGAACTTGAAGCAAACATGGCATTTGAAACATTACAACTCCTATGAACATTTCTAGAATATCTCTTATCGCCATAAATGAAAGCATGATTCTTTTGACTACTATTAGTCATAGGAGCCTTCCCTTTCTCCTTGGCAAAGATGGGAGCCTTATGACTTGTCAAGTTCTTGGCTTCCCTCTTGAAGCCAAGCCCATCCTTAATTGAGGGGTGTCTACCAACCGTGTAGGCATCCCTTGCAAATTTTAGTTTATCAAAATCATTTTTGCTAGTCTTAAGTTGAGCATTAAGACTCGCCACTTCATCATTTAGTTTAGAAATGCAAACTAGGTGTTCACTACAAGCATCAACATTAAAATCTTTACACCTATTGCAAATCGTAACATGTTCTTCACGAGAGGTTAATTTACTAGCTATTTCTAACTTAGCATTCAAATCATCGTTAACACTTTTTAGGCTAGAGATAGATTCATGGCATGTAGACAATTCACTTGAAAGCATTTCATTTCTTTTAACTTCTAAAGCAAGAGAATTTTGTGCTTCTACAAACTTATCATGTTCTTCATACAAAAGATCCTCTTGCTTTTCTAATAATCTATTCTTATCATTCAAGGCATCAATCAACTCATTGATCTTATCAATCTTAGTTCTATCTAAGCCCTTGAACAAACTAGAGTAGTTTATTTCATCATCGCTAGATTCATCATCACTAGAAGCATAAGTAGACTTTCGAGTGTTTACCTTCTTCTCTTTTGCCATTAGGCATGTGTGACGCTCGTTGGGGAAGAGGGATGACTTGTTGAAGGTCGAGGCAGCGAGTCCTTCGTTGTCGGAGTCGGACGACGAACAATCCGAGTCCCACTCCTTGCCAAGGTGTGCCTCGCCCTTAGCCTTCTTGTAAGCCTTCTTCTTTTCCCTCTTCTTTTCTTGTTCCTGGTCACTATCATTATCGGGACAATTAGCGATAAAATGACCAATCTTACCACATTTGAAGCATGAGCGCTTCCCCTTCGTCTTGTTCTTGTTGGGATGCTCCTTGCGACCCCTTAGCGCCATCTTGAAACGCTTGATGATGAGGGCCATCTCTTCCTCATTGAGCCCCGCCGCCTCAACTTGTGCCACCTTGCTAGGTAGCACTTCCTTGCTCCTCGTTGCTTTGAGAGCAATGGTTTGAGGCTCGTGGATTGGGCCATTCAACGCATCATCAACGTATCTTGCTTCCTTGATCATCATCCGCCCGCTTACAAACTTCCCAAGTATTTCTTCGGGCGTCATCTTGGTGTACCTAGGATTCTCACGAATATTGTTTACAAGATGTGGATCAAGGACAGTGAAAGACCTTAGCATTAGGCGGACGACATCGTGGTCCGTCCATCGTGTGCTTCCATAGCTCCTTATTTTGTTGACGAGGGTCTTGAGCCGGTTGTACGTTTGGGTTGGCTCCTCGCCCCTGATCATTGCGAATCTCCTAAGTTCGCCCTCCACCAACTCCATCTTGGTGAGCATGGTAACGTCGTTCCCCTCATGTGAGATCTTGAGCGTGTCCCAGATCTGCTTGGCGTTATCCAAGCCGCTCACCTTATGGTATTCATCCCTGCACAATGATGCTAGAAGAACAGTAGTAGCTTGTGCATTTTTGTGAATTTGCTCATTGATAAATATGGAACTATCAGTACTATCAAATTGCATTCCACTCTCTACTATCTCCCATATGCTTGGATGGAGAGAGAACAAGTGACTACGCATTTTGTGACTCCAAAATCCGTAGTCCTCTCCATCAAAGTGAGGAGGTTTACCAAGTCGAATGGAGAGTAAATGAGCAGTTGTACTTTGCGGAATACGAGAATAATCAAAAGAAAAGTTTGAATTGACCGTTTTCTTTTTCTCGTAGTTGTCGTCATCCTTTTGGGAAGAAGAGGACTCGTCGCTGTCGTCGTAGTAGACGATCTCCTTGATGCGCCTTGTTTTCTTCTTCTTCTCGTCTTTTCTTTTGTGGCTCGAGCCCAAGTCAGTAGGCTTGTCATATTTTGGATCATTGACGTAGGACTCCTTCTCCTTATCATTGACCACCATCCCCTTGCCCTTAGGATCCATCTCTTCGGGCGATTAGTCCCTTACGTGAAGAGAACGCCTCTGATACCAATTAAGAGCACCTAAAGGGGGATGAATAGGTGATCCTATAAAAACTTGAATCTTAATGCCACAAAACTTGATTAGGAGTTAGCACAATAAAGCCAAGTGGCTAGAGAGGAGTTCTTGCAAAACACAATAACCACAATAAGATCAACACAGATAGGCACAGTGGTTTGTCCCGTGGTTCGGCCAAGTCCAACACTTGCCTACTCCACGTTGTGGCGTCCCAACGGACGAGGGTTGCAAGCAACCCCTCTCAAGCGGTCCAAAGACCCACTTGAATACCATGGTGTTTTGCTTTGTTTACTATATCCCGCTTGCGAGGAATCTCCACAACTTGGAGCCTCTCGCCCTTACAATTTAATGTTCACAAAGAAGCACGGAAGTAAGGCTGGGATGAGCAACGCACACAAGACACAAAATCAGAGCACAAACACGCACACAAGTCATAACTCGAGTTCACAACCCAACCCGAAGAGTTCTCTACTAAAATGGAGCTCTAGTTGCTATCACAAAGAATCGAATGCGCGGAATTGGAGTCTTGGTGCTTAGGAATGCCTTAGAGAATGCTTGGTATACTCCTCCATGCGCCTAGGGGTCCCTTTTATAGCCCCAAGGCAGCTAGGAGCCGTTGAGAGCATTCCAGGAAGGCAATTCTTGTCTTCTGCCGCCTGGCGCACCGGACAGTCCGGTGCACCATCGGACACTGTCCGGTGCGGATTTCTTTCCTTCTTTGGCGAAGCCGACCGTTGGAGATTCAGAGCCGTTGGCGCACCGGACACTGTCCGGTGCACAACGGACAGTCCGGTGCTCCCTTCTGACCGTTGGCCTTGCCACGCGTCGCGCGCGGATTACACGGCCGACCGTTGGCCCGGCCGACTGTTGGCTCACCGGACAGTCTGGTGCACCACCGGACAGTCCGGTGCACCACCGGACAGTCCGGTGATTTATAGTCGTACGCCGCCGACGAAACCCGAGAGCAGCCAGTTCGCCAGAGCCAGCCTGGCACACCGGACACTGTTCGGTGCACCACAGGACACTGTCTGGTGCACCACCGGACAGTCCGGTGCACCCAGACTGCGCAGAGTCTTGGCTGCTCAGCCAAGTCTTTTCCAAATTGGTCTTTTCCTGTTTCTAGCACTTAGACACAATACATTAGTCTCCAAAACAATGTATTAAGTCTTAGAAATATACCTTTACTCTTGATTTGCACTTCTTAAGTCTTTGGCACAAATATTACTCAAAGCATTTGTGTGGAGCACTTAATCACCAAAATCTTATAGAAATGTCCCAGGGGTACATTTCCCTTTCAACTCCAATCTCTTAAAGCTTACATAGACGAACAGCGAGAGCAGTTGCAACGTATCGTAGGGGATATACAAAACGATCATAAAAGGCTAGTGTGTGTGCTTGATAAGTCTACTATGGCAAATCTTCCTTCGCACGAGGTTGAATTGAGGGAATATACACGTAATTCATCGGCTATAGGGTGTCACGACCAGTCACAACCACTTTATGGGATGCCGATAGACATGTATCTTGGGCAACGACAGCCTCCCACGCACATCGGCGATAAATTTGCCGATCTGCGCATGTCTGGACCGTCCGCACGTGAGCGCGGACCGTCCTGGCCAGCGGCGGCCGATCCCATTTTTAGAAGCAAATTACCGAGACCTGCACCCAAGCCGCCACATGCCATGCAAACCCTAGATAACCCATTCGGACCGTCTGCGTATGGCACCAGACAGTCCGAATATAATGTCGGACGGTCCAGCCACATGGCCGAACAGTCCGCGCACGGAGCCGGACGATCCGCGTATTTAACCGGACGGTCCGGTACAAAGTTTTTTGAGGAGGATGGATATCCAACTCCATATCCGTCCCAGCTAGACTCCCCATCTCACCATACGATACACGAGCACCATAATATAATCTACCAAAACCGTGAGAGTGAGTACTTTCCGGCCCCCAGAAGGCCAGAAAGGAATGGCCAGTCCTATGAGCCTCATAGGGCATGTATTAACGCGTCGCAAAACCCAAACCATTGGGGAATAAAACAACATACCAACATCCAAACAAACTCACCTATATTGGACCAACGAGCCGGTGATCTCCCACCGGCTGCCATCGATATAGTAAGAGAGGAAATAGCTGGGGCGTTCCGAGATAAGCTCAGAGTTAGTATAGTCCCCGGGGGGCAGTCATATCGGAGACCTTATGATAGCCAGTTTGACCATCTCCCATACCCACAGGGGACCAGAATACCCGAATTCGCAAAGTTTCCGGGTGACCAAGGAAAAAACACGCGCGAACACATAGGCCAGTTCTTAGCACAATTAGGAGAATTGGCCGACACGAAAGCATTTCGCGTGCGTTTATTTTCACTATCTTTAACAGGAACCGCGTTCGCATGGTACACTACTTTACCTCCTAATTCTATCTTGTCATGGGGGGATTTTGAACAAAAATTCCATGATCACTTTTTCTTCGGTGACTATGAGTTAGATTTAGTAGATTTAGTGACCTTGCGACAAGAAAAGGATGAATCGATTAGTGATTACATCCGGAGATTCCGGGATACGAGAAACCGATGCTTTCAAATTCATTTAATAGATAAACAACTGGCGGGAATAGCCTTTGATGGATTGCGTTATTATTTAAAAGAGAAATTAGAAGGCATCCAGTTCTTTACGCTAGCACAATTACATCAGAGAGCTTTGGCTTGTGAAAGCCGAAGCAAAGAACTAGTCAAAGAGGTTCATCATAATGTCCATATAGTAGAACACAATCAAAGTAGTTCGGACGATGAACCAAAGGAAGTTTACACTGCCGAAATAGTTTGGCCCGAACAGGCCAAATCTTCGGCTTGCTCTTCCTTGCAGTCAGTTCAAAAGACGGCAGGAGGAGATTAAGTTTATATTTAATGTCGGCAAATGTGATAAGATATTCAATGAATTACTAAAAAATGGTAACATTAAGATCGATTATACCGCCCACCCACCGACGAACTAAAACGTCGCGCATATTGCAAGTGGCACAACTCATTTTCCCATGCCACTAATGATTGTAATGTGTTTCGACGACAAATCCAATCGGCCATTAACGAGGGACGATTGAAATTTCAAGAGGACACGGAGCCCTTCCCAATGAATGTGATCGACTTCAATGGCAAAAAGATCCTAATTCGGCCCAGCATAGCCGATAAGGGCAAAGACAAAGAAGTCATCATCGGCAACGCACGGGAGGCCGATGGAAACAACAAAATTTCTTGCAGGAAAGTGGTGGCCGAGAAGACTCCTGATGGAGGGGAGACACTGAAGGTGACCACCACAAACTCCGGCACTGGAGGGCAAGTGCAGATAAGGGGACATGGGCGAGAACCCATACTATGCATCACGGACGGTCCGGTTCCTAGGCGCGGACGGTCCGTGACATCACCGGACGGTCCGGAGCATTCCAGCGGACGGTCCAGCAACGCCGAAGAGCCACGGCGACCACGTACTTTCAAACCACGATGACCAAAAATAGGTACGTGGAAAACTAACACATTCAAGGCAACTGGTCAGTTGGTAAAATCCAGCCCAACCTTTGATCAATTATTGTCTAAATATATGAAAAAGAAGGCCGGCCCCAGCAACTGGCCACCAAAACGACCTCGCTTACCCACCCAGGAGCGACAACCGGTTAGGCTGATTGGACCACCTCACCAATCGGAAAAGACGGGAGGTCATAATGTTCAATTAAGACCTAAAGTACCTGCATGCACACCTCCACCCCCATATCCACCTATATCGTATCCATACACATACATACCTCCGCCATATGTCCCAAATCAAATGCGGGGCATGCCGCCATACCCATTTGGGATGCCACAGTAACCCGCGTGGGGGGCACCCCAAACATCTGTATTCAATAGGTTGACACCTCCAGTACAAGACCGATTGAGAGCCCCTCAATCTGGTCCACGAGCACAGGCCTAGCAAGATTGCCGAAAAAATCGGCTCCAAAGGCTGACTAATCCGGCAGGGGGGCATACAGCTACAACCTCCAACAGTACGATAAAAGGAGACGTCATTAAAATAGGAACGACAGATGTCGTCGTACAACAAAATAACGAAGGGCCGATGATTTTTGGTGAATCGGTCAACACAAACAAAAAAGAAGGTACGGCTGTCAACAAAACAGCTGATCCAAAATACTCCATGTCCCGATGGTGCCCATCGGGATTGACACGATCGCAAAAGCGAAAATTACAGCGCCTCAGAGCAAAGGAGAATCAGGAAAAGGAGGCGGAAAGAATATTCAATGACACGCATTCGCAGTATCCGCCACCACAAAAGAGATGGAGACCAAAGGTCGTTGAGAAAAATCAAACGACCACAAAGATAGAAAATAAAACAATAACTGTGCAGCTCTCTGCAGGTATGGTAGACTGTCCGGCTATAAAGGCCGGATCATCTGCACAGGATGCGGACCGTCCGACCCCTGAGGCCAAACCATCCGCACTACACCAAGACACCTCCAACGACGTACCGACGCCCATGGAGGAAGACGACCTGCAAGGAGAAGACCTGGTCGACTACGGAGCTACGCCAGAACACTTAGAAAATTAGGAAAGCAAGGTGACGAATTGGTCAGGACCAGTATGACGCTTGGCGGTGTTGGGACTGACAGTTCGATCAAAGTTAAAGGGGTCATGTCTGTTGAGTCAACCATTAGGACCAAGGCCACTGCGTACCATCCTAGTAAGTGGCAAGATGCCTAAGAAAACCGATGTGATACATCGAGTTAGTTGCTTTTGGTTCGCTCAGCTCCACCAAAAGGCGGGGGGCATATGTTGGGCACCAAAAAGAGACTATCGGACGGTCCGCGGTCCGGACGGTCCGCGCGTGTGGGCTGGACGGTCCGCGCGCGCAGAATAGATTAGGGTTCCAAGTTTCTTGTCGTGTTTGTTGACGAAATTCGCGGGATTAGCTCGGGGAGTTTGTTTGTAACGGGTCCAACCCCCCTCCTCTATAAATATAGAGGTATACGGCCGATTTGTAATCTTCAATCGAATCAATAACACTTCTATTTCACATTTATTTTCTAGGAGTAGTTCTAGTCTAGTTCTAGTTTAGCCTTCCAATCCCCAAATTCTTCGCTTCTCTTCGACTCTACATCGATTAGAGGAGTCTAGGTCGATCTGCCTGAGCCTAGACAACTCCTAGGATCTCTCCTCCCCGACGGGGTCCCTCCCGGGAGCGAGATCCAAGCGCCACCGGTGACCTTCGCCGCCCCCTGCGCACACGCGGACCGTCCGACCCTATGGCGCGCACTGTCCGGTCGTTAGGCAGAAAACCCTAACCCTGCGCCAGGTTGCGTATCGTCCGGCCCCTGGCCGCGGACCGTCCGCCCTTGTGCAGAGAGCACCGCCGCTGGTTCTTGTTGAGTGTTTGGCGCCCTAAAAAGGTGTCAACACTAGTACAATTGTTGTGCCCGGTAACGGCACATAATTCGATAAAATATTAGTGTGCGGCGATTGCAACACATATGTTGTCATCGACCTTAATATTCACAAGTTATTTGCCAACAAGCAACACAAAACTAAATCGGGACCCAGAGTGCCTCCTCGTCTCCCTCAGCTGTTTCAGCCATGCATCACTGGTGGCGCCTCCTCCTATCCCTTGGTTGTTCTTGCTCCGCTGCCTGCAGAGGCGCATATAGCGACAAAGAGTCGCGGCAGCGGTTCAAGACGCTTGTGGATGGGGAAGATTGATATAATGTATAGTGGTGCAGAAAAATCTAGGTAAGGAAGGCGGAAACAGGAAAGAGATGAAAAGTTTAGGATTAATATACGACGGAAATAAATAAGGGCTTATGGTGGTTGGTTGTGCATGAGGTAAGTCCTATCTTGTCCGGCGAGACGTGGGGAGGAAAAAAATTTCGCATGAAACTCATGCTTCGAATCTTGTTTATATTTATATTTTAGGCAACACATTAAATAAAATCGAAATATATATATTTGAGAGTATGACAAATCATATTGCTATAGATCTTTGATGTGTAGATAACGATATATAGAGAATGGTGTTAGAGAGAAATAAGATATGTAGAAAATAATTTTTGAAAACCTATAAAGAAGAGATACGGAGAATACGGATACCTCTCGAGACGGTCTAATTCTGAGTGAGGACAGTGGGTGACCGAAACGTCGACTGCTCCAGTACACGTGTCTACTGTAGACGAGGGTTACAGTTACAGCCGACATGTGTGACAGTTGCACCAAACCATCACGTCCACGGTCCACTGACCTAATCTGATTTTATGCGCCTGGGAGGGTGGTTACCAAATCGCGCTGACGGTCGCAAACAGTCAAACCAGCTCATGCAAAAGGAAGAAAAAAAATCTCGCGCCACAAGCGACTAAGCTTTCGGAACTATCTATCACGACGATACCACAACAGCACAACGGGAGGGCAACCGCTGCAACTAAGGCCTTGTTCGGTTTTCACGGATTGGAGACCCGGAATAATTCCTAGCCGGATTACTTCTCTAATTTATATAAATTTTGATGAGTTGGAACGAAACCGGGTTTATTCCAATGGAAACGAACGGCCCCTAAGAGATGCGAATGATCTGTCCAGACAGGCACAAAGTTGGCACCATCATCTCGGGCGCAAGTAAACAAACACAAGCATCAAAAATTTACATCACAAGGGAACTGGCCAGCAGGAGATAGCAGCCAAAAAACCATTCCAACCTAGTGGTCTCCAGTTCACGGGTGCAAACTGCAAATGCAAGGCGAAAAGAATGACATGACCTCTGCCTAATGCCCTATACACATTTCTTCCACGCACACAAGTCCTACGGGAATCATTACAAAATTTACTGTATTAAGGGGGCCTGGCTGCTGCTGGCACATTCCCCTTGTTAGCAGCACCATTCACGGCTGTGCTAGCCTGGCTGCTGGGTGGTGGATTAACCTCTCTGTTGTTGGCACCGTTGACAGGGTTGCTGGACTGTGGTGTCGCAGCCCTGTTAGCGTCGTTCACGGCCGCACTAGCTTGGCTGCTGGACGGTGGATTAACCACTAGCCTGTTACCACCATTCACCACCATGTTATTGGGCTTGGCCTGGCTGCTGCTGGATGGTAGATTTGCTTTGCTGGCAGCTTGTGCAGCCACGCTAGTCTGACTGCTGGCTGGTACTCCAGAACCGGCATTGCCAGGGGTCATTTGGTTACCTTTTGAGTTCATGGCATCCTTCCTAACTTGGCAACCAGCAGGGACAGGGGCAGGGATGGCTGCCCTCCTTACTAGCGTTTTATTTGGGGCGTTGGCGTTGACTGTGTCAACAATGCCACGTGGGGTCCCTGCTGCCAAATGTGAGACAGGGAATTTAGTCTTCCTCCCAGTTGCTGCCACTCCAGCAGTTACAGGCTTGCCTTTCCCAACCACAGTTACAGGGCTACCTTTCCCATCCGCAGGAATCAGTTTTTGCTGGCTGCCAACAAGACCTTGGGCTTGGGAAACACTGTTGGTACACTTGCTTTTATTCAGATCATCCGTGTTTAAGTGCCCTCCTTGAGAAGCAACATATTGATCAAACTCTAGCATGTCTTTATCTTTCGGATCAACTATCTCAACCTCTACTGTATCTGACTGCTTTGATTTGGGATCCATGGTTTCTTGTTGCATTACCTTGGGATCTGCGTTTTCTGGCTGATTTGCCTTCAGACCCGTGGTTTGTGGTTGCTTTGCCTTGGTATCCACAGTTTCTGGCTGCTTTGCATCTTCAGGGAACAGATCATCTATCGTAATCACACAAAATTCCGAGTCATCCTCCTTTTCCTCGCTGTCGCATGGGACAGGTGCTAGTGCGGTACTCAATGCCTTCTTAGTCTCTGAACATGCCCCAGCAAGTGGCCCTGATTGATTAACTGCAGCAACTCCTGAAACATCATGAACTGCACTAGCATTTAGAGGTTCTAGGTGCTGGGAGCCCCCAGGTTGTGTTCCATGCTCAACCACAATCGATGCCTTAAAGCTTGCGGAAGGTTTCAAAGATGTTGCTCCTAGAGATCTTATGTGCACAGCATTCTTAGATTGTGCGACTTTTAAAAAATTTGCGGCGGTTGAGGCTGTGGCAAGTCGCCCACCAGCAGCAATCGCAGCTGCTTGTATTGAGGAAGGACTGATGGTGGGATTTGGCTGAGCTGCTTGCTTCTTCCGTGTCTTATTTGAAGCATTTAACAATTTTGGTGGTGCAGCATGGGCAGGAGCTTGATGCCCTTGATGAGGCGGAGCCTGTACTTGAGCTGCCACACGCAGAGGCATAGCAACTGGGACTGGCACTGCTGGTGCCGGTGAAGGGGTTACTGCAGATCTTAGTTCTGGCATCTTAGGAGCAAACACTGTAGACTTATGCTGAATGCTTTGTGGATAAGCTCCTGCATGCACAATTTACGTTAGCATCAGACAGGACAGGGTTACAATAGCTGCTATGCGTAAACAAAGCCACAGAACAATGCTTGAGTTGCTGATAGTGCAGCATAGAAACATTATGCTAAATATCAGCTTTCTTGGTGCAGCATCAAAACTCTATAATACTCCCTCTGTTCTTTTTTATTTGTCGTGTTTTAGTTGAATAATGAACTAGCGGTAATATTTGAGAACGGAGGTAGTATAAATTACCTGATCTCAGTGCAGATGATCCACGCATAGGTCCGACAGCCAATGAAAGTGCCTTGAGGGCTGCTGATCTTTCCTCTAAGCCAACAGAGGCGTGTTTAGTGCTAGCAGGCTTGGTTGATCCTCCTGGACGCTTCAGCGCCCATCTCTGAAAGCAACGATACATAACTATACATTAACCTTTTCACTAAATATTGTAATGTACAAAATCTACATTAGAATAACGCCCCGTTTGGATCATTGGAATTGAATTCCATTCTAATAATAGTAATTTAGGCATATATCAATTAAGCTAATTCAGTTTTAAGCAAAATATATTTGTATACTATTATTAGCAAGATATCGGAGATACTTATGTGCTACATTTTTAATATAGAGAAGTGAGACGAAGAGTGTCATGTAAGTTACGGAGTAGAAACAAATTCTACTAATGCATAAAATCATTTCCCACCCTCCACCCCATGAATTTGAGATAGACTTATATCTGAACTTTGGAAAATGGTGGAATGTCAAATTGCAAACTAAATAAGTTAATTTATTGAGTGAATTCCAATTCCTCTAAAATGAAGGGATCCTTACGTCCCGTTTGGATCATTGGAATTGAATTTCATTCTAATAATAGTAATTTAGGCATATATCAATTAAGCTAATTCAGTTTTAAGCAAAATATATTTGTATACTATTATTAGCAAGATATCGGAGATATTTATGTGCTACATTTTTAATATAGAGGAGTGAGACGAAGAGTGTCATGTAAGTTACGGAGTAGAAACAAATTCTACTAATGCATAAAATCATTTCCCACCCTCCACCCCATGAATTTGAGATAGACTTATATCTGAACTTTGGAAAATGGTGGAATGTCAAATTGCAAACTAAATAAGTTAATTTATTGAGTGAATTCCAATTCCTCTAAAATGAAGGGATCCAAACGCCCCATAAGAGGAATGCTCAAGGCAACACCAAAATAGTAAATACTACCTCCGTCCCTAAATAAATCAATTCCTAGACTTGTCTTTAAGTCAAATTTTCCTATGCTTGACCGAATTTATACAAAAAAAAAGCACAAATGTTTATGACACCAAATGAGCAGATTATGGAAGTATATGTTATGATGTATCTAGTATAGTCTAATAATACTAATTTGGTGTCACAAATGTTGGTACTTTTTTCTATAAATTCAGCCAAACTGAAAAAAGATTGACTTAAGACAACTGGAATGGAGTGAGTAGTATTAAAAACAACAAAATGCATCAAATAAGCCAACCAATTGGACCTAGTAACAAGAACAAATAAACATTGAAGTCCAGGATATAAAGGGGCAGGGAAAGGTTTGGTAGCAGATCTGTGAAAGCAGGTGTAAGACGTAGTTTACAGTAAAGCACCAGATGCATGCATATGGAGTTATGGACACACTCTCTGTGCCATTTAAGTATTCCAGAAGTATGCAACCGTAGGTTAAGATGGCTTCAGAATAATTGTGACGCATATAGGGCTTGTTTGGTTCTCGGCTACTTGAGCCACAACTTGCCTAAGGTTAGTCGGCCAAATTGAAGAACTAACCTTAGGCAGGACAAATTAGGTAAACTATGGCAAGTTAGACAGCGAACCAAACAGACCCATAAATAAGAATGCAATATGGCAGGATAGTGCATGCTGTTACACAATTGACAAGGTGAACACAATATTACCTGAGATAACTGATCAGGCGTTCTTGTATTATCGAAGTTACATTTATGCAAAATATCCTCCCAATTTCCTTCACCATACTTCTGCACACCAGCTGCCAGGTCTGCATCTTCCTCTTTAGACCATGCTTTTGGCTTTTTCCTCTTTTTTGAAGGTCCATTTGGATCCAAAAGACCAGCAGAGGGTCCTATATGGGCTAACTGTTTTGAATTGGAAACAGGACCTGCAACATTTGTTACACGATGACTTTGAGCAAGCTGTTTCTCAGATGGAACCCGCACTATCTTTTCATTTCGGGTGTTCAGAACATGAGTATCCAAGTTAATACGATGACCAGAGGCTTGTGAAGATCCAGATATTAGCGCCTGCAAAATGTATTATATGTTAAGAGTATCGAAGGTATCAATAAATTAGGAATGCACATAACATAACAGAACAAGACATGATAACACATTACAAAACCACATTATAAGTTTATAACTACTAAGGAGTATCAAACCTACATGATTCTTTCCAGCAAGTTGCCATACAAGGATAACATTTATTTTCAATAACCAAATACAATGGACAATTCATGTCATTCTGCATAGATACTCCCAGTTACAGAGCTGACATAAGGAAGCACTGTCAGTCCCTCACTAAAGCCCTCTTTGTATACAAAGTATTTTTATGGAATTCTGGGAAGATACTAAGGTTTTGCAAAATACATTGGTTTTGGAAAGGTAAGAGGTTTGGATGAAATAAGGGCATGCTTGGTTGAGCTATGGCTTCTGCAAAAGTTGTCGTGATATATGGGCTGTGGAAAAATAGCTGAGTTGTGGATTGTGAGATAGCTAAAAGCCATTTGGTTGCACAGCTATAACTTCTGAAAACTGTTGCCAGCAGGCCCCACATGTCATCTATGACCCCCCCCCCCCCCCACTTGCCAATCACTAAATTGTATATTTCTCAAACTTTTTGTGTGTTTCTTCTTCCTCCTTGGTTCATCGATCCGCATGGATGGAAGGAGGCCGGCGAGGGGTGGTGCTCCAGCGGGGGGATTCGCCCATGCGCGATGGCGACGATGCTCGCCCCATGGAGCCCGTGTCAGGCAGAAGAAGCATTGCCTGTGACAGAGCTCATCCGAGCCAGAGCTCCCGCGCAATGGCCTTGAGGAAGGAATAGTACGTGACAAAGCTCGACCAAGGTGCATGAGCTCTGTTTTTCAAGTGGATGGGGAAAGGAATAAAAAAACGAACCAGTGCTACATAACGAGTGGCAGGTTGGTAATTTTCTCTAAAAATTGGAAGCCACGGTAAGTGAAAGCAGAGATGAGGATGCTGTGAAATTTGTACTAGCCTCTGATTTCAAGTCGTCCGACTAAACGCGATTAGTCGGGTTGGTCGGTTTAGGGGTAGGTGATTAGGGAACCGACCCGATTAGGTAGGGCTGGGCAAAAAACCCATAACCCGAAACCGGAATACCCGAACCCGAAATACACGAAACCCGAATTTTGTTCGGGAATTTCGGGTAGCAACTTGCAAAACCCGAATTTATTTCGGGTATCACAATCGGGTACCCGAAATACCCGAATTACCTGAACTTTCATGTGTCATGTACTCATGTCATGCTTAATTATTAATTTGTACATCTATAATTATGTGTAAGTGTGCATAACTTGTGATTGTAGATTGCTTGTGTTTTATATGTCCATGTATATCATTATTCAAACTATATTTTTATACTAATTTAATAGGGTGTATGTGTTTTTATGAAGCCAACACAATAGTCCGGGTAGTTCGGAAATACCCGAACCCGAAATTCTAGGTACCCGAATTTTCGGGTATTGTAAAACCCGTATCGATTCTCAAAACCCGAAATTTAAAATACCCGAATTACCCGACCCGAAATTTTCGGGTTACCCAAACGCCCACCCCTACGATCAGGTGATCTGGTCGACCTAGTTGTCCGACTAGTCGACGATTAGGTCCGATAAATCGCTCGACCAGGTAGTGCTTAGCGACTAGGGTTTATATCCTGTAAAATAATAGTGGGCCTTATTCGGTGGGCGGCCCGTCTACAGGAGGCGTCGTTGTGATATACCCTTGCACAGGACGGTTTGTTTCCAATCTCCTTGATTCCTGGCGTCTTCATCTCCTTCCTTCTGCTGTCGTGATATACCCTTGCACACGACGGTTTGTTTCCAGATGACCAGAGCACGGCATGAGTTCATCATTTGGAGGTTGTATTCACTTCTGTCTTCTGTATTGTGTTTTGTCCTTCTATGTTTCTGACTCAGTTCATGTGGACAATAGAGATTTTGTTCATGTTGCCATCCTTGTTCATGTTGCCATCCTCTGAATCCTTATTCCTTTGATACATACAGAGTTTGGTTGTCGCCATCATGTTAATGTGTGCTATGAACAGGATGACTAAAATACGACTAGGTTGACCAGAGGTCGGTTAGTCGACCTAGTCGTCGACTAATCGAGATTAGTCATCTGGTCGTTCCCCCAATTCGACCAGCTGGTCGCTCGACCAGCAAACATAGGTACTAGCCAAAAACTGCTTTTGGATGTGGCTTTGGGTGAGAGCCAAGCCCTTTGGTTGGCTTTTGGCTTTTAGGGAATCCAAAGCAAGTTGAAAAGACCAACCAAAGGTGTCCTAAGTATTGTAGTTTTTAAAAACATGGGTATTGCTAGAACTGTAATCCTTTTAGAGTTCTACAACCTCCAATCAGAACCCTTTTTCTAAACCATGATTTTGTGCTATCAAATTTCTTCAAAATGGCCAAGTAATGACATTGACCTATCAATGGAACGATGTTTGGGGCATATCATCATTTGAGGGTAGTGGCAGCATCCAACACCTTGACATTATGGAACCTTATTTGTTGAGACATTCTATGAGACCAACCTTGTAAATTAATAATTAAATAAAATGTAAGTTCATATACATAAATATTGAAAAGGATAAATAAATGTCAGTGAACGATCATAAGAGATCAATTTTCATCAAACAAAAAGTTGCAAGTTTTCTTTTTGTTTATACAAAACAATCAACTTTATTTCATTGTCATTTGATATCTAGTAGCAAAGTGAAGCTTTAACCTCCAGTTGCTAACAACACATCAACCGAACTTTTGAAGAGTCAACATTGTGTATCAACCATAACCTAGAACAGACTCAGAGAGGGCAGCGACTACTATGCAAGCAGGCACTAGGTGCAAGCGTGCAAGCGGGCATCAGGAGCCTTTAGATGGAGATCCAACCGTAGATCAAACTTTAGTATGGTTGTCTAGGTATTCTCAACCTGGAGATGTTTGGATGGGCCTTACGTGCCAGGTGGCTTTGGTTACAGAAGACTAATGTGTCAAGACCATGGCCTGGTCTCCGTATCCAAGTGCACCGTAATGCAAAGGCCCTCGTTGATGTGGCTATTACCTCAGTGGTGGCAGTGGTGAATCTGTGAAGTTTTGGTCTGATCGTTGGCTCCTTGGTAAAACTGTGGTTGAACACTGTCCAACCCTGATCCAAATGATTTCTAGAAAGGCTTTAAAGCGAAGAACAGTTGTTATGACTGGTGTGCCTTATTAGGGCGCAGGCCCTTTAGTGGCTAGACCTAGGCGCAGGGATTAGGGGCATTAAGCCCAGTTAGTGCTTTTTGGCCTTAAGCCCAGTTTAGTGTTGTTCTCAGTCCATTATAAATACCCTGTAAACATTGGGATTAATTAAGCAGAAACAAGATTGTTCCGGCTTCCTAGAGGGAGCCGGGAGATTACTGTGACCTAGCCGCCCTTCCCTCGCGTCTCTCTCCTCTCGCGCGCGGTGATCACGGCGCCCCGCCGTTGTTCATCGCGCTTCAAACCCCGACCACCGATCACCCACCACTACAACCTCAGATCGATCAGGGAACCTGCCCCGGTTCCTATCAACCTAGTATCAGCAATTTCAGGTTCGATCACCATGTCCAGCCCCCTCCCTCCACCTTCTTCCCACCACCCGCCGCCGCCACAGTCTCTGGGGTCGTACCAGCCGCCAGGCACCCAACCGCAGGTGCCGGCCTCCCAGGGGACGAGCGCCCTCATGCTCGGCGACCACACAACGACCGCGCTGGCGCCCACTGCGCCGCTGGGCGACGCCCCGACGGGCCCTTCCCGCCTCCAGGCGTTCACGCCGCACGAGATGACGGCGGCCATCCTGGAGTTGGGCCAAGCGGTGGCCGGGATCCGCGCCTTCCTGGCAGGGCCCTACACGCCGCCGCCGCCACTACCTCTGTCGTCGCAACCGTCCGTGCCGCCGACCTCGTACCAGTACGGGATGCCGCCGGACTGAGCGGGCTCCGTTTCATCTTCACCGCCACAGCCGTCCCAAGGTCTCCCCATCCATATGATCCGATTTCCGCCCTCGCCCTCACCGCTGCCGGCGTGGGGGAACGCGACATCGGCGCCCGTCTTAGGATCGGTCGCCATACAACCACACGTGACGTTCTCGGCAGCCATTGGGGGAGTTCTCTCTCACGGGGGGCTCATCGACGGTCGGTGTCCTCTACGGCGGGATGGACGGGTCGCTGTTCCACGGCAGCAGCGTTCCGCCCCCGGCGTCCAGCGCCCAGTTCTCGTCCCCGCCAGCAGCACCACCGACGGCACCCGCTGCGTCTGATCCCCCGCCTCCACGATTCTACAAACGGAAGCGAGCAGTTTTTTCGGGGCCAACGCACGCTCGCTTCCGACCGCACATGGCTGGCCTCCTACCACTTGAGGGGCACGGCCCATACGTGGTACTACGCCCTCGAGCAGGACGAGGGCATGCCGACGTGGGAACGGTTCCGGGAACTCTGCCGCCTGCGTTTTGGGCCACTGATACAGGGCAGCCGACTTGCGGAGTTAGGTCGGCTTCCCTTTCAGTCCACGGTCAGGAGTTCGCCGAGCGCTTCCAAGCGCTTGCGCGTCACGTCGACAGCGTTTCCTCGGTTCAGCAGGCGGAACTCTTCGTCGGCGGCCTCCCCGGCCACATACGGGCGCAAGTCCAGATGCACCATCCACGGGATCTTCAGACCGCCATGTACTATGCTCGCGCATTTGAGCTATGTACGGCGGCTGCACAGCCGGCTCCAACATCCCGCCCCGCGCGATAAAGAACGAGGGGCTCACAAATTGTCAATGGGTGTCAGATATTCGGGGTGGATTGTCTGTAACAGTCCTAGTGGAGTATCTGCAGCTCTGGAACTTGGTTGATGGGGTAGTTCTTCAACCTGACATCGCAGACCAACACATTTGGCGCCTCTCTGCTCATAGTACTTATTGTAGCAAATCAGCCTATGGTGCTCTCTTTGTTGACTCTATCCCTTTTGGCCCTTAGCGACGTGTCTGGAAGACCTGGGCCCCCTTAAGATGCAAATTCTTTGTATGGTTGGCAATCAAAAACAGGGTTTGGACAGCTGATAGACTGGCAAAAAGAGGTCTGCCCCATTCAGTTGCTTGCGCTCTGTGTGATCAGGCCGAGGAAACCATCCAGCATATTCTTGTCTCCTGTGTGTTCGCTCGGCAAATATGGATGTCCATTCTACACAATTTAGGCCTCCTAGCCATTGTTCCTCAGCCTGGATGCACTCGTTTCTCAAACTGGTGGTGCCAAAGTATCAAAAAAGTGGAGAAAAGTATAAGAAAAGGTCTTAATTCCTTGATCATTTTGGTCGCTTGGGAGATTTGGAAGCACCGTAATGCTTGTGTGTTTGAGGGGGTTGTGCCCTGCACCCAGCGAGTTCAAAGTGTTGTGATTGAGGAGGGCAGCGCTTGGTGCTTGATTGGTGCATCAGCTCTGCAGGACATCCTCCTGCGCCAGCTCCCTAGGGGACCCTAGCAATTTGCCTGTTGGTGGTCGCTTTGGTCGGGATGTTGCTCTGTGTGCGTGGCGTGTTGTATTAATGTCATGGGGTCTCGGCCTATGGGCCTTTGTATTAGAGGTTGACAAGTCTTGTCTCTCCTATGTTTTTTTCTTCTTAATATAATGACATGTAGCTCTCCTGCGTTTGTTCAAAAAAAAAGATCAAACTTTTACACTTAAATCCTTCCACCAGCCCACGAACCTTTACAAAAACCCCCCTGATTTCCTTATCCCGCACGCAAGCACTGCTTTTCTCTTTCTCATCCCTAACGCCTGACAAGCACTAGGCACTCTGCCCATCGTTGTTGCCTGCACGCAATTGCAGCCCTGTCTTCTGCCGCCCGCCGTTGATGCACGCACGCGTGCGCAGGGGGTCCGTTCGACTTGCTTGGCAGCCCTCAGAGAGTTATATGCCTATATGTTTGTACTATCTAAAATACTAAAGGCATACCAGAACAAGGTTATTAAGGCGTCGCTTAAGCGTCAAGCGACGCTTAATCGGTAAGGCAAGATGGAGTCGTAAGGCGTCCTCTCGCTTTGCCGCGAGAGTAAGGCGAGAGAAGGCGCGACGGCACACGGGTGTCTGGGAGAGACGCGACAGCAACGCGGAGGAGAGGAAGAGAGAGGAGAGCTACGGAAGGGAGAGAGAGAGAGAGGAGAGCGACAGCGCGGGGAGAGGGAGAGAGAGGAGAGCGGCAACGGCGGGGGGCTCAGGAGAGACACTCGGAAGACAGGAGAGCGACGGCATGGGGGAGAGGGGGAGAGAGCGGCTGAGGAGATGGCAAGTTTTAGGTTTGACCTAAAACTAGTGTGTTGGGCTGGTTGTGGGCTTTTTTATTTTTCTTTTATCCTGATTATCTCTTCTACTAGGCTGAAGTGAACCTAATAGGTTTTACAATTGTGCTAACTTGCTTATTAGCTTTAAATTAGTGATATATATAGTCCTTGAAGCGTCGCTTAGGCGACGCCTAAGCGCTAAAGCGCGCTGTACCAGCAAGGCGTCCAGCTCGCCTTAGAACCGAGCCTAAGGCACCCGCTTTGGCTATTAAGGTGTCACTCTGGCGCCTTGAAGCCTTCTAAGGTGATGCCATGAGGACGCCTTAAGGTGTTGTAGGGTGAGCACACACGCAACTGCGATTTGAAACCGTCCCTGGAGTTCGCCATCTGTAGTGGCGGCGGCAGCCCCTCACCTCCGCGAGGTCTCTAGGTTGGGGTGGCGAGGTCTCCTGGGCCCTGTCCCCCTCACCTCCGCGGTGGCTCTTCCCCTCGGCGAGCTTTCCAGGCTGCGCCAACAAGACCCTCCCTTCCGCGACGACCCCCTCCGGTCCTCCACTACCGGTGAGCCCCTGCCTGGTCAGCTCTGCTCTCTCCCCTCTGCTCTACTTTCTCTGCGCTCTCTCCCCTCTCTAATCTTTTTCCTCTCTCTCTCTCAGTTTACTTGGTTTATCTCAGACATGGCTTCCCTCAGACACTCAGTTTTAGTTAACAGTGGAATTGTGAATTATATCTACTCTACTATCACTATTATCTAGTACTTATGTTGGACTTTATGTCTATGGTGTTGGTTTATGTTGAACACTTGAACTTGCACTCATATGTATTGTAACTACTATCATAATACTATGTCGGTATGTCCTAATACTATTGTCCCTATCTATTTGAGACTGTATTCCTATATATTGTATTTTTATTGTCTATTTTTATATATGTTAATAAGGTGTCGCCTTGCCTTACGCCTTATCGCTTAAAAGGTAAAAAAGGGGTCGGTCGCCTTACCTCGCCTTACCGCTTTAACAACTATGGGTCTAATTTATGTATTTATCTATATTATTAAGGTGTCGCCTCGCCTTACGCTTTACCGCCTAAAAGCAAAAGGGGGGCCGGTTACCCTACCGTTTTAATCCTAGGTGCTTGGACCATATGGAAGCATAGGAATAGATGTGTCTTTGATGGATGTAATCCCAGCTTGGTCACAGCCCTTAGGGTGGCTAGGGAAGAGGTGGTGCTCTGGTCCTTGACTGGAGCCAAGGCCCTGTCTTTCCTCCAAGTCGATGAGTTGCTGGCTTAAAACAGCATTGTGGGTCGTGTTTCCTCCATGTTAGTCGGTGATCCTTAGTTAGTCTCTAGTGTTGGGGTGTGTGTGCTGTAATGGGGTTCTCTCCCCCTTTCTTATTCTTCTATTAATACAAAGATGTGCAGCTCTCCTGCGTATTCCAGAAAAAAAAAGAATAAGTATTGACTTATCCAAATCAGGGACTCCTACAACTGACGAGGAATCTTTTGCAGAATGGTGGAGAAGAGAGAGCCTCAGGGTTTCCAAGAGCAGGAAAAAAGAGCTTGACTCTTTGATCATCCTGGGAGCTTGGTGTCTATGGATCCAGAGAAACAGAGGAGTGTTTGATGGGGAGTCCCCCTCATTATCTAGAATTCTTCGAAGGTTCATGGATGAATGTATTAGCTGGGCTATGGCAGGAGCTGAAGAGCTAAAGTGTCTAGGCTTAGTTGCAGCTCTTAGCGAGGTCGGGTCAAGTCTTGGTCCCGGTTTGTAATGTTCTACGGTGTGTGTAGGATCCTTGGGGAACTTGCCCAGCAAGATACCCTCTTTTGTATGGCTTTTCTTCCTCTCTTTTATGTAAGATGTGCAGTTCTCCTGCGCGTTCGATAAAAAAACAGGGACCAGGTCAGCTGCTATACAGGCTGAAATTTTAGGCCAGAACCATATGGCATGTAATAGCATAATAGGTATATGTACTAAGTTGCATGCACCACCCAGTCCAACCCAAAAGCTTAAGCTAATAGGAAGAGGTGGACAATTCACTAATATTATATTCCAACACTCCCCCTCACGTCGAGCCTCTTTATGTCTCAGACGTGGAATAGAAGTGAACAACAATTATTTTGTTTTAATTGCGCTAACCAGGATTCGAACTCATGACATCTAGCTTTGATACTATATTAAGTTACACGCACCAACCAGTCCAACCCAAAAAATTAAGCTGATAGGAAGAGATGGACAATTCAATCATATTATATTCCAACAATATGAAATAGCACTATCCTTGCTAGCCCAATCAGCATTCCACCTAACACCTGATCACAGTCCTTTTCAGCCAATGACAACTGATAAGCACATGCCCCACATGTGTAGCAAGCATCATCTTTCACAATAGCATTTCCCTCTGGCATCCAGCCCTGCTCCTCACCAAATCCCAACATCGCAAGCTACCAGCCACCCCAACCTCTTGCCGCCACCGATAACAGTACTGAGGCTGCCTTTAACGATCCACTCTCAGCTCCCCCTCGCGACGGTGTACAGCAACTCCCTGGCACCGTCCATCCTCTCCCTCCCCCTCACACCAGTGAGAGAAAATTTTGCCCCCATGGATCTCCCCATCTCCACTAATCAACGATATTAATTGTGAAATTAATCATTTTCGAGTTTAATTAGCAGATAACAATGTGTATTACGGTACTACAAATATGGTAATGTTTTTAAAACTCCAAAAACTGATGTATAAAAGTCCAATAGCTCAGTTAAAGGGTAAAGGGGGAGCTGAATAGGGGGAATGGTTGGAGAGGAGGAGAAATAGGGGGGAAGAATAGTTGAGGGGGGGTATTTAAATATAAATAGAAAGTACGAAGGGGGGATTTAGGAGGGAGGATGGTTGGAGATAGCCTGATGCTCCCACCACTGATTGTCCCTCTAGTAGTTCAGTGTGTGCCTACCTGAGACTGAGGTGCGCCTACACTTGTTACTGCCTCTCATGGGCTGTAAAACTGCCATGACTCTTGCTGACAGGCATCACTGCCACCTACCGGGAGTCATGATCCATGCATTCCACCCTTGCCCAACAGACTCCAGTTCTCTCCAACTACCACAAAGCTGACTCTAGATTTAAGATTTGTTCTTGGTATTTGAATTTCAAAACATTGCATTAAGTTTGATGGAATCAAGTGGGGATTTTGTAATCATTCTGGATAAGATTGCAGTAAAAGATTTGTTTGAGCAAGCCAATCACAACAGTGCAACACTTCTGGATAGTTTTTTTAGATAAAGGAACAACGTTCCAGCCTCTACAGTACCGAACAAGTGTATGCAGCCAAAACCCTTCTGGATACTTGATCATGGTAAAATAAGGTGTTGAAAAATGGCAGAGCAAATGCTACACAAGCAGGTGCCTCTCTTTCCTGGATATTTTAGAGCATCAAATTCAATTAAATGAAAACAAGGTGAACTAAACATGATTTGGCATCATAAATTCTAAAATCAAATGACCATCCTACTGTATGCTTTCCAAACAAGTGATACCTTGGCTAATGCAGAGGCCTCACATAAAGCTTCCTTGGTCAGGTTGGGATCGGGTTCAAGCTCCAGTTCTAGGTCACTGTCATCGTCCTACCATTGTCAAAGAAGACAAACATAAAAAATGTAGCACCAATTACCGAAGGAGCACCCAACACAAGAACAAACTGAATTCCTGTGCGTGCAACCCTAAGATCCAAACAATCACCACTACAGGAATCTCAGATAATTAACGCCTTAAGCCGATCTGAAAGGGGCAGCAAAATCTAGGTTTTGAGGAGTAGGTAGGATTACAAACCAGAGGCTGGTCATCGGCGTCGACGCTCTCGTCTACGTCGTGATGATAGGCGAAGTGGCGCCAGAGCATCTGGTACTCGCGGGCGGAGGTGATCCCCGTGGCCGACTTCGCCACCACCGCCCTCCAGTCTATGCGCCGGCCATCCGCGTGCTGCGCCACCTCCTGCAGCGCCGTCAGGATCGTCCCTGGATGGTACCTGCGGGGGGAAGGGTTGCAAGCGACGCGGTGAAGTAAAACCCAAGATGAAAGCCAGCCGCCCGGGGAGAGAACAGGAGGACGGGCTGGGGGAGGACGGGGGCACCTGTGGAGGAGGAGCCAGACGTCGTCCTCGGAGAGGTGCCGCTTTCGTTTCCCCTTGCACGCCGCCGGAGCCGCAGCTGCCATCTCCGACAGGACGGCGCTTGGTGGGGCAGCTGTTGTTCTGCCTCTGCGTTGAACCCTCTATTCTCTCTTCTTCTACAAATATTTTGCATCGGATTAGTTGCGATTTAGCAAACAGGGAGCTTAGTGAGAGCGAGCCTCCATTATTTTTTCAGCTTGTGCGCATCGATAAGAGATTGACGATCATCTTCAACCTCTATCTTTTTCTCTCTCTTCAACCTTTATCCTTTTTCTCTATATTTGGCATATTGCTTTACCGAAACTTACAAAAGCATCTCCAATAATAACTTAGGTTGTTTGGTTGCAATGACAGGATGGGATGGGACGATCCCTCAAATTAGGTTGTTTGGTTCTGGGTCAAAGGTTGGGACATGACTATCCAGTGTTGTCTCATGTTGTCCCTCAAAATTGGAGGGACGAGAGAGGACGACAGGAGACGTCTCTGTTCTGACTGTCCCGCAACCAAACGGACCCTAAATCAGTATCGTATCTTCAAGTATAAAGGTTAATTTATAAAAAAATAGCTATAACAATAACCGATTTTACAAAAATTTATAAAATATATAGAACACGCCATGAAGTGACTCAAATATACTACACCCTAGATTAGTGTCTTATCCTTGTTTTCTATATCTCAACTATTTCTTTTCTAATTATGTAATTTATTTCCTAAAATATATGATTTAGAACTTAACTGTTGGAACTCAATTAGTTTTTAGTGTCGTAAACACTTTAAATGATGTAGTATTTTAATTTTGGGCACTACTTTGGGGGCACCTTGTTGGAGATGCTCGAAAAGGATCTTATCAACTAAGTTTGGAAAGTTACGATTGCGAACACAAGGTTGGTATGTGCCCTTTTGTTCGGTTTGTGATGAGTGGTTATCAACGGGTAGCACTTTGGGGTGAGCCAGTTGAACTATGTAGGGTGTGAGTTTGTGTGTGCAAACATGTCTCTTAACTTGTGGTGCGCAAATGTGTAGTCAAGAGACATGGTTGACAGCGAAGGCGAATGTCATGTGGGTTTGTGCCGATGGACCGGGCGCGTTAAAGGACGAGCACCGAGTCTTGACCGGGGGATTAGAGAAGCTGGGTGACTAGTTGTGTTGGCTGACACCTAGGGACATTGATGGGTGCAAGGACGTGGAGGAGCGAACTGTGTTGCCGATGCGGTTGCGGACCGATGGGACACGTGTCCAGGATGTGGGGGACCTGTACAGAGTACACTATTCATGGAGGTTTTCGGTGGTTGAGCCTCAAAACCACTCAGCGCTAGAATTCGCTGGTTTCTCCGGGTTTGGGCTTCAAAATCCGGTGGTATGGTTCCAGTGGGAATCAGGGGTGTCACGTGTCATCATCGTGAAGGGTGCGTTGAGGCGAAGCAAGTTTGTAAAGAGCGTGTGGTCGTCAGATCGAAAATACAGGAGTTAGTCCAGTTTGCCCATGGCTGAGTGGATAAGCTCTATGTATCTAGGGTTAGTTTAGGGAAGTGGAATAACCCTCTATAATTAGAGAAGATGGCTGGTTTTTTAGGCATCTCCTAGAGTTATCCCTTTGAGTTATCACTTGGGCATTTTTTCATTTAGACTATCTCTCTTAGTTCTAGCACTTAGTTTGTAATAGCTCTCTAGTTTCTTGTTTGGATATTCGTAGGTGCTTTCGAACAATGGCATCTATGTTCATGAGATTTTGAGGAAGTGTGGTCGTAACCACACAAAGCCAGTGTGGTTTTGTCTTATGTCTCAAATTAGATTTGGACTTTCTGTGATTGGTGTGTTTTCTTCTTCTCAACCCTTCCTCTTTTGATTTGAAGATAATCTTTTATTTCAATGGTTGAGTGAAGTTTTTGGGGATACTCTCTGTTTGAGGACTGTCCTAGGATCATTACAAGGCTCTGTTTCGAGCAAATCATGGGTTTGTGCAAGTTCTTGAGCAGTTTTGTTCGAAATAGCAAAATCCGAAACTGAATTTTTGAATCTGTTTGAGAAGTTTTGATCTTTTCTGCTCAAACTTCATGAATCACCTTCTCATCTCCTAGCTTCGTGTCTGCAAAATTTGTGATCATTCTAACCATTTTTGTTGCGCGACACTGCTAGACGTGTGTGTAGCATTGCCGCTCTCTCTAAAACACTTGTATGGAGACAATTTTCTACAGTTTCCTAAAGTATTCCACTTCAGCCAGTTTGGTGTAGTCAATCGACACTAGACTGAACTATCCTTGGTTGAGTTGCTTTTGATGTTCCTTTGGGGTTGGTTTTGAGAGCACCTAGAGGGGGGTGAATAGGTGATCCTGTAAAAACTTAAAACTTAATGCCACAAAACTTGATTAGGAGTTAGCACAATAAAGCCAAGTGGCTTGAGAGGAGTTCTTGCAAGACACGATAACCACAAGAAGATCAACACAGATAGGCACAGTGGTTTATCCCGTGGTTCGGCCAAGTTCAACACTTGCCTACTCCACGTTGTGGCGTCCCAACGGACGAGGGTTGCAATCAACCCCTCTCAAGCGGTCCAAAGACCCACTTGAATACCACGGTGTTTTGCTTTGCTTTACTATATCCCGCTTGCGAGGAATCTCTACAACTTGGAGCCTCTCGCCCTTACAATTTGATGTTCACAAAGAAGCACAGAAGTAAGGCTGGGATGAGCAACGCACACAAGACACAAAATCAGAGCACAAACACGCACACAAGTCACAACTCAAGCTCACAACACAACCCAAAGAGTTCTCTACTCAAATGGAGCTCTAGTTGCTATCACAAGGAATCGAATGCGCGAAATTGGAGTCTTGGTGCTTAGGAATGCTTAGAGAATGCTTGTTGTACTCCTCCATGCGCCTAGGGGTCCCTTTTATAGCCCCAAGGCAGCTAGGAGCCGTTGAGAGCATTCCAGGAAGGCAATTCTTGCCTTCTGTCGCCTGGCGCACCGGACACTGTCCGGTGCGGATTTCTTTCCTGTTTTGGCGCAGCCGACCGTTGAAGATCCAGAGCCGTTGGTGCACCGGACACTGTCCAGTGCACACCGGACAGTCCGGTGCCCCCTTCTGATCGTTGGCTCTGCCACGCGTCACGCGCGGATTACGCGGCCGACCGTTGGTCCGGTCAACTATTGGCTCACCGGACAGTCTGGTGCACCACCGGACAGTCTGGTGATTTATAGCCGTACGCCGCCGACGAAACCCGAGAGCAGCCAGTTCGCCAGAGCCAGCCTGGCGCACCGGACACTGTCCGGTGCACCACCGGACAGTCCGGTGCACCCAGACTGCGCAGAGTCTTGGCTGCTCAACCAAGTCTTTTCCAAATCGGTCTTTTCCTGTTTCTAGCACTTAGATACAATACATTAGTCTCCAAAACAATGTACTAAGTCTTATAAGCATACCTTTACTCTTGATTTGCACTTCTTAAGTCTTTGGCACATATATTACTCAAAGCATTTGTGTGGAGCACTTAATCACCAAAATCTTATAGAAATGTCCCAAGGGTACATTTCCCTTTCAATCTCCCCCTTTTTGGTGATTAATGCCAACACAACAAAAAGCAACTAAAAGAAGTGCAACATCAATGCAAATAAGAACACAGATTTGTTTTGATTCAAATTTGGCCTATTTGGATCATTCTTTGCCACCACTTGGTTTTGTTTTTGCAAATTAACCTTAATTTCCTATCTCTAAGTCAACCACACTTGTTAAGACATAAAGAGAGTTATTCCAAGAGAAATTGATCAAAGATTTCAAAAGATTTCAAAAACTCCCCCCTTTTCCCATAATCAACCATTCTCCCCACAAGAGGCCAACTTTTGACAAAAGAGACAATAAGAGATTTTTGACAAACCAAAAGCTCTATTCTACTATTTTCAAAATTCTCAAGTGGTAGCTGATCCATTTATTGCTTTGGCCTTATTTTCTCCCCCTTTGGCATCAAGCACCAAAACGGGATCAATCTTGGCCCCCGAACCCCATTGCCTCACCAAAATCTTCAATTAAGAGTTAAAAAAGGCAATAGGAGCATGGAGATGAACTTGGAGTTAGTTACTCTTTCATCGGAGTGCAGTGGAAGTCTTGCATGGTCCAAGTCCACCTTTTCCCTTTCAATCCTCCTTTGAGACTAAATTAAGAAAACTCAAGCACATGGTTAGTCTCAAAGGGTCAAGTTGTAGCACATCTCCCCCTAAATAGGTGCATCACTTGTAAATGGACTTATGAGGTCCGGGGAGTGCTTGTACAACTTGAGCACCATACATAAACAACAAAATGCTTAAGGAACATGATAAAGGCATAAAAACACATGTATGCTATAAATCAATCCAAGTTCCGCGAATCTAAGACATTTAGCTCACTACGCAGCCTGCAAAAGGTCGACTCATCTAGAGGCTTGGTAAAGATATCGGCTAGCTGGTTCTCGGTGCTAACATAAAACACTTCGATATCTCCCTTTTGCTGGTGGTCTCTCAAAAAGTGATGCCGGATGTCTATGTGCTTTGTGCGGCTGTGTTCAACAGGATTGTCCGCCATGCGGATAGCACTCTCATTATCACATAGGAGTGGGACTTTGCTCAGATTGTAGCCAAAGTCCCTGAGGGTTTGCCTCATCCAAAGTAGTTGCGCGCAACACTGTCCTGCGGCAACATACTCGGCCTCAGCGGTGGATAGGGCAACAGAAGTTTGTTTCTTAGAGCTCCATGACACCAGGGACCTTCCTAAGAATTGGCACGTCCCCGATGTACTTTTCCTATCGACCTTACATCTAGCATAATCGGAGTCTGAATATCCAATCAAGTCAAAGGTAGACCCCTTTGGATACCAGATCCCAAAGCAAGGCGTAGCGACTAAATATTTAAGAATTCGCTTCACGGCCACTAAGTGACACTCCCTTGGATCGAATTGAAATCTAGCACACATGCATACACTAAGCATAATATCTGGTCTACTAGCACATAAATAAAGTAAAGACCCTATCATAGACCGGTATGCCTTTTGATCAACAGACTTACCTCCTTTGTTGAGGTCGTCGTGTCCGTCGGTTCCCATTGGAGTCTTTGCGGGCTTGGCGTCCTTCATCCCAAACCTCTTGAGCAAGTCTTGTGTATACTTAGTTTGTAGATGAAGGTGCCATCCTTGAGTTGCTTCACTTGGAACCCAAGGAAGTAGTTCAACTCGCCCATCATCGACATCTCGAATTTCTGAGTCATCACCCTGCTAAATTCTTCACAAGACTTTTGGTTAGTAGAACCAAATATTATGTCATCGACATAAATTTGGCACACAAAGAGATCACCATCACAAGTCTTAGTGAATAAAGTTGGATCGGCTTTCCCAACCTTGAAAGCATTAGCAATTAAAAAGTCTCTAAGGCATTCATACCATGCTCTTGGGGCTTGCTTAAGTCCATAGAGCGCCTTAGAGAGCTTACACACGTGGTCGGGGTACCGTTCATCCTCGAAGCCAGGGGGTTGCTCCACGTACACCTCCTCCTTGATTGGTCCATTGAGGAAAGCGCTCTTCACATCCATTTGGAACAACCTGAAAGAATGGTGAGCAGCATAGGCTAACAATATGCGAATTGACTCTAGCCTAGCCACAGGAGCAAAAGTCTCCTCAAAGTCCAAACCTGCGACTTGGGCATAACCTTTTGCCACAAGTCGTGCCTTGTTCCTTGTCACCACCCCGTGCTCGTCTTGTTTGTTGCGGAACACCCATTTGGTTCCCACAACGTTTTGCTTGGAACGAGGCACCAGTGTCCAAACTTCATTTCTCTTGAAGTTGTTGAGCTCTTCCTGCATGGCCAACACCCAGTCCGGGTCTAGCAAGGCCTCTTCTACCCTGAAAGGCTCAATAGAAGAGACAAAAGAGTAATGCTCACAAAAATTTACTAATCTAGAGCGAGTAGTTACTCCCTTGCTAATATCACCCAAAATTTGGTCGACGGGTTGATTCCTTTGAATCGTCGCTCGAACTTGAGTTGGAGGTGTCGGTTGTGCTTCTTCCTTCATTACATGATCATCTTGTGCTCCCCCTTGATCACACGCCTCCTCTTGATGAACCTGTTCATCGTCTTGAGTTGGGGGATGCACCATTGTTGAGGAAGACGGTTGCTCTTGCTCCTTTTGTTCCTGTGGCCGCACATCTCCAATCGCCATGGTGCGTATTGCGGCCGTTGGAACGTCTTCTTCATCTATATCATCAAGATCAACAACTTGCTCTCTTGGAGAGCCATTAGTCTCATCAAATACAACGTCGCTAGAGACTTCAACCAAACCCGATGATTTGTTGAAGACCCTATACGCCTTTGTATTTGAGTCATAACCTAACAAAAACCCTTCTACAGCTTTGGGAGCAAACTTAGAATTTCTACCTTTCTTCACTTGAATATAACATTTGCTCCCAAATACACGAAAGTAAGACACATTGGGTTTGTTACCGGTTAGAAGCTCATACGAAGTCTTCTTGAGGAGGCGATGAAGGTACACCCGGTTTATGGCGTGGCAAGTCATGTTCACGGCTTTCGACCAAAACCGCTCGGGTGTCTTGAATTCTCCAAGCATTGTCCTCGCCATGTCTATGAGCGTCCTGTTCTTCCTCTCTACCACACCGTTTTGCTGTGGTGTGTAGGGAGCGGAGAACTCGTGCTTGATCCCTTCCTCCTCAAGGTACTCCTCCACTTAAAGGTTCTTGAACTCGGACCCGTTGTCGCTCCTTATCTTCTTCACCTTGAGCTCAAACTCATTTTGAGCTCTCCTTAGGAAGCGCTTGAGGGTCCCTTGGGTTTCAGATTTATCCTGCAAAAAGAATACCCAAGTGAAGCGGGAAAAATCATCAACTATAACAAGACCATACTTACTTCCTCCTATGCTTAGATAGGCGACGGGTCCGAAGAGATCCATATGAAGCAACTCCAAAGGTCTTGATGTGGTCATCACATTTTTGGTATGATGAGAGCTTCCCACCTGTTTACCTGCTTGACAAGCTGCACAAGGTCTATCTTTTTCGAAAGTAACATTTGTTAGACCTATCACGTGTTCTCCCTTTAGAAGCTTGTGAAGGTTCTTCATCCCCACATGTGCTAAGCGGCGATGCCACAACCAACCCATGCTAGTCTTAGCAATTAAGCATGCATCTAGACTGGCCTCCTCTTTTGCAAAATCAACTAAGTAGAGTTTGCCGTCTAATACACCCTTAAAAGCTAATGAACCATCACTCCTTCTAAAGACAGACACATCTACGTTTGTGAATAAGCAATTGTATCCCATATTACAAAGTTGACTCAAAGACAACAAGTTATATCCAAGCGACTCAACTAAGAATACATTAGAAATAGAGTGCTCGGATGAAATAGCAATTTTTCCTAGTCCTTTCACCTTGCCTTGGTTCCCATCAACGAATATGATTGAATCTTGGGAATCCTTGTTCTTGACGTAGGAGGTGAACATCTTCTTCTCCCCCGTCATGTGGTTTGTGCATCCGCTGTCGATAATCCAGCTTGATCCCCCGGATGCATAAACCTGCAAGGCAAATTAGGCTTGGGTCTTAGGTACCCAACTCTTGTTGGGTCCTACAAGGTTAGTAACAATAGTCTTAGGGACCCAAATGCAAGTTTTATCTCCTTTGCATTTTTCCCCTAATTTCCTAGCAATCACCTTCTTATCCTTTCTACAAATAGCAAAGGAAGCATTTAAAGCATGATAAATTGTAGAAGGTTCATTACTTGTATTCCTAGGTACATGAGCATTTCTCCTAGGCACATGATGAATGACATTTTTCCTAGCCAACCTTCTATCATGCATAATAGAAGAACTTGAATCAAACATTGCATTTGAATCATAAGCATGTGAAACAACATCATTGCAACTTCTATCATGATGAACATTCCTAGAATATCTCCTATCATGGTATAAGAAAGCATGGTTTTTTGAATACTATTTGCCATAGGGGCCTTCCCTTTCTCCTTGGCAGAGATGGGAGCCTTATGACTTGTCAAGTTCTTGGCTTCCCTCTTGAAGCCAAGCCCATCCTTAATTGAGGGGTGTCTACCAACCGTGTAGGCATCCCTTGCAAATTTTAGTTTATCAAAATCATTTTTGCTAGTCTTAAGTTGAGCACTAAGACTAGCCACTTCATCATTTAGTTTCGAAATGCAAACTAGGTGTTCACTACAAGCATCAACATTAAAATCTTTGCACCTATTGCAAATTGTAACATGTTCTTCATGAGAGGTTGATTTACTAGCTATTTCTAACTTAGCATTCAAATCATCATTAACACTTTTTAGGCTAGAGATAGATTCATGGCATGTAGACAATTCAAATGAAAGCATTTCATTTCTTTTAACTTCTAAAGCAAGAGAATTTTGTGCTTCTACAAACTTATCATGTTCTTCATACAAAAGATCCTCTTGCTTTTCTAATAATCTATTCTTATCATTCAAGGCATCAATCAACTCATTGATCTTATCAATCTTAGTTCTATCTAAGCCCTTGAACAAACTAGCGTAGTCTATTTCATCATCGCTAGATTCATCATCACTAGAAGCATAAGTAGACTTTCGAGTGTTTACCTTCTTCTCCTTTGACATTAGGCATGTGTGATGCTCGTTGGGGAAGAGGGACGATTTGTTGAAGGCCGAGGCGGCGAGTCCTTCGTTGTCGGAGTCGGACGACGAACAATCGGAGTCCCACTCCTTGCCAAGGTGTGCCTCGCCCTTAGCCTTCTTGTAAGCCTTCTTCTTTTCCCTCTTCTTCTCTTGTTCCTGGTCACTATCATTATCGGGACAATTAGCGATAAAATGACCAATCTTACCACATTTGAAGCATGAGCGCTTCCCCTTCGTCTTGTTCTTGTTGGGATGCTCCTTGCGACCCTTTAGTGCTGTCTTGAATCGCTTGATGATGAGGGCCATTTCTTCTTTGTTAAGCCCGGCCGCCTCAACTTGCGCCACCTTGCTAGGTAGCGCCTTCTTGCTCCTCGTTGCTTTGAGAGCCATGGTTTGAGGCTCGTGGATTGGTCCATTCAACGCATCATCGACGTATCTTGCCTCCTTGATCATCATCCGCCCGCTTACAAACTTTCCAAGTATTTCTTCGGGCGACATCTTGGTGTACCTAGGATTTTCACGAATATTGTTTACAAGATGTGGATCAAGGACAGTGAAGGACCTTAGCATTAGGCGGACGACGTCGTGATCCGTCCATCGCGTGCTTCCATAGCTTCTTATTTTGTTGACGAGGGTCTTGAGCCGGTTGTACGTTTGGGTTGGCTCCTCTCCCCTGATCATTGCGAATCTCCCAAGTTCGCCCTCCACCAACTCCATCTTGGTGAGCATGGTGACATCGTTCCCCTCATGTGAGATCTTGAGGGTGTCCCAAATCTGCTTGGCGTTATCCAAGCCGCTCACTTTATGATATTCATCCCTGCACAATGAGGCTAACAACACAGTAGTAGCTTGTGCATTTTTGTGAATTTGTTCATTAATAAACGAAGGACTATCCGTACTATCAAATTGTATTCCATTTTCTACTATCTCCCATATACTTGGATGGAGAGAGAACAAGTGACTACGCATTTTGTGACTCCAAAATCCGTAGTCCTCTCCATCAAAGTGTAGAGGTTTGCCAAGAGGAATGGAAAGCAAATGTGCATTGGAACTTTGCGGCATACGAGAGTAATCAAAAGAAAAGTTCGAGTTAACCGTCTTCTTTTTCTCATAGTCGTTGTCGTCGTTGTCCTTTTGGGAAGAAGAGGACTCGTCGCTGTCGTCGTAGTAGACAACCTTCCTGATGCGCCTCTTCTTCTTTTCGTCCTTCTTCTTTTGACTTGAGCCGGAGTCATTGACTTTGTCGTCCCTTGGCTCGTTGAAGATGGACTCCTTCTCATTGTCGTTGACCACATTCCCCTTTCCCTTAGGATCCATCTCTTCGGGCGATTATTCCCTTTCTTGAAGAGAACGACTCTGATACCAATTGAGAGCACCTAGAGGGGGGGTGAATAGGTGATCCTGTAAAAACTTAAAACTTAATGCCACAAAACTTGATTAGGAGTTAGCACAATAAAGCCAAGTGGCTTGAGAGGAGTTCTTGCAAGACACGATAACCACAAGAAGATCAACACAGATAGGCACAATGGTTTATCCCGTGGTTCGGCCAAGTTCAACACTTGCCTACTCCACGTTGTGGCGTCCCAACGGACGAGGGTTGCAATCAACCCCTCTCAAGCGGTCCAAAGACCCACTTGAATACCACGGTGTTTTGCTTTGCTTTACTATATCCCGCTTGCGAGGAATCTCCACAACTTGGAGCCTCTCGCCCTTACAATTTGATGTTCACAAAGAAGCACAGAAGTAAGGCTGGGATGAGCAACGCACACAAGACACAAAATCAGAGCACAAACACGCACACAAGTCACAACTCAAGCTCACAACACAACCCAAAGAGTTCTTTACTCAAATGGAGCTCTAGTTGCTATCACAAGGAATCGAATGCGCGGAATTGGAGTCTTGGTGCTTAGGAATGCTTAGAGAATGCTTGTTGTACGCCTCCATGCGCCTAGGGGTCCCTTTTATAGCCCCAAGGCAGCTAGGAGCCGTTGAGAGCATTCTAGGAAGGCAATTCTTGCCTTCTGTCGCCTGGCGCACCGGACAGTCCGGTGTGGATTTCTTTCCTGTTTTGGCGCAGCCGACCGTTGAAGATCCAGAGCCGTTGGCACACCGGACACTGTCCGATGCACACCGGACAGTCCGGTGCCCCCTTCTGACCGTTGGCTCTGCCACGCGTCACGCGCGGATTACGCGGCCGACCGTTGGTCCGGCCGACTGTTGGCTCACCGGACAGTCCGGTGCACCACCGGACAGTCCGGTGATTTATAGTCGTACACCGCCGACGAAACCCGAGAGCAGCCAGTTCGCCAGAGCCAGCCTGGCGCACCGGACACTGTCCGGTGCACCCAGACTGCGTAGAGTCTTGGCTGCTCAGCCAAGTCTTTTCCAAATCGGTCTTTTCCTGTTTCTAGCACTTAGACACAATACATTAGTCTCCAAAACAATGTACTAAGTCTTAGAAGCATACCTTTACTCTTGATTTGCACTTCTTAAGTCTTTGGCACAAATATTACTCAAAGCATTTGTGTGGACAAGGCTCGCAATGTGTTGTTCTCTTATCTCTTGCTTTCTAGACTACCATGGAGAAAATCCACGAGGATAATGATCATGTCAAAACCAAACTCTTTGAGACCTACTGACGAGAGTATGAGAACTTTATGCAGTAGACTGGAGAGACTATTGACACTGTATATTCTCGATTCGAGTCGGTTGTCAACAAGATGCGCGCAAACAAGGCGCAACTACCCTATGGCGATCACAAGAGAGCACTCAAGTTACTACATGCTCTAGATCAGAGGGTTTGCGAGGTGAAGGTCTCGGCGATTATTGAATAACTGAAAGGGAAATAGGGTCAAACCTTTTCTATATGATTTTGGTGGTTGAAATGCCCAACACAAATAATTGGACTAACTAGTTTGCTCTAGATTATATGTTCTACAGGTGCTAAAGGTTCAACACAAACCAATAAAAAGATCAAAGTTAGGGTTCAAAAGAAAGGAGCAAAAGAAAACGAAGAGAACCCTGGTCTGGCGCACCGGACGGTGTCCGGTGCACTAGGGGCGATCGACTCAAACTCTTCACCTTCGGGTTTCTGGAGAGCCGCTCCGCTATAATTCACCGGACTGTCCGATGTGCCAGTGGAGCAACGGCTAAGAAGCGCAACGGTCGACTCCAACGGTCGCCTGCAAAAGTGAACAGTGCGTGGACAGTTCGCGCAGAGTCAGAGAAGCGGCAGAAGGCGCACCGGACAGTGAACAGTGTCTGTCCGGTGCGGCACCGGACTGTCCGGTCCCCCAAGATGTCAGAGCTCCAACGGCCGAAACCGTCAGAACCCTAACGGTTGGGTGACGTGGCTGGCGCCCCGGACAGTGCCCGGTGGCGCACCGGACCATCGACAGACAGCCTCCCCAACGGTTGGTTTGGTGGTTGGGGCTATAAATACCCCCCAACCACCACCACTTCAAGCATCCAAGTTTTTCAGACATCTCATTCAATACAAGAGCTAGTGCAATCAATACAAGATACAATTCAATAGAATCAAAGCCTCTCCAAGTCCCAAATCCACTCCAACCAAATAGTGATTAGAGAGAGTTTTTCTCGTGTTCTTTGAGCTCTTGTTCTTGGATCGCTTTCTTCTTCTCTTTTTTGTTCTCAAGACACTTGTAATCAAATCAAGAGACACCAAGTTGTGGTGGTCCTTGTGAGGAGTCTAAGTGACCCGTTTGATTAAGCAGAAAGCTCACTCGGTCTAGGTGTCACACCCGGTTTTGGAAGGTAAACCGAATGCGAACCATGTACGTGCCAGGATCAGAACTCACGTACACAACGATTACATAATTGGACATCATCACACAATGCTTGAATTAAAAAGCGAAAAGGTACTTAGTTACATCAAGATGTCTGGGACATCCACCGAGTCTATTACATAATCATAGTGTTTAACAATAACATCAAAGTGTGGAGTTACGAAACGTAGAAGCTAAGCCTACACAGGCAGCTGACTGGGGGTTTGCCACTAAGATAAACTATAACTCATCGTATTCCTGGAACTCCTTGAAGTCATCCATGTTGCCAGCTTCACCTCCTGAGCACTGAGAACAGTGGGGACAACCTGGGGTGGGGTGGTTTGTAAAGCAAGGGTGAGTACACTTCAACGTACTCAGCAAATGTCCCGTTTGGCTAAAGTGGACTAGCTGTATGTGGAGTTTAAAGTCAAGCAGTTGCTTTTAGTTGGTCAAGTTTTATTACTTATAAGTGGAGCCAAGTTTTAATAATAACCCATTTATTACCCAGAGGCACTCCCTCCAAGAGGAAATACCAGAGATCAGGATTATAATCACCATTGTTACTCATCATCATAAAAGTAACCATTGTTCTTCTAATCGAAGAGGATCACAAGGCTGCTCATAGCCGCGAGCACAGCTGATATACCAGTTTCTAACACTCTGCAGAGGTTGCACACTTTTACCCACAATCCGTGATTCCCATTCTGCCCGGGGTTCTAGCCTCCCCATTGATCACTACCAAGGTGACCTAGCAGGGTCTCACTACGTAGCCTTTACAAAGATTTCGCAGATGTCATAGCCGCCCGTTAGGTTTCTCCGGTTGGATAAACATAGTACATCTCCCCAAAGGAAGGGTGATTAACAAAACCAAATCAAAGAACCTCTGCAACCAACCTCGGCAGAGCAAGTATTGTGCCCGGACCCCATTGACGGCCCTGCGGCGAAGCCAACTACTCCTCTGGTTCCTCTAATTAATCAACTAAGGGCGTCCCATTCCACCCTCATGGTTGCACTGTTATCTCGGGTTGTCACTCCCCAAACAGGTCCTTACGGAGAGGCACTCGGGAAAGATCCTAAGCCCCCTAAAGAATCATAAGAACCTCCATCGGGATAACATCATCGTATCATAAAAGATCACATCATGTTCATTGATTAAGTTAAAGCCATACCATAAGCTAACCATGATTAACCCAAAAAGGTAAACAAGGGTAAGGGAAATACAAACTAGTCAATCCTTAAGTTTCAGTAATGCAATGCGGGACAATGAATTATAAAGTAAAGTAGGACATAGTAGGTCTGAGGACACTTGCCTTCTCCAGGTTGTTGCTCAGGGAGGTCTCCAACAACACACTCAGGAACCTCGGACTGCTCGTTGTCTAAGTAAAGCGAGCATACATTCAATACATTTGGAAAAGTATAAATGAACAACACATCAAACATTTACAATCATTGAGACATAACTCAAAAAGGTACAACATTAAGTGTAGGGGAATGATATCAAGTTACAAAGAAATTGGAGTAATCCTAATTGGAAAATTGATTACTCTCTAAATGTTTAGGACATAGCTCAAAAGGGTTAAGTAGTGATTAAAACAAATGAAAGTTAAAGTTATAATATAAACTACTCTCATTTAGGAATTTGATTATCCTTTAAATATTATCCCTAATTACATACCTAATTATATTTATCACATTAGGGTCTAAAGGTTAAACCAGAAGTGAATCCATGAAATGCATAACATTAATCTCACAAAATTTAAATATATTTTAACTCCTAGGATTCTCCTTTTATTTATTTCATTAAATAAATAAATCAACATATACATTAATCCTATATTCTAAGTGTAAAATTAAGGTATGCAGATTACAGTTGGTCATATTTTATTTGAACAGAGAATAATCTTGTGAACATTTTGCAATTTGAACCACTAAATTTGGAGTTCATATGAAAAAGATATGAAATAAACAAGTTTTAAAGTTTGAAATATGAAATTAAGGCTAAATCTGTAATTAAATAAAAGTCCAGGGGCTATTCTAAAGAAACTAGGGACCTATGCGCTAAAACAGAGGACTGTGGGTTGATTTCCTAAAACCGGGGGGGGGGGGGTTCTTAAGCAAAATAACCACGCGAAGGGGTACGGGGTAATCTCAGCCATCAGATCAGAAACCGACGACCCAGATTAGATCGCGCAGGCGCGCGGACACGACTGACAAGCGGGGCCAGGGCGTCAGCGAGCCAGGGCGGACTGACCAGCCGGGACTAGGGGCAGAGACGCAGGTGAGGGGAGAGAGGAGAGACAGTTGGATCTAGATCGGGCGGCTATGATTAGATCCGCTTGGGTTAGCTCTGCGCTGTCCGATCTCGGGCGAACGACCAAGATCTAACTGCAGGGGGCGGTCATGGGCGCGGTGGCGCCGCTCGGTCCCGCGGCGGGAACTCGCCGGAGACGAGTAGACCGGCCACGACGGGGCACCAGAGGCTTGGGGGTTGGCCTAGGCGCGCACAGGGGGATCTGGCGAACTCAGCCGAGGGCACCACGCCGGCGCAGGAGCACCAGAGGGCGCGACACACGACGAGGCGGGCTAACGGCGGCGCGGGGCAACTCCGACGAGCAATTGTGCGCTAACCAGTGCAGTACACAGGGAAATAGGGGCACGGGGAGGTTGCTCACCTTGCAGGGGAATGCTGGAGGCACGGGGCAGCGGCGGAGGCACAGGGACACGACGGGGCGACGGTGGCGGAGCTCCAGCTGCGCAAGAACCACTCCGGTGAGCACGGGCCGGCTGAACCAGGGAGGGAAGGGGCACACCAAAGGGTGTCCCGAGAAGCTGACGGCAAGGTGAAGCTCACCATAGCACTGGACGGGGTGTGGGCGCAACGGCGGCCACGGAACAGGCAGTGGACATCGGCGGGCGGTGGCAGGGGTTCTCGGTTCGCGTGGGCAGAGCGAGAGAGCTGGGCAGAGGGCGCAAATGGAAGAGGGGAGGTGGGCGAGCAGGGCGCGGGGTTCAAAAGGGGCGCGGGGGCTCGGTCGTGGCCGAAGAACGCGGTCATGAGCGCGTCCACGGTGGGGAGTTCGTGGGCGAGAGGTTAGGGATGCGCTGACAAGTGGGGTCGGTGGAGCTGAGAGAGAGGGAGCGGGCGCGTGCGAGAGCAACGGCACCGACAGACCGGTCCCACTGAGCAGCGAGAGAGCGAGGGAGAGAGGGCGCTCGGGTTTGCGCCGACAGGCGGGGCCCGCCTGTCAGGCAGAGAGGGCGCGCGCGGGCTGGGCTTAATGGGCTGCCTTGGGCCGAATTGGCTTTTCCCATTTTCCTGGAATTTCTATTGCCTTTTCTATTTATTTTCTCTAGGGTTTTCAATTCAAATTCAAATCAAGTTTCAAATTCAAACCAAATCAAATATGTGCAACATTTCAAAGAATAATTAGGCTCAATATGATGCAACATTTCATGACTCATATGTTTTGGGCAAAATAAAATAAATAATCCCTCACTAATACAACTAACTCTAATTAAAAGAGAAAGAGAGAGAGAAAACTAGAGTGAGAGAGAAACTAGAGTGGGATAGAGAAAAGTAACTCATGAATTTGGGTGATCATTAGAAAGAAATTTTATACCCCCAAATTGAGGGTGTTACACTAGGTGACCGTTTGAGAGAGGGAAAGGGTTGAAAGAGACCCGGTCTTTGTGACCACCTCAACAGGGACTAGGTTCTTTGGAACCGAACCTCAGTAAAACAAATCACCGTATCATCCGCTTCATTTGCTTGTGATTTGTTTTCCCCCTCTCTTTTGGACTCGAATTTATTTCTAACGCTAACCCCAGCTTGTAGTTGTGCTTAAAGTTTGTGAATTTCACTTTCCGCCTATTCACCCCCTCCAGGCGACTTTCAATTGGTATCAGAGCCCGGTACTTCATTAAGAGTCTAACCACTCGAAGTGATGTCGGGAGGATCCGCCAAGAGGGAGATGGAAACGGCCACAAGCCATGGGAAGGCTCCATCAAGGGAGTCCGACGCCAAAGGAAGGGAGGAATCACCTCCTCGCGTCAAGTCGCATCGGAGTGGCGACAAGAAGAAGAAGATGAAGAAAGTGGTCTACTACGAGACCGATTCTTCGTCGCCCTCCACCTCCAGCTCTGACGCTCCGTCCGTCACTTCTAAGCGCCACGAGCGCAAGAAGTTTAGTAAGATTCCCCTACGCTATCCCCACATTTCTAAACGCACTCCTTTACTTTTCGACCCATTAGGCAAACCACCGGTTTTTGACGGTGAAGATTATTGTATGTGGAGTGATAAAATGAGGCATCATCTAACCTCACTCCATGCTAGCATTTGGGACATTATTGAGTTTGGAGCACAGGTACCATCCGTGGGGGATGAATAATATGATTCGGATGAAGTCACCCAAATCCGGCACTTTGACTCCCAAGCCACCACTATACTCCTAGCCTCTCTATGTCGAGAGGAGTATAATAAGGTGCAAGGGCTTAAGAGTGCCAAAGAGATTTGGGACGTACTAAAGACCACACATGAAGGGGATGAGGTGACCAGGATCACCAAGTGGGAGATGATTGAGGGGGCTCGGTCGATTCATCCTCAACCAAGGAGAGGAGCCACAAGCAATGTACAACCGGCTCAAGACCTTGGTCAACCAAGTGTGCAACCTCGGAAGCACCAAATGGGATGACCATGAAATGGTCAAGATTATTCTAAGATCACTTGTTTTTCGTAATCCTACACAAGTTCAATTAATTCGTGGTGATCCTAGATATAAGCTAATGTCTCCCGAGGAAGTGATAGGAAAGTTTGTGAGCTTTGAATTGATGATCAAAGGCTCCAAACAAATCGTCGAGCAAGGCGCCACCTCCACACCCGAGGTGCAACCCGTCGCATTCAAAGCAACGGAGGAGAAGAAAGAAGAGTCTACATCAAGTAGGCTCCCCATCAACGCCTCGAAGCTCGACAACGAGAAAATGACGCTCATCATCAAGAGCTTTCACCAAATCCTCAAGCAAAGGAAGGGGAGAGACTACAAACCCCGTTCCAAGAAGGTGTGCTACAAGTGTGGTAAGCCCGGTCACTTTAGAGCAAAATGTCCTATTTCTAGTGACAGTGACAGGGGCGACGACAAGAGAGGGAAGAAGGATAATAAGAAGTACTACAAGAAGAAGGGCGGCGATGCCCACGTGTGTCGGGAATGGGACTCCGATGAGAGCTCCACCGACTCCTCCTCCGACGAGGATGCCGCCAACATCGCCATCAACAAGGGGCTTCTCTTCCCCAACGTCGGCCACAAGTGCCTCATGGCAAAGGATGGCAAAAAGAAGAAGGTAAAATCTAGAGCCTCCACTAAATATACGACATCTAGTGATGAGGGTAACTCTAGTGATGATGAAGATGATTTGTTTGCTCTTTTTGCCAACTTAAACATGCAACAAAAAGAAAAATTGAATGAATTGATAGGTGCCATTCATGAGAAGGATGAACTCTTGGATAGCCAAGAGGAATTCCTTATTAAGGAAAACAAAAAGCATGTTAAAGTTAAAAATGCTTATGCTCAGGAAATAGAGAAATGTGAAAAATTAACTAGTGAGCTTAGCATTTGCCATGACACTATCTCCAACCTTAGAATTGAAAATGCTAATTTGATTGCTAAGGTTGAAAAGAGAAATGTTTGTGATGATTCAATTGCCAATCTTAAAAATGATAATGCTAGTTTAATTGCTAAGATTAACAAATTGAATGAATCAATTTCTAGCCTTAAGATTGAGAATGATAAATTAATTTCTAAGGCTAAGGATTTAAATGTTTGCAATGTTTCTATTTCCTGTCTTAGAGATGAAAATGCCATGCTAAAATCTAAGATAGATGAATTAAAATCTTGCAAACCCTCTACATCCACTATTGATCATGTTTCTATTTGCATGAATATAGAGATATTAATGTTGATGCTATCCATGATCACATTGCTATGATTAAACAATAAAATGATCATATAGCTAAACTAGATGCTAAAATTGCCGAGCATGAACTAGAAAATGAAAATTTTAAATTTGCTCGTAGCATGCTTTATAATGGGAGATGCCCTGACATTAAGGATGACATTGGCTTCCAATAGGGAGACAATGTCAAGCTTAATGCTCCCAAGAAATTATCTAATTTTGTTAAGGGTAAGGCTCCCATGGCTCAGGATAGTGAGGGTTACATTTTATATCCTGCTGGCTATCCTGAGCACAAGATTAGGATAATTCATGCTAAGAAGACTCATTTTGTTTCCCATCATGCTTTTATGTATAAGAATGAGACTTCTAGCTCTAGGCATTCTACCCATGTTAAAATGCCTAAAAAGAAATCTCATGTTGCATCAAATGATCATAACATTTCATTTAAAACTTTTCATGCTGCTTATGTGCTTACTAACAAATCCGGCAAAGTAGTTGCCAAATATATTGGGGGCAAACACAAGGGCTCCAAGACTTGTGTTTGGGTACCCAAGGTGCTTGTTTCTAATGTGAAAGGACCCAAGACCGTTTGGGTACCTAAGAACAAGACCTAAACTTGTTTTGTAGGTTTATGCATCCAGGGGCTCAAGTTGGATCATTGATAGCGGATGCACAAACCACATGATAGGGGAGAAAAGGATGTTCTCCTCCTACGAGAAAAATAATGATCCCCAAAGAGCTATCACATTCGGGGATGGAAATCAAGGTTTGGTCAAAGGACTTGGTAAAATTGCTATATCTCCTGACCATTCCATTTCCAATGTTTTTCTTGTAGATTCTTTAGATTATAACTTGCTTTCAGTTTCACAATTATGCAAAATGGGTTACAACTGTCTTTTTACGGATATAGGTGTTACTGTCTTTAGAAGAAGTGATGATTCAGTAGCATTTAAGGGAGTATTAGAGGGTCAGCTATACTTAGTTGATTTTAATAGAGCTGAACTCGATACTTGCTTAATTGCTAAGACTAATATGGGTTGGCTCTGGTGATGAGGACATCACTTCTATACATACAATGAATGGACCTGTGACACCCCAGTGTCACCTAGGGTTTCTCTTAAAAAGCCAAACCAAGAACCATCATTTTATGTGAACCAATGTAAGCATGAGCATCAAAACAATTTAAGTGAGAAAGAATTCACCAAGTATATACTTAAAAGTGTCATGATCAAAACAATTGAGACTTTTGAAAGATAAGAATGTGCAACCCTAATTCAAAACCCTATGTGAACCCCATGAACAAAATTCAGGAAAATAAGCAAAAGAGGATGAAAAGTTTAAAATTTTGAGTTGAGCCAATTATATAAGTTAAAGTATATTTGTTAAGCAACAAGAAAGATTGAGAAGGCTTAGCCAAAATAACTCAAATAAATCCCCAAAACAGCCCTTGATCAATGAACCCTTAGAGAAATTCAGATTTCTGAATTTCTGAATTTCAGACCTCTTCTCAAAGATCATCTGTGTTCTCTGCTTTTCCAAACTCAAAGCCAGAAGATCCAAATATCAAAGTCGTGCCAAATTACCTTGAACACATTCTGGGAAAATTTGAACTCAAACCAAATCCATTTGACACGGTTTTGGCGCAGCTCAACCTCGGGACCAGGCATTCTGACACTGGCACCTTAGTGACGCTACAACTCCCTGTCCCTAGCCTAAAACCGCACGTCGTCCATACACAAAAGACAAAGCTTGGTCCGGTGAACAAATCCCTTGCAGTGATCTTGCCCAAATTCGCGAAGATTTGCTCCCAATCGGCGCTTGAACAGGGGCAGAGGCAACGGGAACACGTGTTCGACCGCGGCTGACACCCCTGGTTCACGCCCGTTCGCGCACCGCGCCTTCCCAGTGCACGCCCGCGCGCACTCGCCGGTCCACGACCGCCCGTGCACCGCGCCGTGCCTATAAAGCCTCCCCAGGCGCGCCCCACTTCGCCCCGCACTCACCCTCACCGGCCAGCCACCGTTCCTTAGCTCCGGCGAGCTTATTTCCGCCCGCCATTGCCGCCAGAGCTTCGGCCGCCGTGGCCAGCCCACTCCAGCCACCCTCCAGCCCAACCAGTGCTTCGGCTAGCTCCGCCAGTAGCCCGTGAAGCTTGCCAAGCCCTCGGACCCGACCGGACTTCACCGGAGGCCCGAGATCACCCTCACCGGACTTCGGTCTTCCGCCGCCGCGCGAGGACCAAGCTATCCAGTGAGTCCCCGCCCAATTCCTTGCGCTCATAGCTTCTCTGGCATCCCGTGGACCTCCCTGACCTATTTGATTGAACTATCTCGCCGTGACCAGGCCGGTCTCCTCGCCGCCGACGAGCATCCCCGCCTGCGCGCGTGGACCGACCGACTCCGGCCATCTCCGACGGCGTTCCGCACACCGTTGTGATCCCCGCGACCTCCCCTTCGTCCTCGACCACTTCACCGGAACAGTCTTGCCGCCGGTAAGCCCCTCCGCCCTTTTCTTCGCCGCGGCTACTGTTTGAGGTAGAAGAAGGACCTCGGGTTAGGTTTTATAGAACCCGAGGGGTTTTCTGTAATGTCAGCGACTCATGTGAATAGTAACCTAAGGACTGATTCGCGAAGGAAAACTTAGAAAAACCGCCAGGGACCCCAGTGCAAAGTGTTTTTCCATTTAATCAGTTTTGTTATTCTTTTAAAATAACCAGAGAACTTAGAAAATCCATAACTTGATGAAATCTTAATGAAAAGCTGTCAAACCAATTTTGCTAGCTCTGGAATATTATGATCCTTCATTTAAAAATAGTGAATCATATGCTTTCTGTTCTAAATTTTAGAGTTTAAAATTAAAAACAGAAACCCCCTAAACCTTGTTTAATTAAGGAAAATTAGTTTTTCTTTTGTGCTGAGCTTAAGAAAATTTGTAGATGCTTATACCTTAATTAGACACTGTTTAAAAATAATAGGAGCCCCAGCATTAGAGATTATGATGTAGTTATTCATTTAAAGCCATTTTGTCCACAACTTAGAGAAAATCAGAAAAGCATTAGAAAATGTTGAACAGTGATTAGCAATATTTTTCCTAGTTTACTTATGCAACCAAGAACCTAGGAAAAATGCAGAGACCATTAATTAGGACCAGTTCCTAATTAAGATGCTTTAATTAGCCTTATGAAGACTGAAAATCAATTATTAAAATTGCAAAACCATAACCAAAGTGGTTAACAAAAATCCAGTGAACTTATAACCACCAGAGCCCCACTACAAAAATACAGAACACCCCAGCCTAACTTTTTAAATAGGGAAAATAATACAGAATGATAATAAGGCATTTTTTCCAATAAATCATAAGCAACCCCTTTTAATGTGATAATGGGCAACCAAAAATTAGCTAAGTCCATGATGAGATAAACCACCAGAGAAAAATGCAAACCCATGAAAAAGAAGTGAACCCATACCTTTTGCTAGTAATTTGTGAGAAAGGCCATTTAGCTCAAATAATGCATACCACCCCTTCCCCTAAGCAAAAAGAAGCCAAACTCCAGAATGATTGCTCTTGCACAAAACACTAGCTAAGAAAAATAAGAACTCTGTTGTTTGATGTTTTTCAAATATAGTGGTAGTAGAAAGCACCTATTTGGCTAGAAACTTGAGAAAACCATAAGAAAATAATTAAAAGGTATTAATGACTAGAAATTTGTATCAAGTCATGTTATGACACCTAAAAGCCAGCAAAAATAATTTTTAAAGAATTACCCACTGTTAAATAATAGTTGTAGTTCAAAGTACCCCTTCTGCCCTAAAATTTGGTAATTTTGTCCAGAGAAAACCATTCACTTTCTGAACCCCAAATTTTGAGACAGAGAATCATACACCAGTAACAAGCCACTGTAATTTTTGCAGAATTTTTGGAATTGTATAAAAGCAACTTGTAGTTCAAACCTACTCCAAAACATTAAAGAGAATAAAAGAAAAGAGAAGAAGGAATAAACCTCATCCCACTAAAACTAACCCAATTTACCAAGTATACCACTAGAAGGATTTACATAAGTAAGGTTAGCTTGATTAAATTCAAAAAGACCATACATCTTTAAGGTTGTAAATTCTAAAGCACATATAATATCATGCATGTATCTTACGCATTGCATTCATTAGATTGTAATCTTGCCGACGGAGAGTACGTGCTCATCCCCGAGCAAGGACCTGTCCAAGAGGAGGACCAGGAGCAGGCTCCAGAGGCTGTTATTGAGCATCTCCCCGCAGCCCCAGCAATTGAAGGCAAGCCCCGGTTTTATGCATAACCATGTTAATATATGCTACTTTACTACACTTAATGCTTGTAGGACTGTAATGTGCACTTAAGTGTAGGAGTTGCTTGAAACCTCTAGTTGCATGAACTTAGGATTCCTTTTTGAGATGAATACTAGTATGCTAGGTCGAGTAGCTGCTTGCTAATCAGGATCTCGGTAGAAGTCGAGTGATTTTTCTAGCACTCGCGCGAGGTCAGGAATTGATTGTATTCATCTTGATAATGGGATATATATATATTGGTCTATGGACTTGGATCCAGGGAGGATGCCTTGTCCATGAGACGGGAAAAATGAATTAAGGATTAATGTGTGGATACCTGAGTCAAGCTTTTGAACGTACTAAGCACATGCCGGGAAAAATGGTAACCGGTAAACCTAGTACCTGAGTGAAGCCGGGCGCGGACTTTATCCCTCATGCGACCTGAGACAGGGTCTCCCATGCTAGCTATGGTGGGTACAAGTGCGGTCACTGCACGGCGGCAGCCGGGGTCAGTGGAGCATTGTATGCCAAGGCGGTGAGGCCTGGACGCGAACGGGGAATCGATGGGGACGGTTGTCATGTGTGGGGTCGGAGTACCCTGACATGCCGTGTGTTTAGGTTTACCTTGCAAGGTTAAAACTCGATTCGAATCGTCTGCTTCTCGCAGCTAATGAGACTGCTTGATTCCTTGTACTGCATCGAGTAAGAAGTGAAATGTGGTTATATGAGATAACTTGTTGATTGAGCTAATTGCTTGTTACCATGTATGCTTAGAAGGAGCAAATCTAGCTAAGTTAATGATGGTAGAATTTGAAAAGCTAAAAGTTGATTTTAGAAACAGCTAGTGCTTTTGGCAAACCAAACCCCTCAGCCAAACAGCTGCATAGTCTAGAGGTAGAGGAGTAGACTCCTCACACCGGTTAAGTCTAGCTGAGTATTAGTATACTCAGCCTTGCTTGTGGCACCATTTTTGCAGGTACCATGCAGGATGTAGTTGATGGTGTGACTTGGCCTACCACCCTGCCACCGGGTTGGACGGTCGAGTGGGATGTTGCTCCGGCAGGAGAGGAGCATGAGGAGTAGTGGGCTAGGCCTTGCCCATTTCCTCGTTACCGACGACATCGATTATCCGCTGCACTTTAATTTGTGAACTTTATTTGCTACTCCAAAACTCCGATTTATGTAATAACTCAGTACTTAATTTGAGGTTTCCTGTTTTATTGTATTTCTTCTGTGACTCACCTTCGAGTGAGATTGTGGAATTTGATCCTGGTTAAGTGGCTCTATCAGACTAGATCTGAGGGACTGACGGGTTATTCCGATTTAAGTGTGTTACGGCCCCTGAGGCGTGACTTAGGCACTTAAGCTGGAATAATTCGGGTGGTTCTGCCACAGCTGGTATCGGAGCAAATTCTACCACAGATGAGGACAATAAACCATGAATACCAATTTTCAAAATCTAAAACTTGCCTAGAAACTGTTACGGATCGTCAGGACTAGACCGCTAGACCTAGGACGAAAGGCCTTAGGCATGAAGGGAGAATTAGGTGGCTAATTAATTAGGCCCTGTGGGCCAATATTTATATTCTAGGATGCCCTAAAAAGGCACCATATTTTCCTTTTGAGAGGCAACGTTTCTTTCCGCATGCATGCATTATAAAACACAAAGAGGAATTAAAATTTGAGCTAACCCCTTTTCTTCGAAATCATCCAGGCTCTCTTTTTCTTTTTCCTTCCACCATAATCTTTATCTTTGATTCCCTTCCGCAGATGAATTCACCCACCCCCGCCAGTGGAGGAGACTCTCGTTTCAGTTCTGACTTCCTTTCTCGCGATGGCTTTCCTTCCATCTTGTGGGAAGTGCTTAACTCCGCCGGTTACCCTACGCCCCCTTTATACACAGTGCAGTTGTATGAGGAGCATCGGGTACCTCGTTGTCGGGTCTGGCTAACTTTGGAGGCTCATCCCCTTCAGCCGGGTTGGCGTTCTCTTGACTCTGAGACGATTGGACTCAGGACGGACGACACCGTTGAGGCAGCAGCCATGAAGACTCTGACGACTTTCTGTGGCTACCATCCCCTGGAGATGGTGATGCACCCCTTGGGACTCTTCCCTACTGAGAAGAAGGATGATCCCATGTGGTGTAACCGCGTGAGCCATGTGAAGGATGTGTGGGCAATGTATCCTGACTTGGTTGGGAGGGTCACTGTTCAGTGCATGAGTGCGCTGTACCGCCTTCAGGCCCTTCAGAGCGATGCTATGACACTTCTTGCTAACACCGCTCAGACTGCCAAGCTCACTCTCGACAGTCGGGAAGATTTTGTGGTCGACCTATCCACAGAGTTGGTGGAGAAGGATCTGCAGGTGGAAAGGCTGAGCCAGCGTATTACCACCCTGGAGCAGCAAGTGGAGATCCGAGACAACACTATTGATGTCTTGGAGAACCAGCTTCACGACGTGCAGAGGGAACTTGAGGAAGCCAATGACCACTTGGACATGCACCACCTGGAGATGGAGGCCAATGAAGCAGGAAGCGAGGGAGAAGAGGCTCCCGAGGAGCTAGGACCAGCCCCTGGTGCCAATGGGACTACCTCCGCGATGCCTCCTTCACCCGTATCCAGTGTCGCTTCCACCGCTCAGGGTTAAGCAGTCGCTTTGACATTTTTAGGCGGATAGAAACCTATGCGAGCTTAGTAGTATCACATTTTTGGACTAGGCTTATGGGTACTTTCCCCTGATTAATGTAACCCTGTAAACTTTTGATATCTGTGGGATCCTTGTCACCATGTTATCTTCATTTCGAACCTAATATTATGATTATGGCCTTTTCCTTCCATATGAGATGATATCTTGTCGTTCGGAAATATGAGTGGGATAACATTGGCGACAATCTCTGTTTCAGATGGCAGCTAGGCAGCGTCGCGGGCAAAATGAGCAAGCTCCCCCGCCACCTCCTCCAGCTCCCACAGTGCAGGAGCTGATGGCCCAGCAGAATGAAATTCTGCGACAGCTCTTGCAGCGCCAGCCCCACCCTCAGCATCATGGTGGAGGCCAGCATCAGCGACCTCCGGCTATGGCAACATACCAGGAGTTTCTGAGCACGCAGCCGCCCTTGTTCACCAAGGCAGAGGATCCGTTGGACGCCGACGTGTGGCTTCGCGTCGTCGAGTCCAAGTTTCCCCTCCTCACGGGAGACTGCCCTGATGAGGCCAAGGCTCGCTTCGCCGCACAGCAGCTTCGCGGCCCAGCTCGGACTTGGTGGGACCACTTCCGTGCTATGCTCCCCGCTGATCGTGAAGTATCTTGGGAGGAATTCAAGACTGCCTTCAGAGGGCACCACATTCCAGCTGGCATTCTTGATCGGAAGTTGAATGAATTTCTGGCACTCAATCAAGGAACCCGCACGGTACTGCAGTATGCGCAAGCCTTCAACGACTTATGCCAGTATGCAGGGTATCATGCTGATTCTGATGAAAAGAAGAGGGATCGCTTCCGCAGGGGTCTCAATACCAAGCTGCGGGAACGACTCAACACTGTCCGGGCTGATAGCTTCAATGAGCTGGTCAACATGGCCATCTCTCAGGAGGATTGCATTGTTGCTCACCGGGCAGAGAAGAAGAGGAAGGCACCAATGGCAGCGCCATCCGCTCAGGCTCAGAGGTTCCGGATTGTTTCTCACAATCAGAGCAGGGGTTTCCAGCAGCAGGCAGGCAGATGGGTGATCAGGCCACCTCAGCAGCAGCAGCAGCCGGCACCCAACCGCTATCCAGCTCCCGCCCCAAGAACCAATCAGCCTCCGCAGCAGCAGCAGTTCCGCCAGGGCAATGGGAACAAGTGTTTCACTTGTGGCAATGTGGGCCACTATGCCAAGAACTGTCCCAGGAACCAGCAAAGGCAGATGCCAGCACCGAATCAAGACAAGGGGAGAAAGCAAAAGGTGCAAGTCAGGCAAGGGAAGCTCAACTTCACCGCTCTAGAGGAAGTGCCAGAAGGAGCTCCTATCATGACCGGTACCTTTTCAGTTTATAATCAACCTGCTTTAATTCTGTTTGATTCTGGTGCAACTCATAGTTTCATTAGCCAAAAGTTCAGTGCTAATTGCAAACTGCCATTCTCTCACTCAAAAGGGTCATTCATGATAGTCACACCTGGGGGTAAAATTGCAACTAATCAATTAAACCAAAGTGTGCCTATTCAACTGGGAAGCCACATTATCAAAACCACTCTTCTTGTATTGGGATTGGAAAATGTGGACATTATTCTAGGAGCAAATTGGATGACCTTGCACCAAGTTGTGCTTGATGTAGCCAGTCGTACCGTGGAAGTTAATTCTCCTTTCTGCGGGAATTTCTCTTTGATTCTGCCTAGTCAGGGTTCTTCTCAGTCATGTGCTTTCTCTATGACGGAGTTACCCCTGAAGAAGATCCCAGTGGTCTGTGAGTATGCAGATGTCTTTCCTGATGAATTGCCAGGAATGCCACCGGACCGGGATATTGAATTCGCCATCGAGTTGCAACCGGGAACGGCCCCAATTTCCAAGAGGCCCTACCGAATGCCACCCGCTGAGTTGGCAGAGTTGAAGAAGCAGTTGCAAGAATTGCTGGATAAGGGATTCATTCGCCCAAGCACTTCGCCTTGGGGATGTCCAGCACTGTTTGTGAAGAAGAAGGATGAAAGCTTGAGGCTGTGTATAGATTACCGCCCTCTTAATGCGGTAACTATCAAGAACAAGTATCCTTTGCCTCGTATTGATGTTCTCTTTGACCAGTTGGTCGGGGCTAAGGTGTTTTCCAAAATAGACCTTCGCTCTGGCTACCATCAGATCAAAATACGAGCAAGTGATATTCCGAAGACGGCATTCTCAACCAGATATGGGCTATATGAATTCTTGGTGATGTCATTCGGGCTGACAAATGCACCAGCATACTTCATGTATCTGATGAATTCTGTTTTCATGCCGGAATTGGACAAGTTCGTGGTGGTTTTCATCGATGATATTCTGGTGTACTCAAAGAACGAAGAAGAACATGCCGGGCATTTGCATGTAGTACTTCAACGTCTGCGAGAGCACCACCTTTATGCCAAGTTATCCAAGTGTGATTTTTGGCTAAAGGAAATCAAATTCTTGGGTCACACTATCTCTCAGGATGGAATAGCTGTTGATCCTGATAAAGTGCAAGAGGTGATGAACTGGAGGCCACCAACGACTGTTCGCCAGATTCGGAGTTTTCTGGGATTGGCTGGTTATTACCAAAGATTTATTCCGGACTTCTCTCGAATTGCGAAGCCTATTACTGAGTTGCTGAAGAAAGAGGTCAAGTTTGTGTGGAGTCAGAAGTGCGAAGATGCCTTCCATGCATTGAGGCAGCATCTGACCACCGCACCAGTTTTGGCGCAACCCGACAGCAGCAAGCCTTTTGATGTATATTGCGATGCCTCTGGCACCGGGCTAGGTTGTGTCTTGATGCAAGACAACCGAGTCATTGCTTATGCCTCAAGAGCACTCAGGCCTCATGAGCAAAATTATCCTACTCATGACCTTGAGTTAGCAGCAGTGGTTCATGCATTGAAGATGTGGAGGCACTATCTGATGGGAACCCACTGCAACATCTTCACTGATCATAAGAGCCTTAAGTACATTTTTACTCAGGCTGATCTCAACATGAGGCAGAGAAGATGGCTAGAGCTGATCAAGGATTATGACCTGGAGGTACATTATCACCCAGGGAAAGCTAATGTGGTAGCTGATGCCTTGAGTCGGAAGTTGCAATGCAACTGTGTTCTGATGGATTCTCATGTTAACACCTTGTGCGATGAGTTGAGCAAGATGCAGATTGAAGTGATTCCTTCTGGTTCTTTGTCTCACATTTCTGTTGAGCCAACTTTGCAAGACCAGATTATCATGGCCCAGCTCAGTGACAAGGGAGTGCAGATTATCAAGAAGAATCTCCATCAGAAGGTTGAGAGGTATAATTGTTTCCGCCAGGATGAGAAGGGTGTGTTATGGTTCAAAAGCAGATTGGTAATTCCTAAGAACCAGGATCTCAAGAGGAAAATTTTGGATGAGGCTCATCTCTCCAAATTCTCTATGCATCCGGGAAGCACCAAGATGTACCATGATTTGAAGCTTTTGTACTGGTGGACCAGAATGAAGAGGGAGATAGCCCAGTATGTATCAGAGTGTGACACCTGTCAGAGGATAAAGGCAAGCCACTTGAAGTCCGCTGGAGCTTTGCGACCACTGTCCGTACCTTCGTGGAAGTGGGACGACATCAGCATGGATTTCATTGTGGGTCTACCCAACACCTCTCGTCATCATGATTCAATTTGGGTTATTGTGGACCGATTGACGAAAGTGGCACATTTTCTTCCTGTGCACACCACTGATAAGGCTCGGAAGTATGCAGAATTGTATATCGACCGGATCGTGTGTTTGCATGGATTACCTCGGACCATTGTTTCTGACCGAGGAGCCCAATTTGTAGCCAGATTTTGGGAACAATTGCAAGAGTCTTTGGGAACCAAGCTAATCAGGAGTTCAGCTTACCACCCACAGACTGATGGTCAGACGGAAAGGGTAAACCAGATTCTGGAGGATATGCTGAGAGCTTGTGCGATCGATTGTGGCAAGAACTGGGATAAGCACCTCTCCTTGGCAGAGTTTGCTTATAACAATAGTTATCAATCCAGCCTAAAGATGGCACCTTTTGAAGCTCTCTATGGAAGAAGGTGCAGGACACCACTCAATTGGTCTCAACCTGGTGAAAGAGAAGTTTTTGGACCTGATTTGGTGACTGAAGCCGAAAGGAAGGTCAAGCTAATCAGGAAGAATCTAGAAGCTGCTCAGGCCAGGCAGAAGAGCTATCATGATAGAAGAAGGAAACCTCTCCAGTTCGAGGTGGGAAGTTTTGTATACCTCAAGGTATCACCCACCAAGGGAGTGCAGAGGTTTGGGATCAAAGGCAAGCTAGCCCCTCGTTACATTGGACCTTATGAGATCATTGAAGCATGTGGACCCGTGGCATACAAGCTAAAGTTACCTTCAAAGATGTCTGCCATTCACAGCGTATTCCATGTATCTCAGCTGAAGAAGTGTGTTCGATTGCCGACTGAGATTCTAGCAGAGCCAGAATTGGAGATAGAGCCAGATCTCTCGTACCAAGAGTACCCCTCCAAGATTCTGGATTGCAAGGAAAGATCAACTCGGGCTAAATCGATCAAGATGTTTAAGGTCCAGTGGAGTAATCACTCAGAGGAGGAAGCTACTTGGGAAACCGAGGAATTCTTAAGATCCAACTTCCCCGATTGCCTACCTAAGGAAGCTGGTATGTAATCACCCCCAACCCCTCCTCCTGCCTTTCGAATCTAATTTCTAAAAATATGATCTTAATTCAGAATGAAGTGACTATAAAGTAAAACTTAAAAGGACTTCCTTCTGAAGTTGCAAAGAGAATGACATTCGAAGAGCAGTTTTGCCCTAATAATAACAATCCCCACCCTTTTCCTATCAGTCTCACCCTTCACTTCACCTCGGAAGGACTCTGGCCCGAATCTCGGGACGAGATTCCTTTAAGGGGGGAAGGCTGTGACACCCCAGTGTCACCTAGGGTTTCTCTTAAAAAGCCAAACCAAGAACCATCATTTTATGTGAACCAAAGTAAGCATGAGCATCAAAACAATTTAAGTGAGAAAGAATTCACCAAGTATATACTTAAAAGTGTCATGATCAAAACAATTGAGACTTTTGAAAGATAAGAATGTGCAACCCTAATTCAAAACCCTATGTGAACCCCATGAACAAAATTCAGGAAAATAAGCAAAAGAGGATGAAAAGTTTAAAATTTTGAGTTGAGCCAATTATATAAGTTAAAGTATATTTGTTAAGCAACAAGAAAGATTGAGAAGGCTTAGCCAAAATAACTCAAATAAATCCCCAAAACAGCCCTTGATCAATGAACCCTTAGAGAAATTCAGATTTCTGAATTTCTGAATTTCAGACCTCTTCTCAAAGATCATCTGTGTTCTCTGCTTTTCCAAACTCAAAGCCAGAAGATCCAAATATCAAAGTCGTGCCAAATTACCTTGAACACATTCTGGGAAAATTTGAACTCAAACCAAATTCATTTGACACGGTTTTGGCGCAGCTCAACCTCGGGACCAGGCATTCTGACACTGGCACCTTAGTGACTCTACAACTCCCTGTCCCTAGCCTAAAACCGCACGTCGTCCATACACAAAAGACAAAGCTTGGTCCGGTGAACAAATCCCTTGCAGTGATCTTGCCCAAATTCGCGAAGATTTGCTCCCAATCGGCGCTTGAACAGGGGCAGAGGCAACGGGAACACGTGTTCGACCGCGGCTGACACCCCTGGTTCACGCCCGTTCGCGCACCGCGCCTTCCCAGTGCACGCCCGCGCGCACTCGCCGGTCCACGACCGCCCGTGCACCGCGCCGTGCCTATAAAGCCTCCCCAGGCGCGCCCCACTTCGCCCCGCACTCACCCTCACCGGCCAGCCACCGTTCCTTAGCTCCGGCGAGCTTATTTCCGCCCGCCATTGCCGCCAGAGCTTCGGCCGCCGTGGCCAGCCCACTCCAGCCACCCTCCAGCCCAACCAGTGCTTCGGCTAGCTCCGCCAGTAGCCCGTGAAGCTTGCCAAGCCCTCGGACCCGACCGGACTTCACCGGAGGCCCGAGATCACCCTCACCGGACTTCGGTCTTCCGCCGCCGCGCGAGGACCAAGCTATCCAGTGAGTCCCCGCCCAATTCCTTGCGCTCATAGCTTCTCTGGCATCCCGTGGACCTCCCTGACCTATTTGATTGAACTATCTCGCCGTGACCAGGCCGGTCTCCTCGCCGCCGACGAGCATCCCCGCCTGCGCGCGTGGACCGACCGACTCCGGCCATCTCCGACGGCGTTCCGCACACCGTTGTGATCCCCGCGACCTCCCCTTCGTCCTCGACCACTTCACCGGAACAGTCTTGCCGCCGGTAAACCCCTCCGCCCTTTTCTTCGCCGTGGCTACTGTTTGAGGTAGAAGAAGGACCTCGGGTTAGGTTTTATAGAACCCGAGGGGTTTTCTGTAATGTCAGCGACTCATGTGAATAGTAACCTAAGGACTGATTCGCGAAGGAAAACTTAGAAAAACCGCCAGGGACCCCAGTGCAAAGTGTTTTTCCATTTAATCAGTTTTGTTATTCTTTTAAAATAACCAGAGAACTTAGAAAATCCATAACTTGATGAAATCTTAATGAAAAGCTGTCAAACCAATTTTGCTAGCTCTGGAATATTATGATCCTTCATTTAAAAATAGTGAACCATATGCTTTCTGTTCTAAATTTTAGAGTTTAAAATTAAAAACAGAAACCCCCTAAACCTTGTTTAATTAAGGAAAATTAGTTTTTCTTTTGTGCTGAGCTTAAGAAAATTTGTAGATGCTTATACCTTAATTAGACACTGTTTAAAAATAATAGGAGCCCTAGCATTAGAGATTATGATGTAGTTATTCATTTAAAGCCATTTTGTCCACAACTTAGAGAAAATCAGAAAAGCATTAGAAAATGTTGAACAGTGATTAGCAATATTTTTCCTAGTTTACTTATGCAACCAAGAACCTAGGAAAAATGCAGAGACCATTAATTAGGACCAGTTCCTAATTAAGATGCTTTAATTAGCCTTATGAAGACTGAAAATCAATTATTAAAATTGCAAAACCATAACCAAAGTGGTTAACAAAAATCCAGTGAACTTATAACCACCAGAGCCCCACTACAAAAATACAGAACACCCCAGCCTAACTTTTTAAATAGGGAAAATAATACAGAATGATAATAAGGCATTTTTTCCAATAAATCATAAGCAACCCCTTTTAACGTGATAATGGGCAACCAAAAATTAGCTAAGTCCATGATGAGATAAACCACCAGAGAAAAATGCAAACCCATGAAAAAGAAGTGAACCCATACCTTTTGCTAGTAATTTATGAGAAAGGCCATTTAGCTCAAATAATGCATACCACCCCTTCCCCTAAGCAAAAAGAAGCCAAACTCCAGAATGATTGCTCTTGCACAAAACACTAGCTAAGAAAAATAAGAACTCTGTTGTTTGATGTTTTTCAAATATAGTGGTAGTAGAAAGCACCTATTTGGCTAGAAACTTGAGAAAACCATAAAAAAATAATTAAAAGGTATTAATGACTAGAAATTTGTATCAAGTCATGTTATGACACCTAAAAGCCAGCAAAAATAAGTTTTAAAGAATTACCCACTGTTAAATAATAGTTGTAGTTCAAAGTACCCCTTCTGCTCTAAAATTTGGTAATTTTGTCCAGAGAAAACCATTCACTTTCTGAACCCCAAATTTTGAGACAGAGAATCATACACCAGTAACAAGCCACTGTAATTTTTGCAGAATTTTTGGAATTGTATAAAAGCAACTTGTAGTTCAAACCTACTCCAAAACATTAAAGAGAATAAAAGAAAAGAGAAGAAGGAATAAACCTCATCCCACTAAAACTAACCCAATTTACCAAGTATACCACTAGAAGGATTTACATAAGTAAGGTTAGCTTGATTAAATTCAAAAAGACCATACATCTTTAAGGTTGTAAATTCTAAAGCACATATAATATCATGCATGTATCTTACGCATTGCATTCATTAGATTGTAATCTTGCCGACGGAGAGTACGTGCTCATCCCCGAGCAAGGACCTGTCCAAGAGGAGGACCAGGAGCAGGCTCCAGAGGCTGTTATTGAGGATCTCCCCGCAGCCCCAGCAATTGAAGGCAAGCCCCGGTTTTATGCATAACCATGTTAATATATGCTACTTTACTACACTTAATGCTTGTAGGACTGTAATGTGCACTTAAGTGTAGGAGTTGCTTGAAACCTCTAGTTGCATGAACTTAGGATTCCTTTTTGAGATGAATACTAGTATGCTAGGTCGAGTAGCTGCTTGCTAATCAGGATCTCGGTAGAAGTCGAGTGATTTTTCTAGCACTCGCGCGAGGTCAGGAATTGATTGTATTCATCTTGATAATGGGATATATATATATTGGTCTATGGACTTGGATCCAGGGAGGATGCCTTGTCCATGAGACGGGAAAAATGAATTAAGGATTAATGTGTGGATACCTGAGTCAAGCTTTTGAACGTACTAAGCACATGCCGGGAAAAATGGTAACCGGTAAACCTAGTACCTGAGTGAAGCCGGGCGCGGACTTTATCCCTCATGCGACCTGAGACAGGGTCTCCCATGCTAGCTATGGTGGGTACAAGTGCGGTCACTGCACGGCGGCAGCCGGGGTCAGTGGAGCATTGTATGCCAAGGCGGTGAGGCCTGGACGCGAACGGGGAATCGATGGGGACGGTTGTCATGTGTGGGGTCGGAGTACCCTGACATGCCGTGTGTTTAGGTTTACCTTGCAAGGTTAAAACTCGATTCGAATCGTCTGCTTCTCGCAGCTAATGAGACTGCTTGATTCCTTGTACTGCATCGAGTAAGAAGTGAAATGTGGTTATATGAGATAACTTGTTGATTGAGCTAATTGCTTGTTACCATGTATGCTTAGAAGGAGCAAATCTAGCTAAGTTAATGATGGTAGAATTTGAAAAGCTAAAAGTTGATTTTAGAAACAGCTAGTGCTTTTGGCAAACCAAACCCCTCAGCCAAACAGCTGCATAGTCTAGAGGTAGAGGAGTAGACTCCTCACACCGGTTAAGTCTAGCTGAGTATTAGTATACTCAGCCTTGCTTGTGGCACCATTTTTGCAGGTACCATGCAGGATGTAGTTGATGGTGTGACTTGGCCTACCACCCTGCCACCGGGTTGGACGGTCGAGTGGGATGTTGCTCCGGCAGGAGAGGAGCATGAGGAGTAGTGGGCTAGGCCTTGCCCATTTCCTCGTTACCGACGACATCGATTATCCGCTGCACTTTAATTTGTGAACTTTATTTGCTACTCCAAAACTCCGATTTATGTAATAACTCAGTACTTAATTTGAGGTTTCCTGTTTTATTGTATTTCTTCTGTGACTCACCTTCGAGTGAGATTGTGGAATTTGATCCTGGTTAAGTGGCTCTATCAGACTAGATCTGAGGGAGTGACGGGTTATTCCGATTTAAGTGTGTTACGGCCCCTGAGGCGTGACTTAGGCACTTAAGCTGGAATAATTCGGGTGGTTCTGCCACAGGACCGATAACACGATCACGTGCACGACAGCTAAATCTCCAGGTACGTTCTACCCTAGTCAATTGTGTTTCAGAGCTTACGCTTGGGGCCCTGGATGTTTTGATGATTAGAAACCTTGGAGAGGACCAGCAAGGACTTGGGAAAGGCCTAGGTGTTGAGGATGAGCAGCAAGGGCACCCACAACAGGAAGGAGATCAAGTTCGACTCGGCTGCGACTCCATCTCGGGTTCCAGGACCAGTCTGCACTAAAATGGACGCCCAAGATGCATTCAAACTCCGATTGCGACAGACTTGATACAGTTGGAAAGATAAGGAGATTATCTAACCAACCCAACTAGTTCTACCCTAAAATTCGTCCGGAGTCAACGGGAATCGTCGAAACAAGTCAGTGTTCAGATTCTGTTTTGGTGCTGCGACACCGTCTGTTGGGCCGTTGGGCCGTGTATCGCGTCAGAGTCCATTAGGGGCGAGTCCAGGGGTCACACACGCCCTAATACTCTATTTATTCAGCAGCCACCGCCACATTAGGTTTGAGTTTTGCTTAGATCAATTCTGTCATCGAACAGTGTCGCCGTCATCGGTTTGTGAGACCCCATCCCGTGATCAATACAATTTTGGTTGCGTTTCTTTCCTGTTCTTGCTTGTGTTCTTGATTGCACTTGCAGGGATAAGCCTTCGTGGCGAGGTCATTCATGTGTCATGAGTGATAACCAACAGAGCCGTGGTGTAGTGATTGCGAGGAACCGTTTGCTCGGAGCCTTGGATCATCAACGCCAAGATCTCCATTCAATCAAATTATCGCATCTCACGGAAGATCGGGCCGCGTCTACTATCAATTGGTATCCGATTTCCAGGTTGCCCGTGAGGTATAATCCTACCTTAACATTAGTTTTGTTTCATCCCATAGTCCACAAAAAGCCAAAAAATTATTATGATCAGTTTATTTCGACCTAAAACCATCGCCTTAGCCTTTGCACAATTCAGTTCTAGAGTCCGCAGTTCTGAGTTCGTGTTCTAGTTGAGTTTGGTTGCTGAATTAGATTTGTTTTGGTTCAGTTTGATTCTGTCCATTCGCTTCCATCCTACAAAACCGACCCTATCTACAAAACAGATCCTATCTCTAAAACCGACCCTATCAACAAAACAGATCCTATCTCTCAAACCGACCCTGTCCACAAAACAGATTCTATCTCTAAAACCGACCCTATCCACAAAACAGATCATGTATCTAAACCAACCATATCCATAAAACAAATCCTATCTCTAAAACCGACCCTGTGCTCCATAGTCGCCGCTACGGTTCTTGCCGATTTGTGCCTTTGAAAACCATAACTTGAGGTACCTTCCATAAAACGGGCATAACTTTTTGCTCGGTGCTCCGTTTGAGCTCAATTTTTTACAGCAGATTCCTGACTCCATTCTGGGGTGACCCAAACTTGCCTTCGGCCTGTTTGGTTCGATCAAAAAATTCAAAAAAATCGGGAAGATAATTAAAAAAAATGTTTAAGTGTTTCAGGAATTTCAGAGATCCTTTCTGATTTTCTTTAGGTCACAATACAACTCTGTTTCAAGTGAAATTTTGTGTCCTTCCACCATCCTTTGTGTTTTTGGATCAGTGGTAAAAAATTCAGAATATTTCGAGCTCTTTTACCGGTACTCCTTTGCAAACGCGCCTTTGATTTCTACTAGTGCTGAAAAATCCGCTCTATTTACATAACTGCCATTTCTACTAGATACTTGTACCTCCTTTCTTGTGCCTTGATCCAACTGTTCTATTACATTTTCTAGGCCAGCAACTAGGACGAGTACTTGGAACACCTATTCAGCATTGCTATCTGTTACTGACTTGTGTGCCACATATATTTAGTCAGCCTCCCTAGAACTCCAGCTTTCTCTCGAGCAGAACAAGTACTCCTTTGCAATCACACCCACGCTCGTTGGACAGTCACACCGGTCACCGTTTGCCACCTGCAGTGCTGGTAAGAACATTGTAAGAGCGGGGTAAGATGCTTCATAATTTGTATTCCACCACCACCCTGAGAGATAGTTGTAGGGTTCACATTGTTTGTTGCCTTTTTGTCTTTGTTTTGTGCTAACAATGACAGGACCAAAGAATCAAATGGACAAGGACAAGGGGCCTAAGCTTAACGATGATGAGTGTGTCTCTCAGATGGAATTGAAGGAGATGATGTGCGCGATGACTGAAGCTTTTAAAAAATATCAGGACTCTGCGGCGACATCCTATGAGCAGCTTGATTGACGAGTTGTTGAACTTGTTACACGCATGGACGTACTGGAGGCTCGTCTCCCACCACCAACTTCAGCCCCAGCTCACTCTCCTATGGACGACGATGACGATGATGACGATGTTTATACACCGCTGCGACAACGCTTCGCACGTAATCGACAAGGTATGAGAGGTAATTGTAGACGTCGTCATAATCCTGAACCAGACCATGATCCATTTGCTAAGATTAAGTTCTCTATTTCACCGTTCATGGGTTCTTATGATGCTGAAGCTTACTTAGACTGAGAGATGACGGTAGAACAAAATTTAAATTCCCATCTTGTTCCTGAGAAGCATAGGGTTAGACAAGCCACTAGTGAATTTAGAGATTTTGCTATCATTTGGGGGAATGAACTTGTTAACACACGTGTTGCACCACAAACATGGAATGCGTTAAAAGAGGAGATGCGAGCTCGCTTTGTTCCCCCTTCTTATAGACGTGATCTTCGAAAAATTGCAACGCTTAGATCAGGGAGACATGTTGGTACAGGAATACTACCAAGAGCTTCAGAAAGGTATGCTACGATGTGGGGTAGTTGAGGATCCGGAGGATCAAATGGTTAGGTTTTATGGGGGATTGAGGCAAGAGATTCAGGATATTGTTGATTATAAAGAATATCATTCTATACAATGCTTGTTCCATCTTTCTATGTTGGCAGAAAAAGAATTACAGGGTCATCAACAGCGGAGGAGCAGCACTTTCGCTCCACGCCAGCCACCGGCGCCAGCCAAGGCATCATCATCTTCGGGCGTACGGACGTCCACATCTTCCGCTGTGCCTTCGGGTGTTGCAGCAAAACCTGCTACGACCACCTCTTCCACAGGCCGCTCCTCCGACATCAAGTGCCACCGCTGCCAGGGACTTGGCCATATTCAGCGAGATTGCCCTAGCAAACGAGCATACATTACTATTGGAGATGGTGGGTATGTTAGTGCTTATGATGTTGAAGATGAAGATACTGTTGGTGCTAACATTGCAGAGACTTATGATGGTGATGAAGAGGTTCTTGGTACAACAGCGACCGAGACCTATAAGGCCTTGATTGTGCAACGAGCTTTGAGTACCACGGCTAGTGACGACGACAACAGACAGCACCACAACCTCTTCAACATGTTCCTCATCGTCAAGGACTGCCGTGTACATACCATCATTGACGGTGGTAGCTGCAACAACTTGGTGAACGTTGAGGTGGTCAAAAAGCTTGGCTTGACCACACGAGAGCATCCCCACCCTTATCACATTCAATGGTTTAACAACATCGGTAAGTTCAAGGTAACAAAAACAGCAAGGGTGCATTTTTCTATTGGCTCTTACCATGACTTTGCTGATTTCGATGTGGTGACTATGGATGCTTGCTCTCTTTTACTGGGACGTCCTTGGGAGTTTGATACTGATGCTATTCACCATGGTAGATCTAAGAAATATACTTTCATGCATAAGGGAAAGAAAATTGTGTTGCTTCCTATGACTCCCACTGAAATTGTCCACTTTGAACATGAGAAAAAGACTAATGCTAAGCAAAAAGGTGTTTTGAACTCTGAAAATCAGCAACCTATTAAGTTAAAAACTCCTACTTTGCTAGCCACTAAATCTGATCTTGATGAGTTACATGCCTCTGTTGGACTTTGCTATGCCTTAGTGTGCAAAAATGCTTTCTATTCCATTGATGATACGTCTATTTCTTTGCCACCTGCTATTGCTAACCTTTTGCAAGAGTATATGGATGTGTTTCCCTCTGATATACCCCCCTGGATTGCCACCTATGCGAGGCATTGAGCACAAGATTGATTTAATTCCAGGGGCGAGCTTGCCCAACCATGCTACCTATAGGACCAACCCTGAGGAGACTAAGGAGATTCAGCGCCAGGTCTAGGACTTTTTGGACCACGAGTACATTCATGAGAGCCTTAGTCCTTGTTCTATTCCTGTTCTTTTGGTTCCTAAGAAAGATGGCACTTGGCGCATGTGTGTTGATTGTAGAGCCATTAATAACATCACAATTCGGTACAGATATCCTATTCCTAGATTGGATGACATGCTTGATGAATTAAGTGGTTCTATTGTTTTCTCTAAAATTTACTTGCGTAGTGGATACCACCAGATTCGTATGTCTTTAGGTGATGAATGGAAAACTGCATTTAAAACTAAGTTCAGTCTTTATGAGTGGTTAGTCATGCCTTTTGGGTTAACTAATGCGCCTAGCACTTTCATGAGATTGATGAACGAGGTTTTACGTGCTTTCATTGGTAAATTTGTGGTGGTATATTTTGATGATATTCTTATCCATAGTAAGTCTCATGATGATTATATTGAACATTTACGTGTTGTTTTTGATGTTTTGCGTGATGCACGTTTATTTGGTAACCTTGAGAAGTGCACCTTCAGCACCGATCGTGTGTCTTTTCTTGGATATGTTGTGACATCGCAGGGCATTGAGATGGATGAGGCAAATTTTTTTGCCATCACAAGCTGGCCACTTCCAGCCACGGTCACGCAGGTTCGAAGTTTTCTTTGTCTTGCAGGATTCTACAGGCGATTTGTGCGGGATTTCAGCACCATTGCAGCACCTCTCCACGAGTTGACAAAGAATGGAGTGCCGTTTCGTTGGGGACCATCACAACAACAAGCTTTTGATGCCCTCAAGTCGAAGTTCACACAAGCACCACTGCTGCAACTTCCTGATTTTGACAAGACATTCGAGCTCGAGTGTGATGCGAGCGGCATTGGGATTGAAGGAGTGCTCATTCAAGGAGGTAAACCCGTTGCTTTCTTTAGTGAAAAATTGCATGGTCCAACTCTGAATTATTCTACATATGACAAAGAATTATATGCTTTAGTACGAGTTTTACAAACTTGGCAACATTATCTATGGTCTTAAGAATTTGTCATACATTCGAATCATGAATCTTTGAAGTATCTTAAGGGACAATCTAATCTAAACAAACGACATGCTAAATGGATTGAATTCATAGAATCATTTCCTTACATTATTAAGCATAAAAAAGGAAAGGATAATGTGATTGCTGATGCTTTATCTAGACGTTATACTATGCTGTCCCAACTTAATCATAAAATATTTGGTTTGGAGACTATAAAGGAATTATATGCTGATGATTTGGACTTCAAAGATGCCTTTGAAAATTGCAGAGAGGGAAGAAAATGGCAAAAATTTATGCTGCGTGAAGGCCTTCTCTACCGTGCTAACAAGTTGTGTGTTCCAGCTAGCTCCGTTCGTCTTCTACTCTTGCAGGAAGCACATGGAGGTGGCTTGATGGGACATTTTGGTGTTAAGAAGACCGAGGATGTGTTGTTTACTCATTTCTATTGGCCTCGGATGCAGCGTGATGTTGAGCGCTACGTCTCTTGTTGCACCACGTGCAACAAAGCTAAGTCCCGACTTAACCCCCATGGTCTTTATTTGCCTCTTCCTGTTCCTCGTGCACCTTGGGAGGATATTTCTATGGATTTTGTTTTGGGATTGCCTATAACAAAGATGGGGAGTGATCGTGTTTTTGTCGTTGTCGATCATTTTTCAAAGATGGCACATTTTATACCCTTTCACAAAACTGATAATGCTTCACATGTTGCTTATTTGTTCTTCACTGAGATTGTGTGTTTGCATGGTGTGCCAAATACTATTGTTTCTGATAGAGATGCTAAGTTTTTAAGTCATTTTTGGAGAACCTTGTGGTTTAAATTGGGAACAAAGTTGCTGTTTTCTACTACTTGTCATCCCCAAACTGACGGGCAAACAGAGGTTGTTAATCACACTTTATCTACCATGTTGCGGGCTATTTTGAAGGATAATTTGAGGTTGTGGGAGGAATATTTGCCACATATTGAGTTTGATTATAACAGATCGATTCATTCCACAACCAAGCTTAGTCCATTTATGGTAGTATATGGTTTTAATCCTCATGCTCCAATTGATTTGCTACCTTTACCACCTTCTGAAATAGTGAACTTGGACGCTACACAACGTTCTAAATTCATTCTTAAGTTACATGAAACAACTAAGTTGCAAATTGAAAAGATGAATGAAAAGTATCGTATTGCTGCTAATAAAGGCAGGAAGGAAATGAAATTGGAACCTGGTGACTTGGTGTGGGTTCATTTGAGAAAGGATAGGTTTCCTGATTTGAGAAAGTCTAAACTTATGCCACGAGCTGCAGGTCCTTATAAAGTTCTTGCAAAAATTAATGATAATGCATATACACTTGAGTTGCCGCCAGATTTTGGGGTTAGTCCCACCTTTAACATTTCAGATTTGAAGCCATATATGGGTGACGAAGATGAGATCGAGTTGAGGACGACTCCATTCAAGAGGAGGAGGATGATGAGGACATCACTTCTATACATACAATGAATGGACCGATAACACGATCACGTGCACAACAACTAAATCTTCAGGTACGTTCTACCCTAGTCAACTGTGTTTCAGAGCTTACGCTTGGGGCCATGGATGTTTTGATGATTAGGAACCCTGGAGAGGACCAGCAAGGACTTGGGAAAGACCTAGGTGTTGAGGAGGAGCAACAAGGGCGCCCACAACAGAAAGGAGATCAAGTTCAACTCGGTTGCGACTCCATCTCGGGTTCCAGGACTAGTCTGCACTAAAATGAACGCCCAAGATGCATCCAGACTCCGACTGCGATGGACTTGATATGGTTGGAAAGATAAGGAGATTATCTAACCAACCCAACTGGTTCTACCCTAAAATTCGTCTGGAGTCAACAGGAATCGTCGAAACAAGTCAGCGTTTAGATTCTGTTTTGGTGCTGCGACACCGTCTGTTGGGCCGTTGGGCCGTGTATCGCGTCGGAGCCCATTAGGGGCGAGTCTAGGGGTCACGCACACCCTAATACTCTCTTTATTCTGCAGCCGCCGCCACATTAGGTTTGTGTTTTGCTTAGATCAATTCTGTCATCGAACAGTGTCACCATCATCGGTTTGTGATACCCCATCCCGTGATCAATACAATTTTGGTTGCGTTTCTTTCCTGTTCTTGCTTGTGTTCTTGATTGCGCTTGCAGGGATAAGCCTTCGTGGCGAGGTCATTCGTGTGTCACGGGTGATAACCAATGGAGCCGTGGTGTAGTGATTGTGAGGAGTCCAGGCTGCTCATAACCGTGAGCACGGCTAATATATCGGTTTTACACTCTGCATAGGTGGTACAACTTTACCCACAAGCCGTGTATCCCCTCTAGCCTGGGTCGGCCAAAACCCGTAAACACTTCCGAGGTGAGTGGCTAGGGATCCACTATGAGGCTTTCACAGAATACTCTTAATACTAAGCAACCCGCTAAGGTTTATAAAGTCGATGGTGGAGGCCCCCTGGGTGAGGTACCTTAGCCAGAAATACGCCCCCATGTTAACGTAGGCTGCCACCACCACCGCTCCCCCTCTTGCCCATATTTCAGGTAAGGTTGCTAGGCACTAAGCATATAAAGCTAATTACCAAAGCCAGAGCCATGATAGCACTCGTGGTTGCACTGTTTTCCCGAGTGGTCACTCCATGTTCCAATTATCACAATATGATCTCGCTTAATCATCGGATTAACAACAATAATGTAAACTTATCATTTGGAACATTGATATCATCAGTAGGAGTAACATCATAGAGTTAAAGTTGTAGCAATAGCATAACTACTTAATTAGATCAAAACCCAGGTTAACAAGGAATAAGGTTGGAAATGTTAAGAGTATCTGAATAGTTAACCCATCAAATTATGCATATATATATATATATCCAAGAATAAACTTTATTAAATGTATTGGTTGGGATCAAACAGGGTATGCAAAGGGAGAAGTCCACTTGCCTTGCTTATAGAAAACTTGAGATTCTTCCACAGAATAGCACTTGATTCTCAACTATTAGATCAATCACTGAATATCACACAAACAAACAAGAAGAGCAAACACCACTCAATAACATACAACATTCACCATACTCAAAGCTAAAAGAAAACCTAACAAAAAGAGCGTTCGCTTTTCAAAAACATTACACACAAAGGTTATAAAAAGTATTATTTTTCAAAAATGTGTGATCTATACTTTATAAAACAAGACATGAGCTTAAAAGTATATTAATTAAAATATACAAATATTAGGTTCACCAAATTAATCTTTTATAAAACGTCATATGTGATATGTCTAAAATTAAGGGTTTATAAGATGATAAAACGCGTTATAACAATATTAAACCTTTTTAACTTTTTAGAAAAGATATATGTTATATATCTAAGGTTAATGGGCTACGAAACACGTTATTAATTTTAGAAGCATTATGGAATATCTTATAAATCATTGTTAAATATTCACTTATGACAAACTAAGATATAAGTCTAAATAGGTTTTATGTGAAAAGATCATTATTATTAAACACCTATTTTATGAAAAGTTATGATATATGCCTTAAAGGAACTTTTATGTAAAAGATAATGAACAAATGACTATCTTTTATTTTTTATTAGAGAGTACATATCATATATATTCTTTATTAAGAAAGCTATATACAAAAAAAATGTAAACCAACATTTTAATTATTATAAAATAACATGAACACTAATTATATCACTTTTAATATTTATTTTAGAAAAAGCTCTATATTACTTTTAAACATTTTGACACATAATACATCATCATTTATAAAAACTTGAATATAATGCTAAATCAAGTTTTATGGGAAATATAATTAGACAAATATTTATCTTTTATTTTTTATTAAGAAACATATGGCCTACATTTTTATTTTTATTCAAATCTATACTTTAGCAACTATACGAATCATAATTCAATCTAAATATGAAAACTATTAAGAAAACTGTTTGAACATATTTAACGCAGAATTATGAAACTAACAAAATCCATTTTTTATTTTATTTAGATTCCTTATATGCATTTTATATTACAAAAAATTATCGTATGGACAAAAATAAAATTAACAATAGACGTGTGAGTTAGCTTCACAAAAATTACGTTGTCTTCTACCTTCGTTCTCGCGGACAGCCGAGGAACAGAGCACGTCAGAGCAGAACGCGGGGCAAACGAGCTTCGATGGCGCGGCCGTCACGGTGCTGGTGCTAGCATTGGCCGAGGGCACGAGGGAAGGGGACTCCGGGGACGAATCGAAGATGGTGCGTGGCGAGTGTCAGTGCAGAGACTTGACGAGGGGAAGAAACTCTGTGCGCTGTGTGCTAATGACGTCGGTCGCAGGGAGCTAAGCACGCAAGCAGCAGAGCAAAGAGAAGAGCGCAGGGCGAGCAGCCAATGGAGGGACAGAGGAGAGTTTGCTGGCACTTTTATAGGCGAGCAGGGGAATATGAGACGGTACCAAGAGCAAAGAACGGTGGCACCATTAAAACGATGCGATGGTCCTCCACCAGGGAAGGGGAAACGAGCTGGCTCAAGCACACGGGTGGGCGTTCCATCAATTCCGGAAGGCGAGGGGGCATTTGGTGCGGCAACCAATGAGAGCGAGCAACGTAGGCGGACTGGTGGTGGTGCACTGTGGACAGAGCGGGAGTTAGTGTCACGCTAAAATGCCATTGAAGCTCAGATGAGCGCCATTGATGAAGAGTTACGATGCGACGCGAGAAACGACCGCCATAAACGCAAGGAGAAGGAACTGGTGTGATTAATGGAGAGGAAATAGGATGGGGACAAGTTGCGGCATTGGCGTTCTCCACATAAAGGCGAACGGGTATGGAGACGAGAGGGCGTCGGGAGCCGAGCCAGCAGCAGCTGCGAAACGCACGGCGCAGACGGCGCGTGCGTCCAGCGAACAGAGAAGGATACGTTGGCTGGGGAAGAGAAATGCTTGACGGATGGGCCCCACATGACATAGAGAAAGGAGTGGAGATGGGAAAAGAGAGAACATGAAGCTGCCATGGAGCGAGCGTCCGATAGGCTTAGGTGTATGCCTGATTTTTTTTTCAAATTTCGTTTTTTTGGTCCGTACGTGAGTGCCTTGAGTTGATTTGTTTTCTTTTTCTTAATTTCGAAATTCATTTTCTTTTATTTACTTAGAATAGCTTATTCGTTAATAAATATGTTTTAAATATTCCAAAAGTATAATAAATATAATAATATTATTATAATAAATAAAGTTCGTATTAAATAATCTTTAGGCAATTTCTATTATTTAAAAAAAGAGATTTTATATAAGGGAATGAAATCAAATAAAATGAAATTTGCAAATACCTACAAACAAAAATTATTAATCATATCAAAATACATATTTTTCAATATTATTTCTAACAAATCATTATTTCACAAAATGGAGTTTTTGTATCACAAAATTTGAACCCAAAGATTGGTTCTACAAATCAGTCAAACAAAATGTGTGCATCGACATGAATGCATCAAACACTTAACAAAATTTTATCTAATCAGGAAATCATCATTTTATTATTTGAAAACATATTTTTTCCTTTCTACTAGAAATTAATAATATAACTAAGTTATTTTCAATTGACGGATTAGGGTGTTACAACAAGTGTGTGGAATGGGCTTTGACTGTTTGTTAAGAAATGTTTGTGTGAAAATCCCTAGAAGGGAGGATTCCTCTGTTGCCTTTACATGATGGTTGATAGGCAAGCTCTACCTTATTGATTTTAGAACAAGTAGAGTGTCACCTGATACCTGTTTAGTGGAAAATTCCGACAAGGGTTGACTCTAGCGTTGCTGGCTAGCTCATGTTGGCATGAGGAACTTAGCCAAACTTCAAAAGCATGATCAGATTATTGGACTAACCAATGATGTACTTGAGAAAGACAGGATCTATGGAGCTTGTCAAGTAGGAAAACAACATGGAGCTCCACACCATCCAAAGAATTTGGTCACCACCAAGAGGCCTTTGGAGCTACTACATATGGACCTCTTCGAACCGGTGGCCTACCTCAACATTGGCAGTAACAAATATGGTTTGGTATCGTTGATGATTTTTCTTGCATCACTTGGGTTTTCTTTCTGAGTGATACAGGTGAAACCCAAGAGATTATAAAGAGGTTCATAAGATGAGCACAAAATAAATTTGAGATGAAGATCAAGAGAATAAGAAGCGATAATGGGACATAATTCAAGAACACATGTGTTGAACAATACCTGAATGAAGAAGGCATCAAGCATGAGTTTTTGGTCCCCTACACTCCACAACAAAATGGTGTTGTGGAGAGAAAGAACAAAACTCTCATTAGGACCGCAAGGACAATCCTCAATGAATACAAGACAAAAGACAACTATTGAGCTGAAGCCATCAACACCACGTGTCATGCAATCAACCGTATCTATCTCCACAAGATCTACAAGAAGACCTCTGTTGGGTACTTGTTCTCAAATGCTATTAATCAAAAACAAGGCAACACAATCGTTAAGCATTAAGGACCTTCGTCCTTCGAAGCATTATCTCCTCTCAAATATAATGATCTTCGGACGAAGTTCATGAAGAACGTATCTTCATCATTTCATAGATGAATATGAATGCATGAAGATAACAAATATAATTCAATGGTTCATTCATATCTGTATTCCATAAAACACACATGAATATTAACAGGATTAATATTACATTGATACCTTCGACTTGCTCGAAGGTAGGGATGTGAGAGAGTGATTACAATCCAGCGTGAACAGTACGGTGCTACTGTTCATCTATTTATAGGCACGAGACACAGCTCGGATGAAAATACATTCATGTCCCTGACATTCATTTATTATCATAACACAAAACATTGAGGACTGAATAGTCTTTGTTCCTTTTCAGTCACCATCATACTTGATCTTCGTCATCACATCAAAACCGAAGCTCTTCACCTATAGCTTCGTCGTCCATTCTTATCACCTTTGGGCCACATCTTCACCTTGTTATAAGAGAGAAACTTCATCCCGAAGCCAAAGCCCCCCCTGTAATAATCCATGTCATACTGAAAACATATGGTCAGTCACGTTTTTGAGGACCTTCGGAGGAGAAGACCCCCAATAGTAGCCCCTCGCAGTATTAATTTGTTTCTTTATAACAAATTTAGACTACGACATGAACGAAGGCCTTGAGCCGAAGGTCCAAAAAAATACCTTCCCTTCGCTAGAATAGCGAATCACACTGACTTGCGGGACCCACCAATCTGTGGGGCTTTGAGCATATAAATAGAAGCCTATGTCGTGAGTATTTTTGTGCTATTTTAGCTGTTTGCATTGTGTTTGCCGCTTTAACCTTCCCTGCTACGTCGAGTTTTAATTGAATTTTGAGCTTGGGCATTTTAGCAACCATTGCCTAAATGGCTGAGGAGAAGAAGATCGTTGACCCGACACTAGCCGGATTTTACGAAGCCATGGAAAAAACCAACATGGAGAAAATTGCCAATGAGATGTTGGCTAGTATATCTGGAAACTCCAGCGATAGTGAGAGTTTCGACGTGGAAAGCAGAAATGAAGATGCCGAAAATCGGCCATGGAGACCGAGTCATGTTGTTTTCGAAAACTCGACCATTAAACAAGGGCAGATCGAAGCAATGAGAAGCAGATACTTTCATGACATTTCAATTGTGAGGGCCAGAGGAGAGAATAATGTTCCTCTTCCTGAAGCTGACGAAGTGGTAGTCTTCAGAAGCTTCATGAAAGCCGGACTTCGGTTCCCTCTGGACAAAATGTTGGTCGAAATTTTAAAGACTTTTGAAATTTGTCTTCATCAACTTACTCCCGAAGCTATTATCAAGGTAGGAGTTTTTATATGGGCCATGAGAAGCCAAGGGCTGGAGCCAGATGCCAGGTATTTCTGCAATATCCACGAGTTATCATATCAGACGAAGGCGACCGGGAAAGAGCAATACTGAGAGCACCTAGAGGGGGGGGGGTGAATAGGTGATCCTGTAAAACTTAAACTTATAGCCACAAAAACTTGGTTAATTGTTAGCACAATAATTGCCAAGTGGCTAGAGAGGAGCCAAAACACAATAACCACAAGAAATCAATCACAGAGATGACACGGTGGTTATCCCGTGGTTCGGCCAAGTACAAAACTTGCCTACTCCACGTTGTGGCGTCCCAACGGACGAAAGTTGCACTCAACTCCTCTCAAGTGATCCAATGATCAACTTGAATACCATGGTGTTCTTCTTTACTTTGATCTTTTCCCGTTTGCGAGGAATCTCCACAACTTGGAGTCTCTCGCCCTTACAATTGAATTTCACAAAGAAGTACGGAGTAAAGGAGGGAAGCAACACACACAAATCCACAGCAAAATACGCACACACACGACCAAGAATCAAGCTCAAAAGACTATCTCAAAATTCTCACTAGAACGGAGCTCGAATCACTGAGAATGACAAACGAATGCGCAAATACTGAGTGTGGATGATCAAGAATGCTCTAAGGTTGCTTGTGTGTCTCCTCCATGCGCCTAGGGGTCCCTTTTATAGCCCCAAGGCAGCTAGGAGCCGTTGAGAGCAAATCTGGAAGGCCATCTTTGCCTTCTGTCGTCGGGTGCACCGGACACTGTCCGGTGCCCGATTTCTTTCCTTAAACGGCGCAGCCGACCGTTGCAGATCCGGGAGCCGTTGGCGCACCGGACATGTCCGGTGCACACCGGACAGTCCGGTGCCCCCTTCCGACCGTTGGCCCGGCCATAGGGGTGAAAACGGGTCGGGTACCCGGACCGGGTACCGGATACGGATACTAATTCGGGACGTTTTTTCGGATACGTATACGGGTAATTTTATATCCGGGACGGATACGGGTACTACCCGGATAGAATCGTCTCGGATACGGGACGGATACGGGACGAGCAGTACCCGGTAAATACCCGACAGCCTCGGGCGGATACGGGTACCCGGCTACCGGGTACCCGGTAATATTTGGCCCAATAAACAATTAATGAATTAAACATAAACAGGCCCAAGCGGCCAGCCCAATCACTTTGGCCTGTGGCCTCCAAGCCGAGCGCGGTGTCGCTGCTACCCTGGGGCCTGGGTCCTGGCCACCTGCGTTGGCTTCCATCGTCCAGCCGCCAGACGCCGTCACCGCGGCTGCGCGACACAGCCTCACGCCCAGATCGAGCGGGCGAGCCCGAGCTGCCATCCGGCGATCCCCGACTCCCCGTCGTCCGTCCGCCCGAGGCCCGAGCTCGTCGCGCCGCTGGACGAACCACGGACGGGCGAGCTCGGTCAGCTCCCTGCTCACCGCGCCGCCGCTGGACGGACCACGGACGGGCGCCGCTCGGTCACCTCGCTCCCTGCTCATCGCGCCGCGTCCGCCCGAGCTCTCACCGGCCACCGCGCTCCCTGCTCCCAGGTATCGCTCCCTGCTCCCAGCCCCTTCCCGCTCCTAGGTCTCGCTCCCTGCTCTCAGCCACCTCGCTCCCTGCTCCCAGGTGCCAGCCACCGAGCCGGGCAGCCGACCGCACCGCGCCGCCGCCAGACCGAGCGCCGTCCGAGCGCCGTCAACCCCAGCTCCAGTCCACTGCTCTAGGCGCCGTCAACCCTGCGTCCAAGAATGCAGCAGCCTCACGCCGGCGCATCAGGTCCCAACAGCGGGCACTCCTCGGCGGCCACCATCGTCGGCTCGTCGGCGGGGGCTCGTCAGCAGCAGCAAGAGGCAACTCACGCCCGAACCCTCGATCCGTGGCCCCGTCGTGCAGCTCGGTAATGTTGTTGCTTTACCAACGATGACAGTCCACTTAGTATGGTTTACAACTATTAGTAACTTTGCTCATATTATTGTGATGGATAATGACAGCGCCATGGATGTCGATGATATTTGTGACAACAATGTGTCCCATGAAGATGAAATACATGGTAGTAGGGAGGATGTTAATGGTAACAACAGTGAACACATGGTGGAGGACCATGTTCCTGCACCTAGTGAGGTGAATGTCCTGTGCCAACAAGTTAGTCGTGGAAAAAACAAGTCCATAGATGGAGACCATCGTGTAGAGAAATGTGCAAGAGAATGTGACCTAGACCCTAAAAAATCTCTTTCCTTGGATGTTGCAACAAGATGGAATTCCACATATATTATGGTTAGAGATGCCATTTACTATAAGAATGCTTTTGATCGCCTTGCAAAAAAAGAAAAGGATAGATATGGTCATATCAATCCTTCAGCTAATGATTGGTTGAATGCATTAAACATTAGCAAGTGTTTGAAGAAGTTCTATGATGTCACATTACTTTTTTCTGGCACTTCATATCCTACTGCAAATCATTTCTTTCGTAAATTCTCTGAGATAAAGATGGCTATTGCAAGATGGTGTGATAGTAGTGATCCCATAATCTGCACCATGGCATATTCTATGAGAGACAAGTTTGATAAGTATTGGGAAATGAACAATATGGCTTTGGCAGTGGGAGCATTTCTTGATCCTAGGTACAAACATAGAATGGTTGAGCTATACATGTCTAAGATGTATGATAGTGAGATGGCTGATTTGGAGAAAATGGCATTCATGAATGTTATTAATGAATTATTTTCTTGCTATTCATCAACCATCAATGCAAAATCAACCAAAAAAGGGACTAGCTCGAAGGATTTTGTTCCAAATAAACAAGTTTTGATGGCTGATGATGATGAGAATGAGGTTGATCTTGATGAGTTGTATGCAGCAACAGACAATGAGAAGAAAGTGTCAGAATTGGATCTATACATGAGTGAGGGCCTAGTGAAGGCTAATGAAAGTGATGCACCATTTAATGCCTTATCATGGTGGAAGGGTCAAGTGACAAATTTCCCTATTCTTTCTACCCTTGCTCGTGATGTACTATCAATGCAGGTGTCAACTGTTGCTTCAGAGTCGGCATTTAGCTCTGGTGGACGCGTGGTTGATGCCTTTCGTTCGAAGCTTAAACCTGAAATTATTGAAGCCTTGGTTTGTACTAAGGATTGGAAGATTGCTTCAGAGAAAGGTTTCATTTTATTGTGCATGTGTTCTTGTATTTCTCTATGACTAAATGATGATGATGGTTATTGATATGTTTTGTTGTTCTCTATTGGTTTCAGATTTGGAGTGTGAAATAAAAACTATAGCTGAAGCTATGAATGCTATGGAGGTGGACGATGATGTCGCGACTTGAGATCTTCAAACAAGCATGGATTGCTTGCACTATTTTATGCCATTTGAAAACTACCTTTTATTGTAATAGTCTATTGTGTTGAACTATCTTTGCTATGTTAGACTCTTGTGTGATGTGAACTTATCGCTATTATATTTGAACTATTGTGTTAGACTATTGTATGCTATGAACTTATTGTTATATTGTCTTGTTGATCTATGGTCTATGTAATGCTATATTGTATGATGTGTTGAATGATGAGAACTTACTGCTATATTATCATGTTGGACTATTGTGTTGTATGATGTGAACTTATTGCTATATTGTCATGTTAGAATATTACATTACATGATGTAAACTTATTGTTATATTGTCATGATGGACTATTATGTTGCACGATGTAACTATTTTATGCACCAACTGAATTATAGTGAATGATAATTCAGTGTATGCATTATCCGATAAGTACCTAATATCCGCATGTATCCGGCTACACAATATCTGTATCCGTCCCTTATCCGCCCGACTAAATACCCGGTCCCTGTATCCGTATCCGTCCCGTTTCTAACTATCCGTATCCGATCCCGTATCCGATTGAAATACATTAGGGTAGGATACGGGATGACCTACTATCCGTCCGTATCCGCCCGTTTTCACCCCTACCCGGCCACGTGTCGCGCGCAGATTCTGCGGCCGACCGTTGGCTCGGCCGACCGTTGGCTCACCGGACAGTCCGGTGAATTTTAGCCGTACGCCGTCGGCGAATTCCCGAGAGCGGCTACTTCGCGCCGAGTCTGCCTGGTGCACCGGACACTGTCCGGTGCACCACCGGACAGTCCGGTGTGCCAGACAGAGCTGAGTCTTGGCTGTACACAGCCAAGTCTTTTTCCATCTCTTTTCTTTTCTTCTTCTCTCTGTTTCTAACACTTAGACAAGTATATTAGTACCCAAAACCAATGTACTAAGGCTTAGAAACATACCTTTACTTGTGATTTGCACTTTGTTCATCCATGGGCATAGATTCACATTTAAGCACTTGTGTTTGCACTCAATCACCAAAATACTTAGAAATGGCCCAAGGGCACATTTCCCTTTCAATCTCCCCCTTTTTGGTGATTTATGCCAACACAACATAAAGCAACTAGAACAAGTGCAAAATCACTTCAAATAAAACTCAAATTTATTTTGATTCAATTTTGGCATATATGGATCATCCTTTGCCACCACTTGGTTTGTTTTTGCAAATCAAACTCAAATCTCTATCTCTAAGTCAAACACACATGTTGAAGCATAAAGAGAGTCATTCCAAAAGAGATTGATCAAAGATTTCAAAAACTCCCCCTTTTTCCCATAATCACTACTTCTCCCCACAAGAAGCCAACTTTTGACAAAAGAGACAATGAAAGAGTTTTGACAAACCAAAAGCTCTACTCTACTATTTTCAAATCTCTCAAGTGGTAGCCGATCCATTTATTGCTTTGGCCTTTATTTTCTCCCCCTTTGGCATCAAGCACCAAAACGGGATCAATCTTGGCCCTTTAACCCCATTGCCTCACCAAAATCTTCAATTAAGAGCAAATGGCAATAAAAGTTCATGAGATGAACTTGGAATAAGTTACCCTCTCATCGGAGTGCAGTGGAAGTCTTTCATGGTCCAAGTCCACCTTTTCCCTTTCAATTCTCCTTCGAGACTAAAACAAGCAAACTCAAGCATATGGTTAGTCTCAAAGGGTCAAGTTGTAACACAACTCCCCCTCAAAATGTGCATCACTTACACAAGGACTTGTTAGGTCCAGGGAATGTTTGTACAACTTGAGCACCACAATAAACAACAAAATGCAGAATGATCATGATCAAGGGCATAAACACATGTATGCTATAATTCAATCCAAGTTCCGCGAATCTAAGACATTTAGCTCACTACGCAGCCTGCAAAAGGTCTTCTCATCTAGAGGCTTGGTAAAGATATCGGCTAGCTGGTTCTCGGTGCTAACATGAAACACTTCGATATCTCCCTTTTGCTGGTGGTCTCTCAAAAAGTGATGCCGGATGTCTATGTGCTTTGTGCGGCTGTGCTCAACAGGATTTTCCGCCATGCGGATAGCACTCTCATTATCACATACGAGTGGGATTTTGCTCAGATTGTAGCCAAAGTCCCTGAGGGTTTGCCTCATCCAAAGTAGTTGTGCGCAACACTGTCCTGCGGCAACATACTCGGCCTCAGCGGTGGATAGGGCAACAGAGGTTTGTTTCTTAGAGTTCCATGACACCAGGGACCTTCCTAAGAATTGGCACGTCCCCGATGTACTCTTCCTATCGACCTTACATCCAGCATAGTCGGAGTCTGAATATCCAATCAAGTCAAAGGTAGACCCCTTTGGATACCAGAGCCCGAAGCAAGGCGTAGCAACTAAATATCTAGGGATTCGCTTCACCGCCACTAAGTGACACTCCTTAGGATCGGATTGAAATCTAGCACACATGCATACGCTAAGCATAATATCCGGTCTACTAGCACACAAATAAAGTAAAGACCCTATCATTGACCGGTATGCTTTTTGATCAACGGACTTACCTCCTTTGTTGAGGTCGGTGTGTCCGTCGGTTCCCATCGGAGTCTTTGCGGGCTTGGCGTCCTTCATCCCAAACCGCTTCAGCAGATCTTACGTGTACTTCGTTTGAGAGATGAAGGTGCCGTCCTTGAGTTGCTTCACTTGGAACCCAAGGAAGTAGTTCAACTCGCCCATCATTGACATCTCGAATTTCTGCGTCATCACCCTGCTAAACTCTTCACAAGACTTTTTATTAGTAGAACCAAATATTATGTCATCGACATAAATTTGGCACACAAACAAGTCACCATCACATGTCTTAGTGAAAAGAGTTGGATCGACTTTCCCAACCTTGAAAGCATTAGCAATTAAGAAATCTCTAAGGCATTCATACCATGCTCTTGGGGCTTGCTTAAGTCCATAGAGCGCCTTAGAGAGCTTACACACGTGGTCGGGGTACCGTTCATCCTCGAAGCCAGGGGGTTGCTCCACGTACACCTCCTCCTTTATTGGCCCGTTGAGGAAAGCGCTCTTCACATCCATTTGGTACAACCTGAAAGAATGGTGAGCGGCATATGCTAGCAAAATACGAATTGATTCTAGCCTAGCCACAGGAGCAAACGTCTCCTCAAAGTCCAAACCTGCGACTTGGGCATAACCTTTTGCCACAAGTCGAGCCTTGTTTCTCGTCACCACCCCGTGCTCGTCCTGTTTGTTGCGGAACACCCACTTGGTTCCCACAATATTTTGCTTGGGACGAGGCACCAGTGTCCAAACTTCATTGCGCTTGAAGTTGTTGAGCTCCTCCTGCATGGCCAACACCCAGTCCGGATCTAGCAAGGCCTCTTCTACCCTGAAAGGCTCAATAGAAGAGACAAAGGAGTAATGCTCACAAAAATTAACTAATCGAGATTGAGTAGTTACTCCCTTGCTAATGTCACCCAAAATTTGGTCGACGGGATGATCCCTTTGAATCATCGCTCGAACTTGGGTTGGAGGTGCCGGTTCCGCTTCTTCCTCCATAACATGATCATCTTGTGCTCCCCCTTGATCACACACCTCCTGTTGATGAACCTGTTCATCGTCTTGAGTTGGGGGATGCACCGTTGTTGAGGAAGAAGGTTGATCTCGTTCATCATGTTCCTGTGGCCGAACTTCTCCAATCGCCATGGTTCGTATAGCGGCCGTCGGAACATCTTCTTCATCTACATCATCACAATCAACAACTTGCTCTCTTGGAGAGCCATTAGTCTCATCAAATACAACGTCGCTAGAGACTTCAACCAAACCCGATGATTTGTTGAAGACCCTATACGCCTTTGTATTTGAGTCATAACCTAACAAAAATCCTTCTACAGCTTTGGAGCAAATTTAGAATTTCTACCCTTCTTCACTAGAATGTAGCACTTGCTCCCAAATACACGAAAGTAAGATACATTGGGTTTGTTACCGGTTAGTAGCTCATACGACGTCTTCTTGAGGAGGCGATGAAGGTAGACCCTGTTGATGGCGTGGCAAGCCGTGTTCACGGCTTCCGTCCAAAAGCACTCGGGGGTCTTGAACTCTCCTAGCATCGTCCTCGCCATATCGATGAGCGTCCTGTTCTTCCTCTCTACCACACCATTTTGCTGTGGTGTGTAGGGAGCGGAGAACTCGTGCTTGATCCCTTCCTCTTCAAGGAACTCCTCCACTTGAAGGTTCTTGAACTCGGACCCGTTGTCGCTCCTTATCTTTTTCACTTTGAGCTCAAACTCATTTTGAGCTCTCCTGAGGAAGCGCTTGAGGGTCCCTTGGGTTTCAGACTTATCCTGCAAAAAGAACACCCAAGTGAAGCGGGAAAAGTCATCAACAATAACTAGACCATACTTACTTCCTCCTATACTCAGATAGGCGACGGGTCCGAAGAGGTCCATATGCAGCAGCTCCAGAGGTCTTGAGGTGGTCATCACATTCTTGCTGTGATGCGCTCCTCCTACCTGTTTACCTGCCTGACAAGCTGCACAAGGTCTATCTTTTTCGAATTGCACGTTAGTCAAACCTATCACGTGTTCTCCCTTTAGAAGCTTGTGAAGGTTCTTCATCCCTACATGTGCTAAGCGGCGATGCCACACCCAGCCCATGCTAGTCTTAGCTATTAAGCATGCATCTAGACCGGTCTCTTCTTTTGCAAAATCAACTAAATAAAGTTTGCCGTCTAATACACCTTTAAAAGCTAGTGAACCATCACTTCTTCTAAAGACAGACACATCTACATTAGTAAATAGACAGTTATATCCCATATTGCACAATTGACTAACCGATAGCAAATTATATCCAAGAGATTCTACTAAAAACACATAAGAGATAGAGTGCTCATTAGAAATTGCAATTTTACCTAACCCTTTTACCTTGCCTTGATTCCCATCACCGAATATAATTGAATCTTGGGAATCCTTATTCTTGACGTAGGAGGTGAACATCTTCTTCTCCCCCGTCATATGGTTTGTGCATCCGCTGTCGATAATCCAGCTTGAACCCCCGGATGCATAAACCTGCAAGGCAAATTTAGGCTTGGGTTTTAGGTACCCAACTCATGTTGGGTCCTACAAGGTTAGCACAAATATCCTTAGGGACCCAAATGCAAGTTTTGTCTCCCTTGCATTTTGCCCCTAACTTCCTAGCAGCTACTTTCCTATCCTTTCTATAAATAGCAAAGGAAGCATTTAAAGCACAATAAATTGTAGAAGGTTCATTCACTACTTTCCTAGGAGCATGAATAACATTCTTTCTAGGCATATGATGAATAGCATTTTTCCTAGACATATTTCTACCATGCATATAGGAAGAACTAGAAGCAAACATGTGATGAGAATCAAAATCATCATAAGCATTGTAACTCCTATAAGCATTTCTAGTTTGTCTCTTATCATGGTACATAAACGCATGGTTCTTTTGCACACTACTAGCCATAGGGGCCTTCCCTTTCTCCTTGGCGGGAATGGGAGCCTTATGGCTTGTCAAGTCCTTGGCTTCCCTCTTGTAGCCAAGTCCATTCTTAATTGAGGGGTGTCTACCAATCGTGTAGGCATCCCTTGCAAATTTCAGCTTATCAAAATCATTCTTGCTAGTCTTAAGTTGGGCATTAAGACTAGCCAATTCCTCACTTAATTTGGAAATTGAAGTTAAATGATTACTACAAGCATCAATATCAACATCCTTACACCTAGTGCAAATTTCAACATGTTCAACACAAGAACTAGATTTGCTAGCTACTTCTAGTTTAGCATTTAAATCATCATTAACACTCTTTAAAGTAGCAATGGTTTCATGACAAGTAGATAGTTCAAACGAAAGCATTTCATTTCTTTTAACTTCTAAAGCATAGGATTTTTGTGCTTCTATAAATTTATCATGTTCTTCATACAATAAATCCTCTTGTTTCTCTAAGAGTCTATCCTTCTCATTCAAGGCATCAATCAATTCATTGATTTTATCAATCTTATTTCTATCCAATCCCTTGAACAAGCTAGAGTAATCTATTTCCTCATCGCTAGACTCATCATCACTAGAAGAAACATAAGTGGTGTCTTGAGTACTCACCTTCTTCTCCCTTGCCATAAGGCATGTGTGACGCTCGTTGGGGAAGAGGGTTGATTTGTTGAAGGCAGTGGCGGCAAGTCCTTCATTGTCGGAGTCGGAGGAGGAGCAATCCGAATCCCACTCCTTTCCGATATGTGCCTCGCCCTTGGCCTTCTTGTAATGCTTCTTCTTCTCCCTTTTGTTCCCTTGGTCCTAATCACTATCATTGTCGGGACAGTTAGCAATAAAATGACCAAGCTTACCGCATTTGAAGCATGAGCGCTTCCCTTTGGCTTTGGTCTTGCTTGGCTGTCCCTTGCGACCCTTAAGCGCCGTCTTGAATCTTTTGATGATGAGGGCCATCTCTTCATCATTAAGTCCGGCCGCTTCAATCTGTGCCACCTTGCTAGGTAGCGCCTCCTTGCTTCTTGTTGCTTTGAGAGCAAGAGGTTGCGGCTCGTTGATCGGTCCATTCAAGGCGTCGTCCACGTACCTCGCTTCCTTGATCATCATTCGCTCGCTGACGAATTTTCCTAGGACTTCTTCGGGCGACATTTTGGTGTACCTGGGATTCTCACGAATATTATTCACCAAATGAGGATCAAGAATGGTAAAGGACCTTAGTAATAGTCGGACGACGTCATGATCCGTCCATCTCGTGCTTCCATAGCTCCTTATTTTGTTGATAAGGGTCTTGAGCCGGTTGTATGTTTGGGTTGGCTCCTCGCCCCTTATCATCGCAAACCTTCCAAGCTCGCCCTCCACCAACTCCATTTTAGTGAGCATGGTGATGTCGTTTCCCTCGTGAGAGATCTTGAGGGTGTCCCATATCTGCTTGGCATTGTCCAAGCCGCTCACCTTATTGTACTCGTCCCTGCACAAAGAGGCTAGCAACACAGTAGTAGCTTGTGCATTTTTATGAATCTGTTCATTAATAAACATAGGGCTATCCGAGCTATCAAATTTCATTCCATTCTCTACAATTTCCCATATGCTTGGATGGAGAGAGAATAAATGACTACGCATTTTGTGACTCCAAAATCCGTAGTCCTCCCCATCAAAGTGTGGAGGTTTGCCAAGAGGAATGGAGAGCAAATGTGAATTCGAACTATGTGGAATACGAGAATAATCAAATGAAAAGTTCGAATTGACCGTCTTCCGGTAGTCGTTGTCGTCGTCCTTTTGGGAAGAAGAGGACTCGTCGCTGTCATAGTAGATGATCTCCTTGATGCGCCTTGTCTTCTTCTTCTTCCCATCTTTGCGCTTGTGGCTTGTGCCCAAGTCAGTAGACTTGTCATTCTTCGGCTCGTTGAAGATAGACTCCTTCTCGTTGTTGTCGACCACCATCCCCTTTCCCTTAGGATCCATCTCTTCGGGCGATTAGTCCCTTCTTGAAGAGAACGGCTCCGATACCAATTGAGAGCACCTAGAGGGGGGGGGGTGAATAGGTGATCCTGTAAAACTTAAACTTATAGCCACAAAAACTTGGTTAATTGTTAGCACAATAATTGCCAAGTGGCTAGAGAGGAGCCAAAACACAATAACCACAAGAAATCAATCACAGAGATGACACGGTGGTTATCCCGTGGTTCGGCCAAGTACAAAACTTGCCTACTCCACGTTGTGGCGTCCCAACGGACGAGAGTTGCACTCAACTCCTCTCAAGTGATCCAATGATCAACTTGAATACCATGGTGTTCTTCTTTACTTTGATCTTTTCCCGTTTGCGAGGAATCTCCACAACTTGGAGTCTCTCGCCCTTACAATTGAATTTCACAAAGAAGTACGGAGTAAAGGAGGGAAGCAACACACACAAATCCACAGCAAAATGCGCACACACACGACCAAGAATCAAGCTCAAAAGACTATCTCAAAATTCTCACTAGAACGGAGCTCGAATCACTGAGAATGACAAACGAATGCGCAAATACTGAGTGTGGATGATCAAGAATGCTCTAAGGTTGCTTGTGTGTCTCCTCCATGCGCCTAGGGGTCCCTTTTATAGCCCCAAGGCAGCTAGGAGCCGTTGAGAGCAAATCTGGAAGGCCATCTTTGCCTTCTGTCGTCGGGTGCACCGGACAGTCCGGTGCACACCGGACACTGTCCGGTGCCCGATTTCTTTCCTTAAACGGCGCAACCGACCGTTGCAGATCCGAGAGCCGTTGGCGCACCGGACATGTCCGGTGCACACCGGACAGTCCGGTGCCCCCTTCCGACCGTTGGCCCGGCCACGTGTCGCGCGCAGATTCCGCGGCCGACCGTTGGCTCACCGGACAGTCCGGTGCACACCGGACAGTCCGGTGAATTTTAGCCGTACGCCGTCGGCGAATTCCCGAGAGCGGCTACTTCGCGCCGAGTCTGCCTGGTGCACTGGACACTGTCCGGTGCACCACCGGACAGTCCGGTGCACCACCGGACAGTCCGGTGTGCCAGACAGAGCTGAGTCTTGGCTGTACACAGCCAAGTCTTTTTCCATCTCTTTTCTTTTCTTCTTCTCTCTGTTTCTAACACTTAGACAAGTATATTAGTACCCAAAACCAATGTACTAAGGCTTAGAAACATACCTTTACTTGTGATTTGCACTTTGTTCATCCATGGGCATAGATTCACATTTAAGCACTTGTGTTTGCACTCAATCACCAAAATACTTAGAAATGGCCCAAGGGCACATTTCCCTTTCAAATACCACAACCTTTTTGGCTGCTACAGTTTCATACCCTGCGCTGAGGCCAGCTATCCTGTGCCGACATTTCAAAAAAAGTGGCCAGGCTCTTGGATGCAAGAATGGTTTTATGTGAAGGTTGATCTGAGTGAAAGGGAAGATATAACAGGGGTTATTCAGTGCCCTATATGGTCTCGCTTCGGCATTAGGAGGCCAGTCATTGCACTTGGAAACGATGTGCAGGCATGCTAGGCAGCTTTCAATACAGTGTGTACTTATATCGGCACAAGAGATTAGTCCAAGAGCACATTGATTACAGAGTGTGGCCACTTGCAAGCGGATGGGAGATGCCGAAGGAGACTGCCGCTGGCTCCAGCTAAAATGGTTTGGTCTATCTGAAATATACTTTTCGATATAGGAGCCAGTTTGATGAGTCGAATGATGACTGGCTAGATGCTATAGAGGAAACTAGCAATGAGCTGCTTGGAGCATATTCAAAGGTCGAAGATGAAGCTATGACAACTGCCTTCGATGCGTGGGGCAAAAAGAGATTGAATAGGGTGTTTGATGTCATCAGGTTTGTGTATCCAGACTACAAAAAAGGTCGAAGATGAAGCTATGACAACTGCCTTCACGAAAGCAAGGGAAGAAGAGGAAAGCTGCTACCTTGGTGACTTCTAGTGCGTCGAGGTCAAAAAGGCTAAAGTTTTGATGCGTCAACCCAGATGCATTGAAACAGCCGACGTGCCAAAGCTAATTGAGGGGGCCGCTCCTATCTCTGAGCCAAGTCGCGCTTTGTCAGTCGAAGCTAGGACAAATGTGACTGAAGAGCCGAAAGTGGAGAAAACAGCAGAGCAGTTGAAGGTACTGAGTCCACCATGCGCGACGGAACTGCTGAAGCCATTAAACATCCCCGCAGCAACTCCAAGGAAAAGGAGAATGGCTAGTGTGCTAGATGCTGTAATAGAGTCTATTATGCCAAGGATCTGAAGTACCCCCGAGGGTCCTTAGTGTATGGTGACGATGACGAAGATGATTTTCTTTATTGTCTGCCAGACAATAAAGAGATAAATGTCTGCCGGGAAATAGCGGACAATATAGGCTATCCGAAGCTTGAACTCAGCTTATCTGTGATATCGAAGGATCAGCTTGCAGACAGTCTCGCTTACAACAGCCTGAAGGTGTGTATGTTGTGGTTTGTCATTCCATAATGAAACATTTCTATGGTTTTTCTTACCCTTATTTCATGCTCATTCGTCGTTTTTCAGGGCTTGATTCTGAGCAAGGCTTTAAAGGCTCAAAAAGATGCAGATGATGAGAGCTCCAAAATAGTTCTTGGGAACCTTTGTTCAGAAGTTATATCATTGAGAAATGAAGTCCTTGAGAAGGATAGGATATTACTTTCCTTAGTGGAAAAGCTGAAATCTAGCGAGGCTAGCCTTGCTGCACAAGCCGAAGCTCGTAAAGCCGAAGTGGAGGAGCTGAAAAAGAAAGTTGATGAAGGTGCTGAAAAATTTGAAGTCGAAGCAGTGAAGCATGAAATTTGCGAGATCGAAAGGTCTAGAGCTCAAAAGAACTATGATGAGCTTCGTGCTTCAAAAGAGAAATGTTATGAAATATCCTTGGAATGCGCCAAGAAATTGAAGGACATCTTTGCTAGAGTTGGGGCATATTCTTCTGAGCAAAAATTCATCCGTGGCGACCCTGATGGAATCGTCCAGTGGATTAGCGGAGAAGTCGAAGCCTTTGACAAAATTTTAAGTGACCGAGGAGACTTTTGCGCCTTCGCTGGTGCACAAGGGGCCACGTCGATCTTAGAGAAAGCTGGCTACAAACATGCTAAGGCTATAGTTCAGCCAGGATTTGTTTTCTCGTGGGTGACATCAAAGACCCTTCAGCCGAAGCTTCTGCGCTAGGCGGGAGATTTTACTCCGAGGTGTGGATGAAGGGTGGCCATGAGATAGATGATGAAGCGATTAGAAAAAAACGAAAAAGAATCTCACGACGCACAAGAAGAAGCTAAACGAGCTGAAGAAGCTGCCGAGCGTGCAAGGTTTATAGGTACCTTTACTGAGGTTTAGCTTTGGAATTCGTTTTCAGCTTCGGAATTAACAAACATTTTTTATGATGTAGCTGAACTTTCACCTCCACCGGAGTCATATAACCCCGAAGCTGACCTGACTATGAAGAAAGCGCTAGATATTATAAAAATTGCTAATGAAGCTGTTGACGAAGTTGTCGACAGACTGTTAAATGAAGCCGCTGAGAAGGTGTTGAAAGAAGACTAAAACTTTGTATATTTAAGAGCTTAACATTTGTATATAGCTTTCTTCTTTTGTAAGAACCAAACATCAAGTTTTTGTATGTATGTTAATGTAATGATTTCTTTGTGATGCATGAAACCTTCGTGCATACTATTTTTGAGCTGTTGGCGAAAAAACACCTTCCCTTCTTTTCATGCTTCACGAAGAAAAAGATTCCCCTTCTATTGATTCAATGCTGAGTATTATGTCACGGTTGTTGTGCAGTAATACTGCTGACGAAGGTTCTCCTCCTGTGTAAAAATATATCTGCTGGAGGCATATCTTGTGCTACAACATGTTCTTTCATGGCCCGACAAATATTTTCAAAGAAGCAACTTTTCCTTGTTTCTCCATGGCTTTTTGCTGATGCAAAACGATGTGATGGTATGATGCAAAATGATGTTTGTGCCAAAGGTAAAAATCCACACGAATACACACCCAGACTCTGCATCCCATTAGGAACGACTTTGGAGTCTCTTCACCTTTTATTTAGGTGGTATTGCAGCTCTGCATTCCCTTATGAACGACTTTGGAGCTAAGCTCTGCATCCCCTTAGGAACGACTTTGGAGCTTCTTCACCTTTTACTTAGATGGTATTTAAGCTCTGCATCCCCTTAGGAACGACTTTGGAGCTTCTTCACCTTTTAATTAGGTGGTATTTGAGCTCTGCATTCCCTTAGGAACGACTTTGGAGCTTCGTGACTTACTTTGCATTCCCTCGGGAACGACTTTGGAGGTTTGTGAGCCATTCTTGTTACACTCGACGGTGTAACCACAGTCCTATTACATCAAGTTGGAAGTTAAACTTTCTAGTATTGTCTTTTAAGAGGAAAATGTAAAGACAAAAATGAATAAGAATACATTGAATCAAGACACTCTTTGGCGAAAGCGTTGTGCCACCTTCAGTAGATATACCTCGACTTAGGCACAGTGCTGTTGACTGTGCGAGCTTCAGACTCCTCCCGAAGGTCCCGCTGTTGTTGAGCCTGACGATGCCCTTCTGGCTGTTGGTTATGAGTCGGGACAGGCGCCAGTGGCGGTGGTGGTGGCAGCTGAGCCCAGGAAGCTTGAGAATGACTTGCCGAAGCAACAAAAGTTGTAGGCTGTTGATTACCGATGTATTCCGGGATATACGGACAGTAGCACGAAGCAGTATGCAGGACCTGCTTCGGCTGATTCTGTCGTGCTTCGGCTTCAGCGATTTCCTTCTGCTTCTAGATCGTGAGTTGGCACGTCCTTTTGGTGTGTCCCTTGTCTTCGCCACAAAATAGACAGAACAGTTTCCTGGGCTGACTACCAGACCTTCCTCCGAAGCTTCTCCCCCCTCTGCCTCTCGGGGCTGGTGGCCTGTATGAAGTTTGTTGCATGCCCAAAGACTGTGAGCTGTGCTGGCTGCTCCGAGCGTTGTTGGCCCTGTCATTGTTTGCATTGGGATTGTGGATTGTTCTAACGTGCCTAGGGTGAAGTCTTCCTCTAAAGCCCCTAGTCATCTCAGAATACATATTTGCTTCCTCCCTTCTTTGGCGGAAGTCATTGTCAGCTCGGATGTATTCATCCATCTTCTGGAGAAGTTTCTCCAAGGTCTATGGTGGCTTCCTTGCAAAATATTGAGCTGTGGGTCCTGGTCGGAGCCCCTTGATCATGGCCTCAATGACAATCTCATTGGACACTATAGACGCTTGAGCTCTCAGTCGCAAGAACCTTCGGACGTACACTTGCAAGTACTCCTCATGGTCCTGTGTGCATTGGAACAAAGCTTGGGCAGTGACTGGCTTCGTCTGGAAGCCCTAGAAGCTAGTGACTAGCATGTCCTTCAGCTTCTGCCACGACGTAATTGTCCCTGGCTGAAGGGAAGAATACCATGTCTGAGCCACACTTCTAACTGCCATGACGAAGGACTTCGCCATAACGGCAGTATTGCCCCCATACGAGGATATTGTTGCCTCGTAGCTCATCAGGAACTGTTTTGGATCTGAGTGCCCATCATACATGGGGAGCTGAGGTGGCTTGTAAGATGGTGGCCATGGGGTAGCCTGCAACTCTGCTGCCAAAGGAGAAGCATCATCAAAAGCAAAGTTACCATGGTGAAAATTGTCATACCATTCATCTTCATTGATTGGGCTTTCTTGATGAAGCTTCCTTTGTTGGGGCCTTCGGTCTTGGTCATCCTGAGTGAGATGACACATTTCCGCAGCTGCTTCATCAATCTTCCTCTGAAGGTCAGCTAGCCGAAGCATCTTTTCCTTCTTCCTTTATACTTGCTGGTGAATGGCTTCTAGATCTCTGATCTCCTGACCCAACTCCTCCTAAGGTGTTGGGCTGGTAGCCTTTCTCTTCTGGCTCCTAGAGCAGCCCCTGGCGCTGTTGTCTTCTTCGGTGGCATGGTGATGTTGAATGCTTGCCGAATGTGGTCGTTTGAGTTCACCCATGGTGGGCACCAATGTTGGGCACTTGTTCTCAAATGTTGTTAATCAAGAATAAGACAACACAATCGTTAAGCATTAAGGACCTTCGTCCTTCGAAGCATTATCTCCTCTCAGATATAATGATCTTCGGACGAAGGTCATGGAGAACGTACCTTCATCATTTCATAGATGAATAGGAATACATGAAGATAACAAATATAATTCAATGGTTCATTCATATTTGTATTCCATAAAACACACATGAATATTAACAGGATTAATATTACATTGATACCTTCGGCTTGCTCGAAGGTAGGGATGTGAGAGAGTGATTACAATCCATCGTGAACAGTATGGTGCTACTGTTCATCTATCTATAGGCACGGGATGCAGCCCGAATGAAATTACATTCATGTCCCTGACATTCATTTATTAGCATAACACAAAACATTGAGAATTGAATAGTCTTTGTTCCTTTTCAGTCACCATCATACTTGGTCTTCGTCATCACATCAAAACCGAAGCTCTTCAGCTATAGCTTTGTCGTCCATTCTTATCACCTTCGGGCCACATCTTCACCTTGTTATAAGAGATAAACTTCATCCCAAAGCTGAAGCCCCCCCTGTAATAATCCATGTCATACTGAAAATATATGGTTAGTCACGTTTTTGAGGACCTTCGGAGGAAGAAGGCCCCCAACAACCTCTTATGAGCTACTCACTGGTAACAAACCAAATGTTGATTACTTTTCGAGTTTTTGGCTGTAAATGTTTTATTCTTAATAAGAAAGCAAAAGGCTCAATGCTCTTAAAGTGGACGAGGGCTTCTTGCTTGGTTATGCATCAAATACTCACGAATATCGGGTTTTCAACAATACCTCTGGTCGTGTTGAAATGGCGGTAGACATGACATTTGATAAATCTAATGGCTCTCAAGGGCATACTGCTAATGAGATGACATGAAATGAAGTGCCATCCTGTGAAGCCATAAAAAAGTTAACCATTGGTGAAGTTAGGCCATAAGAAAAAAATGAAGATGAAGTGTTGATTTGGATGACAAATAGAGTTGTACATTGGAGATACAAGGGTGGTGAATGATTAAAATCCCACACAAGCAAATCTATCAACCTCAAGTCATCCTACTTAAGATGAGGTCACTCAACCACAAGCAATGCAAGAAGCAGATGTACTTAAAAAAGTACTAGATGATGGAGCTCTACAAGAACAAGAGGATGATGGACCCATTCAACGCCAACATCAAGTTCCACATCCTTGTGTTCATCAAAGCTTGCTAAGAGATCAACCCATCGATAACATCTTGGGTAGCATCAAGAGAGGGGTTACAACACATTTTAGATTGACAATTTTTGTGAATTTTACCCATTTGTTTTCACTCTTGAGCCACTTAAGGTAGAAGAAGCTCTAGAAGATCCAGACTGGGTGATAGTTATGCAAGAGGAGCTTAATAATTTCACTAGGAATGAAGTCTGGTCCTTGGTAGAGAGACCTAAGAAAAATGTAATTGGAACAAAATGGGTCTTTTGAAACAAGAAATATGAGCACGACATGGTAACTAGGAACAAGGCAAGGCTGGTCGCTCAAGGTTTCACTCAAGTAGAAGGTCTTGACTTTGGAGAGAGATATGCACTGGTGGCAAGGTTAGAGTCAATTAGAATTTTAATTGTTTATGCCACCAACCATGATTTCAAGCTCTACCAAATGGACATCAAGAGTGCCTTCTTAAATGGACCAATCCAAGAGATGGTCTATATTGAGCAACCACCAGGCTTTGAAGATCCCAAGAAGCCCAACCACGTCTTCAAGCTCCATAAGGAGCCTATGGGCTGAAATAGGCCCCTAGAGCATGGTATGAATGTCTTAAGGACTTTCTACTAAAAATGGCTTTGAAATAGACAAAGCCGACTCTACTCTCTTCACTCATAAATTTGATCATGAATTATTTGTGTGCCAGATATATGTCGATGATAATATATTTAGTAGTACTAATAAGAACTTTTATGATGAGTTTAGCAGAGTCATGACTAATAGGTTTGAGATGTCTATGATGGTGAGCTCAAGTTCTTCCTTGGATTTGAAATTAAGCAATTGAAGGATGGAACATTTCTATGTCAAATCAAGTACATCAAAGATATGCTCAAGAAGTTTGATATGGAGAATGCCAAGCCCATCAAAACTCCCATGGCATCAAACGAGCATCTCGACCTCAATAAGGAAGGTAAGTCTGTTGATCAAAGATTATGTAGGTCTATGATAGGTTCTCGGCTATATCTTTGTGCATCTAGGCCTGGCATTATACTTAGTGTGTGCATGTGCGCTCGTTTTCAAGCTATCCCGAAAGAGTGCCACCTAGTGGCCGTTAAGAGAATTCTTAGATATCTGGTTCACACTCCTAATCTAGGCTTATGGTATCCTAAGGGCTCCACTATCGAAAGAGTACTACTGGGACTTGCCAATTCCTGCGACGGTCTTTGGTGCATTAGAGTTCCAAGAAACAAAACTGTCTTGCACTATCCACTATCGAAGCGGAATACATAACAGCTGGTGCTTGCTGTGCACAATTGCTATGGATGAAGCAAACCCTGAGAGACTTTGGTTTTGAGTTCAATAAAACTCCGCTACTGTGTGACAATGAGAGTGCCATAAAACTCACAAACAATCTAGTGCAACAGTCCATAACCAAACACATTGATATTATACATAATTTCTTAAGAGACCACGAACCAAAGAAGATATCAAAATTAGCCATGTGCGCACTAAAAATCAACTAGCCGATATCTTCGCAAAGCCTCTTGATGAGTCTAGGTTTTGTTCTTTGAGGAGTGAACTAAATATCTTGGATTCTCGTAACGTCTCTTGAAAACTTGTGCACAAAATTGAATGTTGAAAATTTGTTTGATTCTAGTTTTATGGTATATATATGTGTATGTGCTTCTAGGAGTTTTAAGTTTTTCTGGCCTAGTTCGGTTCAACCGGGGTATGAGGACCGGTTCAACCAGTGTCACACCCGAATTTAGGGGGCAAATCCAGGCGTGAATCAAATGTGTGCTAGGATCAAGTCTCACACATATGATGACTCATGGTACAGAAACGAATGACACATATTTATTATATAATAGGAGTTCTGTACAAAATAACTAAATAATTACATCATACAAAGACGACGATCTAGCAACCATAGTTGACTGGGACCCGATGGCCTAGACCTCTGACGAACTCATCGTGACATCCTTCATGCTCCTCATCTTGCGGTACCTATCCTTGACCTAGGGGGCAGTGTGAGTACAACAAGGGTGAGCTCACATACGTTCATCGCTCAACAAGTTGTGGGGAATAATGTGCATGAGCTCATGGTGGGGCTCATGTGAAGTGTAAGGCTTACCAAAGAAGATGGTTAAAGCTGAGCATTGCTTTTAAAGTTGGTCAAAATTTTATTTAGTGTCGGCGTTTCGACCCGGGGGGGTCCCTGGACCGACGAGTAAATTGTCGCTGCGTGCCCCAGCCCAGATGGGTTGGCGCGAGACGGAACACAAAGGGGGAAAACCGCGGCTCCGTGTTATCCTGTGCCAGAGTGGGTGCGCTTGCAGTAGGGGTTACAAGCGTTCGCGAGGGAGAGAGAGAGAGTCCCGCGCGACCACCTTCCGTATGAGGGCCCTGGCCCTTTCTTTTATAGATGCAAGGAGAGGGTCTAGGTGTACAATGGGGGTGTAGCAATATACTAACGTGTCCGGCAGATAGGAGCCAGAACCCTATGTACATGCCAACGTGGCTGTCGGAGAGGTGTTAGAGCCCTGTATACGTGGTGTCGTGGTCGTCGGAGGAGCGTTTGAGCCCTATAGAAGCACAGCTGTCGGGGCTGTTGGGACCTTGCTGACGTCTCCTTGCTTCCGTAGGGGGCCGAGAGCTACCGTCGTCATGGACGCACGCGGGGAGCCATCATTACTTGTTACCGGGGCGAGCCTGGATGGGACGCCGGTCTTGTTCCCCCGTAGCCTGAGCTAGCTAGGGGTAGGGTAATGATGTACCCCCTGCGGCGTGGTTGCGCCGAGCCCAAGGTCGGGCGAGGCGGAGACTCCTCCTGAGGCCGAGGCCGTGGTCGGGCGAGGACGCGATTCCTCCCGAGGTCGAGGTTGAGGCTGGGCCCTGGGGTCAGGCGAGGCGGAGACCACCTTCCGAGGTCGAGGTTGAGGCTGAGCCCTGGGGTCGGGCGAGGCGGAGACCACCTTCCGAGGTCGAGGCGGGGGCCGAGCCCTAGGGTCGGGCGAGACGTAGACTTCTCCTGAGGCCGAGGCCCAAGGTCAGGCGAGGCGGAGCTTCCTGTGGCGCCTAAGGCTGGACTCAGCTGCTGTCAGCCTCACCCTGGTGGGTGGCACAACAGTCGGAGAGGGGCGAGCAGCGCTGTTTTCCTATCAAGTTAGTCAGTGGGAGGGCGAAGTGACTGCGGTCACTTTGACCTTGCCGACTGAGGCACGCGTGTCAGGATAAGGCGCCAGGCGATCCTTGCATTGAATGCGCCTGCGATACGGTCGGTTGGTGAGGCGATTTGGCCAAGGTTGCTTCACTACAAAGCCTACCCGAGCTGGGCTTCGGGCGAGTCGAGGGTGCGCCCGTTGCTTGAGGAGGCCCTCGGGCGAGGCATGAATTCGCCTGGGACTACTGTTTTTGCCCGAGGCTGGGCTCGGGCGAGGCGAGATTGTGTCCCTTGAGTAGGCGAAGCCTTGACCTGAATTGCGCCCATCAGTCTCTGCAGTTTGCGCTGACGGTGATTACCAGCCGAGTTTAGGAGTGTTGGGGGTACCCCTAATTATGGTACCCGACAGTAGCCCTCGAGCCTCAAAGGGAGTGTTGGTACTCGCTTGGAGGCTTTGTCGCACTTTTTAGCAAGGGGACCGACCTTTCTCGGTTGTATTTTGTTCCGGTGGGTGCGCGCGAGCGCACCCACCGGGTGTAGCCCCCGAGGCCTCGGAGGAGTGGTTTGACTCCTCCGAGGTCTTAATGCCTTTCGTGATGCCTTGGCCGGTCTGGTTGTTCCCTCATGCGATCTAATCGTAGTCCGGGAGCATGGTCAGGTTCCGAGTTTCCAGGCTGGTTTGTTGACGCTGTCAACGGTTTGGCCGGAGCCGGGTTTGCAAGAGCAGCCCCCGAGCCTCTGCACAGAGCGAGAGGATGATCAAGGACTGACTCGGCTTTTATCATACTCCCCTTCGTCGCCTTTCCGCAAGGAGGAGGGGGGGGGGGGGAAGCGCCATGTTGCCCTCGGAGGGCACCGAACATGGTGTCTCCAGTGAGTTGCTAACGGGTGATCCGAGTGGACGCCCGTGCCTCGTTCGATAAGGGTCGGCTAGTGGCCCAGAGGCGTGCTCCAAAAGTACCTACAGGTGATTTGCCGGACCCGGTCCCGTTCGATAGGGTCTGAGGGCTCGATGCCTCCCTCTGATGGGACTCCGTTACAAAATCGCTCCTGCTAGTCTCGAAAATGTCCTAGGGTACCTCGGGAGCATAGCCCGAGCCTCGGCCATGTATCGGACGTACCCAGAGTCATCCCTCGTTCTGCGTGCTCTGGGGCGGTTGTCGAACCCTTCGAGGGGCCAGCCTTCGAACCCCTAATCAGTAGTGGGTGCGGAGCCCGAGTGCTCTGAGGCGGCTGTCGAACCCTTCCGAGGGGCCAGCCTTCGAACCTCTGATCAGTAATGAGCCTGAAGCCCGAGTGCTCTGGGGCGGCTGTCGAACCCTTCCGAGGGGCCAGCCTTCGAACCCCTGATCAGTAGGAGGGCTCGGGGCCCGCTTCCTTCGTGGAGAAGGATCCCTTTTGAAATATCCCCTTTCCCGGTCCCTGTAGCAAGAGAGAGAAAGGGGACGAAGAAAAGGATACAAATTTAAACGATGTGGCGCATCTTTTTTGACGCGGTCATCATGGCGGAGGTGAAACGTCGCCCGCTTCGCCTGCCAAAGGTGTCGCTTGCCCTGCCACGAAGTTAATGCGACGGGACGAGTGGTTCGCGGGGCAGCCGTTGCGCGTGCGCGAGTCGTTCGAGGAACGGGCGTTTCGCCTTCGAGTTTGAATTTCGCGGCGGGTTCGGGCGAAGTGTTGAACGGGTCTTGCCCGGGCCTTTATATACCCGGAAGAGGGACCGGTGGTGGTTCTTTACTCTGCTGCTCGCCTCCTGCTTTGGTTTCCGCAACCTAAGGGAATAGCCAGAGAAAGAAAACCGCACACCTTGTCCACTCCGCCACCGCCCCCTTCGTTTGGCGATGGCCGACCGGGTGACCGTCGTTCCACCGCGTGACCCATGGCCTTTCTCCACCGTCACGGTGGACGATCTGGAGGCCCTTGTCACCGATGGTTTGCTTCGTCCCCTCTCTGGTGACCCGTAGCCGGAGTGGATGGTCCCTCCGAGCGGGGCCGACCCGACCCCTCCGCCGGGGTATGTGCTGAGTTTCGTCTCCTTCCATGAGCGGGGGTTTGGAGTGCCAGCAAGCCATTTCATGCGGGCGCTCCTGCATTACTACGGGGTGGAGCTGCACAACTTCAACCCCAACTCCATTGCGCAAGCGGCCATCTTCGCGGCGGTTTGCGAAGGCTTTTTGGGGATCGACCCCCACTGGGATCTGTGGACCCATCTCTTCTCCGCGGAGCTTTTTGCCTTGACGATGGGGGAAAAGAAGGTCCGCATGGCGGTGCGGGCCGGTGGCTGCACCCTCCAGTTGAGGCAGGCGCGCGCGCAATAGTACATCCCCGCCATCCTTGTGTCTTCGAACAAGGGGTGGTAGCGCCGATGGTTTTACCTCCGGAATGACGATGGAAGGCTCCCGTCGTTTTCTCAATGAGTGGTGACTGCCGCCGGAAGCAACTGGCTCTATGGGGCCACGCGCGAGAAATAGGAGAAACTCCAGCCCCTTTTGGAGGCCTTGCTGGAGTTACGAGATGGGGGGCTCACCGCCGCGGGGGTGGTTGCCGCCATCCATCGCCGGAGGGTGCTTCCCTTGGCAGAGAGGCGGTTGCCGCTCTCGGAGATGATGCCGGGGGTCGACTTGGAGGGTTCGCAAATGTCCTCGGTCTCCCTCTCTGCCGATGACCTCCGCAGGCGGGTAGCGGGCACGGTAGGGAGGCTGGACGCCGGTGCCCTTACCCAGCCCTTGATGTGTCCCGAGAGTGGGTGCGTGTCCCTGGTGAGTGTCCGCTCCTTCTCCTATCTTGTGTTAGGTTGCCTTTGATTCTCATAGTCAGGATTTCCGTTCGTCTCCAGGAGTTGGGGTTTTACAAGCCTTCCCTGCCACCGGTCCCGGAGGACGCGGTGGACCGAGCCGCGCGGAGGGTCGCTGTGGAGAAGAAGAAGGAGAAGAAGGACGCGGAAAAGGCTCGGGCTCGCGAGCGGATGTGGGCTCGGGACGCCTTGGAGAGGCGCCGTCGGAGGCAGGAGAGGGACGGGCTCCCGAGGGAGCCGTCGCCGGAGACGCCTGACGACGACGATGACGACGATGATGATGAAGACGATGACATGGCAGCCCGCCTTGGCCTCAGCCCGGATCTAAGGCTGGGCCAGGGGTCGTCGAGCCAGCCCCCGAGTGGGCTGGCGCCGTCAGTATCTGGGGCCGGGACATCAGGGTCCCGGTCCGAAGAGCAGGGGCAGGCTGAGGGGGTACTTGACCCCTTGGCCGAGGTAGTTAAGGTGACTCCAGGGAGTCGGGCCGACCTGCTTGTCTCCCAAGAGCGGTCGCTCGTGCCGGCTGTATAGAAGGTTGATCCTCGGGCCGTTGTGACGGCGCATGGGCAGGGCATCCCTTCGGCGCCCTGGGCACCCGAAGTGGGAACGGCGCCGAAGCTGGCAGCAGGGCGAACCTCGGCGGCGCTTGCTGGGACCGAGGCCCGAGGGGCCTCCCCGCAGGCACGATTGGCCTTGGCCCGGAGCGGGTAAGTTTATGAGGATACCTCTGTTTTGGCTCCTTCTTCGTGTGTCCTGATCCTGCTTTACTTTTTCCTCTTAGCAAACGGAGGCACGGTTCGGCCGGTCTGGTTCCCAGGAAGGCCCTTAAGACGGTGCCGGCTTCTGTAGCCAGTGCCGCATCGCGCCACGCCGGTTGGCTGGCCTCCGCACAAGACGCCCTCAAGCGGGGGGCCCAGGCGGTGCGAATTGCCATGGGGCAAGCCCCCCAGGCCGACACCTCCGTTGGGGCGGCCATCGTGCCGGGGGAGGCTGCTGGCGTGGCCGTGGCCCTTAGCCCACCTGACGCGTTGCCGGTGCCAGCCCCAGCTTCTGCCGAGGCCGTTGCTGTTTTGCTCGTGGAGCCACCCGTCGCCGCTGATGCTGGGATGGCTGAGGTGCCACTTCTCGAGGTCGTCTCTGACCTTCCCAGTCTCGACCATAAGGAGGGGGCGGCCACCGTTGCCGAGGTCGGTGATCGGAAGCCCACCTCCTTAGCCGAGGTGGTACCCGATGCGTCGACTGCAGGGGGTCCCGACGCCTTGGAGGAGGGGTGCGCAGAATCATGGCCCGTCTTAGGGAGCGGCGACATCATCCCCGCGCGGCGCGATCCCAACGAGTGGCGTGGGCAGGCGCTCCGGTTCTGGACCCGTGGCGCCTCGAAACCCCTCTTCGTCCTTGACGACGAGCGGGAGGAGCAGTCTCGGGATGAGCTCCGTGAGTATGCCGAGGCAGCGATGGGGTCGCTTCGGTCGACCATGGAGATCCTTTCCAGGGACGTTCCCAGGGTCCTCCGGGTGAGGATTTCAGGCATACATTTCGCGTGACCAGGGCATTATTTGTGACACCCTGCTTCCCTTCTTCAGGATCTGACGGATCTGAGCACTGCCAAGTCGCTGTTCATCCGCCACGAGACTGGTGTCTGGGGTTCGCTGCGGTTCCTGAGGGTCGCGCTTAACGAGGCTACCAAACGCCTTGCCCAACGGAGCACCGAGGCGGCGGACCTCCGGTTGCTCTATGATGAGCTGGAGGTGGAGGCAGTGGTGGCGCGGGCAGAGGCGGCGTCGGCACGGGCGGAGGCGCAGCAGCGGCAGCTGGAGCTTGGCCAGGTCATTGGTGAGCGGGACCAATCTCGGAACCAGGCTGCCGAGGCTGTAAGCCGGGCCGAGGTCCTTGGGGGGCAGCTAGCCGAGGTGTCTGCTCGGGCCGGAGCCCTTGCGGAGGACCTGGCCGTGGTGGTCGGGTCTGCCCAGTCCGCCCAAGCCGCAGCCTCGGAGCAGCATGCCCGGGCTGAAGGTATGTTTCGGCCGCTTTGTGACTTCGATTCATCTTCTTTCTTCAACTCGCGTCTGAAGAATTCTGTTTGGCTGTTTGCAGAGTTCGAGACAGCTCTCAGCGAGTCCATCAAGGCTCTTGCCCAGGCGGCTGAGCAGAAGGAGGCCGACCGCGTGGCCATGTCCGAAGCTATCTCGGCCTTCTGCCAGGTCTTTGGCCTCGATGATGTCCCCTCGGGTAGCTCCCCCCCAGAGTCGCCAGCGGGCCTTGGGCGGCCATGTGCGCGACAGACTCCGCGAGGCGCTGCATCACGGCGTTAGGCGGGCCTTCACCGTACTCGCTTCCCACTACGACGTGGATCTGGAGCGGGTCAGCGAGGGGTACTGTCTACCCGACGAAGATGAGGCTGCCTTAGCCGAGGTCCAGAGGCTTGACGCGGCCGTCACGGGCCCAAGCGCGGTGCTGGCGTCCTCCTTCGAGGTGGAGATCCTTCCGCCCGTGTCGCCGTCCGAGGTCGGGCCAGATCTCACCGAGGGTGGAGACGACGCCGAGGGTGGAGATGAAGACGAGGGTGCCGCTCCTCTCCTGGGTGATGCCTGATTCTGCCGGAGCAGTCTGTTTGGAGCATGCATGTGTCTTTCGTGGCTGCCGAGGCCTAAACACTTTGTTGTCGTGTTATAAAGATGCGTTTATTTTCCTCTCGTTTCGAGTATCCGGACTTGTTTGTCAGTAGCAAAATCGTTTATCCGAGTAAGAGTTACTTTTTGCGGAAGGAGACAAGTGAGGTATCCATATCCCGGAGGCGTAGGAGTCCCTCGGCTCGGTCGGCCTTGCCGCTTACGTGCGCTCTTACTCGTTCTGCTATTGATATAGTCAGAAAGCACGAAAGTCGTTTTGGTAGAAAACTTTTCCGAGGAAAATTTTGACGCAGAGGGGGTTCCCCCCTTCTAGCCCCCGAGGGAGGGTCGGCTTTGCCGAGGCAAGGCTGACCCTTCCTTGACAGTTAGACTTTATTTGTGTATGTATAGAAAACGAGGTATATGAACGACTTGAAAACATCTTAAGGGTAAAAGCGACGTAGCTGTCGGATGTTCCAAGCATTGCTGTAGACCTCGCCTTGATTGTTGGTCAGCTTGTATGTTCCGGGCTTCAAAATCTTGGCGATGATGAATGGCCCCTCCCAGGGAGGAGTAAGCTTGTGGCGCCCTCGGGCGTCTTGCCGCAGCCGAAGCACCAAGTCTCCTACTTGGAGGTCTCGAGGCCGAACCCCTCGGGCGTGGTAGCGTCGCAGAGACTGCTGATATCGCGCCGAGTGTAGCAAGGCCACGTCCCGAGCTTCTTCCAGCTGGTCCAGCGAGTCTTCTCGGCTGGTCTGGTTGCTTTGGTCGTCGTACGCCCATGTCCTCGGGGAACCGTATTCTAAGTCTGTGGGCAAGACAGCCTCGGCCCCATAGACTAGAAAGAACGGTGAGAAACCCGTGGCTCGGCTTGGCGTCGTCCTCAGACTCCAGACCACCGAGGGTAGTTCCTTCATCCACCGCTTGCCGAACTTGTTGAGGTCGTTGTAGATCCTCAGCTTAAGTCCCTGCAGAATCATGCCGTTGGCACGCTCCACCTGCCCATTTGTCATGGGGTGAGCCACGACGGCCCAGTCCACCCGGATACGGTGGTCCTCGCAGAAGTCTAGGAACTTCTTGCCAGTGAACTGGGTGCCATTGTCGGTGATGATGGAGTTCGGGACCCCGAAGCGATGGATGATGTTGGTGAAGAACGCCACCGCCTGCTCGGACCTGATGCTGGTTAGGGGCCGGACCTCGATCCACTTGGAGAATTTGTCGATGGCGACCAGCAGGTGCGAGAAGCCCCCGGGTGCCTTCTGCAAGGGACCGACGAGGTCCAGACCCCACACAGCAAACGGCCAAGTGATGGGTATTGTCTGCAGGGCCTGAGCGGGTAGGTGCGTTTGTCTCGCGTAGAATTGACACCCCTGGCAGGAGCGTACAATCCTAGTGGTGTCGGCCATCGCGGTCGTCCAGTAGAAGCCTTGCCGGAAGGCGTTCTCGACGAGGGCTCGAGGTGTTGCGTGGTGACCGCAAGCCCCCGAGTGTATCTCCTGCAATAGCTCCTGCCCTTCGGCGATGGATATGCATCGTTGGAGAATGCCTGAGGGGCTGCGGTGGTAGAGCTCCTTTTCATCGCCCAGTAAGATGAACGACTTGGCGCGCCGCGCCAGTCGCCGAGCTTCGGCTTTGTCGAGGGGGAGCTCTCCTCGGTGGAGATATCGTAGGTACAGGGTCTGCCAGTTTCGATTATGCGTGACCCCATTCCGCTCTCCCTCGACACGCAGTGCCCCACCCTCGGCAGCCGAGGGTGCCTCGGGCTGGGCCGAGGCCTCCTCGGGCTGGGTCGAGGCTTCCTCGGGCTGGGCCGAGGCTTCCCCGGGCTCGGGCGTGTCGTCGGTCTTGACGGAGGGTTGATGTATGTCTCTAGAGAAGACATCCGGGGGAACCGTTGTCCGCCCCGAGGCTATCTTAGCCAGCTCATCCGCAGTCTCGTTGTACCATCGGGCGACGTGGTTGAGCTCGAGACCGTAGAACTTGTCTTCCAGGTGCCGAACCTCATCGCAGTAGGCCTCCATCTTCCGGTCACGGCAGTGGGAGTTCTTCATGGCTTGGTCGATGACAAGCTGCGAGTCGCCACGAGCGTCGAGGCGCGGAACCCCTAGCTCGATCGCGATGCGCAACCCGTTAACCAGAGCCTCGTACTCGGCCACGTTGTTTGACGCCGGGAAATGGAGGCGTAGCACGTAGCGGAGGTGCTTCCCGAGGGGTGAGATGAAGAGCAGGCCCGCACCTGCTCCTGTTTTCATCAGCGACCCATCGAAGTACATGGTCCGGAGTTCTGGTTGGATTGGAGCTGTTGGTAGCTGGGTGTCGACCCATTCAGCCACGAAGTCTGCCAAGACTTGGGACTTGATGGCCTTCCGAGGAGCGAACGAGATTGTCTCATCCATGATCTCCACCGCCCACTTTGCTATCCTACCCGAGGCCTCTCGGCACTGGATGATCTCCCCCAGGGGGAAGGATGACACCACAATCACCAGATGAGACTCGAAGTAGTGTCGCAACTTTCGCCGCGTCAGAACTACTGCGTACAATAGCTTCTGAATTTGCGGGTAGCGGATCTTGGTCTCGGATAGTACTTCGCTGATGAAGTAGACCGGCCTCTGGACGAGCAGTGCATGCCCTTCTTCCCGTCTCTCAACTACGATCGCGGCGCTGACCACTTGAGTGGTTGCGGCTACGTAGATCAAGAGGGCTTCTCCTGCAGCGGGGGCACCAAGATGGGCGCACTTGTAAGGAGTGCCTTTAAGTTTCCGAGGGCTTCCTCAGCCTCGGGGGTCCAAGAGAAGCGCTCGGTCTTCCTTAAGAGGCGATACAAGGGTAGGCCTCTTTCGCCGAGGCGCGAGATGAAGCGGCTCAGAGCCGCAAGGCATCCCATGACCCTTTGTACTCCTTTCAAGTCTTTGATAGGCCCCATGTTGGTGATGGCTGCGATTTTCTCCAGGTTGGCCTCGATGCCCCGCTCGGAGACGATGAACCCCAGGAGCATGCCTCGGGGGACTCCGAAGACACATTTCTCGGGGTTGAGTTTCACGCCCTTCGCCCTCAGACACTTGAATGTCGTTTCAAGGTCAGAGAGGAGGTCGGAGGCTTTTCTCGTCTTGACTACGATGTCATCGACGTAAGCCTCGACCGTTCGGCCGATGTGCTCTCCGAACACGTGGTTCATGCACCTTTGGTATGTCGCACCTGCATTCCTCAAACCAAATGGCATAGTAATATAGCAGTACATGCCAAAAGGTGTGATGAAAGAAGTCGCGAGCTGGTCGGACTCTTTCATCTTGATTTGGTGATACCCTGAGTAGGCGTCGAGGAATGACAGGGTTTCGCACCCAGTAGTGGAATCCACGATTTGATCGATGCGAGGTAGAGGGTAGGGAACCTTCGGACATGCTTTGTTTAGACTAGTGTAGTCTACACACATCCTCCATTTCCCACCTTTCTTTTTCACAAGCACAGGGTTGGCTAACCATTCGGGATGGAATACCTCTTTGATGAACCCCGCAACCATCAGATTGTGGATCTCCTCGCCTATGGATCTGCGCTTTTCTTCGTCGAAACGGCGCAGAGGCTGCTTCACAGGTTGGGCTCCAGCTCGGATATCCAGTGAGTGCTCGGCGACATCCCTCGGTATGCCAGGCATGTCCGAGGGACTCCACGCAAAAACCTCGGCGTTCACGCGGAGAAAGTCGATGAGCACTGCTTCCTATTTGGGGTCGAGCTCGAAGCCGATCCAGACTTGCTTGGAGGCGTCGTTGCTGGGGTCGAGAGGGACGGACTTAACCGCCTCTGCTGGCTCGAAGTTGCCGGTGTGGCGCTTCGCATCTGGCACCTCCTTGGAGAGGTACCCCAGGTCGGCGATGAGGGCCTCGGACTCGGCGAGGGCCTCGGCGTACTCCACACACTCCACGTCGCATTCGTACGCGTGTCGGTATGTGGATCCGACGGTGATGACCCCGTTGGGGCCCGGCATCTTGAGCTTGAGGTAGGTGTAGTTGGGGACAGCCATGAACTTGGCGTAGCATGGTCTCCCCAGCACCGCCTCGGAACCCGACCACCTCGAACGTGAGGGTTTCCTTTCGGAAGTTGGAGGGAGTCCTGAAGCAGACGGGCAGATCGAGTTGTCCAAGGGGCTGGATGCGCTTCCTAGGGATGATCCCGTGAAAGGGCGCCGCACCGGCCCGGATCGTGGACAGATCGATCTGCAAGAGCCCGAGGGTCTCGGCGTAGATGATGTTGAGGCTGCTGCCTCCGTCCATGAGGACCTTGGTGAGCCTGACGTTGCCGATGACGGGGTCGACAACGAGCGGGTACTTTCCTGGGCTCGGCACGCGGTCGGGGTGGTCGCCTTGGTCGAAGGTGATGGGCTTGTCGGACCAGTCTAGGTAGACTAGCGCCGCCACCTTCACCGAGCAGACCTCCTGGCGCTCCTGCTTGCGGTGTCAAGCCGAGGCGTTCGCCACTTGCCCACCGTAGATCATAAAACAGTCGTGGACCTCGGGGAACTCCTTTGCCTTGTTGCCCTCCTTCTTGTCGCTGTCATGGCCTTTGCCACCTTCCGCCGAGGGCTCGACCTTATGGAAGTAGCGCCGAAGCATGACGCATTCCTCAAGGGTGTGCTTGACGGGACCCTGATGATAGGGGCACGACTCCTTGAGCTTCTTGTCGAACAGGTTGGCCCCTCCGGGAGGCTTCCGAAGGTTCCTGTGCTCGGCGGCAGCGACAAGATCTGCATCGGCGGCGTCGCGTTTCGCTTGCGACTTCTTCTTGCCTTTCTTCTTCACGCCGTGCAGGGCGGACGCCTCGGGGACGTCTTCCTGCTGGCGTCCCTGAGGCTGCTTGTCCTTCCGAAAGATGGCCTCGACCGCCTCCTGACCAGAGGCGAACTTGGTGGCGATGTCCATCAACTCGCTCGCCCTGGTGGGAGTCTTGCGACCCAGTTTGCTCACCAGGTCGCGGCAAGTGGTGCCGGCGAGGAACGCGCCGATGACATCCGAGTCGGTGATGTTGGGCAGCTTGGTGCGCTTCTTCGAAAACCGCCGGATATAGTCCCGCAGGGATTCCCCTGGCTGCTGGCGGCAGCTTCGGAGATCCCAGGAGTTCCTAGGGTGCACGTATGTGCCCTAGAAGTTTCCAGCGAAGGCTTTGACCAGATCGTCCCAGTTGGAGATCTGCGCAGGAGGCAGATGCTCTAGCTAGGCTCGGGCGGCGTCGAAGAGGAACAGGGGGGGGTTGCAGATGATGAGGTTGTCATCATCCGTTCCACCTAGCTGGCAGGGCAGCCGGTAGTACGCAAGCCACAGTTCCGGCCTTGTTTCCCCCGAGTACTTGGTGATGGTAGTCGGGGCTCGGAACCGGGTCGGGAATGGCGCCCGTCGTATGGCCCGACTGAAGGCTTGCGGACCAGGTGGTTCGGGCGAGGGGCTCCGATCCTCCCCACTGTCGTAGCATCCCCCACGCCTGGGGTGGTAGCCTCGGCGCACCTTTTCGTCGAGGCGGGCTCGACGGTCGTGGCGGCGGTGCTCGTTGCCGAGGCGACCCGGGGCCGCAGGCGTCGCGTCCCGTGTGCGCCCGGTGTGGACCGAGGCTTCCCACATGAATCGGGAAGTCGTGGCGCGATGCTCTGGGGGGTACCCTTGCCTTCTGGAGGCAGAGCTCTCGGCCCGTCAGACTGTGGCATCCTCTAGGAGATTCTTGAGTTCTCCCTGGATACGCTGCCCCTCGGTGGTGGATGTCTCCGGCATCGCTCGGAGTAGTATTGCCGCTGCAGCCAGGTTCTGGCCGACCCCACTGGAAGCCGGGGGTAGCCTTGCCCTAGCATCGTTAGTGATACGGCGCTGGATGTCCTGGGCCTGATGACGCGCTTCTCTGGCTAGTGCTCGGCCTACTCACTCTTGCTTGATGTTTTGCCGGAGCTGCACAAGTTGTCCTGCTTCCTCGTCGAGCTTGGCCTGCATCTCGCGGATTTGCTCGAGCTGTGTGTCCTGACCCCCCGCAGGGACTAGGACCACAGCTAGCTCCCGCAGGATGTCAACGCGAGGCGCAGGCCCAGGGGGATCATCGTCCTCCGGCATACCAAGGTGGTTGCCTTCGTCGTGACCCCCTAGATCGATGTGGAAACATTCGCGACTTGGGCCACAACCTTCGTCGTCAAGGCTGTGGCCATCATCAGAGCAATCAGAGAGGCAGTAGTCACATGCGGTCATGAAGTCTCGCATGGCCCTAGGATTACCGAGCCCGGAGAAATCCCAACCAGAATCGGGCTCGTCTTCTTCCTCGGAACCCGGGGGCCTGTAGGTCGAGACGGCCGTCAGTCGGTCCCAGGTCGACCACATATGGTACCTGGAAGGTTAGGATATGCCTTTATGAAAGCGCTTACCGAAGCGGGATCGCTTGGTGGATCAAAGCTGAATCTAAAAGGCACAAGGTGGAAAACGGACGGTACCTCTCAATCGATGGATGGTGATGAAGTCGCGTCGGGGACGGACTGCACCGTTATCTCAGGTACGAGGCTAACGCCCAGCAGGCCCTTCGCGAGCGTGCTGGCGTCATCTGTCCGCTTGGGGTTGGCGTGTTGCGGGGAAACGACACTCGTCGTCGTCTCAGGCGCGAGGTCAACACCCGACGTGTCCCCAGCTGGGGTGCCGGCGCCGTCGACTCGCTCGACAGCCGACGAGGTGCCACCTCCTGCTTGGCCACGGTTGCCCCGCCTCCTCCTGCGGCGAGGGAGGCGACGGGACAAACCCGGATGCTGCTCTTCCGCCATGGGGGGAAGACGTCGCCGAGTCCGCCGCCGCCGGGCGGGCTGACGACCGTTGTTGTCGCTGTCGCGCTGCAGGGGAAGGAGTACCATGTCGTAGCTGCCGTCGAGGGACATGAACTCGAGACTCCCGAAACGGAGCAGCATCCCGGGCTGAAGAGGTTGCTGGAGACTACCCATCTGGAACTCGACGGGAAGTTGTTCGTCAACATGCAGCAGGCCCCTACCTGGCCAACTGTCGGCATTTCGACCCCGGGGGGGGTCCCTGGACCGACGAGTAAATTGTTGTTGCGTGCCCTAGCCCAGATGGGTTGGCGCGAGACGGAACACAAAGGGGAAAACCGCGGCTCCGTGTTATCCTGCGCCAGAGTGGGTGCACTTGCAGTAGGGGTTACAAGCGTTCACGAGGGAGAGAGAGAGTCCCGCGCAACCACCTTCCGTATGAGGGCCCTGGCCCTTCCTTTTATAGATGCAAGGAGAGGGTCTAGGTGTACAATGGGGTGTAGCAATATGCTAACGTGTCCGGCAGATAGGAGCCAGAACCCTATGTACATGCCAACGTGGCTGTCGGAGAGGTGCTAGAGCCTTGTATACGTGGTGTCGTGGCCGTCGGAGGAGCGTTTGAGCCCTGTAGAAGCACAGCTGTCGGGGCTGTTGGGACCTTGCTGACGTCTCCTTGCTTTCGTAGGGGGCTGAGAGCCACCGTCGTCATGGACGCACGCGGGGAGCCATCATTACTTGTTACCGGGGCGAGCCTGGATGGGACGCCGGTCTTGTTCCCCCGTAGCCTGAGCTAGCTAGGGGTAGGGTAATGATGTACCCCCTGCAGCGTAGTCGGTCTGAGCCCAAGGTCGTGCGAGGCGGAGACTCCTCCTGAGGCCGAGGCCGGGGTCGGGCGAGGACGCGATTCCTCCCAAGGTCGAGGTTGAGGCCGGGCCCTGGGGTCGGGCGAGGCGGAGACCACCTTCCGAGGTCGAGGTTGAGGCCGAGCCCTAGGGTCGGGCGAGGCGGAGAGCACCTTCCGAGGCCGAGGCGGGGGCCGAGCCCTGGGGTCGGGCGAGACAGAGACTTCTCCTGAGGCCGACGCCCAAGGTCGGGCGAGGCGGAGCTTCCTGTGGCGCCTGAGGCTGGACTCAGCTGCTGTCAGCCTCACCCTGGCAGGTGGCACAGCAGTCGGAGAGGGGCGAGCGGTGCTATTTTCCTGTCAAGTCAGTCAGTGGGAGGGCGAAGTGACTGCGGTCACTTCGACCTTGTCGACTGAGGCACGCGTGTCAGGATAAGGCGCCAGGCGATCCTTGCATTGAATGCGCCTGCGATACGGTCGGTTGGTGAGGCGATTTGGCCAAGGTTGCTTCACTACGAAGCCTGCCCAAGCTGGGCTTCGGGTGAGTCGAGGGTGCGCCCGTTGCTTGAGGAGGCCCTCGGACGAGGCGTGAATTCGCCTGGGACTACTGTTTTTGCCCGAGGCTAGGCTCGGGCGAGGCGAGATTGCGTCCCTTGAGTAGGCGAAGCCTTGACCTGAATTGCGCCCATCAGTCTCTGCAGTTTGCGCTGATGGTGATTACCAGCCGAGTTTAGGAGTGTTGGGGGTACCCCTAATTATGGTACCCGACAATTAGCAGTTACTTAGTATAAGTAGATATCAACCCAAATAAGATATCACAATTAATAATAACACCCACGATGCAAATGACAGATTAAGTTTAATTCCATAAGTCAATCATGTGAGGGTTCGAGCCACTCATGATCGTGAGCACGGCTGATATACCAGTTTTACACTCTGCAAAGGTTGCACATCTTTACCCACAAGTCATGTTACCAATGCCACGGGGTCATGAATCCCAAACATCTCTATCGAGGAGAGAGACAAAGTAGGGTAGCACTACGAGGCCTTTACAAAGTTCCACTAGCTTCAGAAAACCCTCTACGGTTTCTGAGAAGGGCGATATAGGAATCCCTCGTCCGAAAAGGCATCGGAGCATGATCGACCAGAGATTAGTGGCGGATCCTGTCGGTGTTTTGGGTCCAACCGCACACCCGGGGTTGCCCCTCAAGGTCTTTTTAGGAGTAGGACGATGTTGCCGACTGTAGCTTGATGGTTCGTGCAGGGCGCACGAGAAACTGTGAACAATGATGTACAGGTTCAGGCCGCTTAGAGATGCGTAACACCCTACGTCCTGGCGGGAATGCTTTTATGTGGTGGATTATAAGGGAACTCTCTAGTGTAAGGAACATAGAGAGTCGAGGTGGATGGTTGAGTAGTGAGTTCGATCGATCTAAAGGGGTGCCCCTAGGCCTTATATATTCGACCGTGGGGCAATACATGCAGATATGATAACAATGCGCACCTAAGAAATAGTGAACCGATTGAGTCTATCTTCCTATAGTTCCGCCGACTCATCCTCGCTTGGTTCCGTTGTACGGGGTTCCAGCGCGGGAAAGTCGGGTCTCTGTGGTGGTTACTCGCTCGACGTTGTTGGGCCATCTGGGTTCACGCCGATCCGACCTTGTGTCGATCCGCTTCACTGGTCATTCCTCCCCAGGCCCACGAAGGGATGACCATACGATTTATTGGGCCCTTGGGCCTTTCATGAGGTCTTTTATCCTTCCAGTGGACCCGGGGGATATCTGTCCCCCACAAGCCCCCGATCTTTGGGTTGATTTTGAAATAATCGGCCCAAATATCCTAGGTCCAGCTTGCGGTCTTTGTTTATGACAGGAAATGCTTTCTGGGTAATTTGGTAAAAACGATTCCTTACTATCTCCTTCTGCTTTTATCACTCGAAAATTGGTGTTCTGTCTCAGACTCGCGCTTCGGAGGTCAGCATTTCGTACTGTAGGACCTTGAACTTCATTGGGTGCACCGAAGGTGCACCCAGTGGGTGTAGCCCCCGAGCTTCGAGTGGATTTTTGAAAATAATCCACTCGAAGGTCTTCATTTCGAGTATTATCAGAAATCATTTTTATTTTCCACTTGCACTTTGTTGGAGGTCAGCCTTGTTTTGATCTTGCCCTATGCTTTAGAAGTCAGCATTGTCTTGACTTGAGATGACGATGTAGCCCCCGAGCTTCGAGTGGATTTTTGAAAATAATCCACTCGAAGGTCTTCATTTCGTGCCCTTTTGCTGAGAATCATCCTCTCTTTTTTCCGAATGCCTTAGAGGTCAGCATTATGTCATTGATATTATGCTTTAGAGGTCAGCGTGTATTTTGTCTTTGAGGCCGAGTTCATGATCTGCCCATATCTTGCTAGGTGGTGCAATTTATTTGATCTGCAACTGATTGGACTTTCGATAGACGTCCCCTGGCTAGTCTTCATGTCGCTTCTGTCGGTCAGACTTGTACTTCACCGGCTATATTTGGCTTTCCTTTGGTCCTTACTGATATCTCACTTTTGTCTTGAGGTATTCATTGCATGCACTGCACGGATGTGACAGTTTTGAAAAATATACTGATAATTCCTGGGCGTCCCCCCCAATGGGTGTGGGCAAGGGACGGTTTGGTACGCTGAGTGTTTTAGCAAACTGCTTCTGAGTAGTAATTTGATGTGACCGCGTGTGTAATCATATCGCCCGCGCAGTTGACTGGAGTCCCAATGGGTGTTGCGTTGCGTGAAGCGGCGTCAGCTGCCTAACGTATCTTCAGACGGTTTGAAGTGTATGTTGAATTTTTGCGACTGTTCAGTGACCGTGGTAGGAGGTGAGCGGTTGCCTTCTTCTTTTATAAATAGTGCCTTTGCCTCCCCGGTTTTTTCACATCTCTTGCTGCTTGTTTACTCTCCTCTTCTTCCCTCCACTGCCACCATGGGCAAAAGTAAGAAAGGTAGCGGTTCTTCTCCTCGCTCTGGTGACAAGCGCAAACGTGAGCCGACTCCTTCTTCGGAGGACTTCGGCGACTCGGAGTACTCGGAGGAGGAGTTCTCCTCCGAGTCCGAGGGATCCCCGGCGTTGTCTGATGATTCAGACGACTCTCAGGGGATTGTTGCGGAGGTCTGGACCTACATCCGGGCCGTCGAGCGCTCCAGGCTCGAGGGCTCGGATGAGTCGGAGTACTCCTCGGATGAGGAGGACTCCTCGGACTCGTCCGAGGAGGACAGCGGCGGCGATGGCGGTGATGGCGGCGATGACGGAGGCGACGGTGATGGCAGCGGCGACAGCGGCAGGGGCGGTGACGGCGGTAGCAAGGGCGACCATGGCAGCGGCAGCAAGGGCAGCAGCAAGGGCAGCAACAAGACCAGTGGCTAGATGCCACTGGTTTTTTAGATGTTAGTATAGATTAGAAGTAGTATAATGAAATAATGTAGTAGTAGTTAGTAGTATAGAGTAGTGAAGTGTAATGTAGTAGTAATTAGTAATATAGAGTAGTGGAGTGTAATGTAGTAGTAGGGAGGTCATCAACTCATAATGAGTTGATTTGTAAGTTCGGTAGCTTCCCTTTATAATGAAAAGTGATTTCGCTCCACTTCTGTATGTGTTATGCTGCTTTCTCGCTGTACGCCAATCAATGCGCGAGGAGTATATGTGATCATCAAATCGCCTTTCTGACTGCCTTATTTGTAATGATAGCGCTTCGGTGGTTGCGGCCGAGTCATCCGAAATCCCCTCGTTGCTTTAGGAATGACGGCCGAGTTACGATGGGTCGTGTCGGTGTTTTAGATGTAATCAGCCGAGTGATTAATGGCAACATCGACTTTTTAGAGGTAACAGCCGAGTGACTGATGGTGGCGTCGGCGTTTTAGAGGTAATAGCCGAGTTAGAACGGGCCGTGACGGCCGTTTTGGAAATAACGGCCGAGCGATGACATGGCACGCCAGCGTTTTTAGAAATAACCGCTGGGTGATGACTGGACGCTTTTTGGAAACGGTATCTGGCCTGGAAAAACCCCATATGTACTGCATCGTTGCGCGCCTCCGCTTTCCGTGCCCTAATTCTTGCTTTTCTGCATCCAAGCTTTCCTTGCGCTCGTGCGACACTGCTTCCGTTCTGCTCGCCAGCGAGATTGAGATGGCGCCCAAGCGGAAAGCATCAAGTTCATCCGCTGCTGTCATTCCTCCCATCGATCCCAACATCCAGTTGCCTTTCGCAGGTAACCATATGTCAGTTGTTTCTGAGTCTGATCTTCTCCATCTCATGTCCATCGGGGTTCTTCCTCCGAAGGAGCTCTATTCTTGGCGGGTTTGCCATGGGGTCACTGTTCCAACAGAGGACACCCACGAATCTGTCGTATATGTTCCTTTTCTTCTCCGCAGTCTTGCTCTTCCTATTTCCCCTTTTTTCGCGGTCTCCTTGATTTCTATCACTTGAATCTGACCCATCTGAACCCTAATTCCATTCTGCAAATCTCCATCTTTGTTCATTTATGTGAGGCTTTTCTTGGCATCCTGCCACACTTTGGGCTGTGGAAATATTTGTATCACTGTCGGCCTGGGATGGCCGGAGGACAGCATCAGCTGGTGGGGGGCACGAGCTTAGAGATGCGTCGCGGAAGGAAAACTGATTATCTCGATATCCCCCTTAAAGACAGCATTAAAGGATGGCGCTTGGAGTGGTTTATTGTTGAGAATCACGGAAATTCTCTCCCCCCACGGTCAGGGAGACAGCCGGATGTTCGCACTCTGAGCTGGACCGAATCCCCCACAGACCAGGATGTGGCTGAGGCAGGAGTTCTGCTAGCTAAAGTTGGATTGTTGAAGGAGAGGGGTCTGACTGCAGAAGCTGTGGTTGCTGACTTTGTCTTCAAGAACATTCAGCCATTGAAGGACAGGGCATACCCGGCCTACCTGTACCGAGGCCTAGCTGACTCCACCCGGGTCACCAATAGAAGAATTCCTGCTGTGGATTTGGTGAGCTGGCTTGAAATGATACTTAGGGGCAAGGTGTCAAATGTTGGTGCCCCTGTTGCCTACTCGGCCTGGAACTTGCCTCCTTCCAAGGCCTTTACCCATTTCGTGTCAAATCCTCCTGCTGGTGATGGCAGTTTGGGCCTTAGAGTGCGACCCTCTGTCGAAGAAGTTAGTGCTTTGGTTGCTTCGCTTGAAGAAATTCCTGATGATGAACGGCAGGTTCATTTTGAGGTGCCTTTGGATCCCAGTGATGAAGAGATAAGTGCCATGCTTGATATGTTAGCCGAGGATTCTTCTGATGCCGCTCCTACTGGAACATTGGTGGTGGCGCCTCTCCCGGAAGCTAGTAAAGCCTTGGATATTCAGAGGCCTGTCAGTGTTCGCCCGAAGCGCCCTTGCCGAGCCAATCAGCTTGATTCTCCTGCCGATGAGCAGAAAAAGAAAAAGAGACGTCTTCGGCGAGTATCTAGCTTGGATCGGGATGTTGGTCCTTCGGCTCCTGCTGTTGAGGAAGTGTCCGTGCCTGAATTTACCGATGCTGACCCCAATGGGTGTGATCCATCTGACGCTGACCCCAATGGGTGTGCTGTCTGTGTTGCTGATGAAAATGAGGAGGAGGAAGAAGATGAGATCCCTCTGACTCGGAAGAACAGTCGGCGCTACGTAGCCAGTGGGGAAAGTAGTGGAGTTCCTTCTCCTGCTCTGTCTGCCCTCATTGGTCTACAAGAATTGTCTTTGGCGAACTTTGATCAAACTCTTGAAGATATGGTTCCAGAGGATCTGTTATCAGAGCCGGCGGATGGTGACGCGATGGATGTTTGTGCTGATGTGTTCGACGCCGGGTTGGGGTCATCCCGGGTAGCGTCCCACGCCTCATCGACCTTGGAGCGCGGTCTTGAGGGTCAGGAAACTGACTTGGATTGTCCTGCTCCCATGGAAGTGACTGAGGGACCTTCAGCCTTAGAGGTGGCTGCTGCAGAGAACTCGGCCCTCAAGGATGGTGTTGGTGCTCACCCAGCCCCCGAGGGTGTTGCCGGGGGTGACTCGGCTCGGATGGGTAGCGTGAACTGTGACCCAGCCCCCGAGGGTGTTGCCGGAGACGATCTGGCTCGAATGGGTGGCGCGAACTATGACCCAGCCCCCGAGGGTGTCCGAGCGGGTTCTCCCTCTTGTACTTCCATGTATGTTCACGTAGGATCTCCTTCACATTCTGGTTGCATGGTGGTAGCCCAAGCCTTTGGTCAAGGAGTCGCTTTAGAGGCTAGCGTACCTGACGACAAAGTTTTGGGTTCTGCTGATGACACTGAATTGGTTCCTGCTGATTCATTGCGAGTTGCTCCGGGTGGCGATCCTTCGCCGAGCCTTCAGCTGATCTCTCACGATTTGGGGGTTCCCTCATTCTTCTCCAACCTCCAGGTATTTGTGGTTTATCCTAGTCTGATTTTTACACCAGATAAACTGCTGTTATTATACTCATCTGTTCTTAATATCAGGCATTGGTGGATGGGATGTCTAGTCAGCTGAAGTTGCAGGGTGCTTCTGTTCCAGAAGGAGCTTTGTCTCTGGCGCGTTGGAATCCGGTGCTGCTTCAGTGGCGTGTTTCTGACTTAGAGGCGGCGAATACTGGTTAGTGCTTTTCTGCTTCTTTTCGGCTACCTTATTAAACTGCTTCTTACTTTAACCCTTTTGCTTGACTGTTTCCCGCTAGATATGGCTCGACAGTTTTCTGTCCTTGAAGAGAAACATTCCCAAAGTCATGCTGAATTGGTCCGGTGGTGTTCCGATCTTGAGGAAAAGTATTCCCAAGGTCAGACTGAGCTAGCCTAGGTTTCTGCTGCTCTGAACGATGCCAACGTGCTGAACTCTACTCTTCGCGCTCAGCTTGATTCTGAAAAGGTGACCTGAAAGCCCGGGCTTTGTTTTGCCATGTTCTTATTGCTTGCTCGACGTTTGAAGAAGCTAATTCTTGTTTGCAGGAAGAAAAATGTGCCCTTGTTGCTTCTCGTGACAATCTTGACAGGCTATATCGTGACTCCAGTAACTCGTTGACCATCCTGGAGAGGAGTCATCGCTTCACCATGGAGGAGTTAGACAATCATCGTTGTAAACTGCAGGAATCTTTGGATGACGTGATTCGTCTCAGGCAGTCGATATCGGTTAAAGATGCTGTCATCAAGGAACTGCGTGCTTCCAAGAAGTCCATCGCCCAGGAGCTAGAGACCGCTCAGTTGGCTGTCAAGGTTGCTGAAGAAACTTCCGCTACTCTGAGGGCCCAGCGTGACAGAGCCATGGATAAAGCCATTCGTGCAGGGCTGATCTTGATGAGGAGACCTGGTGTGATTGTCCCCGACGACATAAGGGCTGATGTGAACGCTGCTCCTGATTCCTCAAGTCGCCCTTCTTCGTCGGTTGCTCCTAAGAAGAAAGTTGCAAAATAGAAAAACATTGCGTGCTTTGAGCATGCGGTTAACGCGCTTGGATATTTTGTTAGAGGACACCTGCTTGATACTGAATGCTACTGTTATTCTCCTATTGTTTAGAATTCGACAGTATCACATTTTGCAGAAGTAAAATGTTGTGTAATGACTTCGAGACTTCTTCATGGGACATAGAGGCCGCCCATAGATGAGTAACTGTATGCGCGCCGAGTGTGCTGCGCCCGTTTAAGTTAGTATTAACTCAAACCGATCACTCTTTTTAGTGGCCACCCCGAGTTAAGCAAGTGCGATCATGTTGCCCCGTCTTAAGTCGTTGCCGACTTAAGTCGATTGCTCCGTTAGCAGGGCATAGTGGTCTCCCCGAGTTGAGTAAGCGTGAGCATGTTGCACCATCTTAAGTCGTTGCCGACTTAAGCCGATTGCTCCGTTAGCAGGGCATAGTGGTCACCCCGAGTTAAGTAAGCGCGAGCATGTTGCACCGTCTTAAGTCGTTGCCGACTTAAGCCGATTGCTCCGTTAGCAGGGCATAGTGGTCACCCCGAGTTAAGTAAGCGCGAGCATGTTGCACCGTCTTAAGTCGTTGCCGACTTAAGCCGATTGCTCCGTTAGCAGGGCATAGTGGTCACCTCGAGTTAAGTAAGCGCGAGCATGTTGCATCGTCTTAAGTCGTTGCCGACTTAAGCCGATTGCTCCGTTAGCAGGGCATAGTGGTCACCCCGAGTTAAGTAAGAATGCAGGTCGACCATGAACAATATGGGTATTCTTGAGGTCTCTTTATTGATGATATATTTCTAGTTTACAGAGTACATTGTCGTCCCGATAGCTTTTGAAATACAGCTAGGGGTAAAACTTCCTAAGGTGTTCTATGTTCCATGAGTTCCCAATTTCCGTGTCGTCCATTTGAGTGAGACGATATGATCCCGGCCGAGTGACCTCTGCTACTAAGAATGGTCCTTCCCATAGAGGTGACAACTTGTGCTGTCCCTCCCCCGTTAGAATTCGGCGGAGGACGAGGTCTCCCACTGCGAAGGATCGACATCGCATGGTCTTATCGTGATAACACCTCAAGGTTTGCTGGTACCGTGCTGATTGAACTACCGTGTTCAGCCATTCTTCTTCGAGTACATCAACATCCTCCAGCCTAGTAGCCTCGGCTTCTGCTATGTTTTCAAAGACCAACCTTGACGCCCCAAACTTGAGGTCAGCAGGTAGTACTGCCTCTGACCCGTAGACCATGAAGAAAGGAGTATTTCCATGCAGAGCTCGACTAGGTTGAGTTCTTAGGCTCCAAACGACGTAGGGCAACTCCCTTATCCACTTTCCTGCGAACTTCTCATTTTTATCGAAGACCTTTTTTCTGAGTGCCTCCAATATCATCCCATTAGCTCTTTCAACCTGCCCGTTGGCTCTTGGGTGTGCCACTGAAGCATATTTGATCTGAATGCTCTTTTGCTCGCATAAATCGAAGAACTCTGAACTTGTGAAGTTGGATCCTAGGTCAGTTATGATACTATTCGGTACTCCGAATCTGAATATTATGTCTTGTATGAATTCCACGGCCTTAGCTGAGGTTAAAGAAGCAATGGGTTTGAACTCTATCCATTTAGTGAATTTGTCGATTGCTACCAGTATATGAGTATATCCTCCTTGAGCTTTCTTGAAAGGTTCAATCATATCTAGTCCCCAGCATGCGAATGACCAAGTTACTGGTATGGTCTGCAGTTGCTACGCTGGTAGATGTTGTTGCTTTGACAAGTACTGGCAGGCTTCGCACCTCTGAACTAACTCGACTGCATCACTTTTCGTTGTTGGCCAATAGAATCCCGACCTGAAGACCTTCCCGACTAGTGTTTTGGATGCTGCGTGTATTCCACATTGCCCGGCATGGACCTCATCTAGAAGTTGCTTCCCAGTAGATGAGAGAATGCATTTCATGAGGACACCCGATGCACCCCTTCTGTATAGTGTTTCCCCAATGAGTGTGTAGTGAGCTAACTGTCTAGCGATGCGCTCGGCTGCATTTTTGTCATCTGGTTCCTCTTCATTCTTTATATATCTGATGATCAGCCTCCTCCAGTCATCAGAATCTGACTCTGGTTGGCTCAAGGTATTACATTCTTCTTCCTGATCCAGTGAGATGCTTGGGTGTGGTATTTCTTGTGCGAAGACTCCAGGTGGGACCTGAGTTCAACTGGATCCTAGCTTGGACAATACATCAGCTGCCGTGTTTCGATCTCTTTCTACATGGTGAAATTCCAGACCTTCAAATTTATCTTCTAGTTTCCGGACGGCGGTGCAGTATTTTCCCATTGAATCGCTCAAACAGTCCCATTCTTTGTTTATCTGGCTTATGACTACCAAAGAATCTCCGTATACCATCAGTCTCTTGATGCCCAGTGATATAGCAATGTTCAGTCCATGAATCAGAGCTTCATATTCGGCTGCATTATTAGAGGCTGGAAATAACAACTGGAGGGCATATCTGAGGTGCTCGCCTCGAGGTGCGGTAAAGAGGATCCCCGCGCCTGCTCCCTGCAGCTTTAACAAGCCATCAAAATACATTCGCCATACTTTTGCAGTTTCTGGGTTATCTGGTACTTGTTGTTCGGTCCATTCTGATACGAAATCAACCAATGCTTGAGTTTTGATGGCAGTGCGAGGTCGAAATTCAATGTCATGAGATCCCAGCTCGCAGGCCCACTTGGCTATTCTGCCAATGGCTTCCTTGTTGTGAAGAATATCCCCTATCGGAAAACCAGTGACTACTATGACTTTGTGGTCGTCAAAGTAGTGACGTAGCTTGCGTGCAGTTAGAAGTACTGCATATAATAGCTTCTGAACTTGAGGGTATTTTTTCTTCGAGGGACCCAGAACTTCACTAATGAAATAAACGGGTTGTTGCACTGGGTAAGCATGTCCTTCTTCTGCTCGCTCGACTACTAACGCGGTGCTCACCACGTGAGTCGTGCAAGAGATATACAGTAGCAAATCTTCAGCTGGTTCAGTTGACGTGGCCCGCCGTGGCGGCTTCAGCACTGGTGGTGTCGTCAAGAATTTTTTCAATGCGTCTAGGGCTTCCTGTGCTTCTGAAGTCCACTGAAACTTATCCACCTTCTTGAGTAGCTTATAAAATGGTAAGCCTTTTTCTCCCAGCCTGGATATGAATCTGCTCAGGGCTGCCATACATCCGTTAAGTCTTTGAACTTTCTTTTGTGATCGCGGTGCCTCCATTTTCATGATAGCTTCGATTTTTTCTGGATTAGCTTCAATTCCCCGGTGGCTGACAATAAACCCGAGTAACTTTCCTGCTGGTACCCCGAAGACACATTTTTTCGGGATTAAGCTTCCATCGATATCGCCGTAGACTGTTGAAAACCAGCTGTAGATCTTCAATGAAATTTTCTGAATTTTCTGTTTTGATTACCACATCATCCACATAAGCTTCCACACGCTTGCCCCAGTGATCGGCTAAGCATGTTTGAATGGCTCTCTGATAAGTCGCTCCAGCGTTTTTGAGGCCGAACGGCATGGAGGTATAGCAGAAAGCACCGAATGGAGTGATGAACGCTGTTTTTTCCTCGTCTTCTTTTGCCAGGCTAATCTGATGATACCCGAAGTAGCAATCCAAGAAAGACAGCACAGAACATCCAGCGGTGGAATCTACCACCGAATCTACCACCTGATCTATCCTAGGGAGCCCGAAGGGATCCTTTGGACAGTGTTTGTTGAGATCCGTATAGTCAACGCACATGCGCCAATCCACTTTATTCTTTTTGAGTACAAGAACAGGGTTGGCTAACCACTCGGGATGTAACACTTCTCTAATAAATCTAGCCGCGACCAAGCGAGTCAGCTCGGCACGAATGGCCTCTCTCTTGTCGGGCGTGAAACGACGTAATTTTTGCCGAATCGGCCTCGCCTGGGGATAGACCTTCAATTTGTGCTCGGCCAGTTCTCTCGGGACTCCCGGCATATCCGCAGGTTGCCATGCGAATACGTCTCGGTTATCTTGCAGGAACTGAACGAGCACGCCTTCCTATTTGTCATCCAGGCTGGAGCTGATGATGGCAGTCTTGCGTTCGTCAGCGAACCCGAGGTTGATCCTTTTGGTTTCTTCAGTCGGCCGCATAGAGGTCGCGGCTTGTGCTTCATTTGCGGGTACCGCGAGGTCTTCCTTAGGCTTAGAGTTTGCCTGTACAGAAGAAGTCGCCGATGGTTTGGTGGTGAGGGCTGCCTGGATGGCCACTCGGAAACATTCTGCGGCGCCTTGGAAGTCAGCGCGCATAGTTATGATTCCTTACGGCCCTGACATCTTCAATATCATATATGTGTAATGCGGAATGGCCATGAATTTTGCCAATCCCGGCCTCCCGATGATGGCGTTGTACCCGCAGTCGAAGTTCGCCACTTCGAACCTTAGGAACTCGGTTCTGTAGTTCTCCGGAGTTCCGAAGGTGACTGGCATGTAGATGTGGCCCAGTGGGTATTCTCCTTCAGTCGGCACGATGCCGAAGAAAGGAGTATCTGACTCATGGAGCTCTTTGAGGTGAACTCCAAAGCCTTGGAGTGTCCGGGGGAAGGTGACGTTGATGCTGCTCCCCCTGTCCACTAATACCTTCTTCACCCTGCTCTCTCGGATCACCGGATCGACGAGGAGCGGGTATTTGCCTGGGTGGTCAAAGTTGAGCCATTGATCTGCCCGAGTGAAGGTGATCGGGTGCTCCGACCATCGGTACGAAGCGGGAGGACCGGTGGTCGCCACCAGTATTTGGCGATCGTTGAGCTTTTGCTGTCTTCTGTTCTCCTGCGATCCGTGTCCGCCGAAGATGACGTTGACCTCTCTGTCGACGTGCGGGAAGGCTCCGCCTCCTCCCTCCTCCTGTTGCTGGGGTTGTCGTGGTTCTCCTGGTCCTCCCCGCGGCGGAGGAGGAGGTAGAGGTTGGAAGGGTCGGCCGTTCCCGACGGAGTGCTTGAAGTCTCTGCAGTTCCGAAGGGTGTGGCACATATCCTTGTGGTACGGGCACTGGGCGTCGAGGATGTCGTCCAGCGTGCGTTCGCCTCCACGAGGTCCTTGAGAGCACCTAGAGGGGGGGGTGAATAGGTGATCCTGTAAAACTTGAAACTTAAGCCACAAAAACTTGGTTAAGTGTTAGCACAATAATCGCCAAGTGGCTAGAGAGGAGTCTCAACAAAAACACAATAACCACAAAGATATCAATCACAGAGATGGCACGGTGGTTATCCCGTGGTTCGGCCAAGACCAACGCTTGCCTACTCCACGTTGTGGCGTCCCAATGGACGAGGGTTGCAATCAACCCCTCTCAAGCGGTCCAAAGACCCACTTGAATACCACGGTGTTTTGCTTTGCTTTTCTTAATCCCGTTCGCGAGGAATCTCCACAACTTGGAGCCTCTCGCCCTTACACTTGAAGTTCACAAAGAAGCACGGAGTAAGGGAGGGATGATCAACGCACACAAGACACGAAATCAGAATGTCAACACGCACACAAGTCACAACAAGAGCTCGCAACACAACCCGACGAGTTCACAACTCAACAAGAGCTCTAGATGCTATCACGAAGAAACAAATGTGTGGAATCGAAGTCTGGTGCTTAGGAATGCTTTTAGTATACTTCCTCATCTCCTCCATGCGCATAGGGGTCCCTTTTATAGCCCCAAGGCAGCTAGGAGCCGTTGAGAGCAATCCGGGAAGGCAATTCTTGCCTTCTGTCGCCTGGCGCACCAGACAGTCCGGTGCACCACCAGACACTGTCTGGTGCGGATTTCCTTCCTTATTTGGTGAAGCCGACCGTTGGCAGCTTTGGAGCCGTTGGCGCACCGGACACTGTCCGGTGCACACCGGACAGTCCGGTGACCCCTCCCGACCGTTGGCTCGGCCACGTGTCTCGCGCAGATCGCGCAGCCGACCGTTGGCCCGGCCGACCGTTGGCTCACCGGACAGTCCGGTGCACACCGGACAGTCCGGTGAATTATAGCTGTACGCCATTAATTCCTTCCCGAGAGCGGCAAGTTCGCCTGAGCCAGCCTGGCACATCGGACACTGTCCGGTGCGCCACCGGACAGTCCGGTGCACCCAGACCGAGCTGACTTTGGCTGAACCGAGCCATCTCATTTCCAATTCATCTTTCATGTTTCCAGCACTTAGACACAATACATTAGTCCATAAAAACAATGTACTAAGTCTAGAAACATACCTTTTGACATGATTTGCACTTTGTCCACCACATTGCATAGATTAACACAAAAGCACTTGTGTTGGCACTCAATCACCAAAATACTTAGAAATGGCCCAAGGGCACATTTCCCTTTCAATCTCCCCCTTTTTGGTGATTTATGCCAACACAACATAACGCAACTAGAACAAGTGCTATCAATGCAAATGAAAACTCAATATAGTTTTGATTCATATTTGGCATATATGGATCACTCTTTGCCACCACTTGGTTTGTTTTTGCAAATCAAACTCAATTTCCTATCTCTAAGTCAAATTCACTTGTAGGGACATAAAGAGAGGTATTCCAAAAGAAATTGATCAAGGATTTCAAAAACTCCCCCTTTTCCCATAATAAACACTTCTCCCCACAAGAGGCCAACTTTTGACAAAGGACAATAAAAGAGTTTTGACAAACCCAAAAACTCTATTCTACTATTTTCAAAATTTCTCAAGTGGTAGCTGATCCATTTATTGCTTTGGCCTTTATTTTCTCCCCCTTTGGCATCAAGCACCAAAACGGGATCAATCTTGGCCCTAGAACCCCATTGCCTCACCAAAATCTTCAATAAGAATACAAAGGCAATAAGAGTACATGAGATGAACTTGGAATAAGTTATCCTCCCATCGGAGTGCAGTGGAAGTCTTTCATGGTCCAAGTCCACCTTTTCCCTTTCAAACCTCCTTTGAGACTAGATCAAGCAAACTCAAGCACACGGTTAGTCTCAAAGGGTCAAGTTGTAGCACAACTCCCCCTAAATTTGTGCATCCCTTGCAAAATGGACTTGAAAGGTCCAGGGAGTGCTTGTACAACTTGAGCACCATAAATAAGCAACAATAACGCATAAGGAACATGATCAAAGGCATAAACACATGTATGCTATAAATCAATCCAAGTTCCACAAATCTAAGACATTGAGCTCACTACGCAACTTGCAAAAGGTCTGCTCATCTAAAGGCTTGGTAAAGATATCGGCTAGCTGGTTCTCGGAGCTAACATGAAACACTTCGATATCTCCCTTTTGCTGGTGGTCTCTCAAAAAGTGATGCCGGATGTCTATGTGCTTTGTGCGGCTGTGTTCAACAGGATTATCCGCCATGCGGATAGCACTCTCATTATCACATAGGAGTGGGACTTTGCTCAGATTGTAGCCAAAGTCCCTGAGGGTTTGCCTCATCCAAAGTAGTTGCGCGCAACACTGTCCTGCGGCAACGTACTCGGCCTCAGCGGTGGATAGGGCAACGGAAGTTTGTTTCTTAGAACTCCATGACACCAGGGACCTTCCTAAGAATTGGCACGTCCCCGATGTACTCTTCCTATCGGCCTTACATCCAGCATAGTCGGAGTCTGAATATCCAATCAAGTCAAAGGTAGACCCCTTTGGATACCAGATCCTGAAACAAGGCGTAGCGACTAAATATCTAAGAATTCGCTTCACAGCCACTAAGTGACACTCCTTAGGATCGGATTGAAATCTAGCACACATGTATACGCTAAGCATAATATCCGGTCTACTAGCACATAAATAAAGTAAAGACTCTATCATAGACCGGTATGCTTTTTGATCAACGGACTTACCTCCTTTGTTGAGGTCGGTGTGTCCGTCGGTTCCCATCGGAGTCTTTGCGGGCTTGGCGTCCTTCATCCCAAACCTCTTGATCAAATCTTGTGTGTACTTCGTTTGGGAGATGAAGGTTCCATCCTTGAGTTGCCTCACTTGGAACCCAAGGAAGTAGCTTAACTCGCCCATCATCGACATCTCGAATTTCTGAGTCATCACCCTGCTAAACTCTTCACAAGACTTTTGATTAGTAGAACCAAATATTATGTCATCGACATAAATTTGGCACACAAAAAGATCACCATCACAAGTCTTAGTAAAAAGAGTTGGATCGGCTTTCCCAACCTTGAAAGCATTAGTAATTAAAAAGTCTCTAAGGCATTCATACCATGCTCTTGGGGCTTGCTTAAGTCCATAGAGCGCCTTAGAGAGCTTACACACGTGGTCGGGGTACCGTTCATCCTCGAAGCCAGGGATTGCTCCACGTACACCTCCTCCTTAATTGGCCCGTTGAGGAAAGCGCTCTTCACATCCATTTGGAACAACCTGAAAGAATGGTGAGCGGCATATGCTAGCAAAATACGAATGGACTCTAGCCTAGCCACAGGAGCAAAAGTCTCCTCAAAGTCCAAATCTGCGACTTGGGCATAACCTTTTGTCACAAGTCGAGCCTTGTTCCTTGTCACCACCCCGTGCTCGTCTTGTTTGTTGCGGAACACCCACTTGGTTCCCACAACATTTTGCTTGGGACGAGGCACCAGTGTCCAAACTTCATTTCTTTTGAAGTTGTTGAGCTCCTCCTGCATGGCCAACACCCAGTCCAGATCTAGCAAGGCCTCTTCTACCCTGAAAGGTTCAATAGAAGAGACAAAGGAGTAATGCTCACAAAAATTAACTAATCGAGATTGAGTAGTTACTCCCTTGCTAATATCACCCAATATTTGGTCGACGGGATGATCCCTTTGAATCATTGCTCGAACTTGGGTTGGAGGTGCCGGGTGTGCTTCTTCCTCCATTACATGATCATCTTGTGCCCCCCCTTGATCACACGCCTCCTGTTCATCATCTTGAGTTGGGGGTTGCACCATTGTTGAGGAAGAAGGTTGATCTCGCACATCTTGTTCCTGTGGCCGCACATCTCCAATCGCCATGGTGCGTATTGCGGCTCTTGGAACTTCTTCTTCATCTACATCATCACAATCAACAACTTGCTCTCTTGGAGAGCCATTAGTCTCATCAAATACAACGTCGCTAGAGACTTCAACCAACCCCGATGATTTGTTGAAGACTCTGTACGCCTTTGTATTTGAGTCATAACCTAACAAAAACCCTTCTACGGCTTTGGGAGCAAATTTGGAATTCCTACCCTTCTTCACTAGAATGTAGCATTTACTTCCAAAAACTCGAAAATACGAAACATTGGGTTTGTTACCGGTTAGTAGCTCATACGACGTCTTCTTGAGGAGGCGATGAAGGTAGACCCTGTTGATGGCGTGGCAAGCCGTGTTCACGGCTTCCGACCAAAAGCGCTCGGGGGTCTTGAACTCTCCAAGCATCGTCCTCGCCATGTCGATAAGCGTCCTGTTCTTCCTCTCTACCACACCATTTTGCTGTGGTGTGTAGGGAGCGGAGAACTCGTGCTTGATCCCTTCCTCCTCAAGGTACTCCTCCACTTGAAGGTTCTTGAACTCGGACCCATTGTCGCTTCTTATCTTTTTCACCTTGAGCTCAAACTCGTTTTGAGCTCTCCTTAGGAAGCGCTTGAGGGTCCCTTGGGTTTCAGACTTATCCTGCAAAAAGAACACCCAAGTGAAACGGGAAAAGTCATCAATAATAACTAAACCATACTTACTTCCTCCTATGCTTAGATAGGCGACGGGTCCGAAGAGGTCCATATGTAGCAGCTCCAGGGGTCTTGATGTGGTCATCACATTCTTGCTGTGATGCGCTCCTCCCACTTGTTTACCTGCTTGACAAGCTGCACAAGGTCTATCTTTTTCGAAGGTAACATTAGTTAAACCTATCACGTGTTCTCCCTTTAGAAGCTTGTGAAGGTTCTTCATCCCCACATGTGCTAAGCGGCGATGCCACAGCCAGCCCATGCTAGTCTTAGCAATTAAGCATGCATCTAGACCGGCCTCCTCTTTTGCAAAATCAACTAAGTAAAGTTTGTCGTCTAATACACCCTTAAAAGCTAATGAACCATCACTTCTTCTAAAGACAAACACATCTACATTTGTGAATAGACAGTTATATCCCATATTGCATAATTGACTAACAGATAACAAATTATATCCAAGCGACTCAACTAAAAACACGTTAGATATAGAGTGCTCGGATGAAATAGCAATTTTACCTAACCCTTTTACCTTGCCTTGATTCCCATCACCGAATATTATTGAATCTTGGGAATCCTTGTTTTTGACGTAGGAGGTGAACATTTTCTTCTCCCCCGTCATATGGTTTGTGCATCCGCTATCGATAATCCAGCTTGAACCCCCGGATGCATAAACCTGCAAGGCAAATTTAGGCTTGGGTCTTAGGTACCCAACTCTTGTTGGGTCCTACAAGGTTAGTCACAATTGTCTTAGGGACCCAAATGCAAGTTTTGTCTTCCTTGCATTTTGCCCCTAATTTTCTAGCAACTATCTTCCTATCCTTTCTACAAATAGCAAAGGAAGCATTTAAAGCATGATATATTGTAGAAGGTTCATTAACTTTCCTAGGAACATTAACAACATTTCTCCTAGGCCTATGAACAAAATATCTCCTAGACATCTCTCTACCATGCATATAGGAAGAACTAGTAGCAAACATGGCATGAGAGTCAAAAGCATCATAATCATTACAACTCCTATACGACTGTCTTCTATCATGGTACATAAACACATGGTTCTTTTTAGCACTACTAGCCATAGGAGCCTTCCCTTTCTCCTTGGCGGAGATGGGAGCCCTATGGCTTGTTAAGTCCTTGGCTTCTCTCTTGAAGCCAAGTCCATCCTTAATTGAGGGGTGTCTACCAATCGTGTAGGCATCCCTTGCAAATTTTAGCTTGTCAAATTCATTCTTGCTAGTCTTAAGTTGGGCATTAAGACTAGCCAAATCATCATTCAATTTGGAAATTGAAGCTAGGTGTTCACTACAAGCATCAATGTCAAAATCTTTACACCTCTTGCAAATCATAACATGTTCTACACAAGAGTTAGATTTACTAGCTATTTCTAACTTAGCATTCAAACCATCATTCATGCTCCTTAAGCTAGAAATTGTCTCATGGTAAGAAGATAGTTCACAAGAAAGCATTTCATTTCTTTTAACTTCTAAAGCATAGGGTTTTTGTGCCTCTACAAATTTGTCATGCTCTTCATATAAAAGGTCCTCTTGTTTTTCTAAGAGTCTATCCTTTTCATTCAAGGCATCAATCAATTCATTAATCTTATCTACTTTAGTTCTATCCAATCCCTTGAACAAATTAGAGTAATCTATTTCTTCATCACTAGATTCATCATCACTAGAAGAATCATAAGTAGTATTGTCTCGAGTACATACCTTCTTCTCCTTTGCCATGAGGCATGTGTGACGCTCGTTGGGGAAGAGGGATGACTTGTTGAAGGCGGTGGCGGCGAGTCCTTCATTTTCGGAGTCGGATGACGAACAATCCGAGTCCCACTCCTTTCCAAGGTGTGCCTCATCCTTAGCTTTCTTGTATGTCTTCTTCTTCTCCCTCTTGCTCCCTTGTTCCTGGTCACTTTCATTATCGGGACAGTTAGCAATAAAATGACCAATCTTACCGCATTTGAAGCATGAACGCTTCCCCTTTGTCTTGGTCTTGCTTGGCTGTCCCTTGCGACCCTTTAGCACCGTCTTGAAGCGCTTGATGATGAGGGCCATCTCTTCATCATTGAGCCCGACCGCCTCAACTTGCGCTACCTTGCTAGGTAGCGCCTCCTTGCTCCTCGTTGCCTTGAGAGCAATGGGTTGAGGCTCATGGGTTGGACCGTTCAACGCGTCGTCCACGTACCTTACCTCCTTGATCATCATTCGCCCGCTTACGAACTTTCCAAGGACTTCTTCGGGCGACATCTTGGTGTACCTAGGATTTTCACGAATATTGTTCACCAAATGTGGATCAAGTACAGTAAAAGACCTTAGCATTAGGTGGACGACGTCGTGATCCGTCCATCGTGTGCTTCCGTAGCTCCTTATTTTGTTGATAAGGGTCTTGAGCCGGTTGTATGTTTGGGTTGGCTCCTCGCCCCTTATCATTGCAAATCTTCCAAGCTCGCCCTCCACCAACTCCATGTTGGTGAGTAAGGTGACGTCGTTCCCCTCATGAGAGATCTTGAGGGTGTCCCAGATCTGCTTGGCATTGTCCAAGCCGCTCACCTTATGGTACTCGTCCCTGCACAAAGAGGCTAGCAACACAGTAGTAGCTTGTGCATTTCTATGAATCTGTTCATTGATAAACATAGGACTATCCGAGCTATCAAATTTCATTCCACTTTCCACAATCTCCCATATGCTTGGATGGAGAGAGAACAGGTGACTACGCATTTTGTGACTCCAAAATCCGTAGTCCTCTCCATGAAAGTGAGGAGGTTTGCCAAGTGGAATGGAGAGCAAATGAGCATTTGTACTTTGCGGAATACGAGAGTAGTCAAAAGAAAAGTTCGAATTAACCGGTTTCCTTCTCTCGTAGTCGTGGTCGTTGTTGTCCTTTTGGGAAGAAGTGGATTCGTCGCTGTCGTCGTAGTAGACGATCTCCTTGATGCGCCTTGTCTTCTTCTTCTTTCCATCCTTTCGTTTGTGGCCCGAACCGGAGTCAGTAGGCTAGTCATCCTTCGGCTCGTTGACGAAGGACTCCTTCTCCTTATTGTTGATCACGATTCCCTTCCCCTTAGGATCCATCTCTTCGGGCGATTAGTCCCTTCGTGAAGAGAACGGCTCTGATACCAATTGAGAGCACCTAGAGGGGGGGTGAATAGGTGATCCTGTAAAACTTGAAACTTAAGCCACAAAAACTTGGTTAAGTGTTAGCACAATAATCGCCAAGTGGCTAGAGAGGAGTCTCAACAAAAACACAATAACCACAAAGATATCAATCACAGAGATGGCACAGTGGTTATCCCGTGGTTCGGCCAAGACCAACGCTTGCCTACTCCACGTTGTGGCGTCCCAATGGACGAGGGTTGCAATCAACCCCTCTCAAGCGGTCCAAAGACCCACTTGAATACCACGGTGTTTTGCTTTGCTTTTCTTAATCCCGTTCGCGAGGAATCTCCACAACTTGGAGCCTCTCGCCCTTACACTTGAAGTTCACAAAGAAGCACAGAGTAAGGGAGGGATGAGCAACGCACACAAGACACGAAATCAGAATGTCAACACGCACACAAGTCACAACAAGAGCTCGCAACACAACCCGACGAGTTCACAACTCAACAAGAGCTCTAGATGCTATCACGAAGAAACAAATGCGTGGAATCGAAGTCTTGGTGCTTAGGAATGCTTTTAGTATACTTCCTCATCTCCTCCATGCGTCTAGGGGTCCCTTTTATAGCCCCAAGGCAGCTAGGAGCCGTTGAGAGCAATCCGGGAAGGCAATTCTTGCCTTCTGTCGCCTGGCGCACCGGACAGTCCGGTGCACCACCGGACACTGTCCGGTGCGGATTTCCTTCCTTATTTGGCGAAGCCGACCGTTGGCAGCCTTGGAGCCGTTGGCGCATCGGACACTGTCCGGTGCACACCGGATAGTCTGGTGACCCCTCCCGACCGTTGGCTCGGCCACGTGTCTCGCGCAGATCGCGCAGCCGACCGTTGGCCCGGTCGACCGTTGGCTCACCGGACAGTCCTGTGCACACCGGACAGTCCGGTGAATTATAGTCGTACACCGTTAATTCCTTCCCGAGAGCGGCAAGTTCGCCTGAGCCAGCCTGGCACACCGGACAGTCCGGTGCACCCAGACCGAGCTGACTTTGGCTGAACCGAGCCATCTCATTTCCAATTCATCTTTCGTGTTTCCAGCACTTAGACACAATACATTAGTCCATAAAAACAATATACTAAGTCTAGAAACATACCTTTTGACATGATTTGCACTTTGTCCACCATATTGCATAGATTAACACAAAAGCACTTGCGTTGGCACTCAATCACCAAAATACTTAGAAATGGCCCAAGGGCACATTTCCCTTTCAGTCCTCCCCGGGCGCGAGAGGCGGGTGGTCCGGCGGCGTGAACTTCTTCGCGAGGCCTCTTCTCCCAGCGTTTGTCGGGTTGCTGGTTCGTATCGCGTCATGGTGCTGTTGGCGCAGGCTTCGCTCCTCCGATGAGGTCCTGAGCTCGCTCGTCGGCGGTGATGTAGAGGTCGGCTTCCCGGAACAGTTGCTCGGAGGTAGTCGGCGCCTTCTGTAATAGGGCTCGGACGAAGGCCAAGTCGTTGGATCCTCTGTAGAAGTCCTCGATCACGGCCGCCTCCGTGACCTCGGGGATACGATTTCTCATGGTCTGGAACCTTTTGAGGTACGACCGAAGAGTTTCGTCCCCCCGGCGCTTGATGGATTTGAGGTCCCATGGTTGCGCTGGTTTGTCGGAGAGGGACTGAAACTTGGCGGTGAAGCGTCGACTGAAGTCGCTCCAGTCGTCGATGCAGTGTCGGGGTAGATGTTGCAGCCATTGCAGCGCGTCTTGCCCGAGGACAATGGGTAAGTATGTGGTCATCACGTCCTCGGATGCCCCAGCAGCTCGAGCAGCGGTGGTGTAGACGGCCAGCCAGCCTCCTGGATCCTGCTTAGGTTCATATTTGTCGACATTGGATACCTTGAAGTTAAGGGGCCATTGAATGGCCCTAAGGCGTGGAGTAAGTGCAGACACTCCACACGTGTCTTCCTGTCGTCGGGGATGATGTCTGTCCCGGGGAGGGGAGTGGTTGTCGTGGTGCCTCGACCGTCCCCGGGTGGTTCCGCCAGTCGAGGCTGTCGCCGACTCAGTTCTAGTGGCCTGACTCCGAGCTGGGATGCCGTGGTCCCTGTCGTACTCTTCCCGGCGGTGGATCTCGTTCTCATGTCGTCGTTCACGCGAGGCATTGATGGAGCTCCGCGCGTCCCGGCGACTGTTGATGGCGTGTCGTAGGTCGTTCGGTGGGTGAGCGAGAGGTAGAAGATGGTTGGCTGCTTGAGTGAACAGTCGTCGATAGCCCTCGGCGTCGGGAGTCCGAGGGAGCCCATCAGCTATCCGAGCCAGTACCCCTCCGACTTCACTCGGCGTGTTCATGGCTCGGGCGAAGTCGGGGTTCAGGTTGCGGCCGAAGAGTGGATTTTCCCGACGTTGCCTTGCCTCCTGCTCGGCTTGTTCCTGAGCTCGTCGGCGATCACGCCGTCGGGAATTCCTTCGTTCCCTGAAGACATGTTCCTCCGGAGTCTCTCCTATTTCTGAGATCTCGTCTCGCGATACAGGCTGCTCCGGGTCCCGCTCTCCGGCCTCGTGATGTCGCCGGATATTTCGGCGTCGGTTCCTCCGTCGGCGGGATTCCCGCTGAGGAGGTTCCTCTCCGGGTGCAGTCGGCTCGTCGTCAGAGACGGGGGGGTGACTCCACTCTCCCGATGAAGAGGACGTCGGGGTAGAATGGTGCGGCTGTCGTGGCGATCTTCTTTTCGTTCTCCTTTGAGGGCGGAGGCACATAAAGAATAACTTTCTTCCTCTCGGTTTTATTTGTTTCTTTCTTCCTTGCAATTTGTGTCCATTCTTTCGTCGGTGAGGTAGACAGTGGAGTTCTCCGGGTCAGCGGGCCCTCGGCCCCTGGCTTGCTGTTGGGCCCATGCTTCGTTGCGCCGAAGGTCTTGCGTGAAGAAGCAGCTTCGGCTGAAATCGTCCCCAGGAAATGGCCGAAGGTTCCTTTTTATAGAGCTTCGGCGTTGCAAACCGACATAAAGATAGAATGACCTTTTTATCCATAGAGGTCTAAGATAATGTTGTAAACTTTTGTAAAGGGCATAATTGTAATTCGTCACAGGCTGCGTCCTGTGTCTATAAATAGATGAACAGTACCCCCGTACTGTTCACACGAACTTGGCATTTGCTTTTGCGTCACGCTTGTACTTTTTATCTTCTCTCAGGACCGAAGGTACATTTGTAATCTGAAATCATTTCTATTTTTCCATGTTAATAAAATAGAAATGATTCTATGATGATGCTTATATTATATTTCATGCTTTATATGAATCCTTCGTCGTTACTTGTTATGTTTACGAAGGTATGTCTCTTATGACCTTCGTCCGAAACTCATTATTTCCCGAAGGGACATAATGCTTCGAAGGACGAAGGACTTTAACACTTAACACTTTTTATGTTGCCTTGTTCTTAACTCTTAGCATTTGAGAACAAGCCCCCAACATTGGCGCCCACCTCCGGTGAACTCACTTCCACTTTTCTGAGCTGATGGCTTCGTTCAACAATCAAGCTGGAGTTGCTTCGGACCCGAAGCTGGTGCTCCCGATCACAGGTGGCTCGTCCTCAGAGCCAGCTAACAAGAAGCAGAAGAAGGAAGCGCAGAGAAGAGTACAGCATGTTGGGGTGCAAGGACCCTTCATCAAATCAAGATGGTCTCACATTCCTATTACCTTCTCTCAAGAGGACCTTCAGCTCAAAGATTACCCACACAACGATGCCATGGTTATCTCTTGTGTTATCAAAGGATTTCTGGTTCACAATGTCTTGGTCGATACAGGCAGTGCAGCTGACATCATATTTGCTAAAGCCTTCAGACAAATGCAAGAGCCAGAAGATAAGATTCATGATGCTACACATCCTCTTTGTGGCTTCGGAGGAAGACAGATTGTAGCACTGGGCAAGATCACCATGTCAGTAACCTTCGGATTCATCAACAACACTAGAACTGAGCAAGTTGTGTTTGACATTGTTGACATGGAATATCCTTACAATGCAATTATTGGTCGTGGTACTCTTAATGCCTTCGAAGCAATCCTTCATCCTGCCTATCTTTGCATGAAGATACCTTCGGACCAAGGGCCTATTGCTATCCATGGAAGCCAGGAAGCTGCTAGAAGGGCCGAAGGAAGCTGGACCGACTCCAAGGCAATCCATAATATAGATGGAACTGAAGCTTGTGAACAGTACAAATTCAGAAGGGAGAAGGCAGCTTCAGCAGATCAGCCGAAGCCCATGCTATTGTGTGAGGACATAGCAGAGCAGAAGGTGCTGTTGGGCTCGCAATTATCTGAAGACCAGGAGAAAACCTTGATAAGGTTTTTATTCAACAACAAAGATGTTTTTGCATGGTCGGCTAATGATCTCTGTGGAGTAAATCGGGATGTTATTGAACATTCGCTCAATGTTGACCCATCCTTCAGACCCCGAAAGCAGAGGCTTCGGAAAATGTCTGATGACAAGGCCGAAGGGGCTCGCAATGAAGTAAAAAGACTCCTCAGTGCAGGAGTTATCAGAGAAGTGAAGTATCCAGAGTGGCTAGCTAACACTGTTATGGTGAAGAAGGCCAATGGCAAGTGGAGAATGTGTATCGATTTCACAGATCTCAACAAGGCTTGTCCGAAGGACGAATTCCCGTTGCCAAGGATAGACTCTCTAGTCGATGCAGCAGCTTCTTCAGAGCTCATGAGTCTCTTGGACTGTTACTCAGGATATCATCAAATCTGGATGAAAAAGGAAGATGAGCCGAAAACTAGCTTCATAACTCCAAGTGGCACGTATTGCTATCTTCGGATGCCTGAGGGGCTCAAAAACGCTGGAGGAAGTTTCAGCAGAATGACTGCGAAGGTTCTTCAGTCTCAAATAGGCAGAAATGTGTTGACCTATGTTGATGACATTATCGTCAAAAGCACGAAGCAGGAAAATCATATTGTTGATCTGCAGGAGACCTTCGCCAGCTTCAGACAAGCTGGTTTGAAGCTGAATCCAGAGAAATGTGTCTTCGGAGTAAAGAAGGGTAAATTTCTTGGATGCTTGGTTTCAACAAAGGGAATCGAAGCTAATCCAAATAAAATCGAAGCTATACTTCGAATGGAGCCACCAACTACAAGAAAAGGGGCCCAAAGATTGACAGGAAGGCTGGCATCTCTCAACAGATTTATATCCAGATCAGCAGAAAGAAACTTACCATTTTTCGAGGTGCTGAAGTCAGCCGAAGTCTTTCAATGGGGCCCAAGTCAACAAAAAGCCTTCGAAGAGTTGAAGCAATACTTGATAGATCTCACAACATTAACTCCGCCAACGCCAGGGGCTCCTCTGTTGTTATATGTGGCAGCTTCGCACTCAGCAGTAAGTGCGGCGCTTGTCCAGGAGAAGCTTTATGGCCAGCTCAAGAAGCAAGTTCCAGTGTATTTTGTATCTGAGGTCCTTAGTGTCTCAAAGAAAAATTATACAGAGCTGGAGAAGGTATTATATGCCGTTTTAATGGCATCCAGGAAGCTTCGGCATTATTTTCAGGCATACAATATCATTGTTCCTTCTTCGCAGCCGTTGAAGGATATAATGAGAAATAGAGAAGCTACTGGACGGATTGGGAAATGGGCTGCAGAGCTCAACGAATTTTACATTGATTATGTGCATAGATCTTCGATCCAGTCTCAAGCATTGGCAGATTTCATTGCCGACTGGACGCCAGGGGCTCAGGATGAAGAAGCAAATAAAGATGCCGAAGTGTGGACAGTGTTTTGTGATGGCTCTTGGGGAATCTTCGGAGCAGGTGCAGCTGCTGTGTTGGTTTCACCATCCAAGGTCAAAACTTGTTATGCAGCAAGACTTGATTTCAGCTGCACGAACAATATTGCTGAGTACGAAGCCCTGCTTCTGGGCCTTCGGAAATTAAAGGCAATGGGAATCAGAAGGGCAATTCTTAAAACTGATTCCCAGGTGGTTTCGGGTCATGTTGACAAAAGTTGCAAGGCTAAAGATCCGAAGCTTGAAAAATATCTAGATACGGTCCGAAGGATCGAAGCATCCTTCGAAGGATTCTCTGTCAAGAATATTCCTCGAGGACAAAATGAGCATGCTGATTTGCTAGCTAAGTCTGCGGCACAGGGGCTGCCGTTACCTTCGGATGTGTTCTTCGAAACAATAAAGGCACCTTTAGTGGAGCTCCTTGAAAGAGCAGTCCTCAACATATCTCCTGTTTACAGCGAAGATTGGAGAACTGAAATAATCTCTTACCTTCAGGGTAAGTTCCTTTCAGATGACGAAGCTTACAATAAAAGAATAGAGGCAAGAGCTCGTCCGTATGTCATGATAGAAGGGGAATTATACAAACATGGAGTTTGCGCTCCGCTGCTCAAGTGCTTATCTAGAGCCGAAGGTATAGAGTTGATGAAAGAGATACATGCAGGCCTGTGTGGATCCCACATCGGATCCAGGCCATTACTTGGGAAAGTCTTCCGCCAAGGGTTTTATTGGCCGAAGGCAGCTTCGGATGCGGCGGAGTTAGTGCAAAAGTGCGAAGGTTGTCAGAAATGTGCAAGAGATCAAAAACAACCTTCGTCTTTGACACAGCTGATACAACCCATCTGGCCATTGCAAAGGTGGGGCCTTGACTTGTTGGGTCCATTACCACCGGCTCAAGGGAATCTAAAATATGTTATAGTGGCTGTGGAGTATTTTTCCAAGTGGATTGAGGCGAAGCCATTGGCCACAATAACTTCGGCCACTGTCCAAAAGTTTTTCTGGCAGAATATTGTCTGTCGCTTCGGGGTACCGAAGGCAATCACTGTAGATAATGGAACGCAGTTTGACTCCGAAGTTTTCAGAAATTTCTGTGATCAAATTGGAACGAAGATCCATTTTGCATCAGTCAGGCATCCGGAGTCAAATGGGCTCGTTGAAAGGGCCAACGGCATTATAATGACAGGAATAATGAAGTTAATCTTCAATCAACCCAGGGGAAAGTGGCCAGATCAGTTAATCAAAGTGGTGTGGAGCCACAATACAACAACATCAAGGTCTACAGGCTTTACCCCATTCAAATTATTATTCGGTGACGAAGCAATAACTCCGGAGGAAGCAAAAGCTGGATCAATAAGAGTAGTAGCTTCGGCAGAATCAGGTCCCGAAGATGCTTGCCTTGTGGAAAAGGATGCTTTAGAAGGGATCAGGCTTCAGGCCGTGGAGAATATCAATAAATATCAGGCTGAAACAGTTAAATGGCGAGATAGAAAAGTTCGGCTAAAAAATATTGAGCCGGGACACTTGGTGCTTCGGAGAGTGGCTAACCCAGATACAGTGGGTAAGCTACAGTTGAAATGGGAAGGACCATTCTTAGTAGTATCTTCGTCAAGGCCTGGATCGTACAGATTGAAGGACATGGATGGCAACGAAATTCCAAGGTCTTGGAATGCGGATGAGCTTCGGCGATACTATGTATAACATGATGTAATTTTTTATGTTTTTTCTTTTCTTTTTCATGGCACCCTTTTCCTTTCCGAAGGGGGAGAAAGGTTTTTAATGGGGCCATCATGTGTAATTTCCTTTTTTAGTCTTATAAGAGCAAAATCCCCCAAAAAATGTAAATGTAACAGCTGAGAACGCACCATCGAGTGCAGAAACTGAAAAAGAAAAAAGAGAAGAAGCTCCAAAGACGTCCCTAAGGGGATGCAGAGCTCTCAGTGAAAAGTCAACGCTGGTACCGTCTAAGTAAAAGACGAAGAAGCTCCAAAGACGTTCCTAAGGGAATGCAGAGCTTATACCGCCTAAGTAAAAGGCGAAGAAACTCCAAAGACGTTCCTAAGGGAATGCAGAGTTTATACCGTCTAAGTAAAAGACGAAGAAGCTCCAAAGACGTTCCTAAGGGAATGCAGAGCTTATACCGCCTAAGTAAAAGGCGAAGAAACTCCAAAGACGTTCCTAAGGGAATGCAGAGTTTATACCGTCTAAGTAAAAGACGAGGAAGCTCCAAAGTCGTTCCTAATGGAATGCAGAGCTGATGTGTGGTTGATTCCAAGGAAATAATGGTTGAGTGTGGCTTCGGTTATATGCTTTGGACATTCATTCGCACATTACATCATAGCATTTGCATTCATAAGCATTCATTCATAGCATTTGTGTTCCTAAGTGGTTGCTTCGGCAAAAGGAAGAAGTGGTCTTTTATGTTCCATTATGTACAAAAAAGAAAAAGCTTCGGCAAGAGGAAGAAGCGGTCTTTTATGTTTCGTCATGTACAAAAAAGAAAAGCTTTGGCAAAAAGAAGAAATGGTCTTTTATGCTTCGTTGTGTACGAAAAGAAGGGAAGGTGTTTTTTCGCCTTCGGCTCAAAATACTGATTTCGTCCACATCAAAGCGTCTCAATAAAAGGGTAAGAATATATTACAAGGTATGAACAAAGTTCCTTGAGAATAGATTAATTGTATTTACAAAAAGTTGTTACAAATTCTCCTGAGTTTTTTCTAGTCTACCCCTATTAATCTTCGTCAGGTTTCTGCTTCGGCGGCATATCCTTTAAGTATCACCTTCAGCTTCGTCATCCTACATGAATCAAGGTATCCCGAGTAAAAATCAAGTGTGAAGGAGAAGGTAAGTACAAAGTATGATTTCTTACTGGTTCAAGATGACTTCGAGCTTCGTCTCCAGCCTTCTCCCGCCCGCCTTTTGTCCATATCATTTTTATAAATCTATTTGAGATACTTCGGGCGAGGTCAGGTATATCGTCCAGGATTGATGGAGACAGGGTGAAGTTGGGCCTGTTGACAATCTTTCCATGCTCGCAGCCAGCCTTCAGGAATGCTGCAGCAGTACCCCGAGAAGCTACCCAGGCACAGAAGTCACCGTGCCCAGCTATAACTTCGTCAAGTTCTTCAATTTCAGCTTCGATATGATCGAAGGCTTTTGGTAAATCTTCATCCGAAGGGGTAAATTTCCCGCTGCTGGCTCCAACTGAGTAAAAGATCTTCTTTAGTTGTTGGATACAATTGTTGCTAAAATTCAAACATTTATCCTGAAGGTTTGTTAATGATTTCTTCAAATTTGAGTTGGCTTGGACTTCGGCTTCAAGTTTAGAATTAAGCTCTAGCTTTTCTTGTTCAAACTGTTTTGATTGACCGATAAGCTTCGAATTCAATTCTGATATTTTAGCTTCGGTCTCTGCCAGCAAGCCTTCGGTTGATTGAAGTTCGAAGTCTTTCTTTTCAATGATGACTGATTGTTCTTTTATTTTGCTCTCCAAATTTCCAATTATAGCTTCGTGTTTTTTGGCCTCTAAATCCTGCTGCATCTTCAGAGCTTTGCTCAGTAGCATGCTCTGCACAAAAACAGTTTTCGTTAGTAACATTTTCATTATCCAAAGCAATAAGGAACAGAGAAAAGATTGTTTACCTTGAAATTGGAATAAAATAAGCTGCCGACGATATGCTGTCGTCGGTAGCGGCTGATGTCTGTCTCTAGTTTCGGAAAACCGATACTCTTTGATAGAGTACCGATGACCTTAGCCCCAGCTGAGTCCCGGATGCAGCCCAGTTTTTCATCATCAATGCCTCCAAATAGAAGAGCTCCTGGCTTGTATCCGCAAGATTTGGCGTATTCCTTAAGCTCTTCTTTTTCGGCCTTCGACAGTTTTTGCCCGACTAAATTTTGAAATGAGTAGGCTTCGTCGTCCGAAGTGTCTTCGGCTATTTCTTTCCCTTTCCCAGGCACTGTGGCCATGGTTTCTTCAGCAGTGGTGGCAGCTTCTTCTGCAGCCATGTCTGTTAAAATTTTGTTGATGTCTTCAATAGTAGATTCTAAGTTTACATCTTCGGCTGTAGCGGCTTCGGTAGCCGCGACCTCCGAAGGTGCGACTTCGACATTTTCTGTGCCCTCAACAGCTGGTGTTTTCTGAATTGACGCCCTCGGTGGCGTCTTGTCAATAACTTCTGTTACGGCAATAATTCTTTGCCTTTTCGCTTTGGCTATCTTCGTTTTTTCCGGCTCCGCCACCTTTTGAAAAAGCTTCGTCAGTCGAGGCCCTAATGGACTTAGCTTCGTGGGCATGGGTTCAGTCATTACCTTTAGAATTTCCTCCACGTCGCTAGTAGAAGGTGGTGTGGGGGTCCCCTCTCCTTCGGATAGTTTTCGCTTTGGAGTTGATATTTTTCTCTTGACAATTTTCTTCTTTTTTGGTGGTTGTTCTTCATCCTTGTTTAAAGCTTCGGCCTCTCTTTTTCTTCTCTGGCCCTCAGCATCCTTGTTCAGCTGCGCATAGTCAGGATATTCGAAGCCCAGTGCATCAAGCACTCGGTTCAGCCTTCGCTTCGGACGGGTACCGAAGGCTGCTGTCATCAGTTGATCTTCTTTTTTCGAATAATTTCCAAGAATTTCATTACACATCACCTCAACTGTGTCCAGCCACTCTTGGCAGGGCTTCTTAAAATATTTCTTGAATTTGAAGTGGTAAGGAAGCCGGACAAGATCCCCTTCCTTCTTCTCCCCCTTTAACTTTGGCATTTCCCATTTTTTCAGAGTAGGGAAGACTTTGAATGCTAAGAATTCTTGAACCAGATCCCTGGTACCAATATGCTCTGCAATGATTCTGAATTCATCCATTGCCCGTTGAGTTTGACCCTCTGGTGTCATGTTGCAGTGGGGTCGGGTTTCTCCGAAAGTTAGCTCGAGTGGACTTTGCACAAGCTTCTCCTTGTCCTCATCAACCTTGACATAGAACCATTCTGATTTCCAGCCTGCCGGCCATTTGCTTCGGTAGCTGATTGCAGGAAACTTTGCGGTTTTCCGGTAGGCAAAATTGTAGCAACCGAAGTTTTCATGAAGCCCATCTTTTCTGGCCTTTGTTTGATAATGCAATTCATGAACTCGACAGAAACTGTCAGCAAAAGGCTCCACTGCTTGGCTTCGGAGGGCCCAAATATAAACGCTAAGCCTAACGATAGCGTTAGGAGTTAACTGGTGAAGGTAGATGCCAAACCTCTTCAATATCTCCGCAACAATCTCGTGAACAGGAAATCTTAGCCCAGCCTTTAAAAAGCTTTTGAAGATGACAACCTCGTCCTTCTCTGGCTTCGGGGTGGTCTCTTCTCCCCCGAAGCGAAGTAGCTTCTTCTGATCTTCACTGAAAAAACCTGCTTTCACCATCTTGGCGAGATCAACCTTTGAAACAGTCGATTTTCCGAAGTCTAGGTGGCTGGGTTTGCTGGGCATGGCAATACGGTAGTCATCTTCGGAGTCGGTTTCTTCAATGTTCCCTTCTCCTTCGGCAGCTGTCGGGTTTGCTTCGGCAGCAGGCATTTCTTCCGCAGTCACCAGTCCGGAGCGCTGCATCGCTTTGGAGATGGGCACAGTCTCCGAAGCTTCAGTTTCGTCCCCCTCACGCTCAACCCTAGCTGTAGAGCGAACTCTGGCCATTTAATTATGAACTTGTGAAACTTTAATACTTTTTTCTCCGAAGCAGGCTTCAAGATGGAGCTTCGTTTAAACCTGACAAACAAGCTTCGGTGATGGTTAAAAATTTTGGCAGCAAAACAGTGCAAATAGCAGTAAATGCTGTGGTAACTTCACACCTACTCGTCTGTTTATATAGTGCTGCAGGTAAGAAGGCGAAGCGGCAGGGTTTTTACACCAGGCGGGCAGTAACTTGTACTCGCTGCGCAGTGGACCGCAAAGACCAAACAGTGACTCTGCAAGGTGGGACCGACACGATCTCGGGAAATGGATCGTTTCTCGGCAACGAGCTCAGGGAAGGTGTTTTTTGGACCTTCGGCTTCCCGAAGCTTGAGAGGATTTTTTCACGGTTCAAGCTCGTTACGAAAAACGATCTAGCGCCGCGAAAGGGGCTACTGTTGGGCCCATGCTTCGTTGCGCCGAAGGTCTTGCGTGAAGAAGCAGCTTCGGCTGAAATCGTCCCCAGGAAATGGCCGAAGGTTCCTTTTTATAGAGCTTCGGCGTTGCAAACCGACATAAAGATAGAATGACCTTTTTATCCATAGAGGTCTAAGATAATGTTGTAAACTTTTGTAAAGGGCATAATTGTAATTCGTCACAGGCTGCGTCCTGTGTCTATAAATAGATGAACAGTACCCCCGTACTGTTCACACGAACTTGGCATTTGCTTTTGCGTCACGCTTGTACTTTTTATCTTCTCTCAGGACCGAAGGTACATTTGTAATCTGAAATCATTTCTATTTTTCCATGTTAATAAAATAGAAATGATTCTATGATGATGCTTATATTATATTTCATGCTTTATATGAATCCTTCGTCGTTACTTGTTATGTTTACGAAGGTATGTCTCTTATGACCTTCGTCCGAAACTCATTATTTCCCGAAGGGACATAATGCTTCGAAGGACGAAGGACTTTAACACTTAACACTTTTTATGTTGCCTTGTTCTTAACTCTTAGCATTTGAGAACAAGCCCCCAACACTTGCTGAAGGCGATCTTTTTTCGGAGCACTGGAGGTTGCGCTTTTCCCTGCCTTATTCCGATATTTTCGGAGGTTGCTGGGGGAGACTTCTTCCTTGGCGGATCTGCGATGCGGTGTAGAGTTCCTTCCTCATCTGCTACGGATGAGATAGTTCCAAAGCAGAACACGGTTCCGGGGTGGAGGGTGATCTTGCGCTGGAAGGTGACGACCATTGAGCTAGCTTAGATCGGCGACGCACCCCCTACCTGGCGCGCCAGCTGTCGGTGTTTTGGGTCCGACCGCACACCCGGGGTTGCCCCTCAAGGTGTTTTTAGGAGTAGGACGATGTTGCCGACTGTAGCTCGATGGTTCGTGCAGGGCGCACGAGAAACTGTGAACAATGATGTACAGGTTCGGGCCGCTTAGAGATGCGTAACACCCTACGTCCGGGCGGGAATGCTTTATGTGGTGGATTACAAGGGAACTCTCTAGTGTAAGGAACGTAGAGAGTCGAGGTGGATGGCTGAGTAGTGAGTTCGATCGATCTGAAGGGGTGCCCCCTAGGCCTTATATATTCGACCGTGGGGCAATACAAGCAGATATGATAACAATGCGCACCTAAGAAATAGTGAACCGATTGAGTCTATCTTCCTATAGTTCCACCGACTCATCCTCGCTTGGTTCCGTTGTACGGGGTTCCAGCGCGGGAAAGTCGGGTCTCTGTGGTGGTTACTCGCTCGACGTTGTTGGGCCGTCTGGGTTCGCGTCGATCCGGCCTTGTGTCGATCCGCTTCACTGGTCATTCCTCCCCAGGCCCACGAAGGGATGACCTTACGATTTATTGGGCCCTTGGGCCTTTCGTGAGGTCTTTTATCCTTCCAGTGGACCCGTGGGATATCTGTCCCCCACAGATCCAACTGCTATGCTTAGGATGTGCCAGGAAAAATATAAAAAAACAAACAAAAAACAAGGATCAACAAGATTCGAAACTTGACTATCAAGTTCAAGATATAGCACTTACACCACTATGCTAACTACTCTTATGTAATCTTAGGGTGTGTCGTGGCCCATATGGACCACCCGCTGGGTCTGCCCCTGCTCGAGAACCTCCCTATACCACAACTTGTCTATCGCCCTTGCCCCTTTCAGGTAAGGTAGTCCTATACTAGCCTTCCTAATTAGTCAGCCAAGGGCGTCCCATACCACCCTTGTGGTAGCACTATTTTCCCGTGTGGTCGCTCCATGTTCCAATTAACACAACGATCTTATCATGAACATTAATAAAGCAACAACAAAATTGGAACATGATCATACTTCAGTATAGCATTAATCCCAAAACTTGGTAGAGCAATAGCAATACTACCCAATAGTTCATTTTGTTTGCAAGGTGTGGGATAAACAATACTAGGGAAACCTATTAGGTCCCATCAAATTAACCTGAGAATGTCACAGTGATTAACAAGAACATTATTAGGTAAATAAGAGTGATCAAGGGCACAACTTACCTTAGACTTGAGATCCCAGGTACTTCACCAAATTGGTCTTCGGTTTTCTCATGACCTCGCTTCTACTCGTAGCAATACATATAAATAGACAACGTTTACATAAAATAATATTACACCAAACAATAGAACAAACAACATAAGAGTATTCCACGCGTCGCTATGAGATCGTATGTTCGAGAATCACTAAAATCGGAGTTACAGTTAAAAAGATATGGTTTTCGGAAGATTTTCGTGATTAAATAAAAAACTATGTTCTATGTTGATTAATGTAAATCATATGAGAAAAGATATTAAAGAAATAACTAATTCAACTTTAGTCCAAGTTATGACTTGATTATAGATTATATTTCAGTTAGATTATAATCATAGATAGATTAACTTTGATTAACAGGTTTTTATCTACTAAGCATTGGGTAAATAAATATCTAACTATAAAAATGTATGATATGATAAAAATAATGTTTTTACTACATAAACAAACTTAATACGATACTAACGCAACTCGAATGGGTTAAAACGGAGCTAAAACATGGAAGATATGATTTTTCTAACCCTCTATATTTATTTTTATATTATAAATCAGTTTCTAGAATTTCTCTATAACGTCACGGGCTGTTTCACAAAATTATGGGACCTGGATGTAAGGATTCCTTTATGGCCGAGGAGGGCGGGTTGATTCCCTACAACATCAGGGGTTCTTTAGTAAATAGTTCACAACGAAGGGTTCAATTTTGATCTGAGCCGTCGATATCAAACCCATAGCCCCGGATTAGACCCTATAATACAGTGAACCGGTATGCAGCTTAGCGCTCCGATATCCGTCGATCCGGAGATCAACGGTCAAGGACAGAACCCGATCCGGTACCCAACTCTGGTCGCCCGATCACATATCTATGACTTCGATTTAAAACACGAAGGGGTAAGTAATCCTTCTAATCATGACCGTCCACCATTGATCCTAGGGCCCAGGAAGCATCTCCTCCCAGGCATCAAATCATGGCGGCGCGTGGTTCTTACACGGCGGGGACATCGCTGGGGTACCACCAACTCGCGCCCCCAATGCTTTCTCTTCAATCAAACGTGCGCTACGCTACGAGAGGAGAACGGAGAGCATCATAGCGGAGATACTTACCAATATTATTGCCTCAAGAACCCTCGCCCTCATCGAAGGGCGACACCATGGGGCTCCCCCGGCTCCGGCGAGCAATTGTCGATCAAGCACCCACTCATGCACCCTGAAATCACCTTGTACACGATCTACACTCCCTGCTGCACTGTATTAACACTTCCCTGGCACCTGGGCCATTGAGTAAGGTGAGGAACACCAGTGACGGCGATCTATCTCCCCTCCCGCAACCCGCCATTGCTCACGGTCGCTGGGGCTCAAGAACTCCACCTATTTCTAGACCCGATGGACGAGTTAGGGGTATGGGACTACGCCTTTATGCACCGGGCCACGAAGCCAACAGAGCAAGATGTGGTTGAGATTGCACGAGTTGCGCGCGTTCTGTTACCGGGCGTGGAGGAACAACGAAGGGGATAAGCCTGACAAGGTTGGTCCACACCGTAGTGGAACGAGGGCACACAAGAGACTATGACAACGTGGGTCCCACCATGTCAGCGACAGGAAGGTCTGGCGCGGCACCGCTTCACAGCCTGAGGAGTGGGCCCACATGGTGGTGACCGTGACCAGGTGTGGGCGCTGGGGCCACCCGGAAGGGATCGGGAATGGGTCGAGAAGGGGGTTTCGGCCCATGACACAGGTTTGTCTTCTTTCTTTTTTTAGTTTCTTTCTTCCTTTTTTTATCTTCAAAGCTTCAAATTTCAAATTATATTTGAGTCTGAGATTTCAAATATAGCTAAATGCACGATTAGAGAAGAATTCGGCATGAATGCATTTATATTTATATAATTAATTAACCCTATTTATAAATTTAGGCAATGCTTCACACATGAAATTCACACTTTAGAATTTTTATTTTCTTTTGAAGATGTGATAACATTAAAGGTCATTTCAAAAACAAATATTCATTACCTATGTATTTTTAAGAGGAGGTAATTTATAACCTTTATCAAGGATTACTTTATTTCAATAAAAATATTGATTGCCCCTTATAAAAGCTTACTCTATTCTCAATATTTTTGTTTATTTTAATAGAAAATACTCTGTAGTGAATAATCTCTGTTTAGGAGATACTTTAAACTAAATCTTAACTTTTATAAGATCATATCCTTTGTTTTTGTCCTAATTTTAATGTTTAGTTTCAAAAGTTAAATCTAGGTTTGAACCATTTATCATTATTACTTATCTATTCACTTCTAAAAATGAAGATCTTAACAATAATAGTATTTTTTAATCCTTAACTTTTTTTGAAGACACCTTTTTATAAATCCTAAAATAGGATTTTTTGGGTGTTACAAATTCTACCCCCCTTAAAAATAATCTCGTCCTCGAGATTAGTTGAAAAGGGACACATACAATTTAGTTTGCAGTTTAGCTTTTAGTCAAAGGTTATCTTTTCTTTATTATTAGCTAGTATGTGATTAGGAAAGTATGAGATTCTTTTATGTTGAGCTATCTAATAGGTAGGATAAGAGATGGTTATAGCAAAGGTAAGTTGGGGAAGAAAGATTTAGGTGGAGAAAGACTTCATTCCACATGGCAGATCCTGACTTGTCTAACGATTTGGTCTGACTCTCATCCTTGGTTGACGGGGCTGATCTTCTCTTCTTGGGTCTACGTGTTGTTATCCAAGTTAGGGACATGTAGTTAAGACAGATTTATAGGTAAACAAACATCTTAGTAGGTAGGGCAGATGGCTTAGTAGGTAGCTTAAGCTAAATGAGAATGGTAGAATCAGGTTTAGTGGTTTTGCTTCTAGGTTGGGATAAGTATGCTTGTAAGATGAATCTATAAGGATAAGATAGAATCTTTTAAGATGAGATGGATCTACGAACCTAGATATTTTTTTAACCGAGGATAATCTAAGTTGTCTAGTTATCTTATGAACACATTTTTTGTGCCTATATGTATATGCAGATGCAATTGTGGACATTACTCCACAACTCATCACACTCAATCAAAGAACCAAATCAGGCAGGTATCATAAGGACAAGCATTCAAGCGCATAGATACCTAAAAAATAGTTTTGTTTTTGTTCCTAAGATTAGGTCTCCTATTCCTAAAGATCACTTTAGGTGCAGGATTTCAAAGTGTGAAATCCACTTTTGTCTTTAGAAGAGAAAAGGTAAGAATAATCAGAGTAAAGCCACAATAGATGAGAGAAGATTAAGTTAAGTTTAGAAAGAATCAGAGTAGTAAAGGTAAGTAGGTAAGGGTTGTCCAGTTCTATCTAGGTTTTGTCCTACAGTCAACATGCCTATGATAGCACTTCTGTCACACTTTGAAATAACTAAATAATTACATTATATGAAGATGACGATCTAGCAACCATAGTTGATAAGGAGACAATGGCCTAGACCTCTCACGAACTCATCACGACATCCTTCATGCTCTTCATCTTGTGGTACCTGTCCTTGACCTGGGGGAGTGTGAGTACAACAAGCGTGAGCTCACATATGTTCATCGCTCAACAAGTTGTGGGGAATAATGTGCATGAGCTCACGGTGGGGCTCATGTGAAAGGTAAGTGATGAGGACATCACTTCTATACATACAATAAATGGACCGATAACACGATCGCGTGCACGACAGCTAATTCTCCAGGTATGTTCTACCCTAGTCAATTGTGTTTCAGAGCTTACGCTTGGGGCCATGGATGTTTTAATGATTAGGAACCTTGGAGAGGACCAGCAGGGACTTGGGAAAGGCGTAGTTGTTGAGGAGGAGGAGCAAGGACACCCACAACAGGAAGGAGATCAAGTCCGACTCGGTTGCGACTCCATCTCGGGTTCCAGGACCAGTCTGCACTAAAATGGACGCCCAAGATGCATCTGGACTCCGATTGCGACGAGCTTGATATGGTTGGAAAGATAAGGAGATTATCTAACCAACTCAACTAGTTCCACCCTAAAATTCGGCCGGAGTCAACGGGAATCGTCGAAACAAGTCAGCGTTCAGATTCTGTTTTGGTGCTGCGACACCGTCTGTTGGGCCGTGTATAGCGTCGGAGCCCATTAGGGGCGCGTCCAGGGGTCACGCCCGCCCTAATACTCTATTTATTCAGCAGCCGCCGCCACATTAGGGTTGGGTTTTGCTTAAGTTTAGATCTGTCGAGAACAACAGCCGTAGATCGGTTTGTGAGACCCCAACTTGTGAGCTTAATCATTCATCCGCAATATTCTAGATTGTGTTCTTTCTTGTTCTTGCTTGTGTCTTCGATTCGCAGGCAAGGATTAGCCTTCGTGGCGAGGTCAATCGCGCAGCACACGGTTGATAACCAGAGGAGAAGTGGTGCTGCGATTGCGGGGTTCTAGTCGTGTTGATTGGAAGCCGGATCGTCTGTGTGACATCTCCACCAAATCAATAGTTATCTTCACCTGACGGAAGATCGGGCACCCCCGTTCCTATCAAGTGGTATCAAAGACTCAGGTATTACCGTCAGGCTTACCCTAGTTTAGTTTAGGTTTTTCATCCTATAACTCCAGATAATTGCCATACAAAAAAATCCGCTGTCCTGTAACCCTGTTTAGCCTTGCAATTTCTTTTCAGATTGCTTTGTTGAAGTTGTGTCCGTGTCGAGTCTTGTTGCTGGTTTAGGTCGTGTCGTAATCGTAGTTCAACCGCTCCATCGCTGTTATTTGTTTCCGCCGCTATCCCATCCACCTTACCCAGATTACAAGTCGAGACACCACATTACTCGATTTGCCCTCGCTAGCCGCCTTGTGTGAATTCTCGCCACGCTAGCCCTAGATTAGGTTGCAAGCCGCATTGCATTGCAGCCCCTCCTTGTTTCATCATATAGCGCTTACCTATTGCTTATACTAGGGAGGTTTGTGCCCCTGTGCTCTATAGCCGCCGCTACGGGTCCTACCAATTTGTGCCCTGGAAAACCATAACTTGAGGTATCTTCCATAAAACAGGCATAACTTTTCGCTCGGTGCTCCGTTTGAGCTCAAATTTTTACAGCAGATTCCTGACTCAATTCTGGGGTGACCCAAACTCTCCTACGGCCTGTTTGGTTCGGTCAAAAAATTAAAAAAAATCGGGAAGATAATTAAAAAATTGTTTAAGTGTTTTCAGGAATTTTAGAGATCCTTTGTGAATTTCTCTAGGCCACAATACAACTCTGTTTCAAGTGAAATTTTGTGTGCTTCCATCAATTATGATTTTGGATCAGTGATAAAAAATTCATAATATTTCGAGCTCGTTTGCTGGTACTCCTTTGGAAACGCGTCTTTGATTTCTACTAGTGCTGAAAAATCTGCGCTATTTACAGAACTGCCATTCTGCTAGTTTATTACTTTTATCTTGTTGTGCTTCGATAGGACACGTCTTAGCTAGCAATTGTGACTTGTGCTTTGGACACTTATTGAACTTCGCTAATCTGCACTCGATTTTGTTCCACATTCACATACATATTGTGCCTGTCCTATAGCTCCACATATTATATCTTCTGATCAATACAGATTTGACCTTGCAATCGCGGTTTCACTACCTCTTGGTAAGTATCACGAACCAGCCTCTGATTGTACCATTCTTTGCTTGTATTTCGTCAGATACTTGTAAGACCTTGGTAAGATACATTAGAGCGTGTTCCTGTGTTCCACCCGAGAGGAGCGTGTAGTGAGATTATTAGGGATAACCTTCACCGTTTGTTCCCTGTTTTTGTGTTTCAATGGCAGGCGACGACGAAGAAGCAAGGATCCCTACAGACTTCGATGAATGTGTTAGCCGCCAAGATCTTCAGGCAAACAACAAGCTCCTGAAGGAGCAAATGGAGGAGACGGTCCACAAGTCAGTGCATGATGCCTTCATTAACATGGACCTTGGCAGGACTTACGAGAGACTGGATCGACGATTATCCCAGATCGTCGACAGACTTGCTGTGTTGGAGACGCAACAACAAGCACCGCCACCACCTCCTTGTCCACGTCTTCCCGATGATGCGGTGATTGATGAAGAAGGCAATTATGATGAAGCGGCCACCAGAGATTTGCGCCTCCGTCGTCGTCTTCATCAAAACACAGAAGGTATACCCCACCGCCAGCAAGGTAATAACAATCGTGCTCCTGACGACCCTTATGCTAAGTTTAAATTTTCTATACCATCTTTTTCGGGTCATTATGATGCTGAGGGATATCTTGATTGGGAGATGACGATAGAACAGAAATTTGCTGCCCACCTTGTACCTGAACGACATCAAGTTAGACAAGCCACTAGTGAATTTAAAGATTTTGCTATTGTTTGGTGGACTGGTCTAGTTGGGGATGGTAGAGCACCTACGACTTGGGAAGATCTTAAGGTAGCTATGCGCGATAGATTTGTTCCCCCATCTTATCATAGAGAATTGCGTAAGAAATTGATGCGTTTAGAGCAAGGGGATAAATCTGTTCAAGATTATTATGCTGAGCTTCAGAAGGGATTGCAGCGTTGTGGGATAGTAGAGGGACATGAGGACGCTCTTTGCCGTTTTTATTCAGGTTTGCGGCGTGACATTCAGGACATTGTGGATTACAAAGAATTTAACACTGTCAACAAGTTGTTCCAGTTTGCTATGCTAGCAGAGAAGGAATTGCAGGGACGCCAACATCGACCTAGGACTACTTTTGGTGCCTCCTCTACGTCACGGACGCACACATCTGCCTCGAGTCATACACCTTCGACCACTACAGCGCCCACGCGACCTCCCTCGACACCTTCTGCACATGTTGGTAAACTTCCTTTGCAGGTACCCACCAAGAAACAGAATTCACCAGCACCTGCAGCACCTTCCAGTGGTCGTTCTTCGGGTATTGTTTGCCACCGCTGTCATGGGATTGGTCACGTGAAGAAGGATTGCCCAAGTCAGGGAACATACATTGCTACGGATGATGGCTACATTAGTGCTTCCGACGGTGAGGATGACGATGATGACACCAGTGATGTTGCTGCTAATGATGATGCTATGCTTGGTGCTGATGCTACGGTGAACCTTCGAAGCATCATGGTGCAGCGTGTTCTTAGTGCTCAGCCTGAATCATCACAGAAGCAACAACGCCATAATTTGTTCCAAACTCTTCGCTATCGAGAATCGGCGTGCACATGTTATTATTGATGGTGGAAGCTGCAATAATTTGGTGAGTTCAGATTTGGTCAAGAAGCTTGGCTTGACCACACGTCCCCGGCCACATCCATACCACATTCAGTGGATCAATGATTCAGGCAAGGTTAAGGTAACACACATGGTACGAGTGCATTTCTCCATTGGTATGTATTCTGGTTATGCGGATTGCGATGTAGTACCTATGGAAGCTTGTTCTCTTTTGTTGGGTAGACCTTGGGAATATGATACTAATGCATGTCACCATGGTAGGAGTAATACATACACTTTTAGGCATAAAGATAAAAACATTACTTTGCTACCTTTGACTCTTTTTGAAATTGTACAAGATGATAAAGATAGAGCTGCAAATACCCATAAGGAACCAACTAATGAGACAGAAATTCAGCAACAAATTAAATTGAAAGCTCCTGTCATGCTTGCTACTAAATCTGGTCTTCTTGAAACTCATGCTACTGATGCTTGTTGCTATGCCTTGGTTTGCAAAGATGCTTTCTTTTCTATTGATGATATTGCTAGCACTTTGCCTGCATCTGTGACTAACCTTTTGCAGCAGTTCCGAGATGTTTTTCCCTCTGAGTTACCTCCAGGACTTCCTCCCATTCATGGGATTGAGCACCAGATTTATTTGATTCCTGGAGCGAGCTTGCCCAACCGTGCTGCATATCGAGCAAATCCTGAGGAGACTAAGGAGATTCAACGCCAAGTCCAAGACCTTTTGGACCGTGGGTATGTACGTGAGAGCCTTAGTCCTTGTTCTGTTCCTGTTATTTTGGTTCCAAAGAAAGATGGTAGTTGGTGAAAGTCGCCTAGAGGGGGGGTGAATAGGGCAAATCTGAAATTTACAAACTTAATCACAACTACAAGCCGGGTTAGCATTAGAAATATAAACGAGTCCGAGAGAGGGCGTGAAAACAAATCGCAAGCGAATACAGAGTGAGACACAAGGATTTGTTTTTACCGAGGTTCGGTTCTCGCAAACCTACTCCCCGTTGAGGTGGTCACAAAGACCGGGTCTCTTTCAACCCTTTCCCTCTCTCAAACGGTCCCTCGGACCGAGTGAGCTTCTCTTTTCAATCAACCGGGAACCAAACTTCCCCGCAAGGACCACCACACAATTGGTGTCTCTTGCCTCGGTTACAATTGAGTTAATCGCAAGAAAAAAAATGAGAAAAAGAAGCAATCCAAGCGCAAGAGCTCAAATGAACACAAGAAATCTCTCTCACTAATCACTAAGGCTTTGTGTGGAGTTGGGAGAGGATTTGATCACTTCGGTGTGTCTTGTATTGAATGCTATAGCTCTTGTAAGGTGTAGAAGTGTGGAAACTTGGATGACTTGAATGTGGGGGTGGTTGGGGTATTTATAGCCCCAACCACCAAACTTGACCGTTGGTGGAGGCTGCTGTCGACGGGTGCACCGGACAGTCCGGTGCGCCACCTGACACTGTCTGGTGCGCCAGCCACATCACCTGGCCGTTGGGTTCCGACCGTTGGAGCTCTGACTTGTGGACCCGCCTGGCTGTCCGGTGGTGCACCGGACAAGCCCTGTAGGCTGTCCGGTGTGCCACCCGCTCGTGCTATGCTCTTCTGCGTGTGTAGGCGCGCATTTAATGCGTTGCAGTCGACCGTTGCGCGCGAAGTAGCCATTGCTCCGCTGTCACACCGGACAGTCCGGTGTGCACCGGACAGTCCGGTGAATTATAGCGGAGGGGATTCCCGAAGCTGGCGAGTTCAGAGTTGCTCTCCCTTGGGGCACCGAACACTGTCCGGTGGTGCACCGGATAGTCCAGTGAATTATAGCGGAGCTCCTCTGAAAATTCCCGAAGGTGAAGAGTTGGGCGTCGAGTTCCCTGGTGGACCGGACACTGTCCGGTGGCACACCGGACAGTCCGGTGCGCCAGACCAGGGTGCCTTCCGGGTTGTCTTTTGCTCTCTTGTTTAAACCCTTTTCTTGGTCTTTTTATTGGCTTATTGTGAACATTTGGCACCTGTAGAACTTATAGACTAGAGCAAACTAGTTAGTCCAATTATTTGTGTTGGGCAATTCAACCACCAAAATCAATTAGGAAAAAGGTGTAAGCCTAATTCCCTTTCAATCTCCCCATTTTTGGTGATTGATGCCAACACAAACCAAAGCAAATATAAAAGTGCATAATTGTAAGTGCAAAGGTTACTTAGAATTGAGCCAATAACTATTTTCATAAGATATGCATGGATTGTTTCTTTATTATTTAACATTTTGGACCACGCTTGCACCACATGTTTTGTTTTTGCAAAGGTTTTGGAAATTCTTTTCAAAGTCTTTTGCAAAGAGTCAAAGGTAAATGAATAAGATTCTTGAGAAGCTTTTACAAGATTTGAAATTTTCTCCCCCTGTTTCAAATGTTTTTTCCTTTGACTTAAACAAAACTCCCCCTTGATAAAATCCTCCTCTTAGTGTTCAAGAGGGTTTTGATGTTAATTTTGAAGAGGGTATACCAATTTGAAATTATATCAAAAATAAGATACCAATTTGAAAATACTTCTTTAAAACAAAATTGAAAGACTAAAATTTTTGGAATTGGTGGTGGTGCAGTCCTTTTGCTTTGGGCTCATGCTCTCTCCCCCTTTGGCATAAATCGCCAAAAACGGAGTCATTAGAGCCCTTTGAATTACTTTCTCCCCCTTTGGTCATAAATAAATGAGTGAAGATTATACCAAAGTTGGAGAGTGATGCTCGAAGCGACGGCGAAGGATGAGTTATGGAGTGGAGTGGAAGCCTTTGTCTTCGCCGAAGACTCCAATTCCCTTACCTATGACTTGGTTTGAAATCCACTTGAAAACGCATTAGTCATAGCATATATAAAAGAGACATGATCAAAGGTATACTCATGAGCTATGCGTGCAACACATCAAAAGAAATTCCTAGAATCAAGAATATTTAGCTCATGCCTAAGTTTGTTAAAAGTTTGTTCATCTAGTGGCTTGGTAAAGATATCGTCTAATTGATCTTTAGTGTTAATATATGCAATCTCGATATCTCCCTTTTGTTGGTGATCCCTTAGGAAATGATACCGAATGGCTATGTGTTTGGTGCGGCTATGTTCAACGGGATTATCCGCCATGCGGATTGCACTCTCGTTATCACATAGAAGAGGAACTTTGGTTAATTTGTAACCATAGTCCCTAAGGGTTTGCCTCATCCAAAGTAATTGCGCGCAACAATGGCATGCGACAATATACTCGGCTTCGGCGGTAGAAAGAGCTACGGAATTTTGCTTCTTTGAAGCCCAAGACACCAAAGATCTTCCCAAGAACTGGCAAGTCCCCGATGTGCTCTTTCTATTAATTTTACACCCCGCCCAATCAGCATCCGAATAACCAATTAAATCAAATGTGGATCCCCGAGGGTACCAAAGCCCAAACTTAGGAGTATGAACTAAATATCTCAAGATTCGTTTTACGACCGTAAGGTGAGCTTCCTTAGGGTCGGCTTGGAATCTTGCACACATGCATACGGAAAGCATTATATCCGGTCGTGAAGCACATAAATAGAGTAAAGAACCTATCATCGACCGGTATACCTTTTGATCTACGAATTTACCTCCCGTGTCGAGGTCGAGATGCCCATTGGTTCCCATGGGTGTCTTGATGGGCTTGGCATCCTTCATCCCAATCTTGTTTAGAATGTCTTGAATATACTTCGTTTGGCTAATGAAGGTGCCCTCTTGGAGTTGCTTCACTTGAAATCCTAAGAAGTACTTCAACTCCCCCATCATCGACATCTCGAATTTCTTTGTCATGATCCTACTAAATTCTTCACATGTAGATTCGTTAGTAGACCCAAAAATAATATCATCGACATAAATTTGGCATACAAACAAATCATCGTCAAGAGTTTTAGTAAATAAAGTAGGATCGGCCTTTCCAACTTTGAAGCCATTAGTGATAAGGAAATCTCTTAGGCATTCATACCATGCTCTTGGGGCTTGCTTAAGCCCATAAAGCGCCTTAGAGAGTTTATAAACATAGTTAGGATACTCACTATCTTCAAAGTCGGGAGGTTGCTCAACATAGACCTCTTCCTTGATCGGTCCATTGAGGAAAGCACTTTTCACGTCCATTTGGTAAAGCTTAAAGCCATGGTAAGTAGCATAGGCAAGTAATATGCGAATTGATTCAAGCCTAGCTACGGGTGCATAGGTTTCACCGAAATCCAAACCTTCGACTTTGTGAGTATCCCTTGGCCACAAGTCGGGCTTTGTTCCTTGTCACCACACCATGCTCATCTTGCTTGTTGCGGAATACCCACTTGGTTCCTACAACATTTTGATTAGGAAGTGGAACCAAATGTCATACCTCGTTCCTAGTGAAGTTGTTGAGCTCCTCTTGCATCGCCACCACCCAATCCGAATCTTGAAGTGCTTCCTCTACCTTGTGTGGCTCAATAGAGGAAACAAAAGAGTAATGCTCACAAAAATGTGCAACACGAGATCTAGTGGTTACCCCCTTATGAATGTCGCCGAGGATGGTGTCGACGGGGTGATCTCGTTGGATTGCTTGGTGGACTCTTGAGTGTGGCAGCCTTGGTTCTTCATCCTCCTTGTCTTGATCATTTGCGTCTCCCCCTTGATCATTGCCGTCATCTTGAGGTGGCTCATCTTTTTTATCTTCTCCTTCATCAACTTGAGCCTCATCCTCATTTTGAGTTGGTGGAGATGCTTGCGTGGAGGAGGATGGTTGATCTTGTGCATTTGGAGGCTCTTCGGATTCCTTAGGACACACATCCCCAATGGACATGTTCCTTAGCGCGATGCACGGAGCCTCTTCATCACCTATCTCATCAAGATCAACTTGCTCTACTTGAGAGCCGTTAGTCTCATCAAACACAACGTCACAAGAAACTTCAACTAGTCCTGAGGACTTGTTAAAGACTCTATATGCCCTTGTGTTTGAGTCATATCCTAGTAAAAAGCCTTCTACAGTCTTAGGAGCAAATTTAGATTTCCTACCTCTTTTAACAAGAATAAAGCATTTGCTACCAAAGACTCTAAAATATGAAATATTGGGCTTTTTACCGGTTAGGAGTTCGTATGATGTCTTCTTGAGGATTCGATGTAGATACAACCGGTTGATGGCGTAGCAGGTGGTGTTGACCGCCTCGGCCCAAAACCGATCCGAAGTCTTGTACTCATCAAGCATGGTTCTTGCCATGTCCAATAGAGTTCTATTCTTCCTCTCCACTACACCATTTTGTTGTGGCGTGTAGGGAGAAGAGAACTCATGCTTGATGCCCTCCTCCTCAAGAAAGCCTTCAATTTGAGAGTTCTTGAACTCCGTCCCGTTGTTGCTTCTTATTTTCTTGATTCTTAAGCCGAACTTGTTTTGAGCCCGTCTCAAGAATCCCTTTAAGGTCTCTTGGTTATGAGATTTTTCCTGCAAAAGAACACCCAAGTGAAGCGAGAATAATCATCCACAATAACTAGACAGTACTTACTCCCGCCGATGCTTATGTAAGCGATCAGGCCGAATAGGTCCATATGTAGGAGCTCAAGTGGCCTGTCAGTCGTCATGATGTTCTTGTGTGGATGATGAACTCCAACTTGCTTCCCTGCCTGACATGCGCTACAAATCCTGTCTTTCTCAAAATGAACATTTGTTAGTCCCAAAATGTGTTCTCCCTTTAGAAGTTTGTGAAGATTCTTCATTCCAACATGTGCTAGTCGGCGATGCCAGAGCCAGCCCATGTTAGTCTTAGCAATTAAGCAAGTGTCGAGTTCAGCTCTATCAAAATCTACTAAGTATAGCCGACCCTCTAACACTCCCTTAAATGATATTGAATCATCACTCCTTCTAAAGACAGTAACACCTACATCTGTGAAAAGACAGTTGTAGCCCATTTTGCATAATTGAGATACAGAAAGCAAATTGTAATCTAAGGAATCTACAAGAAAAACATTGGAAATAGAGTGGTCAGGAGATATAGCAATTATACCCAATCCTTTGACCAAACCTTGATTTCCATCCCCGAATGTGATAGCTCGTTGGGGATCTTGGTTTTTCTCATAGGAGGAGAACATCTTTTTCTCCCCTGTCATGTGGTTTGTGCACCCGCTATCGATGATCCAACTTGAGCCCCCGGATGCATAAACCTACAAAACAAGTTTAGTTCTTGATTTTAGGTACCCAAATGGTTTTGGGTCCTTTGATATTAGACACAAGAACTTTGGGTACCCAAACACAAGGCTTTGACCCCTTGTGCTTGCCCCCAACATATTTGGCAACTACCTTGCCGGATTTGTTAGTTAAAACATAAGAGACATCAAAGGTCTTAAATGAAATGTTAGAATCATTTGATGCCTTAGGAGTTTTCTTCTTAGGCAATTTTGCATGGGTTGATTGCCTAGAACTAGATGTCTCACCCTTATACATAAAAGCATGATTAGGGCCAGAGTGAGACTTCCTAGAGTGAATTCTCCTAATTTTGCTTTCGGGATAACCGGCAGGGTACAAAATGTAACCCTCGTTATCCTGAGGCATGGGAGCCTTGCCCTTTACAAAGTTAGACAATCTTTTAGGAGGGGCACTAAGTCTGACATTGTCTCCCTTTTGGAAGCCAATGCCATCCTTGATGTCAGGGCGTCTCCCACTATAGAGCATGCTTCTAGCAAATTTAAACTTTTCATTTTCTAAGTCATGCTCAGCAATTTTAGCATCTAATTTTGCTATATGATCATTTTGTTGTTTAATTAAAGCCATATGATCATGAATAGCATCAATGTTAACATCTCTACATCTAGTGCAAATAGTAACATGCTCAGTGGTAGATGTAGAGGGTTTGCATGAATTAAGCTCAGCAATCTTAGCACGTAAAATATCATTGTTATCTCTAAGATCAGAAATTGTAACATTGCAAACATCAAAATCTTTAGACTTAGCAATCAATTTTTCATTTTCATTTCTAAGGCTAGCAAGAGAGATATTCAATTCTTCAATCTTAGCAAGCAAATCAACATTTTCATCTCTAAGATTGGGAATTGACACATCACAAATATTAGAATCAACCTTAGCAATTAATTTAGCATTTTCATTTCTAAGGTTGGCAATAGTGTCATGGCAAGTGCTTAGCTCACTAGATAGTTTTTCACATTTTTCTACTTGTAGAGCATAAGCATTTTTAACCTTAACATGCTTCTTATTTTCCTTAATTAGGAAGTCCTCTTGGGTGTCCAAGAGTTCATCCTTTTCATGGATAGCACTAATCAATTCATTTAATTTTTCCTTTTGTTGCATGTTTAGGTTGGCAAAAAGAATGCGCAAGTTATCCTCCTCATCACTAGCATTATCCTCATCACTAGAGGTTTCATATTTAGTGGAGGATCTTGATTTTACCTTCTTCTTTTTGCCGTCCTTTGCCATGAGGCACTTGTGGCCGACGTTGGGGAAGAGAAGACCCTTGGTGACGGCGATGTTTGCGGCATCCTCGTCGGAGGAGGAGTCGGTGGAGCTCTCGTCGGAGTCCCACTCCCGGCAAACATGGGCATCACCGCCCTTCTTCTTGTAGTATCTCTTCTTCTCCTTTCTTCTCCCCTTCTTGTCGTCGCCCCTGTCACTATCACTAGATAATGGACATTTAGCAATGAAATGACCGGGCTTACCACACTTGTAGCATACTTTCTTGGAGCGGGGCTTGTAATCCTTCCCCCTTCTTTGCTTGAGGATTTGGCGGAAGCTCTTGATGATGAGTGCCATTTCCTCGTTGTCGAGCTTGGAGGCGTCGATGGGTATTCTACTTGATGTAGACTCCTCCTTCTTTTCTTCCGTCGCCTTGAATGCGACCGGTTGTGCTTCGGACATGGAGGGGCCATCAAGCTGGTTGATTTTCTTTGAGCCTTTGATCATTAGCTCAAAGCTTACAAAATTCCCCATTACTTCCTCGGGAGTCATTAGTGTATATCTAGGATTTCCTCGAATTAATTGAACTTGCGTAGGGTTAAGAAAAACAAGGGATCTTAGAATAACCTTAACCATTTCGTGGTCATCCCATTTTTTGCTCCCGAGGTTGCGCACTTGATTCACCAAGGTTTTGAGCCGGTTGTACATGTCTTGTGGCTCTTCCCCTTGACGTAGACGGAAGCGACCGAGCTCCCCCTCGATTGTTTCTCACTTGGTGATTTTGGTCACCTCGTCTCCTTCGTGCGCGGTCTTTAGCGTGTCCCAAATCTCCTTAGCACTTTTCAACCCTTGCACCTTATTATACTCATCTCGACTTAGAGAGGCGAGGAGTATAGTTGTGGCTTGGGAGTTGAAGTGTTGGATTTGGGCCACTTCATCCTCATCATAATCTTCATCCCCTACGGATGGTACCTGTACACCAAACTCAATAACATCCCATATACTTTTGTGGAGTGAGGTTAGGTGATATCGCATCAAATCACTCCACCTAGCATAATCTTCACCATCAAATGTTGGTGGTTTGCCTAATGGGACGGAAAGTAAAGGCGTATGTTTAGGAATGCGAGGATAGCGTAGGGGGATCTTACTAAACTTCTTGCGCTCATGGCGCTTAGAAGTTACGGACGGCGTGTCGGATCCAGAGGTGGATGGTGACGAGGAGTCAGTCTCGTAGTAGACCACCTTCCTCATCTTCTTTTTCTTGTCACCGCTCCGACGCGACTTGTGTGAAGGGGATTCCCTTTCCTTCCCCTTGTTGCGGGACTCTCCCGATGGAGCTTTCCCGTGGCTTGTAGCGGGCTTCTCGCCGGTCACCATCTCCTTCTTGGCATGATCTCCCGACATCACTTCGAGCGGTTAGGCTCTAATGAAGCACCGGGCTTTGATACCAATTGAAAGTCGCCTAGAGGGGGGGTGAATAGGGCGAATCTGAAATTTACAAACTTAATCACAACTACAAGCCGGGTTAGCGTTAGAAATATAAACGAGTCCGAGAGAGGGCGTGAAAACAAATCACAAGCGAATAAAGAGTGAGACACAAGGATTTGTTTTACCGAGGTTCGGTTCTCGCAAACCTACTCCCCGTTGAGGTGGTCATAAAGACCGGGTCTCTTTCAACCCTTTCCCTCTCTCAAACGGTCCCTCGGACCGAGTGAGCTTCTCTTCTCAATCAACCGGGAACCAAACTTCCCCGCAAGGACCACCACACAATTGATGTCTCTTGCCTCGGTTACAATTGAGTTAATCGCAAGAAAGAATGAGAAAAAGAAGCAATCCAAGCGCAAGAGCTCAAATGAACACAACAAATCTCTCTCACCAATCACTAAGGCTTTGTGTGGAGTTGGGAGAGGATTTGATCACTTTGGTGTGTCTTGTATTGAATGCTATAGCTCTTGTAAGGTGTAGAAGTGTGGAAACTTGGATGACTTGAATGTGGGGGTGGTTGGGGTATTTATAGCCCCAACCACCAAACTTGACCGTTGGTGGAGGCTGCTGTCGACGGGCGCACCGGACAGTCCGGTGCGCCACCGGACACTGTCCGGTGCGCCAGCCACGTCACCTGGCCGTTGGGTTCCGACCGTTGGAGCTCTGACTTGTGGACCCGCCTGGCTGTCCGGTGGTGCACCGGACAGGCCCTGTAGGTTGTCCGGTGTGCCACCCGCGCGTGCTCTGCTCTTCTGCACGCGCAGGCGCACATTTAATGCGTAGCAGTCGACCGTTGCGCGTGAAGTAGCTGTTGCTCCGCTGTCACACCAGACAGTCCGGTGTGCACCGGACACACCGGACACTGTCCGGTGACTCACCAGACAGTCCGGTGAATTATAGCGGAGCGGATTCCCGAAGCTGGCGAGTTCAGAGTTGCTCTCCCTTGGGGCACCGGACACTGTCCGGTGAATTATAGCGGAGCTCCTCTGAAAATTCCCGAAGGTGAAGAGTTGGGCGTCGAGTTCCCTGGTGCACCGGACACTATCCGGTGGCACACCGGACAGTCCGGTGCGCCAGACCAGGGTGCCTTCCGGGTTGTCTTTTGCTCTCTTGTTTGAACCCTTTTCTTGGTCTTTTTATTGGCTTATTGTGAACCTTTGGCACCTGTAGAACTTATAGACTAGAGCAAACTAGTTAGTCCAATTATTTGTGTTGGGCAATTCAACCACCAAAATCAATTAGGAAAAAGGTGTAAGCCTAATTCCCTTTCAGTTGGCGCATGTGTGTAGATTGTAGAGCCATTAATAACATCACTATCCGGTACCGTCATCCTATTCCTCGATTAGATGATATGCTTGATGAGTTAAGTGGTTCTAAAATATTTTCTAAGATTGATTTGCGCAGTGGATACCACCAAATTAGAATGAAATTAGGCGATGAATGGAAAACTGCTTTTAAAACTAAGTTCGGCTTGTATGAGTGGTTAGTGATGCCTTTTGGATTAACTAATGCCCCTAGTACTTTTATGCGTTTGATGAACGAGGTTTTGCGCCCATTTATTGGAAAATTTGTGGTGGTTTATTTAGATGATATCTTGATCTACAACACTTGTTTATCTGAACATCTTGACCATCTACGTGCTGTTTTTGATGCTTTGCGCGTCGCGCGCTTATTTGCTAACCTTGACAAATGCACCTTTTGCACCAAACGCGTATCGTTTCTTGGCTATGTTGTCACTACACAGGGTATTGAGGTTGATGAGGCCAAGGTGCATGCTATTCAGAGTTGGCCAACACCATCGACGGTGACACAAGTACGGAGTTTTCTTGGACTTGCAGGATTTTATCGTCGTTTCGTGAAGGATTTCAGCACCATCGCTGCCCCATTACATGAGTTGACCAAGAAGGGTGTTTCATTTAATTGGGGGCAGTCACAAGAGGATTCTTTTGCTCTTTTAAAAGAGAAGCTTACTCACGCGCCACTACTCCAACTTCCTGACTTTGGTAAGACTTTTGAACTCGAATGTGATGCAAGTGGAGTTGGCATTGGTGCTGTTTTGATGCAAGGAGGTAAACCCGTTGCATATTTTAGTGAAAAATTGAATGGTCCCGTTCTTAATTATTCTACTTATGATAAAGAATTATATGCTCTCATATGATCTTTGCAAACATGGAAACAATATTTGTGGTCTAAGGAATTTGTTATTCATTCTGATCATGAGTCACTTAAGCATCTTCGTAGTCAAACAAATCTGAACCATAGACATGCTAAGTGGGTAGAATTTCTTGAAACTTTTCCTTACATCATTAAATATAAAATGGGGAATGATAATGTGATTGCCGATGCTTTGTCTAGACGCTATGCTATGTTGTCTCAACTTGATTGTCGTATTTTTGGACTTGAAACAATTAAGGGACAATATGTTTTTGATGATGATTTTAAAGAGGTTGCATTAAATTGTAAACAGGGCCATACATGGAATAAATTTGTGCTAAATGATGGATACTTGTTTAGAGCTAACCGCCTATGCATTCAAGTTGGTTCGGTTCGTCTTTTGTTGTTGCAGGAAACACATGGTGGTGGTTTGATGGGTCACTTCGGTGCCAAGAAGACGGAGGTTGTGCTGTCCACACACTTCTTTTGGCCTCGAATGCGGCGTGATGTTGAGCGCTTTGTAGCAAGATGCACGACGTGTCAAAAAGCTAAGTCCCGATTGAACCCACATGGTTTGTATATGCCTCTTCCTATTCCTTCAGTTCCGTGGGCGGATATTTCTATGGATTTTGTTTTGGGATTGCCTAGGACGAAGAGGGGGAGCGATAGTGTTTTTGTTGTGGTTGATGGTTTCTCTAAGATGGCACATTTTATACCTTGTCACAAAACGGATGATGCCATTCATATTGCTAACCTGTTTTTCAAAGAGATTGTTCGTTTGCATGGTATGCCGTCTACTATTGTTTCAGATCGTGATGTAAAATTCTTGAGTCATTTTTGGTGTACTCTATGGAACAAATTGGGGACAAAATTGCTGTTTTCTACTACTTGTCATCCCCAAACTGATGGACAAACAGAAGTTGTAAATAGAACATTGTCTGCAATGCTGCGAGCAATATTGAAGAAAAACTTGAAAATGTGGGAATAGTGTTTGCCGCATGTGGAGTTTGCATATAATCGGGCGGAACACTCCACCACCAAGGTAAGTCCTTTTCAGGTAGTGTATGGTTTTAACCCTCGTGCTCCTATTGATCTTTTGCCTCTACCTACTACCGAGCAAGTACATAGTGATGCTAAGGAGCATGCTGACTTTATTTTGAAACTTCATGTTTCAACTAAAGCAAACATTGAAAAGATGATTGAAAAATATAGAATTGCTGGTAGTCAAGGTAGAAAACAAGTTAAGCTTGAAGTGGGTGATTTAGTGTGGTTGCACTTGAGAAAAGATAGATTTCCAGAGTTAAGAAAGTCTAAATTGATGCCACATGGTGCTGGTCCATATAAGATTTTGGAGAAAATAAATGATAGTGCATATAAACTTGAGTTGCCTCCCGAGTTCTGGGTTAGTCCTACATTTAACATTGCAGATTTGAAACCGTATTTGGGAGAAGAAGATGAGCTTGAGTCGAGGACGACTCCACTTCAAGAGGGGGAGGATGATGAGGACATCACTTCTATACATACAATAAATGGACCGATAACACGATCGCGTGCACGGCAGCTAATTCTCCAGGTACATTCTACCCTAGTCAATTGTGTTTCAGAGCTTACACTTGGGGCCATGGATGTTTTAATGATTAGGAACCTTGGAGAGGACCAACAAGTACTTGGGAAAGGCCTAGTTGTTGAGGAGGAGGAGCAAGGGCGCCCACAACAGGAAGGAGATCAAGTCCGACTCGGCTGCGACTCCATCTCGGGTTCTAGGACCAGTCTGCACTAAAATGGACGCCCAAGATGCATCCGGACTCCGATTGCGACGGACTTGATATGGTTGGAAAGATAAGGAGATTATCTAACCAACCCAACTGGTTCCACCCTAAAATTCGGCCGGAGTCAACGGGAATCGTCGAAACAAGTCAGCGTTCACATTCTGTTTTGGTGCTGCGACACCATCTATTGGGCCATTGGGCCGTGTATCGCGTCGGATCCCATTAGGGGCGCGTCCAGGGGTCACACACGCCCTAATACTCTATTTATTCAGCCGCCGCCGCCACATTAGGGTTGGGTTTTGCTTAAGTTTAGATCTGTCGAGAACAGCCGCCGTAGATTGGTTTGTGAGACCCCAACTTGTGAGCTTAATCATTCATCCGCAATATTCTAGATTGTGTTCTTTCTTTTTCTTGCTTGTGTCTTTGATTCGCAGGCAAGGATTAGCCTTCGTGGCGAGGTCAATCGCGTAGCGCACGGTTGATAACCAGAGGAGAAGTGGTGCTGCGATTGCGGGGTTCTAGTCGTGTTGATTGGAAGCCGGATCGTCTGTGTGACATCTCCACCAAATCAATAGTTATCTTCACCTGACGGAAGATCGGGCACCCCCGTTCCTATCAGTAAGGCTTACCAAAGAAGATGGTTAAAGCTGAGCATTGCTTTTAAAGTTGGTCAAAATTTTATTAGCAATTGCTAAGTATAAGTAGATACCAACCCAAATAAATAAGAGATCACAATTAATAATAACACACATACACACACGGTGCAATGTAAATGACAGATTAAGTTTAATTCCATAAGTTAATCATGTGAGGGTTCGAACCGCTCAGGACCGTGAGCACGACTGATATACCAGTTTTACATTCTTCAGAGGTTGCACATCTTTACCCACAAGTCGTGTTACCCATTTGCCACGGGGTCATGAATCACATACATCTCTACCGAGGAGACGAGGCAGGGTAGCATTACGAGGCCTTTACAAAGTTCCACTAGCTTCAGAAAACCAGCTACGGTTTCTAAGAAGGGTGATATAGGAATCCCTCGTCCAAAAAGCCATCGCAGCATGATCGACCCGAGAACCTCCCTATACCACATCTCCTCTACCTCCCTTGCCCCTTTCGGGTAAGGTAGTCCTCCACTAGCCTTCCTAATTATTCAGCCAAGGGCGTCCCATACAACCCTTGTGGTAGCACTGTTTTTCCAGGTGGTCGCTCCATGTTCCAATTAACACAATGATCTTATCATGAACATTAATAAACCAACAACAAAATTGGAACATGATCATACTTCAATATAACATTGATCCCAAAACCAGGTGGAGCAACATCAATACTACCCAATAGTTCATTTGTTTGCAAGGTGTGGGATAAACAACACTAGGGAAACCTATTAGGTCCCATCAAATTAACCTGAGCTTGTCATAGTGATTAACATGAACATTATTAGGTAAATAAGAGTGATCAAGCGCACAACTTGCCTTAGACTTGAGATCTCAGGTACTTCACCAAATTGGTCTTTGGTTTTCTCGTGGCCTTGCTTCTACTCGTAGCAATACATACAAATAGACAACGAGTACATAAAATAACATTAGACCAAACATGATAACAAACAACATAAGAATATTCCACGCGTCTCTACGAGATCGTAGGTTCGAGAATCACTAAAATCAGAGTTATGGTTAAAATGATATGGTTTTCGGAAGATTTTCGTGATTAAATAAAAAACTATGTTCTATGTTGATTAATGTAAATCATATGAGAAAAGATATTAAAGAAATAACTAATTCAACTTTAGTCCAAGTTATGACTTGATTATAGATTATATTTTAGTTAGATTATAACCATAGATAGATTAACTTTGATTAGCATGTTTTAATCTACTAACCATTGGGTAAATAAATATATAACTATAAAAATGTATGATATGATAAAAATAATGTTGTTACTATGTAGATAACCTTAATACGAGACTAACACAACTTGAATGGTTAAAACGGAGCTAAAACGCAGAAGATATGATTTTTCTAACCCTCTATATTTATTTTTATATTATAAATCAATTTCTAGAATTTCTCTATAACGTCAGGGCTGTTTCACAAAATTCTGGGACCTGGATGTAAGGATTCCTTTATGGCCGAGGACGGCAGGTTGATTCCCTACAACATCAGTGATTCTTTAGTAAATAGTTCATGGCGAAGGGTTAAGTTTTGATCTGAGTTTTTGATCTGAGTCGTCGATATCAAACCCACGGCCCAGATTAGACCCTATATTACAGTGAACCAGTATGCACCCTCAGCGCTCTGATATCCGTCGATCCGGAGATCAACGGTCAAGGATAGAACCCAAACTGGTACCCAACTCTGGTCGTCCGATCACATATTATGACTTCGATTTAAAACACGAAGGGGTAAGCAATCCTTCTAATCATGATAGCCCGCCATTGATCCTTGGGCCCAGGAAGCGTCTCCTCCCAGGCATCAAATCGTGGCGGCGCGCGGTTCTTACACGACGGCGGCATCGCTAGGGTACCACCAACCCGCGCCCCAATGCTTTCTCTTCAATCAAACGTGTGCTACGCTACGAGAGGAGAACGAAGAGCATCATAGCGGATATACTTACCAATATTATTGCCTCAAGAATCCTCGTCCTCGTCGAAGGGCGGCACCATGGGGCTCCCCTAGCTCCAGCGAGGAATTGCCGATCAAGCACCCACTCATGCGCCCTGAAATCACCTTGTACACGATCTACACTCCCTACTGCACCATCTTAACACTTCCCTGGCACCTTGGCCATTGAGTAGGTGAGGAACCCCAGTGACGGTGATCTATCTCCCCTCCCGCAACCCGCCATTGCTCACGGTCACTAGGGCTCAAGAACTCCACCTATTTCTAGACCCAATGGACGAGTTAGGGGTACGAGACTCCGCCTTAAAGCACCGGGCCGCGAAGCCAATAGAGCGGATGTGGTTGAGATTGCACGAGTTGCGCGCATTCTATTACCGGGCGTGGAGGAACAATGAAGGGGATAAGCCTGACAAGGTTGGCCCACACCACAGTGGAACAAGGGCACACAAGAGACTATGACAATGCAGGTCCCACCATGTCAGCGACAGAAAGGGCTAGCGTGGCACCGCTTCACAGCCCGAAGAGTGGGCCCACATGGTGGTGATCGTGACTAGGTGCGGGCGCTGGGCCACGTAGGAGCGATATGGAATGGGCCGAGAAGGGGGTTTCGGCCCATGACACAGGTTTGTCTTCTTTCTTTTTTTCCAGATTTCTTTATTCCTTTTTACCTTCAAAGCTTCAAATTTCAAATTATATTTGAGTCTGAGATTTCAAATCTAGCTAAATGCATGATCAGAGAAGAATTCGACATGAATGCATTTATATTTATATATTTATTTAACCCTATTTATAAATTTAGGCAATGCTTCACACATGAAATTCACACTTTAGAATTTTTATTTTCTTTTGGTGTGATAAAATTAAAGATCATTTCAGAAACAAATATTCATTACCTATGTATTTTTAAGAGGAGGTAAATTATAACCTATACCAAGGATTACTTTATTTCAATAAAAATACCGTTTGCCCCTTATAAAAGCTTACTCCAATCTCAATATTATTTGTTTATTTTAATAGAAATTACTCTTTAGTGAATAATCTCTATTTAAGAGATACTTTAAACTAAATCTTAACTTTTATAAGATCTTATCCTTTGTTTTTTTGTCCTAATTTTAATGTCTACTTTCAAAAGTTAAATCTAAGTTTGAACCATTTTTTATTATTATTTAACTATTCCCTTCTAAAAAAGGAAAATCTTAATAATAATAATAATTTTTAATTCTTAACTTTTTTGAAGACACCTTTTTATAAATCCTAAAATAGGATTTTTTTGGGTGTTACAACCAGCAATTTAGCTTTTCGTCTCTGGTCATTCCTAGTTCAACCAGGATGCGATACCGATTCAACCGGGATTTCGTAGGGAAGCTCGTCCTTATCCTCTCTTTTCCCTCTTTCTCTCTCCCTTCTCATTTCTTACCCTATGTTGAACTGGGCATCACTGCTTCTCTCTCCATCACCTCCTCTCCTCCAAATCCACCAAAATATCCTTCGATTTGTTGGGGAAATCTTGAGCAGGGATCGGATCCCCTCCTCTCTCGTGCTCCTCCTCTCCTTCTCTCTGTGGATTGGATTTGAGCTATTCTTCAAGGTATGTTCTGGATGTTCTTGAAGAATCCTTTCTATTTATTGTGATTTCCTGTGAATCCATTAGATATATAGGAAATGTGTGTTATATGGATAAGTTTATCCATGGATTCACATCTATTGGGTTAGATCGAGGGAAAACATGGTTGAACCGTTCATGTTCGGTTGAACCACTCCTTTGATGTGGTTGAACTATTCATGATCATGTTCCTCGTGTTCCTCTCCTCGATCATGCCTCTACACCATGTTGTTCGTTGTATCTCACACCTTGTTTGTTTCATGGAAGATCATGTGCCCCCCCGAAGACCCTCCATTGTGGAGAGCGACTCAGAGGACACTTCTAATGAGATTCAAGAGGAAGTGCCTGCTGAGCGTCCTCAACATTCTATGCAAAAGAGGGGATGTGGTTCCGGCACCATCGAGGCTGGGCCTAGCACTCAACCTAGGGAACAACGAGCCAGCTGGTCGGCTCTCTCGCTCGATTCCCCAGGTTCTAGAACCAGATAGTGATGACGATGGTGGCAAGGACACTGTCACTGATCTTCCTCCTCATGATGCTCCTATCGTCCGTAGGCTTCGTTTTCATGAGGCTCGCACGGTTCGACGTGGTGGAGAGCCTCCTGTGGATTACTGTTCCAAGGGTGGCTCGGCGATGCTGCAAGACAAGAGGTATGCTAATCCTTGTCTCTTTGTGAGGGATGATCGAATTGAAGGCAACCACTTTTGGGTGCTATTCTATGTGGAATTCTACAATTCGGTCATCATGGCTAAGAAGCATCAGCCCATCATCCTGCAACGTCCTATCAATTGGACTGAATGTGAAAACATGGAAAATCTAGATTTGACAAGAGCTTTGCAGGCATGTGAAAGTAAAGGGATGAAGAATATCATGACTTTTGCTTATGATTGGAACAATGAAGTCATCTCACAGTTCTATTGCACTTTGTGTATCAAGGCCGGTGATGAAGAAGGTGGTTATCCCCACCCTACATGAACTTGAACATTGAGGGAACCTAGTATAAAGTCAGCTATCCTAGGTTTGCACACATTCTTGGGTTCTCTGATTCAGATATTTCTATAAATAGGACTCATGTGCATGAGTTTAATCAACCCCCTCGTGAACAAGTTTTGGGTATTTATGTGTCACCTAATCGTGAATTCTGGAAACACCCGATATGCATAGGTACTACAGGTACTTAAATGCATTGTTCAGTATGACATTGTTGCTTAAAGGAGGAAAACAAGTAAATGTTCTTATGGATAGTCAGACTTTGCTCTTCTTCATGCAACCTAACAAGACCCAATGCATAAATGTCTTTGATTTGATCTAGTAGGACATCATTTATGTTTTGTTCTATCCTTCTAAGGGATGTATTCATGCTCCACTTATCATGAAGACAATTGAGGTAGTCTCTCAGACCTACTTTGAGAAGGAGACTCATCTCTCACCTTACACCCTTTATTAGATAGTTCCTGCCAATCTTTCTAGAAGGTTGAAGGGAGCCCCTGCTAAAGCTGCCAGGCATGATTACTCATCTGATGAGCCTACACCTATGCCCCCTTATCCATCTGTATTCCTCTTGTATTACTGTTGCATCGTGTCCTATGGGCCACGGTGGGTGAAAGAGAGGTCGGGGTCGAGGTTTGGGATCTCGGATGGCACGTGGTTTTGCGGCCATATTCTCTATGTGTCGCGACATTTCGGCCGATGTGCATGAGTTGGCTTGGCACCAATGGGAGACTGATGAAAATATATGTCTTTAGTAGTCTTCTCCTGGTGTGTCGTTACCACCTTGCTCTCAGGATGTGCCTCTCCATCCACCCTTCACCGACATTGATCAGTGGCATCAGCATCACTTTGGTGTCCCTTATATGACTCCAAAAGATGATGATGATGGTGATTGGGGACAAGGCCAGTATGTTCCTCGTCCTCCTCCACGCCCAGATCAGATGTTAGCTTGCCATCCTCCTCTGCCTCCTCCTGATCAGGTGCCTTTAGATGATTAGGACTTCACTGCCGCCTTCACCGAGCAGTTCTTCTCTCCGCCTCTAGGTGGTGTTCCTTATAGCGGGTGGTGAGCCTTCTCTTTTGCCTTTTTGGTGCTTTGTGCCAAAAGGGGGAGAAGATTGGGAGGGCTATGAGAGCTGGGTTGGTTGGTTTTATCTAGTTATCTTATTTATGTAATTGAACATCTAGTTTGTAATAACTTTGCGATGAACAATATATAATGAACTATGTGATGGACCTCTATGCTTTTATGTCTTGGTATTAGTCTTATTTGAGTATCTTTTTATGTTGCAATATGGGTTCTAATGATATCATGATATGCTGAGTCTCTGATATAGCTGTTGAGATACTTGTGTGCATGATCTGTCATATGCATAATCACAGATATTTTATGACACGTGTGTGCACCCCTCGAATACATGTGTATGTGTGACACTCTCACTTCTTCTCTAGATGGTGATGCAAATTTACATATTAGGTCAATTCAAAGTTCATTATATGCACATATTTAGGGGGAGTCACATAAAGATAAGTGTTCAAAAAGGATGCAACAATACTTATTATATTTTTTGTTTTATTTGTTTTGGTATCAATCACCAAAAAGGGTGAGATTGTAAGTGTAGTCTACCTCTTGAGGGTTTTGGTGATTAATGGACAAAACAAATAAATGTGTTCTAATAAGTTTGCTCCTAGTGCATGTCTAGTTTGAAACACAAAAAGACGCATACGAAAGTAAAAGCTAAACGAACAGGGAAACATGTGATGAAGAGTGAAGCATTTCCAAGTGATTCCCGACGAAGATCCTCCATAATTTCTACATTCTACTTAGTGGTAGGAATCTCCACTCGTTTACATTAATTCGCAAGGTAAAAATGGTTTGGACCAACTCATTCTATCCAATTCAGATCTTTGTTTTGAAAAGTCACGAGTTTGCTTCTTGAATCCTTCCCTTGGTTTTCCCAAGTTTGATTTTTTCTATGAACCACGGTTCAACCAACCTATAAGGGCGATTCAATCGATATTACACAAAAACGTCTCTAGAAAATCTCGGTTTAACTGGTATTTTGAGGGCAGTTCAACCTAGATTTTCCAAGGAGCACTCTTGAAAATTCTGGTTCAATTGGTGTTCAACAACACTGGTTCAACCGGTATTTGCGCATCTAGCCCAAACAATCAAATCTGTTTTGGGGTGACTATATAAACTCTCCCCTCTGTCTCTAAACTATAGAACTCATAAACCTATGCTCATTAACGGCTGCTCTCACTTCATTCAAAGCGACAAAACTCCATTCTCACGCCCCAAGTCCTTCTCCCTTCGATTGGTGGGAAGATTCTTTGCCGTGAGATAAGTTCTAGATCTCAAACATGATTTTGGTTCTAATTCTTTGATATGTCTCTCTCTCTCTCATTAGTGCAATCGTTCTTAATTGTAGATTCATTGTTCTTGTAACTTGTTGTTCCTCGATGAACTGTATTTTGCCTCGAGAGTCTCCAAAAGTTGTGGACGACCCCAAGAACGATTTGTATCACCTGCTCTTTGTGAGCACTTGAGGAAGGATCACCTTGAGCTATGTGGTCGGCAAGGAGGAATAGGGTTGAGAAAGACCCAGCCCTTTATGGGCACGTCAACGAGGAGTAGGTCACCTTTGTGGTGTGACCGAACCTCCGTAAAAATCATGTGTCTAGTGTGCTTTTGTGTCTTGTGATTCATCTCTATTCATCTTAGGTCTTAAGGTTCACCAATTTAATCTTACTCAACGCTTCCATTGTGATTTTTAGTAGTAGATCTGATATTTAATTCAAGTATACACTTAAACTGGGGTAGTTGTCACAACTGGTTTTGGGGGCAAACTCGAATGCATAGCATATGTGTGCCAGGATCCATTTTCCACACATATGTTGACGTCACAAGTGTAATATATCAAAAGACAATGCAATAAAGGCGTAAAGAGAGTAGAGTAACTTTATTACATCATCCATACCATAGTATCTTAAAAAGTATCATTATCAAAGTACAACAGAATTAAACATGGACACTCTTCCACAGGAAGGTGACTGGCACATCGTTAGACTTAGTACTCATCGACATCATCTGCAAAGTCTTCTTCATCACCCTCTGATCAAAATATTAGCAAGGGGTGAGCTCACTTATGGTCGGGGCTCACAAGTGGGAGGAATAATGCAAGTTTAACAAGGTAGGCTATGGTTAAGCGGTAAACATTTTAGTTGGTCAATATTTTATTAACAATGCCTGACTTAATAATTGTAAGTGTATCCCAAAGTATCCCAATTAAACATAAGAATATGATTATATCAAAAACACTTAAGTGACACCACTTAAGCAAACCATTTATGTATCATCGGATCACAATTTATTTTCCATCTTTAAGTTCAATTATCATGTGAGGGTCCATGTTGCTCTTAACCATGAGCACGGCTGACATATCGGTTTTACACTCTACAGAGATGGTACAACTTTACCCACAAGCCATGTATCCCATCTAGCCTGGCTTGATCGGACCTGTAAACACTTCCTAGGTGAATGGCTAGGGATCCACTATGAGGCTTTCACAAAATATCCTTAGTACAAAGCCACCTGTTAAGGTTTCCACGTCAGTATTTATGGCCCTCTAGGCGAGGTAACTTAGCCAAGAATATCACCCCATGTTAACATGAGCTGCCACCAAACCACTGCCGCCCCCTCTTGCCATCTTTCAGGTAGGGTTGCTAAGCACTAAGTCTATAAAGCTATTTACCAAAGCCAGAGCCATTATAGCACTCGTGGTTGCACTGTTATCCTGGGTGGTCACTCCATGTTCCATTTTATACGAAATGATCTTGTTTAACCATTGGGTTAACATCATAATATAAACTTCATTTATGGATTATTAGTATCATTAACGAGTGACATCATAATTATCAAGTTAAGCGATAGCACAAATTGCTAAGCATATTGTTTATCCTAGGGTAAATCAAGGAATAAGGTTGGTAATTATAGGAAATCCTATTTAGGCAAATCCCATCAAATTATGCAAATATCCGAAAAGTAAACATTGTTATATGCATTACTTGGGTACAAATAGAAATGCAGAGGGATAATCCACTTGCCTTGCTCAAAGGTGTCCTGCAGGTCGTCCTCGAACAAGTTCGGTTCTTCTACCACGAAATCAGCTTGTAATATCGATTCACATATCGTACATACAAAAGAAAACATACACCAAATAAATAAACATACACCATTACATGGGTAACATTCACCACTACATAAACAATCACATACCAAGCTGTCAGTGTTTAGTGTCCGACCGCACACCTAGGGTTACCGTTGCGATGCTTTTGGGTAGCACGATGTTGTTGATTGTAGCTCAATGGTTCATGCTAGGAGCATGAGAGAAAGAGAGACAGACGATTTTCTTCAGGTTCGGGCCTTGTTGAGAGGCGTAATACCCTACTTCCTGGGGTGAGTTTGTATATGTGGTGTGTTACAAGTGGCGTCTCCTGGATGGAGAAGGGCTAATGAGATAGATGAAAATGATGGGGTTCCCCTTGGGCCTTATATATACGACCGTGGGGCACTCCTTACGTATGTGATGATCACATATCTCCTAACTAATAGTGAACCGACTGAACCAATCTCCTGAAAATCTCGCCGACTCATCCTTGACCCACCCGACATTCGAGGGTGTCAGGCGCGGGAAAGTCGGACGGTTTCTTGGGATAATGCACGATTCGACGGACCATCTGGGCTCGAGTCCATCGCCTTCTCGGACCGGCCCATTCCGCCCGTAGTTTTTTCCCGGCCCACGAAGAGATGGCCTTACGGGGTAATTGGCCCGAGGCCTCGCGCAAGAATCTTTCACCTTCTAGTGGACTCAGGGGATATCTGTCCCCCCACACAAGCAAATTATACTTATAAATAATGCCTAAATCATAATTATTTTATTAATCCACAAAAAATTTCACTTTAAATTATCATTGGTGAAAATTATATGAGCATGTGACTATGAAGGTATTTTAGCTAACATAGCTTGGATGAAATAACTTAACAAATTCTAGAGAAATAAATTACTAATTAATTATTTTCTTTATGACTAATAATAATCTTTTGGTTTCTTCCTTTCTTTTCTAAATAGAAATTATACGGTACCGCTAAAATGTTTATTAATAAATCACATAACATTAATATTCTAAGAATTAATGTAAATTACAAATTTTGAACTTTAATCATGGTTATTTCGACATAGATAGATATTTAACTAATTCTTAGTGAATAAGCGATATGTGTAGGAACACAAATATCATGATTAGACAAACTCTAAATTTTATCCTGACCAAAAGATGTGGCCTAGTACTTATTTCAATATCTTATATCATTAAAACTGTACTTAACAATTACTAACATAATATTGTTTTATGTGCTAAAATGAGAAGTTAGTTGCAAATGTTTCTAGTACTTAATCACAAAATTAAAGAATCGTGACATATCTTATTTATTTTTGAAATACAAAAATAATGTCCATATCCAAAATATTGTTACATGGCTGATCTATAATTAAACATATACATAAGGAATCTCTTTTTAATAGTTTCTGAACTGGATATTTCGGAATTAGCTTTACACAAGCACATGGGCTAAAACGCAAAAAAATCACCTTCTACCTCAGGCTGGCTCGTGTGCACAGGGAAGAGCTCGGCGAGGGGGAGTGGTCGACCGAGCAAGGGGCAGTGGGGGAATCACCGGGGTCACGACGTTGTGGCTCAGGTGGGCTCGACGGCGTGGGAGCGGACGACGAGGAGCGCAGAGCTCCAGAGAACGGCGAACGACGGCGCGAGAGAGAAGGGGAGAGGCTCGGCGCGATTGGAGAGGAGAGCGCGGGTAGGGGAGGAAGAGAGAAGGGACTCAGCCTCGGCTTTATAGAGAGGAAGAGGGAGAGCTCGGGAGGGCGAGAGAACGGCCGCGACGCCATCAAAACGCCATTAATGGCGTTGGCCATAACCATGGCCGTTACCGGCCCGGAGAAGAGGGGACTGGGGAGGAGAGGGAGAGGAGCCGGCCGTTTCCGGCTCGGAGGGAGTTGAGAGGGCGCAGACGGGTCGACGCGTCCGGGCGGGGTTGGGCGCGCGCGCCCGTGCGGCGGCTGGAGGAAGGAGGAGACCCGTGGGGGGTGTCGGTGAGGGTGGGGAGGGGAAAGGTGGCGCGGCGGCTGGGCCGCAGATGGGCCAAATTCGGCCGGTTTAGATTAGGGTTTCCTTTTTTTCTTTTATCCTTATTTCTCTAAAATATAATGAAATATATTTTTAAATATCTCTAAAACTTCATAATAATTATACCAACATTATTTATCATTAAAGAATTTATTTTTGGACCAGAATGTGTATATATATTAATTAATAAGGTTTTCAATATAAAAGAAATTCCCAAAAAACAACCATAAATCAAATATGAGTAAACAACAATTATTCTAAATGCAAATAAGATCAAACACTTGAAATAATTACCACTAAAGTTTAAATGCATTATTTTAAGTTGATGGTTTTGAGGTGTTACAGTAATGCAGTTCAACTGGCATTCCATAGCGGTTGAACCGGCCTTGCCGGTTGAAATGGTTGTTCTCAAAAAAGTTGGAAGTTTTTGTTAGAATTTTCAGGTGTAGCCTATTCACCTCCTCTAGGCTACTTTCACATTGGCCTGAGCATAATATGAAGAAGAATTGAGTAGTTTGATCTTATACAATTAAGAAAACTCACATACCTCTTTTCACATGAAAGAAGTCTCTTGATATGTAGTCAAAGTCTAAGGAATGTCGAATCTATGAATAATATGCTCAGTCACAAACTCAATTACATCCCCGAGTGTAATATTTTTCGGTGCAACGACTTCTGTCCACTTGGTGAAGTAGTATGTTGCGACTAGCATAAACCAATGTCCCTTCGACGATAAATGATGAATTTCTCTTACAAAGTCCAAACTCTATCATCCTAAAGGGCCAATGTTTGATAATATGATGTAGTTCAGCGGTAGTCACCAATTGTAGATTACCAAACTTTTAACATTTTTGACAACTTTTGTAGTACTTAAAACAATCGGTTATTATACCATGCTAATAAAAACTATATCTTCACAAAAACCAATTCATTTTTAGAGCTGATTAATGGGTACCACAAATGACTTCATGCACTTCAACCATAACTAATGTAGCATCATTAGAGGCCAGACACTTAAGCAAAACATCATCAAGAATTCAGCGATAAAATTTATCATCGAGGAGAACATACTTAAAAACAATACACTGAATATTTATGTTTGTCCTAACATTTGGGTCATGCAGATATGCAACTAAAAACGTTCTCCAATCAATTGTATCGGCACATTATTAACCGAATCAACTAAGACGATGCTTCTGTTGACATTGGACGGTCCGAGATCTTGATCGGACGGTCTGACAATAGCACGGTGTCTTCACCCAGATGGTCCGGAGGGCAAAATTTATGTTGCTACTTGCAGATGAGAATAATGTCGTTGTTCTGTGTTTTTTTTTTGTAAAATTTGTGTTGTTTAAGGCCCATTTGCTTTTTGACCCCTTAGATCTCCCCACTCTTTCAGCAGTTGACGGCATCCCCCATTGTTGCGCACCACGGAAGACGAAGGGCGGCAGCGCACGCCCTGAAAAAGGCAGAAGAAACGCGGTGCCTCGAGCCATCAGATGGCCCACCCCACCCCACCCCACCGTGTTGAGCTTGGAGTCGGACGGCGCTTGAGAGTCGCCGGGTCGGGCATGGCATCCATAGGCATACATCTCCTCGCGGAGCCTGGGGTGGGGCGGTCACCACCATGCCTAATCCTATCGCACCAAGGAGTCTGTCTCGTGCTCCTCGTAGTCTTCCTACCCACCCCTCCACCCCCCCCCCCCCCCCCCCCCCCCCCCCCCCCCTTTGCCCCCAATCCCTAGCCCTGCCCCTCTCCTCCAGCGCCGCGCGCCGGCTCTATGCGCCCGCCGCCCCCGGAGATGCATATCACACGCCGCCGTTACCGCTGGGTGAAGGAGTGGTTAGTTGCTCGCCTGCCGTCCGATGGCTCGCACAGTCTCCCTCCTCCCTCGATTTCCATCTGATCTGTTGCCTCTTTAGGGTCCCGCAAGATCTGGTCGTCACCGGAGGCCCCTGCACGCTCTACAAGTGGGTGCGAGGTAGATTGCGCCCGCTGATTGCTTGCTGCTGCTGCTGCTGTCAAACCGCAGCCTTTTATTCTATGACTGTACTGTCATGTCATCGTCATGTTTTGCACTGATGATAATTGCCCTGTCTGGTACTTCACCAGTGATTCATCCGTATCCACGCGAATTTCCAATTCTTTAAAGACAGGTGGAGCAAGCAAGGTCTTTTCATGTTTCTTATACTGGTTGCATCACATATTTCTAATTTGTAATACTTCAGCACACGAAGGGATGGTTGTTTAGTTCCACCCAGAAAAATTGAGATTTCAGTAGAGCAGTACATATATGCTTGTTAGTCTCCAAGTAAGAGTGGTCAGTTCAGTTCAAACTAGAGGAAAAACTTAGTACATTCTCTTTGGGGGTTGCCACCAGCATACCAATGTGTTCTTTTAATTGCCGACATGTCCTGACTGATTTGGACAATGTAATGAACACTGCCAACTTATTTATGAAGATTATGAAGTTCTCACACAATGCCAACAAGGGCACACAGGAAGATGGAATTCTTTGTTATATATTCTGATTGTTTCATGGCTGTTAATAACTATAGGGTAGTGAATTGTTTCTTCTATGATATAACCTTTTCATTCCGCTGTTAATATTATTATTGGATTTATTTACAGAGGATAGACTGGCAGCTTTGAAGGCTAAGGATAAGGAGCAGGGGGCAGCATCTGCAATGCCTGAACCAAACTCTGAGGTTCTCTTCCTGTGCAGCTACGAAGGATGTGGGAAGACATTTTTTGATGTAGGGGCTCTTAAGAAGCACGCTCATGTCCATGGGGAGAGGCAATATATCTGCCACTATGAGAACTGTGGCAAGGTACTGTTTACCCTTCCTTTTCACATCCCAGAGTAATCTTCAGTCTGCAAAGGCATGGTCCCATTTCAGTTGCTTGACTAATCTTTTTTCGGGTAAATTTGATTTTGCAGAAATTCTTAGATAGCTCTAAGTTGAAGAGACATTTTCTTATCCATACTGGAGAGAAGAATTTTGTGTGCCCACATGAAGGTTGTGGGAGGGTAATCTCACTGTCTGCTCCATTGTGTTTGCTATTCATTTCCTGACGTTTGTTATGATCATGTGGTGATTTGTACTTTTCTCATTCGTAGCATGTTACTAAAAATGCTTGATCGTGAAGTAGAAATTTGTACTGGATATAGAAATGTTTGTTGCTTGGTTTCTTTTCTGGTGCAACCATGTTCTAAAGCTTTGATCATTTCATTCTGTTCCATTTGCTGTGTTAAGATTTAGTCATGGTCATTTTAATGCATTATTTCATACTCCATATTCCACAAAGTTTTTAACATACATACAAACGAGAAAGATAACGTTTAAACAATGGTTGTACTCATAATAGTTGTTTTGCAACTATCCGGGAGGGGTTACATAGGAACTACCCTTGTGCAAACAGCCTAAAATGCTTAAATAATGCCTCTTTGTTGTCGGGGAAAGGGAAAATCTCAAGCAGAGTGGTGCCAACAAGATGCTCTTTGTTGGTGGTAGGGTATCATTCGCAAGGTTCACTTGAAGCTTTCTAGGATGCATGAAAGCAAGGGATGGATAGGATATGTCATATTTCTAATTGGTTAATTAAATGTGGCTTTTGGCATTTGTTATTATTAGTATATTATCTGGCAATATGTGTTATTAAATATTAATGTCATGTGCCGGATTATTGCAGGCATTTTCGTTGGATTTTAATTTAAAGGCACACATGAAAACACATTCTGCAGATAACTATCATGTGTGCCAGTACCCAGAATGTGGCCGAAGATTTACACAAGAATCAAAACTGAGAGCTCATATCAGGGCACAACATGAGAAAGTAAGATCTCTTACTAGCTACTGCTTGTGAATTTCAGCTTGTGAAAGAATTTTGTAACGAGACAAATATAGGCTGTTGGCTTGCAGAATCCAGGTGCGTCATCAATGAACCACAGTGCAATTGGAGGTCCGCACCAGCCCCCTAGGCCAGCGAAGGTCTCAGCAGCACCTCCAGCTCCCTCAGCTGAGCGCCCTTACGTCTGCCCCTACGATGGTTGTGACAAGGCATACATCCATGAGTACAAGTTGAACCTCCATCTGAAAAAAGAGCATCCCAACCACTACCAGGATGGTGGTCCAAATGGTGCTGCCGCCCCTTCAAAGCGCAGCATCTCGAAGAGTTCCCACAGGAGCAAGCTGGACATCACCTCTAGGATGCCACCGGCCAACATCCCCAAGCACAGAGGGTATGCAACACCATTGCCAGCTGTGGTGAGCCTCCCTGAGGAGCAGCAGTTGCTAAGGAAAGTGGTGTACGAGGATGACAGCGAGGAGACTGAAGAAGAGGGGGATAACAATGGCGAGGACAGATGGAACTACAAGAGAGCTGCTAGCAGCGACGACGAGGAAACCGAAGACGAAGAATGAGCTGCTAGCAGGGATTCATTTTTTTTTCTTCTGTAGCTGTGCATATACCATAATCTATAGACTGGTGGTTATAGATTTCAATACATGTACATTTTTAAAATACGGCTGGCCTATAGTAGACAAGAGGTTGTTGCTGCCATGCCCCTTCTCAACTACACAGGCCATGAGTTCAGAAAGGATAATGGATCATTGCTCCCGTCTGCCTGTGTTTGTGCCTTTTGGTTTGTTGTCATAAATGAGTTCTCAGTTATCGTAGCCCTGATTGAGTGGATGTCAACAGATCTCGTCAACCGTACATTTGTATGAGCATGCCATGTTTACTTTGAGAAATTTATGCATCCACCGGTTTCAGAATATGGAAGTGTGCGATAGTGTGTTCATGGAAGACAAAGGTGGTTTGAGTCCACGCCATAATACCGAGGGAGGTCCTCCTTTTCCTCTATTTGGGAAGACTCTCCCAAAGGTCCAAAGAGGGTAAGAGGACATTGTACGCTACATTGTGCTCCTTTATGCTACTTGTACTTGGAGAGGGGCAGGGTATGAGGACATTGTACATAAAGCAACTTGTACGCTAAATTTAGATAACATTGTGCTCCTTTATATCTCCAGCAAGGAACCCTATAGAGTACGCTAAAATTTAGAGTGTCTGTGTTGAAGCCGCTACATCATTTAGAGCGTCTGTGTTGAAGCCGCTACATCTAGAGAATCATTATTCGTCTGCTATCGGCGTGTTTCTGCACACATCCGGTGAATAAGATGCCATGGCCGCGGAGATCGGACACTGTGTCTATAACACCCTGGATTTGAGGGTATAAAATTTCTTTCTTATGATCATCCAAATTCAGGTGTTACTCTTCTCTATCTCACTCTAGCTTCACTCTCTCTAGTTTTCTCCCTCTCTCCCTCTTTTAATTAGAGTTAGTGGTATTAGTGAAGGATTATTTATTTTATTTTGCCCAAAACCTATGAGTCATAGAATGTTGCATCATATTAAGTCTAAATATTCTTTGAATGGTTGCATATATTTGATTTTGTTTGAATTTGAATTGAAAACCCTAGAGAAAATAAATAGAAAAGCAATTAGAAATTCCCTGGAAATAGAAAAGGCCATTTCAGCCCAAGTCGACCCATTTAGCCCAGCCCCCGCGCCCGCGCCCCCCCGTGCCTGACAGGCGGGCCCCGCCTGTCGGCGCAAGCCTGAGCGCGCCCTCTCCCTCTCTCTCTCTGTCCCGTGGGCCAGAGTTGTCGGCGCCGTTCTTTCCCCCCCGCGCCCACTCTCTCTCTGTCCCGCCGTCCTCACCTGTCAGCCTTCCCTAACCTCTCGCCCACGATCTCCCCGCCGTGGACGCGCCCACTTCCGCGCGTTCTCCGGCCACGTCCGTGCCCCCGCGCCCCTTTTGAGCCCCGCGCCCTGCTCGCCCACCTCCCCTCTCTCATTTGCGCCCTCTGCCCAACCCTCTCGCCCTCTCTCTCGCTCAACCCACGCGGACCAGGGAGCTCCGCCACCGCGCCGACGCCCACTACCTGTTTCGTGGCCACCGTCGCGCCTGTGCCCTGTCCAGTGCCACGGTGAGCTCCGCCTGACTGTCAGCTGCTCGGGACACCCTTTGGTGTGCCCTCTCCCTCTCTGTTTCGTCCAGTCTGCGCTCACCGGAGCAATATTTGCGCAACCGAAGTCCCACCGCCGTCGACCTGAGGCTCCATCGCACCCCCGCCGTTCTCCAAGCGTTCCTGAGTTCGCACTCGAGGTGAGCACCCTTCCTATGCCTTTATTTCGCCAAGAATTGCCCCAGCTCCCGCGTAATTGCTCGCCGGAGTTAGCTGCGCCGCCGCGGAACCTTTTCTACTGCGATCTGCATTCTCTGGTGCCCCTGTGCCGGTTCTGCGCCCACGGTCGGGTTCGCCGTGTTGCGCTGAACTTGTTTGACCTTTTCCTTAAGTCACCAGAGCCCCGCCGTGGCCAGCCTTCTCGTCTCCGGCGAACTCTCGCCGCGGGGCCGAGCGGCGCCACCACGCCCAAGCCAGCCCCTGGCCGTTAGATCTCGGTCGTCCGTCCGAGATCGGATTGTTTAGACTTAACCAGAGCGGATCTGATCGCAGTCCTTCGATCCAGATCCAACCGCCTCTCTCTCTTCCCCCTCACCCGCGTCTCTGCCTCTGGGCCCGGCTGGTCAGCCCGCCCTGGTTTGTTGACGCCTTGGCCCCGCTTGTTAGTCGCGCTCGCGCGATCTAATCTGGGCCGTTGATCTCCGACCCGATGGCTGAGGTTACCCCGTACCCCTTTGCGTGTGAGTTTTGCTTAAGAACCCCTGGTTTCAGGAAATCAACCCGCCGTCCTCTGTTTTAGAGCATAGGTCCCTGGTTTCTTTAGAATAGCCCCCTGGACTTTTATTTAATTACAGATTTAGCCCTAATGTCATATTTCAAACTTCAAAACTTGTTTATTACATATCTTTTTCACATGAACTCCAAATTTAGTGGTTCAAATTGCAAAATGTTCACAAGATTATTCTATGCTCAAATAAAATATGACCAACTGTAATCTGTATACTTTAATTTTTACACTTAGAATATAGAATTAAAGTATATGTTGATTTATTTATTTAATGAAATAAATAAAAGGAGAATCCTAAGGAATAAAGTATATTTAATCTTGTGAGATTAGTGGTATACATTTCATGGATTCATTTCTGGTTTAACCTTTAGGCCTTAATGAGATAAATATAATTAGGTATGTAATTATGGATAATATTTAAAGGATAATCAAATTCCTAAATGAGATTAGTCCATCTTATAAATTAATCTTTTTCTTTGTTTAAATTATCACTTTACCTTTTTGGGCTATGTCCCAACACTTAGAGAGTAATTAATCCCCAATTAGGATTAGTCCATTTTATAACTTGACCTCATTCCCTTGTACTTAATACTATACCTTTTCGAGTTGTGTGCCAATGTTTGTACATGTTTGATGTGATGTTCATTTTTACCTTCCAAATGTATTGAATGTATGCTCGCTTTACTTAGACAACGAGCAGCTCGTGGTTCCTGAGTGTGTTACCAAAGATCCCTCTGAGCAACAACCTGGTGAAGCCAAGTGTCCTCAGACCTATCATGTCCTACTTTACTTTTTAATTCACTGTCCCACATTACATTACTGAAACTTAAGAATTGACTAGTCTGTATTTACCTTACCCTTGTTTACCTTTTTGGGTTAATCATGGTTAGCTTATGCTATTGCTTTAACTTAATCAATGAACATGATGTGATCTTTTATGATACGATGATGTTATCCCGATGGGGTTCTTGTGATTACTTTAGGGGGCTCAGGCTGTTTTCTGAGTACCTCTCCGTAAGGACCTGTTTGGGGAGTGACAACCCCGGATAACAGTGCAACCATGAGGGTGGAATGGGACGCCCTTAGCTGATTAATTAGAGGAACCAGAGGAGTAGTTGGCTTCACCGTAGGGCCGTCAATGGGGTCCGGGCACAGTACTTGCTCTGCCGAGGCTGGTTGCAGAGGTTCTTTGATTTGGTTTTATTAGTCACCCTTCCTCTGGGGAGATGTACTGTGTTTATCAAACTGGAGAAACCTAACGGGTGACTATGACCTCTGGGAAATCTTTGTAAAGGCTACATAGTGAGACCCTGCTAGGTCACCTTGGTAGTGATCAATGGGGAGGCTAGAACCTCGGGCAGAATGGGAATCACGGCTTGTGGGTAAAGTGTGCAACCTATGCAGAGTGTTAGAAATTGGTATATCAGCCGTGCTCACGGTTATGAGCAGCCTTGGGATCCTCTTTGATTAGAAGAACTTTGGTTACTTTTATGATGATGATTAGCAATGATGATTATAATTCTGATATCTGGTATTTCCTCTTGGAGGGAGTGCCTCTAGGTAATAACTGGGTCATTACTAAAATTTGGCTATACTTATAGTAATAAAACTTGACCAACTAAAAGCAACTGCTTAACCTTAACTCCACATACAGCTAGTCCACTTTAGCCAAACGGGACATTTGCTGAGTATGTTGATGTGTACTCACCCTTGCTTTACAAACCACCCCACACCAGGTTGTCCCCATTGTACTCAGTGATCAGGAGATGAAGCTGGCAACATGGAGGACTTTGAGGAGTTCCAAGACTACGACGAGTTCTAGTTTTCTTTAGTTGCAAACCCCCAGTCAGCTGCCTGTGTAGGCTTACATTCTATGTTTCGTTACTCTGCACTTTGATGTTATTGTTAAACACTATGTTTATGTAATAGACTCTGTGGATGTCTCAGACATCTTGATGTAACTAAGTACCTTTCCGCTATTTAATTCAAGCATTGTGTGATGATGTCCAATTATGTAATCGATGTGTACGTGAGTTCTGATCCTGACACGTACATGGTTCGCATTCAGTTTACCTTCCAAAACCAGGTATGACAGTGGCGGTGCATCACAACAACCTTCAAACGAGCTTGCTTGCACGGAGCTCGCGCCACGAAGGAGAAGATAGCAGCAATATCATGGAAGATGACCAACAAGTCGCGGTAGCTACCCTTGAGCCTACGGTGGACGCCATGGGGCCTCGGGTGTGATGGTTTGGAGAAGTTGGGCTGCATGGAGGAGCTCCGCTTGAGAGGACGACCACCAGCGCAGCACACACTGCTGCATTAGTATGGAGTCGCTTGACGGCGGCGGCGAAAAGTTTGACAACAGCATTGTGGATCTCGGCCACAGAAGAGAAAAATGAAAAGAGTGTGTCGTCCAATACATGAATAGGCACCGCGACCTCTGTATATGTATTCATATGAATAAAAAGTATTTTCTAATATATAAACAGACTCAACATTTTGTAAAAAATGCCATTTTGAAATTTTGTATTAATATAGGTTGGAAAATGTAGAGAATACGATATAGAGAATAAAATTTAGAGGGTATTACTGAAGATGATGAAGATATAAATGACATAATCTTTTAGAGAGTGTTGTAAAGGATAGAGAATATTTCTTTAGGGGATGAAATTTAGAGGACGTTGCTGGAGATAACATAAGGAGGACAAATGCTCTCAGTACGTTGGAGCACGCCTGCACTAGGCTCAACCGAGTCTAACCATGAACAATTCAGGCATGCCGCCGCGAGTCTTCACTCGAGTCATCACACCATGGGCCTGTTTGGTTTAGCTTTTTTCTGAGGATTTTTTCTAAGAATCTAGATGTATGGAGAATGTGGCTATGAAGAGAATCTAACTATCGTGGAGATTATGTGTGGAGGAAGATAAAAGAGTCCATATCCTACTATCTCAATGATTCGGCCGATTCTGTTATCATGTTGATTTTTGATGATTTTGACTAAAGCGATTCTCATAGAACTTGGCTGAAAAGCTGGGCGTTTGGTAGTTTGCAGCAGCTTTTGGTGGCCAGAAGCTGAAAGAGGCTAAAACAAACAGGAGGCATGTCAAGCGGATGTGCTTATCGCACACTCATGAATGAGAAGACGACAACAACTTTAGGGTGTGTTTGGTTGGAGAGCCAACTGGAATGGAGCAGCTCTATTCTAGTTTCTAAAAATGGATATGTTTCTTTGTGTGTTTGGTAAGCAAAGTAGATCCGCTCCATTTTTTGTTTGGTTGATTGAATGTGTAAAAGAAACCGTATATTGATAAAGAGATTGTATTCCAAAGTCAAAAGAGTGTCTGACCTGCAAAAATAAAAGATTTGTTCTTGTTTCTTTTATAATTAGAACAAACATAAACTAATTAGGTAGAAAAGGAGCAAAAAAAGTTCTATGGGTCAGACTCCCATTCTTTCCTGGGTTTGTATTATACAACACCTTGTTCTGACCATATTGCACTATGCATCATCATTTGATAAACCGAGAAATGCTATTTTTTCTCTAGTTCAAGTAGAAATACAAATGGAAACTTTTGAAGGGTATTCAGAAAAACAGAAATCTTGTCAACACTACTTCGTCAAGCCACTTCTCTTTCAGGAATATATTTATGTATTTGCTCATTATTATGGATTAAATGGTTCCGATCCGTGGATTTTTTTGTAATAACAAGAAATTTAGTTCACTACTTGTGAAACATTTAATTATTCGAATGTATCAGCAGAATTTTTCGATTAATTCGGTTAATTATCCTAACCACGATCGATTGTCACCACAATTATTTTTATTCTGAGTTTTATTCTCAGATTCTATCTGAGGGGTTTGTAATCGTTGTACAAATCCCACTCTCGCTAGGGCAACTATCTTGTCCGGAAGAAATACCAAAGTTTCAAAATTTACAATCTATTCATGAATATTTCCCTTTCTAGAAGACAATTTTTTTGCATTTACATATTATCTATCACATATACAAATACCCTATCCTGAGTAGAATAGAGTGGAGCCACTCCGTTCTTTGTTTGGTTGGATAGCCATATGAGTGTGGAGGGGAGGAGAGTGCTCACATTCGGGAGAGCACTCGCATCCCGCCGTTTTGGTGGAGCTGAGTCATCCCAACTATTTATGGTCACTTAGACCGAGTGAGCTTTCTTCCTTGATTTCTCGGGTCACTTAGACCCTGCAAGGACCACCACACGATTGGTGTCTCTTGCTTTACTTACAAGGCTTTGAGAATAAGAATGAGAGAAAGAAGAAAGCCAACCGAGCAACAAGAGCAACAAAGAAACACAAGAACGATCCTCTCACAAGTCCCAAAGCACTAGAATTGAATTGGAGACTTTGATTGGATCGTAGGCTTTGATTTGTGTCTTAGAGTGTTGCAATTGCTCTTGTATTGAATGAAGTGTGTTGAATGATTGGATGGTTGAAGTAGAGGTGGTTTAGGGGTATTTATAGCCCTCAACCACCAAACAATCGTTGGGGTTGGGCTGCTATCGATGGGTGCACCGGACAGTCCGGTGCGCCAGCCACGTCACCCAACCGTTAGGGTTCGGGCGCAGTCGACCGTTGGAGCTTTGTCTTCTTGTGGCACCGGATAGTCCGGTGCCGCACCGGACAGGCACTGTTCACTGTACGGTGCGCCTCTGGCGACTGCTCTGACTTCTGCGCGCACTGTTCTTCACTGTTCACGGAGTCAGCGGCTTTTTGCAGCCGACCGTTGCGCGAAGGAGCCGTTGCTCCGCTGGTGCACCAGACAGTCCGGTGAATTGTAGCGGAGCATGCCCACAGAAACCCGAGGGTGGCGAGTTTGGAGTTGTACGGTCCTGGTGCACCGAACACTGTCCGGTGGCACACCGGACAGTCCGGTGCGCTAGACCAGGGCACCCTTGGTTTCTTTGCTCCTTTCTTTTTGAACCCTTTCTTCAATCTTTTATTGGTTTGTGTTGAACCTTTATGCACCTGTAGAATATATAATCTAGAACAAACTAGTTAGTCCAATTATTTGTGTTGGGCATTCAACTACCAAAATTATTTATAGGAAAAGGTTAAACCCTATTTCCCTTTCAATCTCCCCCTTTTTTGTGATTGATGCCAACACAAACCAAAGCAAATATAAAAGTGCAGAATTGAACTAGTTTGCATAAGGTAAGTGCATAGGTTACTTGGAATTAAACCAATTTATAATTTCACTAGATATGCATGGATTGCTTTCTTTTATTTAACATTTTGGACCACGCTTGCACCACTTGTTTTGTTTTTGCAAATATTTTTGGAAAATCTTTTCAAAGTCTTTTTGCAAATAGTCAAAGGTATATGAATAGATTGCATGAAGCATTTTCAAGATTTGAATTTTTTTGTTTCTAATGCTTTTCCTTTGACTAAACAAAACTCCCCCTGAATAAAATTCTCCCCTTAGCTTTCAAGAGGGTTTTAATAGATACCAATTGGAACTTATACTAGTTTTGAAATTCTATCTTTAAATATGCCAATTGAAAATATCATATCAATTGAAGAAATTTCTATCATAAGATACCAATTGAAAAGACAAACATAAATCATCATTTCGAATTTTTTTGAAGTTTGGTGGTGCGGTCCTTTTACTTTGGGCTTGATTTCTCCCCTTTGGCATTAATCGCCAAAAACGGAGACATTGAGAGCCCTTTTTACTTTCTCCCCTATTGGTACAATTAAATATGAGTTGAAGATTATACCAATTTGAGAGTGATGTGGAGTGACGGCGAAGGGTAAATGATACCGATAGAGTGGAGAGGAAGCGTTGTCTTCGCCGAAGACTCCATTTCCCTTTCAATCTACGACTTAGCATAGAAATACACTTGAAAACACATTAGTCGCAGGCATGAAAGAGATATGATCAAAGGTATATAAAATGAGCTATGTGTGCAATGTTTCAATCAAAATTCCGAGAATCAAGTATATTTAGCTCATTCCTAAGTTTGCTAAAAGTTTTCTCATCTAATGGCTTGATAAAGATATCGACTAATTGTTCTTTGGTGCTAACATAAGCTATCTCGATATCCCCCTTTGTTGGTGATCTCTCAAAAAGTGATACCAAATGTCTATGTGCTTAGTGCGGGTGTGTTCAACGGGATTATCCGCCATGCGGATTGCACTCTCATTATCACATAGGAGAGGGACTTTGCTCAATTTGTAGCCATAGTCCCTGAGGGTTTGCCTCATCCAAAGTAATTGCGCACAGCAATGGCCTGCAGCAATATACTCGGCTTCGGCGGTAGAAAGAGCTACTGAGTTTTGTTTCTTTGAAGCCCAAAACACCAGGAATCTCCCCAGAAACTGACAAGTCCCTGATGTGCTCTTCCTATCAATTTTACACCCTGCCCAATTGACATCGGAATATCCTATTAAATCAAAGGTGGATCCCTTGGGGTACCAAAGTCCAAACTTAGGAGTGTAAACTAAATATCTCATGATTCTTTTCATGGCCCTAAGGTAAACTTCCTTAGGATCGGCTTGGAACCTTGCACACATGCATACTGAAAGCATAATATCCGGTCGAGATGCACATAAATAGAGTAAAGATCCTATCATCAACCGGTATACCTTTTGATCAACGGATTTACCTCCCGTGTCGAGGTCGAGATGCCCATTGGTTCCCATGGGTGTCTTGATGAGCTTGGCATCCTTCATTCCAAACTTGGTAAGTATGTATTGAATATACTTTGTTTGGCAGATGAAGGTACCATCTTGGAGTTGCTTGACTTGAAATCCTAGGTGTTGGGGGCATGCTTCATCGCCGAAGGTCCCATAAGAAGAAACACCTTCGGAAGATCGACACAAAGCCGAAGCTATCAATCAGAGAGCTTCGGAGTACATTTCCAAATGCACCGACTTAAAGATGAAATGACCATTCGGCCCGTGATAACTTATATTATGATTGTAAACCTTTGTAAAGGGCATGGATGTAATTTCTCACAGGCTGCGTCCTGTGCCTATAAATAGATGAACAATACCTTTGTACTGTTCACGCTTTCCTGTATTCATTCATGCGCAACACTTGGGTTTTTGCCTTCTGTCAAGCCGAAGGTACGCCCTTCATGACCTTCGTCCGAAGATCGTTATATCCTGAGGGAAATAATGCTTTGAAGGACGAAGGACTTAAACATCTAATACTTTGTGTTGCCTTGTTCTTGACTCATAGCATTTGAGAACAAGTTCCCAACATTGGCGCCCACCTCCGGTGAACTCACTTCCACTGATTGAGCTGATGGCTTCGTTCAACAATGAAGCTAAAGTAGCTTCACAGCTACGAAGATGGTGCTCCCGATAACAGGTGGTTCATGCTCAGAACCGGCCAACAAGAAGCAGAAGAAGGAGGCTCAGAGAAGGGTGCAACATGTTGGGGGTGTAGGGACCCTTCATCAAGTCAAAATGGTCCCACATCCCAATCACCTTCTCCCAGGAGGACCTTCAGCTCAAGGATTACCCTCATAATGATGCTATGGTTATATCTTGTGTCGTCAAGGAATTTCTGGTCCATAATGTTCTGGTTGATACAGGCAGTGCAGCGGATATCATATTTGCTAAGGCCTTCAGACAGATGCAAGAGCCAGAGGACAAGATTCATGATGCTACACACCCTCTTTGTGGCTTCGAAGGAAGGCAGATCATAGCACTTGGCAAGATCACAATGCCAGTGACCTTCGGATTTGTCCACAACACAAGGACCGAACAGGTTGTGTTTGATATTGTTGACATAGAATACCCCTACAATGCAATCATTGGTCGTGGGACACTTAATGATTTCGAAGCAATTCTTCATCCAACATATCTATGCATGAAGATACCTTCGGAATAGGGGTCTATTGCTATTCATGGAAGCCAGGAAGCTGCCAGAAAGGCTGAGGGAAATTGGATAGACTCAAAAGCCATCCACAACATAGATGGAGCTGAAGCTTGTGAGCAGTACAAGTACAGAAGAGAGAAGGCTGCTTCGGCTGATCAGCCAAAGTCCATGCTTCTATGTGAAGACATAGCAGAGCAGAAGGTACTGCTCGGGTCTCAATTATCTGAAGAGCAGGAAAAAACTTTGATAAGGTTTTTATTCAACAACAAAGATGTTTTTGCATGGTCGGCCAATGGTCTTTGTGGTGTCAACAGGGACGTCATTGAACATTCACTCAATGTCGATCCGTCCTTCAGGCCCAGAAAACAAAGGCTTCGGAAAATGTCTGATGATAAAGCCGAAGGTGCTCGGAATGAAGTAAAAAGACTTCTCAGTGCTGGTGTTATTAGAGAGGTAAAATATCCAGAGTGGCTAGCCAATACTGTTATGGTAAAAAAGGCCAATGGCAAATAGAGAATGTGTATTGATTTCACGGATCTCAACAAGGCCTGTCCGAAGGAGGAATTTCCATTACCAAGGATAGACTCTCTTGTGGACGCAACAACTTCTTCAGAACTTATGAGTCTTCTGGATTGCTACTCAGGATATCATCAAATATGGATGAAGAAGGAGGATGAGCCGAAGACTAGCTTCATAACTCCCAGTGGCACCTATTGCTATCTTTGGATGCCCGAGGGGCTCAAAAATGCTGGAGGCAGTTTCAGTTGGATGACAGCCAAGGTCCTTCATTCCCAGATAGGCAAAAATGTGCTAACATACGTTGATGATATCATAGTAAAAAGCACGAAGCAAGAAAATCATATCACTGATCTGCAAGAAACATTTGCTAATTTCAGACAAGCTGGCCTAAAATTAAATCCTGAAAAGTGTGTCTTTGGAGTGAAGAAGGGTAAGTTCCTTGGTTGTTTGGTTTCAACGAAGGGGATTGAAGCTAACCCAAGCAAGATTGAAGCCATCCTTCGAATAGAACCGCCGAGCACAAAGAAGGGGGCCCAACGGTTGGCAGGAAGACTGGCTTCATTGAATAGATTTATATCTAGATCAGCAGAAAGAAACTTGCCATTCTTTGAAATACTAAAGTTAGCCGAAGTCTTTCAATGGAGCCCAGCTCAGCAAAAAGCCTTCGAAGAGCTGAAGCAACACTTGATTGATATAACAACATTAACTCCACCTGCGCTAGGGGCTCCGTTACTATTGTATGTGGCAGCTTCGCACTCTGCAGTGAGTGTGGCGCTTGTGCAGGAGAAATTGGAAGGACAAATCAAAAAGCAAGCCCTAGTATACTTTGTCTCCGAAGTTCTAAGCTTATCAAAGAAAAATTGTACAGAATTGGAGAAGGTGTTGTATGCTGTCTTAGTGGCCTCCAGGAAGCTTCGACATTATTTTCAAGCATTCCATATAATTGTTCCTTCATCACAACCTCTGAAGGATATCATGAGAAATAGAGAAGCTACTGGAAGAATTGGAAAGTGGGCTGTGGAACTCAACGAATTCAGCATTGATTATGTGCATAGATCCTCAATTCAGTCCCAGGCGTTAGCAGACTTCATCGCTAACTGGACGCCAGGGGCTCAGGAAGAAGAAGCAAATAAAGATGCCGAAGCTTGGACAGTGTTCTGCGACGGTTCCTTGGGAACCTTCGGGGCAGGTGCGGCTGCTGTCTTAGTTGCACCTTCCAAAGTCAGAACATGCTATGCAATAAAGCTTGATTTCAGCTGCACAAATAATATTGCTGAATACGAAGCCTTGCTTTTGGGGCTTCGGAAGTTAAAGGCAATGGGGATAAGAAGAGCGATCCTTAAAACTGATTCCCAAGTTATTTCTGGTCATGTTGACAAGAGTTGGAGGGCAAGATACCCGAAGCTAGAGAAATACCTGGACACATTTCGAAGGGTTTTCTGTCAAGAATATTCCACGAGGAGAAAACGAGCACGTAGATCTGCTAGCCAAGTCAGCGGCACATGGGCTGCCTCTACCTTCGGAAGTATTCTTTGAGACAATAAGAGCACCTTCAGTAGAACTTCTTGAAAGAGCAGTGCTCAATATATCTCCTGTTCATAGTGAAGATTGGAGGACTAAGATTATATCTTTTCTCCAAGGTAACTGCCTTTCAGATGATGAAGCTTATAATAAGAGAATGGAGGCAAGAACGAGACCATATGTAATAATAGAAGGGGAGTTATACAAACATGGAGTCTGCTCTCCACTTCTCAAATGTCTGTCCAGAACCAAAGGTATAGAGCTGATGAAGGAAATACATGCAGGCTTGTGTGGATCCCAAATTGGATCTAGGCCTTTGCTGGGGAAGGTCTTCAGACAAGGATTTTATTGGCCAAAGGCAGCTTCGGATGCAACAGATCTGGTCCAAAAGTACGAAAATTGTCAAAAATGTGCAAGAGACCAAAAATAGCCTTCATCGTGAACCCAGCTAATACAACCAACCTGGCCATTGCAAAGATGGGGCCTGGATTTGTTAGGTCCACTTCCACCAGCACAAGGCAATTTAAGATATGTTGTGGTTGCTGTAGAATATTTTTCCAAGTGGATTGAAGCGAAGCCTTTGGCCACAATAACTTCGGTCACAGTCCAGAAATTCTTTTGGCAAAACATTATTTGTCGCTTCGGCGTACCAAAGGCTATAACTGTGGACAACAGAACACAGTTTGATGATGAAGCTTTCAAGGAATTCTGTGATCAAATCGACACGAAGATTCACTTTGCCTCAGTCAGACATCCAGAGTCAAATGGACTTGTCGAAAGAGCAAATGGTATTATAATGACAGGAATATTGAAGTTAATTTTTAATCAACCCAGAGGAAAGTGGCCAGAATAATTGATTAAAGTGGTGTGGAGCCACAATACAACTGTATCAAGATCAACAAGTTTTACGCCATTCAAGTTATTATTTGGTGACGAAGCTATAACCCTGGAAGAAGCTAAAACGGGGTCAATAAGAACAACAACTTCGACTGAAGATGAAGCTGATTATCATGTGGCAAAAGACACTATAGAAGGGGTCAGACTTCAGGCTGTGGAGAATATAAATAAATATCGAGCCGAAACAATCAAATGGCGCGACAGAAAAGTCCGACTGAAAATATCAAGCTAGGGCATTTGGTGCTTCGGAGAGTGGCTAATCCAGACACAGTAGGCAAGCTACAGCTGAAGTGGGAAGGACCTTTTCTGGTAGTATCTTCGTCAAGGCCCGGTTCTTACAGATTAAAGGATATGGATGGCAATGATATTCCTAGATCTTGGAACGTGGATGAGCTTCGACGGTATTATGTATAGATTGATGTAATCTTTTTCATTTTTCTATGGCACCCTTTTCCTTTCCAAAGGGGGAGAAAGGTTTTTAATGGGGCCATAGTTTGTAATTTTTCTTTCCTTATTCAGCTCCATGAGAGCAAAATCCCCCAAAATATGTAAATGTAAAATCTGAGCATGCACCATCGAGTGCAGAGAAAAAGAAAAAACAGAGAGAAGCTCGAAAGTCGTCCCTAAGGGGATGTAGAGCATGACGAAGCTACAAAAAGCCGTTCCTAAGGGAGCGTAGCGTAAGTTTTCTGCTCAAAAGTCGTTCCTAAGGGAATGCAGAGCCAAATACCACCGAAATATAAGGCGAAGCGCGAAAAGTCAACACGAATACCGCCGAAATAGAAGGCGAAGAAGTTCAAAAGACGTTCCTAAGGGGATGCATAACTTACACCGAAAAATAAGCGGTGCAACCGAAAAATAAACGGCAAAGAGATTTCAGTTATTCCTAAGGGAATGAAGGTTGTGGATGAAGCTTCGAATGTGTGTGTTTGGGCATTCATTTGCACGATACATTACATCATACATTGCATTCATAAACATTCATTTAGACATACATAGGATCATCATCATCATATCACACAGATACAGACAGTTGCTTCGGCCCTAAGTATACGACTTCAAAAGCAGATTCATGCTTCGTTGTGTACGAAAAGAAGGGAAGGTGTTTTTCGCCTTCGGCTCAAAAAATACAAGTTTCATCCACATCAAAGCATTTCATTTATCGATGGAAAGGTAAAAATATATTACAAGGTATGGACAAATTTACAGAGTAGAATCTGATTCTTAAGTTACAATATTCTTTATAAAGGTTAATACAAGAGTTTTCTTAGAATTTTTCCACAGCTAGGTATTCGAGCTTCTTCATCATCTGTTGAGCTTCGGATCATCTTCTAAGCTTTGGCTCTGTGTTCTTCGGCTTCGTCATCCTGTACATATCAAAGTATTATAAGAAAAATTCAAGTTTTGAGGAAAAGGTAAACACAAGGTATGATTTTATTACCGGCTTGAGATGACTTCGAGCTTCGTCACCAGCTAGGCTTCGCCCACCCTTCGTCCATATTTGCTTTATAAATCTGTTTCCTATGCTTCGAGCTAGGCTGGGGATATCAATCAGATCTGCTGGTGATAAGCTGAAGTTTGGTCTATTAACAATCTTTCCATGCATGCAACTAGACTTCATGAAGGCAACAACTATGCCCCGAGAAGCTAGCAGGGCACAGAAATCACCGTGTCCGGCTATAACTTCATCAAGAGCATCAACTTCGCCCTCAATGTGTTCGAAGGTTCCTGGCAGGTCTTCAATCGAAGGATTGAATTTCTCAGAGCTGGCTCCAACCGAGTTGAAGACCTGTTTTAGCCGTTGCACGCATCGGTTGCTGAACTCTAGACATTTATCTTGAAGCTCTTTCAATGATTTTTGCAAATTTGAACTTTTTTCGACCTCAGCCTCAAACTTCGTATCAAATTTCTGCTTTTCTTGTTCGAAGCCTTCTGATTTTGAGAGAAGCTCCTTATCCAACTTTGCAATTTTGGCTTCAGCTTCTGCCAGTAAACCTTCCATTGTCTGAAGTTCAAAATCTTTCTTTTCAAGAGCAGCTGCTTGATCTTTTATTTTGCTTTCTAAACCTTCAATTATAACTTCATGCTTTTTATCTTCAAGGTCCTGTTGCATCCTCAAAGCTTTACTCAATAACATACTCTGTACAGAAGCAACCTTCGTTAGAAAACACCTTCGTTGTTAAAAACAATGCAAAGTTGAAGAAAATTTTTACCTTGAAGTTAGAATAGAATATACTACCGATGATATGCTATCGTCGGTAGCGGCTAATATCGGTCTCAAGCTTCAGGAAACCAATACTCTTCGACAGAGTACCGACGACCTTCACTCCAGTCCGGTCTCGGAGACAACCTAAGCTTTCATCGTTGATACCGCCGAAGAGTAGTGCCCCTGGTTGATAACCGCAGGATATGGCATAGTCTCTCAATTCTTCTTTCTCAGCCTTTGACAATTCTTGTCCAATTAAGTTTTGAAAGTTGAAATTTTCTTCTTCTGAAGTATCTTCGGCTATTTCCTTCTCTTTCCGAGGCACTGTGGCCATGGTCTTTTCGGCGGCTGTAGCAGCTTCTTCTACGGCCATGTCTAGAAGTATTTTTATCAATATCAGAAAGTGTACTTTCTAGGTTTGCACCTTCAGCAGTTGCAGCTTCAGTAGGTGCAGCTTCGATAGCTGCAGCGCTCTCGATAGCTGGTGCCTTTGACGCCGAAGCTGGCGGTGGTGTTTCTTCAATGGCCTCTGTCACAGTAATAATCCTTTGTTTTTCGGCCCAGCAGACTTCTTCGCTGCCGAGGGCTCCTTCTTCTGTAAAAGCTTCGTCAGATGTGGCCCTAGTGGACTTAGCTTGATAGGCAAGGATTTAGTCATTACCTTTAGAATTTCTTCCACGTCGGCAGCATAAGGTGTTGAAGGAGTCTCTTCTTCCATATCACTCGCCTTCTGCTTCGGAGCCGCAACTTTCCTTTTCTTCGGAGCAACTGCCTTCGGCTCAGGGCTCAATTTTCTCTTCTTCAAGATTTCTTCATCTTCTTTCACCATTCTAATAGCCTGTCTGCCCACAACACTAACAATTCTTTTTCTTTTCTACCCTTTGGCGCCCTTGTTCAATCGTTCATAGTCTGGATATTCAAAATTCAGGGCATCCATTACCCGATTCAATCTTCGCTTCGGTCAGGTGCCGAAGGCTGCAGTCATCAACTGATCTTCTTTTCTTGTATAATTGCCTAAAATCTCATTGCACATAACTTCAATTGTATCCAACCATTCTTGGCAGGGTTCTTTGAAGTGTTTCTTGAACTTGAAATGATAGGGCAGCCGAACGAGTTCATTCTTCTTCTTCTTTCCTTCAAGCTTCGGCATACCCCATTATCTTAGCATTGGGAATACCCGATTGGCCAAGTATTCTTGAACTAAATCCCTAGTTCCGATGTGTTCAGACACAACTCTAAACTCATACACAACATCTGGGCATGGTGCCCCCGGCGTCATGTTGCACTGAGGCCTAGTTAGCCCGAAGGTTAATTCTAGCGGGCTCTGCACTAGCTTCTCCTTTTTCTCATCAATCTTAACATAAAACCATTCAGATTTCTAACCGGTCGGCCATTTAGTGCGATAGCTGACCACCGGTGTCTTCATGTCTTTGCGATAAGCAAAGTTATAGCAGCCAAAGTTCTCATGCAGTCTGTCTTCTCTGGCCTTTGTCTGATAGTGAAGTTCATGTACTCGGTAGAAGGCTTCGGCGAGCGGCTCCACCCCTTGACTTCGGAGAGCCCAGATATACACGCTGAGCCTAACAATGGCATTAGGGGTCAGCTGATGAAGGTAAATCTCAAAATTTTCCAAGACGTCTGCAATCATCCCGTGCAGAGGAAATCTCAACCCTGCTTTGAAGAAGCTCTTAAAAACAACCACTTCATCATTTTCTGGCTTCGGGATAGTCTCTTCCCCGCTAAAACGAATCAAACCCTTATCGGCTTCTCTGAAGTAGCCTAACTTCGTCATCATAGCCATATCAGCTTCAGACACAGTTGACTTCCCAAAATCCAAATGGCTGGGCTTCGATGGCATAGCGGTGTTATAATCAATTTCGTCTTCACCAATATCGCCCTGTTCAACATCTGCCTGCTCGGCTTCAGTAACAGGGGCGTCTTCGTCAGGAGTGCCCTCCGTCACAACTAGTCCCGACCGCCTCATAACTTCGGAGATTGGAGCAATTTCAGTAGTTTCGGTTTCCTCTCCGTCGTGTGTAACCCTAGCTGTTGAGCACACCCTGGCCATTTGATGTTGAATTTCTTGCGTTTTAACGAAGTTGAATATTTTTGACGAAGCTCCCTCTTCTCACGAAGCTAGAGCAAAGTGATCCTTTGACTGAGAATACGGTGAATAAGCTTCGGCGGTGGTCAAATTTTTCGGCAGCACAACAGTACAATAACAGTAAATGTTGTGGTAACTTCACAACTACCCGTCTGTTTATATAGTGCTGCAGGTGGGAAGGTGAATCGTCAAGTCGCTCGCACCCGCTGAACAGTCACCCGCACTCGCTGAACGGTGGACCATAGCGCCCAAGAAGCTGAATCACCAAATCGCGCGTACCCGTTGCATGGTGGGACCATCCTTCACTCGGAATATTTAAATCGTTTATCAACAACGAGCTTAGGGAAGGTGTTTTTCGGACCTTCGGCATTCCGAAGCCTGAGAGAGTTTTTCACGGGTCGAGCTCGTTACGAAAAATGATCCGACACCGTGAAGGGGCTACTGTTGGGGGCATGCTTCGTCGCCGAAGGTCCCATAAGAAGAAACACCTTCGGAAGATCGACACAAAGCCGAAGCTATCAATCAGAGAGCTTCGGAGTACATTTCCAAATGCACCGACTTAAAGATGAAATGACCATTCGGCCCGTGATAACTTATATTATGATTGTAAACCTTTGTAAAGGGCATGGATGTAATTTCTCACAGGCTGCGTCTTGTGCCTATAAATAGATGAACAGTACCCCTATACTGTTCACGCTGTCCTGTATTCATTCGTGCGCAACACTTGGGTTTTTGCCTTCTGTCAAGCCGAAGGTACACCCTTCATGACCTTCGTCCGAAGATCGTTATATCCTGAGGGAAATAATGCTTCGAAGGACGAAGGACTTTAACATCTAATACTTTGTGTTGCCCTGTTCTTGACTCATAGCATTTGAGAACAAGTCCCCAACACCAGGAAATACTTCAACTCCCCCATCAGAGACATCTTGAATTTCTGTATCATGATCCTACTAAACTCTTCACAAGTAGATTTGTTAGTAGACCCATCATCAACATAAATTTGGCATACAAACAAATCTTTTGCAATAGTTTTAGTAAAGAGTGTAGGATCGACTTTTCCAACTTTGAAGCCATTAGTGATAAGAAAACTCTTAGGCATTCATACCATGCTCTTGGGGCTTGCTTGAGCCCATAAAGCGCCTTTGAGAGTTTATACACATGGTTAGGGTACTCACTATCTTTAAAGCCGGGAGGTTGCTCAACATAGACCTCTTCCTTGATTGGTCCATTGAGGAAGGCACTTTTCATGTCCATTTGGTAAAGCTTAAAGCCATGGTAAGTAGCATAGGCAAGTAATATACGAATTGACTCAAGCCTAGCTACGGGTGCATAGGTTTCACCGAAATCCAAACCTTCGGCTTGTGAATTACCCTTGGCCACAAGTCGGGCTTTGTTCCTTGTCACCACACATGCTCAGCTTGCTTGTTGCGGAATACCCATTTGGTACCTACAACATTTTGGTTAGGACGTGGAACTAAATGCCATACCTCATTCCTCGTGAAGTTGTTGAGCTCCTCTTGCATTGCCAACACCCAATTCGAATCTCTTAGTGCATCCTCCACCCTGTATGGCTCATTAGAAGACACAAAAGAGTAATGTTCACAAAAATGGGCGACTCGAGATCGAGTAGTTGCCCCCTTATGAATATCACCAAGAATGGAGTTGACGGGGTGATCTCTCTGAATCGCTTGGTGGACTCTTGGGTGTGGCGGTCTTTGGCCCTGAATCTCTTGTTCAGCTTCCTTGTCCTTATTGACTTGATCTCCCCATTGATCATTGTCCTCCTCTTGAGGTGGCTCATCCTCTTGATCTTCAGCATCATCTTGAGCCTGTTCCTCACCTTGAGTTGGTGGAGATCCTTGCATGGAAGATGATGGTTGATCTTGTGCTTTTGGAGGCTCTTCGGATTCCTTAGGACACACATCCCCAATGGACATGTTCCTTAGCACAACGCACGGAGCCTCTTCATCATCTAGTTCATCAAGATCAACTTGCTCCACTTGGGAGCCATTAGTCTCATCAAACACAATGTCACAAGAAACCTCAACTAATCCTGTGGATTTGTTGAAGACTCTATATGCCCTTGTGTTTGAGTCATAACCAAGTAAAAAGCCATCTACAACCTTAGGAGCAAATTTAGATTTTCTACCTCTTTTGACAAGAATAAAACATTTGCTACCAAAGACTCTAAAATATGAAACATTGGGCTTTTTACCGGTGAGGAGTTCATAAGATATCTTCTTGAGGATTCGGTGAAGGTAGAGTCGGTTGATGGAGTAGCAAGCAATGTTGATTGCTTCTGCCCAAAACCAGTTCGGAGTCTTGTACTCATCAATCATGGTCCTCGCCATGTCCAGTAGAGTTCTATTCTTCCTTTCCACTACACCATTTTGTTGAGGTGTGTAGGAAGAAGAGAACTCATGCTTGATGCCCTCATCCTCAAGAAAGCCTTTTATTTGTGAGTTCTTGAACTCCATCCCGTTATCGCTTCTTATCTGTTTGATTCTCAATCCGAACTCATTTTGAGCCCGTCTCAAGAATCCCTTTAAAGTCTCTTGGGTTTGAGATTTTTCCAGCAAAAAGAATACCCAAGTGAAGCGAGAATAATCATCCACAATTACAAGACAGTACTTACTCTCGCCGATCCTTATGTAAGCTATCGGGCCGAATAGATCCATGTGGAGTAACTCCAGTGGCCTGTCCATTGTCATGATGTTCTTGTGTGGATGGTGGGCGCCAACTTGATTTCCTGCTTGATATGCACTACAAATCCTGTCTTTCTCAAAATGAACATTTGTTAGTCCCAAAAAGTGTTCTCCCTTTAGAAGTTTGTGAAGATTCTTCATCCCAACATGGGCTAGTCGGTGATGCCAGAGCCAACCCATATTAGTCTTAGCAATTAAGCAAGTATCGAGTTCAGCCTTGTTAAAATCAACTAAGTATAGCTGACCCTCTAGTACTCCCTTAAATGCTACTGAATCATCACTTCTTCTAAAGACAGTAACACCTAAATCCGTAAAAAGACAGTTGTAGCCCATTTTACATAATTGAGAAACAGAAAGCAAATTGTAATCTAAAGAAGCTACAAGAAAAACATTGGAAATAGAATGGTCAGGTGATATAGCAATTTTACGAAGTCCTTTGACCAAATCTTGATTTCCATCCCCAAATGTGATAGCTCGTTGGGGATCTTCGTTTTTTTCATAGGAGGAGAACATCCTTTTCTCCCCTGTCATGTGGTTTGTGCATCCGCTATCAATTATCCAACTTGAGCCCCCGGATGCATTAACCTGCAAAACAATTTAGGCCTTGTTCTTAGGTACCCAAACGGTCTTGGGTCCTTTCACATTAGAAACAAGCACCTTGGGTACCCAAACACAAGTCTTGGAGCCCTTGTGTTTGCCCCCAACGTATTTGGCAACTATTTTGCCTGATTTGTTAGTTAAAACATAAGAAGCATCAACAGTCTTAAATGAAATGTTAGACTCATTTGATGCAGTAGGAGTTTTCTTTTTAGGCATTTTAACATGGGTAGAATGCCTAGAGCTAGATGCCTCATTCTTATACATAAAAGCATGGTGAGAAACAGAATGACACTTCTTTGCATGAATTCTCCTAATTTTGTGTTCGGGATAATTAGCAGGATATAAAATATAGCCCTTATTATCCTAAACCATGGGATCCTTGCCCTTAACAAAATTAGACAATCTTTTAGGGGCATTAAGCTTGACATTGCTTCCCTGTTGGAAACCAATGCCATCCTTAATTCTAGGGCGTCTCCCATTATAGAGCATGCTTCTAGCAAATTTAAACTTTTCATTTTCAATTTCATGCTCATTAATTTTAGCAGTTAATTGAGCTATATGATCATTTTGTTGTTTAATTAAAGCAAGGTGATCATGAATAGCATCAATGTTAAGATCTCTACATCTAGTACAAATAGTAACATGATCAACACTAGATGTAGAGGGTTTGCAAGCATTTAATTCTTTTATCTTAGCATGTAATATGGCATTCTCATCTCTAAGATAGGAAATAAAATCATTGCAAACATTTAAATCTTTAGCCTTGGAAATTAAACTAGCATTTTCAGTTTTAAGGCTAGAAATTGATTCATTCGATTTGTCAATCTTAGCAATTAAACTAGCATTTTCATTTCTAAGATTGGTAATTGAATCATGGTACATGCTAAGCTCCTTAGTTAAGTTTTCATTTTTATCTACTTCCTGAGCATAAGCATTCTTTACCTTAACATGCTTTTTATTTTCCTTAATAAGGAATTCCTCTTGGCTATCCAAGAGTTCATCCTTCTCATGAATGGCACCTATCAATTCATTTAACTTTTCCTTTTGTTGCATGTTAAGGTTGGCAAAAAGTGTAAGCAAATCATCTTCATCATCACTAGATCTACCCTCATCACTAGATGTAGTATACTTAGGGGCGGTTCTAGTTTGTACCTTCTTCTTTTTGTCGTCCTTTGCCATGAGGCACTTGTGGCCGACATTGGGGAAGAGGAGGCCCTTATTAACGACAATGTTCGTGGCATCCTCGTCGGAGGAGGAGTTGGTGGAGCTCTCGTCGGAGTCCCATTCCCGACATACGTGGGCATCGCTACCCTTCTTCTTGTAGTACCTCTTCTTCTCCTTCTTCTTCCCCCTCTTGTCGTTGTCCCTGTCACTATCACTAGACATAGGGCATTTAGCGATAAAATGACCGGGCTTACCACATTTGTAGCACACCCTCTTGGAGTGGGGTTTGTAATCCTTCCCCCTTCTTTGCTTGAGGATTTGATGGAAGCTCTTGATGATGAGCGCTATCTCCTCATTGTTGAGCTTGGAGGCGTCAATGGGGAGCCTACTTGATGTAGACTCTTCTTTCTTCTCTTCTGTCGCCTTGAATGCGACGGGTTGCACCTCGGGTGTGGAGGTGTCGCCTTGCTCCAAGTCGATGATATGTTTGGAGCCTTTGATCATTAGTTCAAAGCTCACAAACTTCCCAATTACCTCCTCGGGAGACATTAGCTTATATCTAGGATCACCACGTATTAATTGAACTTGAGTAGGATTATGAAATACGAGGGATCTAAGAATAACCTTGACCATTTCATGGTCATCCCATTTTGTGCTCCCGAGGTTGCGCACTTGGTTGACCAAGGTCTTGAGCCGGTTGTACATCGCTTGTGGCTCCTCTCCTTGGTGAAGGACGAATCGACCGAGCTCCCCCTCGATCGTCTCCCGCTTGGTGATCTTGGTCACCTCATCCCCTTCGTGCGCGGTCTTTAGGTCATCCCAAATCTCTTTGGTGCTTTTTAACCCTTGCACTTTATTATACTCCTCTTGACATAGAGAGGCGAGGAGTATAGTAGTGGCTTGGGAGTTAAAGTGCTGGATTTGGGCGACCTCGTCCGTGTCGTATCCCTCATCCCCTACGGTAGGTACATGCGCTCCAAACTCAACAATGTCCCATATACTTGCGTGGAGTGAGGTTAGGTGATGCCTCATTTTATCACTCCACATACAATAATCTTCACCATCAAAATATGGTGGTTTACCTAATGGAACGGAAAGTAAAGGAGCACGTTTAGAAATGCGGGGATAGCGTAGGGGATCTTACTAAACTTCTTGCGCTCATGGCGCCTAGAAGTGACGGACGCGGCGTCGGAGCCGGATGTGGAGGGCAATGAAGAATCAGTCTCGTAGTAGACCACTTTCTTCATCTTCTTCTTGTTGTCGCCACACCGACGCGACTTAACGTGGGGAGGTGATTCCTCCCTTTCTTTGGCGCCGGACTCCCTTGATAGAGCCTTCCCGTGGCTTGTGGCCTTTTCGCCGGTTTCCATCTCCCTCTTGGTGGATCCTCCCGACATCAGTTCGAGTGGTTAGACTCTAAATGAAGTACCGGGCTCTGATACCAATTGAAAGTCACCTAGAGGGGGGGGGGTGGATAGGCGGAATCTGAAAATTATAAACTTAAACACACACTACAAGCCGGGGTTAGCATTAGAACGAATATCAAGTCCGGGAGAGAGGGGAAAAACAAATCAACCAAGAAGTAAAGCGGATGAACACAGTGATTTGTTTTACCGAGGTTCGGTTCTAAAGAACCTAGACCCTGTTGGGGTGGTCACAAAGACCGGGTCTCTTTCGACCCTTTCCCTCTCTCAAACGGTCACTTAGACCGAGTGAGCTTTCTTCCTTGATTTCTCGGGTGACTTAGACCCTGCAAGGACCACCACATGATTGGTGTCTCTTGCTTTGCTTACAAGGCTTTGAGAATAAGAATGAGAGAAGGAAGAAAGCCAACCAAGCAACAAGAGCAACAAAGAAACACAAGAACGATCCTCTCACAAGTCCCAAAGCACTAGAATTGAATTGGAGACTTTGATTGGATCGTAGGCTTTGATTTGTGTCTTGGAGTGTTGCACTTTGCTCTTGTATTGAATGAAGTGAGTTGAATGCTTGGATGGTTGGAGTGGATGTGGTTGAGGGGTATTTATAGCCCTCAACCACCAAACAACCGTTGGGGTTGGGCTGCTGTCGATGGGTGCACCAGACAGTCCGGTGCGCCACCGGACAGTCCGGTGCGCCACCGGACACTGTCCGATGCGCCAGCCATGTCACCCAACCGTTAGGGTTTGGACGCAGTCAACCGTTGGAGCTTAGTCTTCTTGTGGCACCGAACATGCACTGTTCACTGTCCGGTGCGCCTCTGACGACTGCTCTGACTTCTGCGCGCATTGTTCTTCACTGTTCATGTAGTCAGCGGCTTTTTGCAGTCGACCGTTGCACGAAGGAGTCGTTGCTCCGCTGGTGCACCGGACAGTCCGGTGGCACACCGGATAGTCCGATGAATTTTAGCGGAGCACGCCCAGAGAAACCCGAGGGTGGCGAGTTTGGAGTTGTACGGTCCTGGCACTCCGGACACTGTCCGGTGCGCCAGATCAGGGCACCCTTGGTTTCTTTGCTCCTTTCTTTTTGAACCCTTTCTTCAATCTTTTATTGGTTTGTGTTGAACCTTTATGCACCTGTAGAATATATAATCTAGAGCAAACTAGTTAGTCCAATTATTTGTGTTGGGCATTCAATCACCAAAATTATTTATGGGAAAAGGTTAAACCCTATTTCCCTTTCAAATTCCTAGCACATAAGACGAGGATGGATGTCGAATAACATCACAATTAACTCGTGGTTAGCTAGGGAATTCAAATCCAATGATGGTAATGGAGACTCGAGGAAACATCAGTGAAGGTTATCAACAAATGTTGACTTCACGATGAACCGATTTCATCGAGCGCTAGCCTGACTCCGACTAATCACACGTGTTGGAAAATACACGTGAGGCGATCGTGGCATGACTAGAGCGATGATTAGGTGGTTATCAGTCGACTTAACTTGATTTTTGTAAGTACTTTCTTAGGATGGGTTAAACTAAAGTGAGTTTAGACAATTCGATAAAACGATCTCTAAACTCAATCTTGGTTCACAAAGTAATTAGAAGTTAGTAAAACCAACTTGTTGAACTACTTTTGACATTGAGAAAATATTCTTATTATCCATCGGCAATCCAAGGTTGAGAGTTCACATTTGCTAGCAAAAGGTCATGCATTTGGGTAGAAATCCATTTGGTCAGGTTGTTCATTTGTTTCTTCATGCGAGATGAACTGACTTGGTTCGGGAATACATGGATTAAATAAAAAAGCGAATGAACAAACTCCTGCATCTTAGTAGCAGGGAAAGCCAATCTCCATTTTGAGAACTACTCAGTTTTCTCTCAATATAAAAAACTTCAAGGCTTCACCTTTACAACAAAGCATGCCAAGGGAACTTTTATACGTGCAGTCGCTACCAAAGTCAAGGGAAAAGAGACCACACAAATGGATTGAACAAGGATGTCAATATACAACAGATACTCCACCTATAAGAATAATTACAAGTAGAGAGACAAATAGATCATGGCTTGATGAGATGAACAAGGCATGGCGATAACCTAAATTGGTTGATGAAAGGAGTAGAATGGGAGACTGTTAATTCAGCCCCAAGCATATTTCTATGCCCATCGTAGAGATCACAAGGTCAAAGATTAGTATCTGATCAGATACGGAGGGGAAACAATCATAAGATTAAGTTGGTATGCCTTCGATAGATATGAGGAAACCAAAGGCATCGAATTAAAGAAAATAATCAGACATGTCTTTCTTGGATTAGGTCGATAAAGCGACAATGCAATCTTCAAGAACAGGCAAACTGGATAAGGTACATCAGCTTGTGCCAATCGAACAAGGGCATGATCTAGGATGGAAATATGACAACCAAAACATCACAGATTAAATAGCAAGAACACGGACTCGAGATCCTAGCTTTAAGCCCATGCACATCTTGCGTTAGATAAAGAAATTATCCAAACACCCATTTGCATGAGTTTAGTCATGGAGGGATAACTACAAATTCAAATTCGGGTCATGGTTTACTAAATAAGAACATGGCCTAGTTCTGGGTTTAGGCAAACAGGTCACAAACATTCTATCGACACATCAATACAAGAGCAAACACAATTAACACCTAAGGAAACGTAGAATAACTATTTCACTGAAGTTCATAATACAACATTACACCACATTATCTACAATCACCGGCTACTGGAATAAGGATGAGAGAAGCATTTTGGGGCACAGGGGACAAACACGATGCAACAATCAATATGCATGCTCGTCCTATTCGTCCTCACAAGTTTTGCCAACATACTGTGGCAATATCGTTCTATATCAGTGGCATACGTACGACACTCTCGATATTTTGCTAATCATCAGCTACACATACGTTTTCGAGGTTAGTGTACCTACAGAAAATTCCATCACAGCCCAATTCCCAACGATGCAATTCACACATGACAGTTTATCACGATTTATACTCCATATTTCTATATGGAGGCCAGCTCTTCATTAAGCACCGAGCCATGCATAGGCGCCGCTGCCACACTTTAACCATAGGGCAGCTCATTATGGTAACTCACCTTCTTACCTGAGCGTAGGTGCGTCGTTACAAGTACATTACACTTCTCAGTATTCCCATGTCTGTATACCCATACACATCCATGGGGTACTGAATCCTGGAAAAATAATTACCCCACATCGTAGCTTTCGTATATACATATGTAGAACATGTATATAGTCAAGCGCCACAATTAAGCACTCCCCTAGACCGACGTTTGTTCGGTCATGCTCTCACATCTCGCCTTACCTTGAGCGTCGATCCATTCAAAACTGAATGGCCTCAAAATAACATTATACATGTATGCAATATCACCCTAGTCGTGGGTTAGTGTTTTGAACTAAGCCACCTGATAGTCCTTAGTTTAGGGCTTAATAGAGGATGTCGCTAGCATTATAGTTTTTTTAAATCTGTTTTTCAAAACCCAACAATGTGTTTAGTTGAAAATAGGTTTTCCAAAACCAAAACTTTATTTTGAAAATGCGTAAGTGACTGTATTATACTTAATCTTGCTCCGATACCAGCTGTGGTAGAACCTCCTAAGTTATTGGGCCCACATGCACCTGCCCTTGTCTCAAAGACCTCAGACGACTATGCATGTGCACCAGATAACTTAATAGGATCCGTCCGAGTGCCCCAAGGAACCCAGATAAACCACATACAACCAGGATCGCAAGATTAAGTAAACACAAAGCACACACCAACATTTTGAAGCGGAATTTCTTTATTACAAAAGTTACAAGTTACAACAAATTTACGTTATGTTTATCAGAGTGATTACAAAAGTGATTCAAAGAAATAAACTTTGAAATGTTATAAATTATTTATACTTTTTAAATATATGCTATCTCAATGACAATCCTCAATAAGAAGTATAGGAGAGGTACTTAGACTTACAAGAAGGCCGTGCCCACCGGCACTTAACACCATCCACAACAGCATAATTCTAGTACCTGCAACAACATGGGTTCGAAAACCCTGAGTACGAAGTGTACTTTCGCAAGTCTTACCCGTCTAAGGAAAAAGACTCTCAAGGATATGTTGGCTGATTAGGAATCAAGGTAAGGCTGAGCAATAATCAAGGACTCATTTTGCAGAAACGCCTACTAATAGTGGATCCTTAAGCCATCTTTTAATTATCAAGTTAAGTTCTTACCTGATTCTAAATTTGCCTAATCTTGATCATTCACTTGTCCTGATCTAGCTTTATTTTAGCCAATTCATATTTCACTTATCAACTACGATGAGTGGTCAGTGAGTTGAGTCTCCATAACCGAGGAGCAAGGACGACTCGAATCAATTATACCCAGATGGGGATCCCTAACCACACGACATATGTAGCACTTAACCCTTGCATATGTCAACCGTTCCCACAGATCCTCCACAACGTGAACCGATACGAGCTACCCGGGAGCACAGTACTCCTCCGTCTAGCCTCTAGCCAGGAGGGTACACGCTACTCCCACCATCTCCCACGCGCAGTGCGTGGTTGTCTTTACACGTATGGAATAGCCGGGTTCAGGCTTACCAGACCATGTGGCTAGTTGCCAAGTCTCTCCTCATCAGGCCTACATCGAATGGTCCTTAAGCGACTCAGATGGAGACACTACACCGAGACTCCCTTCTCGTGCAAGTCACCCGCCCAGTCTCGTCTTTATTATTTCAAACCCAAAGTTTGGTACCTGGCAGAGGTATATCTTTTCAGATGTTGAACCCATCAAGGCCTTTGATGGATTCACCATCATAAGTATTTTCTTTGTAAAAATTCCCAACCAATATGAAGCATCACTTTTGTTTTAAAACAAAACATTTTGTTTTTCTAGAGCAAGGCTAAGCATCATAAAAATTCTTTTCATAAAAGGGTATCAAGGAAGGGTAATCAATTTTCCAAGAAAGGAAATGCATCAATTGTTTAGCACACAACTCCTATCACCTAATGCATCAAACAAGATGATAAAGATTTTAAAACACAAGGAAAGGGATAATGCATTGGGGCTTGCCTGGAATAACACTAGGTTTGTGTTGTTAGACGACGTCCGCTTGATGACCATTTTTTGTCTTGGCACTCGTTCAGATTATCCATCTTCAGGTTGGTCCGACTGACGACATCATCTTGCGGAGATGTCCAATCTCTGCATTATCAAAGGGTCGACTTGGGTCGTCTTCCGCATCACGTGACTAATTAACGTACCTAAATGAAATGCATAATGCACATGTATGAACATAAGGACTAGAACGATAATAAAAATGCTACATGGTAGAGAATTAAACACTTAAAAGTGAGGCACAGTACACCACTCATAAGAGAACACTGGTTATCGACATACGACCAAGCACAATAATCACGAAATAATAAACTATACACACTAACTACAGCACTCGTGTTTCTCCTGTTTAATCAGATCTAATTCTATTATGAAGCAAGAATAAATTATAAACACACACTATCATCCTTAGTTACAATATGTCATCAGAAGTCTAATAAAATTAGACTCACCATTATTGAAAGCCGAAGTCTTAAAATCAGCATATGAACAATCTAATTACCCTTTTAAATCACATTTCTCAATTATCTTGAATTCCACACTAATTAAACAGGACATCACACCACTCGATCTAGCGGGTCGAACATTATAAAACAAAATATAATCCTATGAGAGCATTTTTTTTTCAACTAAAGATTTAAGATATTGATGTATACCTTTTCATCATGAAATTCTCAAATTTTATCCTAAATGAATATGTCGATGCCATTCACTGTTACTCGAGGTAATTTGCACATCCCTTATGACATTGAACTAAACACCAAACCTAGAATAAACTAACTAATTAAGCAGGGCATCGACGACCTCAATTAACCAAATCGACATAATAACACTAGAAAATCTATCAACTAGCCGATAGAAATACTAAACCTATCTTTTACGTCATCAGCTCGCCTAAACATCTCATATATGTCTATCAATACAACCACACTTGACATCTACACATAACCATGCCCACTCCGTATAATCGACAACCTCAACCTAACATATACATCAAATAATTAATGTTGATTTGCCAATCGTGTTTGCGACTAAATCGATACTGACAATTACGATATCTACTCACTATGCTCATCAGTCCAACTAATAGGAATAATAATTTAACTTACCAAGATGAGATCGATCTGAAATCACAAGAACGACGACAGTTGATGGCACATATTAGCAAAAGAGCCGGAGACAATGATATTCGCGGCTACAAGGCGAGGCTGAGTCCGTTGCGAAGGAACAGCCCGCAGCCAGAGCACCCATGCGACGAACAGGACAATGCCGAGGAATCAACAACGAGCACCATCACGGGGCGAGACGCCGGGGTCAAACACGGGGTCGATTGATTCTTCAATTTCTTGTTAGGCATTTCATCAAGCAACTAGCAACCGACACAACCAAACTTCATTGTCTAAGCATGATGGAGTGTGTTGTGGAACTCGACGTACTGAGCTTCCAAGGTGGGCAACCACTGAGATCCTGGCGAGGCCATGCGTAGGGGAGCCGAGCGCAGAGGCGCTGGGTGAGCATGGATGGCGAAGCATGGTGCGACCGAGGAGAGCGTTGGGGGAAAAGGCGCTAGTCGGACCAGGGGGCAAGCTCACCGGCGTCCATGGCCATGAACCATAAGCAAACCTCCAACATTCAACTAGTCTCTCCATAACCAGCAAGGACCCTTCCTTCTGCCTCCAGGCGTTGCGTAGAGGCGAAACAGCCCAAGGTATCTGCGAGCACGGAGGCGCTTGAACATCGACGCAAAGAGAGAAAACCAGAGCGCGAAGGGGCACACGCCCATGGATGGAGAGGAGCAGGGGTGTGGCCATCGGGGCGAGCTACTGAGGCCGGACGCAAAGCAGGGGACGACTGCGCGCGATGCTGGGCGAGCTGAAGAAGGGAGTAGGGGCGCTGGAATCCGGGCTGGGCGCCATGGGCGAGCAGCAGGAGGGCGGCCGGCGCTGGGGCTGGGAAACAGGGAGCAGGAAGCAGGGAGGGCGCTCGGCCATGGCTAGCGAAGGCTTGACGACACAGCAGCGAAGCAGGGAGCTTGGACCAGGTGCGCGCGCGAGAAGAAGCGAGAAGAGGAGGAGATGGGAGGAGTTTGGCTGCCAGCAGGGGAGGGCGCGGCGTAGAGGCGAGCTTGAGGGAGAGAGGGCGAGCTGCTCGGCTGCTTCTTTCCCAGTTCGCCGCGACCGACTCCAAATGCTCCATCTAGGCACGAGTGAGGACCGGCGGTGGGTGCGACAGGCAAGGCTCGACCAGGGATGGAGCTCGGCTGGGCACGACCATGGAGAGAGGAGCGGAGGAGCGCGCTGGGAGACGAGGGAGAGAGAGACACAACGGGGCTTGCTGGGAGTAGGCTTCCGTCGGCGGGGAGATGAAGGCACGAAGAGGATAGAGTTGAAGAAAAATATCCCATCAGAGGGCGGCGTCGAGATGAGGATCGACTGGATATATTTTTTTTCATTTCTCCAAACAGAATTACAATTATAATCCTTGGTTCTGGACTTAAGGTTTGCGAGACAAATAATGGATTGGACCTAAAATTTATCAGCTACAATATTTAGACAATGCTAGATTTAGTGAAAACCCCGGAGTCAGTTGAATTCGCACCTGATATTTCTATTCAAAGATCTAGATCGAGACAAGAAACACATAGATCGAACCTATTGGGGGCCTTCATCTTCTGAAGGTCCTCAAAAACATGATTTAACAATGTTTCCCAAGTGTAATATATGAACAGGTACCTTCAGACTCGAGTTAAAACCATATACGATGTGAAAAGCATGGTCGAGACGAAGGCTGATGTCGCTCCGAAGCTACATGCAAGGGAGCTTCAGCCCAATGGCGGTAAAAGGAACCGACTTAAAGGGGAAATAGCTATCTAGTCCTCGTTGGGTTGTCCATAAGTCAATAGTAAATATGAAGGGCATGAATGTAAATTTACACAGGCTGCGCCCTGTGTCTATAAATAGATGAACATTACCCCCGTACTGTTCACACTGACTTGTATTCGCTTATGCGTCACACTTGGATTTTTTGCCTTCTCTCAAGCCGGAGGTATAAATGTAATTCAATATTGTTCTTATTCATCCATGGTGTTATAATAAAGATACATTAACAATGTCATATGATTATTCATGTTATTCCTCATGTTTCATATGCTTCGTCTTTCATTAATATATACTGCGATGATGGTGTGTCCTTCATGACCTTCGTCCGAAGATTGTTATATCCTAAGGGAAATAATGCTTCAAAGGAAGAAGGGCATTAACCATTAACCTCTTTATGTGTTGCCTTGTTCTTAATTCATAGCATTTGAGAACAAGTCGCCAACATTGGCACCCACCTCCGGTGTACTCACTTCAACAACCTTCGGCAAAGCACTGACCTTCGTCATGCCGCCGAAGAAGATAACAGCACCAAGGGCTGCTGCACTGCAGCCACTGGACACAAACCAGGAGACTCTCTCTCTCCGAGAGGCTCGAAGCCAGAAGAGAAAGGCCACCAGTCCAACATTCCTGGAGGAGGAGTTGGACCAAGAGATCAGGGACATGGAAATCATCCATCATCAAGTGCAAAGGAAAAAGGAGAAGATGGCTCGACTGGCCAATCTTCAAAGGAAGATCGATGAAGCTACTGAGGAAGTGCGTCAACTTGCTCAGGATGACCAAGACCGAAGGCCCCAACACAGGGAGCTTGTCAAGAGGGCTTATTCAACTAAGATGGATGGTATGATGATTTTAATCATGATACCTTTACTTTTGATGATGCTTCTCCCATGGCAGCAGAATTGCAGGCTATCCCATGGCCACAATCCTACAAGCCACCCCAGCTACCCATGTATGATGGGCACTCGGACCTAAAGCAATTTTTGATGAGCTATAAGGCAACAATATCCTCATATGGAGGCAATGCAGCTGTCATGGCAAAGTCCTTCGTCATGGCAGTCCAGAACGTAGCCCAGACATGGTATTCTTCTCTTCGGCCAGGGACAATCACGTCGTGGCAGAAGCTCAAGGACATGCTGGTTACTAGTTTCCAAGGTTTTCAAACGAAGCCAGTCACAGCTCAAGCCTTGTTCCAGTGCACGCAAGACCATGAGGAATACCTTCAGGCGTATGTCCGAAGGTTCTTGCGACTGAGGGCACAAGCGCCCACAGTGCCCAATGAAATTGTCATTGAGGCCATGATCAAGGGTCTTCGACTAGGACCTATGGCTCAATACTTCGCCAGGAAGCCCCCACAAACTCTGGAGAAGCTGCTTCAGAAGATGGATGAGTACATCCGGGCTGACAACGACTTCCGCCAAAGAAGGGAGGAAGCTTACAGATTCTCTGAGATGACCAGTGGCTTCGGAGGAAGAATCCACCCTAGGCATGTCAGATCAATCCACAGCTCCAGTCAGAATGACGACAAAGGAAGCCAGCTTCAGAGGCCACAATACACCTCACAGTCTTCGAGGCAGCAGCAAAGCTCCTTCAGGCCACCAGCTCTAAGGGATAGAGGCGCCAGGGGCTTCGGAGGAAGATATAGGGATCATCCCAGGAAAATTTATTGCCTATTCTGTGGTGAGGACAAGGGCCATGCTACAAGAATGTGCCAAATCACTATTCAGAAGCAAAAGGAGATCGCAGAAGCTGAAGCTCAGAAGAATCAGCCGAAGCTTGTCTTGCACACTGCTTCGTGCCACTCTCCCTACATACCAGAATATGTGGGCAATCACCCTGCAACCTCTTTTGCTTCGGCTATCCATTCACAGGCTTCTTGGCCTCAGCTTCCACCGCCACCACCACTGCAACCTACATATTCCTGAAGCCAACAGCCAGAAGGGCGCCAGCACTCTCAACAGCAACGTGAATTCAGGGAGGAATCCGAAGCTCGTATAGTCAACAGTACTGTGCCAGAATCAAAGCACATTTATTAAGTGATATCCTGCCTCTGAAATACTTTTATGTTCTACGTCATTTTGTTTTTTAATAAGGAACAAGCAATGTAAATATAGTTTTAAATTCTTATAATGATTTTGTTTCTATCGAGATGGAATATATCTTCTTCACAGATTTACGAAGCTCAAAAATCGCCGAAGCTCAAAAGTCGTTCCTAAGGGAATGTAGAGCTAAAAATTGCCGAAGCTACCAAAAAGTCGTTCCTAAGGGAGCGCAGCGTAAGTTTTGCCGAAGCTACAAAAAAGTCGTTCCTAAGGGAGCGCAGAGTAAGTTTTCTACTCAAAAGTCGTTCCAAAGGGAATGCAGAGCTAAATACCGCCGGAATATAAGGCGAAGAAATTCAAAAGTCGTTCCTAAGGGGATGCAGAACTTATACCACCAAAATAGAAGGCGAAGAAGTTCAAAAGACGTTCCTAAGGGGATGCAGAACTTACACTGAAAAATAAACGGTGAAGCCAAAAAATAAACGGCAAAGAGATTCTAGTCGTTCCTAAGGGAATGCAGAGATTGTGTGTTCTAGAGTGGGAGTGTGAGTATGTGTCTTCGGCATCATTATCATTTTGCATCATATCATCACATCATTTCTGTCACACCCGGGTTTCGGGGCACCAAGACCTGGGCGAACATAATCACCAGGTGTGCTGGGACCAAGTCTCACACATATGATGAATCATGGCACAGGATCGAATGTCACATCTTTACTATATAATTGGAGTTCTATACAAAATAAATGAATAATTACATTATAAGGAGACAATGGTCCAGCAACCCAAAGTTGACTTGGAGACGACGGCCTAGACCACTCACGAACTCATCACAACATCCTCCATGCACCTCATCCTGTGGTACCTGTTCTTGACCTATGTGGGGGGGGGTGTGAGACAGCAAGAGTGAGCTCACATACGTTCATCGCTCAACAAGTTGTGGGGAATAATGTGCATGAACTCGCCAAAGGTGGGAGCTCACGTGAAGTGTAAGGCTTACCAAAGAGAATGGTTAGAGCTGAGCATTGCTTTTAAAGTTGGTCAAAATTTTATTAGCAATTACTAAGTATAAGTAAATACTAACCCAATTAAGTAGTAGAACAAAAGTAACAACCTCACCTGCGATGCAATGCATATGACAAATTGAGTTTAAGTTCCATAATTTAATCATGTGTGTGTCCGAGCTGCTCATGACCGTGAGCACGGCTAGTATACCAGTTTTACACTCTGCAGAGGTTGTGCATCTTTACCCACAAGTCATGTTACCCATCTGCCAAGAGACGACCAATCCCATACACCTCTACCGAGGAGGCGAGGCAGGGTAACACTACGAGGCCTTTACAAAGTTCCATTAGCTTCAGAAAACCAGCTACAATTTATAGGAAGCTCCAGTGTAGGAATCCCTCGGCTGACCGCCATCGCAGCAAAATCAACCGAGGACCTCCCTACACTGACCACTCCCGTACTGCCCTTGCCCCTTTCGGATAAGGTAGTCATCCACTAGCTTTCCTAGTTAATCGGCCAAGAGCGTCCCATTAAACCCTTGTGGTAGCACTGTTTTCCCGGGTGGTTCTCCATGTTCCAATTAACATAATGATCTTAACATGAACAGTAAATAACAACTGATAATAACGATATAATCATGAACAGTGTGTATCTCTATACCCAAAAACCACATAAAGCAATAGCATGTACTACCCAAAAGTTCAGTGGTGAACAAGGTATAAAGATAATCAAACTAGGGTAACCTATTAGGTCCCGTCAAAATTAACCTATGCAGATCATTATGATTAATCAGAACATGGCTGGGTAAAAAGAAGTGATCAAGGGCACAATTTGCCTGGGACTTGAGATTCCAGGTACCAGGATGATCTTCAGGTGACTCGTAACCTCGCTACTAATCGTAGCAATACAAACAAACATGGTATGCACAAAATTAACATCACACCAAATATAAGAATAATCTGTGTAATAATAATCTATGTGTCGCTACGAGATCGTGGGTTCGAGAATCGCTAAATTCGGAGCTACGGTTAAGAAGTTATGGTCTTTCCGAAGATCCACGTGGTTAAATATAGAATAGACTAAGCGCAATATTTTATGACAAAATAAATTTAACAGATGATAATAAATATTATTGTGAGACTAATGCAACTAGAATGGATCCAAACAGAGTTACGGTTATTGACTTATGAATTTCTAGAGTTATTGAGTACATGGTATAGATTAATTCAGATGAATAATTTTAATTCATATTTCATTGCTAAACAAAGGTACTAAGTGGTAGTCTATATTAAAACAAAATTAATGTCTCTGGAATAAATTAATTTGGAGCTAAAATGGATTTAATATGAATTAAGCAAATTCCTAGATTTATTTTTGCACTAAAAATCCTTTTTCTAAATAAATTCTGAATTTCCCAAGGATTCTGGACTGTGGACACTATTTTAACTAAGCCTAGGGTGCTCTGTGCAAAATTCCGGGCCTGTTTTATAATTCCTTTACACGTATCAGGACGACGGGTTGATTTGATAAGAGGACAGGGGCTCTTAAGGAAAAAGGCTATGGCGAAGGGGTATCGTTGATTCCGAGCCGCCCGATTAAGATCATACGACCCCGATGCAATCACCCGAAAAGGGATGCTATGGTTCTTAATCACGACCGTCGGTTTACTGATCAACAGCCACTGTTATCCCCCTCGAAGCGGTACCGAAGACCATATCCCAACCGCCCATTACCCCATCAACGATCAGGGATCAACCACCAGACTCGATCTCCCCCATTCAATCCAGACGGTCCGAACAGGGTCCGATGGCCCGGCGTCTTCGTCCTCCCAGCGCACCAAGAGAACGACGGCGCGATGCCCTGCGGTGACACGAAGACCGTCGAACGCGCGCTGGTGCCATAATGCTACATCCTTGACAAGCGGGGATGGAAAACGGAGAGAAGACATGAGCAAAATTGGTAGAGGATTTCTTACCGGACTCAAAAGCGCCCATAATGCAGACAAAGCAATCGAGCAGCATGTGGCGCGGGGTAGAGTATGGCGAGGAATTGGAACGACTCTAGGCTACACGCGGGTAACCCCATCGAGCCACTTCGGACGAGCCGAGACAGGGCAATGGCGGCGCACCTAGATTTTCCCTCTGCCGTTCCAGCGACCGCGGTAGACCATGGTTCAATCTTTCCCCGCACACCCACCCGCAGAATCAATGGAGCTCTGGACGAGTGATGGAGGCACGACCACGACCAAGATTTTATAGTCCGGTGGTGCGGATAACAACCAGCGACATCCCGGCCTGAGATCCCGGCGGAAGTCGCGAGTCCCACGGATGCTGTTGTGCGGCGACGGAGCTCGGTGTGCCCAACAGAAAAGCGGATAGGGAGGGAGAAGAGGTTTCTGACGTCCAGACCCCACGCGACAGGGACCCGAGGCCAACTACTGCGCGCAGATTCTGCGGATTCTGTTCACAGCGGTGATCCCGACCCGAGGAGGGAGACGACTGATGAAGCGGGCCCATTCGTCAGTTGGCGACGAGAGTACGAGTGTGCGCCGGGATCACCAGTTGGGCCGGTGGAAGGGTTTTGGACCGAATTTGTAGATTCCAGCCCGCCAAGCCCTCATTTCCTTATTCTTTTCTATTTCTAATTTGAAACACTTAAACCAAATTCAATTTCCTGTTCTGAATTTCAGATTCCAAAATAAATAAAAATCCCAATATAAAGATAACACTTATTATTTATTTGTTTATAATATATTTTATTTTATTCTCTTTTTAGTGTGTACTCATTTCCTACTTCTAGCTTATTTCCAAATTCAATTATTCAAACTCAAATTTATACTCTTATTTTAATTTTCAGATTTTCCAATTGTATCAATTGAAATCCAAATGTGAATATAAACCACATTTTTTTAAAATATTACTATGTTATTCTCCTTCCCATATTTGTCTCTAACAATAGTTGACTCAGTTACAAATTTCCTTTCTCATTCCCCAATGTACTATTATAACTATATTTGTTTATTTATAAAAAAATTCTACTAATTTTGGGTCTTACAATTTTGCATAGCATCACATCATACATCATATTGCATCAATGACATAAGAATGGAATACAGAGCCGATTTTCGGAAAATATTATCAAAGTTACACGAAGTAAGCTTCGAATTACAGCTTCGTCAGCCTGCACACAAAAGAAGGATCTCTCTTTCCGAAGCATGGATATCTTTATTTTTTACGGACCACGGATCTTCTTTTGTTTATGAAGCATGAAAAGAAGGGAAGGTGTTTTTTTCGCCGAAGGCTCAAAAACGGTATATGTATGTAAGTTTCATGCATCGTAAAGAAATAAATTACAATAATTTACATATTCGATCCAAAGTTACACACATCAAATATTACACCTTCGGTACAATAAAAGCACAATGTCCATTCTAGTGTCTCTTACATTGACCATTTAAAAATGTTTTTATAATAAGTGCTAGTCTTCTTTCAGGATTTTCTCCGCAACTTCATTTAGCAACTTATTGATGACTTCGTCAACAATAGGTTCAGCCATATTAATGATCTCTAGTGCTTCCTTCGTTTCTGGATCGGCTAGGGGATCGAGCGGTTCCGGTGGCGGAGATAATTCAGCTGTAGGAAAAATTAATTAGTCCAAAGCCATAAAAACAAATGTCGAAGCTGAACATCAAAAGATATTACCTATACGTTTTTCGCGCTCTGCAGCTTCTTCAACTTGTCTCGCTTTTATCCGGGCGTCATGGGTGTCTTTTTCACTTTTCTTTATAATTTCATGAGCCATCTCTCGGCCACCATTCACCCAGACATCATTATAGAATTTTCCGCCCATCAAGGTTGCTTCAGCTGAAGGATCATTCGTATCGTCTGCGGAGAAGGTAGCTTCGGCCTGGGCCATGGTCTTGATGTGATCACATCCCACCTTCTCCAAGATATCTGAAATCCCCCGTGCACCAGAAATTGCACAGACATCCCCACGATAACTTAAGATTTCTTCGAAGCTCTCGGCCTCCCCACTTATCCATTCGATAACACCTTCGGGGTCGCCTCGTATGAAGTTTTCTTCGGTAGAATAAGCACCCACGTTGGCGAAACTAGCTTTTATTTTCTTCATGCAATCCAAGGATTTTTCAAAGCATCTTTCCTTGGATGTGCGAAGTTCTTCAACATTTTTCTCTAAATGATTTTTCCAATATTCGCTAATCTCTCGGTTAGCTTCTGCGAGTGCGCATTTTTCTTTGGCTTCTGCCAGCTGTTTCTCGAGGTCTTCAATTTCGGTATATCGGATTTCGGCCTGAGCTTTGAAACTAGCTTCATCTTCTTTCACTTTGTTTACCAATGAAATCAAGATTTTGTCTTTTAAAGACCTTCGTTTCTTAATTCGATTACCTCTGAATGAAGGTTGTTCAGAGCCATCGTATAGCCTTCATCTTCAATATTTTTCTGAGCCCTAAGCGCATTGCTAAGATGTGATGGAACCTCCCAAGTTATTAGGCCCACCTAAAGTTATCCTTGTCCAACGGACCTCACACAACCCTGCAGGTGCCCCTGATCACTTGACAAGTTCGGTATCTGTAATCTTTACCTTACCCAAGAGCGTTTCACCCGTCATGCAGATATTACAACACATCGGAAGAACGAGTATGCGGAAGTAGTTACAATAACTTTATTTTATATTAAAGTCGAGAAAGAGTAGTATTATTACAGACCAGTAAAAATATAAGAGTGCGGGAGTAGTATTATTACAAAACTTGGGAGGCAAAACCCCCTCCCGATTAACAGTAAAAAGTTTTTAGAGGAGGACACTTCCTCCCGAGGCTTCGGTCTTGATTTTCTTCCTTAGGCACCACCTTGGAACAAAAGCAACAAAAATTTGCTGCTTCCTCACCTAAAACAACATGGGACAAAGCCCTGAGTACGAAGTGTACTTTCACAAGTCTTACCCGTCAAAATAAAAGACTCTCAAGGATATGCTGGCTTTAAGGGAGTCAAGGTAAGGCTTAATCAAGAATCAAGACTCTGTTTGCAAAAATGCTTACTAATAGTGGATCCTTAAAAATCCAATTTTATTAGCAGGTTAAGTAATTACCGGAGTCTAGAGTTCTTTCTACCCTCATGCCACCGTCCAGCCTCTTGCCACGGAGGGTACACGCTACTCTCGCCATCTCTCCACTCCCATTGTGTGCTATCTTATTCTGGTATTAGTCTGCCCGAGGCAAAGCTTACCCATGATGAGGCATGTGACCAGTTAAAGGGTCCTCGATCATCAAGCCTACATCGAGACGGTCCTTAATCGACTCAGACGGAGACACTACATCGAGACTCTCTTCTCGTGCAAGTCACCCGCCCGGTCTCAACTTTATCATTTCAAACCCAAAGTTTGGTACCTAGCAGAGGTATATCTTTCCGATGTTGAACCCATCATGACCATGATGGATCCACCATCAAATTTTATTTTTGAAAACACCCCACCCACTTGAAGCATCCTCCTTTGTCAAAACAAAACATTTTGTTTTTCTAGAGCAAAGCTAAGCATAAGAGAAACCTTTTTGTAAAACAGGGGATTAAGGAAAAGTAATCAAATCCTCAAGGAAGGAAATGCAGCAACTAGTTTAGCACGCAACTCCTATTACCTAATGCATCAAGCAAGTGAGAAAGATTTTAAAATAGCAAGGAGGTGGCAAATGCACCGGGGCTTGCCTTGTGTGATAGGTGAGTTAGGCTCTGCTCCACACATGTCAAAATAAAAGCAGTTCCCTGCCTGAGGTTCTTCAGGTGTTGGTGGGGTAGCTCTTGCTTCTTCAACTTCTATTTCTTCTTCGTTTTCTATATACAACCATATATAATCATGAATGCTCATGAAAATTCAAAGATAATAAAAGTATATTATCTTAGGTCTTGAATATAATTTTCCTTCACGGATCTTCGGGAAACTAGGGGTTTTGGAGTCTATAGTGAAGCTCATAGGGCAGGGGTCTAGGGTTTTGGGCTCTAGGTACCAAACATGGTCCAAATCTTACCAAACTTTACCCAAGGCTTCTAAATATTATTTAAATCTTATCTAAAAAGTTTGGTGATTTTTGGGATTATTAATTAAATTCTACAATTCCAGAAGTATGGGTTTTGGCTATTTTAAATACCCCACAATTCCCTATTTGGAATAAAAATTATAAAACTATTTTTATTAAATACTATGGAAAATTAGGAACCTAGGAAAATTGGTCTTGTATTTTTAGCATTTTTCTACAATTGTCTAGGAATTCTCTAGTCCTGGTAGAAAAAGAAAAAGAGAAAAGTGCTACAGTATTGGGCTGAATCTGGCCCGAGCCGACCCATATACAGGCGAAAGCGCGCCCGCGCGCTCCATTTTGCGCAGGGGACCCTGGTGGTTTGAATTACCTATAAAGAGCCCTCCCCACTGTTCCTCTGTCTCGCTGACATTTGCACAGAGACCCCCAAGGTTCTAATTCTTCACAAGGGAAAGTCCACGACCGTGGACGGCAGAGCAGGAACTTCGACGAGCTTGCACTGGCCAGGATACGCGATGACTGGTGCTACAACATGATTGACACCTAATTCGATCCTTAACAACCATTTCCCCTCGCTCAATTTCACCATTCGAGCTCCCAAACTCTCTGCCCACGGTGTCCGTGCAATACAAGAACAACACCAAGTGTTCTCGGCGATTTAATAGGTTCTAGCTTAATCAGCTGGGTTGGGGAGCATCAGGGATACACAAGGATACTGAAACAAAAGAACAGGGGCATGAGGGGATCTGGAACACGCTGACCACGGCGAGGTCACAAGGCGCGATGTTTCAGACCATTTTGGGGGAAATCCGAAATTGGGGAGCTCTGGTGAGCAATTAGAGGCACGACTTGGTGGATTGGGTGCTTGACTACCTTACGGACCCGATGGCACACTCAATTTATAGGCTCCGGGGGTGGTGGCGCGTGAATTAGAGTTGGTGTGGTGGCGGCCGGAGAAGGAAGAGGGCACTAGCGCTGGCAATTTGTGGCGTTCACCGTGGCAAGCTTACCGGCGTTGAACGGGTGAGTTACGGTGACTCACTGTGTCGGCGTTTCGAACCCGGGGGATCCCTGGACCGACGAGTAAATTGTCGCCGCGTGCCCCAGCCCAGATGGGTCGGCGCGAGACGGAGCGCGAAGGGGGGAAGAAGCCGGAGGGAGACAGGCGTAAAAGGGGGAACCCACGGCCTTCGTGTTTGTCCCGCGCCCAGGTCGGGTGCGCTTGCAGTAGGGGGTTACAAGCGTCCACGCGGGAGGGAGCGAGCGGCTTACGCGAGCGCCGTCCCGTCCTTCCTCGCGCGGCCAACCCTCTGTAAGAGGGCCCTGAACCTTCCTTTTATAGGCGTAAGGAAAGGATCCAGGTGTACAATGGGGGGTGTAGCAGTGTGCTAACGTGTCTAGCGGAGGAGAGCTAGTGCCCTAAGTACATGCCATCGTGGCAGCCGGAGAGGTTTTGGCACCCGGTTCGTGTGGTGTCGTGGCCGTTGGAGGAGCGCTGGAGCCTGGCGGAAGGACAGATGTGGGGGCTGTCGAGTCCTTGCTGACGTCCCCTTGCTTCCGTAAGGGGGCTGAGAGCCGCCATCGTCATAGAGCATGCGGGGCGCCATCATTACTTGTTTACCGGGGCGAGCCAGATGGGACGCCGGTCTTGTTCCCCGTAGCCTGAGTTAGCTTGGGGTAGGGTAATGATGGCGCCTCCTGTGACGTGGTCGGTCCGAGCCCTAGATTGGGCGAGGTGGAGGCTCCTCTGAGGTCGAGGTCGAGTCTGTCTTCCAAGGCCGAGGTTGAGTCCGAGCCCCTGGGTCGGGCGAGGCGGAGACCGTCGGCTGAGGCCAGGGCTGAGTCCGAGCCCTGGGGTCGGGTGAAGCGGAGTTCGTCGTCTTCTGGGGCTGAGCCCGAGTCCGAGCCCTGGGGTCGGGCGATGCGGAGTTCGTCGTCTTCCGGGGCTGAGCCCGAGTCCGAGCCCTGGGGTCGGGCGAAGCGGAGTTCGTCGTCTTCCGGGGCTGAGCCCGAGTCCGAGCCCTCGGGTCAGGCGATGCGGAGTTCATCGTCTTCCGGGGCTGAGCCCGAGTCTGAGCCCTGGGGTCGGGCAAAGCGGAGTTCGTCGTCTTTCGGGGCTGAGCCCGAGTCCGAGCCCTGGGGTCGGGCAATGCGGAGTTCGTCGTCTTCCGGGGCTGAGCCCGAGTCCGAGCCCTGGGTCGGGCGAGGCGGAGCTTCCTATGGCGCTCGTGGCCGGACTTGGCTGCTGTCAGCCGCACTTTGCCGAGTGGCGCAGCAGTCGGAGCGGCGCAGGCGGCGCTGTCCTTTTGTCAGGCCGGTCAGAGGAGCGACGAAGTGACTGCGGTCACTTCGGCTCTGTTGACTGAAGGGCGCGCGTCAGGATAAAGGTGTCAGGCCACCTTTGCATTAAATGCTCCTGCGATTTGGTCGGTCGGCGCGGCGATCGGGCCAAGGTTGCTTCTTGGCGAAGACTGGGCCTCGGGCGAGCTGAAGGTGTGTGCGTTGCTTGAGGGGGCCCTCGGGCGAGACGTGAATCTTCCTGGGTTGGCTGCCCTTGCCCGAGGCTGGGCCCGGGCGAGGCGAGATCGTGTCCCTTGAGTGGACCGATCCTTGACTTAATCTCACCCATCAGGCCTTTGCAGCTTTGTGCTGATGGGGGTTACCAGCTGAGATTTAGGAGTCTTGGGGGTACCCCTAATTATGGTCCCCGACAGTAGCCCCCGAGCCTCGAAGGGAGTGTTATAACTCGCTTGGAGGCTTTTGTCGCACTTTTTTGCAAGGGGACCGGCCTTTCTCGGTTGCATTTTGTTCCGGTGGGTGCGCGCGAGCGCACCCGCCGGGTGTAGCCCCCGAGGCCTCGGAGGAGTAGTTTGACTCCTTCGAGGTCTTAATGCGTTTCGCAATGCTTCGGCCGGTCTGGTTGTTCCCTCATGCGAGCTGGCCGTAGCCCGGGTGCACGGTCGGGTCCCAAGTTCTCGGGCTAGTATGTTGACGCTGTCAACGGTTTGGCCGGAGCCGGGTTTGCGAGAGCAGCCCCCGAGCCTTCACACAGGGCGAGAGGACGATCAAGGACAGACTTGACTTTTTTACATGCGCCCCTGCGTCGCCTTTCCGCAAGGAGGAGGGGGGGGGGGAAGCGCCATGTTGCCCTTGGAGGGCGCCGAACATGGTGTCTCCAGTGAGCTGCTAACGGGTAATCCGAGAGGACGCCCGTGCCCCATTTGTTAGGGGTCGGCTAGAGGCCCGAAGGCGCGCTCCAAAAGTACCTGCGGGTGATCTGCCGGACCCGGTCCCCTTTTGACGGGGTCCGAGGGCTCGATGCCTCCCTCTGATGGGATTCCGTTACAAGATCGTTCCCGCTGGTCTCGGAAATGTCCTAGGGTACCTCGGGAGCGTAGCCCGAGCCTTGGTTATGTATCGAATGTACCCAGGGTCATCCCTCGCTCTGTGTCTGAGGCGGCTGTGAACCCTTCGAGGCCAGCCTACGAACCTCTGATCAGTAGTGGGCGCGGAGCCCGAGTGGCCTGAGGCGGCCGTTGAACCCTTCCGGGGGGCCGGCCTTCGAACCTCTGACCAGTAGTGGGCGCGGAGCCCGAGTGCTCTGAGGCGGCTGTTGAACCCCTCCGAGGGGCCGGCCTTCGAACCTCTGGTCAGTAGGGGGGCTCGGGGCCCGTTTCCTTCGCGGAGAAGGATCCCTTTCGGGGTATCCCCCTTTTCCGGTCCCTGTTGTAAGAGAGAGAAAGAGGAAAAGGAAAAGGATACGAAATCGAATGACATGGCGTACCTTTTTTGACGCGGTCATTATGGCGAAGGTGAAGCATCGCCCGCTTCTCCTGCCAAAGGTGCCGCCTGTCCCGCCGCAGAGTTAATGCGACGGGACGAGTGGTTCGTGGGGCGGCCGTTGCGCGTGTGCGAGCCGTTCGAGGAACGGGCGTTTCGCTTTGAGTTTTGAATCCCGCGGTGGGTTCGGGCGACGCGTTGAACGGGTCTCGCCTGGGTCTTTATATATTCGGGAGAGGGTCCGGTGACGGTTCTTTGCTCTGCTACTTGCCTCCTTCTTAGGTTTTTGCAACCCGAGGGATTAGCTAGAGAAAGAGAAACCGCCCACCCAGTCCTTTCCGCCGCCACCTCCTCTGCTTGGTGATGGCCGACCGGGTGACCATTGTTCCGCCGCACGACCCATGGCCTTTCTCCACAGTCACGGCGGATGACCTGGAGGCCCTCGTCGCTGAGGGTTTACTTCGCCCTCTCTCCGATGAGAAGCAGCCGGAGTGGATCCCCCCCCGAGCCGCCCCATCCCCGTCGCAGGGGTATGTCGTGAGCTTCGTCTCCTTCCACGAGCGGGGGTTCGGAGTGCCGGCAAGCCGCTTTATGCGGGAGATTCTGCATGTCTACGGGGTGGAGCTGCACAACCTCAGCCCTAACTCCATCTCGCAAGCCGCCATCTTCGCAGCGGTTTGCGAAGGATACTTGGGGATTAACCCTCATTGGGACCTATGGACTCATTTCTTCTCCGCGGAGCTTTTCACTTCGCCGACGGGGGAGAGAAGGGTCCGCGCGGCAGTGCGGGTCGGTGGCTGCATCCTCCAGCTGAGGCAGGCGCGGGCGCCGCAGTATATTCCCGCCATCCTTGCGTCCTCGAACAAAGGGTGGCAGCGCCGGTTGTTCTATCTCCGAAATGACGACGAGAGGCTCCCATCGTTTTCTCAGCGAGTGGTGACCGTCGCCGCCGATGCTTGGTGCTACGGGACCCCGCACGACAGACAGAAGAATCTCCAGCCCCTTCTGAAGGCCCTAGGGGTGTTGCGGAAAGGAGGGCTCACCGCTGCGGGAGTGATTGCCGCCATTCATCGTCGGAGGGTGCTTCCCTTGGCGGAGCGGTGGTTGCCGCTTTGGGAGATGACGCTAGAGGCCGACTTGGAGGGTTCGCGGATGTCCTCGGATCCCCTTCCCGTCGACGACCTCCACGGACGGGTAGCCGTCGTGTTGGGAAAACCGGACGCCGGCGCCCTTTCCCAGCCCTTGACGCGTCCCGACCGCGGGTGTGTGTCCCTGGTGAGTGTCCGCTCCTTCTTTCTCCTTGTGTCGGATTGCCCTTGGTCCTCATGGCCGAGACTTTTCGTCTGTCTCCAGGAGGTAGGGTGTCACAAGCCTTCCCGGCCACCGGTCCCGGAGGACGCGGTGGACCGAGCTGCGCGGCGGGTTGCCGCGGAGAAGAGGAAGGATAAAAAGGATGCGAAGAAGGCTCGGGCCCGCGAGCGGACGCGGGCCCGAGACGCCTTGGAAAAGCTCCGTCGTCGGCAGGAGAGGGATGGACTCCCGAGGGAGCCGTCGCCGGAAACGCCTGACAACGACGACGATGAAGACGATGACGAAGATGACGATATGGCTGCCCGCCTTGGCCTCAGCCCGGGTTTGAGGCTAGGCCAGGAGTCGTCAAGCCAGCCCCCGAGCGGGCTGGCGCCGTCGGTTTCCGGGGCCGGGACGCCAGGGTCCCGGTCCGAAGAGCTGGGGCAGACCGAGGGGGTACTTGACCCCTCGGCTGGGGAAGTTGAGGTGACCCCGAGGAGTTAGGCCGAGCTGCCTGTTCCCCGAAAACCGTCGCCCGTGCCGGCTGCGTAGGAGGGTGATCCTCAGGTCGTCGTGGTAGCGCCTGGGCAGTCCGTCTCCCGGGCGTCTAGTGCGCCCAAGGCAAGGATGGTACCGAAGCTGGCAGCGAGGCAGACCTCGGCGGTACCTTTGGGGGTCGAGGTTCGAGAGACCTCCCCACAGGCACGGTTGATCATGGCCCGGAGTGGGTAAGTACCTTAGGATGTCTCCGTCTCGGCTCCTCCTTTGTATGTCCCGATCCTGACTTTCCTTTCCTCCTTAGCAAGCGGAGTCATGGCCCGACCGATCTGGCTCCCCGGAAGATCCTCAAGACGGCGTCGGCTTCCGCAGCCGGTGCCGCGCCGGGCCTCGTCGACCAGCTGACCTTCTCGCAAGACGCCCCACCGCGGGGGGCTCAGGCGGCACCAGTTGCCATGGAGCGGGTTCCCGAGGCCGGCTCTTCTGTCGAGGCGGCCGTCGCGCTGGGGGAGGCGGCTGGCGCGGCCGTGGCCTCGGGCCCACCAGATATGCCACCGGTGCCGGCTGCTGCCGAAGCCGTTGCCGTCCTGGCCGTGGAGCGACCCGTCGCCGCCGACGCTGAGATGGCCGAGGCGTCGCTACTTGGTGCCTCGGAGGAGGGGGGCGTGGAACCGCGACCCGTCGCCGAGCGGCAGCCTTGTCCCTGCGCGGCGGAGCTCCGAGGGGCGGCGCTAGTTGCTCCGGTTCCGGACCCGTGAGGCCTCGGATCCCTTCTTCGTTCTTGACGATGAGCGGTAGGAGCAGTCTTGGGACGAGCTCCGCGAGTGTGCCGAGGCAACGGCGGGGTCGCTTCGGTCATCCTTGGAGGTCTTTTGCAGGGACGTCCCCAAGATCCTCCAGGTGATGATTTCAGGCATACCTTTTTTCGTGATCAAGGCGTCCTTTGTGACGCCCCGCTTCCTTCCCTCAGGATCTGACGGATCTGAGCGCCGCCAAGTCGTCGTTCATCCGCCGCGAGGTCGATGTCTGGGGTTCGCTGTGATCCCTGAGGACCTCGCTTGCCAGGGCTACCGCGCGCCTCTCCCAGCAGGGCATCGAGGTGGCGGACCTTCGGTTGCTCTGTGCCGATCTGGGAGCAGAGGCAGCAGCGGCACGCGCAGAGGTGCAGCGGTGGCAATCAGAGCTTGACCAGGTCACCGATGAGCGGGACCAATCTCGAGGCCAGGCCGCCGAGGCTGAAAGCCGAGCCGGAGCCCTTGCAGCAGACCTAGCCGTAGCCCAAGCCGCATCCTCGGAGCAGCGTGCCCGAGCCGGAGGTATGTCCTGGCTGTTTTAAGTTTTCATTTCAGCTCGGTTCCTCCACTTGTGTTTGAGGTCTTGCGCTTTGGCTGCTCGCAGAGCTCGAGTCTGCCCTTGATGAGTCCACCAGGGCACTTGCTTAGGCGGCCGAGCAGAGGGAGGCCGACCACACGGCCATGTCCGAGGCCATCTCGGCTTTCTGCCGGGTCTTTGGCTTCGGCGACGTCCCCTCGGGAAGCTCCCCTCAAAGTCGCCTGCAGGCCTTGGGTGACCATGTGCGTGGCAGACTCCACGAGGCGCTACATCACGGCGTCAGGCGGGCCTTCGCCGTGCTTGCTTCCCACTACGTCGTGGATCTAGAGCAGGTCAGCGAAGGGTATTGCCTCCCTGACGAAGATGAAGCCGCCCTGGCTGAAGTCCAGAGGCTCGACGCGGCCGCCGCGGGCCCGAGCGCGGTGCTGGCAACCACCTTCGAGGCAGAGATCCTCCCGCCTGCGCCGTCGTCCGAGGCCGGGGCGGACTTTGCCGAGGGTGGGGACGAAGCCGAGGGCGCGGCTCCTTCTCCGGGCGACGCCAGACTCTGCCGGAGCAGTTTTCTTTGAATGCACATGTGTCTTTTGCGGCCGCTGAGGCCCGAACACTTTTTTATCGTAGTATAAAGTTGTGCTCCTTTTCCTTCCATTTTGTGTATCCGGCCCCGTTCGTCAGTAGCAGGGTGGCTTGCCCAAGTAGGAGTCATTTTTCGTGGTAGGTGACGAGTGAGGTATCCGTATCCCAGAGGTGTAGGAGTCCCTCGGCTCGGTCGGCCTTGCCACTTACATGCGCCCTCGTTCGCTTCTTGGGGTCCTGCTACTGATATAGCCGGGGAACGCAGAAGCCTTTTTGATGGAAGACTTTTTTTTCGAGGAAAATTTTGATACGGAGGGGGTTCCCCCCTTCTAGCCCCCGAGGGAGGGTCAGGCTTTGCCGAGGCAAGGCTGACCCTTCCTTGATGACTAGACTTCGTGTGTGAACGAGGTGTACGAATAACTTGAAAGCATCTTAAGGGTAGAAGCGACGTAGCTGTCGGATGTTCCAAGCGTTGTCGTAGACCTCGCCTTGACTGTTGGCCAGCTTGTACGTTCCGGGCTTCAGAACCTTGGCGACGACGAACGACCCTTCCCAGGGAGGCGTGAGCTTGTGCCGCCCTCGGGCGTCTTGTCGCAGCCGAAGCACCAGGTCGCCCACCTGGAGGTCTCGGGACCGAACCCCTCGGGCGTGGTAGCGTCGCAGGGACTGCTGGTACCGTGCTGAGTGTAGTAAGGCCATGTCCCGAGCCTCTTCCAGCTGGTCCAGTGAGTCTTCTCGATTAGATCGATTGCTTTGGTCGGCGTAGGCCCTCGTCCTCGGGGAACCGTATTCTAAGTCTGAGGGCAAGATGGCTTCGGCCCCATAGACTAGAAAGAACGGTGTGAAGCCCGTGGCTCGGCTCGGCGTTGTCCTCAGACTCCAGACCACCGATGGGAGCTGCTTCATCCATCGCTTGCCGAACTTGTGGAGGTCGTCGTAGATCCGCGGCTTGAGCCCTTGCAGGATCATGCCGTTGGCACGCTCTACTTGCCCATTCGTCATGGGGTGAGCCACGGTGGCCCAGTCCACCCGGATGTGGTGATCCTCGCAGAAGTCCAGGAACTTTCTGCCAGTGAACTGGGTGCCGTTGTTGGTGATGATGGAGTTCGGGACCCCAAAGCGATGGATGATGTTGGTGAAGAACACCACCGCCTGTTCGGACTTGATGCTATTTAGGGGTCGGACCTCGATCCACTTGGAGAATTTGTCGATGGCGACCAACAGGTGCGTGTAGCCCCCGGGTGCCTTCTGCAAGGGGCCGACGAGGTCCAGACCCCACACAGCAAACGACCAGGTGATGGGTATCGTCTGCAGAGCCTGAGCGGGTAGGTTGGTCTGCCTTGCATAGAATTGACACCCTTGGCAGGTGCGGACAATTCTAGCGGCGTCGGCCACCACGGTCGGCCAGTAGAAGCCTTGTCGGAAGGCGTTTCCAACAAGGGCTCGAGGTGCTGCGTGATGGCCGCAAGCCCCCGAGTGTATCTCTTGTAAGAGCTCCTGGCCTTCGGCGATGGAAATGCATCGCTGGAGGATGCCTGAGGGGCTACGGTGGTAGAGCTCCTTCCTGTCTCCCAGCAAGACGAACGACTTGGCGCGCCGCGCCAACCGCCGAGCTTCGGCTCGGTCGAGGGGTAGCTCTCCTCGGTGGAGATATTGCAGGTACGGGGTCTGCCAGTTTCGATTAGGCGTGGCCCCACCCCGCTCCTCCTCGACACGCAGTGCCTCACCCTCGGGGGTCGAGGGTACCTCGGGCCGAGCCGAGGGTGCCTCGGGCTGAGCCGAGGGTGCCTCGGGCCGAGCCGAGGGTGCCTCGGACTGAGCCGAGGGTGCCTCGGGCTGGGCCGAGGCCTTCTCGGGCTCGGGTGTGTCGTCAGGAGAAGACGTCCGGGGGAACTGTTGTTCGCCCCGAGGCTATTTTAGCTAGCTTGTCCACAGTCTCGTTGTAGCGTCGGGCGATGTGGTTGAGCTCGAGCCCGTAGAACTTGTCTTCAAGGCGCCGAACCTCATCGCAGTAGGCTTCCATCTTCGGGTCGCGGCAGTGGGAGTTCTTCATGACTTGGTCGATGACGAGCTGCGAGTCACTGCGAGCGTCGAGGCGTCGGACCCCTAGCTCGAGGGCGATGCGCAACCCGTTGACCAGAGCCTCGCACTCGGCCACATTGTTGGACGCCGGGAAATGGAGGCGTAGCACGTAGCGTAAGTGCTTCCCGAGGGGCGAGATGAAGAGCAGGCCTGCGCCCGCTCCTATCTTCATCAGCGACCCGTCGAAAAACATGGTCCAGAGTTCCGGTTGGATCGGAGCTGTTGGGAGCTGGGTGTCGACCCATTCAGCCACAAAGTCCGCCAAGACCTGGGACTTGATGGCCTTCCGAGGGGCGAACGAGATCGTTTCGCCCATGATTTCCATCGCCCACTTTGCAATTCTACCCGAGGCCTCTCGGCACTGGATGATCTCCCCCAGGGGGAAGGATGACACCACAGTTACCGGATGAGACTCGAAGTACAGCAGCTTCTGAATTTGTGGGTAGCGGATCTTGGTCTCGGACAGTACCTCACTGATGAAGTAGACTGGCCTCTGGACGGGCAATGCATGCCCCTCTTCTCGTCTCTCAACCACAATCGCGGCGCTAACCACCTGAGTGGTAGCGGCGACGTAGATCAAGAGGGCTTCTCCGGCAGCGGGGGGCACCAAGATGGGCGCGTTCGTGAGGAGCGCCTTCAGGTTCCCGAGGGCTTCCTCAGCCTCAGGGGTCCAAGTGAAGCACTCGGCCTTCCTTAAGAGGCGGTACAGAGGAAGGCCTCTTTCGCCGAGGCGCGAGATGAAACGGCTCAGAGCCGCAAGGCATCCCGTGACCCTCTGTACACCTTTCAAGTCCTTGATGGGCCCCATGCTGGTGATGGCCGCGATCTTCTCCGGGTTGGCCTCGATGCCCCGCTCGGAGACGATGAACCCCAAGAGCATGCCTCGGGGGACCCCGAAGACACACTTCTCGGGATTGAGTTTTACCCCTTTTGCCTTGAGACATCGGAATGTCGCTCCAAGGTTGGAAAGGAGGTCAGAGGCTTTCCTCGTCTTGACTACGATGTCATCGACGTAGGCCTCGACTGTTCGGCCAATGTGTTCGCCGAACACGTGGTTCATGCACCTTTGGTATGTCGCACCCGCATTCCTCAAACCGAACGACATGGTAACATAGCAGTACATGTCGAAAGGTGTGATGAAAGAAGTCGCGAGCTGGTCGGATTCTTTCATCCTGATTTGGTGATACCCTGAGTAGGCATCGAGGAAAGACAGGGTTTCGCACCCAGCAGTGGAATCCACGATTTGATCGATGCGAGGCAGAGGGTAGGGAAAATTCGGACATGCTTTGTTTAGACCAGTGTAGTCTACACACATCCGCCATTTCCCTCCTTTCTTTCTCACAAGCACAGGGTTGGCAAGCCATTCGGGATGGAATACCTCTTTGATGAACCCCGCCGCCATTAGCTTGTGGATCTCCTCGCCTATGGCTCTGCGCTTTTCTTCATCGAATCGGCGCAAAGGCTGCTTCACGGGTCGGGCCCTAGCTCGGATATCCAGCGAGTGCTCGGCGACATCCCTCGGTATGCCAGGCATGTCCGAGGGACTCCACGCGAAGACGTCGGCGTTCGCGCGGAGAAAGTCGACGAGCACTGCTTCTTATTTGGGATCGAGCTCAGAGCCGATCCGGATCTGCTTGGAGGCATCATTGCTGGAGTTGAGAGGGACATATTTAACCGTCTCCGCTGGCTCGAAGTTGCCGGCGTGGCGCTTCACGTTTGGCGCCTCCTTAGAGAGGCTCTCCAGGTCGGCAATGAGGGCCTCGGATTCGGCGAGGGCCTCGGCGTACTCCACGCACTCCACGTCGCATTCGTACGCGTGTCGGTACGTGGGGCCGACGGTGATGACCCTGTTGGGGCCCGACATCTTGAGCTTGAGGTAGGTGTAGTTAGGGACGGCCATGAACTTGGCGTAGCATGGCCTCCCCAGCACTGCGTGGTAGGTTCCTCAAAACCCGACCACTTCGAACGTGAGGGTCTCCCTTCGAAAGTTGGAGGGTGTCCCAAAGCAGACGGGTAGATCGAGTTGTCCGAGGGGTTGGACGCGCTTCCCGGGGATGATCCCGTGAAAAGGCGCAGCGCCTGCCCGGACCGAGGACAGATCGATCCGCAGGAGCCCGAGGGTCTCGGCGTAGATGATGTTGAGGCTGCTGTCTCCGTCCATGAGGACCTTGGTGAGCCTGACGTTGCCGATGATGGGGTCGACAACGAGCGGGTATTTCCCCGGGCTTGGCACGCGGTCGGGATGGTCGCCCTGGTCGAAGGTGATGGGCTTGTCGGACCAGTCTAGGTAGACTGGCGCCGCCACCTTTACCGAGCAGACCTCCCGACGCTCTTGCTTGCGGTGCCGAGCCGAGGCGTTCGCCACTTTCCCACCGTAGATCATGAAGCAGTCGTGGACCTCGGGGAACTCTCCTGCCTTATGATCTTCCTTCTTATCATTGTCGCGAGCCCTGCCACCCTACGCGGGTGGCCCGACCTTGTGAAAGTGGCGCCGAAGCATGGCGCACTTCTCAAGGGTGTGCTTGACGGGCCCCTGATGATAGGGGCACGGCTCCTTGAGCATCTTGTCGAAGAGATTGGCACCTCCGGGAGGTTTCTGAGGGTTCTTGTACTCGGCAGCGGCGACAAGGTCCGCGTCGGCAGCGTCACGTTTCGCTTGTGACTTCTTCTTGCCTTTCTTCTTGGTGCCGCGCTGAGTTGACGCCTCAGGGACATCTTCCGGTTGGCGGCCCTGGGGCTGCTTGTCCTTCTGGAAGATGGCCTCAACCGCCTCCTGGCCAGAGGCGAACTTGGTGGCGATGTCCATCAGCTCGCTCGCCCTGGTGGGGGTCTTGCGACCTAGCTTGCTCACCAGGTTGCGGTAGGTGGTGCCGGCGAGGAACGCGCCGATGACATCCGAATTGGTGACGTTGGGCAGCTCGGTGCTCTGCTTCGAGAATCGCCGGATGTAGTCCCGGAGAGACTCTCCTGGCTGCTGGTGGCAGCTTCGGAGATCCCAGGAGTTCCCTGGGCGCACATACGTGCCCTGGAAATTGCCGGCGAAGGCTTGGACCAGGTCGTCCCAGTTGGAGATCTGCCCCGGGGGCAGGTGCTCCAGCCAGGCTCGAGCGGTGTCGGAGAGGAACAGGGGGAGGTTGCAGATGATGAGGTTGTCATCGTCCGTTCCACCCAGGTGGCAGGCCAGCCAATAGTCCGCGAGCCACAGTTCCGGTCTCGTCTCCCCCGAGTACTTTGTGATAGTAGTCGGGGTTCGGAACCGGGTCGGGAACGGCGCCCGTCGTATGGCCCGGCTGAAAGCCTGCGGACCGGGTGGTTCGGGCGAGTTACTCCGATCCTCCCCGCTGTCATAGCGTCCCCCACGCCTAGGGTGGTAGCCTTGGTGCACCTTCTCGTCGAGGTGGGCTCGACGGTTGCGGTGATTGTGCTCGTTGCCGAGGCGACCCGGGGCCACAGGCGCTGTGTTGCGCATGCGCCCGGTCTGGACCGAGGCTTCCCGCATGAATCGGGAAGTCACGGCGCGATGTTCCGAGGGGTACCCCTACCTTCGGGAGGCAGAGCTTTCGACCCGTCGGACCGCGGCATCCTCCAGGAGATTCTTGAGCTCTCCCTGGATACGCCGCCCCTCGGTGGTATATGGCTCCGGCATCGCGCGGAGAAGTATTGCCGCTGCAGCCAGGTTCTGGCCGACCCCACTGGAAACCGGTGGCGGCCTTACCCTGACATCGTCGGTGATGCGGTGCTGGATGCCCTGGGGTAGATGACGCACTCCTCCAGCCGGAGGTTGGCCCGCCCGTTCCTGCCCAATGTCCCGGCGGAACGGCTCAAGTGTTCCTGCTCCCTCGTTGAGCTTGGCCTGCATCTCGCGGATTTGCTCGAGCTGTGGGTCATGACCCCCCGCCGGGACGGGGACCACAGCTAGCTCCCGAAGGATGTCAACGCGAGGCACATGCCTAGGGGGATCACCGTTCTCCGGTATACCAAGATGGTTACCTTCGTTGGGACCCCCTAGATTGACGTGGAAACATTCACGACTTGGGCCGCAGTCCTCGTCGCCGAGGCTGTGGCTACCGTCGGAACAGTCCGAAAGGCAGTAGTCGCATGCGGTCATAAAGTCCCGCATGGCACTGGGGTTACCAAGTCCGGAGAAATCCCAACTAAAGTCGGGCTCGTCATCTTCCTAGGAACCCGAGGGCCCGTAGGTCGAGACGGCCGTCAGCCGGTCCCAGGGTGACCGCATACGATACCCCAGAGGGTTTGGACTCGCCTCTATGAGAGCGTCCACCGAAGCGAAGTCGCTTGGTGGGTCGAGGCTGAATCCAAAAGGCACGAGATGGGAATCGGTCGGTACCTCTTGGTCGACGGGCGGTGACGAAGTCACGTCAGGGGCGGACTGCACCGTCGTCTCAGGTACGAGGGTGACGCCCAGCAAGTCTTTTGCGAGCGTGCTGGCATCGTCCGTTTGCTTGGGGTTGGCGTGTTGCGGGGAGACGGCGCTCGTCTTCGTCTCAGACGCGAGGTCGATGCCCGACGTGCCCCCCGTTGGGGCACCAGCGCTGTCGACTCGCTCGACAGCCGACGAGGTGCCGCCTCCTGCTTGGCCTTGGTTGCCCCGCCTCCTCCTCCGTCGGCGGGGGAGGGGACGGGTCAAGCCCGAATGTTGTTCTTCCACCACGTGGGGAAGACGTCATCGATTCTGCCGCCGGCGGGCAGGTTGTCGGCCGCCATTGTCGCTGTCGCGCGACGGGGGAAGGAGTATCATGTCGTAGCTGCCGTCGAGGGACATGAACTCAAGACTCCTGAAATGGAGCACCGTCCCGGGCTGGAAAGGTTGCTGGAGACTGCCCATCTGGAGCTTGACGGGAAGCTATTCGTCAACACGCAGCAGGCCCCTACCTGGCGCGCCAACTGTCGGCGTTTCGAACCCGCGGGGTCCCTGGACCGACGAGTAAATTGTCGCTGCGTGCCCCAGCCCAGATGGGTCGGCGCGAGACGGAGCGCGAAGGGGGGAAGAAGCCAGAGGGAGACAGGCGTAAAAGGGGAACCCGTGGCCTTCGTGTTTGTCCCGCGCCCAGGTCGGGTGCACTTGCAGTATGGGGTTACAAGCGTCCACGCGGGAGGGAGCGAGCGGCTTACGCGAGCGCCGTCCCGTCCTTCCTCGCGCGGCCAACCCTCTATAAGAGGGCCCTGGACCTTCTTTTATAGGCGTAAGGAAAGGATCCAGGTGTACAATGGGGGGTGTAGCAGTGTGCTAACGTGTCTAGCGGAGGAGAGCTAGTGCCCTAAGTACATGCCATCGTGGCAGCCGGAGAGGTTTTGGCACCCGGTTCGTGTGGTGTCGTGGCCGTCGGAGGAGCGCTGGAGCCTAGCGGAAGGACAACTGTCGGGGCTGTCGAGTCCTTGCTGACGTCCCCTTGCTTCCGTAAGGGGGCTGAGAGCCGCCGTCGTCATAGAGCATGCGGGGCGCCATCATTACTTGTTTACCGGGGCGAGCCAGATGGGACGCCGGTCTTGTTCCCCGTAGCCTGAGTTAGCTTGGGGTAGGGTAATGATGGCGCCTCCTGTGACGTGGTCGGTCCGAGCCATGGGTTGGGCGAGGTGGAGGCTCCTCCGAGGTCGAGGTCGAGTCTGTCTTCCAAGGCCGAGGTCGAGTCCGAGCCCCTGGGTCGGGCGAGGCGAAGACCGTCGGCTGAGGCCAGGGCTGAGTCTGAGCCCTGGGGTCGAGCAAAGCGGAGTTCGTCGTCTTCCGGGGCTGAGCCCGAGTCCGAGCCCTGGGGTCGGGCGAAGCGGAGTTCGTCGTCTTCTAGGGCTGAGCCCAAGTCCGAGCTCTAGGGTCGGGCGATGCGGAGTTCGTTGTCTTCCGGGGCTGAGCCCGAGTCCGAGCCCTGGGGTTGGGCGAAGCAGAGTTCGTCGTCTTCCAGGGCTGAGCCCGAGTCTGAGCCCTGGGGTCGGGCGATGCGGAGTTCGTCGTCTTCCAGGGCTGAGCCCGAGTCCGAGCCCTGGGGTCGGGCGAAGCGGAGTTCGTCGTCTTCCGGGGCTGAGCCCGAGTCCGAGCCCTGGGGTCCGGCGATGCGGAGTTCGTCGTCTTACGGGGCTGAGCCCGAGTCCGAGCCCTAGGTCGGGCGAGGCGGAGCTTCCTATGGCGCTCGAGGCCGGACTTGGCTGCTGTCAGCCGCACTCTGCCGAGTGGCGCAGCAGTCGGAGCGGCACAGGTGGCACTGTCCTTTTGTCAGGCCGATCAGAGGATCGGCGAAGTGACTGCGGTCACTTCGGCTCTATTGACTGAAGGGCGCACGTCAGGATAAAGGTGTCAGGCCACCTTTGCATTAAATGCTCCTGCGATTTGGTCGGTCGGCGCGACGATCGGGCCAAGGTTGCTTCTTGGCGAAGACTGGGCCTCGGGCGAGCTGAAGGTGTGTCCGTTGCTTGAGGGGGCCCTCGGGCGAGACGTGAATCCTCCGGGGTCGGCTGCCCTTGCCCGAGGCTGGGCCCGGGCGAGGCGAGATCATGTCCCTTGAGTGGACCGATCCTTGACTTAATCGCACCCATCAGGCCTTTGCAGCTTTGTGTTGATGGGGGTTACCAGATGAGATTTAGGAGTCTTGGGGGTACCCCTAATTATGGTCCCCGACACACTGCGACACGGTTAAAGGGTCAGGGCGTGTCACGATCATGGCAGGCGGCGTATGCCTCGACGATGGCCGCTGCGCCACGTCGCCGACGCAAGTGGGCATGGCATAGGGCGAACAGTGGCTTCGAGCTCATCCGCGGTGAGGATCTTTTCACCATGAAGCGTTATCCGGGCAACGGTGAGCATGAATCACCTCACCGGCATGAATCTAGGCGCAGGGGTCACCGGCGGCAAGGGGGGGGTGAACCTGTGATCTTATTCAGTTACTGTACAATTAGAACAACATTCGTTCTATCTGACATGGCTATTTGCAGGGCATTAATCTTCGTTTTTTGTGTGGCAACTTGTCAATCTCTCTATAACAAAGTTATAGCACTTTAATCCAGCTACAATCTTGCTATGGTAATTATCCTCAATCGAGCAATAGATTTTACTCAAAATCAAGCCCAAAGTTCATCCAAGTTCACTGTCACTGAAAGTTCAGACTTAAGGTTGCCTGACAGCCTCACTTTGGATCTAAATATCTCCAAATTTCTCATGACACCAAGGCTTAATCCCTATAGCAAAGTTGTTCTCCTATAGTAGCTCTAGACTTTTGATGTGTTGACCCTAGGCAAATTCCTAATATTTTTAGATCTACAGAGCTCTAAAGTCAACTCTGTCCCACTGTTTTCAGACTTAGTCTTATAAGGAGAATTGAATGGCTTTTTGCAAATAAGCCCAATTCACATCTTTTGACTTGTAAATATTCAAACATGTGAACCATATGACATGAGATACCCTATTTCCATGATTTTTGCACTTAGGTCCAAAAGTGGGCAACATTTGCATATAACCCCATAGGGTTTCAGTCCAGGGTTTTCCAGGGGTCTATTTAGGGTTTTTGGTACTTCTAGGGTTTGAATACTATCAAATCCTATTAGAGTGGATACCTTATGACCATTTCTAATAAGTTTTGAGAATTTAACTCATTTGGGCTTTATTGACACCCTAAGCTCAGTTTAGGGTTAAGTACCCTACCCTAGGGTTTTACCCATGACATGTCACAACAGTACAACTTGTTTGGACTTTTTGCCTAGTGAATGCATTCTAAGTGTAACAATCACATGATATGCTGATGCTCATGATGTTATGCTCAAGTTTTAGTGGCAGTAACACCAGGGGTGTTACATCCTTCCCCCCATAAAAGAATCTTGTCCCGAGATTAAAAGTCTAGGGCATGTAATGGAAAAGGGAATGCGTCATAACTTTATTTCCTTATTTTTGGTACAAGGCAAGGGTGGTATGTGGTTTATTCCTTTATTACAACAAGTATACATATCCTACAATTTACATGAAGCTAAAAATCCTGAGAAATTCTTGTCTAAAAAGTCTTGAGTTTCCCAAGTAGCTTCATCTTCCGTGTGTCAGTTCCATTGTATCTTATAAAACTTGAGAGTTCATCTTCGGGTAATCCTGTCCTTTTGATCCAAGACTCGAATAGGATGTTCTGAATATGTCAAGTCTAGTTCTAAGGCAACATCCATCACTTCAATGGTTCGATCTGGAACCCGAAGACATTTCTTCAATTGGGATACGTGGAACACATTGTGCACGACAGACAATGTTTCAGGTAATTGGAGTCGGTATGCCACGGGTCCATATCTTCCAAGGATAAGAAAATGACCAATGTACCGAGGTGCAAGCTTCCCTGTTACCCCGAAACGAGATACACCCTTCATTGGCGAGACTTTCAGGTAAACATAATCTTCAACTTGAAAATACAAGGGTTTGCGTCGTTTGTCTGCATAGTTCTTTTGGCGAGCTTGGGCTTCTTTCAAATTATGCATTATTCGCTGAACCTTCTCTTCTGTTTCTTTTACCATGTCAGGTCTGAAAAACCATCTTTCTCCTGGTTCAGACCAGTTTAATGGAGTACGACACCGTTGTCCATACAAAGCTTCAAAGGGTGCCATTTTGATGCTCTCTTGATAGCTATTATTGTATGAGAACTCCGCCAGTGGTAAGCAATCATCCCATTTCTGCGGAAACTCCAGAACACATGCTCGCAACATATCCTCAAGTATCTGATTTACTCTCTCAGTCTGTCCACTAGTTTGGGGATGATAGGCCGAACTGTGGAGCAATTTAGTACCCAAGGATTTGTGAAGTTCTTCCCAGAATTTGGATACGAATTGAGGTCCACGATCCGACACTATGGTCTTTGGAACACCATGCAAACTGAGAATGCGAGCAATGTACAGTTCTGCATATGCAATTACTGGATACTTTACTTTGACTGGGAGAAAGTGGGCGATCTTTGTAAGTCGATCAATTATAACCCAAATAGAATCATAGCCTTTTGCTATTCTAGGCAATCCCACAATTAAGTCCATGCTTATATCCTCCCATTTCCAAGTTGGGATAGGCAACGATTGCAATGGACCAGCAGTTTTCATATGTATGACCTTGACACGTCTGCAAGTGTCGCATCTCGCCACATAGCGTGCAATTTCAATCTTCATCTTCGTCCACCAATAATGCTGCTTTAGAACATGGTACATCTTAGTGCTCCCGGGATGAATAGAATAGCGACTAAGATGTGCTTCATCTAAAATTTGTTGGCGGATCTCATCATTCTTGGGCACAACTATGCGGTTGTTAAACCATACAACGCCTTGATCATCTTTTCTGAAGCAGTTGGCTTTACCGGCCTCCATTTTCTCATGAATGTGTTTCATACCCATATCATTTCTTTGTGCATCAATTATTCTTTGCAGAAGAACTGACTCAAGCTTCAAGTGATTTGAAGTTCCATGTTGAATCATTCCCAAGTTCAACTTTTCCATTTCTTGGCATAGTGTAATGTCAGAAGTCTTCATCGTAAGATAGTGACAGGAAGCCTTGAGACTTAGTGCATTTCCCGGGTGATAGTGAATTTCCAATTCATAATCTTTAATCAGCTCAAGCCATCTTCTCTGCCTCATAATCAGCTCTGACTGGGTAAAGATGTACTTCAAGCTTTTATGATATGTATAAATATGACATATATTCCCCAGCAGATAATGACGCCATATTTTTAGGGCATGAACCACAGCAGCTAATTCCAGGTCATGAGTTGGATAATGTTCCTCATGCCGGCGCAACTGTCTTGAGGCGTATGCTACAACTCGGCCTTCTTGCATCAAGACACAACCTAAACTACTGCCTGATGCATCACAATACACATCAAATGACTTTTCAATGTCCGGTTGAGCTAATACCGGAGCAGTGGTTAATAACACTTTCAGTGCTCGAAGGCTTCATTGCATCTTGAAGACCAATTAAATTTGGTATCATTCTTCAATAAACTTGTGATTGGCTTCACAAGCTTGGAAAATTTGGAATAAATCGGTAGTAATAACCAGCTAGTCTAAGGAAACTTCGGACTTGATGTACAGTGGTTGGTGGTTTCCACTCCAAAATAACCTTGACTTTGCTAGGATCAACCGCAATCCCCTTGGCAGACAATACATGTCCCAAAAATTGGATCTCCAGCCAAAACGCGCATTTACTGAATTTAGCATATAACTGATGCTCCCTTAAGCGCGTTAACATGATCCGCAAATGCCGAGCATGCTCCTCTTCATTCTTGGAATATATCAAAATATCATCAATGAATACCACCACGAATTTATCCAACTCGGGCATGAATACTGAGTTCATCAGATATGTGAAGTGGGCAGGAGCATTTGTTAATCCGAAAGACATAACCAGATATTCAAATAATCCATACTGCGTAGTAAATGCGATCTTGGGTATATCTTCAGGTCGGACACGGATCTGATGGTAACCCGACCTGAGGTCAATTTTGGAAAATACCCGAGCTCTGGTAAGCAAATCAACTAAGATATCAATCCGGGGAAGAGGGCACTTATTCTTGATTGTGACCTCATTAAGGGGTCTGTAATCCACGCACATCCGAAGCGTTTGATCCTTCTTCTTGACAAAGATGGTTGGACATCCCCATGGCGACGAGCTTGGTCGGATGAATCCTTTTTCTAGCAGATCTTGTAATTGTGTCTTGAGCTCTGCCAACCCATTCGGAGGCATTCAGTACGACCTTCTAGAAATAGGAGCCGTACTGGGCTTCAATTCAATCACAAATTCTACATCTCTCTCTGGAGGCAATCCAAGTAGATCTTCCAGAAAGACGTCCGGGAATTCACATACTACCGGAATATCTTGGATCTCCGATATGATGGCTTCATAAACTCTGCCAAATGGTTTAGCTGGAATAGCTACAGGGATGGACAAGAGAACCTCTTCCTGGCCATAGCTCAACCTGATGGTTCTCAGATCAGTGTTGAGGATAGCTTTGTGTTGGGCTAACCAATTCATGCCCAGAATTACATCTATATCTTGGCCTTTTAGAACAATCATATTTGTGGGAAAGTCCCGTTCAGCCAATGTTACGGGCACATGGAAAGCCACTTCTTTAGTGAATATTTGTCCCTTAGGCAAATGAATAATAAACCCTTCCCTTGATTCAATGTATGGAATGCAATATTTCTCCACAAACTTCTTGCTTATGAATGTATGTGAAGCACCAGAATCAAAGAGAATAACTGCAGGGTGATTGGCCACGAGAAACGTACCCATCATGACCGGTTCTCCCTCCGGTGTCGTGGCCACTTGTGTATAATAGATTTGCCCAGTTTTCTTCATATTCTTGCCTCCTGCATTATTCGCCGTGTTTCCCTTGCCTTGGCTGGAACTTCCCGGGTTCTGCTGATTATTGGAGTTGTTCCGCTTCGGATATGGGCAGTCTTTGATGAAATGTCCAGACTTCCCACAATTGAAGCAACCAGTAGATGAACTTGGGAGTGTAGGGAAATGAGCACCAGTGGCACTCGGCTGAGTTGTTGAGGTGGGGCAGTGGCAGGGCGGATGAATACATGTTGTTTAAAGGGGTAGGAGGGTGGACAAGGTGAAGAAAAGTTTTGATTAAAAGGTCAGATCACCAACCTTTGTCGCTTTTCAGGCCCCTGGTTGGACCTGTCACCTCCATAGCCCTTTGACTTCCCAGGGCCTGCATACTTGGCTTCAACTGCCAGCGCTGTGTTGACAGCCCTGCTGTAGGAGAGGTCGAGGCAGGTGGTCATCTTCCGTTGTAGCCGGTCATTAAGGCCCCTCATAAAACAGTTCTTCTTTTTCAGGTCAGTGTTTTGCTTAAGCTTCATAAATTCTTCTTGCTTCATATGGAGCACCCCTTCTAGAATGTAGTGCTCCCGAAATGCCAATTTAAATTCGTCCCAGGTAACTTGATGGCCGACAGGCTGAATAGCCACATAATTTCCCCACCAGGTGCTGACAGGGCCTCTTAACTGCTGCGCCGCAAATAAGGGCTTCTGAATCTCCATGCATCGGAGAAGTCCAAACTTCTGCTCAATAACCCAAATCCATTCGTCAGCTTCGAGGGGATCTTCGGCCTTGACGAATAGTGGGGGACATGTTTCCAAGAAATCCAAATATGAAGTTTCGCGGGGTCGTTGTGGATAAGCCCTCCTGCCTTACTTCTGCAGATGCTGTCCCGCCATTTCACGAAGGAAGCAGGTGTTGTCAGCGGTCGCGGTGACCAAGGCGGTGATAGCCTCGGCCAGCGTGGGTGGAACCGGCGGTGGATTTGGTGCATCCTCTTGGCCACCGGATGTTTCCGCGCTGTCATGTGAATGAGTTCGAGATGGCGTCTAAAGCAAAGAAATATTTGGAAAAATATCACATGCTGATACATACCATCATTTTACATTACTTAAAAGGTAACGTTACAAACTCATAGTACAACATGACTACATTACCTATTCTACATTAACACTATTTCTACACTATACTACTGCTAGCATTTATTATCCTTAGCAGCTTCGGTGTCGGGTGTAGGAGTCCATTCATCAGCCAGGTTCATTGAAGGAGGGGACTTGAAAGGATCCAGTTCCCCACCAAATGCTTCACCTGCTGTTCAGAAGGTCTAGCTCCCATTCCGACTGGGTCTGCAGGTACATCAGGATGCAGTTGCGAATACAATTCATGAACTTCATCATGCAATATATTGCAGTACACCTGCAAGTTATCCACGGCCATGCTAAGCTCCTCCACATGGGCTCGAGCTTTGGCCTCTCGGTCCCAAGCAATGGAACGCGAGTTGACAGCCCAATCGAGTGCCAAATCTCGTTCGACAAGCTCATCTTGCAGATGCCGGATGTCAGTTCTTAACTCATTTATGCGCTGACCATCCTCGACCCACACATTGTTCATGTGACGGAGCTCCGTTCAAAGCTGCTCTATCTGAGCTTCTAGATCTCCAATGGGACCATTGCTGCTGCTGCTACTATCTTCATGCCTTGGAGCTAGCTGATGGTGAGGCACACCAATCAGTCCAGTAGACTTGCGCGTGGTTTTCCTTGTGTGTGGTGGCATATCTCCATAAGGGGGAAAATCTTATTAGTATAGTTTTTATCATGATGCATGCATAATTACAGAATCAACCTTAGTTGATTCACAACCTTCTATACATTGCACTCTACTATCTGGTCTTAATATAAGTATTTCAGAAGGTAGTTAGATAAGAAGGAAATAAATTTTCTTAGATAAGTCTTTAAAAATTCTTTTTGAAAATGCCTCATAACATTTGCAGAGATGGGCTTTGCTCCGATACCAGCTGTGACGGAACCTCCCAAGTTATCAGGCCCACCTACAGTTGTCCTTGTCCAAAAGACCTCAGACAACCCTGTAGGTGCTCCTGATCACTTGACAAGTTCGGTATCTATAATCTTTACCTTGCCCAAGAGCGTTTCACCCGTCACGCAGATATTTACAACACATCGGAAGAACGAGTATGCAGAAGCAGTTACAATAACTTTATTTTATATTAAAGTCGAGAAAGAGTAGTATTATTACAGACCAGTAAAAATATAAGAGTGCGGGAGTAGTATTATTACAAAACTTGGGAGGCAAAACCCCCTCCCGATTAACAGTAAAAAGTTTTTAGAGGAGGACACTTCCTACCGAGGCTTCAGTCTTGATTTTCTTCCTTAGGCACCACCTTGGAACAAAAGCAACAAAAATTTGCTGCTTCTTCACCTAAAACAACATGGGACAAAGCCCTGATTATGAAGTGTACTTTCACAAGTCTTACCTGTCAAAATAAAAGACTCTCAAGGATATGCTGGCTTTAAGGGAGTCAAGGTGTGGCTTATTAATAATCAAAGACTCTGTTTCCAGAAATGCTTACTAATAGTGGATACTTAAAAGTCCAGTTTTACTTGCCAGTTAAGTCATTACCTAAGTTCTAGAGTTCTTTCTACTCTAGTTCAAGCACTTGACCTATACTAGCCAATTTCTTATCATTCCTTCTTGTTCACTGGATTGCTACGTGTAGGGCAGTGACCAAGTCTTCATATCCGAGAAGTAACGGCGATCCGAATCGATTAATACTCAGCTGAGGATCTCCAATCACACGACATATGTAGCCCTTAACCCTTGCATATGACAACTCGCCACCGGGGTTCTTAAGACCAGATCAGGTTCACGCCAACCGAGAGCACAGATACACCACCGTCCAGCCTCTTGCCACGGAGGGTACACGCTACTCTCGCCATCTCTCCACTCCCATTGCATGCTATCTTATTCTGGTATTAGTCTGCCTGAGGCAAAGCTTACCCATGATGAGGCATGTGACCAGTTAAAGGGTCCTCGACCATCAAGCCTACATCGAGACGGTCCTTAATCGACTCAGATAGAGACACTACACCAAGACTCTCTTCTCGTGCAAGTCACCTGCCCGGTCTCAGCTTTATCATTTCAAACCCAAAGTTTCGTACCTGGCAGAGGTACATATTTCCGATGTTGAACCCATCATGGCCATGATGGATCCACCATCAAATTTTATTTTTGAAAACACCCCACCCACTTGAAGCATCCTCCTTTGTCAAAACAAAACATTTTGTTTTTCTAGAGCAAAGCTAAGCATAAGAGAAACCTTTTTGTAAAACAGGGGATTAAGGCAAAGTAATCAAATCCTCAAGGAAGGAAATGCAGCAACTGGTTTAGCACGCAACTCCTATTACCTAATGCATCAAGCAAGTGAGAAAGATTTTAAAATAGCAAGGAGGTGGCAAATGCACCGGGGCTTGCCTTGTGTGAAAGGTGAGTTAGGCTCTGCTCCACAGATGTCAAAATAAAAGCAGTTCCCTACCTGAGGTTCTTCAGGTGGTGGTGGTGGTGTAGCTCTTGCTTCTTGAACTTCTATTTCTTCTTCGTTTTCTATATACAGCCATATATAATCATGAATGCTCATGTAATACTTATGAAAATGCAAAGATAATAAAAGTATATTATCTTAGGTCTTGAATATAATTTTCCTTCACGGATCTTCGGGAAACTAGGGTTTTTGGAGTCTATAGTGAAGCTCATAGGGCAGGGGTCTAGGGTTTTGGGCTCTAGGTACCAAACATGGTCCAAATCTTTCCAAACTTTACCAAATGCTTCTAAATATTATTTAAATCTTATCTAAAAAGTTTTGTGATTTTTGGGATTATTAATTAATTTCTAAAATTCTAGAAGTATGGGTTTTGCCTATTTTAAATACCCCACAATTCCCTATTTGGAATAAAAATTATAAAACTATTTTTATTAAATACTATGGAAAATTAGGAACCTAGGAAAATTGGTCTTGTATTTTTAGCATTTTCAACAATTTTCTAGGAATTCTCTAGTCCTGGTAGAAAAAGAAAAAGAGAAAAGTGCTACAGTATTGGGCTGAATCTGGCCCGAGCCGGACCATATACAGGCGAAAGCGCGCCCGCGCTGTCCATTTTGCGCAGGGGACCCTGATGGTTTGAAATACCTATAAAGAGCCCTCCCCACTGTTCCTCTGTCTCGCTGACATTTGCATAGAGACCCCAAGGTTCTAATTCTTCACGGTGAGGTCACAAGGTACGGTGTTTCAGACCAATTTGGGGGAAATCCGAAATTGGGGAACTCTAGTGAGCAATTGGAGGCACGACTTGGTGGATTGGGTGCTTGACTACCTTACGGACCGGACGACACGCTCAATTTATAGGCACCGGGGGTGGTGGCGCGTGAATTGGAGTTGTTGTGGTGGCGGCCGGAGAAGGAAGAGGGCACTGGCAATTCGTGGCGTTCACCGTGGCAAGCTTACCGTCGTTGAACGAGTGAGTTACGGTGACTCACTGCGACACGGTTAAAGGGTCAAGGCATGTCGCGATCACGGCAGGTGGCATATGCCTCGACGACGGCCGCTGCGCCACGTCGCCGGCGCAAGTGGGCACGACATAGGGCGAACAGTGGCTTCGAGCTCATCCGCGGTGAGGATCTTTTTACCAAAAGCGTTATCCGGGCACCGGTGAGCACGAATCACCTCATCGGCGTGAATCCAGGCGCAGGGGTTGCCGGCGGCAGGGGGGGTGAACCTGCGATCTTATTCAGTTATTGTACAATCAGAACACCATTTAGTCTATCTGACAGTGCTATTTGCAGGGCATTAATCTTCGTTTTTTTGTTGCAACTTGTCAATCTCTCTGTAACAAATTTATAGCCCTTTAATCCAGCTACAATCTTGCTATGGTAATTATCTTCAATCGAGCAATAGATCTTACTCAAAATCAAGCCCAAAGTTCATCCAACTTCACTGTCACTGAAAGTTCAGACTTAAGGTTGCCTGACAGCCCGACGTTGGATCTAAATATCTCCAAATTTCTCATGACACCAAGGCTTAATCCCTATAGCAAAGTTGTTCTCTTATAGTAGCTCTAGACTTTTGATGTGTTGATCCTACGCAAATTCCTAATATTGTTAGATCTACAGAGCTCTAAAGTCAACTCTGTCCCACTATTTTCAGACTTAGTCTTATAAGGAGAATTGAATGGCTTTTTGCAAATAAGCCCAATTCACATCTTTTGACTTGTAAATCTTCAAACATGTGAACCATATGACATGAGGTACCCTATTTCCATGATTTTTGCACTTAGGTCCAAAAGTGGGCAACATTTGCATATAACCCCCTAGGGTTTCAGCCCAGGGTTTTCTAGGGGTCTATTTAGGGTTTTTGGTACTTCTAGGGTTTGAATACTATCAAATCCTATTAGAGTGGATACCTTATGACCATTTCTAATAAGTTTTGAGAATTTAACTCATTTGGGCTTTATTGACACCCTAAGCTCAGTTTAGGGTTAAGTACCCTATCCTAGGGTTTTACCCATGACATGTCACAACAGTACAACTTGTTTGAACTTTTTGCCTAGTGAATGCATTCTAAGTGTAACAATCACATGATATGCTGATGCTCATGATGTTATGCTCAAGTTTTAGTGGCAGTAACACCAAGGGTGTTACATAAGAATTAAGCCCTGCAAGAGGAGGACAGAATTGAGTATATCAAATAAAATATTTCATTTTTAAATACAAAAGTAGCTTTTATACCTTTATGCTAGTGTATTCTAGGCTATCAGCAAGTTCGTCCTTCGATAGAATCGAAAGACCGTCTTCCAGCTTCGGGAATCCGATGCTTTTACCTATCTCCCGGCAAACGGATATTTCTTTATTATCCGGGAGACAGTACAAAAAATCTTCTTCGCCACTACCATTGAACACTAACACCCCCTTTGGATATTTCTATATTTGGGCATAGTGTTGCGCTTCTAACATCTCTTCTTGGGATAGTACCTTTCCCGAAGCATGACGAATAATGTAGTCAATACTTTTGTTTGACGCTTCGGGACCAGAAGCTTCGATTTTTTCAGTTGCAATCCGCTCTGTTGATTTTTCCTTAGGGTCAACATGCTCCATCTCGGTAGGCACTGAAGGCCCAGCTTCGGTTTCAGCCTGAATTGTTGCAGCTTCAGTTTCTGTCTGCTTAGAATCAGCTTCGGGTTGAGCCTTGGAAGCTACGACAACTTTCCTTGTAGGAGCAGGACTCAAGGTTTTTGTTGTTTCTAACACAACATCCAACACATTTGCCATTCTTCTCCTCTTAGGAGTTACGACAGAACCCATTTGTACCTTCGGTACTGTTGCTTCTGTTGGAGGGCTAAAAATCTCTGGCATCTTTGTTATTTCTTGAATTTTTGGCTCTTCAGCCTTATCAACCTTCGTTTCAACCAGCTTGACTGTAAGCACCTTCGGCATTACAGCCGGCTCTTCAGTGCTCTGCACAGTCAGGATAGTTTCTTTTGTTTCGGTAGCAGAAGAGGTTCCTGCGCCAAACTCAGGCACCACAGCCGGTTCAATGTAACGTGGCCAGTGGGTAAGAACCTTCACCTTTTTGCCCATTGGCACAGGCTCAACTGGGGTGGCCGAAGCAGTAGTTTTCCTCTTTTTCCCCTGTCCCCACAGCGGGTAGCGGTAATCGGGGTATACGAAGCCAATGGTGTCAAAAACTCTGTTCAGTCTTTTCTTTCCCCGACCTCCGAAGGCTGCGGACAGAGCATTATCTTCTGCCTTGGAATATGCTCCAAGCAGTTCATCACTTGTAGCTTCGATACACTTCAGCCAATCGTCGTTTGGCTCATCAAACTTCTCCCTGAATCTGAAGGTATACTTCAGCGGGACTAGTCCACCTTCGCTAGAGTCGGTGGTGGTCTCCTTCGGCATTTCCCAGCTGTCTACAAGCGGCCATACCCTAAAGGCTATATGTTCTTGAATCAAATCTCTTGTCCCAATAAAGGAGCAAACAGTGCTGAAGGCCCTCTGACATGCTTCATCTGTCTCATCAATTTCTATCTTGGGCCTTCGAAGGCCGAAGCGGGACCAAATGGGGTGCATGATGACTTCCTTAATGTCTTCCCTCGCTTTCAAATCATTCTTCACATAAAACCATTCCTCCATCCAAGCTTCAGGCCACCTCTTTCAAAATGTTGGCACCGGGTGGCTTGCGTTGGGGCGAGCGATAAATCCATAACAACCGAAGTTGTTGTGGTACTGTTCTTTACCCATGGCCGTTGTCTCATATAGAAGTTCGTGAATACTGCAGAAGCAATTCGCGCTTGGCTCTAGCCCTTGACTCCTTAACGCCCAGACAAAAATCTCCATCCTTATTATAGCTTCGGGGGTAATCTGATGGAGGAAGATCTGGTAGATTTTCAACACTTCAACTACAAACTTGCTCAAAGGGAACCGAAGCCCAGCCTTGAAGAAGCTTCGTTAAATGACAACTTCGTTTTCCTCAGGGGCAGGGACGTTGTTGTCTCCACCAGCCCTCACAATAGACAGGTCCCGAAAGTACCTTCCTCTCATGTTCTCAAGATGACTCTGTTTTATGGTCGATTTCCCGAAGTTTGAATGACTTGGCCACCAGGGCCGATCCTCAGAATCTTCATCCCCACTTTCCACATCATAGCTATCGCTGTCACCAGTATCTTCAGATAAACCTTCCAGTATCTCGTTAGTAATTTTCTTTGTGTTTGTTTTTGCCATCGACTCAACAAATCCAGCAACAAAAGGATCTACAACCTTCTTCTTCTCAAACAGCTTCGCCTCTTCAGTCAGCTTCGTCTCCACAATAACCTTATTTTCCTATGACATTTTTCCCCAGACATGGTGAAAATGTGTCTTTTAAACCGAAACTCAGAGAGCTTGAAAATCTAGCGAGCGCTAGTGAGCAGGAGCTAAAAGATTGAGAAAATAATGCAAATGGCAGAAACAGCGTATCAAATGCAGCTGGTGTGAGTTTCTATTTATACGCCCAACGCGCTGCAAAATGGAGGGCCCCGTCTGTCATTGATTATTGCTATTCTAGCAAAGGGAAGGTGTTTTTTCGGACCTTTGGCTTAAGGCCTTCATCCATATCGCAGTCTGAATTTGTTGAAATGATAAAGCCGAAGGTATAAATGTAATTCAATATTGTTCTTATTCATCCATGGTGATATAATAAAGATACATTAACAATGTCATATGATTATTCATGTTATTTCTCATGTTTCATGCTTTGTCTTTCATTAATATATACTGCGATGATGGTGTGTCCTTTATGACCTTCGTCCGAAGATTGTTATATCCTAAGGGAAATAATGCTTCAAAGGACGAAGGGCATTAACCATTAACCTCTTTTTGTGTTGCCTTGTTCTTAATTCATAGCATTTGAGAACAAGTCCCCAACAGAACCAAACGAGATCAACTTCGATATTTTAGACTGTATTTAGTCCCGTCTAATTTTTACGATTCTCACCAGATATCGATCATTTGATTTGATTTGAAACCCGATAAATTTTATCTGCGGTATGAACACCTGATTCCATGGCCACGAGTTATTTGCATGGTGAATCGAATCTCAATTATAATTCCTTGAAAACGACTTCTCAGTTGACGAGTGGAGACTGAATTACTTTGCACCAAAAACTTTAGTCGTCAAGTTCGATTTGTTTGGGATGAAATCGGAGGACTGGACTAAATTTTCAAATTCGTCTTTGCGCGGGCGATGAATTTTAAATAATCACCAGACTCGCTGATTTTCGGAATAATTATGTTTCGAACATCACAAAAATTTAGGAAAAGCCCGGATAGATAAAAATGATGTTGAACTAACGACAGACGAAACAGATTAAGACAGAGACTATAATTATCCCACGCTTAAATCCATACTCGTTGTCGCACGAGAAATAAACACCTGGGGTGTTACACCGTGTTGGTCTGTGGGGACGATATATGATCCTAGAGAGCTGCCAGGAGTAAGTACCGCTGGTCCAGGGATTGGACAGGGTGTTACAAGTGGTATCAGAGCCGACCCTTGCGGTTTCACGGGCGTGTGTGGGTTAGGGGGTTTGGGTATATGGCACATGGTGCATGTGGGCCCAGAGTGGTCACATGGTATGGCATATGACGACACTAGACACACAGACGTGGCCAAGAGGGGAGGTTCCTAGATTGGGGTTGACCGACGAGGACGTCGGTCTTCTAAGGGGGGTGGATTGTGATATCCTGGCCCCTAGGATGGTGATGTCCTGGCCCAAGGCTTAATAGAATTAATAGAGTATCCATACCAACAAAGTGCATCTTCTTTTTCGGAACCCTATCTCAAAAGAACCTCCCAGTTAAGCGTTATTGGCTTGGAGCAATTTGGGATGGGTGATTGACCAGGAAGTTTTCTCGGGTGCACATGAGTGAGGACAAAGTGCGCACAAAAGACCCGTGTTGGTCTGTGGGGATGATATATGATCCTAGAGAGGTGCCAGGAGTAAGTACCGCTGGTCCAGGGATTGGTCAGGGTGTTACAATTAACATGTGTCCCACATCTATTGCATAAACACCACGTAAGGCCATAGCACACGAAGGCAGCAGTGGTGGCCAAATACCTTTGGGACAGCACACACCTGAACTGACAGACAGCTGAGAGGCTAGATAAAGTTACACATCCATTCCTATCCTTGGCAGTGAAAAATCTCATTTTACTCCCTCCTCATGATAGAGTTGTACTTGTTTACAACTTTCCCTAGAATCTCCTAGAGATGAGATATTGGATTAGGATCTGTTGGGGGCCTTCCTCTTTCGAAGGTCCTCAAAAACGCGACTAATATGTTTTTTAGTGTAACATAGACTGCTACAGGAGATTTTGGCTTTGAGATGAAGGTATGTGTGATATGGAGATACAACCCGAAGGTAGGATGAACGGACACCGAAGTTGTGGCTAAAGGAGCTTCGGCTTAGTATGATGATGAAGGTGAAAGATGAAACCGACTTAAAGGGGAAAAGACTACTTAGTCCTTGATAGCTCGCCTTATGATTAACAGTAAATGTCAGGGACATGAATGTATTTTTGTCCGGGCTGCGTCCCGTGCCTATAAATAGATGAAAAGTAACACCGTACTGTTCACGCTGAATTATAATCGCCCTCGTGCCATTCTCGCATTTTCATCTTCTGGCAAGCCGAAGGTATTGATGTAATATAAATATCATTGATGTTTACCTACGCTTATAAAATGAGAAATATGAATAATCTAATGATTTATAATGATTATTTATTTCCTTTTGTGTCTCATGTACCTTTATTTATATTGGTTCACCGAAATGATGAAGGTATGCCCTTCATGACCTTCGTCTGAAGATCATTATATCCCAAAGGAGATAATGCTCCGAAGAACGAAGGTCTCTAATCGTTAACGATTGTGTTGCTTTGTTCTTGATGTATAGCATTCGAGAGCAAGGACCAACATTGGCGCCCACCTCCGGTGAACTCATTCGACCACCTTCGGCAAGCATCGACTTTCGCAATGCCGCCGAAGAAGACAATGGTGCCAGAGGCTACCCTGCAGCCGCTGGACACTAATCAGGAGACACTACGAGAAGCTAGGAACCAGAAGAGGAAGGCTACTAGCCCAACACCTCAGGAGGAGGAACTAGATCAAGAGATTAGGGATTTGGAGGCTATCCACCAACATGTCCAAAGGAAGAGGGAAAAGATGCTTCGGCTCACCGACCTTCAGAAGAAAATCGATGAAGCCACTAAAGAAATGCGTCACCTCACTCAGGATGACCAAGACCGAAGGCCCCAACACAAGGAGCTTCGCCAAGAAAGTCTATCCAATGATGATGAATGGTACGGTGACTTTCATACCCGAAGCAATTTCTGATGAGCTATGAAGCAACCATATCCTCATATAGGGTCAATACTGCAGTCATGGCGAAGTCCTTCGTCATGGCAGTCAAAAGCGTAGCTCAAACTTGGTATTCCTCTCTTCGGTCAGGGACAATTACGTCATGGCAGAAGCTAAAGGACATGTTAGTGACCAGCTTTTAGGGTTTTCAAACGAAACCGGTCACTGCCCAGGTGTCACACCCGGTTCTAGGGGCAGAGCCGGGTGCATCACATATGTGTGCCAAGATCCATTTCCACACATATGTTGACATCACAAGTGTAATATATCAAAAGACAATGCAATAAAGGTGTAAAGAGAGTAGAGTACTTTATTACATCATCTGAATCATTGTATCTTTAACAAGTATCAACATCAAAGTAAGGCAAAATTATATATGGGTAATCTCCCACAGGAAGATGACTGGCGCATCGTTAGACTTAAAACTCATCGTCAAAATCTCCATCAAAAACTTCTTCATCACCCTCTGATCAAAATATTAGCAAGGGTGAGATCACTTATGGTCGAGGCTCAGCAAGTGGGGAAAAAATTAATGCAAGTTTAACAAAGTGAGGCTAGGGTTGAGCAGTAAGCATTTTAGTTGGTCAATATTTTATTAACAACACCTGTCTTACTAATAAGTGTGTATCCCAAGTATTCCCATTAAACAAAGGAATAAGAGTATATCAAAAACACTTAAGTGAAACCAATTAAGCAAGCCATTAGCAGATCATCGGATCTCGATTTATTGTCCATCTTTAAGTTCAATTATCATGTGAGGAGTCCGGGTTGCTCTTAACCGTGAGCACGACTGACATATCAGTTTTACACTCTGCAGAGGTGGTACAACTTTACCCACAAGCCATGTATCCCATCTAGCCTGGGTTGATCGGACCCGTAAACACTACCAAGGTGAATGGCTAGGGATCCATTATGAGGCTTTCATAAAATACGCTTAATACAAAGCAACCCGCTAAGGTTTCCAAGTCGGTGTGGAGGCCCTCTAGGCGAGGTACCTTAGCCAAGAATATGTCCCCATGTTAACATGAGCTGCCACCACTGCCGCTCCCCCTCTTGCCCATATTTCAGGTAATGTTGCTAGGTACTAAGCATATAAAGCTAATTACCAAAGCCAGAGCCATGATAGCACTCGTGGTTGCACTGTTATCCTGGGTGGTCACTCCATGTTCCAATTAATATGAAATTATCTTGTTTAACCATCGGGTTAATATCATAATGCCAATTTCATTTCCGGAACATTAATATCAAATAATGAGTGACATCAAAATTAACAAGTTGAGCGGTAGCATCAATTTGCAAAGCATGGTATTTTTCTAGGGTAATCAAGGAATACAGTTGGTAAATCTAGGAAATTCTTAATTAGGTAAATCCCATCAAATTATGCAGTATATCTAAAAAGTAAACATTATTATATATATTAATTGGGTACAAATAGAATATGTAGAGGGAGAATCCACTTTCCTTGCTCGAACGTGTCCTGCAGGTCGTCCTCGAACGTGTTAGGCTCGTCTACCTCACAGTCCACTTCTAGCATCGATTTGCGTATTGCACATACAAAAGAATATGTACGCCAAATAAATAAACATACACCAGTACAGGGGTAATCATTCACCATTACATTCATCACACTTATCACACTCATAAATACGTCTTAACGCGTAAATACTTATTAATTGATTTATGACTATTATTGCGAGTCATAAATGGTGAAATTATGAGTAGGTGCTATAATAATAGTTTTAACTAGTATTAATACGTATTAACATCCTTTATGAAAATAAATGCTAATTATTACTAACAAATAGACTAATATATTTTATTCCTTTTATTTCTAAATAGAATTATTGAGTATAGCTAAAAATGAATCTACTAACTTTAAAATTATAAAACTCAACATAAATCACCAATTGGGTTTTTATAACATAAGCAGGTTTATTTTGACATAAACAAGTATTTTACTAATTCTAAGAATTTAGGTGTTATACTCATGAACACATTTATTTTGGCTAGTAAAACCTAGTTTCATACGACTAGTGGTATTTTCTCCTTTCTTTCTAAAAGAAAGTATTATTAAAAATAATCGGAGATAAATCATCTAAAATCCTATAATGTTTATATGGCCATGAATTCTATACCATTTACTAATTCCATTAAAATGAACCTATGATTATAATCCTCCAAATAATTTTTAAAGTTCATTGTGACCAAAATTAACTATAAAATTTCCTATCTAGTGTTTTTATCACCAACGTGTGACTACTAATTTTCGTCATATTTCTCTCTAATCCAACATTCTAAAAGTCATCGCATCGAATAACATGAATAATCACAGTGCACTACTTATCACATATATCTACTAAAAATTCCATAGCGCACATACGTATGAATTCTGAATCACACATGTTCATATTACAATAAAATAAATATACAATTCATAAATCGAATCAAAAAGTAATTTCGAAAATACACAAATATTTTGGGTCGTCTTCAACCTTGCGACGAATGGTGGATGGCTTGGGCGTGCGTCTAGGTGAAGGTTTGGTACGACGGGTGTGTAGCTCCAGCGAGTTCCACGGGCTCTGGTGACGGTGTGGCGAACTCCGGCGACGGTGGCGGTGGCTCTAACGCTGAGGAGCTTGAGGGAGAGAATGGGGCGAGCTCGGGTAGGAAGGAGGGAGAGAGGAAGTCTGTTTTTGTAGAAGGAGGGAGGGGAGAGGGAAGGTCGGCCGGGGAAGGAAGAGGGGCGCCGACGGGTCTTCATGGCGCCATAGATGCGTCGGTTACCTCCCAAGGCGTCAATGGAGGGAGCAATGGGGAGGGAGAAGAAACGGTCGCGGGGTACGGGGTCTTCAAGACGCGGGTGGCGCGGTTCCTAGCCGCGACGCTTGGGCTGCTCGGGCTCCTGGGCGTCTGTGCGGTCAGTGCTCGGGGCGGGGTCGCCTGGTCGCGCGGCGGTGGGCGCGCTCCTGGGCGCGGCCGAGGGCTTCGGTCGATGCGCGGCCCTGGCGACGGGGTCGGTCGGGTCATGGGGCCGGCCTGGCAGCGACGCCTAGACGCGGCGAGGTCGGGACAGGGAGAGGGAAGAGAGAGATGTGAGAGGAGAGAGAGAGAAGGGTAGGGTAGAGGACAGAAAGCGGCGGCGGCGGCTTAGGGCAGAGGGGCGTGCGCGGCTGACGGTTAGATGGGCCCCTAGTGGTCCTTAGGGTTAGGGTTTCTTTCTTTTTTTTCTTTTCTAAATTCGAAATAAGTTTTTAAATAACTCTAAAATTCATATTAATTATACCAAAACTATTTATAAATAAAATATTTATTTTTGGACTTATAATTATTATTTTATTTACTAGGATTTTCCTATAAGAAGAAATGCTATTAAATATCCAATAATCAATCAGGCGCAATCAAAAATTATTTCAAATGCAAATAAATAATAAACACTTGAATAAAAATTTATTACCCTAATTACCATAATAGCTAAATGCATATTATTCGTTGATGGTTTTTATAGTGTTACAAACCTACCCCTCTTAAAAGAATCTCGTCCTCGAGATTAAGAAACTTTCGAGAATAACTGGGGAAATTCTGCTCTGAGTTCATCTTCTCTTTCCCATGTGGCCTCATCTTCCGAATGATGACTCCACTGAACCTTGCACATGTTAATGACTTTACTCCGTGTAATTCTGTGAGATGTTTCCAGAATTCTGACAGGGTACTCCGAATAAGTCAAATCCTCATTAACATTCAGTTCTTCCATGGGTAACTGTTCCTCCGATACTCTCAAGCACTTCTTGAGTTGTGACACGTGAAATACGTCATGCACATCCGATAAACTATCGGGTAGCTCTAACTGGTAGCTAGGCTACTTCACCTTTTCTTTCCAAAATCTTAATGGGCCAATATAGCGAGGAGATAATTTTCCTTTAACCTTAAACCTTTTCATTCCTCTCATCAGTGAAACTTTAAGGTATACAAAGTCTCCTACTTCGATTATCAATTCTCTTCTTCTATTGTCAGCATAACTTTTTTGTCTTGACTGTGATGTCTTCAAATTTTCTCTGATAATCTGCACTTGCTTTTCTGCTTCTTGGAGAATTTCTAGACCAAATACTTGACTTTCTCTGGTCTGATTCCAATAAAGCGGTGTTCTACACTTTCGTCCATAAAGTGCTTCAAATGGAGCCATTTTTAGACTTGCCTGATAACTATTGTTATACGAGAATTCTGCATAAGGCAAACTTTTATCCCAGCTTCTACCATGCTTTAGAGCGCAAGCTCTTAGCATATCTTCCAACACTTGGTTTGTTATTTCCATTTGCATAACTAAAGTTTAGCTTGGTATCCATGGACTCATGTAGTCTTTTCCAAAAGCACGAGTAAACTGGGTTCCTCGATCCGATACGATCTTCTTCGGTACTCCATGCAGATAAGCAATCCTCGACATGTATAACTCTGCTAACTGGGCTCCTGAGTAAGTTGTCTTCACACGTATAAAGTGTGCCACTTTAGTCAACCTGTCTACTATGACCCATATTGAATCATAGCCATCCCGAGTACGGGGTAGTCCAACTATGAAATCCATACCGATTTCTTCCCATTTCCATTCAGGTACCTTGAGAGGTTGTAGTAATCCTGCTGGTCTTTGGTGTTCAGCTTTAACCCGTTGACACACGTCACACAATGCAACATGAGTAGCAACATCTCTTTTCAAACCGTACCACCAATACTTTTCCTTTAGATCCTGGTACATCTATGTACTTCCAGGGTGAATAGAGTAAGCCGAATCATGAGCTTCTCTCAAAATAAGTTGGCGTAGGTGTTCGATTTCTGGTACACATATTCTCTTTTTAAACCATATTATGCATTGATCATCTTCCATGAAATCTAGGGCTTTACCCAAACCAGTCATTTAATTTCCTTAATTTTCTTTTCAGCTTCCTGTCCTTTACGAATCTCTTGTTCCAAAGTGGATTCAACTTCCATAACTGTTGCTTCCATAGTATTGAGCACACCAAGGTTGAGCTGTTCCATTTCCCAGCACAATTCCTGTGACATCAAATGAGTAGTGATGTTGTTCACTTGACCCTTACGGCTCAAAGCATCAACCACTACATTTGCTTTTCCTAGGAGATATTGTATTTCCAAATCATAGTCTTTGATCAACTCAAGCCATCTTCTCTGTCTTAGGTTGAGTTCTTTCTGAGTGAATATGTATTTCAAGCTTTTGTGATCCATGAAGATTTTGCACTTGTTTCCAATCATATAGTGCCTCCAAATCTTCAAAGCATGCACTACGACAGCTAGTTCCAAATCATGCGTAGGATAATTCTTCTCATGCTTCCTCAACTGTCTTGAAACATAGGCTATTACTTTTCCTTCTTGCATTAGCACACATCCAAGTCCAAGGTGTGATGCATCGCAATACACATCAAATCCCTTGTGAATGTCTCGCATTACCAATATTGGTGCAGTGGTTAATCTTTTCTTGAGTTCCTCAAAACAATTCTAGCATGCTTCATCCCACTTGAACTCTTTACCTTTCTCCAGTAGTGAGGTAAGAGGTTTCACTAACTTGGAAAAACCTTCAATAAATCTTCTGTAGTATCCTGCCAATCCAAGCAAACTTCTGATCTTGGACGCATTCTTTGGTTGCTTCCAATTTATTATCTCACTTATCTTTCCTTGATCTACTTTAATTCCACCATCAGTAACAATATGTCCTAAGAAAGCAACTTCCTTCAACCAAAAATCACACTTCGAGAACTTTGCATACAATTAGTTGTCACGAAGCTTTTGTAGGACTAGCCTTAGATGATCTTCATGTGTTTCTTCATTCGGAGAGTATATCAGTATGTCATCAATGAATACGACTACAAATTGATCCAGATATTCCATGAATACTTTATTCATCAAGTTCATAAAATATGCTGGTGCATTAGTCAGTCCAAACGACATGACCAAAAAGTCATATAATCCATATCTCGTAGTGAAGGCTGTCTTGGGTACATCTTCTGCTCAAATTTTTAACTGATGATATCCCGACCTTAGATCTATCTTCAAGAATATCTTAGCTCCCTTCATCTGATCAAATAAATCTTCAATCCGAGGTAATGGGTATTTATTCTTAATGGTTACTTCATTCAAACTTCTATAATCAACACACATTCTCCTCGAACCATCTTTCTTGCTCACAAATAGAACTGGGGCTCCCCAAGGGGATGAACTTGTGCGAATGAAACCTTTTTCTAGTAATTCTTCTATTTGTTTTTTCAGTTCTACTAAATCCTTGACATCCATTCTATAAGGTCTTTTTGAGATAGGTGCAGTTCTGGGTAATAATTCAATAGAAAACTCTATATCGCGGTCAGGTGACATACCTGGTAATTCCTTCGGAAATACGTCTGGGTATTCACACGCTACCTTGATATTTTCCAAGGGCTTTTCTTCCTAGTGATTTACCGCTGTCTTTCCTTTTGTATCTATTGGCTTGTCTGTGCTAACTTGGATTCTTTCGCCTTGCGGACTTGTCAACGTAATTGTTCCGTTGGCACATTGTATTACTCCATCATGACTTTTCAACCAGTCACATCCAAGAATCACATCAATACCACTGGATCCTAAGACCACTAGGTTGGCTGGAAAATCTATTCCTTGAATCTTGAGATTAACATGGAGGCATGAATGTGTGGCCTTCATGTCACCTCCTGGTGAACTAATGCGTAACATCTTCTTAAGAGGGTGCTTTGGTAAGTTATGCTTTTCCACGACTGACTTAGTTATAAATGAATGCGATGCTCTAGAGTCAAATAAAACTGATGCAGATATGGAGTTAACAAGAAACATACCATACACCACGTCGGCATCCTCAGGCATAGTTCTGCTGTCACATGGTTGACTCTTCCTCTACTCTGGTTCTGCGGAGTCCTGTTCTGTGTAGATCCACGAGCAAGGGTGTTCTAATCATTCCTCTGATTGTTGCTCTTCTGAGGTGTCTGCTGGTTGCGCCTAGGGTAGTTGTTAGCATAATGGCCAAGCTCACCGCACTTGAAACAACCATTGGGTTGGACTGGTGCATTGTTGCTTCTGGCCTGCGTGTTCACGGCGCCACCTTGACGAGTCTGCGAACTACTACCAGACCTTTGGTTGGTCTAAGAGTTGTTCCTCTGTTAGTTCTGACTTTGATTATTCCTTTGGCCTTGTTGTCCAGAGCGTTGCACTTGATTATTATTTCCACCCTGATTTCCAGAGCAGAACTGAGAACCTTGAGCGTTGTTCGGGCAGGTGTTGCTGCTGGACTGACCTTGGAACTTCCTTTTATGGTCAGACAATTCCCTTCTTTTACTTTCAAGGCCAATTGCCTTGTTCAACAGAGTTTGGAAGTTAGGGAAGGTATGACTCTGCAGTTGATAGTTCAGAGGTCCAATCAATCCTTCCAAGAAACGCTCTTGACATTTCTCATTTGTATCCACCTCTTCTGGTGCATAGCATGAAAGCTGAGTGAAGCGATCACGGTACTCACTGACAGTCACATTCCCTTGAGTAAGGGAAAGGAACTCTTTCTTCTTCAACTTCATAATTCCCGAGGGAATATGATGAGCGTGGAAGTTCACTTGGAACTCCTGCCAGGTTATAGTATCCGCATTGGGGTGTGCCGCTGTGAAGGCATCCCACCAATCGGACGCGGAACCCTCGAGTCTTCCTGAGGCATACAAGACCTTCTCCCCGTTGTTGCACTGGGTGATATCCAACTTCTTTCCAATGACCTTGAGCCAGTCATCGGCCTCCAAAGGATCAACCGCGTGAATGAACGTAGGTGGGTGATGGCTCATAAAGTCCCGGTGCTTATCTCTAGCCGGGGGTGCATACTGCTGTTGCTGCTGGTGTTGCTGATTCTGCTGATTTTGTTGAATCTACTGCACAGATGCAGTGAGTCCCTGTAGAAGTTGCGTCTGAGCGGCGATGAACTGTTCCATGTTAGGGTTCGATGGTGCTGGTGGTATCTATTGACCACGCTGGTTCCTGTTATTGTTGGGTCATGATCGAGCGTTCACCATCTGATTGGTCAGACAGTGAAATTCTTAGAGGAGTGAGGAGTAATAAAGATTCTAGAGGGGAATAGCTTAAGTTTTAATTTTTTTATATGCTCTTATGGCCATCATTCCATAAGACCATTGCACTCAAACAAAAATCCAACTCAAACATAGCAACCAAAACCATCACATGGTTGTTATTATTATGAAGATAACTTAAAACATAGTTTTCATCGTCTAACGTGAGAGCTAACTTATTACAACAAAACTTAAAATTTCTAGAGCAGCCTGGTGATGGATCCGGGCTCCCCATAGCGAAGCCTCTTGCGGGGAGGGGACAACGCCATGGCGGGGACCTGGGCTTCAGGCGGATGCCGTCCTTGAAGTTGGGCTTCCAGGGCTGCAATCCTGGCATGGGCATCCTCCAGCTCCAAGTGCACCCTAGAGAGATCCAGGGTGGCACTATCCAGGTCAGTGTTGAGACCGGCCACTACACCAGCTAGGGTATTGAGGCGATCCTCGCCAGCTCCACCTGGAACGATGCTAGTCTGGCTTCCTCCACTTAGACACAGAGGGAGATGCCTGAACCTCGTGTCATGCAGCTACTGCCGGTAGGTGTGGCTGAGAGACCACAGAGTACGTCTGGCAGCATCGCTGACCGAAGCAGCGTAGGTGGATAGCGGTGTCAGAGACTCATGAGCTGACAGAGTCCTGAACCCTCTATCCCCTGCATCCATCACCCTGACGTGGATGCGAGTGATGTAGTAGCAAGCCCGGGGAGACTCGCTCACTCGCCTTGTTTCATACAAGGGGCGGACGTAGGTTCCTAACGCGTGCAACACGTCTTGCAGCAGGTTGGGGAAATGTCCCATCTTGAACATTGATGTGTAATGTTCGACGACGGGCCCAAACCCCATGAAGTAGTCCTATTTGGCGTAGTTGGCTTCTTCGTTGACTTGTTCCTCTTCGTCCTCATTGTCGTCGCCATCCTTTTCATCGTCGTCCCCAGAATCGTCTGGGTCGTCGCTGAGAGCACCTAGAGGGGGGGGGGGGGTGAATAGGTGATCCTGTAAAACTTAAAACTTAAGCCACAAAACTTGGTTAAGTGTTAGCACAATAATCACCAAGTGGCTGGAGAGTAGTCTCAACAAAACACAGTAACCACAAAGATATCAATCACAGAGATGACACAGTGGTTTATCCTATGGTTCGGCCAAGACCAACGCTTGCCTACTCCACGTTGTGGCGTCCCAACGGACGAGGGTTGCAATCAACCCCTCTCAAGCGGTCCAAAGACCCACTTGAATACCACGGTGTTTTGCTTTGCTTTTCTTAATCCCGTTTGCAAGGAATCTCCACAACTTGGAGTCTCTCGCCCTTACACTTGAAGTTCACAAAGAAGCACGGAGCAAGGGAGGGATTAGCAACTCACACAAGACACAAAGATCACAGCAAATACGCACACACAGAACCCAGACTTAAGCTCAAATGGCTAGCACACTAGAACGGAGCTCAAATCACTAGAATGTCGAACAAGTGCGCAAGAATGATGTGTGAGTGATCAATAGTGCTCAAGGGATACTTGGTGTTCTCCTCCATGCGCCTAGGGGTCCCTTTTATAGCCCCAAGGCAGCTAGGAGCCGTTGAGAGCAATCTGGGAAGGCAATTCTTGCCTTCTGTCGTCTGGCGCACCGGACAGTGTCCGGTGCCCGATTTCTTTCCTTTTACGGCGAAGCCGACCTTTGGCAGCCAGAGAGCCGTTGGCGTGTCCGGTGCCCCCTTCTAGCCGTTGGCTCGGCCACGTGTCCCGCGCAGATCGCGCGGTCGACCGTTGGCCCGGCCGACCGTTGGCTCACCGGACAGTCCGGTGAATTATAGCCGTATGTCGCCGGTGAATTCCCGAGAGCGGCCAGTTCGCTCGAGCCAGCCTGGCGCACCGGACAGTCCGGTGCCCCCAGACTGAGCAGACATAGGCTGAACAAGGCCATCTCATTTCCAATTCGATTTTTCCTGTTTCCAGCACTTAGACACAATACATTAGTCTTTAAAACAATGTACTAAGTCTGAGAAACATACCTTTATCCTTGATTTGTACTTTGTCCATCATTTTACACTTAGGCACTTGTGTTGGACACTAAATCACCAAAATACATAGAAATGGCCCAAGGGCACATTCCCTTTCAATCTCCCCCTTTTTGGTGATTTATGCCAACACAATATAAAGTAAGTAGAACAAATACAAAATCAATTCAAATAAGAACTCAAATTGTTTTGATTCAAATTTGACATATATGGATCACTCTTTGCCACCACTTGGTTTGTTTTTGCAACTCAAACTCAATTTTCTATTTCTAAGTCAAACACACATGTTAAGACATAAAGAGAGTCATTCCAAGAGAAATTGATTCAAGATTTCAAAAACTCCCCTTTTTCCCATAATCAACCTTTCTCCCCACAAGAAGCCAACTTTTGACAAGAGAGACAATAAAAGAGTTTTGACAAACCAAAAAGCTATATTCTACTATTTTCAGAATCTCTCAAGTGGTAGCTGATCCATTTATTGCTTTGGCCTTTATTTTCTCCCCCTTTGGCATCAAGCACCAAAACGGGATTAGTCTTGGCCCCAGAACCCCATTGCCTCACCAAAATCTTCAATAAGAATACGAAGGCAATAAGAGTACATGAGATGAACTTGGAATAAGTTACCCTCTCATCGGAGTGAAGTGGAAGTCTTTCATGGTCCAAGTCCACCTTTTCCCTTTCAATCCTCCTTTGAGACTAAATCAGGCAAACTCAAGCACATGGTTAGTCTCAAAGGGTCAAGTTGTAACACATCTCCCCCTAAACATGTGCATCAATCGCAAAAAGGACTTGTGAGGTCCGGGGAGTGTTTGTACAACTTGAGCACCATAAGTAAGCAACAAAATGCATAAGGAACATGATCAAAGGCATAAACACATGTATGCTATAAATCAATCCAAGTTCCGCGAATCTAAGACATTTAGCTCACTACGCAACCTGCAAAAGGTCTTCTCATCCAGAGGCTTGGTAAAGATATCGGCTAGCTGGTTCTCGGTGCTAACATGAAACACTTCGATATCTTCCTTTTGCTGGTGGTCTCTCAAAAAGTGATGCCGGATGTCTATGTGCTTTGTGCGGCTGTGCTCAATAGGATTTTCCGCCTTGCGGATAGCACTCTCAATATCACATAGGAGTGGGATTTTGCTCAGATTGTAGCCAAAGTCCCTGAGGGTTTGCCTCATCCAAAGTAGTTGTGCGCAACACTGTCCTGCGGCAACGTACTCGGCCTCAGCGGTGGATAGGGCAACGGAAGTTTGTTTCTTAGAATTCCATGACACCAGGGACCTTCCTAAGAATTGGCCCGTCCCCGATGTACTCTTCCTATCGACCTTACATCCAGCATAGTCGGAATCTTAATATCCAATCAAGTCAAAGGTAGACCCCTTTGGATACCAGAGCCCGAAGCAAGGCGTAGCAACTAAATATTTAAGAATTCGCTTCACCGCCACTAAGTGACACTCCTTAGGATCGGATTGAAATCTAGCACACATGCATACGCTAAGCATAATATCCGGTCTACTAGCACATAAATAAAGTAAAGACCCTATCATAGACCGGTATGCCTTTTGATCAACGGACTTACCTCCTTTGTTGAGATCGGTGTGTCCGTCGGTCCCCATCGGAGTCTTTGCGGGTTTGGCATCCTTCATTCCAAACCGCTTCAGCAAGTCTTGCGTGTACTTCGTTTGAGAGATGAAGGTGCCGTCCTTGAGTTGCTTCACTTGGAACCCAAGGAAGTAGTTCAACTCGCCCATCATTGACATCTCGAATTTCTGCGTCATCACCCTGCTAAACTCTTCACAAGACTTTTTATTAGTAGAACCAAATATTATGTCATCGACATAATTTAGCACACAAAAAGATCACCGTCACAAGTCTTAGTGAAAAGAGTTGGATCGGCTTTCCCAACCTTGAAAGCATTAGCAATTAAGAAATCTCTAAGGCATTCATACCATGCTCTTGGGGCTTGCTTAAGTCCATAGAGCGCCTTAGAGAGCTTACACACGTGGTCGGGGTACCGTTCATCCTCGAAGCCAGGGGGTTACTCCATGTACACCTCCTCCTTGATTGGCCCGTTGAGGAAAGCGCTCTTCACATCCATTTGGTACAACCTGAAAGAATGGTGAGCGGCATATGCTAGCAAAATACGAATGGACTCTAGCCTAGCCACAGGAGCAAAAGTCTCCTCAAAGTCCAAACCTGCGACTTGGGCATAACCTTTTGCCACAAGTCGAGCCTTGTTCCTTGTCACCACTCCGTGCTCGTCTTGTTTGTTGCGGAACACCCACTTGGTTCCCACAACATTTTGCTTAGGACGAGGCACCAGCGTCCAAACTTCATTCCTCTTGAAGTTGGTGAGCTCCTCTTGCATGGCCAACACTCTGTCCGGATCTAGCAAGTCCTCCTCTACCCTGAAAGGCTCAATAGAAGAGACAAAGGAGTAATGCTCACAAAAATTAACTAATCGAGATCGAGTAGTTACTCCCTTGCTAATATCACCCAAAATCTGGTCGACGGGATGATCCCTTTGAATCATCGCTCGAACTTGGGTTGGAGGTACCGGTTTCGCTTCTTCCTCCATTACATGATCATCTTGTGCCCCCCTTGAATACACGCCTCCTGTTCATCATCTTGAGTTGGGGGTTGCACCATTGTTGAGGAAGAAGGTTGATCTTGCTCCTTTTGTTCCTGTGGTCGTACATCACCAATCGCCATGGTTCGTATAGCGGCTGTCAGAACGTCTTCTTCATCTACATCATCAAGATCAACAACTTGCTCTCTTGGAGAGCCATTAGCCTCATCAAATACAACGTCGCTAGAGACTTCAACCAAACCCGATGATTTGTTGAAGACTCTATACGCCTTTGTATTTGAGTCATAACCTAACAAAAACCCTTCTACAGCTTTGGGAGGAAATTTGGAATTCCTACCCTTCTTCACAAGAATGTAGCATTTACTCCCAAAAACACGAAAGTACGATACATTGGGTTTGTTACCAGTTAGCAGCTCATACGACGTCTTCTTGAGGAGGCGATGAAGGTAGACCCTGTTGATGGCGTGGCAAGCCATGTTCACGGCTTCTGACCAAAAGCACTCGGGGGTCTTGAACTCTCCAAGCATCGTCCTCGCCATATCGATTAGCGTCCTGTTCTTCCTCTCTACCACACCATTTTGCTGTGGTGTGTAGGGAGCAGAGAACTCGTGCTTGATCCCTTCCTCCTCAAGGTACTCCTCCACTTGAAGGTTCTTGAATTCGGACCCATTGTCGCTCCTTATCTTTTTCACCTTAAGCTCAAACTCGTTTTGAGCTCTCCTTAGGAAGCGCTTGAGGGTCCCTTGGGTTTCAGACTTATCCTGCAAAAAGAATACCCAAGTGAAGCGGGAAAAGTCATCAACAATAACTAGACCATACTTACTTCCTCCTATGCTTAGATAGGCGACGGGTCCGAAGAGGTCCATATGTAGCAGCTCCAGGGGTCTTGATGTGGTCATCACATTCTTGCTGTGATGCGCTCCTCCCACTTGTTTACCTGCTTGACATGCTGCACAAGGTCTATCTTTTTCGAATTGCACATTAGTTAGTCCTATCACGTGTTCTCCCTTTAGAAGTTTGTGAAGGTTCTTCATCCCCACATGTGCTAAGCGGCGATGTCACAGCCAGCCCATGCTAGTCTTAGCAATTAAGCATGCATCTAGACCGGCCTCTTCTTTTGCAAAGTCAACTAAGTAAAGTTTGCCGTCTAATACACCCTTAAAAGCTAATGAACCATCACTTCTTCTAAAGACAGACACATCTACATTTGTAAATATACAATTATATCCCATATTACATAATTGACTAACAGATAGCAGATTATATCGAAGGGACTCAACTAAAAATACATTAGAGATAGAGTGCTCATTTGAAATTGCAATCTTGCCTAAACCTTTCACCTTGCCTTGATTCCCATCACCGAATATAATTGAATCTTGGGAATCCTTGTTCTTGACGTAGGAGGTAAACATCTTCTTCTCCCCCGTCATGTGGTTTGTGCATCCGCTGTCGATAATCCAGCTTGAACCCCCGGATGCATAAACCTGCAAGGCAAATTTAGGCTTGGGACTTAGGTACCCAACTCTTGTTGGGTCCTACGAGGTTAGTCATAATTGTCTTAGGGACCCAAATGCAAGTTTTATCACCCTTGCATTTTGCCCCTAATTTCCTTGCAACTATCTTCCTATCCTTTCTACAAATAGCAAAGGAAGCATTTAAAGCATGATATATTGTAGAAGGACCATCCATAACTTTCCTAGAAGCATGAACAATATTCTTTCTAGGCACATGATGAACATATCTCCTATACATATCTCTATCATGCATATAAGAAGAACTAGAAGCAAACATAGCATGTGAATCATAAGCATGTGAATCATAACTTCTATAGTCATTTCTAGCATGTCTCTTATTATGATACATAATAGCATGGTTCTTTTTAGTACTACTTGCCATAGGAGCCTTCCCTTTCTCCTTGGCGGGGATGGGAACGTTATGGCTTGTTAAGTTCTTGGCTTCCCTCTTGAAGCCAAGTCCATCCTTAATTGAGGGGTGTCTACCAATCGTGTAGGCATCCCTCGCAAATTTTAGCTTATCAAATTCACTCTTGCTAGTCTTAAGTTGAGCATTAAGACTAGCCAATTCATCATTAAGTTTGGAAATTGAAACTAGGTGTTCACTACAGGCATCAATGTCAAAATCTTTACACCTATTACAAGTTGCAACAATTTCTACACAAGATGTTGATTTACTAGCTATTTCTAACTTAGCATTCAAATCATCATTAATGCTCCTTAAGTTAGAAATTGTCTCATGGCAAGAAGATAATTCACAAGAAAGCATTTCATTTCTTTTAACTTCTAGAGCATGAGATTTTTGTGCTTCTACAAATTTGTCATGTTCTTCATACAACAAATCCTCTTGCTTTTCTAAAAGCCTATTCTTATCATTCAAGGCATCAATCAATTCATTAATTTTATCTACCTTGGTTCTTTCTAGGCCCTTAAATAAACATGAATAATCTATTTCATCCTCATCACTAGATTCGTCCTCACTTGAAGAAGCATAAGTAGAGTTTCGAGTACATACCTTCTTCTCCCTTGCCATAAGGCATGTGTGACGCTCGTTGGGGAAGAGGGATGACTTGTTGAAGGCGGTGGCGGCGAGTCCTTCATTGTCGGAGTCGGAAGAGGAGCAATCTGAATCCCACTTCTTGCCTAGATGCGCCTCACCCTTTGCCTTCTTATAGTTCTTCTTCTTCTCCCTCTTGTTCCCTTGATCCTGATCACTATCATTGTCGGGACAGTTAGCAATAAAATGACCAAGCTTACCACATTTGAAGCATGAGCATTTCCCCTTTGTCTTGGTCTTGCTTGGCTGCCCCTTGCGACCTTTTAGTGCCGTCTTGAATCTCTTGATGATGAGAGCCATCTCTTCATCATTAAGTCCGGCTGCCTGAATTTGTGCCACCTTGCTAGGTATCGTCTCCTTGCTTCTTGTTGCCTTGAGAGCAAGAGGTTGAGGCTCATTGATTGGACCATTCAATGCGTCGTCCACGTATCTTGCTTCCTTGATCATCATTCGCCCGCTCACGAACTTTCCAAGTATCTCCTCGGGCGTCATCTTGGTGTACCTAGGATTCTCACGAATATTGTTTACAAGATGAGGATCAAGGACAGTAAAAGACCTTAGCATTAGGCGGACGACGTCGTGGTCCGTCCATCGCGTGCTTCCATAGCTTCTTATCTTGTTGACAAGGTTCTTGAGCCGGTTGTACGTTTGGGTTGGCTCTTCTCCCCTTATCATAGCGAATCTCCCGAGTTCGCCCTCCACCAACTCCATCTTGGTGAGCATTGTGACGTCATTCCCCTCATGAGAGATCTTGAGGGTGTCCCAAATTTGCTTGGCGTTATCCAAGCCGCTCACTTTGTGGTATTCATCCCTGCACAATGAAGCTAGAAGAAAAGTAGTAGCTTGTGCATTTTTATGAATTTGCTCATTAATGAACATGGGACTATCCGTACTATCAAAGTGCATTGCACTCTCTACAATCTCCCATATACTAGGATGGAGAGAGAACAAGTGACTATGCATTTTGTGACTCCAAAATCCGTAGTCCTCTCCGTCAAAATGAGGAGGTTTATCAAGTGGAATAGATAATAAATGAGCATTTGTACTTTGAGGAATACGAGAGTAATCAAAAGAAAAGTTCGAATTGACCGTTTTCTTTTTCTCGTAGTCGTCGTCATCCTTTTAGGAAGAGGAAGATTTGTCGCTATCGTAGTAGACGATCTCCTTGATGCGCCTTGTCTTCTTCTTCTTCCCGTCTTTGCGCTTGTGGCTCGAGCCTGAGTCGGTAGGCTTGTCATCCTTCGGCTCGTTGAAGATAGACTCCTTCTCGTTGTTGTTGACCACCATCCTCTTTCCCTTAGGATCCATCTCTTCGGGCGATTAGTCCCTTCTTGAAGAAAACGACTCCGATACCAATTGAGAGCACCTAGAGGGGGGTGAATAGGTGATCCTGTAAAACTTAAAACTTAAGCCACAAAACTTGGTTAAGTGTTATCACAATAATCACCAAGTGGCTGGAGAGGAGTCTCAACAAAACACAGTAACCACAAAGATATCAATCACAGAGATGACACAGTGGTTTATCCCGTGGTTCGGCCAAGACCAACGCTTGCCTACTCCACGTTGTGGCGTCCCAACGGACGAGGGTTGCAATCAACCCCTCTCAAGCGGTCCAAAGACCCACTTGAATACCACGGTGTTTTGCTTTGCTTTTCTTAATCCCGTTTGCAAGGAATCTCCACAACTTGGAGTCTCTCGCCCTTACACTTGAAGTTCACAAAGAAGCACGGAGCAAGGAGGGATTAGCAACTCACACAAGACACAAAGATCACAGCAAATACGCACACACAGAACCCAGACTTAAGCTCAAATGGCTAGCACACTAGAACGGAGCTCAAATCACTAGAATGTCGAACAAGTGCGCAAGAATGATGTGTGAGTGATCAATAGTGCTCAAGGGATACTTGGTGTTCTCCTCCATGTGCCTAGGGGTCCCTTTTATAGCCCCAAGGCAGCTAGGAGCCGTTGAGAGCAATCTGGGAAGGCAATTCTTGCCTTCTGTCGTCTGGCGCACCGGACAGTCCGGTGCACACCGGACAGTGTCCGGTGCCCGATTTCTTTCCTTTTACGGCGAAGCCGACCGTTGGCAGCCAGAGAGCCGTTGGCGTACCGGACATGTCCGGTGCACACCGGACAGTCCGGTGCCCCCTTCTAGCCGTTGGCTCGGCCACGTGTCCCGCGCAGATCGCGCGGCCGACCGTTGGCTCACCGGACAGTCCGGTGCACACCGGACAGTCCAGTGAATTATAGTTGTATGTCGCCGGTGAATTCCCGAGAGCGGCCAGTTCGCTCGAGCCAGCCTGGCGCACCGGACACTGTCCGGTGCACCACCGGACAGTCCGGTGCCCCCAGACTGAGCAGACTTAGGCTGAACAAGGCCATCTCATTTCCAATTCGATTTTTCCTGTTTCCAGCACTTAGACACAATACATTAGTCTTTAAAACAATGTACTAAGTCTGAGAAACATACCTTTATCCTTGATTTGTACTTTGTCCACCATTTTACACTTAGGCACTTGTGTTGGACACTAAATCACCAAAATACTTAGATATGGCCCAAGGGCACATTTCCCTTTCAGTCGCTTCCGGGTGTAGGAGCTTGAACGGCTGGTGCAGGCGGTACCGAGGTTGATGACCTAGCTGCGATGGCCAGTGACTCTGCCAACGGGGTGGGCGTCGACAGAAGTTCCTCTGAGCTGTCTTCCAGGATGACTCCATGCTCCACTCGAATGCGAGGGAGGTCCACTGGAACTTTCTCTACTACCACTGGGTAGACAGGGATTTGTCGTGGCGGAGGGGCATAACTGGTGTTGACTCGGGTAGTTTAGAGAGTACGAACCATCTGCAAGAGAAATGTCAACTCAGTTGAAATTTTAAAGAGGTAAGGCTAATAAAATATATTTATAGGACTGAAATTAGCAAGTTTTGAACAAACTAGGCTTTCCATTTCTAACTAGTCTAACGGCCTAGGGTCAGCATAGCTTTGATACCACTTCTGTCACACCCGGTTCTAGGGGGCATAGCCGGGTGCATCGCATATGTGTGCCAAGATCCATTTTCACACATATGTTGACGTCACAAGTGTAATATATCAAAAGACAATGCAATAAAGGCCTAAAGAGAGTAGAGTACTTTATTACATCATTTGAATCATTGTATCTTTAACAAGTATCAACATCAAAGTAAGCCAATCTTTTCTAAAATTGCTGCAACCCCTCGGGCACCGGCGAAGGCGCAAAAATCCCCACGGACGCTAAGAATTTCTTCAAAAGCTTCAGCTTCTTCGCCGATCCATTCAATGATTCCTTCAGGATCGCCTCTAATAAATTTTTGCTCCGATGAGTATGCACCCACCTTTGCAAAACAATGTTTCAATTTCTTAGCACAATCCAAGGATTTCTCATAGTATCTCTCATTCGATTCATGAAGCTCATCCACATTCTTTTGTAATCTTGAACTAGTCCATTCGCTTATTTCTTGTTTCGCTTTCGCCACTTCAAAATCCTCATTCTTTTCGGCAAGCTTTTTCTTTAAGTTTTCAACTTCAGTTTTATGAGCTTCGAACTGTGCAACAAGTTTGGCTTCGCTAACCTTTACTCTGTCTACCAAGGAAAGCAAAATTTTATCCTTTTCTAGGGCTTCTTTCCTCAGTCTGATAACCTCTGACCGAAGGTTCCTAAGGGCTATTTGGCAGCTTTCGTTCAGCATTCTTTTGTGCCCTTAAAGCATTGTTCAAGATTAAGCCCTACAAAAAAGAAGGGGGGTCATCACAATGGTAAAATATACAAAAATAATCTGTTTATAAGTCAAGACATCTTTACCTTCAGACTGTTATAAGCGAGGCTGTCTGCAAGGTCATCCTTCGACATTGTAGAGAGGCCAAGCTCGAGCTTCGGAAACCCTATGTTCCTTGCCATCTCCCGGCAAACAGGTATCTCCTTGTTGTCCGGAAGGCAATACAGAAAGTCATCTTCATCAGTGCCATTATACACCAAGGATCCTTTTGGGTATTTCAAATCCCTGACATATTGCTTGGCTTTGGCAATCTGCTCTTCCGACAACTGTTTCCCCGAAGCATGTCGTATAATAAAATCTAGCTCTTCAGAAGATGCTTCAGGGGCAGGAGATTTAACCTTCTTGGGTGCACCTTCTTTTTCCAAGTTCAGAGCGACATCCGAAGGTCCCTGTTCAGTTTCAACAGACCCTATTTCTGCGGGAACTGAGGGCCTAACTTCAGCTTCAACACGAGTTGTAACAACTTTGGCAGCCTCCTTTATATTTTTCTCGCCCATGTTGGGCACTTCTGCAGAGGTAGGAGTTGGTACCCTTGTCGACTCCAGGACAGCATCTAGTACACTGGCCATTCTCCTCCTCTTTGGAGTTACTGCAGGAATTTTTGATACCTCTACCGATTTCCTCAATTCTGGTTCTTCGGCCATTTTGTCTTAGCTTCGGCAGGACGCATCGGCACATCGGCTATTTCGGCTTCTGTGTTCTGCTGCTGTCTTTAGAATGAGCTCTTTGGCTGATCCCGCTGTGGCTTCAGCAGGAGCGGGGAACTTTGGCCTAACAGCGGAAGAAGGCCCCTCCGCAAGCTTCGGCACCCTGGCCGTTTCAATGTACCTGGGTCGGTGTGTCAAAACCTTAATCTTTTTACCCTTCAGCGTAGCAGAGATGGCCGAAGCAGCAGCTTTTCTTTTCTTACCCTGCTTTCGCAAGGGATAACAATAGTCTGGGTATACAAAACCAATTACATCAAAAACTCTGTTCAATCTTCTATTGCCTCGCCCTCCGAAGGCTAATGTCATAGCCTCATATTCGGCCCTTGGTTAGGCCCCAAGCAATTTGTCACTAGTTGCCTCAACACAATTCAGCTAGTCATCGTTCGGCTCATCAAATTGGTCTCTATATCTAAAGGTGTATTTCAAATAAACCAAGCCGCCTTGACTGGACCCGGCAGCAGCTTCCTTCGGCATCTCCCAGTCACTAACAAGAGGCCACACTCTATAAGCAATATGCTCTTTGTCACACTAGGTTTTGGAAGGTAAACCGAATGCAAACCATGTACGTGCCAGGATCGGAACTCACGTACACAACGATTACATAATTGGACATCATCACACAATGCTTGAATTAAATAGCGGAAAGGTACTTAGTTACATCAAGATGTTTGAGACATCCACAGAGTCCAATACATATCTATAGTGTTCAACATTAAATAAAAGTGTGGAGTAACGAAACGTAGAATGTAAGCCTACATAGGCAGCTGACTGGGGGTTTGCCACTAAAGTAAACTAGAACTCTCGTAGTCCTGGAACTCCTCAAAGTCCTCCATGTTACCAGCTTCACCTCCTGAGCACTGAGAACAGTGGGGACAACCTAGGGTGGGGTGGTTTGTAAAGCAAGGGTGAGTACACATCAACGTACTCAGCAAATGTCCCGGTTGGCTAAAGTGGACTAGTTGTATGTGGAGTTAAAGTTAAGCAGTTGCTTTTAGTTGGTCAAGTTTTATTACTATAAGTATAGCCAAATTTTAGTAATAACCCAGTTATTACCTAGAGGCACTCCCTCCAAGAGGAAATACCAGAGATCAGAATTATAATCATCATGGCTAATTATCATCATAAAAGTAACCAAAGTTCTTCTAATCGAACAAGATCCCAAGGCTGCTCATAACCGTGAGCACGACAGATATACCAGTTTCTAACACTCTGTAGAGGTTGCACACTTTACCCACAAGCCATGATTCCCATTCTGCCCAGGGTTCTAGCCTCCCCATTGATCACTACCAAGGTGACCTAGCAGGGTCTCACTAAAGATTTCCCAGAGGACATAGCCGCCCGTTAGGTTTCTTCAGTTTGATAAACACAGTACATCTCCTCATAGGAAGGGTGACTAACAAAACCAAATCAAAGAACCTCTGCAACCAACCTTGACAGAGCAAGTACTGTGCCTGGACCCCATTGATGGCCCTACGGCGAAGCCAACTACTCCTCTGGTTCCACTAATTAATCAGCTAAGGGCGTCCCATTCCACCCTCATGGTTGCACTGTTATCCCGGGATGTCACTCCCCAAACAGGTCCTTACGGAGAGGTACTCAGGAAACCGCCTGAGCCCCCTAAAGAATCATAAGAACCTCATCAGGATAACATCATTGTATCATAAAAGATCACATCATGTTCATTGATTAAGTTAAAGCAATAGCATAAGCTAACCATGATTAATCCAAATGGTAGGGTTAATACAGACTAGTCAATCCTTAGGTTTTCAATAAAGTAATGCGGGACAGTGACTTATAAAGTAAAGTAGGACATGATAGATCTGAGGACACTTGCCTTCACCAGGTTGTTGCTCAGAGGGATCTTCGACAACACACTCAGGAACCATGAGCTGCTCGTTGTCTAAGTAAAGCGAGCATACATTCAATACATTTGGAAAGTAAAAATCAACATCACATCACACATGTACAAACACTGGCACACAACTCAAAAAGGTATAGTATTAAGTACAGGGGAATGAGTTCAAGTTATAAAATGGACTAATCCTAAGTGGGGAATTGATTATTCTCTAAGTGTTGAAACATAACCTAAAAAGGATAGATTAATAATTAAACAAAGAAAATATTACATTATAAGATGAACTACTATTATTTAGGAATTTGATTATCCTTTAAACATTATCCATAATTACATATCTAATTCTATTTATCACATTAGGGTCTAAAGTTTAAACAAAAAATGAATCCATGAAATGCATTACACTAATCTCACAAAATTTAAATATATTTTAACTCCTAGGATTCTCCTTTTATTTATTTCATTAAATAAATAAATCAACATATACTTTAATTTTATATTCTAAGTGTAAAAATTAAAGTATACAGATTACAATTGGTCATATTTTATTTGGACAGAGAATAATCTTGTGAACATTTTGCAATTTGAACCACTAAATTTGGAGTTTATATGAAAAAGATATGAAATAAACAAGTTTTGAAGTTTGAAATATGAAATTAGGGCTAAATCTATGATTAAATAAAAGTCCAGGGGGGCTATTCTAAAGAAACCAGGGACCTATGCGCTAAAACCGAGGACGGCGAGTTGATTTCCTAAAACTAGGGGGTCTCTTAAGCCAAACAACCACGCGAAGGGGTACGGGGTAACCTCAGCCGTCGGATCAGACATCAATGGCCCAGATTAGATCACGAGGGTGCACGCCGGCGCGGGCGCGCGGGCGCGGCTGACAAGCGGGGCCAAGGCGCTAGTGAGCCATGGTGGGCTGACCGGCCGGGCCCAGGTGCAGAGACGTGGGTGAGCGGGAGAGAGGAGAGATAGTTGGATCTGGATCGGAGGGCTACGATCAGATCCGCTCGGGTTGAGTCTAAACCGCCCGATCTCGGGTGGACGACCGAGATCTAAAAGCAGGGGGCAGACTTGGGCGCGGTGGCGCCGCTCGGTCCCGTGGCGAGAGTTTCCCGGAGACGAGCAGACCAGCCACGACGGGGCTTTGGTGGCTTAGGGAAAGGGCCAGACACGTTCAACAGCGGCAGAACTGGCTTGGGGCGCCAGAGAGCGCAGACCATGGTGAAAAAGGTTCCAAAGCGGCGCAACTAACTTCAGCGAGCAATTGCGCGGGCTCTAGTGCGGTACTTGGCGAATTAAGGGCATGAGAAGGTTTCTCACCTCGAGTGCGAACTCCGGGACGCTTGGAGAACGGCGGGGGTGCGGTGGAGCCTCGGGTCAACGGCGGCGGGGCTCCGACTGCGCAAGAACTGCTCCGTTGAGTGTGGACCAGGTGCAGCAGGGAGGGAGAGGGCACACCGAAGGGTGTCTCGAGTAGCTGACGGCTAGGCGAAGCTCACCGTGGCACTAGACGGGGCACGAGCGCAACGGTGGCCACGGAACTGGCAGTGGACGTCGGCGGGTGGCGGAGCTCTTGGTTCGTGTGGGTAGAGCGAGAGAGAGGGTGAGGGAGCTGGGCAAAGGGCGTATATGGGAGAGGAGAGGTGGGCAAGCAAGGCGCGAGGCTCAAAAGGGGGGCGTGGGGGCTCGGACATGGCCAGGGAACGCGTGATCGTGGGCACATCCACGGCGGGGAGATCGTGGGCGAGAGGTTAGAGACAGCTGACAGGTGGGGATGGCGGGACAGAGAGAGGGGAGTGGGTGCGCGCGGGAGAACTAGCGCCGACAGGTCTGGCCCACATGACACAGAGAGAGAGAGGGAGAGAGGCGCGATCGGGTTGGCGCCGACAGGCGGGACCCGCCTGTCAGGTAGAGGGGGCGCGCGGGGGCTTGGCTAAATGGGCCGGCCTAGGCTGAACTGGCTTTTTCTATTTTCCTGGAATTTCTATTGCCTTTTCTATTTATTTTCTCTAGGGTTTTCAATTCAAATTCAATTCAAGTTTCAAATTCAAACCAAATCAAATATGTGCAATAATTCAAAGAATATTTAGGCTCAATATGATGCAACATTCCATGACTCATATCTTTTGGGCAAAATAAAATAAATAATCCCTCACTAATGCAACTAACTCTAATTAAAAGAGAAAGAGAGAGAGAGAAAACTAGAGAGAGAAACTAGAGTGAGATAGAGAAGAGTAACACATGAATTTGGGTGATCATTAGAAAGAAATTTTATACCCCCAAATTCATGGTGTTACAGACCTATCCCCTTAAAAGAATCTCGCCCTCGAGATTCGGGGCTGGCTAGCAAAGAGTTCAGGGTACTTGGCTCTCAGATCATCTTCTCTTTCTCAGGTTGCTTCTTCTTCTGACTGATGGCCCCATTTGACTTTGCACATCCTGATGGTATTCCTCCGAGTGACCTGATCTGATGTCTCTAGAATCTGTGTTGGCTTCTCAATATAAGTCAGATCTTCTTGAACTTCAAGGTCTTCCGTTGGCAACTGCTCTTCTAGCACTCTCAAGCATTTCTTCAACTGAGACACATGAAACACATCATGCACTGCGGACAGGTTCTCTGGTAAGTTGAGTTGATAAGCCACTTCTCCATGTCTTGCCTGAATCTGGTACAGGCTGATATAGCGAGGGGCTAGCTTGCCTTTGACTCCAAACCTTTTGGTTCCTCTGATGGGTGACACTTTCAAGTGGACATAGTCTCCCTCTTCGAAACTGAGTTCCCTTCTTCTGGTGTCAGCATAGCTTCGCTGTCTAGACTGCGCTGCCTTCAGATTTTCCCGGACCATCCTGATATTCTCTTCAGCTTCAAGTAAAATCTTGGACCGAATACCTGTCTTTCGCCGGGTTGGTCCCAATGCAATGGAGTTCTGTAATTCCTCCCATAGAGCACTTCGAATGGTGACATCTTTAGACTGGCTTGATAGTTGTTTTTGTAGGAGAATTCTGCATACGGTAGCCTCTTATCCCAACCTAACTGGTCTTGCAAAGCATAAGCTCTCAACATATCCTCAAGAATCTGGTTGGTTCTCTCAGTCTGGCCATCTGTCTGCGGGTGGTAGGCTGAGCTGAACTTCAAGTGAGTACCCAAAGCTTCATGTAGCTGCTACCAAAAATGAGAGGTAAACAGGGTGCCTCTATCCGATATTATTTTCTTTGGAATACCATGCAAGCACACAACCCGAGACATGTATAACTCTGTCCACACTGCACTGTTATAGGTGGTCTTGACTGGTATGAAATGGGTTATCTTTATCAAACGGTCCACTACTACCCAGATGGAGTCATAACCACCTCGAGTGCGGGGCAGACCAATTATAAAGTCCATCCCAATCTCATCCCATTTCCACTCCGGAATCTGCAATGGCTGCAACAATCCCACGAGTCTCTAATGTTCTGCCTTGATCCTCTGACAACTGTCGCATCTGGCCACATACTCTGCTATCTTTCTTTTCATTCCGTACCACCAGAATCTCTTCTTCAAGTCTTGGTACATCTTCTCGCTACTAGGGTGTATAGAATACGCTGTCTCATGAGCTTCCTTGAGAATTAGTTCCCGAATCGATGTGATGTCGGGAACACACAACCTATCTTTGAACCATACCACTCCTTCTGCATCTTCACGGAAATATGGACCTTTTTCCCATCGATGATTAGCTACCGGATCTCGTTGATCTTCTCATCATCCTTCTAACCTTTCCTGGTGTCTTGCTCCAGAGTGGGCTCTAGCTCAATTGCCACTCCTTGAGTGTTGTTCAGAAATCCAAGACTCAATCTGTCGAATTCCTTTGCTAGCTCGAACGACATCGAGTGAGTGGCCAACATGTTGACTTGACTCTTCCTGCTAAGAGCATCTGCAACCACATTTGCTTTGCTTGTGTGATAATTAATCTCCAGCTCATAGTCTTTGATCAATTCCAGCCATCTTCGCTGCCTCATGTTTAACTCTGACTGAGTGAATATGTACTTGAGGCTCTTGTGGTCCGTGTAGATATCAAACTTCTGCCCATAAAGATAATGTCTCAAGGTCTTCAATGCATGAACTACTACTGCTAGCTCCGAATCATGAGTGGGGTAATTCTTCTCATGAACTTTCAATTGTTGAGACGAGTATGCCACTACTCTCCCTTCCTGCATTAACACACACCCTAGTCTGGTGTACGAAGCATCATAATATACTGAGAATGACTTGTGAACATCTGGCAGAACCAACACCGGTGCTGTTGTCAACTTCTGCTTCAACATCTCAAATGATTCTTGGCACGCTGGGGTCCACTTGAAATCAACCTTCTTTGCTAGCAGGGCTGTCATTGGTCTGGCAATCTTGGAGAAACCTTCAATGAAACACCGATAATAACCGGCCATTCCAATGAAACTCTTGATTCCTCGGACATCTTTTGGTGCTTTCCAGTCTAGAATCGCTGCTACCTTCTTTGGATCCACAACTAGTCCATCTTGGTTTATAATATGACCCAAGAATAGAACTTCGCTGATCTAGAACTCACACTTGCTAAGCTTGGCATACAACTGGCAATCCCGTAGCCTCTGAAGTACCTTCCTCAAATGTTCCTCAAGCTCTTGCTCATTCTGGGAATATACGAGAATATCATTAATGAACACCACTACAAATTTGTCGAGGTAGTCCATGAACACACTGTTCATCAGGTACATAAAGTAAGCTGGCGCATTTGTCAATTCGAATGACATAACCATGAACTCATATAGTCCATACTTGGTGATGAATGTTGTCTTTGGTATATCTGCTGGTCAGATTCTGAGCTGATGGTAACCTGACCTCAGATCTATCTTTGAGAACACACTGGCTCCTCTCAACTGATCAAATAAATCTTCAATTCTGGGTAGCGGGTACTTATTCTTGATAGTGACTTCATTCAAGGCTCTGTAATCAATGCACATCCTCTTCGTGCCATCCTTCTTCTCCACAAATAATACTGGGGCTACCCAAGGTGAAGTACTTGGTCTGATGTAGCCTTTCTCTAACAACTCATCAATTTGCTTCTTGAGTTCCCCCAACTCTGGTCCGGACACTCGATAAGCTCTCTTGGAAATAGGGGCGGTGCCTGGGATAAGCTCTATGGCAAATTCAACTTTCCTTTCAGGTGGCATGCCTGGTAACTCCTCAAGGAATACATCGGGGAATTCTGACACAATCCTAATTGCCTCTATCGGATTGGACTCCTTGTCATCTACTGATAAATGGTGACAGGCTCCTTCTAGTTTAGGTAAGTACAGCTTGGTTACTACTTCCTTTCCTGATGGGGACACCAACTTAACTGTTCTCTTGTCACAACTGACAGTGGCTTGATTTTTTTGTAGCCAATTCATCCCTAGGATGACATCTAACCCTTGAGTTCCCATGACTACTAGTCTAGCGGGGAAGTCTATCCCCCTTATTTCAATCCTTAGATTCGGACAAATCCTATCGGACTGAACTTTTCCCCCAACTGAATTAACTCTTAAAGTGGGATCATTGGTTCTATGGGGATGTTATGTGATTCTACCCAAGATGCAGAAACAAAAGAATGTGTGACACCAGTATCAAATAGTACTTTTGCTGGGTAGGATTCGACTGGAAACATACCTACTGCCATGTCCTGAGCATCCTGGATTGCTTCGGACTCCATGTGGTTCACCTTTCCATGGTTGTAGGCCTGACCACAGACTCCTGGTGCTTGCTGTGGTGCTCCTTGTTTGGCTGGGGCATTGACTGCTGGCGGCTGCTGGGCTGCTTTCTTTGGACAGTTCTTCGCCTAGTGATTTTGTTCTCCACAGTAGAAGCATGCACGACCTCCTACTTGAGCTGGGGCTACTTGGCCTTTCTGGTTGGTTGCTGGGGCAGGAGGACGAGCTGCCTGGTTCTTCTGACGCTGCTACTGATTTCCTTTCGGCTGAGTGTTCTGAGAGTACTGCTACTGTTGTTGCTGAGGAAACTGCCTCTGGTACTAGTGCTGGTGCTGACGCGGATGCTGGTGAACTTGCTTGAATTGTTGGGGCGAGTTGCCTGAGTAGCGGGGACGACTGTTACTCCCGGCCTGAGGTCCACCAATCTTGCGCTTCCTATCCTCCATCTCCCAACCTTCCTTTTAGTCATGATTGCTCTGTCTATCAAATGCTGGAAGGTGGCGAAAGTGTGGTTCATGAGCTGGTAATGGAGGGGATCAACCAATCCTCTTAGAAAGCGGTACTGTCGCTTGGCATCATTGTTGACGTCTTCTGGGCATAACGTGACAGCTGCAAAAATTTATCCCTGTACTCACTGATGGACAGGGGACCTTGCTTTAGGCCGACAAACTCCTCCTTCCTCACAATCATCAGTCCTTTGGGCACATGATAGCGACGGAAGTTGTCCCTAAACGCCTCCCAAGTAATGGCTTCAGGGTTGGCATGGGTGGCGAGGTAAGACTCCCACCAAGACTGGGCTGCTCCCATCAGCTGTCGGGGACCATACAACACCTTCTCACGATCGTTGCACTAGGCAGTGTGCAACTCACGCTCTACAGTACGCAACCAATCTTCCACGTCCATGGGATCAGCAGAGTGGGCAAAAACAGGGGGATGGCCCCTCATGAACTCTGCCCACTTATCTCTGGGCACTTGAAGCATCTGGACCTGCACTGGAGGCTATGGTGGGGGTGGCTGCTGCTGCACTTGTTGCATCGCTGCTAATGTCTGACCAATTGCCTGAACTGCCTAAGTTTGCATCAAGAACATCTGCTCAATGGTCATCGGGGGTGGCGGTGGCAAATGCTGCTGCGGAGCTGCCTCCTCCTGGGGTGCCTGCTGCTCTTGCTGAGCACGCCTCGCACCTCTGTGCCTTTTCTCAGACATTTGTAGAAACCATACACATATCAGATCTGACTCTGCAGTCTTTCAGCATAAGAAAAGATATATGGAAATCTTCAAAGCACTGAACAATTGATCATCTTCACTGACAGCTTCTCAGATAAATAGGAAAGTGGAAATAAATGGATTACCCAACTAAATAACTGACTTTATTTATAACTACACCAAGTTGCAGGGGATACCCACACCTTGGTGACAATCATTACAAAGATCCAACTTCATTACATGACCATCATAACAAGCATCTAACATAAGATAAGCAAATTAACCCTAACTAGACTGACTGGACTAAGACACTGAACTAAGCATTATTACAGACTCAGACTCTATCGATCTAGAGATCCAAATCTATCCGGGTCCTGCAGTCTGGGGGACCATAGTCGAAGCGACCACGGGGCGGTGAACGGTAAGGGTGCTGAATCCCGACAGGGGCGGGAGAACCACCATCAAGATAGTGGCGTGCCGCGCATTCAACACGCAATTTCGCAACCTCTGCCCGAACGTTGCCCAACTCATCAAGGGCGTGGTCCAACTCTGTGTTGAGCACGAGGCCAGGTTGACCATGCTGCTCAACCTGTGAATTCCCTCACCAACTGGCAAGACAATCACACCTCCAGCACTGCCAGTCGAACGGCGAGGGTAGTACTTCAGGTCAAGGCCGTCAGCTACCCCGCTGAACAATGAGCAATACTGAGAAAGTGCCCGTCGTGCTGCATCGTGCATGGCTGCCTCGGTTGTGTCCCTCTTAGTGATAGAATAGTGCTCTGAGAAGGCCTCTGCACCCCAGAGATCATCGTCCGGATGGTGCAGCAAGCAAGTAGCCTCCCACTGGTCCGAGTATAACCCGCGACGATGCTGGTAGACTACACAACGGTACTCGATAGACCAAGTGTGTCGGTTGAAGGCCCGACGCAACAGGGTATCGAGAGCGTCGTGGAAGTGACACCCGTGAGCAGCGTCACGAGTGATGGGTCTCGCGATCCACCCCTCTGGCTCTGGCTCCTCCAAGCGCTCCGTGCCGTAGCTCGAACTGCCACCAGCGTCGTCATCGTCCCTGTCTCCATCGGGGTCTCCTCCAGCAGCCGGGATGCCCTGTGGTGGTGCAGGGGGCATCTCTGGCTGAGGTGCAGGGGAAAGAGGCCTAACAGACTCCACCTCCCGCTGAGGCGAGGGGGAAGAGTCCTGCTGCTCCTGCTCCTGCTCCTGGCATCGGCACTCCTGCTCCTCGTGCAGGCGACGATGCAGTCTCTCTAGGTGACTAGACTGACCTAACACCGTGCGACGCAGGGGATTCTTCGCCAGGCGAGAAGGCAAAAAGGGGATCACAGACTTACATGCAGTGCACCTGATACGGGCCATCTACAAAAGACATCGTAAGCACAAGAGTAAGAGTGGAACTATGAGACCAGAAAGTAAACAAAAAGAGAAGTGAGACAAAACTTTTGAGATAAGTAAATAACATAGAGTTGGTCAAGATAACCAACTTTTGAAAAGACACTAAGGTCAAGGTAAGAGTAGGGGTCTATAGTCCTTAGGGCGACCATTCTAGTCTAGGTTAGCGGTCCTATAGTCAACAAGGCTTTGATACCACTTATGTCACACCCAGGTTTGGAAGTAGACCGAATGTGAACCATGTACGTGCCAGGATTAAAACTCACGTACACAGCGATTACATAATTGGACATCATCATACAATGCTTGAATTAAATAGCGGAAAGGTACTTAGTTACATCAAGATGTCTGAGACATCCACAGAGTCTAATACATATCTATAGTGTTCAACATTAAATCAAAGTGCGGAGTAACGAAACATAGAATGTAAGCCTACAAAGGCCGCTGACTGGGGGTTTGCCACTAAAGTAAACTAGAACTCGTCGTAGTCCAGGAACTCCTAAAAGTCCTCCATGTTACCAGCTTCACCTCTTGAGCACTGAGAACAGTGGGGACAACCTGGGGTGGGGTGGTTTGTAAAGCAAGGGTGAGTACACATCAACATACTCAGCAAATGTCCCGTTTGGCTAAAGTGGACTAGCTGTATGTGGAGTTAAGGTTAAGCAGTTGCTTTTAGTTGGTCAAGTTTTATTACTATAAGTATAGCCAAATTTTAGTAATAACCCAGTTATTACCCAGAGGCACTCCCTCCAAGAGGAAATACCAGAGATCAGAATTATAATAATCATGGCTAATTATCATCATAAAAGTAACCAAAGTTCTTCTAATCGAAGAGGATCCCAAGCTGCTCATAACCGTGAGCACGGCTGATATACCAGTTTCTAACACTCTGTAGAGGTTGCACACTTTACCCATAAACCGTGATTCCCATTCTGCCCGGGGTTCTAGCCTCCCCATTGATCACTACCAAGGTGACCTAGCAGGGTCTCACTATGTAGCCTTTACAAAGATTTCCCAGAGGACATAGCCGCCCGTTAGGTTTCTTCAGTTTGATAAACACAGTACATCTCCCCAAAGGAAGGGTGACTAACAAAACCAAATCAAAGAACCTCTGCAACCAACCTCGGCAGAGCATGTACTGTGCCCGGACCCGATTGACGACCCTACGGCGAAGCCAACTACTCCTCTGGTTCCTCTAATTAATTAGCTAAGGGCGTCCCATTCCACCCTCATGGTTGCACTGTTATCCCGTGTTGTCACTCCCCGAACAAGTCCTTACGGAGAGGTACTCAGGAAACAGCCTGAGCCTCCTAAAGAATCATAAGAACCTCATCGGGATAACATCATCATATCATAAAAGATCACATCATGTTCATTGGTTAAGTTAAAGCAATAGTGTTGGGACTATGCTTCGTCGCCGAAGGTCTGGTAGGAAGAAACGGCTTCGGGTGAAGCTGTCCGCATGTGATGACCGAAGGTTCCTCTTCATGAAGCTTCGGAATTACAAACCGACATAAAAGTAGAGTGACCTTTTAGTCCATAAATGTTTGAGTCGCTGTTGTAATCCCTTATGAGGGGCATAATTGTAATTCCTCACAGGCTGTGTCCCGTGTCTATAAATAGTGAACGACATTCCTTTACTGTTCACGCATTCCTGTAATAGTGATCGCACCATTCGGGAATCAACCTTTTGCCAAGGCAGAGGTATTACTGTATCCAATGCTTAAATATATTAAATAGATATAATATTAAAGTAATGTTGTTCGTTTATAATTTATTCACCTTTGACGCTTCATATTTTATATTACTTTATTCAATCCATTAGAATTCAATTACGAAGATTTAACCTTCGTAATCATATTGTCTTTAACCTTCGTCCAAAGTTCATTAATCCTTAAAGGAATAATGCTTAGCTGGACGAAGGGCATTAACATTTAACATTTTATGTTGCCTTGTTCTTGATTCATAGCATTTGAGAACAAGTCCCCAACATTGGCGCCCACCTCCGGTCAACTCACTTCCACTTTTTGAGCTGATGGCTTCGATTAACGATCAAGTTGGAGCTGCTCCGGCCCCGAAGCTGGTGCTCCCGATAACAGGTGGTTCGTGCTCAGAACCAGCCAACAAAAAGCAGAAGAAAGAGGCGCAGAGAAGGGTACAACATGTTGGAGTGCAGGGACCCTTCATCAAGTCAAGATGGTCCCACATTCCAATCACCTTCTCCCAAGAGGACCTTCAGCTCAAGGATTTTCCTCATAACGATGCTATGGTTATTTCTTGTGTTGTCAAAGGGTTTCTGGTCCACAATGTTTTGGTTGATACAGGCAGTGCAGCTGATATTATATTTGCTAAGGCCTTCAGACAAATGCAAGAGCCAGAAGATAAGATTCATGATGCTACGCACCCTCTCTGTGGCTTCGGAGGAAGACAGATTGTAGCACTGGGCAAAATCACCATGCCAGTGACCTTCGGATTCATCAACAACACCAGAACAGAGCAAGTTGTGTTTGACATTGTTGACATGGAATACCCTTACAATGCAATTATTGGTCGTGGCACCCTCAATGCTTTCGAAGCAATTCTTCATCCTGCTTACCTTTGCATGAAGATACCTTCGGATCAAGGACCCATTGCTATTCATGGAAGTCAGGAAGCTGCCAGAAGGGCCGAGGGAAACTGGACTGACTCAAAAGCAATCCATAATATAGATGGAGCCGAAGCTTGTGAACAGTACAAATTCAGAAGGGAGAAAGCAGCTTCGGCAGATCAGCCGAAGCCCATGCTCTTATGTGAGGACATAGCAGAGCAGAAGGTGCTGTTGAGCTCCCAATTATCCGAAGAACAGGAGAAAACCTTGATAAGGTTTTTGTTCACCAACAAAGATGTTTTTGCATGGTCAGCCAATGATCTTTGCGGAGTTAACATGGATGTTATTGAACACTCGCTCAATGTTGACCCATCCTTTAGACCCAGAAAGCAGAGGCTTCGGAAAATGTCTGAAGACAAGGCCGAAGGAGCTCGGAACGAAGTCAAAAGACTCCTCAGTGCAGGAGTTATCAGAGAAGTAAAGTACCCAGAATGGCTAGCTAACACTGTTATGGTAAAAAAGGCCAATGGCAAATGGCGAATGTGTATCAACTTTACGGATCTCAACAAGGCCTGTCCGAAGGACGAATTCCCATTGCCAAGGATAGACTCCTTAGTTGATGCAGCAGCTTCGTCAGAGCTTATGAGTCTTCTAGATTGTTATTCAGGCTATCATGAAATTTGGATGAAGAAGGAGGATGAGCCGAAGACCAGTTTCATAACCCCCAGTGGAACATATTGTTACCTTCGGATGCCCGAGGGGCTCAAGAACGCTGGAGGAAGTTTCAGCCGAATGACTGCGAAGGTTCTTCAGTCTCAGATAGGCAGAAATGTGCTAACTTATGTTGATGATATCATTGTAAAAAGCACGAAACAAGAAAATCACATTGCTGATTTGCAGGAGACCTTTGCCAGTTTTAGACAAGCTGGTCTGAAGCTGAATCCAGAAAAATGTGTCTTTGGAGTAAAGAAGGGGAAATTTCTTGGATGTTTGGTTTCAACAAAGGGAATTGAAGCTAATCCAAGTAAAATTGAAGCTATACTTCGAATGGAGCCACCAAATACAAAAAAGGGGGCCCAAAGACTGACGGGGAGGCTGGCATCTCTCAATAGATTCATATCCAGATCAGCAGAGAGAAATTTACCATTCTTCGAAGTGCTGAAATCAGCCGAAGTCTTTCAATGGGGACCAAGCCAACAAAAAGCCTTCGAGGAACTGAAGCAATATTTGATAGATTTAACAACATTAACTCCACCAACACCAGGGGCTCCTTTGTTATTATATGTGGCAGCTTCGCACTCAGCGGTAAGTGCAGCACTTGTCCAGGAGAAGCTTGATGGCCAAGTCAAGAAGCAGGTCCCAGTATATTTTGTATCTGAGGTTCTTAGTTTATCGAAGAAAAACTATACAGAATTGGAGAAGGTGTTATATGCTGTTTTGATGGCATCCAGGAAGCTTCGGCATTACTTTCAAGCATACAATATTGTTGTTCCTTCTTCGCAACCGTTGAAGGATATTATGAGAAATAGAGAAGCTACTGGACGGATTGGAAAATGGGCTGCAGAGCTCAATGAATTTTGCATTGATTATGTGCATAGATCTTCGATCCAGTCTCAAGCGTTGGCAGATTTCATTGCTGACTGGACGCCAGGGGCTCAGGATGAAGAAACAAATAAAGATGCCGAAGTATGGATAGTGTTTTGCGATGGGTCTTGGGGAACCTTCGGAGCAGGAGCAGCCACTGTGTTGGTCTCACCATCCAAAGTTAAAACTTGTTATGCGGCAAGACTCGATTTTAGTTGTACAAACAATATTACTAAGTATGAAGCCCTGCTTTTGGGCCTTCGGAAATTAAAAGCAATGGGAATCAGAAGGGCCATTCTTAAAACTGATTCCCAGGTTGTTTCGGGTCATATCGACAAGAGTTGTAAGGCTAAAGATCCGAAGCTTGAAAAATATCTAGACACGGTCCGAAGGATTGAAGCTTCCTTCGAAGGATTTTCTGTCAAAAATATCCCTCGAGGACAAAATGAGCATGCTAATTTGCTAGCTAAGTCAGCAGCACAGGGGCTGCCCTTACCTTCGGATGTGTTCTTCGAAACAATAAAAGCACCTTCAGTGGAACTTCTTGAAAGAGCAGTCCTCAATATATCTCCTGTTTATAGTGAAGACTGGAGAACTGAGATCATCTCTTACCTTCAGGGTAACTTCCTTTCAGATGACGAAACTTATAACAGGAGGATAGAGGCAAGAGCTCGTCCATATGTCATGATAGAAGGGGAGTTGTACAAGCATGGAGTTTGTGCTCCATTACTCAAGTGTTTATCTAGAGCCGAAGGCATAGAATTGATGAAAGAAATACATGCAGGCCTGTGTGGATCTCACATTGGGTCTAGGCCGTTACTTGGAAAAGTTTTCCGTCAAGGGTTTTATTGGCCGAAGGCAGCTTCGGATGCAGCGGAATTAGTTCAAAAGTGCGAAGGTTGTCAGAAATGTGCAAGAGATCAAAAACAACCTTCGTCTCTAACTCAGCTGATACAACCCATCTGGCCATTGCAAAGGTGGGGCCTTGACTTGTTAGGTCCGTTACCACCGGCCCAAGGAAACTTAAGATATGTTGTAGTGGCTGTGGAATATTTTTCTAAATGGATTGAGGCAAAGCCTTTAGCCACAATAACTTCGGCCACCATTCAAAAGTTTTTCTGGCAGAATATTGTTTGTCGTTTCGGAGTACCAAAGGCCATCACTGTAGATAATGGAACACAATTCGACTCCAAAGCTTTCAGAGAATTCTGTGATCAAATTGGCACGAAGATCCATTTTGCATCAGTCAGGCATCAGGAGTCAAATGGACTTGTTGAAAGAGCCAATGGCATCATAATGACAGGAATAATGAAGTTAATCTTCAATCAACCCAGGGGAAAGTGGCCAGATCAATTAATCAAAGTGGTATGGAGCCACAACACAACAACATCAAGGTCAACAGGCTTTACTCCATTCAAATTATTGTTTGGTGACGAAGCAATAACTCCGGAGGAAGCTAAAACTGGATCAATAAGAGTAGTAGCTTCGGCAGAATCAGATTCTGAAGCTGATCATTCTGTGGAAAAAGATGCTATAGAAGGGATCAGGCTTCAAGCTGTGGAGAATATCAATAAATATCAAGCCGAAACAATCAAATGGCGTGATAGAAAGGTTCGGCTAAAGAATATTGAGCCAGGACATTTGGTGCTTCGGAGAGTGGCTAACACAGATACAGTGGGCAAGTTGCAGTTGAAATGGGAGGGACCTTTTTTGGTAGTATCTTCGTCAAGACCCGGTTCATACAGATTGAAGGATATGGACGGCAACGACATTCCTAGATCTTGGAATGCGGATGAGCTTCGGCGATATTATGTATAACTCGATGTAATTTTTTATATTTTTTATTTTTCTTTCATGGCACCCTTTTCCTTTCTGAAGGGGGAGAAAGGTTTTTAATGGAGCCATCACATGTAATTTCCTTTTTTAGCTCTATAAGAGCAAAATCCCCCAAAGATGTAAATGTAAAAACTGAGAACGCACCATCGAGTGCCGAAAAGAAACAGGGAAGAAGCTCGAAAGCCGTCCCTAAGGGGATGCGGAGCACGACGAAGCTACTAAAGAAGTCGCTCCAAAGGGAGCGCAGTGTAAGTTTTCTGCTCAAAAGTCGTTCCAAAGGGAATGCAGAGCTTACAGCGAAAAGTCAACGCTGATACCGCCGAAAGTAAAAGGCGAAGAAGCTCCTAAGGGAGGCTTACAGCGAAAAGTCAACGCTGATTCCGCTGAAGTAAAAGGCGAAGAAGCTCCTAAGGGAGGCTTACAGCGAAAAGTCAGCGCTGATATGTGATTGTTTCTAAGGAAATAACGGTTGTGATTATGGCTTCGGATATGTGTTTGGACATTCATTTGCACACCACATTACATCATAACATTTGCATTCATAAACATTCATCCAGGCATATGTAGGATAACCATCGTCATAGCATAAGTGGTTGCTTCGGCAAAAAGGAAAAAACTGTCTTTTGTACTTCGTTGTGTACGAAAAGAAGAGCTTCGGCAAAAAGAAAAAGCTGTTTTTTATGCTTCGCTGTGTACGAAAAGAAGGGAAGGTGTTTTTTCGCCTTCGTCTCAAAAAGATAATTTCGTCCACATCAAAGCACCTCATACATTAATGGAAGGGTAAGAGCATATTACAAGGTATGAACAAAGTTCATTAAGAACTGTTTAGCCATATTTACAAAAGTTATTTCAAAAGTTTCTTGAGTTTTTCTACAGTCTACTCCTACTGATCTTCATGGGGCCTCAGCTTTGGCGTCGTACTCTAAGCATCGGTCTCGGCTTCGTCATCCTACATGAATTAAGTTGTTGAGAGTCAAAACCAAGTTTGAAGGAAAAGGTAAGCACAAGGTATGATTTCTTACTGGTTCAAGATGACTCCGAGCTTCGTCTCCAGCCTTTTCTCGCCCGCCTTTTGTCCATATCATCTTTACAAATCTATTAGAAATGCTTCGGGCGAGGTCAGGAATATCATCTAAAATTGATGGTGATAGAGTGAAATTGGGCCTATTAACAATTTTTCCATGGTCGCAGCCAGCTTTCAGAAAAGCTGCAGCAGTGCCCCGAAAAGCTACCCAGGCACAGAAGTCACCGTGCCCGGCTATAACTTCGTCAAGCTCATCAATTTCACCCTCAATATGTTCGAAGGTTTTTGGTAAATCTTCAGTTGACGGGGTGAACTTCCCACTGCTAGCCCCGACTGAGTGGAAGATTTTTCTCAGTCGTTGAATGCATTTATTGCTAAACTCCAAACATTTGTCTTGAAGGCTTGCCAATAATTTTTTCAAATCTGAATTTTGTTGGACTTCGGCTTCAAGTTTCGCATTAAGTTCTTGCTTTTCTTGTTCAAACTGTTCAGATTGGCAGAGAAGCTTCCTATTCAATTCTGCTATTTTAGCTTCAGCTTCTGCCAATAAGCCTTCAGTTGTCTGAAGCTCGAAGTTTTTCTTTTCAATAGTATCTGATTGCTCTTTTAATTTGCTCTCTAAATTTTCAATTATAACCTCGTGTTTTTTGTCTTCCAGATCTTGTTGCATTTTCAAAGCTTTACTCAACAGCATACTCTGCACATAAACAACCTTCGTTAGAAATGTCTTCGTTATTAAAAACAATAAAAGTCAAGGGAAAAGTAGTTCACCTTGAAATTGGAATAAAATAAACTACCAACGATATGTTGTCGTCGGTAGCGGCTAATATCCGTTTCTAGCTTCGGAAAACCGATACTCTTTGATAGAGTACCGATAATCTTAGCTCCAGTTTGATCCCGGATACAGTCTAATTTTTCATCGTCAATACCCCCGAAGAGGAGTGCTCCTGGTTTATATCCGCAAGATTTGGCATATTCTTTAAGCTCTTCTATTTCGGTTTTTGACAGTTCTTGTCCAACTAAATTTTGAAACATGAAGGCTTCGTCCTCTGAAGTTTCGGCAGAGATTTCCTTTTCTTTCCCAGACACTGCGGCCATGGTCTCCTCGGCGGCAGTCGTAGCTTCTTCTGTGGCCATGTTTAGCAGTATTTTGTCGATATGTTCGATTGTGGTTTCCAAGTTCAAATCTTCGGTTGAGGTAGCTTCGGTAGCCGCGATCTCCGAAGGTGCGACTTCAATATTTGTTATTTCCTCAACCGCTGGTATCTTCCGAGCTGAGGCTCTCGGTGGTGTCTTGTCAATGACTTCTGTCACTGCGATGATTCTTTGTCTCTTTGTTTTAGTTGTTTCCTTCGTTTTTTCGGGCTCCTTTTCCTTCTGAAAAAACTTCGTCAGTTGAGGCCCTAATGGACTTAGCTTCACAGGCAGGGATTCAGTCATTACCTTCAAAATCTCTTCCACGTCAGTGGCAGAGCGTGATGCGGGAGTCTCTTCTTCGTCGGATATTTTTCGCTTCGGAGATGATACTTTTCTCTTCTTCGGAATTTTCTTCTCTTTTGGTGGTTCTTTCTCATCTTCATTTAAAGCTTCGGCTACCCTTTTTCTTTTCCGGCCTTCGACACCTTTATTCAGTTGTTCGTAATCAGGGTATTCAAAACCCAAGGCGTCCAGCACTCGATTCAGTCTTCGCTTCGGACGGGTACCGAAGGCCGCAGTCATCAACTGATCTTCTTTTTTGGAGTAATTACCGAGTATTTCATTGCACATTATTTCAATTGTGTCCAGCCACTCTTGGCAAGGTGTTTTAAAGTATTTCTTAAACTTGTAATAGTAAGGTAACCGCACAAGTTCCCCTTCTTTCTTCTCCCCCTCTAGCTTCGGCATTTCCCATTCTTTTAAAGTAGGAAAAACCCTGAAGGCCAGGAACTCTTGAACCAGGTCTCTTGTGTTGATATGCTCTGAAATAATTTTAAACTCAGCCAGTGCAGCCCAAGTGGGACCTTCTAATGACATTTGGCATCGCGATCTTGTTTCTCCGAAGATCAATTCAAGAGGGCTTTGTACCAGCTTCTCTTTGTCTTCGTCAACTTTCACATAAAACCATTCCGACTTCCAGCCTGCCGGCCATTTGCTTCGGTAGCTGATTACAGGAAATTTTGTGGTTTTCCGATAAGCAAAATTATAGCAACCAAAGTTATCATGCAATCCATCTTTTCTAGCCTTCGTTTGGTAGTGCAGCTCATGAACTCGACAAAAGCTATCGGCAAACGGCTCCACCGCTTGGCTTCGGAGGGCCCAGATATAAACACTAAGCCTAACGATAGCGTTAGGAGTCAGCTAATGAAAGTAGATCCCAAACTTCTTCAATACATCTGCAATAATCCCATGGAGGGGGAATCTCAACCCAGCCTTTAGAAAGCTCTTGAAAATGACTATTTCATCCTTCTCCGGCTTCGGGGTAGTTTCTTCCCCCCCGAAGCGAAGTAGCTTCTTCTGACTCTCACTGAAATAACCCGACTTCACCATCTTGGAGAGATCAGCCTTAGAGACAGTTGACTTTCCGAAGTCCAAGTGGCTGGGCTTACTGGGCATGGCAATATGATAATCATCTTCGGAATCAGTTTCCTCAATGTCTCCTTCTTCCGCTTCGGCAGTTGCCTGTTCTGTTTCAGCAGTGGGGATTTCTTCCGAGATTACCAGTCCGGATCGTTGCATCGCTTCGGAGATGGGAACAGTCTCCGATCCTTCAGCTTCGCCTCCCTCACGCTCAACCCTAGCGGTAGAGCGCACTCTAGCCATTTAATTCTGGATTTTTTGGGAATTAAATACTTTTCTTCCGAAGTTTTTCTTCTTCTGACGAAGTAGGCTTCAAGCTGGAGCTTCGTTTGGTTTCGAGAGTCAAGCTTCGGCTATGGTTAAAAATTTTGGCAGCAAAACAGTGCAAATAGCAATGAATGCTGTGGTAACTTCACACCTACCCGTCTGTTTATATAGTGATGCAGGTAAGAAGGTGAATCGCCAGGATTTTTACACCAGGCGAACAGCTGCTTGCACCCGCTGCGCGGTGGACCACAGAGACCAAATAGTAACTCTGCAAGGTGGTACCGTTACGCGCTCGGAAACTGAATCGTTTCTCGACAACGAGCTCAGGGAAGGTGTTTTTTGGACCTTCGGCTTCCCGAAGCCTAAGATACTTTTTTCACGGATCAAGCTCGTTACAAAAAATGATCTAGCACCGTGAAGGGGCTACTGTTGGGACTATGCTTCGTAGCCGAAGGTCTGGTAGGAAGAAACGGCTTCGGCTGAAGCTGTCCGCATGTGATGACCGAAGGTTCCTCTTCATTAAGCTTCGGAATTACAAACCGACATAAAAGTAGAGTGACCTTTTAGTCCATAAATGTTTGAGTCGCTGTTGTAATCCCTTATGAGGGGCATAATTGTAATCCCTCACAGGCTGTGTCCCGTGTCTATAAATAGTGAACGGCATTCCTTTACTGTTCACGCATTCCTGTAATAGTGATCGCATCATTCGGGAATTAACCTTTTGCCAAGGCAGAGGTATTACTATATCCAATGCTTAAATATATTAAATAGATATAATATTAAAGTAATGTTGTTCGTTTATAATTTATTCACCTTTGACGCTTCATATTTTATATTACTTTATTCAATCCATTAGAATTCAATTACGAAGATTTAACCTTCGTAATCATATTGTCTTTAACCTTCGTCCAAAGTTCATTAATCCTTAAGGGAATAATGCTTCGCTGGACGAAGGGCATTAACATTTAACATTTTATGTTGCCTTGTTTTTGATTCATAGCATTTGAGAACAAGTCCCCAACAAATAGCATAAGCTAAACAAGATTAACCCAAAAAGGTAAACAAGGGTAGGGTAAATACAGACTAGTCAATCCTTAGGTTTCCAATAAAGTAATGCAGGACAGTGAATTATAAAGTAAAGTAGGACATGATAGATCTGAGGACACTTGCCTTCACCAGGTTGTTGCTCAGAGGGATCTTCGCAACACACTCAGGAACCATGAGCTGCTCGTTGTCTATGTAACGCGAGCATACATTCAATACATTTGGAAAGTAAAAATGAACATCACATCACACATGTACAAACATTGGCACACAACTCAAAAAAGCTATTGTATTAAGTACAGGGGAATGAGGTCAAGTTATAAAATGGAGTAATCCTAAGTGGGGAATTGATTATTCTCTAAGTGTTGAAACATAACCTAAAAGGATAGAGTAATAATTAAACAAAGAAAAGATTACATTATAAGATGAACTACTCTTATTTAGGAATTTGATTATCCTTTAAACATTATCCATAATTACATTTCTAATTCTATTTATCACATTAGGGTCTAAAGGTTAAACCAAAAAAGAATCCATGAAATGTATTACACTAATCTCACAAAATTTAAATATATTTTAACTCCTAGGATTCTCCTTTTATTTATTTCATTAAATAAATAAATCAACATATACTTTAATTCTATATTCTAAGTGTAAAAATTAAAGTATATAGATTACAGTTGATCATATTTTATTTGGATAGAGAATAATCTTGTGAACATTTTGCAATTTAAACCACTAAATTTGGAGTTCATATGAAAAAATATGAAATAAACAAGTTTTGAAAAGTATGAAATATGAAATTAGGGATAAATCCGTGATTAAATAAAAGTCCAGGGGGCTATTCTAAAGAAACTAGGGACCTATGCGCTAAAACCGAGGACGGCTGGTTGATTTCCTAAAACCAGGGGGTCTCTTAAGCAAAACAACCCCGCGAAGGGGTACGGGGTAACCTAAGCCATCAGATCAGACATCAACAGCCCAGATTAGATCACGTGGGCGCGCAGGCGCGGCTGACAAGCGGGGCCAGGGTGGGGCAGAGACACGGGTGAGGGGGAGAGAGGAGAGACAGTTGGATCTGGATCGGAGCGCTACGATCAGATCCGCTCGGGTTGAGTCTAAACCGCCCGATCTCGGGTGGACGACCGAGATCTAACAGCATGGGGGCGGACTTGGGCGCGATGGCGCCGCTCGGTCCCTCGGTGGGAGTTCGCTGGAGACGAGCAGACCGGCCACGGCGGGGCTCTGGTGGCTTAGGTATAGGGCCAGACACGTTCAGCACGTCACGGCGAACACAACCGTGGGCGCGGAACCAGCATGGGGGCGCCAGAGAGCGCAGACCGCGGTGAAAAAGGTTCCGCAGCGGCGCAACTAACTCCGGTGAGCAATTGCGCGGGCTTAGGTGCGGTACTTGGTGAATTAAGGGCATGGGAAGGTTACTCACCTCGAGTGCAAACTCCGAGACGCCTGGAGAACGGCGGGGGCGCGGTGGAGCCTTGGGTCGACGGTGGCGGGGCTCCGACTGCGCAAGAACTGCTCCGGTGAATGTGGACCGGGCGCAGCAGGGAGGGAGAGAGCACACCGAAGGGTGTCCCGAGTAGCTGACGACAAGGCGAAGCTCACTATGGCACTAGACGGGGCACAGGCGCAACAGCGGCCGCAGAACAGGCGGTAGACATCAGCGGGCGGTGGCGGAGCTCTCGGTTCGCGTGAGCAGAGCGAGAGAGAGGGTGAGGGAGCAGGGCAGAGGGCGCAAATGGGAGAGGGGAGGTGGGCAAGCAGGGCGCGGGGGCTCGGACGTGGCCGGGGAACGCGTGGTCGTGGGCGCGTCCACGGCGGGGAGATCGTGGGCAAGAGGTTAGAGACGACTGACAGGTGGGGACGACGAGACAGAGAGAGGCGAGCGGGAGAACTAGCGCCGACAGGTCTGGCCCACGTGACAGAGAGAGAGGCACGATCGGGTTGGCGCCGACAGGCGGGACCCGCCTGTCAGGCAGAGGGGGCACACGGGCGCGCGCGGGGGCTGGGCTAAATGGGCTGGCCTGGGCTGAAATGGCTTTTTCTATTTTCCTGGAATTTCTATTGCCTTTTCTATTTATTTTCTCTAGGGTTTTCAATTCAAATTCAATTCAAGTTTCAAATTCAAACCAAATCAAATATGTGCAACAATTCAAAGAATATTTAGGCTCAATATGATGCAACATTCCATGACTCATATGTTTTGGGCAAAATAAAATAAATAATCCCTCACTAATGCAACTAACTCTAATTAAAAGAGAAAGCGAGAGAGAAAACTAGAGAGAGAGAAACTAGAGTGAGATAGGGAAGAGTAACACATGAATTTGGGTGATCGTTAGAAAGAAATTTTATACCCCAAATTCAGGGTGTTACACTCTTGGACTAAGTCTCTTGTGCCAATAAAAGTGCATACACTATTAAAAGCCTTCTGGCATGCTTCAATTTCATTTCCAAGAGCAGTGGCTAGCCTTCTGATGCCAAAGCGGGACCAAAAAGGGCGTTGGATGATCCCCTTTATATCTTCTCTTTCAACTAAGTTGTTTTTTACATAAAACCACTCTTCCATCCAGGCTCCTGGCCACCTTTTCTGAAACATCGGGACTGGATAGCTCACATCATAGCGAGGCACGAAGCCGTAACAACCAAAATTATTATGATATTGCTCTTTGCTAGTAGCCTTCGTCTCATAGGACAGCTCATGCATGTTACAGAAGCATTTTGCACTCAGCTCTAGTCCATGGCTCCTCATGGCCCAAATGAAAATCCCCATTCTGATGATACCTTCGGGGGTAATCTGATGAAGGTAAAGCTCAAAAGTCATCAGAACTTCAAGTAAAAATTTACTCAAGAGAAACTGAAGCCCTGCCTTCATGAAGCTCCTGTAGACAACAACTTCGTCTACTTCGGGCATAGGGGCAATGCTATCTCCTCCAGCCCTCACAATAGAAATATCACAGAAATATCTCCCTTTCATAGCATCAATCTGACTTTGCTTGATGGTTGATTTTCCGAAGATGGTATGACTCGGCCGCCAGGGCCGATCTGTGGCATCTTCGTTTCTACTTTCCAAATCAAAACTTTCACTATTGCTGGAATCGTCAGATAACCCATCCAACATTTCATTGGTGATTTTCTCTATGTTTGTTTTCTCCATAGCTTCATAAAACCTAGCCAATGCAGGGTCAACAACCTTCTTCTCTTCAGCCATTTAATCAACGATTGTACAAATATCGAAGCTTACAATTTAATCAAAACTTGGGAGAGCAAGAAAATTCAGAATGACAAAAATAGCGCAAGCAGTTGAAATGGCACATCAAATGCTATCAATGCGAGTCCCTATTTATATGTGTCACACCCGGTTTTGGAAGGTAAACCGAATGCGAACCATGAACGTGCTAGGGATCAGAACTCACATACACAGCGATTACATAATTGGACATCATCACACAATGCTTGAATTAAATAGTGGAAAGGTACTTAGTTACATCAAGATGTCTGAGACATCCACAGAGTCTATTACATAATCATAGTGTTTAACAATAACATCAAAGTGCGGAGTATCGAAACGCAGAATGTAAGCCTTCACATGCAGCTGACTGGGGGTTTTCCACTAAGATAAACTAGAACTCATCGTATTCCTGGAACTCCTCGAAGTCATCCATGTTGCCTGCTTCACCTCCTGAGCACTAAGAATAATGGGGACAACCTGGGGTGGGGTGGTTTGTAAAGCAAGGGTGAGTACACTTCAACGTACTCAGCAAATGTCCCATTTGGCTAAAGTGGACTAGCTATTTGTGGAGTTTAAAGTTAAGCAGTTGCTTTATTTAGTCAAGTTTTATTACTATAAGTAGAGCCAAGTTTTAGTAATAACCCAGTTATTACCTAGAGGCACTCCCTCCAAGAGGAAATACCAGAGATCAGGATTATATTCACCATTGTTAATCATCATAATAAAAGTAACCATTGTTCTTCTAATCGAAGAGGATCCCAAGGCTGCTCTTAACTATGAGCACGGCTGATATACCAGTTTCTAACAATCTGCAGAGGTTGCACACTTTACCCACAAGCCATGATTTCCATTCTGCCTGGGGTTCTAGCCTCCCCATTGATCACTACCAAGGTGACCTAGTAGGGTCTCACTACGTAGCCTTTACAAAGATTTCCCAAAGGTCATAGCCGCCCGTTAGGTATCTCCAGTTTCACAAACACAGTACATCTCCCCAAAGGAAGGGTGACTGAAAGTCGCCTAGAGGGGGGGGGTGAATAGGGCGAAACTGAAATTTATAAATATAAACACAACTACAAGCCGGGTTAGAGTTAGAAATAAAGAAACGAGTCCGCTAGAGAGGGTGCAAAACAAATCGCAAGCAAATAAAGAGTGTGACACGCGGATTTGTTTTACCGAGGTTCGGTTCTTGCAAACCTACTCCCCGTTGAGGAGGCCACAAAGGCCGGGTCTCTTTCAACCCTTCCCTCTCTCAAACGATCCCTCGGATCGAGTGAGCTTTCTCTTCTCAATCAGTTGGAACACAAAGTTCCCACAAGGACCACCACAAGTTTGGTGTCTCTTGCCTCAATTACAAGTGAGTTTGATCGCAATGAAAGAATCAAGAAAGAAGAAAGCAATCCAAGTGCAAGAGCTCGAAAGAACACAAGCAAATCTCTCTCTCTAGTCACTAGGGTGTTGTGTGGAATTTGGAGAGGATTTGATCTCTTTGATGTGTCTAGAATTGAATGCTAGAGCTCTTGTAGTAGTTGGGAAGTGGAAAACTTGGATGCAATGAATGGTGGGGTGGTTGGGGTATTTATAGCCCCAACCACCAAAAGTGGCCGTTGGGAGGCTGTCTGTTCGATGGCGCACCGGACAGTCCGGTGCACACCGGACATGTCCGGTGCCCCCGCCACGTCATCACTGCCGTTGGATTCTAACCGTTGAAGCTTCTGACTTGTGGGCCCGCTTGGGTGTCCGGTGCACACCGAACATGTACTGTTCCTTGTCCGGTGTGCCAGTATGGGCGCGCCTGACTTCTGCGTGCGCTGCGCGCGCATTTAATGCGCCGCAGGTAGCCGTTGGCGCCGACTAGCCGTTGCTCCGGAGTTGCACCGGACAGTCCGGTGAATTTTAGCGGACTAGCCGTTGGAGTTTCCCGAAGCTGGCGAGTTCCTGAGGCCGCTCTTCCTTGGCGCACCGGACACTGTCCGGTGTACACCGGACACTGTCCGGTGTACACCGGACAGTCCGGTGAATTATAGCGCGAGTGCCTCTGGAAATTCCCGAAGGTGGCGAGTTGAGTTGGAGTCCTCTGGTGCACCGGACACTGTCCGGTGGTGCACCGGACACTGTCCGGTGTACACCGGACAGTCTGGTGCTCCCAGACCAGGGGGCCTTCGGTTGCCACTTTGCTCCTTTGTTGAATCCAAAACTTGGTCTTTTTATTGGCTGAGTGTGAACCTTTTACACCTGTATAATCTATACACTTGGGCAAACTAGTTAGTCCAATTATTTGTGTTGGGCAATTCAACCACCAAAATTAATTAGGGACTAGGTGTAAGCCTAATTCCCTTTCAATCTCCCCCTTTTTGGTGATTGATGCCAACACAAACCAAAGCAAATATAGAAGTGCATAATTGAACAAGTTTGCATAATGTAAGTGTAAAGGTTGCTTGGAATTGAGCCAATGTAAATACTTACAAGATATGCATGGATTGTTTCTTTCTTATATAACATTTTGGACCACGTTTGCACCACATGTTTTGTTTTTGCAAATTCTTTTATAAATCCATTTCAAAGATCTTTTGCAAATAGTCAAAGGTACATGAATAAGATTTTGCAAAGCATTTTCAAGATTTGAAATTTTCTCCCCCTATTTCAAATGCTTTTCCTTTGACTAAACAAAACTCCCCCTAAATGAGATCCTCCTCTTAGTGTTCAAGAGGGTTTTGATATATCTTTTTGAAATACTACTTTCTCCCCCTTTTTAAACACAATAGGATACTAATTGATAAAATTCTTGGAAAACACGAAGTTTTTGAAATAGGTGGTGGTGCGGTCCTTTTGCTTTGGGCTCTTACTTTCTCCCCCTTTGACATGAATCGCCAAAAACGGAATCATTAGAGCCCTCGAAGTACTATCTTCCCCTTTGGTCATAAATAAATGAGTTAAGATTATACCAAAGACGAAGTCCTTTTACTCTCTCCCCCAAAGATGGAGAGTGGCTTGGAGCGACGACGAATGATGAGTTACGGAGTGGAAGCCTTTGTCTTTGCCGAAGACTCCAATTCCCTTTCAATACACCTATGACTTGGTTTGAAATAGACTTGAAAAACACATTAGTCATAGCATATGAAAAAGACATGATCAAAGGTATATAGAAGAGCAATGTGTGCAATCTAGCAAAAGAAATTGTGTGAATCAAGAATATTGAGCTCATGCCTAAGTTTGTTAAAAGATTGTTCATCAAGAGGCTTGGTAAAGATATCGGCTAATTGATCTTTAGTATTAATGTAAGAAATCTCGATATCTCCCTTTTGTTGGTGATCCCTAAGAAAATGATACCGAATGGCTATGTGCTTAGTGCGGCTATGCTCGACGGGATTGTCGGCCATTTTGATTGCACTCTCGTTATCACATAGCAAAGGGACTTTGGTTAATTTGTAACCGTAGTCCCGCAGGGTTTGCCTCATCCAAAGCAATTGCGCGCAACAGTGACCTGCGGCAATATACTCAGCTTCGGCGGTGGAAAGAGCGACCGAATTTTGCTTCTTTGAAGCCCAAGACACCAAGGATCTTCCCAAGAACTGGCAAGTCCCCGATGTGCTCTTCCTATTGATTTTGCACCCCGCCCAATCGGCATCCGAATAACCAATTAAATCAAATGTGGATCCCCTAGGATACCAAAGCCCAAACTTAGGAGTATAAGCCAAATATCTCAAGATTCGTTTTACGGCCATAAGGTGAGCTTCCTTAGGGTCGGCTTGGAATCTTGCACACATGCATACGGAAAGCATAATATCCGGTCGAGATGCACAAAGATAAAGTAATGAACCTATCATCGACCGGTATACCTTTTGATCCACGGACTTACCTCCCGTGTCGAGGTCGAGATGCCCATTGGTTCCCATGGGTGTCTTGATGGGCTTGGCATCCTTCATCCCAAACTTGTTTAGAATGTCTTGAGTATACTTTGTTTGGCTAATGAAGGTGCCCTCTTGGAGTTGTTTGACTTGGAATCCTAGAAAATACTTCAACTCCCCCATCATTGACATCTCGAATTTCTGTGTCATGATCCTACTAAATTCCTCACAAGTAGATTCGTTAGTAGACCCAAATATGATGTCGTCAACATAAATTTGGCATACAAACAAATCATTTTCAAGAGTTTTAGTGAATAGAGTAGGATCGGCTTTACCAACTTTGAAGCCATTAGCAATAAGCAAATCTCTAAGGCATTCATACCATGCTCTTGGGGCTTGCTTGAGCCCATAAAGCGCCTTAGAGAGCTTATAGACATGGTTAGGATACTCACTGTCTTCAAAGCCGGGAGGTTGCTCAACATAGACCTCTTCCTTGATTGGTCCATTGAGGAAGGCACTTTTCACGTCCATTTGATAAAGCTTAAAGCCATGGTAAGTAGCATAGGCTAATAATATGCGAATTGACTCAAGCCTAGCTACGGGTGCATAGGTTTCACCGAAATCCAAACCTTCGACTTGGGAGTATCCCTTGGCCACAAGTCGAGCTTTGTTCCTTGTCACCACACCATGCTCATCTTGCTTGTTGCGGAAGACCCATTTGGTCCCTACAACATTTTGGTTAGGACGTGGAACTAAATGCCATACCTCATTCCTAGTGAAGTTGTTGAGCTCCTCTTGCATCGCCACCACCCAATCCGAATCTTGTAGTGCTTCCTCTACCCTGTGTGGCTCAATAGAGGAAACAAACGAGTAATGTTCACAAAAATGTGCAACACGAGATCTAGTGGTTACCCCCTTATGAATGTCGCCGAGGATGGTGTCGACGGGGTGATCTCGTTGGATTGCTTGGTGGACTCTTGGGTGTGGCGGTCTTTGTTTCTCTTCCTCCTTGTCTTCCTCATTTGCATCTCCCCCTTGATCATTGCCATTATCTTGAGGTGGCTCATTTGCTTGATCTTCTACTTCATCAACTTGAGCTTCATTCTCATTTTGAGTTGGTGGAGATGCTTGCGTGGAGGAGGAAGGTTGATCTTGTGCATTTGGAGGCTCTTCGGATTCCTTAGGACACACATCCCCAATGGACATGTTCCTTAGTGCGATGCATGGAGCCTCTTCTTCACCTATCTCATCAAGATCAACTTGCTCTACTTGAGAGCCGTTAGTCTCATCAAACACAACGTCACATGAGACTTCAACTAGTCCAGTGGACTTGTTAAAGACCCTATATGCCCTTGTGTTTGAGTCATAACCAAGGAAAAAGCCTTGTACAGTCTTAGGAGCAAATTTAGATTTTCTACCTCTTTTAACAAGAATAAAGCATTTGCTACCAAAGACTCTAAAATATGAAATGTTGGGCTTTTTACCGGTTAGGAGTTCATATGATGTCTTCTTGAGGATTCGGTGTAGATACAACCGGTTGATGGCGTAGCAAGCGGTGTTGACCGCCTCGGCCCAAAACCGATCCGAAGTCTTGTACTCATCAAGCATGGTCCTTGCCATGTCCAATAGAGTTCTATTCTTCCTCTCCACTACATCATTTTGCTGTGGCGTGTAGGGAGAAGAGAACTCATGCTTGATGCCCTCCTCCTCAAGGAAGCCTTCGATTTGAGAGTTCTTGAACTCCGTCCCGTTGTCGCTTCTTATTTTCTTGATCCTTAAGCCAAACTCATTTTGAGCCCGTCTCAAGAATCCCTTTAAGGTCTCTTGGGTTTGAGATTTTTCCTGTAAAAAGAATACCCAAGTGAAGCGAGAATAATCATCCACAATAACTAGACAGTACTTACTCCCGCCGATGCTTATGTAAGCAATCGGGCCGAATAGGTCCATGTGTAGGAGCTCCAGTGGCCTGTCGGTCGTCATTATGTTCTTATGTGGATGATGAGAGCCAACTTGCTTCCCTGCTTGGCATGCACTACAAATCCTGTCTTTCTCAAAATGAACATTTGTTAATCCTAAAATGTGTTCTCCCTTTAGAAGCTTGTGAAGATTCTTCATCCCAACATGGGCTAGTCGGCGATGCCAGAGCCAACCCATGTTAGTCTTAGCAATTAAGCAAGTGTCGAGTTCAGCTCTATCAAAATCTACCAAGTATAGCTGACCCTCTAACACTCCCTTAAATGCTATTGAATCATCACTTCTTCTAAAGACAGTGACACCAACATCAGTGAATAGACAGTTGTAGCCCATTTGACATAATTGAGATAAAGAAAGCAAGTTGTAATCTAAAGAATCAACAAGAAAAACATTGGAAATGGAATGGTCAGGAGATATAGCAATTTTACCCAAACCTTTGACCAAACCTTGATTTCCATCCCCGAATGTGATCGCTCTTTGGGGATCTTGGTTTTTCTCATATGAGGAGAACATCTTTTTCTCCCCAGTCATGTGGTTTGTGCACCCGCTGTCGAGTATCCAACTTGAGCCCCCGGATGCATAAACCTACAAAACAAGTTTAGTTCTTGACTTTAGGTACCCAAATGGTTTTGGGTCCTTTGGCATTAGACACAAGAACTTTGGGTACCCAAACACAAGTCTTTGACCCCTTGTGCTTGCCCCCAACATATTTGGCAACTACTTTGCCGGATTTGTTAGTTAAAACATAGGATGCATCAAAAGTCTTAAATGAAATGTCATGCTCATTTGATGCACTAGGAGTTTTCCTTTTAGGCAACTTAGCACGGGTTGGTTGCCTAGAGCTAGATGTCTTACCCTTATACAAAAATGCATGATTAGGGCCAGAGTGAGACTTCCTAGAATGAATTCTCCTAATTTTGTTCTCAGGATAGCCGACAGGGTACAAAATGTAACCCTCGTTGTCCTGAGGCATGGGAGCCTTGCCCTTTACAAAGTTAGACAATCTTTTAGGAGGGGCATTAAGTTTGACATTGTCTCCCCTTTGGAAGCCAATGCCATCCTTGATGCCCGGGCGTCTCCCATTATAGAGCATACTTCTAGCAAATTTAAACTTTTCATTTTCCAAGTTATGCTCGGCAATTTTAGCATCTAATTTTGCTATATGATCATTTTGTTGTTTAATTAAAGCCACATGATCATGAATAGCATCAATGTTAACATCTCTACATCTAGTGCAAATAGATACATGCTCAACGATAGATGTAGAGGGTTTGCAAGATTTTAATTCTACAACCTTAGCATGTAACATGTCATTCTTAGTTCTAAGGTCGGAAATAGTGGCATTGCAAACATCAAAATCTTTAGCCTTAGCAAGCAATTTTTCATTCTCAATTCTAAGGCTAGCAAGAGTAATGTTCAATTCTTCAATCCTAGCAAGCAAATCCTCATTATTATCTCTAGGGTTGGGAATTGAAACATTGCAAACATGAGAATCAACCTTAGCTAACAAATTAGCATTTTCATTTCTAAGGTTGTCTATTGTTTCATGGCAAGTGCTTAGCTCACTAGATAATTTTTGACATTTCTCAATTTCTAGAGCATAAGCATTTTTAACCTTAACATGCTTCTTGTTTTCTTTAATAAGGAAGTCCTCTTGGGTGTCCAAGAGATCATCCTTTTCATGGATGGCACTTATCAATTCATTAAGTTTTTCCTTTTGTTGCATGTTGAGGTTGGCAAAAAGGGTACGCAAATTATCCTCCTCATCACTAGCATTATCATCACTAGAAGATTCATATTTAGTGGAGGAGTTAGATTTAACCTTCTTCCGTTTGCCGTCCTTTGCCATGAGGCACTTGTGGCCGACGTTGGGGAAGAGGAGTCCCTTGGTGACGGCGATGTTGGCGGCGTCCTCGTCGTCGGAGGAGTCGCTTGAGCTTTCGTCGGAATCCCAATCCTGACAAACATGGGCATCGCCGCTCTTCTTTTTGTAGAACCTCTTCTTTTCTCTCCTCTTGCCCTTCTTGTCGTTATCCCTGTCACTGTCACTTGATAATGGACATTTTGCAATAAAGTGACCGGGCTTACCACACTTGTAGCAAACTTTCTTGGAGCGGGACTTGTAGTCTTTCCCTCTCCTTTGCTTGAGGATTTGGCGGAAGCTCTTGATGACGAGCGCCATTTCCTCATTGTCGAGCTTGGAGGCGTCTATTGGTTGTCGACTTGGTGTAGACTCCTCCTTCTTGTCCTCCGTCGCCTTGAATGCGACGGGTTGAGCTTCGGATGTGGAGGGATCATCAAGCTCGTTGATCTTCCTCGAGCCTTCGATCATGCACTCAAAACTTACAAAATGCCCGATTACTTCCTCGGGGGTCATTTTAGTATATCTAGGATTACCACGAATTAATTGAACTTGAGTAGGGTTAAGGAAAATAAGAGATCTTAGAATAACCTTAACCACTTCATGGTCATCCCACTTTACGCTCCCGAGGTTGCGCACTTGGTTCACCATGGTCTTGAGCCGGTTGTACATGTGTTGTGGCTCCTCTCCTTTGCGAAGCCGGAACCGACCGAGCTCCCCCTCGATCGTTTCCCGCTTGGTGATCTTGGTGAGCTCATCTCCCTCGTGCGCGGTTTTGAGCACATCCCAAACCTCCTTGGCGCTCTTCAACCCTTGCACTTTGTTATACTCCTCTCTGCTTAAAGAGGCGAGGAGTATCGTTGTCGCTTGAGAGTTGAAGTGCTCGATTTGGGCCACCTCATCCTCATCATAATCCTTATCCCCTATGGATGGTACCTGTGCACCAAACTCAATGACATCCCATATACTTTTGTGGAGTGAGGTTAGATGAAATCGCATTAAATCACTCCACCTAGCATAATCTTCACCATCAAAAGTTGGTGGTTTGCCTAATGGGACGGAAAGTAAAGGTGCATGTTTAGAAATTCGAGGGTAGTGTAGGGGGATCTTACTAAACTTCTTACGCTCTTGGCGTTTAGAAGTTACGGAGGGCGCATCGGAGTCGGAGGTCGATGTTGATGAAGTGTCGGTCTCGTAGTAGACCACTTTCCTCATCCTCTTTTGCTTATCTCCGCTTCGATGCGGCTTGTGGGAAGAAGATTTTTCCTTCTTCTCTTTGTGGTGAGAAGAAGATTTCTTCTCCTTTCCTTTGTTGGAGGAGCTCTTCTTCTTCTCCCTCCTCTTGGTGCGGGACTCTTCCGATGAAGTGCTCCCGTGACTTGTAGTGGGCTTTTCGCCGGTCTCCATCTCCTTCTTGGCGTGATCTCTCGACATCACTTCGAGCGGTTAGGCTCTAATGAAGCACCGGGCTCTGATACCAATTGAAAGTCGCCTAGAGGGGGGGTGAATAGGGCGAAACTGAAATTTATAAATATAAACACAACTACAAGCCGGGTTAGCGTTAGAAATAAAGAAACGAGTCCGCTAGAGAGGGTGCAAAACAAATCGCAAGCAAATAAAGAGTGTGACACGTGGATTTGTTTTACCGAGGTTCGGTTCTTGCAAACCTACTCCCCGTTGAGGAGGCCACAAAGGCCGGGTCTCTTTCAACCCTTCCCTCTCTCAAACGATCCCTCGGATCGAGTGAGCTTTCTCTTCTCAATCAGTTGGAACACAAAGTTCCCACAAGGACCACCACAAGTTTGGTGTCTCTTGCCTCAATTACAAGTGAGTTTGATCGCAATGAAAGAATCAAGAAAGAAGAAAGCAATCCAAGCGCAAGAGCTCGAAAGAACACAAGCAAATCTCTCTCTCTAGTCACTAGGGTGTTGTGTGGAATTTGGAGAGGATTTGATCTCTTTGATGTGTCTAGAATTGAATGCTAGAGCTCTTGTAGTAGTTGGGAAGTGGAAAACTTGGATGCAATGAATGGTGGGGTGGTTGGGGTATTTATAGCCCCAACGACCAAAAGTGGCCGTTGGGAGGCTGTCTGTTCGATGGCGCACCGGACAATCCGGTGCACACCGGACATGTCCGGTGCCCCCGCCACGTCATCACTGTCGTTGGATTCTGACCGTTGAAGCTTCTGACTTGTGGGCCCGCCTGGGTGTCCGGTGCACACCGGACATGTATTGTTCCTTGTCCGGTGTGCCAGTATGGGCGCGCCTGACTTCTGCGTGCGCTGCGCGTGCATTTAATGCGCCGCAGGTAGCCGTTGGCGCCGACTAGCCGTTGCTCCGGAGTTGCACCGGACAGTCCGGTGCACACCGGACATGTCCGGTGAATTTTAGCGGACTAGCCGTTGGAGTTTCCCGAAGCTGGCGAGTTCCTGAGGCCGCTCTTCCTTGGCGCACCGGACACTATCCGGTGTACACCGGACAGTCCGGTGAATTATAGCGCGAGTGCCTCTGGAAATTCCCGAAGGTGGCGAGTTCGAGTTGGAGTCCTCTGGTGCACCGGACACTGTCCGGTGGTGCACCGGACACTGTCCGGTGCTCCCAGACCAGGGGGCCTTCGGTTGCCACTTTGCTCCTTTGTTGAATCCAAAACTTGGTCTTTTTATTGGCTGAGTGTGAACCTTTTACACCTGTATAATCTATACACTTGGGCAAACTAGTTAGTCCAATTATTTGTGTTGGGCAATTCAACCACCAAAATTAATTAGGGACTAGGTGTAAGCCTAATTCCCTTTCAGTGACTAACAAAACCAAATCAAAGAACCTCTGCAACCAACCTCGGCAGAGCAAGTACTGTACCCGGACCCCATTGACGGCCCTACGACGAAGCCAACTACTCCTCTAGTTCCTCTAATTAATCAGCTAAGGGCGTCCCATTCCACCCTCATGGTTGCACCGGAGAGGCACTCAAGAAAGAGCCTGAGCCCCCTAAAGTAGTCACAAGAACCTCATTGGGATAACATCATCGTATCATAAAGGATCACATCATGTTCATTGATTAACTTAAAGCAATAGCATAAGCTAACTGTGATTAACCCAAAAAGGTAAACAAGGGTAAGGGAAATACAAACTAGTCAATCCTTAAGTTTCAGTAATGTAATGCGGGACAGTGAATTATAAAGTAAAGTAGGACATGATAGGTCTGAGGACACTTGCCTTCACCAGGTTGTTGCTCAAGGAGGTCTCCAACAACACACTCAGAAACCTCGGACTGCTCGTTGTCTAAGTAAAGCGAGCATACATTCAATACATTCGGAAAAGTATAGATGAACAACACATCAAACATTTACAATCATTAACACATAACTTGAAAAGGTACATCATTAAGTGTAGGGGAATGATATCAAGTTACAAAGAAAATGGAGTAATCCTAATTAGGGAATTGATTACTCTCTAAATGTTTGGGACATAACTCAAAAAGGTTAAGTAGTGATTAAAACAAAGGAAAGTTAGAATTATAATATAAACTACTCTCATTTAGGAATTTGATTATCCTTTAAATATTATCCATAATTACATACCTAATTCTATTTATCACATTAGGGTCTAAAGGTTAAACCAAAAAAATCCATGAATTACATAACACTAATCTCACAAAATTCAATATGTTTTAACTCCTAGGGCTTTCATTTTATTTATTTTATTAAATAAATAAACTAACATAAACATTAATCCTATATTCTAAGTGTAAAATTAAGGTATACAGATTACAGTTGGTCATATTTTATTTGAACAGAGAATAATCTTGTGAACATTTTGCAATTTGAACCATTAAATTTGGAGTTCATATGAAAAAGATATGAAATAAACAAGTTTTGAAGTTTGAAATATGAAATTAAGGCTAAATCTGTAATTAAATAAAAGTCCAGGGGCTATTCTAAAGAAACTAGGGACCTATGCGCTAAAACAGAGGACGGCGGGTTGATTTCCTAAAACCAGGGGGTTCTTAAGCAAAACGACCACGCGAAGGGGTACAGGGTAATCTCAGCCATCGGATCAGAAACCGACGACCCAGATTAGATCGCGCGGGCGAGGGCGCGCGGACGCGACTGACAAGCGGGGTCAGGGCGCCAACGAGCCAGGGAGGGCTGACTAGCCAGGCCCAGGGGCAGAGACGCGGGTGAGGGGGCGAGAGGAGAGACGGTTGGATCTAGATCGGACGACTACGATTAGATCCGCTCGGTTTAGCTCTACACTGTCCAATCTCGGGCGAACGACAGAGATCTAACGGCATGGGGTGGACATGGGCGTGGTGGCGCTGCTCGGTCCTGTGACAGGAACTCGCCGGAGACGAGTAGACTGGCCACGGCGGGGCACCATAGGCTTGGGGGTTGGCCTAGGCGCGCAAAGGGGAATCTGGCGGACTTAGCCGAGGGAACCACGCCGGCGCGGGAGCACCAGAGGGTGCTGCACACCGCGCGGCGGCCTAACGGCGGCGTGGGGCAACTCCGGCGAGCAATTGCACGTTAACCAGTGCAGTACACAGGGAAATAGGGGCGCGTGGAGGTTGCTCACCTTGCGGGGAAGCGCTGGAGGCACGAGGCAACAGCGGAGGCACAGGGGCGCGACGGGGCGACAGCGGTGGAGCTCCGGCTGTGCAAGAACCACTTCGGTGAGCGCGGACCGAGCAGACCAGAGAGGGGGAGGGCACACCGAAGGGTGTCCTGTGTAGCTGACGGCAAGGCGAAGCTCACCGTGGCACTGGACGGGGCACAGGCGCAACAGCGGCCACGGAACAGGCGGTGGACGTCCACGGGCGGTGGCAGAGGTTCTCGGTTCGCGTGGGCAGAGCGAGAGAGCTAGGCAGAGGGCGCAAATGGAAGAGGGGAGGTGGGCGAGCAGGGCACGGGGTTCAAAAGATGAGCGTTGGCTCGGTCGTGGCCGGAGAACGCGCAGTCGTGGTCACGTCCACGGCGGGGAGATTATGGGCAAGAGGTTAAGGACGCGCTGACAGGTGGGGTCGGTGGGGTAGAGAGAGGGAAGGCGGGCGTGGGTGAGAGCAACGGCGCCGATAGGTCGGTCCCACGGAGCAGTAAGAGAGCAAGGGAGAGAGGGCGCTTGGGTTTGCACCGACAGGCGGGGTCCGCCTGTCAGGCACAGGGACGCGCGTGCGCGGGTACGCGTGCGCGGGCTGGGCTTAATGGGCTGCCTTGGGCTGAATTGGTTTTTCCTATTTTCCTGGAATTTCTATTGCCTTTTCTATTTATTTTCTCTAGGGTTTTCAATTCAAATTCAAATCAAGTTTCAAATTCAAACCAAATCATATATGTGCAACATTTCAAAGAATATTTAGGCTCAATATGATGCAACATTCCATGACTCATATGTTTTGGGCAAAATAAAATAAATAATCCCTCACTAATACAACTAACTCTAATTAAAAGAGAAAGAGAGAGAGAAAACTAGAGAGAGAGAAACTAGAGTGAGATAGAGAAGAGTAACACATGAATTTGGGTGATCATTAGAAAGAAATTTTATACCCCCAAATTCAGGGTGTTACAGACCTATCCCCCTTAAAAGAATCTCGCCCTCGAGATTAAGGGCTGGCTAGCAAAGAGTTCAGGGTACTTGGCTCTCAGATCATCTTCTCTTTACCAGGTTGCTTCTTCTTCTGAGTGATGGCCCCATTTGACTTTGCACATTCTGATGGTGTTCCTCCGAGTGACTCGATCTGCTGTCTCATTGGCTTCTCAACATATGTCAGATCCTCTTGAACTTCAAGTTCTTCCATTGGCAACTGCTCTTCTGGTACTCGCAAGCATTTCTTTAACTGAGACACGTGGAACACATCATGCACTACGGACAGGTTCTCTAGTAAGCTGAGTTGATAAGCCACTTCTCCACGTCTGGCTTGAATCTGATACGGACCGATATAGCGAGGTGCTAACTTGCCTTTGACTCCAAACCTCTTGGTTCCTCTGATGGACGAAACTTTCAAGTAGACATAGTCTCCCACTTCGAAACTAAGTTCTCTTCTCCTGGTATCAGCATAGCTTCGCTGCCTGGACTGTGCTGCCTTCAGATTTTCCCGGATCATCCTGATATTCTCTTCGGCTTCAAGCAAAATCTTAGGGCCGAATACCTGCCTTTCACTGGGTTGATGTAACACCCCAGGTGTTGCCATGGTTGGAGCACACCTTGGAACTCAAGACTATGATCACATGTGGAAGAACTTAAGGAGCAAAAGTATAAGGGGCTTTGGAAACTAAGTTTTTGCCAAGATGTTGGGAATGACCAAAGGCATTACCCTAATTGTGTGCAACTATCACCTTGGGAGAGGGGGGAAGAACCCTAGGCCTCTCTTAAACCCTATCTCCCAAAACCATGGATAAGAGGGGAAAGAGAGTGAGCAAATGTGCAAAACATGGGTAATCTTTACCCAAACCCTAAGCAACATTATAACCATCAATTAGGGGAGGGAAATATTACAAAGAGGCCCCTAGGGAAACCCCATTTCAAATCTCCAAGTGGAGAGAGAGCTAGAGCTCTCTAATTCCCTCTAAGTCCCATTTTAGCCCTAAACCAAAGATCAACCGTGTTCACTTTAAAAATGGCGCCAAAACCACTTGGGTTCTATACCAAAAATGTGCAATACCACTTAGGGCACCCACTGGAAAAAGTTGAGCTCGAGACTCGGACGTTTGACATGCCATGGCATGGCTTTTGTCGTGATATGCTCAGTATGACACACCTGTTTTGGCACCCGAAGATCTCCCTCCCTAGGCCGTATCTGCCCCGGCGTCTCACAGTTGAGTGACAGCCCTAGGTGCCAGGAAGAGGTCTGCGCCGGACTTTTGCAAAGATTCACACGTTTGCGACCTCTGGCGACATTTGAACACTGGAAGAAACAAACCGCCACGTGTTCGACGCCGTCTGCCGCGCCAGAGCACGCCCGCGCGCGTGCCCGCGCCGCGCCCAAGCCAAGCCAGTGCCCTGGTCCGCGTCCGCGACTATAAAACGCCCAGGAGCCTTGGCCGTACCCCTCCGCACGCGCTCAAGCCTCACCGGAGCTCAGTTCGCCGCCGTTTGCCCATACGCGACGTGCCCGCGGCCACCCGAGCCCCTGCCACCGTAGACCGGCCAGCCCAGCCATTCCCAACCCCGTCCAGCCCTCGGAGAAGACTGTGCACGTCTCCGTGAAGCTCCCTGAGCGAGGAATCGGGCTCTGCTTCACCGGAGAGGCCGGCCCAAGGTCACCGGACTTCAACCGACCGCTGGCAACCGTGGACCGAGGTACACCGTGCACCTCTCTTCGATTCCTTGCACGGTTAGACTCCTTAGACCTCCACGAAGCTCCCTATGCCCTTGGATTGAACTATGCCGCCGTGGATAGGCCGGAGCACACGCCGCCGACGAGCTCGCCCGCCTGCTCACGTGGACCGGGCGATTCCGGCCATCCCCGACGACGAGCCGTACCTCGATGTGATCGCCAGACCCTCCCCGAGCCAACCCTACCCTTCGCCGGACCTCCCTCGCCGCCGGTAAGTCGCGCCACCCTTTTCTTTTCCGCGGCTACTGTTTCAGTTGAGGGAGGGACTGCGGGTGAGAGGGAGAGAAACCCAGGGGGTTAAGTGAAAGGTTAGAGACTCAAGTGAATAGTGCCTTAAGGGTAGATCTGCGAGGTTTGAATTATTTTAAACTCAGGGGCCTCGGCGCAAACTGTTTTTCCAGGAAAACTTAATTAAAACCTAATTTAAATTCAAACAGAAACTTTAAAAACCCATAACTTCTGTTTGGTTTATCCAATTTTGGTCAAACCAATTTTGCCAGACTCTAAATCATGTAACCTATTTAGGAAAAATATAAAACCCCTTGGTGCTGTGGAAAACTTAAAAGTTCTGATTTAATGTTAACTTTGGCCAAAAGCTAAATAATAGTAAGAAAAATAGTTAAGCTATTTGACTAAGGTTAGGAAAATTTGGAGAAGTTTATATTCACCTACTAACCTGTTTAAAAATGTTAAACCCCTCTGTCCATTACATTAAGTTAGTTTTAACCCCTTATTTCCAAATATGCTTAAGTTTAAGAAAAATAGGAAAAGTGACACAAATATTGAACCAGAGGGCACCCCTATTTTTGTTAAGATACTTAGTTAATGTAGTTCACTAGAAAAATATATCATACCCTGTTTTAGTGTAAAATAATTAAGATCTTTTTTATTTTAATAAAACAAGTGAAACTTAGAAAAATTCTACAAAAATAACCCCAAGGTGAAAACACCCCCACCCTTGGGATAACTATTGTTTTATTAGAAAGAACCTAAGAAAAATATGAAATCTGCTGTTTGACATTTTTCAAATAATAAGGTAGTAGAAAGTGCCTTTTTGACATTAAAACTTGGGAAAATCATAGCTAATTAACCACCCCTTAGTTTCCTGTGATTTTTAGCACAAAGACCTATCATTACCAGAGGATGCCAACAAAAATAACCTTTAGGACAGAGCCTACCCCTAACTAGGAGGTGTAGTGTAAAGTGCCCCTTTTTGCCTAACTTTTGTTATTTTTGTTTAAGGCCTAACTTTTATACCTTAAGCCTCAAATTCTTAAAACAAGCTAAAATAGCCAGTGACAACCCACTGTAATTTTTACAGAATTTTTGGAAATTATTAAAACCCTGTTGTAGTTCAAACCTACCCTAGAAAACCTAAATGGAAATTAAGGGAAGAGAAATAAAAGATATGAATAAAGGTTGTCCCTAAAAACTTTATTTGCTGTCCACAAAAATATATCAAAGCAATACCAAACCAATATGTTATCCTAAAGGAAAACCTAAGTCCAAAGAGTAATAAGTCGATCTATGTACCACTAGAAGCCCCGCATAACTAAGAAAACCCTAAGTTACTTCTTGACTTAGTCTCTTTTTGCATAATGTTATTAAATCATGCATAATCATGACATACATGTTCATTGCATTCGCTAGACTGTAATCTTGCTGACGGAGAGTACATCCTCGTGCCGGAGCAAGGAGCTGCTCAGGAGGTAGCCCCAGATCCAGCACCAGAGCCAGCACCAGAGGACCTGCCTGCCACTGCTTTGGAAGGCAAGCCCCGGTTTTATGCATAACCTGTTATTTATGCTATTTTACTTCACTTAATGATTGTAGGATTGATTGTGCACTTAGGTGTAGGAATTGTTTGAAACCCTAGTTGCATGATCTCAGGAATCCTTTTGAAATGAATACTAGTATGACAGGTCGAGTAGTTGCTTTAATTAAATAGGATCTCGGTAGAAGACGAGTGATTTTTCTAGCACTCGCGCGAGATCAGGAAATTGATTGTACCCACTTTCACACTATCATGATACTAGTTGGTGGACAACAATCCATGGGGATTGGTTGTTTACAAGATGGAAAATGGAATAAGGATTAACGTGCGGATACCTGTGTCAAGCGTTTGAACGTACTAAACACATACCGAGAAATATGGTAAATCGGTAAGCCTAGTACCTGAGTGAACCTGCCCGCAGACTTTACCCCTCACGCGACCTGAGACGAGGTCTCCCATTCCGGTTATGGTGGGTACAAGTGCGTCCACTGCACGACGGCCAGTTGGGGTCAGTGGGGCATTGTACGCCAAGGCGGTGAGCCCTGATCTGTTGCCAGGGGATCGATGGGGACGGTTGATGTGTGTGGGGACGTAGTGCCCCTACATGTCGTGTGTTTAGGTTTACCTTGCAAGGATAAAAACTCGATTCGAATCGTCTGCTTCTCGCAGCTAATGAGACTGCTTGATCCATTGTACTGCATTGAGTAATAAGTGGAAGTATGATGAGTTGAGATAAGATGTTGATTGTTAATAATGCTTGCTACCATGTATGAGTAGATAGTTCACTTTTAGCCTTAAGAGAGTCACACTTAACTTTGACTAAGTTAAAATCTTGATTTAGAAACTCAGCTAGTGCTTTTGGCAAGCAAACCCCACAGCCAAACAGCTGCATGTCTAGAGGTAGAGGAGTAGACTCCTCACACCGGGTAAGTCTAGCTGAGTATTAGTATACTCAGCCTTGCTTGTGGCAAAATTTTTACAGGTTCTCTGGAGGAGATGGTTGCTGGGATAACTTGGCCGACCACCCTGCCACCGGGTTGGACTGTCGAGTGGGACCCTGCCTCGGCTGAGGAGGAGCATGAGGAGTGATGGGACAGGCTTCCCCATCTCTCTGTTTTATTTACCGTTAGTTTTATACCGCTGCACTTCAAACAATGATGGATACTTTTGCAAAAACTCCGATGATGATGATGGTGATGTAATAATTTAACCTTATGACATGTATGGTTTTATGCTTTATTGTATTTGCTCTGTGACTCACCTTCGAGTGAGATTGTGGTACTTGATCCTATCAGTGGCCGTGTCGGACTAGATCCGAGGGATTGACGGGTTATTCCCATTTAAGTGTGGTCTAGCCTCTAAGGCGGGACTTGGACACTTAAGTTGGAATAATTCGGGCAGTTCCGCCACAGCTGGTATCGGAGCTTGTACCACCACAGAGGAATCAATAAAATGTAAATACCATCAATTTTCTAAATAAAACTTGATAGAAACAAGTTGGATAGATAGTAGGACGAGCAGGATAGACCTAGGACGTGAAGCCTTAGGTGAATAGAAGGGTAGCTAGGTGGCTAAGTAACTCGGCTCTACAGGCCATTTTTACAGGATGGGAGTTCCTCCCTATTCCTTCTATCTTGTTGTGAGGTCGTTCAGGACGAGCATGCATGCATTCATAATTAAGCAATGGATAACTAAGTAAGGACTTAAAAGCAAGATAACGACCAGCTAGGTCCTTAGTGCCTTTTTACTTAACTAGAGAAAGGCTGAGTTTTATTTTTCTTGTTCTTTTTATATTTCTTTTCTTTTACTTACGCTTAACCGTACACAGATGACTTCCCATGGATCCTCCGATGAAGGAAATGCACTGACCCACACGGACGGACTTGCACGAGAGGGTTTTCCCCGCATTTTGTGGGAGGTACTTCAGGGGGCTGGATACACGACACCCCCTCAGTACGCGGTGCAGCAGTTCGAGAAGCACCGAGTGCCCCGCTGTAGGGTGAGGATGACCTTGGAGCCTCATCCCCTGCAGCCAGGCTGGCGCTCCTTGGACTTAGAGTCTTTCGGGTACCAGGCAGAGGACACGATCGAGGCGATCGCTCTGCATGGATTGACTACCTTCTGCGGGTTCCATCCCTTGGAGCTGGCTACCCATCCCATTGGCTTGTTCCCCGCTGAAAAGGAGGACGACCCAATGTGGAAGGATCGGGTGGAACATGCCAAGGACATCTGGGCCATCTACCCAGGTCAGACTGCGCACTTGACAGTACGGTGCATGAATGCTCTGTACCGTCTGCAGGTGATGCGCGGTGAGGCCATGTCCCATCTAATGGCACTGCTGGAGGCCACCAAGATCACGTTGGATAACCGAGAGGAGCTTGTGGTCGACTTGTCTCAAGAAATGGTAGAGAAAGATTTGCAAGTGGAGCAGCTGTCTGGTGAGATTCATGAGTTGGAGGAGCTAGTGGGCACCCGGGAGAACACCATTGCGGTCCTAGAGGATCAGCTCCTCAACACTCAGCAGCAGCTGGCAGAAGCAAATGAGCACCTGGACATGCACCACCAGGAGATCCAGGACCAGGAGGCTGACGAGGACGTTGACATCGAGGGAGGAGACGAGTCTGCTTCCAGTATAGACACTGCTGGCTCGGGAAGACCACCTTCCCCCGAGTCAAGTGTTGCTTCGTTCGCTCACTAGGTGTCCAGGGTAGGTTTAGAAGTTGGGCAGTCGGACTCCTCGCAACTAGCTTAGCTTTTGCACCCCTGGGGTACTAGGCTAGATAGAGTTGAGTCATTTTGGAACAATTTGATGTAACCGTGTTAAACTATCTTGGGAGCTTGTTTGATGGATGCTATTGTCAGTTTAAATTGGAAGGAAGAATTTATGCCTCTTAAAGAATCCCTTTTGTTGAAGTTAGATCTTTCATGCTGTTTTTAACTTTTTCCCCGTGTTGAAATCTTGAAATTGGAACTGTGGTGTTAAGTAAGTATGTGGTTTTTCAGATGGCTGGGAGGCAGCGTCGTGGCCAGAACGAGCACGTTCCACCACCACCCCCACCTCCCACTCTGCAGGAGCTCATGGCTCAGCAGAATGAGATCCTGAGGCAGCTGGCTCAACGTCAGCCACCACCCCAGCATTATGGTGGTGGAGACCACCAACGTCACCCCGCGGCGGCCACCTATCAGGAATTCCTCAGCACCCAGCCTCCACTGTTCACAAGGGCGGAAGACCCACTTGACGCAGATGTGTGGCTGCGAGTGGTGGAATCCAAATTTCCACTGCTCCATGGAGTTTGCTCAGAGGTCACCAAAGTCAGGTTCGCCACCCAGCAGCTTCGCGGACCTGCAAGGACTTGGTGGGATCATTTTCTTGCTATGCAGCCAGAGGACCGAGAGGTGGAGTGGAGGGAGTTTAAGGCAGCTTTTAGAGGACACCATATACCAGCCGGGATCATGGACAGGAAGCTCAATGAGTTCTTGGCACTCACTCAGGGCAACAGGACAGTGTTGCAGTATGCCCAGGCCTTCAATGATTTGTGCCAATATGCTGGATATCATGCAGATACAGATGAGAAGAAGCGAGACAGATTCAGAAGGGGGCTCAGCACTAAGCTCCGGGATCGTCTCAACAACGTTAGGGCCAACAGCTACAATGAGTTGGTAAACATGGCCATCTCCCAAGAGGACTGCATTACCGCTAGGCAGGCAGAGAAAAAGAGGAAGACCCCTGTGGCAGGACCCTCAGCTCAGCCACAGCGTTTCCGGATTGTGTCCGACACCCAGGGCAGGGGACCCCAGCAGCAGCAAGGGTGATGGGTAATTCGACCTCAGCAGCAGCAGCAGGCACCCAACCGCAACCAGTTTCCAGCACAGCGGAATAATCAGCAGCAGCAGTACCGCCAGGCCAATGACAACAGATGTTTCACTTGTGGCAACACTGGGCATTATGCCAAGAATTGCCCCAGGAACCAGAAGAGGCAGGGGCAGAATGCTAACCCGAACCAAGGCAAGAGGCAGAAGGTGCAAGTGAGGCAAGGCAGGCTGAACTTCACCACCATGGTTGATATCCCAGAGGGAGCACCCGTCTTGACTGGTATCTTTACAGTTTTGAATTATCCTGCTATTGTTCTTTTTGATTCTGGTGCATCGCACAGTTTTATCAGTACCAAGTTTTGTGCCAAGTGTCAATTGCCTTTTCACCACACAAATGGGGGTATTACAATCTCAACACCAGGAGGCAGGGTTGCCTGCTATCAGATCTGTAGGCACGTACCAATTAAGCTGGGTAGTCTCATAATCAAAACTACCCTAATGATAATGGGGTTGGATAGTGTGGATATCATATTGGGAGCTGACTGGTTGACCAGGCACCAAGCAGTTATGGATATTGCAGCCAGAGCCATTGAGGTGCACTCACCAACCTGTGGTGAGACCACACTATATTTGCCTGGCCAGGGTTGCACCCGTTCTTGTGCCTTTGTTATGATAGAATCCCCAGTGGAAAAGATCCCAGTGGTCTGTGACTACCCAGATGTTTTTCCGGATGAATTGCCAGGAATGCCACCTGACCGAGACATTGAGTTCGCAATTGAGTTGCAACCCGGGACTGCTCCGATCTCCAAGAGACCCTATCGGATGCCTCCCGCGGAATTGGCAGAATTGAAGAAGCAACTGCAAGAGTTGTTGGACAAGGGATTTATTCGTCCAAGCACTTCACCATGGGGATGTCCAGCATTATTTGTGAAGAAAAAGGATGAGAGTTTGAGGATGTGTGTTGACTACCGCCCTCTCAATGCGGTAACTATAAAGAACAAATACCCGCTGCCCCGCATTGATGTTCTGTTTGATCAATTGGTTGGAGCCAAGGTATTCTCCAAGATAGACCTTCGCTCAGGATACCATCAGATCAAGATCCGCGCTAGCGATATTCCCAAGACAGCTTTCTCTACCAGATATGGACTGTATGAGTTTCTGGTGATGTCTTTTGGGCTGACCAATGCCCCGGCTTATTTTATGTACTTGATGAACTCAGTATTCATGCCAGAGTTAGACAAGTTTGTGGTCGTTTTCATTGATGATATACTGATCTATTCCAAGAACGAAGCCGAGCACACCAAACACTTGCATACTGTACTTCAGAGACTGCGTGATCATCAGTTGTATGCTAAGCTGAGTAAGTGTGAGTTCTGGCTGAAGGAGATCAAATTCTTGGGTCATACCATTTCTCAGGATGGGGTATCAGTTGATCCTGAGAAGGTGCAAGAAGTGATGGATTGGAAACCCCCGACCACAGTAAAGCAAATTCGGAGTTTTCTGGGATTGGCAGGGTATTATCGACGATTTATTCCGGAATTCTCCAGAATTGCCAAACCAATGACTGAACTGTTGAAGAAGGGAGTCAAATTTGAGTGGAGCCAAAAGTGTGAAGATGCCTTTCATACCTTGAGACAGCATTTGACAACAGCCCCAGTGCTAGCTCAACCTGACAACACCAAGCCATTTGAAGTTTATTGTGATGCTTCTGGTACTGGTTTGGGATGTGTCTTGATGCAAGAGAACAGAGTGATTGCTTATGCTTCCCGGGCACTCAGGCCCCATGAGCAGAACTACCCTACACATGATCTAGAGTTGGCAGCTGTAGTTCATGCTCTTAAGATTTGGAGGCACTACCTGATGGGAGCTCACTGTAACATCTACACTGATCACAAGAGCCTCAAATACATCTTCACTCAGGCAGATCTGAACATGAGGCAAAGGAGATGGTTAGAGTTGATTAAGGACTATGATCTGGAGGTGCATTACCACCCTGGTAAGGCCAATGTTGTGGCAGATGCCTTAAGCAGAAAGGCCCAGTGCTATTGCATGAGCATGGATGTGGGAGTTACCACCCTGTGTGATGAATTGTGCAAACTGAACCTGGAAGTTGTTTCTTCGGGTAACCTAAGCTATATCTCAGTGGAGCCCACATTGCAAGAACAGATAGTAAGGGCTCAGGTTGAGGATAAGGGAGTTCAGGTTATCAAGGATATGATCAAGCAAAAGGCAGAAAAATACAAGTGTTTCAGACAGGATAGCAAAGGAATTCTATGGTTTGGAGATCGATTGGTTGTTCCTAAGGACCCTGAGCTCAGAAAGAAGATACTAGATGAAGCTCACCTTTCCAAATTCTCCATGCACCCTGGTAGCAACAAGATGTACCATGACCTCAGATCTTTGTATTGGTGGACTAGAATGAAAAGAGAAATTGCCAAGTACATATCCGAGTGTGATACTTGCCAGAGGATAAAGGCTAGTCACTTGAAGGCAGCAGGCCCTCTGCAACCCCTTCCCATACCATCTTGGAAATGGGAGGACATTTGCATGGACTTTATAGTGGGATTACCCAATACCTCCAGACACCATGATTCTATTTGGGTTATCGTGGACAGATTGACCAAGACGGCTCATTTCTTGCCAGTGCACACCACCCACAAGACCGAGAAGTATGCTGAAATTTATGTTGATCAGATAGTGAGATTGCATGGTATTCCCAAGACCATTATATCTGACAGAGGAGCACTGTTTGTGGCACGCTTTTGGGAGAAACTGCAAGAATCACTTGGGACCCATGTCATCCGAAGCTCAGCATACCACCCACAAACCGATGGACAGACAGAAAGGGTGAATCAAATTTTGGAAGATATGTTGCGAGCCTGTGCACTACATTATGGAAAGGATTGGGACAAGTGTCTGTCTTTGGCAGAGTTCTCTTACAACAATAGCTATCAGTCCAGTTTAAAGATGGCACCTTTTGAGGCATTATATGGGAGAAGGTGTAGGACCCCACTGAATTGGTCTCAACAGGAGAAAGGGAAATTTTTGGGCCAGACTTAGTACTCGAAGCAGAGGCAAAGGTCAGGGTCATTACCAAGAACTTGGAAGCTGCTCAGGCTAGGCAAAGGAGCTATCATGATAGGAGGCGGAAGCCTCTACAGTTTGAGGTGGGAGATCATGTCTATCTTAAGGTATCACCCACCAAGGGTGTTCAGAGATTCGGAATCAAGGGCAAGTTAGCCCCTCGCTACATTGGACCCTATAAGATTGAGGCAAGTTGTGGGCCCGTGGCCTATCAAGTGGAATTGCCACCTCACATGTCAGCAGTTCATAATGTGTTCCATGTATCTCAACTGCGGAAATGCGTTCGTCTACCCACTGAAGTACTCCCGGAACCAGACATTGAGATAGAACCAGACTTGTCCTATCAAGAGTACCCCGTCAAGGTGTTAGATCAAAAGGAGAGATCAACTCGGGCAAGGACAGTAAGAATGTATAAGGTTCAGTGGAGTCACCATTCAACAGAAGAAGCTACATGGGAGACTGAGGATTTTCTACGCTCTCGCTTCCCCGACTTTCTACCCAAAGGAGTCGGTATGTAACCCCAGAAACCCCCCCCCCCCACCTGCCCTTTGAATCCAATTATAAGAAAAACTTAGATAACAAGGATAGTCTAAGTTGTGGATTTAACTTAAGAAGGGCTTCCTTCTGAAGTTGCAAAGAGAATGACATTCGAAGAGCAGTTAACAAGAGAAACTTGAGTATAAAGAAAGAGTAGCACCAACACACCTTCCAGCACCCTCCAAGGGACTCTACCTAAAATCTCGGGACGAGATTCCTTTAAGGGGGGAGGGCTGTAACACCCCAGGTGTTGCCATGGCTGGAGCACACCTTGGAACTCAAGACTATGATCACATGTGGAAGAACTTAAGGAGCAAAAGTATAAGGGGCTTTGGAAACTAAGTTTTTGCCAAGATGTTGGGAATGACCAAAGGCATTACCCTAATTGTGTGCAACTATCACCTTGGGAGAGGGGGGAAGAACCCTAGGCCTCTCTTAAACCCTATCTCCCAAAACCATGGATAAGAGGGGAAAGAGAGTGAGCAAATGTGCAAAACATGGGTAATCTTTACCCAAACCCTAAGCAACATTATAACCATCAATTAGGGGAGGGAAATATTACAAAGAGGCCCCTAGGGAAACCCCATTTCAAATCTCCAAGTGGAGAGAGAGCTAGAGCTCTCTAATTCCCTCTAAGTCCCATTTTAGCCCTAAACCAAAGATCAACCGTGTTCACTTTAAAAATGGCGCCAAAACCACTTGGGTTCTATACCAAAAATGTGCAATACCACTTAGGGCACCCACTGGAAAAAGTTGAGCTCGAGACTCGGACGTTTGACATGCCATGGCATGGCTTTTGTCGTGATATGCTCAGTATGACACACCTGTTTTGGCACCCGAAGATCTCCCTCCCTAGGCCGTATCTGCCCCGGCGTCTCACAGTTGAGTGACAGCCCTAGGTGCCAGGAAGAGGTCTGCGCCGGACTTTTGCAAAGATTCGCACGTTTGCGACCTCTGGCCACATTTGAACACTGGAAGAAACAAACCGCCACGTGTTCGACGCCGTCTGCCGCGCCAGAGCACGCCCGCGCGCGCGCCCGCGCCGCGCCCAAGCCAAGCCAGTTCCCTGGTCCGCGTCCGCGACTATAAAACGCCCAGGAGCCTTGGCCGTACCCCTCCGCACGCGCTCAAGCCTCACCGGAGCTCAGTTCGCCGCCGTTTGCCCATACGCGACGTGCCCGCGGCCACCCGAGCCCCTGCCACCGTAGACCGGCCAGCCCAGCCATTCCCAACCCCGTCCAGCCCTCGGAGAAGACTGTGCACGTCTCCGTGAAGCTCCCCGAGCGAGGAATCGGGCTCTGCTTCACCGGAGAGGCCGGCCCAAGGTCACCGGACTTCAACCGACCGCCGGCAACCGTGGACCGAGGTACACCGTGCACCTCTCTTCGATTCCTTGCACGGTTAGACTCCTTAGACCTCCACGAAGCTCCCTATGCCCTTGGATTGAACTATGCCGCCGTGGATAGGCCGGAGCACACGCCGCCGACGAGCTCGCCCGCCTGCTCACGTGGACCGGGCGATTCCGGCCATCCCCGACGACGAGCCGTACCTCGACGTGATCGCCAGACCCTCCCCGAGCCAACCCTACCCTTCGCCGGACCTCCCTCGCCGCCGGTAAGCCGCGCCACCCTTTTCTTTTCCGCGGCTACTGTTTCAGTTGAGGGAGGGACTGCGGGTGAGAGGGAGAGAAACCCAGGGGGTTAAGTGAAAGGTCAGAGACTCAAGTGAATAGTGCCTTAAGGGTAGATCTGCGAGGTTTGAATTGTTTTAAACTCAGGGGCCTCGGCGCAAACTGTTTTTCCAGGAAAACTTAATTAAAACCTAATTTAAATTCAAACAGAAACTTTAAAAACCCATAACTTCTGTTTGGTTTATCCAATTTTGGTCAAACCAATTTTGCCAGACTCTAAATCATGTAACCTATTTAGGAAAAATATAAAACCCCTTGGTGCTGTGGAAAACTTAAAAGTTCTGATTTAATGTTAACTTTGGCCAAAAGCTAAATAATAGTAAGAAAAATAGTTAAGCTATTTGACTAAGGTTAGGAAAATTTGGAGAAGTTTATATTCACCTACTAACCTGTTTAAAAATGTTAAACCCCTCTGTCCATTACATTAAGTTAGTTTTAACCCCTTATTTCCAAATATGCTTAAGTTTAAGAAAAATAGGAAAAGTGACACAAATATTGAACCAGAGGGCACCCCTATTTTTGTTAAGATACTTAGTTAATGTAGTTCACTAGAAAAATATATCATACCCTGTTTTAGTGTAAAATAATTAAGATCTCTTTTATTTTAATAAAACAAGTGAAACTTAGAAAAATTCTACAAAAATAACCCCAAGGTGAAAACACCCCCACCCTTGGGATAACTATTGTTTTATTAGAAAGAACCTAAGAAAAATATGAAATCTGCTGTTTGACATTTTTCAAATAATAAGGTAGTAGAAAGTGCCTTTTTGACATTAAAACTTGGGAAAATCATAGCTAATTAACCATCCCTTAGTTTCCTGTGATTTTTAGCACAAAGACCTATCATTACCAGAGGATGCCAACAAAAATAACCTTTAGGACAGAGCCTACCCCTAACTAGGAGGTGTAGTGTAAAGTGCCCCTTTTTGCCTAACTTTTGTTATTTTTGTTTAAGGCCTAACTTTTATACCTTAAGCCTCAAATTCTTAAAACAAGCTAAAATAGCCAGTGACAACCCACTGTAATTTTTACAGAATTTTTGGAAATTATTAAAACCCTGTTGTAGTTCAAACCTACCCTAGAAAACCTAAATGGAAATTAAGGGAAGAGAAATAAAAGATATGAATAAAGGTTGTCCCTAAAAACTTTATTTGCTGTCCACAAAAATATATCAAAGCAATACCAAACCAATATGTTGTCCTAAAGGAAAACCTAAGTCCAAAGAGTAATAAGTCGATCTATGTACCACTAGAAGCCCCGCATAACTAAGAAAACCCTAAGTTACTTCTTGACTTAGTCTCTTTTTGCATAATGTTATTAAATCATGCATAATCATGACATACATGTTCATTGCATTCGCTAGACTGTAATCTTGCTGACGGAGAGTACATCCTCGTGCCGGAGCAAGGAGCTGCTCAGGAGGTAGCCCCAGATCCAGCACCAGAGCCAGCACCAGAGGACCTGCCTGCCACTGCTTTGGAAGGCAAGCCCCGGTTTTATGCATAACCTGTTATTTATGCTATTTTACTTCACTTAATGATTGTAGGATTGATTGTGCACTTAGGTGTAGGAATTGTTTGAAACCCTAGTTGCATGATCTCAGGAATCCTTTTGAAATGAATACTAGTATGACAGGTCGAGTAGTTGCTTTAATTAAATAGGATCTCGGTAGAAGACGAGTGATTTTTCTAGCACTCGCGCGAGATCAGGAAATTGATTGTACCCACTTTCACACTATCATGATACTAGTTGGTGGACAACAATCCATGGGGATTGGTTGTTTACAAGATGGAAAATGGAATAAGGATTAACGTGCGGATACCTGTGTCAAGCGTTTGAACGTACTAAACACATACCGAGAAATATGGTAAATCGGTAAGCCTAGTACCTGAGTGAACCTGCCCGCAGACTTTACCCCTCACGCGACCTGAGACGAGGTCTCCCATTCCGGTTATGGTGGGTACAAGTGCGGCCACTGCACGACGGCCAGTCGGGGTCAGTGGGGCATTGTACGCCAAGGCGGTGAGCCCTGATCTGTTGCCAGGGGATCGATGGGGACGGTTGATGTGTGTGGGGACGGAGTGCCCCTACATGTCGTGTGTTTAGGTTTACCTTGCAAGGATAAAAACTCGATTCGAATCATCTGCTTCTCGCAGCTAATGAGACTGCTTGATCCATTGTACTGCATTGAGTAATAAGTGGAAGTATGATGAGTTGAGATAAGATGTTGATTGTTAATAATGCTTGCTACCATGTATGAGTAGATAGTTCACTTTTAGCCTTAAGAGAGTCACACTTAACTTTGACTAAGTTAAAATCTTGATTTAGAAACTCAGCTAGTGCTTTTGGCAACCAAACCCCACAGCCAAACAGCTGCATGTCTAGAGGTAGAGGAGTAGACTCCTCACACCGGGTAAGTCTAGCTGAGTATTAGTATACTCAGCCTTGCTTGTGGCAAAATTTTTACAGGTTCTCTGGAGGAGATGGTTGCTGGGATAACTTGGCCGACCACCCTGCCACCGGGTTGGACTGTCGAGTGGGACCCTGCCTCGGCTGAGGAGGAGCATGAGGAGTGATGGGACAGGCTTCCCCATCTCTCTGTTTTATTTACCGTTAGTTTTATACCGCTGCACTTCGAACAATGATGGATACTTTTGCAAAAACTCCGATGATGATGATGGTGATGTAATAATTTAACCTTATGGCATGTATGGTTTTATGCTTTATTGTATTTGCTCTGTGACTCACCTTCGAGTGAGATTGTGGTACTTGATCCTGTCAGTGGCCGTGTCGGACTAGATCCGAGGGATTGACGGGTTATTCCCATTTAAGTGTGGTCTAGCCTCTAAGGCGGGACTTGGACACTTAAGTTGGAATAATTCGGGCAGTTCCGCCACAGTTGATCCCAATGCAATGGAGTTCTGCAATTCCTCCCATAAAGTGCTTCGAATGGTGACATCTTCAGACTGGCTTGGTAGTTGTTGTTGTAGGAGAATTTTGCATATGGTAGCCTCTTGTCCCAACCTAGCTGGTCTTGCAAAGCACAAGCTCTCAACATATCCTCAAGAATCTGGTTGGTTCTCTCAGTCTGGCCATCTGTCTACGGGTGATAAGCTGAACTGAATTTCAAGTGTGTACCCAAAGCTTCGTGTAGCTGCTGCCAAAAGTGAGAAGTAAACTGGGTGCCTCTATCCGATATTATCTTCTTTGGAATACCATGCAAGCACACAATTCGAGACATGTATAACTCTGCCAACACTGCACTGTTATAGGTGGTCTTGACTGGTATGAAATGGGCCGTCTTTGTCAAACGGTCCACTACTACCCAGATGGAGTCATAACCAGCTCGAGTGCGGGGCAAACCAACTATAAAGTCCATCCCAATCTCATCCCATTTCCATTGTGGAATCTGCAACAGCTGCAACAATCCTGCGGGTCTCTGATGTTCTGCCTTGTTCCTCTGACAACTGTCGCATCTAGCCACATACTCTGTTATCTCTCTTTTCATACCATACCACCAGAATCTCTTCTTCAAGTCTTGGTACATTTTCTCACTACCAGGGTGTATGGAATCAGTTCCCGAATCGAGGTGATGTTGGGAACACGCAGTCTATCTTTGAACCATACCACTCCTTCTACATCTTCACGGAAATCTGGACCTTTCCCATCTATGATCATCTACCGGATCTCGTTGATCTTCTCATCATCCTTCTGACCTTTTCTGATGTCTTGCTTCAGAGTGGGCTCTAGCTCAATTGTCACTCCTTGAGTGTTGTTCAGAAATCCGAGACTCAACTTGTCGAATTCCTTTGCTAGCTCAAACGGCATCGGGTAAGCGGCCAACATATTGACTTGACACTTCTTGCTAAGAGCATCTGCAACCACATTTGCTTTGCCTGGGTGATAATGAATCTCCAGCTCAAAGTCTTTGATCAATTCTAGCCATCTTCGCAGCCTCATTGTTGGGGTGAAGGCGAAGACGCCACCCTTCGCTCGATGCCTTCGCCAACCTCGCTGCACCAACGAAGGCAAGACGACTGGAAGATTTACCCTTCGTCCCACGCGTCGCCGGACGAAGACCTGTGACGAGGTCGTCGCATCCTGCGGCCTCGTCCAACATGGAGGCCCACGTGTGATCCAGCCCATTGTAACAGGCCGTGCGTGGCCGCTGCGCATTACGAGCCTAATTTGTAAAGGTCTCCCTATAATTACAGTCTGTAACCCTGCTTTATGGGAATATTCCGTGGATAACCTAGGTGCCTGAGGGCACATGCGTCCTTAACACTGGGCGCTAGGCACTCAGATACCTATAAATACCCCCGCACAGTGCCCGTGAGAGGCTGGATTAACAGAGCTATTGTCGTCTCGAGCAAAAACCATGTTTACGTTGCTTCACTCCCCCGTTGGATCAACTTGCCCGGGAGAGCAAGTTCCAACATTTGGCGCCCACCGTTCGTGCTACGAAAAAACCACCCGCGATGGCACCCAAGAAAGCTAGCTCGAAGGCTGACGAGGCTGCGAAGGCAGCACTGCTGGCCGAGAAAAAGGGCAAGGCCCTCGCCCTCGTCGACACCACCCACCAAGAGGCCACCGAAGACGACGCTCTCAGCAAGAGGCAGCGCAACAAACAACCCACTCCCGAAGGCAGTCTCCGCACCTGCAGCTCTGGAGGACAACCGCAACTTCCCCCAGGCTTCGCTCCACCGGAGGGCGCGAACGTCATCGAGGACGGCGAAGTCATCGGCGTCTCAGCGGAAGAGCAGCTACAGCTACGCGCCTTGCGCATCAAGAACCGCAATCTCCAGAAGCAAAAAGAGATACTTGAGGCCAAGCGCCAACGTGTGTCTGCACAAGCCAAGGTGCGGCAGATGATACGCGACGAAGAGCAGAAGGCTCAGGAGCTCGAACAAAAGATCGCGCTAATGCAGCGCGAAGGCCACCTCGGCCTGCAACACGGCCCACCCCTGCAACAGCGCGCACAAGTCGAAGACCTATACTTCCCCCAGCGCGTCCACGCCATCCCACACACCGCGACATTCCAAGGTGTCAACTACCTCGATGAGCGAAGTCCCATGGCGCCACACCTACAAGTGACACCTTGGCCCGCCAACTTCCGGGCAGGGACCTATCCCAAGTACAACGGCAGCACTGACCTAGCACAGTACATCATGAGTTACCAGGTCGCCGTTGCATCTTCCTGAGGGGACGACGCCACGATGGCCAAGTCATTCATCATTGCCCTCGAAGGACCAGCCCTCACCTGGTACACCAGGTTGCCCCCGTTGTCCATCGACTCCTGGAGAAGCCTCCGGGACAAATTCCTGCTCAACTTCCAAGGGTACCGCCCAGACACCGATGCCTTGGCTGAACTTTCACTCTGCAAGCAGCTAGAAAAAGAGACTCTGCGGGAGTACTACCGCAAGTTTCTGACCCTCAAGTCACAACTGCCTTCGGTCGATGACCAAATCGCCATCCACTACGCCATCAGTGGCCTTCGGGCCGGCATCCTTTACAGCCACTGCATCAGGGATCCGCCCAAGAACCTCTAGGAGTTGTATCAGCTATTTAAAAAATATGCCAGATCCGAAGAGCTCCACCAGCGCAAAGTCGAGTCTCAGAGGAAACCTAAAGACACTCCACAGTCCAGCCGCATGTGGACGAGGCCTTCGCAGCCAGACTCCGGTCGGGACGGCCGCAATCAGCAGCAAGTGCACAACATCGCCAACCAGCACCCCGCTGGCGAGGCCCCTCGCCGCCAGGAATATCCCCCTAGGGCCGCGGGAACGAGACTCATGGTCGAGGCCGGGGACGTGCGCAGCAGCCGCGCCAATTTTACTGCCTGTTCCACGGCGAAGACTGCGCCCACCAAACCAGAGACTGCCCAGAGACGAAGGCCACCAGAGACAGGATGGCACGGGCGCAACCAGCCGACAACCCTAGAGTTGTCACGCACACATATCAGCAACCCCCTCCACCATACATCCACGGCCCCGCTCCGCATCCACCGCACAACGCATACCAACACCACCAGGAAGTACAAATCCTACCTCCCCCACCCCCACCTCCACACCAGCAACAACAAAACATCCACCACCCCCATGCCCCAAAGCAAGAGGACTTCGCCGATCAGCCGTATCGCGGAGTCATTCATATGATCACTGGAGGGTCTAGCGCCGACTTCGACACAAAACGACAGAAGCGGGACCACTACCGCAGCATCAACCACGTCGCCATCACCGGTCCGGTCGTACAAACGAAGTGGTCCCATGTGCCGCTAACCTTCGACGCCCGAGACGTCGATCTGCGCAGCGCCCCCCACATCAACGCCATGGTTATCAACTGCAGCGTGGTAGGCTGGGACCTGCACAAAGTCCTAGTCGACAATGGCAGCCAAGCAGACATCATTTTCCTCCATGCCTTCGACCGCATGGGCATCAGCCACAGCCTGCTCAAGCCTTCGGACAACCCACTGTATGGCTTCGACGGCAAGGGCATGTTTCCCGTCGGCAAAATAGAGTTGCCTCTCTCCTTCGGTGTAGCACCCAATGCCCTAAGTGAGCAAGTGACTTTCGACATCGTCGACATGGTGTACCCGAACAACGCCATAATGGGTCGGGGCTCCATCAACATGTTCGAGGCAGCCATTCATGGACTCTACCTGTGCATGAAGATCCCAGGTCCGCAAGGCGCCATCACAGTCTACGGCAATCAGCAAACTGCGCGCAACATAGAAAGAGACTTCGTTCCCGGGCAAAGGAACATACACTGCCTCACGGCCCAGCGTGAGGTCCCCGAATATGCCAGCCCAACCGCCAAAGAACATGACAAAGCACAGCTGCAGAGCAACGACGGAACCAAAACTGTCCCCCTTGACAAGGCGACACCCAAGCAAACAGTCACCAGCAGCGAAGACCTCACTTCGCATGACGAGGAGAAACTCCTCTGCTGTTTATCCAAGAACAAATACGTCTTCGCCTGGTCCGCCCTCGACCTGGTCGGGGTCAGTCGCTCCATCATCGAGCACAGCTTGGGAATCGACCCTTCGGTGAGACCGAAAAAACAGCGGCTCCGCAAAATGTCTGATGAGAAGACAGAAGCCGTCAAGGCCGAGGTACATCGCCTGCTGGAGGCCAAATTTATCGAGCCAGTGGCCTACCCCACATGGCTCGCCAACGTTGTGATGGTGCAGAAAAAGAGCGGCAAATGGTGGATGTGCATCGATTTCACCAGTCTCAATAAGGCCTGCCCAAAGGACAACTTCCCGTTGCCTCGGATCGACAAAATAGTCGATAGCGCGGCCGGGTGCGAAGTCATGTCACTCCTCGACTGCTTCTCCGACTACCATCAAATATACATGAAGCAGGAGGACAAGGCCAGCACCAGCTTCATAACACCCTTCGGCACATATTGCTTCATCAGAATGCCGGAGGGACTCATGAACGCCAGGTCCACCTTCTCCCGGCTTACCAAAACGGTGCTCGAGGGGCAAGTCGGCAGAAATATATTCACGTATGTGGACGACATCATCTTCGCCAGCAGAAACAAGGAGGACCATCTTGCCGACCTCGCCGAAACGTTTGCGAACATGTGGGGCGCACGACTTCGCCTAAACCCCGAAAAGTGCATCTTCGGCGTTCGCCAGGGGAAAATATTGGGCTACCTGGTGTCACACCGCGGAATTGAGGCCAACCCAACCAAAATTCAGGCCATCATCAACATGACGCCCCCTCAGTCAGCCAGAGACGTCCAACGTCTGACAGGCAGATTGGCCGCCCTCAACAGATTCATCTCCAAATCCGCAGAGCGAAGTCTCCCCTTCCTCAAGACTCTCCGCGGCACAAAAGACTTCGCTTGGGGACCAGATCAGGCGGCGGCCTTCACCTCATTGAAACAGTACCTGTCGGAATTGGTGGTTCTTACAAGCCCCGACTCTTCGCTACCCCTGTTGCTCTATGTTGCGGCTTCGCCACATGCGGACAGTGCGGCACTGGTTCAAGAGCAGACAGTAGATGGCATAATCTGGCAATGTCCAGTTTATTACGTCTCCGTAGTGCTCACACCATCAAAATGTAATATGACGGAACTGGAAAAGATTGCCTATGCAGTTGTCATGGCTTCGCGCAAATTGCGCCACTATTTTGAAGCATTCAAGGTCCGGGTCACCTCAGATAGAGGACTCGGCGAATTGTTCAAAAACCCGGAGGTGTTGGGGGCCTTCGTCCTCCGAAGGTCCTCAAAAACATGATTTGACAATGTTTTCCGAGTGGATTATGTGAACAGGTATTTTCGGATCCAGAATTATGAATATGGAGCACGGCCAGGACGAAGCATGAACCAGACGAAGGTCGAGTGTAGCCGAAGCTGTGCGCAGGGAAGCTTCGGCGCGATGGCAGAAGGGGGAACCGACTTAAAGATGAAAAGACTTCGGGGGCCTCGACAGATTTCCATAAGCCGTTAACAAATGTAATGGACATGGATGTAATTTTACGTGGGCTGCGTCCCGCGTCTATAAATAGATGAACAGTACTCCCGTACTGTTCACGCTGACTTGGCATTTGCTTTTGGCATCACGCTCGTACTTTTCACCTTCTCTCAGGACCGAAGGTACATTTGTAATTTGGAATCATTTCTGTTTTTCCATGTTAATAAAATAGAAATGATTCCATGATGATGCTTATATTATATTTCATGCTTTATATGAGTTCTTCGTCATTATTTGTTATGTTTACGAAGGTATGTCTCTTATGACCTTCGTCCGAGACTCATTATTTCCCGAAGGGACATAATGCTTCGAAGGACGAAGGACTTTAACACTTAACACTTTTTATGTTGCCTTGTTCTTAACTCTTAGCATTTGAGAACAAGTCCCCAACATTGGCGCCCACCTCCGGTGAACTCACTTCCACTTCGAGTCTTCGTGAACACCTTCGGAAGCTATAGACCTTCGCTATGGCGCCGAAGAAAGCTTCAGCGGCTGGGGCTGCAGCACTACAACCGCTGGACCACAACCAGGAGACCGTCTCTCTTCGGGAGGCCCGAAGCCAGAAGAGAAAAGCCGTCAGCCCGACGCTTGAGGAAGAAGAGCTAGACCAAGAAATCAGAGAGATGGAGATGCTACATCAACAAGTGCAGAGGAAGAAGGAGAAGATGGCCCGCCTAGCTGAGTTGCAAAGGCAAATTGACGAAGCTTCTGAGGAAGTTCGCCATCTCACTCACGATGAGCAGAACAGAAGGCCTCATCAGAAAGACCTTCATCAGGAGGGCTTCGTCAACGAAGACGACTGGTATGATAATTTCCATCAGGGAAATTTTGTTTTTGATGATGCTTCTCCTCTGTCTGCTGAGCTGCAGGCTACACCTTGGCCTCCATCCTATAAGCCACCTCAGCTCCCCATGTTTGACGGCCACTTCGACCCGAAGCAATTCTTGATGAGCTACGAAGCAACAGTGTCTTCGTACGGGGGCAACGCTGCAATCATGGCGAAGTCTTTCGTCATGGCCGTCAGGAATGTTGCTCAGACCTGGTATTCCTCCCTTCGGCCAGGAACAATCACTTCATGGCAGAAGCTGAAGGATTTGTTACTGACCAGCTTTCAAGGATTTCAAACGAAGCCGGTTACAGCTCAAGCTCTCTTCCAGTGTATTCAGGATCACGAAGAATACCTTCAGGCGTATGTCCGAAGGTTCTTACGATTGAGGGCGCAGGCACCAACGGTGCCCAATGAAATCGTTATCGAAGCCATGATCAAGGGGCTTCGTCCTGGACCTGCAGCCCAATACTTTGCTCGGAAGCCTCCTCAGACCTTGGAGAAATTGCTCCAAAAGATGGATGAGTACATTCGTGCTGACAATGACTTTCGCCAAAGAAGGGAGGAGGCCTTCAGATTTTCTGAGATGACCAGGGGCTTCGGAGGAAGATACTACCCGAGGCATGTCCGTTCCATTCACAGCACTCAGAATGATGATAAGGGGAGTCAGCAAAACAGGCCGCAGTGCTCCTCACAGGCTTCGGGGCAACAACAAACTTCCTTTCGGCCACCAGCTCCAAGAGGCAGAAGCGCCAGGGGCTTCGGCGGAAGATTCGGAGATCAGCCAAGGAGACTGTTTTGCCTATTCTGTGGAGAGGGCAAGGGCCACACCACTAGGACGTGCCATGTTACAATCCAGAAGCAAAAGGAACTAGCCGAAGCTGCATCTCAACAAGCTCAGTCGAAGCAGGTTATGCATACTGCTTCGTTTCATCCGCCTTATGTCCCACAATACATAGACAACCACCCTGCGGCTTCTGTAGCTTCGGCAAGTCAACCTCAAGCTTCCTGGCAGCAGCTTCCGCCTCCACCTCCATTGCAGCAAGGTCAACAGCCAGAAGGGAGTCAATACGCTCCACATCAGAGGGACTTCAGAGAACAGTCCGAAGCTCGCACAGTCAACAGCACTGTGCCAGAGTCGAAGCACATTTATTGACATATCCTACCTTTGATAGCAGTCTTTTCTATTCAGTTTTATTTTCTGTGAAGCAAAAAACATTGATAGTTTTCATGTAATAATTTCGTTGTTTCCCACGAGGAAAATCTATTTGCTCCACAGGACCTTCGGATTAAAAATCCTTCGGAGTAACCTTCGGATTAAAAATCCTTCGGAGTAACAGAAAGTCGTTCTAAGGAACGCAGAGTAAGTTTATGAAGTCACAAAAAGCCGTTCCAAAGGGAGCGCAGTGTAAGTTTTCTGCTCAGAAGTCGTTCCTAAAGGAATGCAGAGCCTACAGCGAAAAGTCAACGCTGATACCGCCTAAGTAAAAGGCGAAGAAGCTCCTAAGGGAGGCTTACAGCGAAAAGTCAACGCTGATACCGTCTAAGTAAAAGGCGAAGAAGCTCCTAAGGGAGGCTTACAGCGAAAAGTCAACGCTGATACCGTCTAAGTGAAAGACGAAGAAGCTCTAAAGACGTTCCCAAGGGAATGCAGAGCTTACGAATATATTTTATGTGTATCTCCGGAACAAATGTCACATGCATAACATAACATCATCACATCATTTTGCATAGCATAAGCATCATACATCATATTGCATTTGGCAAGAGAAGGAGATACTCTCAACCTTCGAAAGGATGCTTTGAGAAAGTGACATCGAAGTTGTATAGCTTCGGAGTATAGCTTCGAAGAATGTTTTGACGAAGCATAGATGTGATTCATCAGAATAATTTTAACGGAGAATGCCTTCTTCACGAAGCATGAAAAGAAGGGAAGGTGTTTTTTCGCCAAAGGCTCAAAAATGGTATGTATTTAATGTTTCATGCATCGTAAAGAATTCAATAATGAAAGGAGACTTGTATATTACATTCAAATGTACAAAGTGTTACATAGATTACACTTTAAATGATTTTTCCAAATAGCATCTAATCTTCTCTCAATACTTCTTCGGCGGCCTCATTTAGAAGTTGGTCAACAACCTTGTCCAAGATAGTTTCGGCCATTTGTTTAATTTCTTCGTCGACATTTGATCCAGCAGTTTCTGAGGGAAGAGAACATTTCTTCATTACTTTTGCAAACCTTGAGCAAAGTTTGGAATAAAAATTACAACACAATAAGAGCGACTAATTGGTACCTAATTGCCTTTCGGGCTCTGTACTCCTTTCGGCAGCTTCTGCCACTTTTCTGGCGTCATGAATGACTTTTTCGCTACTTTGGATGATCTCTTGCGCCATTTCTCGACCGCCGTCGTTCCAGATATCAGTAAAAAATTTGTCACCAACCACGCTTGCTTCGGCCGAGGGGTCCTTGATGTCTTCGGAAGATAAGGTAGCTTCGGATTGAGCTAAAAATTTTACATGCCTGCAACCTTTCTTCTCTAAGACAGAAGCAATTCCTCTGGCGCCCGAAAAAGCGCATATGTCGCCACGACTGTTCAGAATCTCTTCGAAGGCCTCTGCTTCGTGGCTAATCCATTCCAGCGGACCTTCGGGATTGCCTCGAGAGAAATTCTCTTCGCTGGAAAAGGCGCCTACGTTGGCGAAGCTGGATTTAATTTTATTCACACATTCTATAGATTTGACATAGCATTTCCCCTGAGATGTGCGAAGCTCCTTAACTCTTGATTCCAATTTGCTGACCATAAAATCACTAAGTTCTCGTTTCGTCTCCTCAAGCGTGCGCTCCTCTTTAGCTCTAGCCAGCTGTTTCTGAAGATCTTTAATCTCGCATTTTAGAGCTTCGGCCTGGGCTTTTGAAGCAGCTTCGTCTTTTTTCACTTTATCTACCAGTGTAAGCAGAATTTTATCTTTTTCCAAAGCTTCGTTTCTCAGTTTGATAACTTCGGAGCGTAAATTATTAAACGCAATTTCATAGCTTTCATCTTCGGCGCTCTTTTGGGCTCTTAGTGCGTTGCTTAGAATCAGGCCCTATACGAAAAAGAATTCATATAAGAAAAAAGGAATGAGTTGCGTAAGAAGTAAGGGGGTTTTTCAAGCATTTAATTCCCATACCTTCAGGCTGTTGTACGCAAGACTGTCTGCGAGATCTTCTTTCGTCATGGCGCTTAATCCAGATTCAAGCTTCGGGAAACCAATACTTCTGGCCATTTCTCGGCAGACAGATAGCTCTTTGTTGTCAGGCAGGCAGTATAAGAAGTCATCTTCATTCGTCCCATTGAATATTACTGCCCCCTTCGGATATTTTAGCTCCTTCGCATAATGGTTAGCTTCATGAGTTTCTTCTTCAGATAGTTTTTTCCCCGAAGCATGTCGAATGATGTAATTACACATGCTGGCAGGCGCTTCGGGGATAGCAGTATCAGTTTCTTCAACTAAAATTGGATCTGATATTTTTATAGCTTCGGCTTCCAAAGTTTGCTCCTTGAAGGGCTCTGAAGGCCCAGCTTCAGCTTCAGCCTGTTGCGTCGAAGCTTCAGTAGAAGCTTCAGCAACTTCAACACTCTTTTTTGGAGTTGTGCTTGAAGACTTAATTGTCTCCAAGACATCTAGTACGTTTACCATTCTTTTCCTTTTTGGGGTCACTGTTGGACCCTTTTGGTTTTTTGTTGTTTCGGCATTTGCTGCAGGACTCAAAACTTCTGATGCTTTTTCCTTAGTCGGTTTTTTCACTTCTTCCATTTTTTCTGTGGATGGTGCTTCGGCCATCACTGCAATTTCTGGCAGCAAAGTTGGCTGTTCAGCTTCAGCGGCCGAAGATGCTTCTCCGGTAAACTCAGGCACCGAAGCTGGTTCAATATAACGTGGCCGATGCGTAAGAGCCTTTATCTTCTTCCTTTTTGGTTCTGGCTCGCTAGGAGCAGCTGCAGTTTCTTCTTTCGTAGAGGTTGTATTTTTTCTCTTCTGCCTTCGAATGGGGTAGCAATAGTCAGGGTAGACAAACCCGATGGCATCAAATACCCGATTCAGTCTTTTCTTTTTTCGGCCTCCGAAGGCTGCTGACATTGCATTATCTTCGGCCTTCGAGTAGGTCCCAAGCAGCTCATCACTTAAATTGTCAATGCTTTTCAACCACTCATCATCTGGCTCAATAAATTTATCTCCAAATTTAAAAGTGTACTTAAACCTGACAAGTTCTCCTTCGTCAGCCTCTTTGATGGTTTCTTGTGGCATCTCCCATTTCTCCGCAAGCGGCCACACCCTGAAGGCAATGTGCTCTTGTACTAAGTCCCTTGTTCCTATAAAAGAGCAGACAACGCCGAAGGCTCTTTGGCACTCTTCAGCGACTTCGTTCATTTCAACCTTCGGCCTCCGAAGGCCGAAGCTTTGCCAAATAGGACGCATAATTATACCTTTGATGTCTTCTCGTGCTGATAAGTCATTCTTCACATAAAACCATTCTGTCATCCAATCCCCGGGCCATCTCTTCCGAAAGGTTGGTACGGGACAGCTTGCCCCGGACCGAGAGACGAAGCTGTAGCAGCCAAAGTTGTTATGGTACTGTTCTTTGCCCCAAGGTTTTGTTTCATATAACAATTCATGAATATTACAGAAGCCTCTTGTGTCAGGCTTCAGACCTTGGCTTCTTGTGGCCCACACGAAGATATTTAACCTTATAATAGCCTCTGGAGTAAGTTGATGAAGATAGACTTCGAAGATTTTCAACACCTCCACGACGAAGCTGCTCAAGGGGAATCGCAATCCGGCTTTCAAAAAGCTTCGGTACACCACAACTTCATTTTCTTCAGGATGTGGACAAGTTTTTTCCCCTTCGTCCGCCCTCACAATGGACAGATCCCGGAAATACCTTCCTCTCATATTAACAAGATGATTCTCTTTGATAGTTGATTTACCATAAACTGAATGGCTTGGTCGCCAGGGGCGATCTTCGGAGTCTTCGCCACCGCTGTCCACATCGTAACTTTCACTGTCACCAGTATCTTCAGACAGCCCTTCCAGAATTTCCCTGGTGATCTTTTCTGTGTTGGTCTTCGACATTGCTATAAGAAACCCTAAGTTCTTCTCTTCATCAAGACTCAGCTTCATTTCAGCAGCAGCCTTCTTGGCAGCTTCAGACATCTTCGGAAACACTAAAAAACTGTTTTCAAAGCCGAAGCTTCAAAGCTAAAAGCTTAGCAGATCACAGTGTGCAAGAGCTAAAAAATGAATGAGCAAGAGTGGTTGGCCAGAAAGCGTGCAAAATAAGTTTGCGGTATGGCCGTATTTATACGTTTGATGCGTTGAAAGTTGAAAGACCCCACTTGTCATTGAGTGTTGCTATTCTAGCAAAGGGAAGGTGTTTTTTCGGACCTTCGGCATAAAGCCTTCGTTCATATCGCAATCTGAATTTATTATTTCAAACAAATTAATATTGCGAGGGGCTACTGTTGGGGGCCTTCGTCCTCCGAAGGTCCTCAAAAACATGATTTGACAATGTTTTCCGAGTGGATTATGTGAACAGGTATTTTCGGATCCAGAATTATGAATATGGAGCACGGCCAGGACGAAGCATGAACCAGACGAAGGTCGAGTGTAGCCGAAGCTGTGCGCAGGGAAGCTTCGGCGCGATGGCAGAAGGGGGAACCGACTTAAAGATGAAAAGACTTCGGGGGCCTCGACAGATTTCCATAAGCCGTTAACAAATGTAATGGACATGGATGTAATTTTACGTGGGCTGCGTCCCGCGTCTATAAATAGATGAACAGTACTCCCGTACTGTTCACGCTGACTTGGCATTTGCTTTTGGCATCACGCTCGTACTTTTCACCTTCTCTCAGGACCGAAGGTACATTTGTAATTTGGAATCATTTCTGTTTTTCCATGTTAATAAAATAGAAATGATTCCATGATGATGCTTATATTATATTTCATGCTTTATATGAGTTCTTCGTCATTATTTGTTATGTTTACGAAGGTATGTCTCTTATGACCTTCGTCCGAGACTCATTATTTCCCGAAGGGACATAATGCTTCGAAGGACGAAGGACTTTAACACTTAACACTTTTTATGTTGCCTTGTTCTTAACTCTTAGCATTTGAGAACAAGTCCCCAACAGGAGGCATCGGTCCGGATTGCCAAATGGGCGGCCGAACTCTCAGGCTACCACATCACATTCGAGCCCAGGACAGCCATCAAGTCACAAGTTTTGGCAGACTTCGTCGTCGACTGGACTGGGCCAATAACACAGCCGGACCCGTCCACGGAGAAGGTTTGGACAATCCATTGCGACGGCGCATGGTACCACACGGGGGCAGGCGCTGCTACAGTCATTACCTCACCCACCGGGGTCAAGCACAGATACGCGGCACGCCTCAGCTTTGCTCTGGAATCCGACAGATGCACTAACAACATAGCAGAATACGAAGCTGTCATCCTCGGCCTCCGCAAGCTAAGGGCCCTTGGTGTCACTACCTGCATTATCAGAACAGACTCCAAGGTAGTCGCCGGCCAAGTCGAGAAAGACTATGCAGCAAAGGACCCCGCACTTATGCAATACCTCGCGGCTATCCGTAGTCTCGAGAGACAATTCAAAGGTTTCACCCTGCAGCATGTGGACCGGGCCAAGAATGAGGAGGCCGACGCATTGGCCAAGGCTGCCGCCAGAGGCGAGTCCCTGCCCTCCGACGTGTTCTACCATGTTATCGGCACGCCAGCCGTCCGCAGCCCCGAAGGTCTCCAAATAACCAATGACAGCGAGGGCCACCGCATAGTCAACCTTATTATGACTGAAGACTGGCGGGCACCAATAACCCTGTTTCTACAGGGGTACTACCATCCAACCAACATCAAAGAGGCCAAGCGCCTCAAACATCGAAGCCAGGACTTCGCACTAATTGAAGGCCAGCTTTACAAGAAGGGGGTCAGTCAACCCATGCTTAAATGTGTCACTAAGACCGAAGGCATCCAAATCCTACGCGAAGTCCACAACGGGACTTGCGGCTCTAACGCAGGGCCAAGGGCCCTAGCCGCAAAGGTGATCCGTCAAGGTTTCTACTGGCCCGCAATGATCTGCGCCGCAAATCGGGTCACAAGGTCCTGCGAAGCCTGCCAGAAGTTTTCTCCTCGATCAGGAAGCCCTTCGCAATTCACGAAACTAATTGCCCACACATGGCCTCTTCAGCGTTGGGGCCTGGACATTGTCGGGCCCCTGCCCACGGCTCAGGGGAACCTCAAGTTCACCTTCGTCGCTGTCGAGTATTTTACCAAATGGATCGAGGCGAGGGCTGTATCCACAACATCAAAGACTGCACAGAAATTCTTCTGGCAAAACATTGTTTGCCGCTTCAGAGTCCCGTCCGAACTCACAGTCGACAACGGCAAGCAATTTGACAGCCAAGACTTCAAGGATTTTCTGCTTCTCCATTGGCACCAAGCTTGCCTTCGCCTCAGTATACCACCCACAGTCCAACGGAGTTGTGGAACGTGCAAATGGCAAAAGTTTCACAACTGTCAAGAAGATGCTCCTCGACGATAAAAAGGGCAAGTGGGCCGATTTGTTACCCGAAGCGGTCTGGGCATTAAACACGACTGAGTGTAGGGCGACTGGGTTCACCCCTTTCCGCCTTCTATATGGATCGGAGGCCATGACCCTGCAAGAAATAAAACATGGGTCCCCACGGACAGTCCCGTTAGCTGTCCCCGACGTGGACGAGCCCACTTCAAAGGACCTGATCGATGGAGACCGGGTCTTCGCACTAGAGGCTCTAAACAAATACCATGCCCAAACAAAAGCATGGCGTGACCATGCAGTCATCCCGAGGGAATTCAGCGAAGGAGACCTCGTACTCGTCCGGACCGCTCGGACAGAGTCCCTGGGCAAACTGGAGCCCAAGTGGGAGGGCCCTTTCATCGTCAAGATGAAGGCGTCCCCCAGCGCATACAGGCTCGTGACGCCATCCGGCGAAGAATTGGAGCATTCCTGGAACATTGATAATCTCCGCAAATTTTTTGTTTGACTCTTCGGGGCCCGCTCGCCCTTGTAATTCGCACAACAATTTTATTCTGGCCTGCACTCTTTTCCTCTCGGGGGGTGAGGTTTTTAACGAGGCGGAGCCATGTAATATACAAGCGAAAAATCCCCCGCAAAAATCTACGTCGAAAAAAGACCGCGTCGACGGTCTTCGACATTCGACCAATACAAAGTCACCGCGAGGGGCAGCGCTAGCTACCCTCTCGTGCGACACTCCGCACAAAAGTCGCCTAAGGGTGTAGCCGGACTAGCACAACAAGTGCGCAAAATCGAAGTCCGCCTAAGGGTGCAGCCGGACTAGCACAACAAGTGCGCAAAATCAAAGTCTTCTTCAAAAAGACTATCCGTGCAAAAGTCGCCTAAGGGTGCAGCCGGACTAGCACAACAAGTGCGCAAAATCGAAGTCTTCCTAAAAAGACTATCCGCGCAAAAGTCGCCTAAGGGTGCAGCCGGACTAGCTCAACAAGCGCGCCAAAACGCATAGCGTTACATCCGTGCAAAAGTCTACACCAAGAAACTGTCCGCGCACAGACCAACTACAAGGCGCAGCCGGACCAACGTATGAAATGTGATAGACCAAGCGCACAATGCCCCCATGGACATAGCCGGACGCGCGAAGGCGTACAACCTCATTATACAAACCATATTTACACATGCACAGCAAGGGCATCACACCTTACATTGGTTCAACCTTCGGAATGATTCCCATCTCCCTATAGTTGAATAGCATTATCCTAAGCTCCTCACCCTCAAAAAGACTTCGCAACTCCCCCTCACCTACACTCGCCCCAACCGGCGAGGACAGCAATTCCCGCTTGCCAGCCCTGCCCACACGAAGCTGATCGCCATCCACCTCACTCACCCTACGCTTCGCCACCGCCCTTCGCCGCCTGCGCCCAGCACTCGAACCAGGCAAAACTTTAGCATCCGTAACACGCGGAGATGCCTCCGCCGTAGCCACATCCAAAGCCGCAAAGTAATCCAAGTCCCCATCCGAAGACTCTTCCGTCCACTCAACCGAACTCCCAGAGTCGCTAAAATCAGAAAACTTAGAAGCAGACTTATCCGATTCATTCCCAGCATCCACGGTCGAAGCCGCCACAAAATTAGCAGTAGCGGTTGCGTGCGCAGGCCCAAAATCTTGAACCTGCGCAGCAACCAAGGTTCAGCAACATAGACAAAATTCTCTAACTACCCCACACCCACTAAGCCACCTGCGAAGACCCAGCCGCCGCCGCGGGATCCTCCGCTGCCGGCTCCGTCGCCGTCTTCAGGGATCCTCGGCCCCCGGCACAGCGGTTGGCGACGAGCCACCACCAGACACAGTAGCCGCAGGGGCAGCGAGGGAGCCTTCGCCGGTTTCCGGGGGCGGCGCCGGGTCGACCTCGGCCTCGGCCGCCACCGGGTTCGCCTCCGCTTCGGGCCGCGCGCTGTTCAAAGGTCCGAAGTCCTCCACGTTCTCGGCACGCGCCGCCTACAACACACCACACCGATTCAACAAGCCCACGTATAACCCACATTCAACAACACTAAACAAAAGACAAACATTACCTGATCCCTCGCCCGGTCGGACCGCTCCCTAACCACCTCCCGACCGTGGGGGCCCCACATCCGGTCAAAGAGGGCTCCCGTTGAGTCCTTCACCACAGGGTCCTCGACCTTGTAAATCTCGCGCTCAAAATCTTCATCAGATCGGTCGAATACCTCATAGTGACTGCACCCTTCGCGGGACAGCGCGTTCATCGCCCCTTCGCAGGTGACGAGGGAGGCAAAGGACATAAATCCCTCCACAATGGTCGGGAGCGCCAACAATTCCTCTTGCAGCCACTCGAGGCAGCGAAGGCCTGACTCTCGGTCGGGCACTTCGAAGTCAGCGGTCCGCGCGCCCAGCTCGCGGTACGAGTCCATGAGCTGTTTGCGCGTCCGCTCAACTTCCGAGCGTGTAGAAGCCTCGGCCCTCTCCATGCGGGCCTGCAGAGCGTTGAACCGCGCCTCCCATTCCTCGGCGTGCTGGCTGGCGAGACTACCCTCCACCCGCGCCAAATTGGCCTCTGCCTGCGCCGACTGCGCCTTGGCGAGGGCCTGATTAGCCTCCCTCCTCTCCTCCACCAGCTGGCACCGGAGGTCAGTCCTCTCGCCCTCCAGGGCGGCCACCTTCTCCTCTAGCTTGCGGCACTTGCTATTAGCGGCCGACTTTTCCCGGACGACGTCAGCATGCTGCGCCTGAAGTCTCTCGACTTCGGCAGACACAACTGCCGTAAGGGCCCCCGATGCCACGCAGTCAGCGAAGTCGGCCGCCTAAAAGACACACATAAGACCACAATCCCCATGAAAGCGGTAAACACTGAAGTCTAGCTCAACCTACCTGACTCAGCCGCTGCGACGCCTCCCTCAGCCGGCGGGACACAGTGCCTGCTTCGTCCTTGACGGCGGTGAGCGCCGAAATCTCACCGCCAGCGCTGAGAGCGCTACCCTTCACCCCAGGCACCGCGGCAGACACCATGGTCGCCACCGCAGGCGGAACAACAACAAGTTGCCCCTCGCCCGATCCTGCAACGTATCAACAGTAAAAAAACAAAACTCGGGCCAACGACTTACCAACGAGATAATCGTCCACACTAATATTGGTGCCGAAATCGGCAACGCGTTTCCCCGGCGAAGGCAATTCTCGGGCCTTCGCGGCTCCGGCCGATGCAGATTTGGTTCCGTCGGCGCTGGCCGCCTTCGCGACCTCCGACACCTTGCTGGACCCAGGGGCGGCCGACTTTGTCGCCAGCGTCGGCTGGCTACCGCCGGGGGCGGCAGCCTTCGCAGTCCCCCGCGCCCTCTTCGGCCTAGCCTCGGGCAGCCTGATGACCGCCCGACGCTTCTGCGCAGCTTCCTGACGATCCTTGTCCATCACTGCCGACACAACAACAGCAATATTCCGTCCATAAGGAAACACTCTCAAGTCACGAACCATGCGAGATGTTAAAAAGTCTTCGCCGGCCGCGCGGGGGATAGGAACGTTCTTAGGCCATCGACCCCCGGTAACCTCTAGCATCCGCGCCGAAGAGTCCCGGAGCTCGGGCGAAGACATCCTTCCCCCGGGGTCCGCGCATGTCCTCATCAACTCCATAGCAAAACTATCGGAGACCCCCAGTTCCCCCATCGCAGTACCTAGCTTCCTCTTCTTAGTAGATGGGGCGGCCGCCGGCGCGGGGTCGTTTTTAGTCTCGGCCGCCGGTTTTTTCCCGCGGCGGTCGACAACATCTTTCCCAGGATAACCGCCATACGGCAAACAGTTCAACTCGAAGACCCTATTTAGGCGGTCGTTGGATCCGCGTATATCCCAACTCCGCTGGGCCTCCGTCTTTGGCACGTAGCGACCAACAATCTGCACCGCCCCCCATCCTCCGCCTCACGCACGAATGCGGCGGGATCTCGGCCATGCAAATCTAGTGCGAAGGCAGGACTCCGCACCAGCATCCCGCCGCGGGAAGGCATCTGGCGAGGGCATACTTCGCCCAGCGCCCAGCCACACGCCAAGGGCCATACCCCATACCCGACAAACTCTTCAACCAGATCGCGTCCGCTGCTCATGCGGGCCGCTCAATGAAGGGCCTCTTCATTTTCATCCTCCTCCGCTACCTCAAACTGCGGGTACGCTGAGTAATAATGCGAACACATCTCGGCCACTGGCAGCCTCAGATGGTCTTCGATTGTGCCTTCGGCAACATAGAACCAAAATTCCCACCAGTTGCCCCATTTATTGTGGGCGCAGGGAACCAACTCAATGACTTCCATCGAAGTCTTGCCGGTCTTCGGCGTAAATGTACAAGATCCAAATTGAGCAATCTGATTTCCAATTTTCCTTTTCTGCCAATGCAGACAATAATACTTCGCGAAGACTTCGACCGATGGCTGCCCGCCGTACGAAGTCGTTGCCCAGACATATTTTGACAGGGCCACCACGACATTCGGCGTCAGCTGGTGCACCTGGACATTGAATCTACGCAGAACTTCCCCCACAAAACGATGCGCGGGCAGACGAAGACCAGTGGCGAAAAAAGCCTTGAAGACGACCAACTCGCCTTCCGGCTCGGGGACCTCCTCTATCCTCGGGACACGTGCCACTCCGCCGCCGAAATAACCAAGCTGTTGCATGTCCTGCACGCGAACCGAGGACATCCGCGACACGCCAAACTCCACTATGTCGCCGGCGCGCAACTCCTCCACCTCCACATTGCTCAGCGTCTCCTCGGATGACATGCCGGCCGGCGGCGGCGTATCGGCATCAGAAGAGGAAGAGGACGACATCGCTACGTACCGTCGGCGGCGGCGGGCGGTGTGCTTCACACGGGCCAGATCTCCGACGAGCAAAAGCAAGGAGGGCAGACGAGCAGCGGGCGGTTTGAGAAGGATATTAGGGTTTTCGTGGGGCGCAGAAAGATAAGGTTCAAAACGCGCCGCCCCACGCCCCCTTTTATACACAGGGCGCGGCGCTTCGGGAAACCCGCAATTCAACAGTACGGCGTCAATCAACGGTCATGTCAAAAACCCCCGCGGAACCACTTCGAGCAAGGGCAGCGTCTCCACCATCTAGCGACGTCTTTGGCACCAGATGACTTAGTCGAACTGGTCCCTCGGAGGGCAAATGTTGGGGCGAAGGCGAAGACGCCACCCTTCACTCGATGCCTTTGCCAACCTCGCTGCACCAACGAAGGCAAGACGACTGGCAGATTTACCCTTCGCCCCACGCGTCGCCGGACGAAGACCTGTGACGAGGTCGTCGCATCCTGCGGCCTCGTCCAACATGGAGGCCCACGTGTGATCCGGCCCATTGTAACAAGCCCTGCGTGGCCGCTGCGCATTACGGGCCTAATTTGTAAAGGTCTCCCTGTAATTACAGTCTGTAACCCTGCTTTATGGGAATATTCCGGGGATAACCTAGGTGCCTGAGGGCACATGCGTCCTTAACACTAGGGGCTGAGCACTTAGATACCTATAAATACCCCCGCACAGTGCCCGTGAGAGGCTGGATTAACAGAGCTATTGTCGTCTCGAGCAAAAACCCTGTTTACGTTGCTTCACTCCCCCGTTAGATCAACTTGCCCGGGAGAGCAAGTTCCAACACTCATGTTTAACTCTGACTCAGTGAATATGTACTTGAGGCTCTTGTGGTCCGTGTAGATATCACACTTCTGCCCATAAAGATAATGTCTCCAGGTTTTCAGTGCATGAACCACTGCTGCTAGCTCCAAATCATGAGTGGGGTAATTCTTCTCATAAACTTTCAATTGTCGGGACGAGTATGCCACTACTTTCCCTTCCTACATTAACACACATCCTAGTCCGGTGTACGAAGCATCACAGTATACTGAGAATAGTTTGTGAACATCTGGCAGAACCAACACCGGTGCGGTTGTCAACTTCTGCTTCAACATCTCAAATGATTCTTGGCACACTAGGGTCCACTTGAACTCAACTTTCTTTGCTAGCAAGGCTGTCATTGGTCTGGCAATTTTGGAGAAACCCTCCATGAAACGCCGATAATAATCGGCCATTCCAATGAAACTATTGATTCCACGGACATCTTTTGGTGCTTTCCAGTCCAGAATCATTGCTACTTTCTTTGGATCCACATCTAGTCCATCTCGGTTTATTATATGACCCAAGAATAGAACTTCGCTGATCCAAAACTCACACTTGCTAAGTTTGGCATACAACTGGCAATCCCGTAGCCTCTGAAGTACTTTCCTCAAATGTTCCTCATGCTCTTGCTCATTCTGGGAATATATAAGGATATCATCTATGAACACCACTACGAATTTGTCGAGGTAGTCCATGAACACACTGTTCATCAGATACATGAAGTAAGCTAGCGCATTCGTTAACCAAAATGACATAACCATGAACTCATATAGTCCATACTTGGTGATGAATGCGATCTCCAGTATGTCTGAAGGTTGGATTATGAGCTGATGGTAACCTGACCTCAGATCAATCTTTGAGAACACACTGGCTCCTCTCAACTAATCAAAGAAGACTTCAATTCGAGGCAGGGGGTACTTATTCTTGACAGTAACCTCATTCAAAGCTCTGTAATCGATGCACATCCTCTTCGTGCCATCCTTCTTCTCCACAAATAACACCAGGGCTGCCCAAGGTGAGGTACTTGGCCTGATGTAACCTTTCTCTAGCAACTCATCAATTTGCTTCCTGAGTTCCACCAACTCTAGTCCGGACACTCGATAAGCTCTCTTGGAAATAGGGGCGGTGCCTGGGATAATCTCTATGGCAAATTCAACTTTCCTTTCAGGTGGCATGCCTGGTAACTCTTCAGGGAATACGTCGGGGAATTCTGACACAATCCTAATTGTTTCAATCGGATTGGACTCATTGTCATCTACTGATAAATGGTGACAGGCTCCTTCTTCTAGTTCAGGTAAGTATAGCTTGGTTACTACCTCCTTTCCGGATGGGGACACCAACTTAACTGTTCTCTTGTCACAACTGACAGTGGCTTGGTTTCTGTGTAGCCAATTCATCCCTAGGATGATATCTAACCCTTGAGTTCTCATTACTACTAGGCTAGCGGGGAAGGCTATCCCCCTTATTTCAATCCTTAGATTCGGACAAATCCTATCGGACTGAATTTTCCCCCAACTGAATTAACTCTCAAAGGTGGGAACATTGGTTCTATGGGGATGTTATGTGATTCTACCCAAGATGCAAAAACAAAAGAATGTGTGGCACTAGTATCAAATAATACTTTTGCTAGGTAGGATTCGACTGGAAACATACCTACTGCCACGTCCTGAGCATCCTGGATTGCTTCGGCCTCCAGGTGGTTCACCTTTCCACGGTTGTAGGCCTGACCACGGACTCCTAGTACTTGATGTGGTGCTCCTTGTCTTGCTAGAGCATTAACTGCTGGCGGTTGCTGGGCTGCTTTCTTTGGACAATTCTACGTCCAGTGATTATGTTCTCCACAGTAGAAGCATGCACGACCTCCTACTTGTGCTCGGGCTGCTTGGCCATTCTGGTTGCTTGCTAAGGGTAGAAAGACGAGCTGCTGTTGTTGTTGCTGAGGAAACTGCCTCTGGTACTGGTGCTGACGCTGATGCTGGCGCTGGTGCTGGTGGCCTTGCTTGAATTGCTGTGGCGAGTTGCCTGAGTAGCAGGGACGACTGCTACTCCCGGTCTGAGGTCCACCAATCTTGCGCTTCCTATCCTCCATCTCCTGACGCTTCCTTTCAGTCATGATTGCTCTGTCTATCAAGTGCTGGAAGGTGGGGAAAGTGTGGTTCATGAGCTGGCAATGGAGGGGATCAACCAATCCTCTCAGAAAGCGATACTACCTCTTTGCATCCGTGTTGACATCTTCTGGGGTGTAACGTGATAGCTGCATAAACTTATACCTGTACTCACTAACGGACAGGGGACCTTGCTTTAGGGCGAGAAACTCCTCCTTCCTCACTATCATCAGTCCCTCGGGCACATGGTAGCGACAGAAGTTGTCCCTGAACTCCTCCCAAGTGATGGCTTCAGGGTTGGCACGGGTGGCGAGGTAAGACTCCCACCAAGACTTTGCTGCTCCCCTCAACTGTCGGGGACCATACAACACCTTCTCACGGTCGTTGCACTAAGCAGTGTGCAACTCACGCTCCACGGTATGCAACCAATCTTCCGCATCCATGGGGTCAGCGGAGTGGGCAAAGACGGGGGGGGGGGGGGGTGGCCCCTCATGAATTCTGCCCGCTTCTCTCTAGGCACTTGTGGCATCTGGACTTGCACTGGAGGCTGAGGTGGTGGTGGCTGCTGCTGCACCTACTGCATCACTGCTAAAGTTTGACCAATTGCCTGAACTGCCTGGGTTTGCATCAAGAACATTTGCTCAATGGTCATCGAGGGTGGCAGTGGCAAATGCTACTACGGAGCTGCCTCCTCCTGGGGTGCCTGCTGCTCTGGCTGAGCATGCCTTGCACCTTTGCGCCTATTCTCATATATCTGTAGAAATCACACACATATAAGATCTGACTCTGCAGTCTTTTAGCATAAGAAAAGATATACGAAAATCTTCACAGCACTGAACAATTGATCATCTTCACTGACAACTTCTCAGATAAAGAGGAAAGTGGAAATAAATGGATTACCCAACTAAATAACTGACTTTATTAATAACTACACCAAGTTGCAGGAGATACCCACCCCTTGGTGACAACCATTACAAAGATCCAACTTCATTACATGTTCATCATGACAAGCATCCAACAAACAATAACCAAACTAACTCTAACTAAGACTAAGTAGACTAAGACACTGAAGTAAGCATTATTACAGACTCCGACTCCATCGATCTATGGATCTAAATCTATGCGGGTCCTACAGTCTGGGGTACCATAGTCGAAGCGACCACGAGGTGGTGAACGGTAGGGTGCTGAATCCCAACAGGGGCGGGAGAACCACCATCAAGATAGTGGTGTGCCGCGCATTCAGCACGCAATTCTGCAACCTCCGCCCGAACCTTGCCCAACTCATCAAGGGCGTGGTCCAACTCTGTGTTGAGCACGATGACCAAGTTGACCATGCTGCTCAGCCTAGGATTGCCCTCACCATCTAGCGAGACAATCACACCTCCAGCACTGCCGGTCGAACGGCGAGGGTAGTACTTCAGGTGAAGGCCATTAGCTACCCCGCTTAACAACGAACAATACTGAGAAAGTGCCCGTCGTGCTGCATCCTGCATGGCTGCCTCGGCAGTGTCCCTCTCAGTGATAGAATAGTGCTCTGAGAAGGCCTCTGCACCCCGGAGCTCATCGTCCGGATGGCACACCAAGCAAGTAGCCTCTCACTGGTCCTGGTATAGCCCGCGACGATGCTGGTAGACTACACAATGGTACTCGATAGACCAGGTGTGTCGGTCGAAGGCCCGACGCAGCAGGGTATCAAGAGCATCATGGAAGTGACACCCGTGAGCGGTGTCACGAGTGATGGGTCTAGCGATCCACCCCTCCGGCTCCGGCTCCTTCTGTGACAGAACCTCCCAAGTCATTAGGCCCACCTATAGATGTCCTTGTCCAACACACCTCAGACAACCCTGCAGGGGCACCTGATCACTTGACAAGTTCGGTATCTGTATTCTTTACCTTGCCCAAGAGCGTTTCACCTGTCACGCAGATATTACAACACATCGGAGGTACGAGTATGCGGAAGCAGTTACAACAACTTTATTTTAGATTAAAGTATAGAAAGAGTAGTATTATTACAGACCAGAGCAAAATATAGGAGTGCTGGAGTAATATTATTACATAACTTGGGAGGCAAAAACCCCTCCCGATTAACAGTAAAAAGTTTTTAGAGGACGACACTTCCTCCCGAGGCTTCAGTCTTGATTTTCTTCCTTAGGCACCACCTTGGAACAAAAGCAACAAAAATTTGCTGCTTCCTCACCTAAAACAACATGGGACAAAGCCCTGAGTACGAAGTGTACTTTCACATGTCTTACCCGTCAAAATAAAAGACTCTCAAGGATATGCTGGCTTTAAGGGAGTCAAGGTAAGGCTTAATCAAGAATCAAGACTCTGTTTGCAAAAATGCTTACTAATAGTGGATCCTTAAAAATCCAATTTTATTAGCAGGTTAAGTCATTACCGGAGTCTAGAGTTCTTTCTACCCTAGTTCAAGCACTTGACCTATACTAGCCATCTTTTTATCAACCCTTCATGATCACTGGAATGCTACGTGTAGTTCAGTGACCAAGTCTTCATGTCCGAGAAGTAACGGCGATCCGAATCGATTAATACCCAGCTGGGGATCTCCGATCACACGACATATGTAGCACTTAACCCTTACATATGTCAACTCACCACTGGGGTTCTTAAGACCAGATCGGGTTCACGCCAACCGACCTCCATTTTTTCATGAATGTGTTTCATACCCTCATCATTTCTTTGTGCATCAATTATTCTTTGCAGAAGAACCGACTCAAGCTTCAAGTGACTTGAAGTTCCATGTTGAATCATTCTCAGGTTCAACTTCTCCATTTCTTGGCATAATGTAATGTCAGAAGTCTTCATTGTAAGACAATGGCAGGAAGCCTTGCGACTTAGCGCATCTGCCACTACATTGGCCTTGCCTAGGTGATAGTGAATTTCCAATTCATAATCCTTAATCAGCTCGAGCCATCTCCTTTGCCTCATATTTAGCTATGACTGGGTAAAGATGTACTTCACACTTTTATGATCTGCATAGATATGACAGATATTCCCCAGCAGATAATGACACCATATTTTCAGGGCATGAACCACAACAGCTAATTCTAGGTCATGAGTTGGATAATGTTCCTCGTGCCGGCGCAACTGTCTTGAGGTGTATGCTACAACTCAGCCTTCTTGCATCAAGGCGCAACCTAAACCACTGCCTGATGCGTCACAGTACACATCAAATGGCTTTTCAATGTCCAGTTGAGCTAATACCGAAGCAGTGGATAATAACACCTTTAGCTGCTCGAAGGCTTCATTGCATCTTGAAGACCAATTAAATTTGGTATCGTTCTTTAATAAACTTGTGATTGGCTTCACAAGCTTGGAAAAATCTGGAATAAATCAGCGGTAATAACCAGCCAGTCCAAGGAAACTTCGGACTTGATGTAAAGTGGTTGGTGGTTTCCACTCCAAAATATCCTTGACTTTGCTAGGATCAACCGCAATCCCTTTGGCAGACAATACGTGTCCCAAAAATTGAATTTCCTCCAGCGAGAATGTGCATTTACTAAATTTAGCAAAATAGTTGATGCTCCCTTAAGCGCGTTAATACGATCTGCAAATGCCGAGCATGCTCCTCTTCATTCTTGGAATATATCAAGATATCATCAATGAAGACTACCACGAATTTATCCAACTCGGGCATGAATACCGAGTTCATAAGATATGTGAAGTGGGCAGGAGCATGTGACACCCCAGGTGTCTAATTCGTGTTATGTCGGGAGATTTGTCCCTAACTTGAGTGCTCAGTAAAAATTTATATTTCTCGATCGTGTCTATCTCTGTCTATCAGGCTTTGTCATGGAAGTTCACCGAATTCGGAGTTATTCGATCACGAGAAACAACCAATTTTGGAGCGTGTTAAAAATTTTAATTCTCGGAACAAATGCAAACTCAAAAATCATACTCGAATTATAAATCTCATCTGAAGCTCATTAAATCAAACTCTCGACGGCTGTTATTTGATTGAGCCCGAGTCTAATTCCTCGAACCCCGATCGATGTCCGACTATTTTGATCCGAGTCCGTACTCTCACATGGAGTACTCAGTACGTCGTCCTCTAATTATTTCTTACTCGACTCGGCCGAATATCTCTATGTCCAAACCGAATTCAGAACCCTGTATCGACAGCGATTTAAAATATCACGATTCGCCTTCTCCGACTAAAAATCCAAATCCGATCAAATCTCAGGATGATTTATTTTCGAATCACGCGTAGGGGATTATTTCCGAGCAAATTCAAATCAAACTCCCGGTCGAATTAATCGCTCAATCGTCCGTTCGCCGAAACTCTAATTCGCTCTGTTCTCTATAGAAACGAATTTCACGGGAGCATTTTTATTCGGAAAAATAATTTAGCGCGACCCGAGTACGTGTTTTGGGCCAAGCCCATTCCAGCCCAACCCAGCCCAATAGACCCACTAAGAAACCCTAACCCTAGGGCTTCTTCTATAAATAGGGGTGCTCACTTGGAAATCTTTCACTCCCACCCCTCACTTTTCCCTGGCCACCACTTTCTTCTCCCCCTGTCTTCTTCTACCTCGCGCAGGAGTCCTCCCACGGCAACAGCAGCCAGCGCAGGAGCTCCAGGGTCACCAGCAGAAGCTCCATGGCCGTAGAGCTCCCTTCCATGGCCGGGCGTCCCTTCCTCCGGCGCACCGAAGCACCTCCCTGCGCTCAGCCTCTCTAACTCGGCGTCCTTGCAGCAGGCGAGCTCAGCTCCACCTCCCTGTGCTCAGCTCATCTCCTTGCCCAGCGCCCCCTTCTTCTCCCTGGCCGAGCACCTCCATGGCTGGCGCTCCCCTTCCTTGGTGCCCCATGGCTGCTCGTTTAGGTGCCTTGCTCCACCTCGCACAGCGCCTGCTACTTCTCCCTCATGGATTGCCTATCTCGCTCGTCCCTCTCCAATGCAGCATCATGTGAGCTCGCCCCCTTCTTCCCCATGGAAGCCGAAGCCCCTCTCTGCCTTCTCATCTCCCTTGGCTGCCAAGCCCAACAATGGCGCCCAGATTTTTCCAGTCATCTCCCATGGCCGACACCCAATGTTCCTCCTTTCCTGTTTCCCAATGGCAGCAACAGGAAACAGCCCCATGGGTGACGCCCCTCCCTGCATCTCCCCCTGTTTTCCCCCACTCGATCCCTTCCATGGATGAAGTAGCGCAGCTGCGAGGTTCGCCTCGTCGCACTCATCGTCGGGCTCCAATCGGGTGTACGCAGCCCCCAACCGCGCCGTCGAAACTCGTGGTGAGAACCCCCCTGATGTCCTCACTATTTTTTAGCGTTTGTAATGTTCGATGGTCGGTCGCCAACAAATGTGTGTGTTTTCACAGCTAACGGTCGACGTCGCGCTTCGCGCCCTGCCCATTCGACGAAACACCGAGCCTTATGGACAGTCCGTCGGCTAAGTCTCGACTCGTTCAGGTTGAATCCATGTGATTGACTTACTTGCACATTTGTCATTGTCGCGTATATATATGTATGTGAATATGTTGTATGCGAATTAAAATTCATGGAGGAGATAGATGTCTAGATATGTTCTATTTATGCGAAATGCAATGTACTGGTTAGGCGAAGAATATGGTGGTAGACGAATATGCGATGTATAGTCAAGCAACGATTGAAGTGCAACTCATGCGTCATGTGATTAAAAAGTAGAACATATATGCGTTGTATGGCCGTGATTGAATTGTAGTGCGAAGGATAGGTTTTACTATTTTAAACGGTTAGTCGGCAGACTCGATCAGTAAAGCTAAGCTTGATTATGCGATTAAGAGGAGGTGACGACATGCCGTAGTAGTCGTCGCCTTCTCTATGTTTTCGAGTCGGATAAATACCATAGGCAATTAATTGTTGATACCCAAAGAGTGTTAGAAACAAGTAGTCGTGCTCTACCTATTGCGTCAAAGGAAATGTGGTATGTTGATTAATTGGGAGTTAAGTGACCTAATATAGAAAAGTAGTTATGAAAACTAATCGAATTACTTTTAGCTATATTTTAAGTTAAGATGTCTAAAATGGTGAAACTAGTTTTGTCGGTCTCATGGTGTTATGATTGAGAAAAATATGAACTTGTGTATGAATTACTATGTTTTTCATGCTGTGTTAGCAAACTCTTGTTAAATAGAGGAATTCAATTTCGTTAAGTAATTGTTATATGTAGGTGTTTTCAGTACTTCAAGTGGTTGCAAGTTAATTAGTAGACTCTCTATGTGACACTAGGTGTCTATGTAGAATTCTGAAAATTATGGTGCCCCAAATTGTCGAGTTAGAGGTTTAATTCGATCAATGCCGATTAAGTGGTTGAAAATAACTAGTAAAGAAGTTGTAGATGTAAAACTGGAAACTAGTATGCATATGTCCTCGTATGATGTTGTGGTACCTTGGTGACATAAAAATGATCATGTGTTGCGAGAGGTAAAGAGTTTAGAATTAACTTATCGTCACATGCTAATTTACATTATTAAAGTGTCTCTTTCATGGTAACCAACTTACATAACATAAGCATGTGATAGTTGTGTTCGATAACCAAATCATTGCAAATTGGAAATGAGAATTTGTAGTAATTGTCCCTGATTGTGCTTGATGATTGAGTTAAGTGTTCTTGTGCTTGCAAGCTGAAAAATTCCTTCATGTATAGTTTGGTTGTGCAATTAAGCTAGTAATACAAAATGACTTGGATAAAAATTAGTGAGTCTACTTGTTAATCCTCAGTTGATTATTTTAACTCTAACAAATGGTAAAGTGTCAGAATACTTCAAGTCTCTAGAGCAAGACAATTCTTGAATTATATAGAAGCTGAAATTTATTGATTGCTGTTTGGACTGCACGTACTGTTTTCGGTGTGCTGTATGTTTGAGGAACTAAATCATGTTTTCTGTAGAAAGGTTATATAGAAGAGTTGTAGATAACATGATTATCTTGCTTGTACTAAAATTTGACAGCCATAAACCTGACCGTTTAAGAGTTGTGCTTTTCACAAGCCCAGCACCTGAATCTGTCGAATTTCTGAACAGATTTCAGAAATTGCAATGGTTGCTTAAGTTAATGTAGAAATAAGTTATTGGTGGTCACAAGAAAGTTGTAGATAACTCTATTATCTTACTTATGTTACAATTTGACAGCCATAGGTCTGACAGTTTAGAAGTTATGCTTTTTACAAATTCAGTAACTGAATCTGTCCAAATTCTGTACAGATTTCAGAAACTGCATTGTTTGCCTAATTTATTGTTACAATCTGTTCGTGGTCGTTATAAGAAAGTTGTATATGTTTTTCTGATCTTGCTTGTGTTAAAATTTCATAACCATATGCCTGATAGTTTATGAGTTATGAATTTTACAAACTGGTTGCTGTGTTCTGTCCACTGTCAGAACAGATTTCGAAAACTGTAATGTTTGATTTAGTTAATCCTGGAATTACTTCTTGGTGATTATAAAAGTTATGTAGTGCTTTTGCTGAACATTCCAAAAAGTCTTGAATCACTATTTTTGGTGGTCTGAATATTAAGTTATGGATGTTTAATGTGTGAAGACTGAATCTGTCCAGCTCTGGACAGCACAGCCTTCATAGTGTATTTTACCCTTGATACATATTAAACCAGCCAATGATGTTTATAAATAATTTGTAGAACATTTAATTAGCTTTTCAGAAAGTCTAGGGTCAATTTGTTTGGATGTCTGAATCTTTAGTTATGGATTTTTAAAGTCACAGGTCTGAATCTGTCCAAATCTGGACAGAGCTGTTGTATTAGCACGTTTTGACCTTGCTATGTGTTGAATCATGTTGTGATGAAAATACCAAAGTTGTAGAGCACATTTTAAGCTTTCCAGAAAGTCCTAGTTTGATATTTTTGGATTAATATTTGAAGATTTATGATTAAAACAAGTAACTGCTGTAGTGCTGTCCTAAAAATCTGCAAGTGCGCATTTGACTGTTTAGTTCACCCTTCCCGCTAAAAATGTTTGGTTTGCTCTTAAGTAATGTAGACTTACCATGGCTAAGCTAGAGATGACATGTGTGTTTTGTTTTATATGTTCCTTTCTCTAATTGATTGCGATATAGGAGTTCTATAGACATTGACGCTTATGTCCTTTATTGAATTTGTGTTGTCGGTGATGCTTGTGCGCGATCAATAGGAGAACTAATGAAAAGTCGTATCCAAATAAACAAAATGCGCGTACTTGTGATGTCGTAGTTGTGTTGCGTAAATAAATAAATTGTTGTTGCCTTTTCAATGGTGTTAATGTTGAACGCCGATAACGTACGAATAGCTAGCGCTTGCGTGTAGTCGTTGCAGTGTCTTACTAATTAGTGTTTGGTTCGCTATCATGTATTGGAATATCTTGTGACATTTTTCATTATATTCATACATATGCATCTTGCATCTCATTTAGGACCGAGAGATGATGATCATGCACGTGATATGGTGCCAACCACAAGATGCAGTTGGTGGACAACCTGAAGAATGGACTTAACCAGTGGATGCTCGCCAAGCGAGTGCCTCCCCCAGCAAACACTATCTAAGTGTTAAATTAAAGGCAAGCCCCAGTTTTATGCATAACCGTTTATATATGCTATTTTACTACACTTAATGTTTGTAGGTTTGTACTGTGCACTTAAGTGTAGGAGTTGACTGAAACCCTAGTTGCATGAACTCAGGATTCCCTTTTGAGATGAATACTAGTATGCTAGGTCGAGGTAGCTGCTTTATTAATTAGGATCTCGGTAGAAGTCGAGTGATTTTTCTAGCACTCGCGCGAGGTCAGGAAATTGGTTGTATCCACTTTCTTCTCATAATGATGCTGGTTGTGGACAACAATCCATGGGGATTGGTTGTCCATGGGATAAAAATTTGAATAAGGATTAAGGTGTGGTACCGTGAGTCAAGCGTTTGAACGTACTAAACACATACCGAGAAATATGGTAAATCGGTAAGCCTAGTAGCTGAGTGAACCTGCCCGCAGACTTTACCCCTCACGCGACCTGAGACGTGGTCTCCCATTCCGGTTATGGTGGGTACAAGTGCGGTTACTGCACGACGGCAGTCGAGGTCAGTGAGGCATTGTACGCCAAGGCGGTGAGCCCTGATCTGTTGCCAGGGAATCGATGGGGACGGTTGATGTGTGTGGGGACGGAGTGCCCCTACATGTCGTGTGTTTAGGTTTACCTTGCAAGGTTTAAAAAACTCGATTCGAATCGTCTGCTTCTCGCAGCTAATGAGACTGCTTGATCCATGCTGCTACATTGAGTAATAAGTGGAAATGAGTTGACTGGCAAAAAGGTTGATTGCTTAAAAATGTTTGATATCATGTATGAGTAGCTAGGTACTCATCTAGTTTAAAAAGGATCATACTAAAACTTGAAAAGCTAAAACTTGATTTTAGACTCAGCTAGTGCTTTTGGCAAACCAAACCCCTCAGCCAAACAGCTGCATGTCTAGAGGTAGAGGAGTAGACTCCTCACACCGGGTAAGTCTAGCTGAGTATTAGTATACTCAGCCTTACTTGTGGCATAATTTTTGCAGGTACTTCTTAGGTTGATTGGTTGCTGGTGTGACTTGGCCTTCATCCCAGCCACCGGGATAGACGGTCGAGTGGGTTATTGCTTCCGCAGGAGAGGACCAGGAGGAGTAGCGTGGCCAGGCTTCGCCATGTTACTCGGTTTTCTCCATTAGTTATTTCCGCTGCATTAAAATTTATGGTTATTATTTCTGAAACTCCGATAATGTAATCACTAATGATACTTATTTAATTTCTGGTATTATGTTTTATTGTATTTCTCTGTGCCTCACCTTCGTGTGATCTAGTGGTATTCGATCCTGGTAAGTGGCTTTATCGGACTAGATCCGAGGGACTGACGGGTTATTCCTGTTTAAGTGTGTTGCTGCCCTTAAGGGTGCGACTTGGGCACTTAAGCTGGAATAATTTGGGCGGTTCCACCACAGCTGGTATCGGAGCGAATACCAGTACAGAGAAGTCAATAAGTCATGATTACCAACCTTTTCAAAAGTAAAACTTGCTTAGAAACCCAGTTGGATAGATGTCAGGACGATAAGGATAGACCTAGGACGTGAAGCCTTAGGAAATAGATGGGTAGCTAGGTGGCTATATTTATATAGGCCATAAAGGCTACTATTTCTACTATTAGGATGCTGTAGAAGCATTCGAAAAATTAGTTAGGTCTGAGAAGACGACTAGAATGAGCATGCATCATGATTGTCGCATTATAATTGTCTTTTGTGCACCAACATGCTTCTCTCACCTTTATTCCAATAACAAAAACTTGTGAATAATGTGATGTACTGCTATGTTAGAAATGCCTTACCTCGTGTCAGATTGGTAAGTCTTGTTAGGTCGTGCTATGTGTTTCTCCTGCCTTGCCATCTAGGTAGTATTGTAATTGTTCAACCCTTTTTGCAAAACATTTTGTTGCTTGTTCTGTTCATAAAAAGATCCCCACCCAAACAACCTTGAGTTTAGCAAGTGAAATCTCTTAAAAAAATTTCATTCTTATGTTGGTGTTTTCTAACCCTGGTGTGTTTTACCCTGAAGTTGCACCTACACAACTTGTAGACCCCCATTGCTTAACCGCTAGCCAAACCGAAACTCCCTTGTGCACGTGGTTATGTCAAAAAAATTGTTGTTTGGTGTCTAGTTGCGCAAACCCTATCAAGGCCATGTTTCTTTCCATAGATCCTGTCCCGAAACTTTATAACATTTCTATTGATCATCCTAGCCGAACCTATTTGCCTACCTCTCCTTTCGCATGGATCTGGTGATCTCTTTCCTTGTGAATCATGTTGTGGCCTTATCATCCGAATCCCTGGATCCTTTAATGATTCTGCCCCGTTATCTGGTTATCTGCTATAACCCGTTCTCAAGTATCGGATGTTGATCTTACCTAAATCTCTCAATTCTGGTCGATCTCATGCTCTTCCTTCAAGAATCATGACGCCATTTTATCGATTCTATCTCTAAGCAGTGTGTCCATTTGGTTCAATGGATTATGCTGTTGACCTTAGTTTTCTCATGTCTCGGCAAGTTGCCAATCTTGATCTCATGGTTGGTTCCCCTCATATCCACTCTCGTATAAATCTCTGACCTGATAATCTCTGTATTAATCATAAAATAATTCTCTGAGTTGAACAAAGTTCTTATGTGATGCTCTTTTGCCAGCAATCTCTGCTTCAACTCAGATCACATTCTTATTTTCTGGGCCATACTCTCATGGGCTCCATCTATTTATGTCACGTGGATTTATCGTTGGTTGCGTCTGATAATGGTGTTATGACTAAACGACTGATGGTGCCGCGACGAAACCGAGAGCCTCTTGTGGGCGCGCACACAAGGTTGAGCTGCTCGGTACGCGCTGGTATCGCGGTTAATAGTCGTGGTCCATTACGAGACTATACTGAGGTGCTATCTTTCGTGGGTATTCTCTCAAAGTGTTCGCAGCATTTTGTCTCAATATGTCGCGATATTCCATCCAAATCTATCCTCAGTATCATGTCAGATCCCATCTGCATCTATCTCCAGCCTGGGAGTTACTTGCTTCTCCACCCTTGAAGATCCTCATTCGAATCTCGGGACGAGATTCTTTTTAAGGGGGGAAGGCTGTGACACCCCAGGTGTCTAATTCGTGTTATGTCGGGAGATTTGTCCCTAACTTGAGTGCTCAGTAAAAATTTCTATTTCTCGATCGTGTCTATCTCTGTCTATCAGGCTTTCTCATGGAAGTTCACCGAATTCGGAGTTATTCGATCACGAGAAACAGGCAATTTTGGAGCGTGTTAAAACTTTTAATTCTCGGAACGAATGCAAACTCAAAAATCATACTCGAATTATAAATCTCATCTGAAGCTCATTAAATCAAACTCTCGACGGCTGTTATTTGATTGAGCCCGAGTCTAATTCCTCGAACCCCGATCGATGTCCGACTATTTTGATCTGAGTGCGTACTCTCACACGGAGTACTCAGTACGTCGTCCTCTAATTATTTCTTACTCGACTCGGCCGAATATCTCTATGTCCAAACCGAATTCAGAACCCCGTATCGACAGCGATTTTAAAATATCACGATTCGCCTTCTCCGACTAAAAATCCAAATCCGATCAAATCTCAGGACGATTTATTTTCGAATCACGCGTAGGGGATTATTTCCGAGCAAATTCAAATCAAACTCCCGGTCGAATTAATCGCTCAATCGTCCGTTCGCCGAACCTCTAATTCGCTCTGTTCTTTGTAGAAACGAATTCCGCGGGAGCATTTTTATTCGGAAAAATAATTTAGCGCGACCCGAGTACGTGTTTTGGGCCAAGCCCATTCCAGCCCAACCTAGCCCAATAGACCCACTAAGAAACCCTAACCCTAGGGCTTCTTCTATAAATAGGGGTGCTCACTTGGAAATCTTTCACTCCCACCCCTCACTTTTCCCTGGCCGCCACTTTCTTCTCCCCCTGTCTTCTTCTACCTCGCGCAGGAGTCCTCCCACGGCAACAGCAGCTAGCGCAGGAGCTCCAGGGTCACCAGCAGAAGCTCCATGGCCGCCGAGCTCCCTTCCATGGCCGGGTATCCCTTCCTCCGGCGCACCGAAGCACCTCCCTGCGCTCAGCCTCTCTAACTCGGCGTCCTTGCAGCAGGCGAGCTCAGCTCCACCTCCCTGTGCTCAGCTCATCTCCTTGCCCAGCGCCCCCTTCTTCTCCCTGGCCGAGCACCTCCATGGCTGGCGCTCCCCTTCCTTGGTGCCCCATGGCTGCTCGTTTAGGTGCCTTGCTCCACCTCGCACAGCGCCTGCTACTTCTCCCTCATGGACTGCCTATCCCGCTCGTCCCTCTCCAATGCAGCAACAAGTGAGCTCGCCCCCTTCTTCCCCATGGAAGCCGAAGCCCCTCTCTGCCTTCTCATCTCCCTTGGCTGCCAAGCCCAACAATGGCGCCCAGATTTTTCCAGTCATCTCCCATGGCCGACACCCATTGTTCCTCCTTTCCTGTTTCCCCATGGCAGCAACAGGAAACAGCCCCATGGGTGACGCCCCTCCCTGCATCTCCCCCTGTTTTCCCCCACTTGATCCCTTCCATGGATGAAGTAGCGCAGCTGCGAGGTTCACCTCGTCGCACTCATCGTCGGGCTCCAATCGGGTGTACGCAGCCCCCAACCGCGTCGTCGAAACTCGTGGTGAGAAACCCCCCCCGCTGTCCTCGCTATTTTTTTAGCGTTTGTAATGTTCGATGGTCAGTCACCAACAAATGTGTGTGTTTTCACAGCTAACGGTCGACGTCGTGCTTCGCGCCCTGCCCATTCGACGAAACACCGAGCCTTGTGGACAGTCCGTGCGGCTAAGTCCCGACACGTTCAAGTTGAATCCATGTGATTGACTTAATTGCACATTTGTCATTGTCGCGTATATATATGTATGTGAATATGTTGTATGCGAATTAAAATTCATGGAGGAGATAGATGTCTAGATATGTTCTATTTATGCGAAATGCAATGTACTGGTTAGGCGAAGAATATGGTGGTAGACGAATATGCGATGTACAGTCAAGCAACGATTGAAGTGCAACTCATGCGTCATGTGATTAAAAAGTAGAACATATATGTGTTGTATGGCTGTGATTGAATTGTAGTACGAAGGATAGGTTTTACTATTTTAAACGGTTAGTCGGCAGACTCGATCAGTAAAGCTAAGGTTGATTATGCGATTAAGAGGAGGTGACGACATGCCGTAGTAGTCGTCGCCTTCTCTATGTTTTCGAGTCGGATAAATACCATAGGCAATTAATTGTTGATACCCAAAGATTGTTAGAAACAAATAGTCGTGCTCTACCTATTGCGTCAAAGGAAATGTGGTATGTTGATTAATTGGGAGTTAAGTGACCTAATATAGAAAAGTAGTTAAAAAAACTAATCGAATTACTTTTAGCTATATTTTAAGTTAAGATGTCTAAAATGGTGAAACTAGTTTTGTTGGTCTCATGGTGTTATGATTGAGAAAATTATGAACTTGTGTATGAATTACTATGTTTTTCATGCTGTGTTAGCCAACTCTTGTTAAATAGAGGAATTCAATTTCGTTAAGTAATTGTTATATGTAGGTGTTTTCAGTACTTCAAGTGGTTGCAAGTTAATTAGTAGACTCTCTATGTGACGCTAGGTGTCTATGTAGAATTCTGAAAATTATGGTGCCCCAAATTGTCGAGTTAGAGGTTTAATTCGATCAATGCCGATTAAGTGGTTGAAAATAACTAGTAAAGAAGTTGTAGATGTAAAACTGGAAACCCAACCCAGCCCAATAGACCCACTAAGAAACCCTAACCCTAGGGCTTCTTCTACAAATAGGGGTGCTCACTTGGAAATCTTTCACTCCCACCCCTCACTTTTCCCTGGCCGCCACTTTCTTCTCCCCCTGTCTTCTTCTACCTCGCGCAGGAGTCCTCCCACGGCAACAGCAGCCAGCGCAGGAGCTCCAGGGTCACCAGCAGAAGCTCCATGGCCGCCGAGCTCCCTTCCATGGCCGGGCGTCCCTTTCTCCGGCGCACTGAAGCACCTCCCTGCGCTCAGCCTCTCTAACTCGGCGTCCTTGCAGCAGGCGAGCTCAGCTCCACCTCCTTGTGCTCAGCTCATCTCCTTGCCCAGCGCCCCCTTCTTCTCCCTGGCCGAGCACCTCCATGGCTGGCGCTCCCCTTCCTTGGTGCCCCATGGCTTCTCGTTTAGGTGCCTTGCTCCACCTCGCACAGCGCCTGCTACTTCTCCCTCATGGACTGCCTATCCCGCTCGTCCCTCTCCAATGCAGCAGCAAGTGAGCTCGCCCCCTTCTTCCCCATGGAAGCCGAAGCCCCTCTCTGCCTTCTCATCTCCCTTGGCTGCCAAGCCCAACAATGGCGCCCAGATTTTTCCAGTCATCTCCCATGGCCGACACCCATTGTTCCTCCTTTTCTGTTTCCTCATGGCAGCAACAGGAAACAGCCCCATGGGTGACGCCCCTCCCTGCATCTCCCCCTGTTTTTCCCCCACTTGATCCCTTCCATGGATGAAGTAGCGCAGCTGCGAGGTTCGCCTCGTCGCACTCATCGTCGGGCTCCAATCGGGTGTACGCAGCCCCCAACCGTGTCGTCGAAACTCGTTGTGAGAAACCCCCCCCCCCTGCTGTCCTCGCTATTTTTTTAGCGTTTGTAATGTTCGATGGTCAGTCGCCAACAAATGTGTGTGTTTTCACAGCTAACGGCCGACGTCGCGCTTCGCTCCCTGCCCATTCGACGAAACACCGAGCCTTGTGGACAGTCCGTGCGGCTAAGTCCCGATTCGTTCAAGTTGAATCCATGTGATTGACTTACTTGCACATTTGTCATTGTCGCGTATATATATATGTATGTGAATATGTTGTATGCGAATTAAAATTCATGGAGGAGATAGATGTCTAGATATGTTCTATTTATGCGAAATGCAATGTACTGGTTAGGCGAAGAATATGGTGGTAGACGAATATGCGATGTACAGTCAAGCAACGATTGAAGTGCAACTCATGCGTCATGTGATTAAAAAGTAGAACATATATGTGTTGTATGGCTGTGATTGAATTGTAGTGCGAAGGATAGGTTTTACTATTTTAAACGGTTAGTCGGCAGACTCGATCAGTAAAGCTAAGGTTGATTATGCGATTAAGAGGAGGTGACGACATGCCGTAGTAGTCGTCGCCTTCTCTATGTTTTCGAGTCGGATAAATACCATAGGCAATTAATTGTTGATACCCAAAGATTGTTAGAAACAAGTAGTCATGCTCTACCTATTGCGTCAAAGGAAATGTGGTATGTTGATTAATTGGGAGTTAAGTGACCTAATATAGAAAAGTAGTTAAGAAAACTAATCGAATTACTTTTAGCTATATTTTAAGTTAAGATGTCTAAAATGGTGAAACTAGCTTTGTTGGTCTCATGGTGTTATGATTGAGAAAAATATGAACTTGTGTATGAATTACTATGTTTTTCATGCTGTGTTAGCCAACTCTTGTTAAATAGAGGAATTCAATTTCGTTAAGTAATTGTTATATGTAGGTGTTTTCAGTACTTCAAGTGGTTGCAAGTTAATTAGTAGACTCTCTATGTGACGCTAGGTGTCTATGTAGAATTCTCAAAATTATGGTGCCCCAAATTGTCGAGTTAGAGGTTTAATTCGATCAATGCCGATTAAGTGGTTGAAAATAACTAGTAAAGAAGTTGTAGATGTAAAACTGGAAACTAGTATGCATATGTCCTCGTATGATGTTGTGGTACCTTGATGACATAAAAATGATCATGTGTTGTGAGAGGTAAAGAGTTTAGAATTAACTTATCGTCACATGCTAATTTACATTATTAAAGTGTCTCTTTCATGGTAACCAACTTACATAACATAAGCATGTGATAGTTGTGTTCGATAACCAAATCATTGCAAATTGGAAATGAGAATTTGTAGTAACTGTCCATGATTGTGCTTGATGATTGAGTTAAGTGTTCTTGTGCTTGCAAGCTGAAAAATTCCTGCATGTATAGTTTGGTTGTGCAATTAAGCTAGTAATACAAAATGACCTGGATAAAAATTAGTGAGTCTACTTGTTAATCCTTAGTTGATTATTTTAACTCTAACAAATGGTAAAGTGTCAGAATACTTCAAGTCTCTAGAGCAAGACAATTCTTGATTTATATAGAAGCTGAAATTTATTGATTGCTGTTTGGACTGCACGTACTGTTTTCGGTGTGCTGTATGTTTGAGGAACTAAATCATGTTTTCTATAGAAAGGTCATATAGAAGAGTTGTAGATAACATGATTATCTTGCTTGTACTAAAATTTGAAAGCCATAAACCAGATCGTTTAAGAGTTGTGCTTTTCACAAGCCCAGCACCTGAATCTGTCGAATTTCTGAACAGATTTCAGAAATTGCAATGGTTGCTTAAGTTAATGTTGAAATAAGTTATTGGTGGTCACAAGAAAGTTGTAGATAACTCTATTATCTTACTTGTGTTAAAATTTGACAGCCATAGGTCTGACAGTTTAGAAGTTATGCTTTTTACAAATTCAGTAACTGAATCTGTCCAAATTCTGTACAGATTTCAGAAACTGCATTATTTGCCTATTTAATGTTACAATCTGTTCGTGTTCGTTATAAGAAAGTTGTAGATGCTTTTCTGATCTTTCTTGTGTTAAAATTTCATAACCATATGCCTGATAGTTTAAGAGTTATGAATTTTACAAACTGGTTGCTGTGTTCTGTCCACTGTCAGAACAGATTTCGAAAACTGTAATGTTTGATTCAGTTAAACCTGGAATCACTTCTTGGTGATTATAAAAGTTATGTAGTGCTTTTGCTGAGCTTTCCAAAAAGTCTTGGATCACTATTTTTGGTGGTCGGAATATTAAGTTATGGATGTTTAATGTGTGAAGACTGAATCTGTCCAGCTCTGGACAGCACAGCCTTCATAGTGTATTTTACCCTTGATACATATTAAACCAGCCAATGATGTTTATAAATAATTTGTAGAACATTTAATTAGCTTTCCAGAAAGTCTATAGACATTGACGCTTATGTCCTTTATTGAATTTGTGTTGTCGGTGATGCTTGTGCGCGATCAATAGGAGAACTAATGAAAAGTCGTATCCAAATAAACAAAATGCACGTACTTGTGATGTCGTAGTTGTGTTGCGTAAATAAATAAGTTGTTGTTGCCTTTTCAATGGTGTTAATGTTGAACACCGATAACGTACGAATAGCTAGCGCTTGCGTGTAGTCGTTGCAGTGTCTTACTAATTAGTGTTTGGTTCGCTATCATGTATTGGAATATCTTGTGACATTTTTCATTATATTCATACATATGCATCTTGCATCTCATTTAGGACCGAGAGATGATGATCATGTACGTGATATGGTGCCAACCACAAGATGCAGTTGGTGGACAACCTGAAGAATGGACTTAACCAGTGGATGCTCGCCAAGCGAGTGCCTCCCCCAGCAAACACTATCTAAGTGTTAAATTAAAGGCAAGCCCCGGTTTTATGCATAACCGTTTATATATGATATTTTACTACACTTAATGTTTGTAGGTTTGTACTATGCACTTAAGTGTAGGAGTTGACTGAAACCCTAGTTGCATGAACTCAGGATTCCCTTTTGAGATGAATACTAGTATGCTAGGTCGAGGTAGCTGCTTTATTAATTAGGATCTCGGTAGAAGTCGAGTGATTTTTCTAGCACTCGCGCGAGGTCAGGAAATTGGTTGTATCCACTTTCTTCTCATAATGATGTTGGTTGTGGACAACAATCCATGAGGGATTGGTTGTCCACGGGATAAAAATTTGAATAAGGATTAAGGTGTGGTACCGTGAGTCAAGCGTTTGAACTTACTAAACACATACCGAGAAATATGGTAAATCGGTAAGCCTAGTACCTGAGTGAACCTGCCCGCAGACTTTACCCCTCACGTGACCTGAGACGTGGTCTCCCATTCCGGTTATGGTGGGTACAAGTGCGGTCACTGCACGACGGCAGTCGGGGTCAGTGAGGCATTGTACGCCAAGGCGGTGAGCCCTGATCTGTTGCCAGGGAATCGATGTGGACGGTTGATGTGTGTGGGGACGGAGTGCCCCTACATGTCGTGTGTTTAGGTTTACCTTGCAAGGTTTAAAAAACTCGATTCGAATCGTCTGCTTCTCGCAGCTAATGAGACTGCTTGATCCATGGTGCTACATTGAGTAATAAGTGGAAATGAGTTGACTGGCAAAAAGGTTGATTGCTTAAAAATGTTTGATATCATGTATGAGTAGCTAGGTACTCATCTAGTTTAAAAAGGATCATACTAAAACTTGAAAAGCTAAAACTTGATTTTAGACTCAGCTAGTGCTTTTGGCAAACCAAACCCCTCAGCCAAACAACTGCATGTCTAGAGGTAGAGGAGTAGACTCCTCACACCGGGTAAGTCTAGCTGAGTATTAGTATACTCAGCCTTGCTACTTCTTAGGTTGATTGGTTGATGGTGTGACTTGGCCTTCATCCCAGCCACCGGGATAGATGGTCGAGTGGGTTATTGCTTCCGCAGGAGAGGACCAGGAGGAGTAGCGTGGCCAGGCTTCGCCATGTTACTCGGTTTTCTCCGTTAGTTATTTCCGCTGCATTAAAATTTATGGTTATTATTTCTGAAACTCCGATAATGTAATCACTAATGATACTTATTTAATTTGTGGTATTATGTTTTATTGTATTTCTCTGTGCCTCACCTTCGTGTGAGCTAGTGGTATTCGATCCTGGTAAGTGGCTTTATCGGACTAGATCCGAGGGACTGACGGGTTATTCCTGTTTAAGTGTGTTGCTGCCCTTAAGGTTGCGACTTGGGCACTTAAGCTGGAATAATTTGGGCGGTTCCGCCACAGAGCATTTGTTAATCCGAAAGACATAACTAGATATTCAAATAATCCATACCACGTAGTGAATGCGGTCTTGGGTATATCTTCGGGTCGGATATGGATCTGATGGTAACCCGACCTGAGGTCAATCCTGGAAAATACCCGAGCTCCGGTTAGCTGATCAAATAAGATATCAATCCGGGGAAGAGGGTACTTATTTTTGATTGTGACCTCATTAAGGGGTCTGTAATCCACGCACATCCGAAGCGTTTGGTCCTTCTTCTTGACAAAGATGGCTGGACAACCCCAAGGCGACGAGCTTGGTCGGATGAATCCCTTTTCTAGCAGATCTTGCAATTGTGTCCTGAGCTCTGCCAACTCATTCGGAGGCATTTGGTACGACCTTCTAGAAATAGGAGCCGTATCGGGCTTCAACGCAATCACAAATTCTACATCTCTCTCTGGAGGCAATCCAGGCAGATCTTCCGGAAAGACGTCCGGGAATCACATACTACTAGAATATCTTGGATCTCCGGTATGATGGCTTCATAAACTCTGTTAAATGGTTTAGCTGGAATAGCTACAGGGATGGACAAGAGAACCTCTTCCTGGCCATAGCTCAACCTGATGGTTCTCAGATCAGTGTTGAGGATAGCTTTATGCTGAGCTAACCAATTCATGCCCAGAATTGCATCTATATCTTGGCCTTTTAGAACAATCATATTTGTAGGAAAGTCCCGTTCAACCAATGTTACGGGCACATGCAAAGCCACTTCTTTAGTGAATATTTGTCCCCCAGGAGAATGAATAACGAACCCTTCCATTGATTCAATGCATGGAATGCAATATTTCTCCACAAACTTCTTGCTTATGAATGTATGTGAAGCACCAGAATCAAAGAGAACGACTGCAGGGTGATTGGCCACAAGAAACATACCCATCATGACCGGCTCTCCCTTCGGCGTAGTGGCCACTTATGTATAATAGATTCGCCTAGTTTTCTTCATATTCTTTCCTGCTGCATTATTTGTCGTGTTTCGCTTGCCTTGGCTGGAACTCCCAGGGTTCTACTGATTATTGGAGTTGTTCTGTTTCGGATATGGGCAGTCTTTGATGAAATGTCCAGACTTCCCACAATTGAAGCAATCAGTAGATGAACTTGGGAGTGCAGGGAAACGAGTACCAGGGGCACTCGGCTGAGTTGTTGAAGTGGGGGCAGTAGCAGGTCGGATGAATACAGGTTGTTTAAAGGGGTAGGATGGTGGACGCGGTGAAGAACGGTTTTGATTGAAAGGTCGGATCACCAACCTTTGTCGCTTTTCAGGCCCTTGGTTGGACATGTCACCTCCATAGCCCTTTGACTTTCCTGGGCCTGCATATTTAGCTTCAACTACCAGCGTCGTGCTGATAGCCCTGCTGTAGGAGAGGTCGAGGCAGGTGGCCATCTTTCGTTGTAGACGGTCATTAAGGCCCCTCATAAAACAGTTCTTCTTTTTCAGGTCAGTGTTGACCTTGTCAATTGCGTACTAGGACAAATGATTGAACTTGTTGAGATACCACCTTGCTTAAGCTTCATGAATTCTTCTTGCTTCATATGGAGCACTCCTTTAGGAATGTAGTGCTCCCAAAATGCCAATTTAAATTCGTCCCAGGTGACTTGATGTCCGGCAGGCTGAATGGCCACATAGTTTCCCTACCAGCACCTCTCAACTACTGAGCCGCAAATAATGGCTTCTAGATCTCCGTGCATCGGAGGAGTCCAAACTTCTGCTCAATGACCCGAATCCATTCGTCAGCTTCGAGGGGATCTTTGGCTTTAACGAATAGTGTAGGACGGGTTTCCGAAAAATTCAAATACGAAGTTTCGCGGGGTCCTTGTGGATAAGCCCTCCGGCCTTGCTGCTGAAGTTGTTGTCCCGCCATTTCACGTAGGAAGCGGGTGTTGTTAGTGGTCGCGGTGACCAAGGCAGCGATAGCCTCAGCCAGCGTGGGTGGAAATGGCGGTGGATTTGGTGTTTCTTCTTGGCCACGGGATGTTCTCGCGCCGTCATGTGCACGAGTTCCAGATGGCATCTGAAGCAAAGAAATATTTGGAAAAATAACACATACCATCATTTTACATTACTTAAGATGTAATGTTACAAACTCAATGTACATCATGACTACATTACCTATTCTACATTAATACAATTTCTAAACTATACTACTACTAGTACTTATTATCCTTAGCAGCTTCGTTGTCGGGTGTAGGAGTCCATTAATCAGCCAGGTTCATTGAAGGAAGGTGTCGGGGACTTGTTCTCAAATGCTATGAATTAAGAACAAGGCAACACGAAGATGTTAAGTATAAATGCCCTTCGTCCGCTGAAGCATTATTTCCCCAAGGATTTAATGAGCTTCGGACGAAGGTCTTGAGTAAAATATCACGAAGATTTCTCCTTCGTGATTATATTTGTAAAACGACAAACAATGAGAAATGAAATATAAAGTATAAAATATATTCACATGTTTTATTATATGAGTATATAATTATTAAAACATATTATTCAGGCACATTTATACCTTCGTCTTGGCGGAAAGCAATAATTCAAGCGTAACATGCCAGTGATTACAGGATCGCGTGAACAGTGCCGGGATACTGTTCACCTATTTATAGGCACAGGATGCAACCTGCGCAAAATTACATTTATGTCCTTTACAATCGACTACAATAATGACACAAAACATCATGGGTCTTTAAGTCAATTCATCTTTAAGTCGGTTCGACCCTTCATCTTGAGATCTGTCTTTGTGCCGAAGCTTTATAGATAATAGCTTCGGCGCTTGGTTCTGAGAAGACCTTTCGAAGGTGTTCTTTTTAGGATCTTCGGCTACGAAGCATACCCCCAACAGTAGCCCCTTCGTGGTGCTAGATCGTTTTTCGTAACGAGCTTGATCCGTGAAAAAGTCTTCTAGGCTTCGGGACGCCAAAGATCCAAAAAACACCTTCCCTGAGCTCGTTGGCGAGAAACGATTAAAATAATCGTCGCGCGCGCCCCATCTTGCACCAATTACGCGTGCGCCAGCGATTCACCTTCTCGGACCCTGTGGCCCACCGTTCAGTGAGTGCGGGTGACTGCTTGTTCGGTGCTAGAGACCTTGCCGATTCACCTTCCCACCTGCGGCACTATATAAACAGACGGGTAGGTGTGAAGTTACCACAGCATTCATTGCTATTGCACTGTTTTGCTGCCAAATTTTTAGTCATAGCCGAAGCTTAATCATCGTGCTCAGACGAAACTTCGCTTGTGATTCTGCTTCGGCACAAGAGTAAGAGCTTCAGAAAAAACAGAAAAGTCAACACCAAAAATTTCAAGTAAGTCATAATCTAATGGCCAGAGTTCGCTCTACTGCTAGGGTCGATCGTGAGGGTGATGAGACCGAAGCTACTGAGACTGTTCCTATTTCGGAAGCAATGAAGCGCTCTGGGTTGGTAACACCGGAGGACATCCCTGCTGCCGAAGCAGAACGGGCTGCTGTTGAAGAAACTGATTCCGAAGATGATTACAACAGTGCAGTGCCGAGCAAGCCTAGCCACCTGGACTTCGGAAAGTCCACCATCTTCGAAGCTGATTTTCCTAAGATGGTGAAGCTGGGCTATCTTAGTGAAGCAAAGAAGAAATTGATTCGTTTTGGTGGAGAAGAAACTATCCCGAAGCCGGGAAAAAATGAAGTGGTGGTTTTCAAAAGTCTTTTTAAAGCTGGTTTAAGATTCCCTCTGAACAAGATGATTGCTGATGTGCTGAAGAAATATGGGATCTACCTTCATCAGCTGACGCCTAACGCTATCGTTAGGCTAAGTGTTTATATCTGGGCCCTCCGAAGCCAGGGGTGGAACCATTCGCCGAAGGTTTCTGCCTAGTACACGAACTGCACTACCAAACCAAGGCTAGGGGAGATGGTTTGCATGAAAATTTTGGCTGCTACAACTTTGCTTACCGCAAAACTACAAAGTTCCCAGTGATTAGTTACCGAAGCAAATGGCCAACAGGATGGAAATCTGAATGGTTTTATGTCAAAGTTGACGAAGATGAAGATAAATTGGTCCAGAGTCCGTTAGAACTGATCTTTGGAGAAACAAGACCCCCGTGCAACATGTCACCGGGGAGCCCGAGCCAGATTGCCTTGGCTAAATTTCGAGTAATTGCAGATCATATTGGCACTAGAGACTTCGTGCAGGAATTTTTGGCCTTCAGAGTATTTCCGACTTTGAAGGAGTGGGAAATGCCGAAACTAGATGGAGAATGTCACACCCGGTTTTAGAAGGCAAACCGAATGCGAACCATGTACGTGCCAGGATCAGTTATTCACGTACACAGCAGTTACATAACATGGACATCATCACACAGTGCTCAAAATGGTATTAAAAGGGAAATAATAGTCGATTACATCATACGTCTGAGACGTCCATATAGTCCTTACAATAAATCAAAGTGCGGAAAAGAAACGTAGATAATCGCGGCCTTCACAGGCAGCAGACTGGGGGTTACCGCTAACCCACGCCTAGAACTCGTCGTAGTCTTGGAACTCCTGGAAGTCTCCTTCCACAGCTTCATCTTCGCCTGAGCAGTGGTTGCAATGCTGACAACCTGGGGATGGGGGGGGTTTGGTGTGTAGAGCAAGGGTGAGTACACATCAACATACTCAGCAAGTATCCTGTTTGGCTGTAGTGGACTAGCTTTATGTGGGGGGGTAAGTCAAGCAGTTGCTTTTAGTTGGTCAGATTATTATTTACTAATAGAAAGCCAAGTTTTAGCATTAACCCAAGTTATTAGCCCGATGTACCCTTTCCAAACGGAAAGAATACCACTTACCAGCACCATAGTCATAACCAGAACCATCGATCTCATAGCCACCTGTACCATAATGTCTCTGATCAAGTACCACTAATCACTGGAGCTCCCTTGGCCGCTCATAACCGTGAGCACGGCTGATATATCAGTTTTCAAACACTCTGCAGAGGTTGTGCACTTTACCCACAAGCCGTGATTCCCTTTCTGCCCGGAGATCATGACTCTCCATTGATCACTACCAAGGTGACCCAGCAGGGCATCACTACGTAGCCTTTACAAAGATTCCCCGGGGCTGTAGCCACCCGTTAGGTTTCCTAAATGCACCGCACTCCTCCCAAAGGGGCGAACCCAAACTTAGCAGAGCGAGCCGCATACACCGAGCCCCATTGACGGCACGACGGCTAAGTGATCTACACCCCGGATCCTCTAATTATTCAGCTAAGGGCATCCCATTCCACCCTCATGGTTGCACTGTTTTCCCGGGCGGTCATCCATAGAACAGGTCCTTACGGAGAGGCACTCGAGAAACCGCTCGAGCCCCCTTGAAGACCACAAGTACAACATCATAATAGGAGAAGGGAAAATAGCGTATCATAGATAATCTCATCATGTTCATTGATTAGAGTTTGAGCAATAGCATAAAGCTAAACAATAATAATCCAACCCAGATAGGTAGACAAGGACATGGATAACAAAAGCTAGTCAATCCTTAGGCATAAATGTGTAAAGCGGGAGGTGAATTAAATAATAAATAGGACAGAGATAGGTCAAGGGACACTTGCCTCCACCAACCGACTGCTGCTCAGGGGCTTCTCCTGCGAGTTCCTCGGGCTCTTCAACCGGATCGTTCTCTATGCGAGTGCACACATACATACATCCATCCATTGAAATTAGGAAACCAACAATACACCATACAAGAGAACAAGTAGATTAAACATGCATAGACTATCACATACAATAATGAGTTTACCATTGTTAGAAAGAAACGAGGGAAGGTTTCGCAGGGGTTAAGGCTTATGCTCGAGATGCACAACGGGTAGACGGATAACTCAACGCTATGTGCACTAGTTCCAATTGGTTCTAACAAAAGAATTAGCTACATGCACTAATGTAAACGTGACCACTTTTAGTAGATTAACATTGAATGAGATAGATGATTAGTTATACAAATTAACTAACGTAACCAATTTCCAAATTGAGACTCCTATCTTATTAATATAAACACGTGATTAGCGTGCATAGGACACGGGGGGGGGGGGAGTAGACGGGGGCGTCTGGGGGTAGACGGGGACACGACGGGTCGTGACGTGGCACTGCGCACTACGCGAGTACGCGCGCGAGGCCGCACGCACATGCCACGAACTAGTCGTGCGCACGTCGGGGCCGTGCGCTAGCCGAGCTCAAGGCCACGCGCCATAGGCATGCTGGGCCGAGCTCGAGGCCGCGCCGGGGCCGTCACGACGCGAGCAAGGCACGCCAGGGCGGGCGGGCGAGCACAGCGCACGGGCGGGGCGGGGGGCACGGCCGGGGCCGAGCCGGGCGTGGGAGCGGCGGGAACGGCCGTGCCGGGGCGGGCTCGCCGGGGGGGGGGGGGGGGGGGGGGGCGGCCGAACCGGGTGCGGGGGCGGGCGGGTCGCCGGAGGGCGGCGGCCGGACCAGGCACGGGGGCGGGTTCGTCGGGGGCGGCCGAGCCGGGCACGGGATGGGGCGGGCTCGCCGGGTCGCCGGGCGGACGGTGCGGGGTCGGGCTCGCCGGGGCCGGACGGGGTCGGGGCGGGGGCGTCTCGCCGAGGCAGGGGCGGGGCCGGGCGCGACGGCGCCGGCCGAGGACGGCGCGGGGGCGGCCGAGCTGGGCGGCCGAACCGGGTGCGGGGGCTAGCGGGTCGCCGGAGGGCGGCGGCCGGACCAGGCACGGGGGCGGGTTCGCAGGGGCGGCCGAGCCGGGCACGGGACGGGGCGGGCTCGCCGGGGCGCCGGGCGGACGGTGCTGGGTCGGGCTCACCGGGGCCGGACGGGGTCGGGGCGGGGGCGGCCGGACGCGGGGTCGGGGCGGGGGCGTCTCGCCAAGGCGGGGGCGGGCGCGGGCTCGCCGGGGCGGGGGCGACCGAGCCGGGCGGCCGAACCGGGTGGCCGGGCGGACGGGGGAGGAGGAGGGAGAAGGGGGGGAAGGAGAGGGGAGGAGGGGGGCCTCACCGCGGTAGGGGGGGGGCGGCGCGGCGGCGCTAGGGCAGGGGAGCGGCGGCGGCGGCGCTAGGGCAGGGAGAGGGCGGCGGCGGCGCTAGGGCAGGGGAGAGGGAGTTGGGGAAGGGGAGGGGTATGACAGGCGGGGCCCGCAGGGGAGAGGAGAGATATTTGGGGGGAGGGGGAGGGAGGGGCGGCTGGGCCGGCCATGGGCCCAAAGCGGGGGCGCGGGGCGGGCGAGGTGGGCCGCGGCCAAGCCGGCCCACGACGCGAGGGGGGGGAAAGGGGGCGAGCCGGCTGGGCCGACCGGCCAGCTGGGCCGCTTGCGCCAAGGGGGGGGACGGCTGGGCCAAAAAGGGGAGGAGAGGGAGGAGAGAGAAAAGAGAAGATTTTCCCTTTTTTATATCTATTTTCTATATGAATGCTTTCACACTTTCAAACAACCAAAAAAAATTCATGGTTCGACATGATGCAGCAAATCAAAGAAATTAACTCTAGGGTTTACTATTATCACATAACTTAAAGTTTTGAAGACGGTTGAGGTGTTAGCGAAAAGAAATGGGAAAGGGAGGTAACACCCGAATTTAGCGAGCGATATAGAAAGAAAAATTCAACTCGAAATTCGGGGCGTTACAAACCTATCCCCCTTAAAAGAATCTCGCCCTCGAGATTCAGGGTTGGCTAGCAAAGAGCTCAGGGTATTTGGCCATCAGATCATCTTCACGCTCCAGGTTGCTTCTTCCTCTGAATGGTGATTCCATCTAACTTTGCACATTCTGATGGTCTTCCTTCGGGTGACTCTATCTGCAACCTCAAGGATCTGCACTGGCTTCTCAACGTAGGTCAAGTCCTCCTGGACTTCAAGACCTTCCACTGGCAACTGCTCCTCTGGCACACGCAAGCACTTCCTCAACTGAGACACATGAAAAACATCATGCACAACAGACAAATTCTCTGGCAAACTGAGCTGATAGGCCACTTCTCCACGCCTTGAGAGAATTTGGTACGGACCAATGTAGCGGGGTGCTAGCTTGCCTTTGACTCCGAACCTCTTGACTCCTCTGATCGGTGACACTTTCAGATAGACAAAGTCTCCGACTTCGAAACTCAGCTCTCTTCTTCTTGTGTCTGCATAGCTTCGCTGTCTTGACTGCGCTATCTTCAGATTCTCTCGGACCATCTTGATGTTCTCTTCGGCTTCAAGCAAAATGTCTGGCCCAAACACCTGATTTTCTCCAGGCTGATCCCATTGCAACGGAGTTCTACAACTCCTTCCATAGAGCGCCTGAAATGGTGACATCTTCAAACTGTCCTGGTAACTGTTGTTATAGGAAAACTCTGCATAAGGCAATCGCTTGTCCCATCCGGACTGATCTTGCAACGCACAGGCTCTCAACATGTCTTCAAGAATTTGGTTGGTCCTTTCGGTCTGGCCATCTGTCTGCGGATGATAAGCTGAACTGAAATTCAGATGCGTGCCCAAGGCTTCATGCAACTGCTGCCAGAAATGGGAGGTGAACTGCGTTCCTCTATCTGACACTATCTTCTTTGGCACACCATGAAGACAAACGATCCGAGACATATACAATTCTGCCAATACGGCACTGCTATAGTTGGTCTTGACAGGTATGAAGTGGGCTGACTTGGTTAAACGGTCCACTACTACCCAAATGGAATCGTAGCCGGCTCGAGTGCGAGGCAATCCGACTATGAAATCCATACCGATTTCATCCCATTTCCACTGAGGGATCTGCAACGGCTGCAACAACCCAGCTGGTCTCTGGTGCTCTGCCTTAATTCTTCGACAACTATCGCACGTAGCCACATGCTCTGCGATTTCCCTCTTCATTCCGTACCACCAGAATTTCTTCTTCCGATCCTAATACATCTTCTCACTGCCAGGGTGAATCGAATAGGCTGTCTCATGAGCTTCCTTAAGGATCAACTCCCGAATGGACTGGACATTGGGAACACATAAGCGGTCTTTGAACCATATCACACCCTCTGCATCTTCTCGAAAATCTTTGCCTCTGCCATCTAGAATAAGTCGCCGGATCTCACTGATCTTCTCATCATTCTTCTGCGCTTCTTTGATTTCGCGCTCTAAGGTAGGTTCCAACTCAACTGTGACTCCTCGCGAATTGCTCAGAAATCCGAGACTCAACCTGTCGAACTCCTTGGCCAACTCATAAGGCATCAGACGAGCGACCATCAGATTGACTTGACTCTTTCTGCTCAAAGCATCTGCCACTACGTTTGCTTTGCCTGGATGGTAATGAATCTCCAACTCATAATCTTTGATCAACTCTAACCATCTTCGTTGCCTCATGTTCAACTCTGACTGAGTGAATATGTACTTCAGACTCTTGTGGTCTGTGTAAACATCACATTTCTGTCCATACAGATAGTGCCTCCATGTCTTCAGTGCGTGAACCACTGCTGCCAACTCTAGATCATGGATTGGGTAGTTCTTCTCATGAACCTTCAACTGTTAGGACGAGTAGGCCACAACTCTTCCCTCTTGCATCAACACGCATCCCAAACCTGTGTAACAAGCATCACAATACACCGAGAAGGGCTTGTGCACATCCGGCAAGACTAGGACAGGCGCTGTAGTCAACTTTTCTTTCAACGCTTCGAAGGCCTCTTGACATTTCTGGGTCCACTTGAACTCAACCTTGTTGCCTAGCAACGCTGTCATTGGTTTCGCAGTCTTCAAAAACCCTTCAATGAATCGCCGATAATATCCGGCCATTCCAATGAAACTCTTGATTCCTAGAGCATCTGTTGGCGCTTTCCAGTTCAGAATGTCTGCCACTTTCTTCGGATCCACAGCCTATCCTTCTTCGTTGATTATGTGACCCAAGCACAGGACTTCATGGATCCAGAATTCACACTTGCTCAACTTTGCATACAACTGGTGCTCTCGCAATCTCTGCAATACCATCCTCAAATGACTTGCATGCTCTTCTTCGCTTTGAGAATAAATCAGAATGTCGTCAATAAATACCACCACAAACTTATCGAGATAATAAATGAATACACTATTCATCAAGTTCATGAAGAACGCTGGCGCATTGGTCAAACCAAAAGACATCACTGTGAACTCATACAAACCATACTTGGTAATGAATGCCGTCTTCGGAATGTCCGAAGGTCGGATCCCGAGCTGATGATAACCTGACCTCAGATCAATCTTGGAGAACACACTGGCTCCTCTCAACTGGTCGAACAGATCTTCTATTCTGGGCAAGGGATACTTGTTCTTGATCGTGACCTCATTCAAAGCTCGATAATCAATACACATCCTTTTGGTGCCATCTTTCTTCTCCACAAATAGGACAGGGGCGGCCCAAGGCGAGGTGCTTGGCCCGATGTAACCTTTCTCTGACAGCTCATCAATTTGCTTCTTAAGTTCAACCAACTCTGGTCCAGATATTCTGTAAGCTCTCTTAAAGATAGGGGAGGTTCCAGGAAGAAGCTCTATAGCAAACTCAACTTTCCGCCCTGGTGGCATACCCGGTAAGTCCTTTGGAAACACATCTGGAAACTCGGACACAACCTTGATACTCTCAATTGGGTCTGCTTCACTGCTATCGACAGCTATCTGATAACAACTTCCTTTCTTTGGCTCAGGCGGGACTAACTCGGTCACCACTTCCTCTCCTAGTGGGGACACCAACTTGATGGTCCTTTTATCACAACTGATAACTGCCTGGTACTTATCTAGCCAATTCATCCCTAGGATGACATCTATTCCCTGAGTACCCATTACTATGAGGTTAGCGGGAAACGCTACCCCCTTATTTCCACACTTATATTCAAACAAATGCTATCGGCTCGAATTCTACCACCGGCTGAGTCAATTTGAATGGGGGTTGACATGGTAGTAGTTGGAAGATTATGTGCTTCTACCCACGATGCAGTAATGAAAGAATGCGTTGCTCCAGTATCAAATAACACCTCTGCAATATGGGAGTCGACTGGGAACATACCTACTATCATGCCGGGGGTCTCCTGAGCTGCTTCAGCCTCCAAGTGGTTCAGTCTTCCATGATTATAGCGCGGCTGAGAGCGGTTGCCTGATCCAGGGTGAGGCACATTCTGCTTTGCTAGGGCGTTGGGGCCTGATTGCTGCTGGGCTGCCTTCTTCGGACATTGCATCACCCAATGGCCTTGCTCTCCACAGTGGAAACATGCTCTGTTTCCAACCTGAGCTGGTGCTGCCTGACTGTTCTGCTGGTTTGCTAGGGCAGGAAGACGAGGTGCCTGCTGATTCTGCCTCTGAAACTGGCCTCCTCCTGACTGATTGTTCTGACGATTCTGGTACTGGTGCTGAGGGTACTGCCTTTGGAACTGCTTATGCTGCTGTGGTGGATGCTGGTTTTGCCTGAACTGCTGAGGTTGATTGCTTGAAAAACGAGGACGATTGCTGCTTCCAGGCTGGGGTCCACTGATCTTGCGCTTACGATCCTCCATCTCCTTACGCTTCCTCTCTGTCATGATTGCTCTGTCAATCAGGTGATGGAATGTCGGGAAGGTATGATTCATCAGTTGGTACTGCAGAGGGTCAACCAAGCCTCTCAAGAAACAGTATTGTCGCTTGGCGTCGGTGTTGACATCTTTAGGAGCATAGCGAGACAACTGCAGAAACCTGTCCCGGGACTCACTGACAGACAATGGCCCTTGCTTGAGGGCCAGGAACTCCTCCTTCTTCACTGTCATCAGACCTGCAGGTACATGGTACTGACGAAAGCTACCTCTGAACTCTTCCCAGGTGATGGCGTCGGGGTGGGCATGGGTGGCGAGGTAAGACTCCCACCATGACTGGGCTGCTCCTCTCAACAGACGGGGACCATACAGGACTTTCTCCCTGTCGTCGCACTGAGCGGTATGCAACTCCCGCTCCACAGTGCGCAGCCAGTCTTCAGCATCCATGGGGTCAGAAGAGTGTGTAAACGTTGGTGGATGACCTCTCATGAATTCAGCACGCTTGTCTCTGGGCATCTGAGGCATCTGAGGCTGAGGTGGGGCCTGCTACTGTTGCTGCTGTTGTTGCTGAATGGCGGCCAAAGTCTGACCGATGGCTTGAACTGCCTGAGTCTGCATCAGAAACATCTGCTCGATCGACATCGGGGGCGGGGGCGGCAGGTGCTATTGCTGGGGCACCTCCTCCTGTTGAGCGGTTCGCTCCTGCTGAGCACGCCTTCCTCCTCTGCGCCTGTTCTCTGACATCTGCAGAATGCAACCACACATCAGAACTGATCTGGCAAATCTTGCAGCATAAGAAAAGAGTATAGAATTCTTCAACAGCACTCAACAGATGAGCATCTTCACTGATCTCCAACACAGACCACACAGCTTCTCAGATAAAGAGGAAAGTGGAATAAAAAGGTTTCCCAACTATTTAACTAACTCCATTAACATATAACAGGTAAACCAAAATGCAGGGGATACCCACACTCTGGTGACAGTCATTACAAAGATCCAAACCAAACATAGTTCATCATGACAAACATAAATGCACATGATATAGCAAACTACCCTGTCTAACTAAGACTAACTAAGACCGAGACTAACGCTAAGATTGTAGCTTCTACGTATATATTTTGTATTAATTACAAGATCCAACTCTAACGAGCTATGGTTCCAGATTTATCTTGGTCTTGCAGTCGGGATTGCCATAAGGCTGGTGTCCATGCCGAGGTGAGCGGTACGGGTGCTGAGTCCCAACGGGAGCGGGGGAACCACCATCCAGGTGATGACGTTCCGCGCGCTCAGCCCGCAGCAGGGCGATCTCAGCACGAGCCCTACTCAGCTCGTCTAATGCATGGTCCAGCTCCGTGTTTAGCACGGCGACTAGGTTGACTGTGCTGCTCAACCTAGGATTGCCCTCACCGACAGGTGAGACAATCACGCCTCCTGTGCTGCCAGGTGGACGGCGGGGGTAATACTTCAGGTCAAGACCGTCAGCTACCCCACCGAGAACCGAGCAGTAGTGCGAAAGCGCACGCCGTGCAGCATCTTGCATGGCTGCCTCAGCTGATTCCCGCTCAGAGATAGAATAGTGCTCTGAGCAGGCCTCCGCACCCTGGAGACTGTTCTCCGGACGGCGCACCAAGCAGGTCGCCTCCCAGCGGTCCGGGTAGACCCCGCGACTGTGCTGGTAGACCACACAGCGATACTAGATGGACCAAGTATGCCGGTTAAGTGCCCGACGTAGCAGGGTGTCGAGCGCATCGTGGAAGTGACACCCGCGAGCAGCGTCGCGAGTGATGGGTCGAGCGACCCATCCTTCCGGCTCCTGGTCAGCAGAGAAGTCGGTGTCGTGGCTCGAGCTGTCGTCGCCACCTCCGTCGTCTAGGTCTCCTCCAGCAGCTACTCCAGAAGCTGGGGCGCCCAGTGGTGGTGCAGGGGGCGCCTCCAGAGGAAGCACGGGGGAGCAGCTCCTCACGGACTCTATCTCCTGCTGGAGCGAGAAGGAAGAGCCCTGCTGCTCCTGTCGTCGACGTTCCTGCTCCTCATGTAGGCGATGGTGCAGTCTCTCCAAGTGGCTGGACTGTCCGACCACGGGACGGCGAAGCGGACGCTCAGCAAGGCGGGAGGGTAAGAAGGGGATGACGAACTTTCGTGCAGTGTGTCTAAGTCGAGCCATCTACAAAAGACACCGCAAGCAAAAGAGTGAGAATAGAATTAATATGACCAGCAAATAATGAACCATAAATAAATGAAGGATTAGAATGAAATATAATTTTCCGCAAGGTATAATATAAAGTAGAACATAGGTTTGGTCGGTATGACCAACTTTTGAAGGGATATCAAAGTCAAGGCAGGGACAGAGGTCTATAGTCCTTAGAACGACCATTCTACTCTAGGTTAGCGGTCCTACAGTCAGCACGACTTTGATACCACTTATGTCACACCCGGTTTTAAACGGCAAACCGAATGCGAACCATGTACATGCCAGGATCAGTTATTCACGTACACAGCAGTTACATAACATGGACATCATCACACAGTGCTCAAAATGGTATTAAAAGGGAAATAATAGTCGATTACATCATACGTCTGAGACGTCCATATAGTCCTTACAATAAATCAAAGTGCGGAAAAGAAACGTAGATAACCGCGGCCTTCACAGGCAGCAGACTAGGGGTTACCGCTAACCCACGCCTAGAACTCGTCGTAGTCTTGGAACTCCTGGAAGTCTCCTTCCACAGCTTCATCTTCGCCTGAGCAGTGGTTGCAATGCTGACAACCTGGGGATGGGGGGGTTTGGTGTGTAGAGCAAGGGTGAGTACACATCAACATACTCAGCAAGTATCCTGTTTGGCTGTAGTGGACTAGCTTTATGTGGGGGGGTAAGTCAAGCAGTTGCTTTTAGTTGGTCAGATTATTATTTACTAATAGAAAGCCAAGTTTTAGCATTAACCCAAGTTATTAGCCCGATGCACCCTTTCCAAACGGAAAGAATACCACTTACCAGCACCATAGTCATAACCAGAACCATCGATCTCATAGCCACCTGTACCATAATGTCTCTGATCAAGTACCACTAATCACTGGAGCTCCCTTGGCCGCTCATAACCGCGAGCACGGCTGATATATCAGTTTTCAAACACTCTGCAGAGGTTGTGCACTTTACCCACAAGCCGTGATTCCCTTTCTCCCTGGAGATCATGACTCTCCATTGATCACTACCAAGGTGACCCAGCAGGGCATCACTACGTAGCCTTTACAAAGATTCCCCGGGGCTGTAGCCACCCGTTAGGTTTCCTAAATGCACCGCACTCCTCCCCAAGGGGCGAACCCAAACTTGGCAGAGCGAGCCGCATACACCGAGCCCCATTGACGGCACGACGACTAAGTGATCTACACCCCGGATCCTCTAATTATTCAGCTAAGGGCATCCCATTCCACCCTCATGGTTGCACTGTTTTCCCAGGCGATCATCCATAGAACAGGTCCTTACGGAGAGGCACTCGAGAAACCGCTCGAGCCCCCTTGAAGACCATAAGTACAACATCATAATAGGAGAAGGGAAAACAGCGTATCATAGATAATCTCATCATGTTCATTGATTAGAGTTTGAGCAATAGCATAAAGCTAAACAATAATAATCCAACCCAGATAGGTAGACAAGGACATGGATAACAAAAGCTAGTCAATCCTTAGGCATAAATGTGTAAAGTGGGAGGTGAATTAAATAATAAATAGGACAGAGATAGGTCAAGGGACACTTGCCTCCACCAACCGACTGCTGCTCAGGGGCTTCTCCTGCGAGTTTCTCGGGCTCTTCAACCGGATCGTTCTCTATGCGAGTGCACACATACATACATCCATCCATTGAAATTAGGAAACCAACAATACACCATACAAGAGAACAAGTAGATTAAACATGCATAGACTATCACATACAATAATGAGTTTACCATTGTTAGAAAGAAACGAGGGAAGGTTTCGCAGGGGTTAAGGCTTATGCTCGAGATGCACTACGGGTAGACGGATAACTCAACGCTACGTGCACTAGTTCCAATTGGTTCTAACAAAAGAATTAGCTACATGCACTAATGTAAACGTGACCACTTTTAGTAGATTAACATTGAATGAGATAGATGATTAGTTATACAAATTAACTAACGTAACCAATTTCCAAATTGAGACTCCTATCTTATTAATATAAACACGTGATTAGCGCGCATAGGACACGGGGGGGGGGGGCTAGACGGGGGCGTCTGGGGGGGTAGACGGGGACACGACGGGTCGTGCCGAGGCACTGCACACTACGCGAGTACGCGCGCGAGGCCGCACGCACACGCCACGAACTAGTCGTGCGCACGTCGTGGCCGTGCGCTAGCCGAGCTCAAGGCCACGCGCCATAGGCACGCTAGGCCGAGCTCGAGGCCGCGCCGGGGCCGTCATGACGCGAGCAAGGCACGCCGGGGTGGGCGGGCGAGCACGGCGCACGGGCGGGGCGGGGGGCACGGCCGAGCCGGGCGCGGGCGCGGCGGGGACGGTCGAGCCGGGGCGGGATCGCCGGGGGGGGGGGGGGGGCGGCCGAACCGGGTGCGGGGGCGGGCAGGTCGCCGGAGGGCGGCGGCCGGACCAGGCACGGGGGCGGGTTCGCCGGGGGCGGCCGAGCCGGGCTCGCCGGGGCGCCGGGCGGATGGTGCGGGGTCGGGCTCGCCGGGGCCGGACGGGGTCGGGGCGGGGGCGGCCGGACGCGGGGTCGGGGCGGGGGCGTCTCGCCGAGGCGGGGGCGGGCGCGGGCTCGCCGGGGCGGGGGCGGGCGCGGCGGCGCCGGCCGAGGACGGCGCGGGGGGCGGCCGAGCCGGGCGGCCGAACCGGGTGCGGGGGCGGGTCGCCGGAGGGCGGCGGCCGGACCAGGCACGGGGGCGGGTTCGCCGGGGGCGGCCGAGCCGGGCACGGGACGGGGCGGGCTCGCCGGGGCGCCGGGCGGACGGTGCGGGGTCGGGGCGGGGGCGGCCGGACGCGGGGTTGGGGCGGGGGCGTCTCGCCGAGGCGGGGGCGGGCGCGGGCTCGCCGGGGCGGGGCCGGGCGTGGTGGCGCCGGCCGAGGACGGCGCGGGGGCGGCCGAGCCGGGCGGCCGAACCGAGTGGCCGGGCGGACGGGGGAGGAGGAGGGAGAAGGGGGGAAGGAGAGGGGAGGAGGGGGCGGCGCTAGGGCAGGGAGAGGGCGGCGGTGGCGCTAGGGTAGGGGAGAGGGAGTTGGGGAAGGGGAGGGGTATGACAGGCAGGGCCCGCAGGGGAGAGGAGAGAGATTTGGGGGGGAGGGGGAGGGAGGGGCGGCTGGGCCGGCCATGGGCCCAAAGCGGGGCGCGGGGCGGGCGAGGTGGGCCGCGGCCAAGTTGGCCCACGACGCGAGGGAGGGGGGAAGGGGGCGAGCCGGCTGGGCCGACCGGCCAGCTGGGCCGCTTGCGCCAAGGGGGGGCGGCTGGGCCAAAAAGGGGAGGAGAGGGAGGAGAGAGAAAAGAGAAGATTTTCCCTTTTTATATCTATTTTCTATATGAATGCTTTCACACTTTCAAACAACCAAAAAAATGCATGGTTCGACATGATGCAGCAAATCAAAGAAATTAACTCTAGGGTTTACTATTATTACATAACTTAAAGTTTTGAAGACGGTTGAGGTGTTAGCGAAAAGAAATGGGAAAGGGAGGTAACGCCCGAATTTAGCGAGCGATATAGAAAGAAAAATTCAACTCGAAATTCGGGGCGTTACAGAGAAAAGAAGAAAGGGGAGCTTATTCGGTTGCCTTACCATTACAAATTTAAGAAACATTTCAAAGTGCCTTGCCAAGAGTGGCTGGACACCATCGAAGTAATGTGTAATGAAATATTGGGAAATTATTCTAAAAAAGAAGACCAATTGATGACTGCGGCCTTCGGTACCCGTCCAAAGCGAAGGTTAAACCGTGTAATGGATGCCCTGGGTTTTGAATACCCTGACTACGAGCGGCTGGATAAAGATGCTGAAGGCCAAAAGAGAAAATTAGTAGCAGATACTCTGAATAAAGACGATGAAGAACAACCGAAGAAAAAAAAGCCGGATTCTGAGCCGAAAATCGGTGTTTCAAAAAAGAGAAAAACTTCGACTCCGAAGCAAAAAGGAATTGACAAAGGAGAAACAACTGCTGCATCACCCTCTACTACCGATGTAGAGGAAATTTTAAAGGTAATGACTGAATCCTTGCCTGTCAAGCTAAGTCCACTAGGGCCACAACTGACGAAGCTTTTTTAGAATGAAAAGGAGCCTGCGAAACCGAAGAAAGCAGCTAGAATAAAAAAACAAAGAATCGTCACAGTGATAGAAGTCATTGAAAAGACGCCACCAAGAGTTTCAGCTCCGAAGGCACCAGCTGCTAAAAGTTCGACAGCTACTGAGGCTGCACCTTCGGAGGCCACAGATGCCGAAGCTACTAGAGCTGAAGATATTAATTTGGAAAGTATTTGCAAAGGTTATCGGTACTCTATCAAAGAGTATCGGTTTCCCGAAGCTCGAAGCCGATATTAGCCGCTACCGACGACAGAACATCGTCGGTAGTTTGTTTTATTCCAATTTCAAGGTAAACAATCTCCCTCTAACTTTTTATTTTCATAACAAAAATGTTTTCTAACGAAGGTTGTTCGTGTACAGAGTATGCTACTGAGCAAAGCTTTGAGGATGCAACATGATCTAGAAGATAAAAAGCACGAGGTTATAATTGAAAACTTAGAAAACAAAATAAAAGATCAAACAACTGCTTTTGAGAAAAAAGAGTTCGAACTCCAAACAACTGAAGGTTTACTAGCGGAAGCCGAAGCTAAAATAACAGAACTGAATACGAAGCTTCTCTACCAGTTAGAAAGTTTCGAACAAGAAAAGCTGAAGCTTAATGAAAAACTTGAGGCTGAAATCCAGAATGGTTTAGTTTTGAAAAAATCATTGATAGGCCTTCAGAACAAATGTTTGAAATTCAGCAATCAATGTGTTCAACGACTGAAGAAGGTGTTTTATTCAGTCGGGGCTAGTAGTGAAAAATTTACTCCTTCGGCTGAAGATCTACCAGGAGCCTTCGAACACATCGAAGGTGAGATTGATGACCTCGATGATGTTATTGCTGGACACGACGACTTTTGTGCCCTGGTAGCTTCTCGGGGCACCACTGCTGCGTTCCTGAAATCTGGCTGTGAGCACAGAAAAATTATCAATATACCCAATTTCAGCCTATCACCAGCAATTCTAGATGATATTGCCGACCTCGCCCGAAGCATTGCGAATAAATTTATAAAGGTGATATGGACAAAGGGTGGGCGAGAGAAAGCTGGTGACGAAGCCCGGAGCCACCTTAAGCTGGTAACAATATTATACCTTATGCTTACCTTTTCCTTTGAATTTTGAATTTAGCTTATAATACTTACATACAGGTTGACCAAGCCGAAGCTGAAGCTGCAGAGTAAAAAAAGTCGAAGCTCCATGGATGCTGTCGAAGCTCGAATAGCCTGTAGAAAAATAGCTCAAAAAACTCCTGTGATAACTTGTTTATGATGTAATTAAATTTCAGTTTGTGGATTTTATCCATACCTTGTAATATAATCTTACCTTTCCGTCAATGTATGAAATGCTTTGGTGTGGATAAAATTAATATTTTTTGAGCCGAAGGCGAAAAACACCTTCCCTTCTTTGCGTACACAACGAAGCATAAAATTGCCTCTTTTTCCCTTTTTTTTGAAGCCTTATCTTTCAAAGCCGAAGCAAGTTTGTATGTGATGATGATGATGATCCTATGTATGTCTAAGTGAATGTTTATGAATGCAAATGTATGATGAAATGTATTGTGCAAATGAATGTTCAGAGACACATACAAAACCATAATCACCACTCTTATTCCCTTAGGAATAACAAATCTTTATCGTTTATATTTCGGCTTCACCGCTTATTTTTCGGTGTATCAGCGCTGACTTTTCGCTGTAAGCCTCCCTTAGGAGCTTCTTCGCCTTTTATTTCAGCGGTATTCGCGTTGACTTTTCGCGCTTTGCCTTTTATTTCGGCGGAATCAGCGTTGACTTTTCGCTGTAAGCTCTGCATTCCCTTAGGAACGACTTTTGAGAAGAAAACTTACGCTGCGCTCCCTTAGGAACGGCTTTTTGTAGCTTCATCATGCTCTGCATCCCCTTAGGGATGTCTTTCGAGCTTCTCCCTGTTTTTTATTTTTTCTCGTTGCACTCGATGGTGCATGCCCAGTTTTTACATTTACATCTTCGGGGGATATTGCTCTTGTAGAGCTGATATAAGAAAAAGAGAAATTACATGCTATGGCCACATTAAAAACCTTTCTCCCCCTTTGGAAAGGAAAAGGGTGCCATAGGAAAGAATAAAAAATATTACATCAGGTTACACATAATACCGCCGAAGCTCATCCAGATTCCAAGATCTAGGAATGTCGCTGCCGTCCATATCCTTCAGCCTATAGGAACCGGGTCTTGACGAAGATACTACCAGGAAAGGCTCTTCCCATTTCAACTGTAGCTTGCCTACTGTGTCTGGGTTGGCAACCCTCCGAAGTATCAAGTGTCCTGGCTTAATATTTTTTAACCGAACCTTTCTGTCACGCCATTTTACTATTTCGGCTTGATATTTATTGATATTCTCCACAGCCTGAAGCCTGATCCCTTCTATAGCATCTTTTTCCACAGAATAATCAGCTTCGTCCTCTACCGAAGCCACTGTTCTTATTGATCCCGCTTTAGCTTCTTCTGGGGTTATTGCTTCGTCACCAAACAGCAATTTGAATGGTGTAAAACCTTTTGACCTTGATATTGTTGTGTTGTGGCTCCACACCACTTTGATTAATTCGTCCGGCCACTTCCCCCTAGGCTGGTTGAAGATTAACTTCATTATTCCTGTCATTATAATGCCATTAGCTCTTTCGACAAGTCCATTTGACTCCGGATGCCGAACTGATGCAAAATGGATCTTCATGCCAATTTGTTCACAAAACTCTCTGAAAGCTTCGGCATCAAACTGCGTTCCATTATCAACGGTAATGGCCTTCGGCACTCCGAAGCGACACACAATATTTTGCCAGAAAAACTTTTGAACAGTAACCGAAGTTATTGTGGCTAAAGGCTTCGCCTCAATCCATTTAGAAAAATATTCCACTGCCACTACAACATATCTTAAATTCCCTTATGCTGGTGGAAGTGGGCCTAGCAAATCAAGGCCCCATCTATGCAATGGCCAAGTGGGCTGTATTAATTGAGTTAGAGACAAAGGTTGTTTTTGATCTCTTGCACATTTTTGACAACCTTTGCATTTTTGGACTAATTCTGCTGCATCTGAAGCTGCCTTCGGCCAATAGAATCCTTGACGAAAAAATTTACCCAACAAAGGCCTAGATCTGATGTGAGATCCACACAGGCCTGCATGTATTTCTTTCATCAGCTCTATACCTTCAGTTCTGGATAAACATTTGAGTAATGGAGAACAGACTCCATGCTTGTATAACTCCCCCTCTATTATTACATATGGACGAGCTCTTGCCGCTATTCTCTTTTGATAAGCTTCATCATCTGAAAGGAAATTGCCCTGGAGAAAAGACATGATCTCAGTTCTCCAATCTTCGCTATAAACATGAGATATATTGAGCACTGCTCTTTCAAGAAGGTCAACCGAAGGTGCTTTTATTGTTTCAAAGAAAACTTCCGAAGGTAATGGCAGCCCCTGTGCCGCTGACTTGGCTAGTAGATCAGCGTGTTCATTTTCTCCTCATGGAATATTCTTAACAGAAAACCCTTCGAAGGAGGCTTCAAGTCTTCGAACTGTATCCAAATATTTTTCAAGCTTCGGATCTCTTGCTTTGCAACTTTTGTCAACATGACCAGAAATAATTTGGGAATCAGTTTTGAGGACCGCCCTTCTTATCCCCATTGCTTTCAAATTCCGAAGACCCAAAAGCAAAGCTTCGTATTCAACAATATTATTTGTACAACTAAAAATCAAGTTTCACTGTGTAGCATGTTCTGACTTTGGAAGGTGCAATTAAAACGGTAGCTGCACCTGCCCCGAAGGTTCCCCAGGAACCATCGCAGAATACTGTCCAAGCTTCGGCATCTTTAGTTGCTTCTTCTTCCTGAGCCCCTGGCGTCCAGTCAGCGATGAAATCTGCTAGCACTTGGGACTGAATCGAAGATCTATGCACATAATCAATGCAGAACTCATTGAGTTCCGCAGCCCACTTTCCAATCCTTCCAGTAGCTTCTCTGTTTCTCATAATATTCTTCAAAGGCTGTGAAGAAGGAACAATTATATGGTATGCTTGAAAATAATGTCGAAGCTTCCAGGAGGCCATTAAAACAGCATACAACACCTTCTCCAATTCTGTATAATTTTTCTTTGATAAACTGAGAACTTCGGAAAAAAAGTATACTGGAGCCTGCTTTTTCAATTGCCCTTCAAGCTTCTCCTGAACAAGCGCCGCACTTACTGCAGAGTGCGAAGCTGCCACATATAACAGCAGAGGAGCCCCTGGCGCTGGTGGAGTTAAAGTTGTTAAATCTATCAAATACTGTTTCAGTTCTTCGAAGGCTTTTTGCTGAGCTAATCCCCATTGAAAAACTTTGGCTGACTTCAGCACTTCAAAGAATGGTAAATTTCTCTCTGCCGATCTAGATATAAATCGATTCAAAGATGCCAGTCTTCCTGTCAGCCGTTGAGCCCCTTTCTTTGTGCTTGGCGGCTCCATCCGAAGGATAGCTTCGATTTTATTTGGATTAGCTTCGATCCCTTTTGTTGAAACCAAACAACCAAGGAATTTCCCCTTCTTTACCCCAAAGACACATTTTTCCGGATTCAGCTTCAGACCAGCTTGCCTAAAATTAGCGAATGTCTCCTGCAGATCAGCAATGTGATTTTCTTGCTTCGTGCTTTTTACTATGATATCATCAACATATGTTAGCACGTTTCTGCCTATCTGAAAATGAAGGACCTTTGCTGTCATTTTGCTGAAGCTTCCTCCAGCATTCTTGAACCCCTCAGGCATCCGAAGGTAACAATATGTACCACTGAGGGTGATGAAACTGGTTTTTGGCTCGTCTTCCTTCTTCATCCAGATTTGATGGTAGCCTGAATAACAATCTAGTAAACTCATGAGCTCTGACGAAGCTGCTGCGTCTACCAGAGAATCTATCCTTGGTAATGGATATTCATCCTTCGGACAAGCCTTGTTGAGATCAGTAAAATCAATGCACATTCTCCATTTACCATTGGCTTTCTTTACCATAACAGTGTTGGCTAGCCATTCTGGGTATTTCACTTCTCTGATGACTCCGACGCTGATGAGTCTTTTCACTTCATTCCGAGCACCTTCGGCCTTGTCGTTAGACATCTTCCGAAGCCTCTGCTTTCTGGGTCTGAAGGATGGATCAACATTGAGCGAGTGTTCAATAACATCCCTGTTGACTCCGCAGAGATCATTAGCTGACCATGCAAAGACATCTTTGTTCAATAACAGAAACCTTATCAGAGTTTTCTCCTATTCCTCAGACAATTGAGATCCCAATAGCACCTTCTGCTCTGCTATATCGTCACATAAGAGCATGGGCTTCGGCTGATCGGCCGAGGCAACTTTCTCCCTTCTATACTTGTATTGCTCACAAGGTTCAGCTCCATCTATGTTATGGATTGTTTTTGAATCTGTCCAGTTTCCTTCGGCCTTTCTGGCAGCTTCCTGACTTCCATGAATAGCAATAGGCCCTTGATCCGAAGGTATCTTCATGCAAAGATATGTTGGATGAAGAATTGCTTCAAAAGCATTGAGAGTACCACGAACAATGATTGCGTTGTAAGGGTACTCCATGTCAACAATATTAAACACAACTTGTTCAGTCCTTGTGTTGTTGACAAATCCGAAGGTTACTGGCATCGTGATCTTGCCAAGTGCTACAATCTGCCTTCCTTCGAAGCCACAAAGGGGATGTGTGGCGTCATGGATCTTATCTTCGGGCTCTTGCATCTGTCTGAAGGCCTTAGCAAATATAATATCCGCTGCACTGCCTGTTTCAACCAAAACATTATGGACCAAAAATCCTTTGATAACACAAGAGATAACAATAGAATCATTGTGAGGGTAATCCTTGAGCTGAAGATCCTCTTGGGAGAAGGTAATCGGGATGTGAGACCATCTTGACTTGATGAAGGGTCCTTGCACCCCTACATGTTGTACCCTTCTCTGTGCCTCCTTCTGCTTCTTGTTAGCCGGCTCTGAGCATGAACCGCCTGTTATCGGGAGTACGAGCTTCGGAGCCGAAGCAACTCCAGCTTTGAACGAAGCCATCAGCTCAGAAAGTGGAAGTGAGTTCACCGGAGGTGGGCGCCAATGTTGGGGACTTGTTCTCAAATGCTATGAATTAAGAACAAGGCAACACGAAGATGTTAAGTATAAATGCCCTTCGTCCGCTGAAGCATTATCTCCCCAAGGATTTAATGAGCTTCGGACGAAGGTCATGAGTAAAATATCACGAAGATTTCTCCTTCGTGATTATATTCGTAAAACGACAAACAATGAGAAATGAAATATTAAGTATAAAATATATTCACATGTTTTATTATATGAGTATATAAGTATTAAAACATATTATTCGGGCACATTTATACCTTCGCCTTGGCGGAAAGCAATAATTCAAGCGTAACATGCCAGTGATTATAGGATCGCGTGAATAGTGCCGAGATACTGTTCACCTATTTATAGGCACAGGATGCAACCTGCGCAAAATTACATTTATGTCCTTTACAATCGACTACAATAATGACACAAAACATCATGGGTCTTTAAGTCAATTCATCTTTAAGTCGGTTCGACCCTTCATCTTGAGATCTGTCTTTGTGCCGAAGCTTTATAGATAATAGCTTCCGCGCTTGCTTCTGAGAAGACCTTTCAAAGGTGTTCTTTTTAGGATCTTCGAACAGAGGGGGCTTGAAAAGATCCAGTTCCCCACCAAAAGCTTCACATGATGTTCCAGAAGGTCCAGCTCCCATTCCGATAGGGTCTGTAGGTACGTCAGGGTGTAGTTGTGAATACAATTCATGAACTTCCTCATGCAATGTATTGCATTACACCTGCAAGTTATCCACGGCCGTGCTAAGCTCCTCCACACGGGCTCGAGCTTTGGCCTCTCGGTTCCAAGTAATGGAACGCGAGTTGACGGCCCAATCGAGTGCCAAATCTCGTTCGGCAAGCTCGTCTTGCAGATGCCGGATGTCAGTTCTTAACTCATTTATGTGTTGACCATCCTCGACCCACACACTATTTCTATGACGCAATTCCATTCGAAGCTGCTCCACCTGAGCTTCTAGATCTCCAATGGGATCATTGCTGCCACTGCTGCTATCCTCATGCCTTGGAGCCAGCTGATGGCGAGGCACGCCAATCGGTCCAGTAGACTTGCGCGCGGTTTTCCTTGTGCGTGGCGGCATATCTCCATAAGGGGGAAAATCTTATTAGTATAGTTTTTAACATGATGCATGCATAATTACAGAATCAACCTTAGTTGATTCACAACCTTCTATACATTGCACTCTACTATGTGATCTTTAGAATAAGTACTTTAGAAGATAGTTAGATAAGAAGGACAAAAATTTTCTTAGGTAAGTCTTTGAAAATTCTTTTTGAACATGCCTCATAACATCTGCAGAGATGGGCTTCGCTCCAATACCAGCTGTGACAGAACCTCCCAAGTCATTAGGCCCACCTACAGATGTCCTTGTCCAACGGACCTCAGACAACCCTGCAGGTGCACCTGATCACTTGACAAGTTCGGTATCTGTATTCTTTACCTTGCCCAAGAGCGTTTCACCCATCACGCAGATATTACAACACATCAGAGGTACGAGTATGCGGAAACAGTTACAACAACTTTATTTTAGATTGAAGTATAGAAAGTGTAGTATTATTACAGACCAGAGCAAAATATAGGAGTGCTAGAGTAATATTATTACATAACTTGGGAGGCAAAAACCCCTCCCGTTTAACAGTAAAAAGTTTTTAGAGGAGGACACTTCCTATCGAGGCTTCAGTCTTGATTTTCTTCCTTAGGCACCACCTTGGAACAAAAGCAACAAAAATTTGTTGCTTCCTCACCTAAAACAACATGGGACAAAGCCCTGAGTATGAAGTGTACTTTCACAAGTCTTACCCGTCAAAATAAAAGACTCTCAAGGATATGCTGGCTTTAAGGGAGTCAAGGTAAGGCTTAATCAAGAATCAAGACTCTGTTTGCAAAAATGCTTACTAATAGTGGATCCTTAAAAATCCAATCTTATTAGCAAGTTAAGTCATTACCTGAGTCTAGAGTTCTTTCTACCCTAGTTCAAGCACTTGACCTATACTAGCCATCTTTTTATCAACCCTTCATGTTCATTGGAATGCTACGTGTAGGTCAGTGACCAAGTCTTCATGTCCGAGAAGTAACGGCGATCCGAATCGATTAATACCCAGCTGGGGATCTCCGATCACATGACATATGTATCACTTAACCCTTGCATATGTCAACTCGCCACCGGGGTTCTTAAGACCAGATCAAGTTGACGCCAACCGAGAGCACAGATACACCACCGTCCATCCTCTTGCCACGGAGGGTACACTCTACTCTCGCCATCTCTCCACTCCCATTACGTGTTATCTTATTCTGGTATTAGTCTGCTCGAGGCAAAGCTTACCCATGATGAGGCATGTGACCAATTAAAAGGTCCTCGATCATCAAGCCTACATCGAGACGGTCCTTAATCGACTCAGACGGAGACACTACACCGAAACTCTCTTCTCGTGCAAGTCACCCACCCGGTCTTAGCTTTATCATTTCAACCCAAAGTTTGGTACCTGGCATAGGTACATCTTTTCCGATGCTGAACCCATCACGGCCATGATGGATCCACCATCAAGTTTTTATTTTTGAAAACATTCCCACCCACTGAGGCATCACTTTCGTTTTAAAACAAAACATTTTGTTTTTCTAGAGCAAAGCTAAGCATAAGAAAAACCTTTTTGTAAAATAGGGGATCAAGGAAAGGTAATCAAATTTTCAAGGAAGGAAATACAGCAATTTGTTTGGCACACAACTCCTATCACCTAATGCATCAGGCAAGTGAGAAAGATTTTAAAATAGCAAGGAGGTGGCAAATGCACCGGGGCTTGCCTTGTGTTATAAGTGAGTCAGGATTTGCTCCACAGATGTCAAAATAAAAAGCAGTTCCCGGCCTGTGGTTCTTCAGGTGATGGTGTAGCCCTTGCTTCTTCAACTTCTATTTCTTCTTCGTTCTCTATGTACCACATATATATAATCATGAATACCCATGTAATGCTTATGAGAATGCAAAGATAATAAAGGTATATTATCTAAGGTCTTGAATACAATTTTCCTTCACAGAACCCCAGGAAACTAGGGTTTCTGGAGTCAGTAGTGAAGTTCATAGGGCAGAAGACTAGGGTTTTGGGTTCTAGGTACCAAACATGGTCCAAATCATGCCAAACTTTACCCAAGGCTTCTAAATAATATTTAAAGCTTATCTAAACAGTTTGGTGAATTTTGAAATTATTAATTAATTTCTAAAATTCCAGGGGTATGAGTTTTGGCTGTTTTAAATACCCCATAATTCCTTATTTGGAATAAAAATCCTAAAACTATTTTTATTAAATACTATAGAAAATCAGGAGCCTAACAAAATTGGTCTGGTATTTTTAGCATTTTTCTATAATTTTCTAGGAATTCTCTAAGTTCAGAAGAAAAAGAAAAAGAGAAACTATGAACAGTGCTGGGCTGAACCTGGTCCAAGTCGGCCCAGAAACAGGGAGAACGCGCGCCCGCTCGCGTTGCGGTGTCTATTTTGCGCAGGGGACCCTGGCGGTTTGAAATACCTATAAAGAGCCCCCCCACTGTTCCTCTGTCTCGCTGACATTTGCAAAGAGCTCCCTCGACTTCTGTTTCTTCTCTAACTTGACCCCTTGGCCATGGCGCGCTCACCGCCTGTCGATGTTTTGGGTCCGACCGCGCACCCGGGGTTGCCCCTCAAGGTGCTTTTTGGAGTAGGACGGTGTTACCGACTATAGCTCAATGGTTCGTGCTGGATGCACGAGAAGCAGTGGACAGTTGTGTACAGGTTCGGGCCGCTTTGAGATGCGTAACACCCTACGTCCTGGCGTGAGTACTTTATGTGGTGGGTTACAAGGAAGTTCTCTAGTGTTGGAGACATAGAGAACCGGGTGGATGGCTAAGTAATGAGGTAGATCTCTTTGAAGGGGTGCCCCCTAGGCCTTATATACTCGACCGTGGGGCATTACATGTGGATATGATAACAACGTGTGCCTAAGTAATAGTGAACTGACTGAGTCTATCTTCCTATAATTCAGCCGACCCATCCTCGCTCGGTTCCGGTGTACGGGGCTTCTGCGCGGGAAGGTCGGGTCACTGTTGTGATCACTGCTCAAATTCGTCGGGCCATCTGGGCTTGCGTCGATCTGATCTTGTGTCGATTCACTTCACTAGGCGTTCTTTCCCAGGCCCACGAAGGGATGATCTCGCGAATTATTGGGCCCACGGGCCTTTCGTGAGGTCTTTTATCCTTCTGGTGGACCCGGGGGATATCTGTCCCCCACAAGCCCCCGATCTTTGTGTTGATTTTGAAATAACCGGCCCAAAGATCCAAGGTCCAGCTTGCAGTTTTTTAACTTTGATAAGGAATAATTCGAAAGTAAGTCTGTTGGGCCACTGCTCCTGAACTTTGAGTGACTTAGTAAAAACGATCTTTTACTGTTTTCTTCCGTTATTACTCTTCAAAACTTGGTGTTCTGCCTTGAGTTTATGCTTTAGAGGTCAGCATTTTGATTTTTTAGGACTCGAATTTCATTGGGTGCACCAAAGGTGCACCCAATGGGTGTAGCCCCCGAGCTTCGAGTGGATTTTTGTAAATAATCCACTCGAAGGTCTTCATCTTAAGTCTTCTCAAAGATTACTTTTATCTTCACTTTGTGCTTTTTCAGAAGTCAGCCTTGTCTTAGTTTCACTCTATGCTTTAGAGGTTAGCGTTCTGCCTCTCGGGGTAGATGATTCATTGGGTGCACCAAAGGTGCACCCAATGGGTGTAGCCCCCGAGCTTCGAGTGGATTTTTGAAAATAATCTGCTCGAAGGTCTTCATCTCATGCTGTCTTTTTTTCCTTAGAAATCATCCTTTCCTTTTGTCAAATGCTTTAGAGATCAGCATTATATTATCAACATTATGCTTTAGAGATCAGCATTCGTTTTTGTCTTCAAAATCGAGCACGAGATCTGTCCATATCTTGCTAGGTCTTGCAATTTATTTGATCTGCGACTGATTGGACGTTCGGTAGATGGCCTTTGGCTAGTCTTCATATCACTTCGTGCTTCAATGCTTCTGTCGATTAGACTTGTACCTCATCATCTATATTTGGCTTTCCTTTGATGTCTGTTGATATCCCCCTTCTGTCTTGAGGTATTCATTGCGTATACTGTATGGATGTGACTGCTTGGGAAAATCTATTTAAAATTCCTGGACGTCCCCCCCAATGGGTGTAGGCAGGGGACGGCTTGGTGCGATGAGCGTTTAGCAAACTGCTTCTGATTAGTAACTTGATGTGACCGCGGGTGTAATCATATCGCCCAAGCAGTTGACTGAAGTCCCAATGGGTGTCGTGTTACGTGGAACGACATCAGCCGCCTGACGTGTCTCCAGACGGTTTGAATTGCATATTGAATTTTTGCGACTGTTCTGTGGCCGTGGTAGGAGGTGAGCAGTTGCCTTCTTCTTCTATAAATAGTGTTCTTGCTTCTCCGGCATTTTCACATCTCTTACCGCTGCTCGCTGTTTACTTTCTTCTCTTTCCTTCTACTCCACCATGGGCAAGAGCAAGAAGGGTGGTAGTTCTTCGCATCACTCCGGTGATAAGCGGAAGCGTGAGCCGACTCCTCCCTCGGAGGACTTCGGCGACTCGGAGTACTCGGAGGAGGAGTTCTCCTCCGAGTCAGAGGGCTCACCGGTCCATGCCTCTCCCCCGGCGTCGTCTGATGACTCAGTCGACTCCCAGGGGATCGCCGCAGAGGTGTGGACCTACATCCGGGCTGTCGAGCGCGCCGGGCTCGAGGGCTCGGATGAGTCGGAGTACTCCTCGGACGAGGAGAACTCCTCGGACTCGTCCGAGGAGGGTGGCGGCGGCGATGGCGGTGACGGCGACCACGACGGAGGCGATGGTGATGGCTGCGGTGACGGCGGCAAGGGCGATGACGGCGGCGGCAAAGGTGGCAGCGGCGACGACGGCGATGGCAGCAAGGGCAGCAGCAGGGGCAGCAACAAGGGCAGCAGCAAGGGCAGCAACAAGGCCAGTAGCTACACGCCACTGGTTTTAAATGTTAGTATAGATTAGTAGTAGAAGTAGTATTAGTGAAATAATGTAGTAGTAGTTAGTAGTATAGTGTAGTGAAATATGATGTAGTAATGGGGAGGACATCAACTCATAATGAGTTGATTTGTAAGTTCGGTAGTGCTTCCCTTTTATAATGAAGAATGATTTCGCCCAATTCCGTGTGCACCATTTTGCCTTCCTGTCAATCGTCGATCGTATTAATGCTTACTGTAGATGTTGTTTCTGAATGTAATGCTTGAGTAGCGACTTAGAATCGTCGAGTCACGCTTCGGACTGCCTTCTTCGCGATGTCAGCGCTTTAGTTGTAGCGGCCGAGTCCTTTGGAGTCATGTTGTCACTTTAGGAATAATAGCCGAGTGATTATCAGCAATGTCAGCGCTTTTAGAAGTGATAGCCGAGTGATAGCGGGCCACGTCGGAGTTTTAGAAATAACGACCGAGCGGTTACTGGTGATGTCGGCGTTTTAGAAGTGATAGCCGAGTGATAGCGGGTCACGCTGGTGTTTTAGAAATAACGATCGAGCGGTTACTGGTGATGTCGGTGTTTTAGAGGTAATAGCTGAATCCTTTTAAGCCACATCACTGCTTTAGGAATAATAGCCGAGTGACTGCTGGCGACGTTGGTGTTTTAGAAGTAACAGCCGAGTGATAACGGGCCACGTCGGCCGCTTTGGAAACAATGGCCGAGTGAAGTCTGGTAACGTCAGCGTTTTTAGAAATAACAGCTGAGTTAAATTGGGCCGCGTCAGCCGTTTTGGAAATAATGGTCGAGTGATGACATGGCACGACAGCGTTTTAGATATAACGGCTGGGTGATGACTGGGCGCTTTTTAGAATTGGCGTCTGGCCCGGGAAAACCCCATATGTACTGCACTGTTGCACGCCTCTGCATTCTGTGCCCTAGTTTTGCTTTTCTGCATCCAGGCCTTCTCTGCTCTCTTGCAATATTGCCTCCGCTCCGCTCGCCAGCAAGGTTGAGATGGCGCCCAAGCGGAAAGCCTAGAGTTCGTCCATCGCAGTCATTCCTCCTATCGATCCCAACAGTCAGTTGCCTTTCGCAGGTAACCACATGTCTGTTGTTTTTGAATCCGACCTTCTCCATCTTGTATCCATCGGAGTTCTTCCCCCGAAAGAGCTCTGTTCCTAGTGGATCTGTCGTGGGGTCACTGTTCCGACAGAAGACACCCACGAATCCATCATTTACGTTCCTTTTCTCATCTGCGGTCTTGCCCTTCCCATTTCTCCTTTCTTCCGCGGTCTCCTTGATTTCTATTGCTTGAATCTGACCCATCTGAATCCCAATTCCATTCTGCAAGTTTCCGTTTTTGTTCATTTATGCAAAGCTTTCCTTGGTATTCGGCCACACTTTGGCCTATGGAAGTACTTGTATCACTATCGGCCTGGGATGGCCGGAGGGCAGCACCAGCTTGTGGGAGGCGCGAGTTTGGAGATGCGCCGTGGGAGGAAGACCGACTACCTCAACATCCCACTCAAGGACAGCATCAAAGGATGGTGCTTGGAATGGTTTGTCGTGGAAAATCACAGGAATTCCCTACCCCCACGGTTAGGGAGACAGCCAGATGTTCGCACTCTGAGTTGGACCGAGTCCCCCACAGACCTGGAGGTGGCTGAGGCAGGGGCTCTGCTTGCTGAGGTTGGGTTGTTGAAAGAGAGGGGTCTGACTGCAGAAGCTTTGGTCGCCAATTTCATTTTCAAGAACATTCAGCCACTAAAAGACAGAGCATACCCGGCTTATCTGTATCGAGGCCTCGCTGATTCAACCCGGGTTACCAACAGAAGGATTCTTGCTGTGGATTCGGTGAGCCGGCTCGAGATGATACTCAGAGGCAAGGTGTCGAACATCGGCGCTCCTGTTGCATACTCAGCCTGGAACCTGCCTCCTTCCAAGGCCTTTACCAGTTTTGTGTCAAATCCTCCTGCTGGTGATAGCAGTTTGGGCCTTAGAGTGTGACCCTCTCCCAAAGACGTTAGTGTTTTGGTTGCCTCACTTGGAGAAATCCCTGACGACGAGAGGCAGGTTCATTTCGAGGTACCTTTGAATCCAAGTGATGTAGAGATAAGTGCCATGCTGGATATGTTGGCTGAAGATTCCTCTGATGCAGCCCCTGCTGAAACACTGGCTGTAGCACCCATCCCAGAGGCTGGCAAAGCTTTGGATTTTCAGAGGTCTGATAGTGTTCGCCCGAAGCCTCCTCGCCGAGCCAATCAACCAACTTCTCCTGCTAAGGGAAAAAAAAAGAGACGTCTTCTCCGAGTGTCATGCTTGGATCAGGATGCCGGTCCTTCTGCTCCTGCTGCTGAGGAAGTGCCAGTGCCAGTTTTTGCTGAAGCTGATCCCAATGGGTGTGACCCGACTAATGCTGAACCCAATGGGTGTGACCTAGATGATGCTGATCCCAATGGGTGTAATCCGGCCAAAGCTGACCCCAATGGGTGTAGCGTCCGCATTGTTGATGAAGATGAGGAAGAGGAGGATCAAATCCCTCTAATTTGGAAGAACAGCCAGCGCTACATAGCCAGCGGGGAGAGTAGTGGTGTTCCTTCTCCAGCTTTGTCTGCCCTCATTGGTCTGCAAGAATTGTCTCTGGCAAACTTTGATCACACTCTTGAAGACATGGTCCCAGAAGATCTGTTGTCAGAGCTAGCAGATGGTGGAATGATGGAAGTGTGCACTGATGTGCTTGATGCTGGGTTGGAGTTATCCCGAGCAGTGTCCCGTGCCTCATCGACCTTGGAGCGCGGTCTTAAGGGTCAGGAGGCTGGTCTAGATTGCTCTGCTCCCATGAAAGGGGTTGAAGGTCCTTCAGCCTTAGAGGTGGCTGTTATAGAGGGCTCGGCCGTCAAGGATGGCGCTAGCGCTTGCCAAGCCCCCGAGGGTGTTGCCGGAGATGATCCGGCTCGGATGGGTAGCGCGAGCTATGACCCAGCCACCGAGGGTGTCCGAGTGGGTTCTCCCTCTCATACTTCCATGGATGTTCACGTAGGGTCTTCTCCTCCTCATTCTAGTTGCATGGCAACAGCTCAAGCTTCGGGTCAGGGAGTCGCCTTAGAGGCCAGCGCTCCTGATGACAGAGTTTTAACTTCTGCTGATGACACTGACTTGGTCCCCACTGGTGCATTGCGGGTTGTTCCGGTTGGTGATCCTTCATCGAGCCATCAATTGACTTCCCACGACTTGGGAGTTCCTTCGTTCTTCTCCAACCTCCAGGTAATTTGGTTTCTTCTGGTCTGACTTTACTCCAGGTATACTACTGTTCTTATACTCATCTGTTTTTAATGTCAGGCATTGGTTGATGAGATGGCTAGTCAGCTGAGATTGCAGGGTGCCTCTGTCCCAGAAGGAGCTTTGTCTCTGACACGTTGGAATCCAGTGCTGCTTCGGCAGCGGGTATCTGATTTGGAGATGGCGAATGCTGGTTAGTGCCCTTTGCTTCTTCTTTGGCTGCTTGACTGATCTGCTCTTTGGTTGAACACCCTTGCCTGACTGTTTCTTGATAGATATGGTACGACAGTATTCTGATCTTGAAGAAAAATATTCTCAAGGTCAGACTGAATTGGCTCGGGTTTCTGCTTCTCTGAATGATGCCAACACGCTGAACTCCACTCTCCATGCTCCGCTCGACTCTGAACAGGTGACCAATGAATTTAGCTTTACTTGGCCTTATCTGCTGTGTTCTTAGTGCTTGCTTGACGTTGGAGAAACTGATTCTTGTCTACAGGAGGAAAAACGTGCCCTTGCCACTTCTCGCGGCAACCTTGACAAGTTATACCGCGACGCCAACAACTCGTTGACCATCTTCGAGAGGAGCCATCGTTTCACCATGGAAGACTTGGATAACCATCGTTATAAGCTGCAAGAGTCCCTGGATGATATGATTCGCCTTAGGCAATTGGTGTCGAGCAAGGATACTATCATCAAGGATCTGCGCGCCTCCAAGATGTCAGTCGTCCAGGAGCTAGAAGCCCCTTGGTTGGCTGTCAAGGCTGCTGAAGAGACTTCTGCTACTCTGAGGGCCCAGCGCGACAAGGCTATGAACAAAGCTATTCGCGCGGGGCAGGTCCTGATGAGGAGACCCGGTGTGGTTGTTCCTGACGACATAGTGGCTGATGTGAATGCCGCTCCAGATTCTTCGAGTCACCCTTCTTCGTCGATCGCTCCTGAGAAGAACATTACCAAATAGAAACACTGAATATTTTGTATACGTGGTTAGTGTGCTCGGATATTCCGTTAGAAAACATTTTACAGTACTGAACGTCGTTATTGTTTTTCCGTTGTTAGAATCCAACGGTATCTACAATTGCAGAAGTAAATTCAGTGCGATGGTTTTGAAGTCTCTTCGCATTTTTGCGAGGCTTAGAGGTCGCCCTAGGATGAGTGATTGCAAACATGTTTGCATTGGATCGAGTAGGCACGAGTGTACTGTGCCGATTTAAGTCATTGCCAACTTAAACTGACTGCTCTGTTGGTAGGGTATAGTAGTCACCCTGGGTTACATGAGCATGAGCATGTCGCACCACCTTAAGCCGTTGCCGACTTAAGCCAATTGCTCCGTTAGTAGGGTATAGTGGTCACCGCGAGTTAAGTAAGTGTGAGCATGTTGCACCGCCTTAAGTCATTGCCGACTTAAGCCGATTGCTCCGTTAGTAGGGTATAGTGGTCACCCCGAGTTAAGTAAGCGTGAGCATGTCGCACCGCCTTAAGTCATTGCCGACTTAAGCCGATTGCTCCATTAGTAGGGTATAGTGGTCACCCTGAGTTAAGTAAGCATGAGCATGTCGCACCGCCTTAAGTCATTGCCGACTTAAGCCGATTGCTCCGTTAGTAGGGTATAGTGGTCACCCCGAGTTAAGTAAGCGTGAGCATGTCGCACCGCCTTAAGTCATTGCTGACTTAAGCTGATTGCTCCGTTAGTAGGTTATAGTGGTCACCCTAAGTTAAGTAAGCGTGAGCATGTCACACCGCCTTAAGTCATTGCCGACTTAAGCCGATTACTCGGTTAGTAGGGTATAGTTGTCACCCCGAGTTAAGTAAGCATGCAGGTTGACAGTGAACAATTTGAGTGCCTTTGAAGTCTTTTTATTGATGATATATTTCCCAGTTTATAGAATACATTGTTGTCCCAATAGGTTTTGAGATATAGCTAGGGGTAAAACTTCCTGAGATGTTCTATGTTCCATGAGTTCCCAATTTCCGTGCCATCCATTTGAGTGAGACGATATGATCCAGGTCGAGTGACTTATGCTACTATGAACGGTCCTTCCCATAGTGGTGACAATTTGTGTCGTCCCTCCCCCATTAGAATTCGGCGGAGGACGAGGTCTCCCACTGCAAAGGATCGATGCCGTATGGCCTTGTCATGATAGCGCCTCAGAGTTTGCTGATATCGGGCTGACTGAATCACCGTATTCAATCGTTCTTCTTCTAGTACATCAACATCCTCCAGCCTAGTAGCCTCAGCTTCTGCTATGTTTTCAAAGATTAACCTTGGTGCCCCAAACTTGAGATCAGCGGGTAGCACTGCCTCCGAACCATAGACCATAAAGAAAGGTGTGTTTCCATGCAGAGCTCGACTAGGTTGAGTTCTTAGGCTCCAAACAACATACGACAGCTCTCTGATCCACTTTCCTGCGAACTTTTCATTCTTGTCGAAGACTTTCTTTCTGAGCGCTTCTAATATCATCCCGTTGCCTCTTTCCACTTTCCCGTTGGCTCTTGGGTGCGCCACCGAGGCATATTTGATCTGAATGCTTTTTTGTTCGCAGAAATCAAAAAATTCTGAGCTTGTGAAATTGGATCCCAGGTCGGTTATGATGCTATTCGGTATTCCAAATCTGAATATTATGTCTTGTATGAATTCCACTGCCTTAGCTAAGGTTAGAGAAGCAATGGGTTTGAACCCTATCCATTTAGTGAATTTGTCGATAGCAACCAGTACATGAGTGTATCCTCCTTGAGCTTTCTTGAAAGGTCCAATCATATCCAATCCCCAGCATGCGAACGGCCAGGTTACAGGTATGGTTTGCAGTTGCTGCGCTGGTAGATGTTGCTGTTTTGACAAGTATTGGTAGGCTTCGCACCTCTGGACTAACTCGGCTGCATCACTCTTTGTTGTTGGCCAGTAGAAACCCGACCTGAAGACCTTCCCAACCAGGGTCCTGGATGCTGCGTGTACCCCGCATTGCCCAGCATGGACCTCATCCAGAAGTTGTTTTCCAGTAGCTGAGAGAATGCATTTCATGAGGACTCCTGATGCGCCTCTTCTATATAGCGTTTCCCCAATGAGAGTGTAATGAGCTGACTGCCTCGCAATGCGTTCGGCTGCATTTTTGTCATCTGGTTCCTCCTCATTCTTTATATACCTGATGATCGGCTCCCTCCAATCATCTAGCTCTGGTTGGCTCAGAATATTGCATCCCTCTACCCGATCCAGTGAAATGCTCGAGTGCAGTACTTCTTGGACGAAAACTCCAGGTGGGACCTGAGTCCGACTGAATCCTAGCTTGGACAATGTATCAGCTGCCGCGTTGTGGTCTCTCTCCACATGATGAAATTCCAGACCTTCAAATTTGTCTTCTAGTTTCTGGACAGCAGTGCAGCATTTTCCCATGGAATCATTCTAGCAATCCCATTCTTTGTTTATCTGACTTATGACCACCAGCGAATCTCCATATACCATCAGTCTCTTGATGCCCAGTGATATGGCAATGTTTAGTCCATGAATCAGAGCTTCGTATTCTGCTGCATTGTTGGATGCTAGAAATAACAATTGAAGAGCGTATTTGAGTTGTTCACCTCTAGGTGCAATGAAGAGGATCCCTGTGCCTGCTCCCTGCAGCTTTAACGAGCCATCAAAATACATTCGCCATACTTCTGCAGTTTTCGGGTTATCCGGCACCTGTTGCTCGGTCCACTCCGATACGAAGTCAACCAGTGCTTGAGTTTTGATGGCAGCGCGAGCTCGAAATTCAATGTCATGAGATCCCAGTTCATAGGTCCAGTTGGCTATTCTTCCGATGGCTTCTTTATTGTGGAGAATATCCCCTATCAGAAATCCAGTGACTACTATGACTTTGTGGTCGTCGAAGTAGTGACGGAGCTTGCATGCAGTTAGAAGTACTACATATAATAGCTTCTGAACTTGAGGGTATTTCTTCTTCGAGGGACCCAGAACTTCACTGATGAAATAGACAGGATGCTGAACTGGGTATGCATGTTCTTCTTCTGCTCGCTCGACTACCAACACGGTCCTCACCACATGAGTCGTGCAAGAGATGTATAATAGAAGATCGTCAACCGGTTGAGTCGGCGTGGCTCGGCGCGGCGGTTTTAGTACTGGTGGTGTTGTCAAGAATTTTTTCAGCGCATCTAGAGCTTCCCGTGCTTCTGAAGTCCACTGGAATTTGTCTACCTTCTTGAGCAACTTATAGAATGGTAAGCCTTTTTCTCCCAACCTTGATATGAATCTGCTCAGAGCTGCCATATATCCGGTAAGTCTTTGTACTTTCTTCTGTGATCGTGGTGCTTCCATTCTCATGATAGCCTCGATCTTTTCTGGATTGGCCTCAATTCCCCGGTGGCTGACAATGAACCCGAGCAACTTTCCTGTCGGTACTCCGAAGACACATTTTTCGGGATTAAGCTTCCATCGGTATCGTCGTAGACTGTTGAAGACCAGCTATGTCAGTGTTTCAACCCCGGGGGTCCCTGGACCGACGAGTAAATTGTCGCCGCGTGTCCCAGCCCAGATAGGTCGGTGCGAGATGGATGCACGAAGGGGGGAAAAGAGGAGACAGGCAAAAGGGAAACCCGCGGCCTTCGTGTTGTCCTGCGTCCAGGTCGGGTGCGCTTGCAGTAGGGGGTTACAAGCGTCCGCGTGGGAGAGAGAGGGGGAGGCTTATATGCGCCGGCCCGTTCTCCCGCACGGCCAACCTTCTCGTACGAGAGCCCTAGACCTTCCTTTTATAGGCGTAAGGAGAGGGCCCAGGTGTACAATGGGGGATGTAGCAGTGTGCTAACGTGTCTAGCAGAGAGGAGCTAGAGCCCTAAGTACATGCCGTCGTGGTAGCCGGAGAAATTTTGGCACCCTGTGCATGTGATGTCGTGGCCGTCAGAGGCGCACTGGAGCCTTGCGAAAGGACAGCTGTCGGGGCTGTCAAGTCCTTGCTGACGTCTCCTTGCTTCCGTAAGGGGTTGAGAGTCGCTGTCGTCATGGAGCACGCGGGGCGCCATCATTATTTGTTTATCGGGGCGAGCCAGATGGGACGCCGGTCTTGTCCCCCGTAGCCTGAGCGAGCTAGGGGTAGGGTAATGATGGCCCCTCCTCTGACGTGGTCGGCCCGAGCCCTAGGTCGGGCGAGGCGGAGGCTCCTCCGAGGTCGAGGTCGAGTCCGAGCCCCGGGTCGGGCGAGGCGGAGACCGTCGTCTGAGGCCGAGCCTGAGTCCGAGCCCTGGGGTCGGACGAGGCGGAGTTTGTTGTCTTCTGGAGCCGAGGCGGTGCCTGAGCCCTAGGGTCAGGCGAGGCGGAGCTTCCTATGGCGTCCAAGGCCGGACTTGGCTGCTGTCAGGCTCACTCTGTCGAGTGGCACAGCAGTCGGAGCAACGCAGGCGGCGCTGTCTTCTTGTCAGGTCGGTCAGTGGAGTGGCGAAGTGACTGCGGTCACTTCGGCTCTGTTGACTAAAGAGCGCGCGTTAGGATAAGGTGTCAGGCGATCCTTGCATTAAATGCTCCTGCGATACGGTCGGTCGGCGTGGCGATCTGGCCAAGGTTGCTTCTCGTGGAAGACTGGGCCTCGGGCTAGCCGAACATGTGTCCGTTGCTTGAGGGGGCCCTCGGGCGAGACATGAATCCTCCGGGGTCGGCTGCCCTTGCCCGAGGCTGGGCAAGGGCGAGGCGAGATTGTGTCCCTTGAGTGGACCGAGCCTTGACTTAATCGCACCCATCAGGCCTTTGCAGCTTTGTGCTGATGGGGGTTACCAGCTGAGATTAGGAGTCTTGGGGGTACCCCTAAATATGGTCCCCAACAGTAGCCCCCGAGCCTCGAAGGGAGTGTTGATACTCGCTTGGAGGCTTTTGTCGCACTTTTTTGCAAGGGGACCGGCCTTTCTCGGTTGCGTTTCGTTCTGGGGGGTGCGCGCGAGCGCACCCGCCGGGTGTAGCCCCCGAGGCCTCGGAGGAGTGGTTTGAGTCCTTCGAGGTCTTAGCGCGTTTCGTGATGCTTCGGCCGGTCTGGTTGTTCCCTCATGCGAACTGGCCGTAGCCCGGGTGCATAGTCGAGTCCCAAGTTCTCGGACTGGTATGTTGATGCTGTCAACGGTTTGGCCGGAGCCGGGTTTGCGAGAGCAGCCCCCGAGCCTCTGCATAGAGCGAGAGGATGGTCAAGGACAGACTCGGCTTTTTTACATATGCCCTTGCGTCACCTTTCCGCAAGGAGGAGGGGGGGAAGGCGCCATGTTGCCCTCGGAGGGCGCCGAACATGGTGTTTCCAGTGAGTTGCTAATGGGTAATCCAAGTGGACGCCCGTGCCCCGTTCGTTAGGGGTCGGCTAGTGGCTAGGAGGCGCGCTCCAAAAGTACCTGCGGGTGATTTGCCGGACCCGGTCCCCTTTTGACGGGGTCCGAGGGCTCAATGCCTCCCTCTGGTGGGATTCCATTACAAAATCGTTCCCGTTGGTCTTGGAAATGTCCTAGGGTACCTTGGGAGCGTAGCCCGAGCCTTGGTTATGTATCGAACATACCCAGGGTCATCCCTCGCTATGTGTCTGAGGCGGATGTCGAACCCTTCGGGGACCAGCCTACAAACCCCTAATTAGTAGTGGGCGCGGAGCCCGAGTGGCCTGAGGCGGCTGTTGAACCCTTCCGAGGGGCCAGCCTTCGAACCTCTGACCAGTAGTGGGCGCAGAGCCCGAGTGCTCTGAGGCGGCTGTTGAACCCTTTCGAGGGGCCAGCCTTCGAACCTCTGATCAGTAGGGGGGCTCGGGGCCCGCTTCCTTCGCGGAGAAGGATCCCTTTCGGAGTATCCCCTTTCTCGGTCCCTGTGGCAAGAGAGAGAAAGAGGAAGTGGAAAAGGATACGAAATCGAATGACGTGGCGCACCTTTTTTGACGCGGTCAACATGGCGGAGGTGAAGCGTCGCCTGCTTCGCCTGCCAAAGGTTCCGCCTGTCCTGCCGTAGAGTTAATGCGACGGGACGAGTGGCCCTCGGGGCGGCCGTTGTGCGTGCGCGAGCCGTTCAAGGAACTGAACACGGGCGCGTCGTCTTCACGCCGTGGGAGAGGGTCCTCTCGCAGTCCCAGGAGGGGACGTGAGATTGCTGACGACTTGACCGCTGCTTCCACCCGCCTGCCACCGCCATTACTGCCGGCCCATTTTTGGCCGTATCGACCGTCGCGCCTTCTCCCGCGGCTGACTGACCCGTGACCGACGTGCTCGGTTGGCACAGTCGGGTCACGCGCAGGGTTGCCTCGAGTCGCGGCACCGGTTCCGCAGTCGAGAAGGCGCGGGACTGGCGCGAGTGGCAGTGTAGTTTCTTGCACGTAGTAACCGGCACGCCGGTTACATGACGTGTGGGCCTGGGCCTCCATGCTGGACGCGTTGAAGTCGAAAGGGCGCGCCCCCTTGGTGCGGTTGCATGCTGCCTGCATGGCGGTCCGCCCTTTCACCCGCTGGTCTGGGCGAAAGTGGAGGAGCGCTTGTAACCGCTGGGCAGTTACGCGCACCGCGCGCGGCGGTTTGGCTCCTTCTGCCCTGGGCCAGCTTGCATGACGCGTGGGACCCAGCCCCCGTGTCGTAGGGGGAGGACCTTGGAACGTGTTGGAGAAGACTCGGTTCGCGCCGGCTGAGGACGCAAGTGGGGAGAGTTGCCTTTAAAAGGAGGGTGACCTCCTTGGAAGGCAACCATGTCTTCATACTCCCTTCATGCATCGCATCCTTCCACCTTCCGAGCCCCCGGATGGGGGACACTTGTGTCACTTTCGTCTTGCTGTCGTTGGAGGAACGCAACTTCGCGGAAGTTGGTACCTTTCAGCCATCGCTCGGCTTCAAGGATTTTCATCAGGCAGCCCGGCCGCATCCCCTCGCCGGTGGTCACCCAAGACGGTGACCACCAGTCCCAGGGTGGGGAGAAGCAAGCCGGGCTGCGGCTTCTGCTCCTCCCTCAGCTTCAAGGATGTTCATCATCAGTGCTAAGGAGGGGAGTGCGCCGAGTTGGGGCCGGTCTCCGCGCGGGCAGCGGCCCGCTCCTTCCCTCAGTGATCGGGGGAAGGGCATTCGCCGTTCGTGGCGCTGGTAGCTGCCGCGTGTCTGGCTCTCCGGCCTGAGCGGCTCCGGCACTGCTTCTGGTGCCGCCTCCCACCGAGGCAGCCGGAAGAGGTTTCTCCGCCGACGAGATAGACGGCGCCACCCGCGGGCTGACCTCCAACTCCACGGCCTTCTGCATGTCCTCGCCCCTTGGGCGGGGACGCGGGCGAGGGCCTTGTCGCAGCAGCGTCTGCCCTGAGGTCATCGCTGCTGCTGTTTGGCCGCCCGGGGCGGAGGTCGTTGTTGCTGCTGCCGGAGCGGGCGTCAGCGAGCCATCCGTCGGCCTTCTGTTGCCCCGCAGGCCCTCCAACGTGGGGGGTTGTACGTACCTGCGGAGGTGGAACTGGAGTTCCGTTTGTAATGGCACCTTGAGTGCCGGTGTTTGTTCATTGTGGCTGTCGGGGCCTGAACATGTATGTATTTTTGGCACGGAGCCGTGTTTTTTCCTCATTTCGAGCACTAGGACTCGCCTGTCGGCTAACTGAACCGCTTCACCAAGCGTGAGTTGCCTCGTGCGAAGGTGACGAGTGAGGTATCCGTATCCCGGAGGCGTGGGAGTCCCTCGGCTCGGTCGGCCTTGCCGCCCGAGGCTTCTCTTGCTTAGTTAAAGGAACCCTCGGCCGCTCTTCGATAAGCAGGAGCCGGAGGCAGCGGTGTCAGTGTGGACAGAGGCAGAGTTGGCTCGAAAAGAAGACTTCCTCGGCCGGAGCCTGGCCAGGCTGTCCACTGGCGGGACCGGCGCCAGAGTCGAGTTGCCGAGGCCATGAGCCGGGCTGATGTCCTCAGCGGACAGCTAGCTGAGGCTTCGGGGCAGCCGGCCGAGCCGTCTGCTCGAGCCGGATTCCTGGAGGAGACCCTGGCGGCGATGGCCCGGGCGTGGTGCCGACGTCGTCCTTCGGAGCGGAGATCCTCTGACCGTGTTGCCGTCCGAGGCTCGGTCGGACTTCGCCGAAGGTGGAGTTGACGCCGAGGGTGCTGCTGCTCTCCCTCCGTCAAGGTCTCAGCCTGCAGGATCGGTTCATCTTGTAGTGTGCGTATGTTTTCTGCGGCCGCCGAGGCCCAAACATACTGTCGTTGTGTTGTAAAGCTGTGTTTCTTTTCCTCTTGTTTCGAGTATGTGGACTTATTTGTCGGTAACAGAATTGTTTGTCCGAGCGAGAGTTACTTTTCACGGAAGGTGATGAGTGAGGTATCCGTATCCCGGAGGCGTAGGAGTCCCTTGGCTCGGTCAGCCTTACCGCTTACGTGTACTCTTACTCGTCCGTAGGATTCCACTTTCGAAGTAGTCGAAAAGCACGAAAGACGTTCTGGCAGAAAGACCTTTTCCGAGGAAAATTTTGACGCAGAGGGGGTTCCCCCCTTCTAGCCCCCGAGGGAGGGTCGGGCTTTGCCGAGGCAAGGCTGACCCTTCCTTGATGGTTAGACTTGGTATGTGAACAAGGTGTACGAACAACTTGAAAGCATCTTAAGGGTAGAAGCGACGTAGCTGTCGGATGTTCCAAGTGTTGCTGTAGACCTCGCCTTGATTGTTGGCCAGCTTGTATGTCCCGGGCTTCAGGACCTTGGCGATGACGAACGGCCCTTCCTAGGGAGGCGTGAGTTTGTGCCGCCCTCGAGCGTCTTGTCGCAGCCAAAGCACCAAGTCGCCCACCTGGAGGTTTTGGGACTGAACCCCTCGGGCGTGGTAGCGTCACAGGGACTGCTGATACCGCGCTGAGTGTAGTAAGGCCATGTCTCGAGCCTCTTCCAGCTGGTCCAGTGAGTCTTCTCGGTTGGTTCTATTGCTTCGGTCGTCGTACGCCCTCGTCCTCGGGGAACCGTATTCTAAGTCTGTGGGCAAGATGGCCTTGGCCCCATAGACTAGAAAGAACGGTGTGAAGCCCGTGGCTCGGCTCGGCGTTGTCCTTAGACTCCAGACCACCGAGGGGAGTTCCTTCATCCATCGCTTGCCGAACTTGTTGATGTCGTTGTAGATCCGTGGCTTGAGCCCTTGCAGAATCATGCCGTTGGCACGTTCTACCTGCCCATTCGTCATGGGGTGAGCCACGGCGGCCCAGTCCACCCGGATGTGGTGATCATCGCAGAAGTCCAGGAACTTTATGCCGGTGAACTGGGTGCCGTTGTCGGTGATGATGGAGTTCGGGACCCCAATGCGATGGATGATGTTGGTGAAGAACGCCACCGCCTGTTCGGACCTGATGCTGTTTAGGGGTCGGACCTCGATCCACTTGGAGAATTTGTCGATGGCGACCAGCAGGTGCGTGTAGCCCCCGGGTGCCTTCTGCAAGGGACCGATGAGGTCCAGACCCCACACAGCAAACGACCAGGTGATGGGTATCGTCTGCAGAGCCTGAGCGGGCAGGTGGGTCTGCCTTGCTTAGAATTGACACCCTTGGCAGGTGCGGACAATTCTAGTGGTGTCGGCCACCGCAGTCGGCCAGTAGAAACCTTGTCGGAAAGCGTTTCCAACAAGGTCTCAAGGCGCTGCATGGTGACTGCAAGCCCCCAAGTGTATCTCTTGTAATAACTCCTGACCTTCGGCGATGGATATGCATCGCTGGAGGATGCCGGAGCAGCTGCGATGGTAGAGCTCCTTCCCGTCCCCCAGCAAGACGAACGACTTGGCGCGCCGCGCCAGTCGCCGACCTTCGGCTCGGTCGAGGGGCAGCTCTCCTCGGTGCAGATATTGTAGGTACGGGGTCTGCCAGTCTCGATTAGGCAGGACCCCATTCCGCTCTTCCTCGACGCGTAGTGCCTCACCCTCGAGGGCCGAGGGTGCCTCGGGCTGGGCCGAGGCCTTCTCGGCCTCGGGCGTGTCGTCGGTCTTGACTGAGGGTTGATGCAGGTCTCGGGAGAAGACGTCTGGGGGAACCGTTGTTCGCCCCGAGGCTATCTTAGCCAGCTCGTCCGCAGTCTCGTTGTATCGTCGGGCGACGTGGTTGAGCTCGAGCCCGTAGAACTTGTCTTCCAGGCGCCGAACCTCGTCGTAGTAGGCTTCCATCTTCGGGTCATGGCAGTGGGAGTTCTTCATGACTTGGTCGATGACAAGCTGCGAGTCACTGCGAGCGTCGAGGCGTCGGACCCCTAGCTCGATGGCGATGCACAACCCGTTGACCAGAGCCTCATACTCAGCCACATTGTTGGACGCCGGAAAATGGAGGCGCAGCACGTAGCGGAGGTGCTTCTCGAGGGGCGAAATGAAGAGCAGGCCCGCGCCTGCCCCTGTTTTCATCAGCGACCCGTCGAAAAACATGGTCCAGAGTTCCGGTTGGATCGGAGCTGCCAGGAGCTGGGTGTCGACTCATTAAGCCACAAAGTCCGCCAAGACTTGGGACTTGATGGCCTTCCGAGGGGCGAATGAGATTGTCTCGCCCATGAATTCCACCACTCACTTTGCAATCCTACCCGAGGCCTCTCGGCACTGGATGATCTCCCCCAGGGGGAAGGATGACACCACAGTCACCGGATGAGACTTGAAGTAGTGTCGCAACTTCCGCCGTGTCAGAATCACCGCGTACAGCAGCTTCTGAATTTGTGGGTAGCGGATCTTGGTCTCGGACAGTACCTCACTGATGAAGTAGACCGGCCTCTGGACGGGCAATGCATGCCCTTCTTCTCGTCTCTCAACCACGATCGCGGCGCTGACCACCTGAGTGGTAGCGGCGACGAAGATCAAGAGGGCTTCTCTGGCAACAGGGGGCACCAAGATGGGCGCGTTCGTAAGGAGCGCCTTCAGGTTCCCGAGGGCTTCCTCGGCCTCGGGGGTCCAAGTGAAGCACTCGGTCTTTCTTAAGAGGCGGTACAGAGGTAGGCCTCTTTCGTCGAGGCGCGAGATGAAGCGGCTCAGAGCCGCCAGGCATCCCATGACCCTCTGTACGCCTTTCAAGTCCCTGATGGGCCCCATGTTGGTGATGGCCGCGATTTTCTCCGGGTTGGCCTCGATGCCCCGCTCGGAGACGATGAACCCCAAGAGCATGCCTCGGGGAACTCCGAAGACACACTTCTCGGGATTGAGTTTTACGCCGTTCGCCTTGAGACACCGGAATGTCGTTTCAAGGTCGGAGAGGAGGTCAGAGGCTTTCTTCGTCTTGACTACGATGTCATCGACGTAGGCCTCAACCGTTCGACCAATGTGTTCGCCAAACACGTGGTTCATGCACCTTTGGTATGTCGCACCCGCATTCCTCAAACCAAATGGCATAGTAATGTAGCAGTACATGCCAAAAGGTGTGATGCAAGAAGTCGTGAGCTGGCCGGACTCTTTCATCCTGATTTGGTGATACCCTGAGTAGGCATCGAGGAACAACAGGGTTTCGCACCTGGCAGTGGAATCCACGATTTGATCGATGCGAGGCAAAGGGTAGGGAACCTTCGGACATGCTTTGTTTAGACCAGTGTAGTCTACACACATCCGCCATTTCCCTCCTTTCTTTCTCACAAGCACAGGATTGGCGAGCCATTCGGGATGGAATGCCTCTTTGATGAACCCTGCAGCCATCAGCTTGTGGATCTCCTTGCCTATGGCTCTACGCTTTTCTTCGTCGAATCGGCGCAGAGACTGCTTCACGGGTCGGGCTCCAGCTCGGATATCCAGCGAGTGCTTGGCGACATCCCTCGGTATGCCAGGCATGTCCGAGGGACTCCACGCGAAATCTTTGGTGTTTGCGCGGAGAAAGTCGACGAGCACTGCTTCCTATTTGGGGTCGAGCTCGGAGCCGATCCGGATCTGCTTGGAGGCGTCGTTGCTGGGGTCGAGAGGGACGAACTTAACCGTCTCTGCTGGCTCGAAGTTGCCGGCGTGGCGCTTCACGTCGGGCGCCTCCTTGGAGAGGCTCTCCAGGTCAGCGATGAGGGCCTCGGATTCGGTGAGGGCCTCGGCATACTCCACGCACTCCATGTCGCATTCGTACGCGTGTCGGTACATGGGGCCGACGGTGATGACCCCGTTGGGTCCCGGCATCTTGAGCTTGAGGTAGGTGTAGTTGGGGACGGCCATGAACTTGGCGTAGCATGGCCTCCCCAGCACTGCGTGGTAGGTTCCTTGGAACCCGACCACCTCGAACGTGAGGATTTCCCTTCTGAAGTTGGAGGGAGTCCCGAAGCAGACGGGCAGATCGAGTTGTCCGAGGGGCTGGACGCGTTTCCCGGGGATGATCCCGTGAAAAGGCGTCGTGCCTGCCCGGACCAAAGACAGATTGATCCGCAGGAGCCCGAGGGTCTCGGCGTAGATGATGTTGAGGCTGCTGCCTCCGTCCATGAGGACCTTGGTGAGCCTGACGTTGCCGATGACAGGGTCAACAACGAGCGGATATTTCCCCGGGCTCGGCACGCGGTCGGGGTGGTCGCCCTGGTCGAAGGTGATGGGCTTGTCGGACCAGTCTAGGTAGACTGGCGCTGCCACCTTTACCGAGCAGACCTCCCGACGCTCTTGCTTGCGGTGCCGAGCCGAGGCGTTCGCCACTTGCCCACCGTAGATCATGAAACAGTCGTGGACCTCGGGGAACTCCTCTGCCTTGTCATCCTCCTTCTTGTCGTTGTTGTGGGCCCTACCACCTTCCACAGGTGGCTCGGCCTTGTGAAAGTGGCGCCGAAGCATGGCGCACTCCTCAAGGGTGTTCTTGACGGGCCCCTGATGACAGGGGCATGGCTCCTTGAGCATCTTGTCGAAGAGATTGGCACCTCCGGGAGGTTTCCGAGGGTTCTTGTACTCAGCGGTGGCGACAAGGTCCGCGTCGGCGGCGTCGCGTTTCGCTTGTGACTTCTTCTTGCCTTTCTTCTTAGTGCCGCGCTGAGTGGACGCCTCGGGGACAACTTCCGGCTGGCGGCCCTGGGGCTGCTTGTCCTTCCGGAAGATGGCCTCAACCGCCTCCTGGCCAGAGGCGAATTTGGTGGCGATGTCCATGAGCTCGCTCGCCCTGGTGGGGGTCTTGCGACCCAGTTTGCTCACCAGGTCGCGGCAGGTGGTGCCAGCGAGGAACGCGCCGATGACATCCGAATCGGTGACGTTGGGCAGCTCGGTGCGCTGCTTGGAGAATCGCCGGATGTAGTCCCGGAGAGACTCTCCCAGCTGCTGGCGGCAGCTTCGGAGATCCCAGGAGTTCCCAGGGCGCACGTACATGCCCTGGAAGTTGCCGGCAAAGGCTTGGACCAGGTCGTCCCAGTTGGAGATCTGCCCCGGAGGCAGATGCTCCAGCCAGGCCCGAGCGGTGTCAGAGAGGAACAGGGGGAGGTTGCGGATGATGAGATTGTCATCGTCTGTTCCACCCAGCTGGCAGGCCAGCCGGTAGTCCGCGAGCCACAGTTCCGGCCTCGTTTCCCTCGAGTACTTTGTGAGGGTAGTCGGGGTTCGGAACCGGGTCGGGAACGGCGCCCGTCGTATGGCCCGACTGAAAGCCTGCGGACCGGGTGGTTCGGGCGAGGGACTCGGATCTTCCCCGCTGTCGTAGCGTCCCCCATGCCTGGGGTGGTAGCCTCGGCGCACCTTCTCGTCGAGGTGGGCTCGATGATTGCGGTGGTGGTGCTCGTTGCCGAGGCGACCCGGGGCTGCAGGCGCAGTGTTGTGTGTGCGCCCGGTGTGGACCGAGGCTTCCCGCATGAATCGGGAAGTCGCGGCGCGATGCTCCGAGGGGTACCCCTACCTTCGGGAGATAGAGCTTTCGGCCCGTCGGACCGTGGCATCCTCCAGGAGATTCTTGAGCTCTCCCTGGATATGCCGCCCTTCGGTGGTTGATGGTTCCGGCATCGCGCGGAGAAGTATTGCTGCTGCAGCCAGGTTCTGGACGACCCCACTGGAAGCCGGTGGTTGCCTTGCCCTGACGTCGTCGGCAATGTGGAGCTGGATGCCCATGGGCAGATGACGCGCTTCTCCGGCCGGAGCTTGGTCTGCCCATTCCTGCCCGATGTTCCGCCGGAACTGCTCAAGTGTTCCTGCTCCCTCGTCGAGCCTGGCCTGCATCTCGCGGATTTGCTCGAGCTGTGCGTCCTGACCCCCCGCAGGGACTGGGACCACAGCTAGCTCCCGAAGGATGTCAACGCGAGGCGTAGGCCTAGGGGGATCACCGTTTTCCGGCATACCAAGATGAATGCTTTCGTCGGGACCCCCTAGATCGACGTGGAAACATTCACGACTTGAGCCGCAGTCCTCGTCGCCGAAGCTGCGGCTACCGTCGGAACAATCAGAAAGGCAGTAGTCGCATGCGATCATGAAGTCCCGCATGGCACTGGGGTTACTGAGCCTGGAGAAATCCCAACAAAAGTCGGGCTTGTCATCTTCCTCGGAACCCGAGGGTCCGTAGGTCGAGATGGCCGTCAGCCGGTCCTAGGGTGACCGCATATGATACCCCGGAGGGTTTGAACATGCCTTTATAAAAGCGTCCACCAAAGCGAGGTCGCTCGGCGGGTCGCAGCTGGATCTAAAAGACACGAGACGAGAATCAGTCGGTACCTCTTGGTCGACGAGCGGTGACGAAGTCGCGTCAGGGGCGGACTGCACCATTGTCTCAGGTACGAGGGTGACACCCAGCAAGTCCCTCGCGAGCGTGCTGGCGTCGTTTGTCTGCTTGGAGTTGGCGTGCTGCGGGGAAACGGCGCTCGTCTTCGTCTCAGACGCGAGGTCGTCGCCTGACGTGTCCCCCGTTGGGGCGCCGGCACCGTCGACTCGCTCGACAGCCGACGAGGTGCCGCCTCTCGCTTGGCCATGGTTGCCCCGCCTCCTCCTCCGTCGGCGGGGGAGGTGACGGGACAAACCCGAATGTTGTTCACGTGGGGAAGACGTCGTTGATTCCGCCGCCGGCGGGCGGGCTGTCGGCCGCCATTATCGCTGTCACGCGGCGGAGGAAGGAGTATCATGTCGTAGCCGCCGTCGAGGGACATGAACTCAAGACTCCCAAAACGGAGCACCGTCCCGGGCTGGAAAGGTTGCTGGAGACTACCCATCTGGAGCTTGACGGGAAGCTGTTCGTCAACACGCAGCAGGCCCCTACCTGGCGCGCCAACTGTCGGCGTTTCGACCCCGGGGGGTCCCTGGACCGACGAGTAAATTGTCGCCGCGTGTCCCAGCCCAGATGGGTCGGCGCGAGACGGAGCACGAAGGGGGGAAAAGAGGAGATAGGCAAAAGGGGAAACCCGCGGCCTTCGTGTTGTCCTGCGCCCAGGTCGGGTGCGCTTGCAGTAGGGGGTTACAAGCGTCCGCGTGGGAGAGAGAGGGGGAGGCTTATACGCGCCAGCCCGTTCTCCCGCGCGGCCAACCTTCTCGTACGAGAGCCCTGGACCTTCCTTTTATAGGCGTAAGGAGAGGGCCCAGGTGTACAATGGGGGATGTAGTAGTGTGCTAACGTGTCTAGCAGAGAGGAGCTAGAGCCGTAAGTACATGCCGTCGTGGCAGCTGAAGAGGTTTTGGCACCCTGTTCATGTGATGTTGTGGCCGTCGGAGGAGCGCTGGAGCCTTGCGGAAGGACAGCTGTCGGGACTGTCAAGTCCTTGCTGACGTCTCCTTGCTTCCGTAAGGGGTTGAGAGTCGTCGTCGTCATGGAGCACGCAGGGCGCCATCATTATTTGTTTACCAGGGCGAGCAAGATGGGACGCCGGTCTTGTCCCCCGTAGCCTGAGCGAGCTAGGGGTAGGGTAATGATGGCCCCTCCTATGACGTGGTCGGCCCGAGCCCTAGGTCAGGCAAGGCGGAGGCTCCTCCGAGGTCGAGGTCAAGTCTGTCTTCCGAGGTCGAGGTCGAGTCCGAGCCCCGGGTCGGGCGAGGCGGAGACCGTCGTCCGAGGCCGAGCCTGAGTCCGAGCCGTGGGGTCGGGCGAGGCAGAGTTCGTCGTCTTCCAGAGCCGAGGCTGAGTCCGAGCCCTGGGGTCGGGCGAGGCGGAGTTCGTCGTCTTCCGGAGCCGAGGCTGTGTCCGAGCCCTGGGGTCGGGCGAGGCAGAGTTCGTCGTCTTCCGGGGCCAAGCCTGAGTCCGAGCCCTAGGGTCGGGCGAGGAGGATTTCGTCGTCTTCCGGAGCCGAGGTTGTGCCCGAGCCCTGGGGTCGGGCGAGGCGGAGCTTCCTATGGCGCCCGATGCCGGACTTGGCTGCTGTCAGCCTCACTCTGTCGAGTGGCACAGCAGTCGGAGCGACGCAGGCGGCGCTGTCTTCTTGTCAGGTCGGTCAGTGGAGCGGCGAAGTGACTGCGGTCACTTCGGCTCTGTCGACTGAAGAGCGCGCGTTAGGATAAGGTGTCAGGCGATCCTTGCATTAAATGCTCCTGGGATACGGTCGGTCGGCGTGGCGATCTGGCCAAGGTTGCTTCTCGGGGAAGACTGGGCCTCGGGCGAGCCGAAGGTGTGTCCGTTGCTTGAGGGGGCCCTCGGGCGAGACGTGAATCCTCCGGGGTCGGTTGCCCTTGCCCGAGGCTGGGCTCGTACGAGGCGAGATCGTGTCCCTTGAGTGGACCGAGCCTTGACTTAATCGCACCCATCAGGCCTTTGCAGCTTTGTGCTGATGGGGGTTACCAGCTGAGATTAGGAGTCTTGGGGGTACCCCTAATTATGGTCCCCGACAAGCTGTAAATCTTCAATGAAATTTTCTGAATTCTCTGTCTTTATCACCACATCATCCACATAAGCTTCCACACGCTTGCCCCAGTGGTCGGCTAAGCATGTCTGAATAGCTCTCTGATAAGTCGCTCCAGCGTTTTTGAGGCCGAACGGCATGGAGGTATAGCAGAAGGCTCCGAACGGGGTGATGAATGCTGTTTTTCCTCGTCTTCTTTTGCCAAGCTAATCTGATGATACCGAGAGTAGCAATCCAAGAAAGACAACACAGAACATCCGGCGGTTGAGTCCACCACCTGGTCTATTCTAGGAAGTCCGAAGGGATCCTTTGGATAGTGTTTGTTGAGATCCATATAGTCGACGCACATGCGCCAATCCACTTTATTCTTTTTGAGTACAAGAATGGGATTAGCTAACCACTCAGGATGTAACACCTCTCTAATGAATCCAGCTGCGACCAAGTAAGCCAGCTCAGCACGGATGGCTTCTCTCTTGTCGGGCGTGAAGTGACGTAATTTTTGTCGGATCGGCCTTGCCTGGGGGTAGACCTTCAATTTGTGCTCGACCAGTTCTCTCGGGACTCCCAGCATATCCGCAGGTTGCCACGCGAATATGTCTCGGTTGTCTTGCAAAAACTGGATGAGCGTGCCATCCTATTTGTCATCCAGGCTGGAGTTGATGATAGCAGTCTTGCGCTCGTCAGCGAACCCAATATTGATTCTCTTGGTTTCTTTAGTCAGCCGTATAGAGGTCACGGCTTGAGCTTCATTCGCGGGTACCGCGAGGTCTTCCTCTAGCTTTGAGTTTGCCTGCGCGGAAGAAGTCACCGATGGTTTGGTGGTGAGGGCCGCCTGAATGGCCACTCGGAAACATTCTGCGGCACCTTGGAAGTCAGCGTGCATAGTTATGATCCCTTGTGGTCCTGGCATCTTCAATATCATGTATGTATAATGTAGAATGGCCATGAACTTCACCAATCCAGGCCTCCCGATGATGGCGTTGTACCCACAGTCGAAGTTTGCCACCTCGAACCTCAGGAACTCGATCCTGTAGTTTTCCGGAGTTCCGAAGGTGATCGTCATGTAGATGTGGCCCAGCGGATATTCTCCTTCAGTCGGCACGATGCCGAAGAAGGGTGTGTCCGACTCGTGGAGCTCTTTGAGGGGAGCTCCCAAGCCTTGGAGCGTCCGGGGGAAGGTGACGTTGATGCTGCTTCCCCCGTCCACTAATACCTTCTTTACCCTGCTCTCTCGGATCACCGGATCGACGAGGAGCGGGTACTTGCCTGGGTGGTCGAAGTTGAGCCACTGATCTGCCCGGGTGAAGGTGATCGGGTGCTCAGACCATCGGTACGGGGCGGGAGGACCGGTAGCCACCACCAGTATCTGACGATCGTTGAGCTTTTGTTGTCTCTTGCTTTCTTGCGACCCGTGTCCGCCAAAGATGACGTTGACTTCTCTGTCAACGCGCAGGAAGGCTCCACCTCCTCCCTCTTCCTGCTGCTGGGGTTGTCACGGTGCTCCTGGTCCTCCTCGCGGCGGGGGAGGAGGTAGAGGTTGGAAGGGTCGGCCATTCCCCATGGAATGCTTGAAGTCTCTGCAGTTCCGGACGGTGTGGCGCATGTCTTTGTGGTACAGGCACTGGGCATCGAGGATGTCGTCCAGTGTGCGTTCGCCTCCGAGAGGTCCTCCTCGGGCGCGAGAGGCAGGCGGTCCAGCGGCGTGGACCTCTTCACGAGGCCTCTTCTCCCAGCGTTTGTCGGGTTGCTGGTTCGTGTCGCATCACGGTGCTGTCGGTGCAGGCTTTGCTCCTCCGATGAGGTCTAGAGCTCGTTCATCGGCGATGATGTAGAGGTCGGCTTCCAGGAATAGCTGCTCCGAAGTGGTCGGCGCCTTTTGTAGTATGGCTCGGACGAAGGTCGAGTCATTGGATCCCCGGTAGAAGTCATCGATCACTGCTGCTTCCGCGACCTCGGGGATACGATTTCTCATGGTCTGGAATATTTGAGGTACGACCGGAGAGTTTCGTCCCCCCCGACGCTTGATGGATTTGAGGTCCCATGGTTGCGCCGGTTTGTCGGAGAGGGATTGGAAGTTGGCGGTGAAGCACCGACTGAAGTCGCTCCAGTCGTCGATGCAGTGTCGGGGTAGGTGTCACAGCCATTGCAGCACGTCTTGCCCAAGGACGATAGGCATGTACGCGGTGATCACGTCCTCGGTTGCCCCAGCAGCTCAGGCAGCAGTGGTGTAGACGGCCAGCCAGCCTCCCGGATCCTGCTTAGGTTCATATTTGTCGACGTTGGAGACCTTGAAGTTAGGGGGCCATTGAATGACCCTAAGGCGTGGAGTAAGTGCCAATACTCCACATCTGTCTTCTTGTCGTCGGTGATGATGTCTTTCTCGGGGAGGGGAGTGGTTGTCGTGGTGCCTCGACCGTCCCTGGGTGGTGCCACCAGTTGAAGCCGTGGCCGACTCGGTCCTGGTGGCCTGACTCCGTGTTGGGATGCCGTGATCCCGGTCGTACTCTTCCCGGCGACGAATCTCGTTCTCGTGTCGTCGTTCGCGCGAAGCGTTGATGGAGCTCTGTGCGTCCTGCCGGCTGTTGATGGCGTGTCGTAGATCGTTCGGCGGATGGGTGAGGGGTAGAAGGTGGTTGGCTGCTTGAGTGAACAGTCACCGATAGCCCTCGGCGTCAGGAGTCCGGGGGAGGCCATCAGCTATCCGAGCCAACACTCCACCGACTTCACTCGGCGTGTTCATGGCTCGGGCGAAGTCAGGGTTCAGGTTGCGTCCGAAGAGTTGATTTTCCCGACGTTGCCTCGTTTCCTGCTCGGCCTGTTCTTGAGCCTGCCGACGGTCACGTCGTCGAGAGTTCCTTCTTTCTCTGAGGACCCGTTCTTCCGGAGTTTCTCCCACTTCTGAGACCTCGTCTCGCGATACAGGCTGCGCCAGATCCCGTTCTCCGGCCTCGTGATGCCGCCGAATATTTCGGTGTCGGTTCCTCCGCCGGCGAAACTCCCGATGAAGAGGTTCTTCTCCTGGTGCAGTTGGTTCATCGTCGAAGACAGGATTCGATTCCACTCTTCTCCCGATGAAGAGGACGTCGGGGTAGAATGGAGCAGCTGTCGCGACGATCTTCTTTCTGTCCTCCTTTGAGGACGGAGGCATAGAAAGAGCAGCTTGATGACCCTTGGCCTCATTCGCTTCTTTCCTCCTTGTGATCCGTGTCCATTTTTTGTCGGAGAGGTGGACAACGGGGTTCTCCGGGGAAACGGACCCTCGGCTCCTAGCTTGCTGAATGTGATCTTTTCTCGGAGCGCTGAAGGTTGCGCTTTTCCCTGCTTTGCTCCGATTTTCTCGGAGATCTTTGAGGAAGACTTTTTCTCTGGTAGATCCGTGATGCGATGCAGAGTTCCCTCCTCATCTGCTACAGACGAGATAGTTCCAAAGCAGTACACGGACCCGGAACGGAGGATGATCTTGTGCTGGAAGGTGACGGCCATTGAGCTAGCTTGGATCGATGACACACCCCCTATCTGGCGCGCCAGCTGTTGGTGTTTTGGGTTCGACCGTGCACCCGGGGTTGCCCCTCAAGGTGCTTTTTGGAGTAGGACGGTGTTACCAACTGTATCTCAATGGTTCGTGCTGGATGCACGAGAAGCAGTGGACAGTTGTGTACAGGTTCGGGCCGCTTTGAGATGCGTAACACCCTACGTCCTGGCATGAGTACTTTATTTGGTGGGTTACAAGGAGGTTCTCTAATGTTGGAGACGTAGAGAGCCGGGTGGATGGCTATGTAATGAGGTAGATCTCTTTGAAGGGGTGCCCCCTAGGCCTTATATACTCGACCGTGGGGCATTACATGTGGATATGATAACAACGTGTGCCTAAGTAATAGTGAACTGACTGAGTCTATCTTCCTATAATTCAGCCGACCCATCCTCGCTCGGTTCTGATGTACGGGGCTTCTGCTCGGGAAGGTCGGGTCACTGTTGTGATCACTGCTCGAATTCGTCGGGCCATCTGGGCTTGCATCGATCTGATCTTGTGTCGATCCACTTCACTAGGCGTTCTTTCCCAGGCCCACGAAGGGATGATCTCGCGAATTATTAAGCCTACGGGCCTTTTGTGACGTCTTTTATCCTTCTGGTGGACCCGGGGGATATCTGTCCCCCACACCGCCGACCACCCCGTTGCTCGGACCAGCCAAGATTGGCGGCGGCTGCCCAAATTAACTATTGGACAAGCATTACGCACCCGAGACAATCCTAGAACAAGCTTCAAATGGATGGTTATGGCCCTGGCTTAGCCTGACCACGGTGGCGGTGAACACCGAACACAATTTCATGCATTCCGGGTAATTGAGCGTGGTCAAGCATAGAGGGCTGAGCCGACGAGTATCACGAGCATGTATGGGCGCTAAAACACGATTAAGAAGAGCAGGAGCGGACCTGGGATCGGCTGGCCACAGAGCGCTAAGGATTTTCGCTTGCCGGAGACTGAGAAGGGGGAAAATGGTGTCGTGACGGACTCTGGTGAAATTAGGAGGTGAGGTTGGGGCTACATGGTCGCAAAGTGCTACTGATTCACCGTGCACTGCTAATTTGGGAAGAGGTGGAAAGGATTTTGCGAATTTGGGCTTCAACCGAGTTCACTGGTGAGGTGGTGAGTACCTCGCCGTGGGTGGCGGGGCTATTTAAAGGCGCGATGGTCCGGCTAATGATCCATGGCCGCGGATTACATCGTTCGTGCATTGCTACCACGTAAAAAAGAGGCACAGTGAGGGAGGAGCGAGGCATGAGTGACACCGACGTGGAAATGACCGAGCCACGGCGACCGCCGGTGGAATATCTCTGGCCACGCTCGGCTAGGTTCGCGGGACGGTGCCACATATGAAGTTATCTCCCCACGATCGATCCCTTCACCAATTCATCCGAACACATCCGAATCTACAGTGCCCCAAATCTTAGTCTTTGTTTCAGATATTTTCAGTGCTCTAGATCTTCAATGTTCTTCTGAACCGACTCCCTTCCACCCTCTCTTTCTCTTGATTCTTGTTAAGAACAGGGTAAGCTCCATTAATAAAGATTGTTCACTAAACAATAGTCTTCAAACTTACTATAGGATCCCTGGTCCAACACTGAATGGAATCAAAGATATGGTGCCTTCAATTTGGTCCCATTCCACTGTGACCATTCCTGTTCTTGATTCAGTTTTCAGTGACACTTCATGGTTCTGACAGAGCAACTTCGGGCTATTGTTTCGTTAATTTTTGTACAACAACCAGAGAAAGATGACTGCACCAAAGATACTCCCCTATAAACCATCTTTAATGTTGTTACAAGGGTCTAAGTCAGTTACCCATTAAATCGAGCTCCATCTGTTCCTGAAGTTGGTCCCTTACAACTGGTTTCTCTGAATATCACAGATTTTCAGCCTGGCAGCCAAGCTTCAAACTCATTCAACTCCTAATCTTGTACAATTCCAGGGCTTAAGTATTTAAGCAAAGTTGTTCTCTTATTATAGTTCTACAACTTTTATGTGTTGAACCTAGGCAAATTCTTTGTATTTTTAGAACTACAGAGCTCCAAAGTTAGCCTTGTTCACTGATTTTCAGACTTAGGGTGTGTTTGGTTTGACTTTTGGCTTTGGCTTTTACCCCCTAAAAGCCAAAAGCCAACCAAAGGGGTGGATCCAGGAAGCAGCTTTTTCTAAAAGCCGACTTTCTCGTAGTGCAAATCTGAAAGCACCCCTGGACCTGCTTTTAGTGGCTTTTCGGATGGAACTGTGAAAACATATATCGAAGAATTTTTAACGACTTTTAGTGGCTTCCACCATACGATTTTTAGCTTTTTAACAGCTTACAGCTTATAGCAGCTTTTTCCACAGCTCACAGCCCACAGCAACTTTTTTCACAGCCACAGCCCAACCAAACAGACCCTTAGTCATATGAGAGAAATTGAGTGGCTTTTTGCAAATAAGCCCAATTCACATCTTTTGACTTGCAAATCATCAAATATGTGAACCAAATGACTTAAGGTACCCTAACACCTTGGTTTTTGCACCTAGGTCCAAAAGTGTGCAAAATTTACATATAACCCCCAAGGGTTTCAGTCCAGGGTTTTTCAGGGACCTATTTAGGGTTTTTGGTACTTCTAGGGTTTGGATGCCACTTAAGTCCATTAATGGTGACATTTTATGATCATTACTAATAAGTTTTGAAGTTTTCTCTTATTTAGGCTTTGTTTACTATTTTAAGCCCAGTTTAGGGTTAAGTACCCTACTCTAGGGTTTTACCCATGACCAGTCACATCAATACAACTTGTTTGAAATTTTTGCCTAGTGAATGCATTCTAAGTGTAACAATCACATGATATGATGATGCTCATGATGTTATGCTCAAGTTTTAGTGGTAGTAACACCAGGGGTGTTACACCTTCGAGCGATCCGTGCCATGGCTCGAACTGCCACCGGCGTCGTCGTCGTCTCCGTCTCTGTCGGGGTCTCCTCCAGCAGCCGAGATGCCCTGTGGTGGTGCAGGGGGCATCTCTAGCTGAGGTGCAGGGGAAGGCGGCCTCTCAGGCTCCACCTCCCGCTGAGGCGAGGGGGAAGAGTCATGTTGCTCCTGCTCCTGCTCCTTGCGTCGGCGCTCCTGCTCCTCGTGCAGGCGACAATGTAGTCTCTCTAGGTGATTGGACTGACCTGACACCGTGCGACGCAGTGGACGCTCCGCCAGACGAGAAGGAAAAAAGGGGATCACAGACTTACGTGCAGTGCACCTGATATGGGCCATCTACAAAAGACATTGTAAGCACAATAGTAAGAGTAGAACTATGAGACCAGAAAGTAAACAGAAAGAATAGTGAGACAAAACATTTTGAGGTAAGTAAATAACATAGAGTTGGTCAAGGTGACCAACTTTTGAAAAGACACTAAGGTCAAGGTAAGAGTAGAGGTCTATAGTCCTTAGGTCAACCATTCTAGTCTAGGTTAGCGGTTCTACAGTCAGCAAGGCTTTGATACCACTTATGTCACTCCCGGTTTTGGAAGGTAAACCGAATGCGAACCATGTACGTGCCAGGATCAGAACTCACGTACACAGTGATTACATAATTGGACATCATCACACAATGCTTGAATTAAATAGCAGAAAGGTACTTAGTTACATCAAGATGTCTGAGACATCCATAGAGTCTATTACATAATCATAGTGTATAACAATAACATCAAAGTGCGGAGTATCGAAACGTAGAATGTAAGCCTTCACAGGCAGCTGACTAGGGGTTTGCCACTAAGATAAACTAGAACTCATCATATTCCTGGAACTCCTCGAAGTCATCCATGTTGCCAGCTTCACCTCCTGAGCACTGAGAACAATGGGGACAACCTGGGGTGGTGTGGTTTTTAAAGCAAGGGTGAGTACACATCAACGTACTCAGCAAATGTCCCATTTGGCTAAAGTGGACTAGCTATATGTGGAGTTTAAAGTTAAGCAGTTGCTTTTAGTTGGTCAAGTTTTATTACTATAAGTAGAGCCAAATTTTAGTAATAACCCAGTTATTACCCAGAGGCACTCCCTCCAAGAGGAAATACCAGAGATCAGGATTATATTCACCATTGTTAATCATCATCATAAAAGTAACCATTGTTCTTCTAATCGAAGAGGATCCCAAGGCTGCTCTTAACTGTGAGCACGACTGATATACCAGTTTCTAACACTCTGCAGAGATTGCACAGTTTACCCACAAGCCGTGATTCCCATTCTGCCTGGGGTTCTAGCCTCCCCATTGATCACTACCAAGGTGACATCACAGGGTCTCACTATGTAGCCTTTACAAAGATTTCCTAGAGGTCATAACCGCCCATTAGGTTTCTCCAGTTTGATAAACACAGTACATCTCCCCAAAGGAAGGGTGAATAACAAAATCAAATCAAAGAACCTCTGCAACCAACCTCGGCAGAGCAAATACTATGCCCGAACCCCATTGACGGCCCTACGACAAACCAACTACTCCTCTGGTTCCTCTAATTAATCAGCTAAGGGCGTCCCATTCCCCCCTCATGGTTGCACTGTTATCCCGGGTTGTCACTCCCCAAACAGGTCCTTAAGGAGAGGCACTCAGGAAAAAGCCTGAGCCCCCTAAAGTAGTCACAAGAACCTCATCGGGATAACATCATCGTATCATAAAGGACCACATCATGTTCATTGACTAAGTTAAAGCAATAGCATAAGCTAACCGTGATTAACCCAAAAAGGTAAACAAGGGTAAGGGAAATACAAACTAGTCAATCCTTAAGTTTCAGTAATGTAATGCGGGACAGTGAATTATAAAGTAAAGTAGGACATGATAGGTCTGAGGACACTTGCCTTCACCAGGTTGTTGCTCAGGGAGGTCTCCAACAACACACTCAGGAACCTCGGACTAATCATTGTCTAAGTAAAGCGAGCATACATTCAATACATTTGGAAAAGTATAAATGAACAGCACATCAAAGATTTACAATCATTTACACATAACTCAAAAAGGTACAACATTAAGTGTAGGGGAATGATATCAAGTTACAAAGAAAATGGAGTAATCCTAATTGGGGAATTGATTACTCTCTAAATGTTTGGGACATAACTCAAAAATGTTAAGTAGTGATTAAAACAAAGGAAAGTTAGAATTATAATATAAACTACTCTCATTTAGGAATTTGATTATCCTTTAAATATTATCCATAATTACATACCTAATTCTATTTATCACATTAGGGTCTAAAGGTTAAACAAAAAATAAATCCATGAAATGCATAACACTAATCTCACAAAATTAAATATGTTTTAACTCCTAGGGCTTTCATTTTATTTATTTTATTAAATAAATAAACTAACATAAACATTAATCCTATATTCTATGTGTAAAATTAAGGTATACATATTACAGTTGGTCATATTTTATTTGAATAGAGAATAATCTTGTGAACATTTTGCAATTTGAACCACTAAATTTGGGGTTCATATGAAAAAGATATGAAATAAACAAGTTTTGAAGTTTGAAATATGAAATTAAGGCTAAATCTGTAATTAAATAAAAGTCCAGGGGCTATTCCAAAGAAACCAGGGACCTATGCGCTAAAACAGAGGACGGTGGGTTGATTTCCTAAAACCAGGGGGGTTCTTAAGCAAAACGACCATGCGAAGGGGTATGGGGTAATCTCAGCCATCGGATCAGAAACCGATGACCTAGATTAGATCGCACGGGTGCGCGGACGTGACTGACAAGCGGGGCCAGGGCGCCAGCGAGCCAGGGCAGGCTGACTAGCCGGGCCCAGGGGCAGAGACACGGGTGAGGAGAGAGGAGAGACGGTTGGATCTGGATCAGACGACTACGATTAGATCCGCTCGGGTTAGCTCTACACTGTCCGATCTCGGGCGAACGGCCGAGATCTAACGGCAGGGGCGGACATGGGCGCGGTGGCGCCGCACGGTCCCGCGATAGGAACTCACCGGAGACGAGCAGACTGGCTACGGCGGGGCACCAAAGGCTTGGGGGTTGGTTTAGGCACGCACAGGGGAATCTGGCGGACTCACCCGAGGGCACCACGCCGGCGCGGGAGCACCAGAGGGCGCTGCACACGGCGTGGCTGCCTAATGGCGGCGTGGCTGCCTAACGGCGGCGCGAGGCAACTCCGGCGAGCAATTGCACGTTAATCAGTGCAGTACACAGGGAAATAGGGGCGCGGGGAGGTTGCTCACCTTGCGAGGAAGTGCTGGAGGCACGGGGTAACGACGGAGGCACAGGGACGCGACAGGGCAACGGTGGCAGGGCTCTGGCTGCGCAAGAACCACTTCGGTGAGCGTGGACCAGGCAGACCAGAGAGGGGGAGGGCACACCGAAGGGTGTCCTGAGTAGCTGATGGCAAGGCGAAGCTCACCGTGGCACTTGACGGGGCACAGGCGCAACGATGGCCACAGAATAGGCGGTGGATGTCGGCGGGCGGTGGCGGAGGTTCTCGGTTCGCGTGGACAGAGCGAGAGAGCTGGGCAGAGGGCGCAAATGGAAGAGGGGAGGCGGGCGAGCAGGGCGCAGGGTTCAAAAGGGGCGCCGGGGCTCGGTCGTGGCCGGAGAATGCGCGGTCGTGGGCGCGTCCACGACGGGGAGATCATGGGTGAGAGGTTAGGGACGTGCTGACAGGTGGGGTCGGTGGGGCAGAGAGAGGGAAGGTGGGCGTGGGCGAGAGAAACGGCGCCGACAGGTCGGTCCCACGGAGCAGCGAGAGAGCGAGGGAGAGAGGGCGCTTGGGTTTGCGCCGACAGGTGGGGTCCACCTATCAGGCACAGGGACGCGTGGGCGCGGGCTGGGCTTAATGGGCTGCCTTGGGCCGAATTGGTTTTTCCTATTTTCCTGGAATTTCTATTGCCTTTTCTATTTATTTTCTCTAGGGTTTTCAATTCAAATTCAAATCAAGTTTCAAATTCAAACCAAATCAAATATGTGCAACATTTCAAAGAATATTTAGGCTCAATATGATGCAACATTCCATGACTCATATGTTTTGGCCAAAATAAAATAAATAATCCCTCACTAATACAACTAACTCTAATTAAAAGAGAAATAGAGATAAAACTAGAGAGAGAGAAACTAGAGTGAGATAGAGAAGAGTAACACATGAATTTGGGTGATCAATAGAAAGAAATTTTATACCCCCAAATTCAGGGTGTTACAATATGCCCAGCGCATCACAACTTGGTGAGCCCTACATGTAAGTGTCTTTCGCTATTCTAGCGAAGGGAAGGTGTTATTTCGGACCTTCGGCTAAAGGCCTTCGTTCACGTCGAAGTCTGAATTTGTTAACAAAGAAACAAATTAATACTGCGAGGGGCTACTGTTCGGGGCCTTCCTCTTCCGAAGGTCCTCAAAAACGTGACTAATATGTTTTTTAGTGTAACATAGACTGCTACAGGAGATTTTGGCTTTGAGATGAAGGTATGCGTGATATGGAGATACAACCTGAAAGCAGGATGAACGGACGGTGAAGCTATGGCTGAAGGAGCTTCGACTTAGTATGATGATGAAGGTGGAAGATGAAACCGACTTAAAGGGGAAAAGACTACTTAGTCCTTGATAGCTCGCCTTATGATTAACATTAAATGTCAGGGACATGAATGTAATTTTGTCCGGGCTGCGTTCCGTGCCTATAAATAGATGAACAGTAACACCGTACTGTTCACGCTGAATTGTAATCGCCCTCGTGCCATTCTCGCATTTTCATCATCTCGCAAGCAAAAGGTATTGATGTAATATAAATATCATTTATGTTTACCTATGTTTATAAAAGGAGAAATATGAATAATCTAATGATTTGTAATGATTATTTATATCCTTTTATGTCTCATTTGCCTTTATTTATATTGGTTCACCGAAATGATGAAGGTATGCCCTTCATGACCTTCGTCTGAAGATCATTATATCACAAAGGAGATAATTCTCCAAAAAACGAAGGTCTCTAATCATTAACGAGTGTGTTGCTTTGTTCTTGATGTATAGCATTCGAGAGCAAGGACCAACAGGATCTTTTGCAGATATTTTCACCCCATCTGAACTTGCCTAGCTCGACTGCAGGACCAAGTTGGTCTTCCCTTTTCTCCTTCATATGGTCTACCAACTTGACACAAACACCTTAACCCAACACACTATAGATCAGCATCTATTGGGCCCCAAAGTGACCAAGAACTCACTGTCAGGGTTACTTATGCGTGAACTAAGTCAACCATCTCACACATTCTGATAGCCCATGTTCAAGCAAACCTTACTCCAATTTTCATATAGCATCATGGCACTCTCTCTTAAACAAACTTGTGCACTAATAGATGCTCTTTAACTTTGTCACAATAGTCATTAACCAAAACCTTATGAACAGAGCAATAAAGAGCTTCCAATCTGGACCAAACACACAATTTCAGAGTCTGAATTTGCACTAAGTCTGGGAATTTAAATTGGAGCATAGGATCTTTGGACCAATTTTTCTATCAGTTCTATACAATTTTAGGGGCATGATACTCAAACAAAGTTATACACCAACATATGGTCTTCCACTTTGTTATAATCCTCCATGTCCAGAACTGTATGGATTGGGCACTAACAGGCTTCCAATGTGGCTTCAGAACACAAAACCTTCAGTTTCAGAATTCACACTAAGTCTGAAATCTAGCTTCTGACATACCACCTTTGAGCAAGTTTTACAAGCAGTTCCATACGTTTTTAGGACTGAGTAACTTGATCAATTTTTTGCACCTAATGTAGCTATACAGATTTGCTACAGTGATTATCTTCAAAATGCCCATAGATCAAAAGTTATAAGGATCAAAGTAAAGCTAGTTACTAGCATTTTTAGAAACCCAAACCCTTGGTCAAAGCTACATGTGAGCTTTTCTCCACTGTTTGCTATAAAACTTGGAATTCTCTACACATGAAATTTGTTTGGTTTAGAAAACTCTATGACATTGATATTTTGACTTTTGGCAAAACATTACCAGATCAAAATTTCCCTGGTTGGGGTTAAAACTGAATTTTGTCCAATTAGGTCTTCTGATCACCACATCGGGTTTAGATTATTTTTTATTCTAGTGAATGCATTCTGGGTGTATTACAACACAATCATGCCAATGCACATGATGCCATGCCAAGTTTTAGTTCTAGTAACACCATGGGTGGCATAGGAACTCTTCCCTCCTTTGATGGAAATCATTATCAGCCCCTTATGTACTCATCCATCTTTTGTAATAACTTTTCAATAGAATGGGGATGCTTCCTTGCAAAATACTGGGCGGTTGGTCCTGGCCTGAGCCCCTTGACCATTGCTTTAATGACGATGTCATCCTGAACGGCTGGAGCCTGAGCCCAAAGCCCGAGGAACCTTCGAACAAATGATTGAAGGTATTCATCTGGCTCCTGTGTACATTGGAACAGAGCTTGTGTAGTGAAAGGCTTGGATTGAAAACCTTGGAAGCTGGTAAGGAGCATTTCCTTAAGCTTCGGCCTTGAGCTAACAGTCCTTGGTCAGAGTGACGAGTACCAAGTCTAGGCAACACTTCGAACCGCCATGACGAAGGATTTTGCCATGGCTACTGAGTTTCCACCATACGATGATATAGTGGCTTCATAGCTCATGAGGAACTACTTCGGGTTAGTCAAGCCATCATAGATAGGTAGCGTAGGAGGCCTGTACAGTGGTAGCCATGGTGTAGCTTGCAGCTCTGTTGTTAGTGGGGAAGCTTCATCATAGAGGAAATCTTAGGTATTGTACACCTCATGACGAAGATTGTCATGACCTCGCCCATCATAGTCTTGATCCCTAAAGTTGTTTAGGTTTTCATGCGCTTTGATATTGCCTATTTATTTAGTCGCTTCGTCAATCTTTCTTTGGATTTCTGAAAGATGAAGCATCTTCTCCCCGCTCTTCTCTACTTGCTGGTGAATGGCTTCAAGGTTGCTGGTTTCTTCATCAAGGTCTTCTCATGAGGGGGTGAGCTAATGGCCTTCTTCTAGATCCTTGCCTCTGTGATGAGAGCTTCATTCTCTTGATTCGGATCGATCGGAGCAAGGATGGAGCTAGTTGCCGCTGCTTTCTTCGACGACATGATGTGTGTTGGTGTTGTCGTGAAATCACTGGAGCTTCATTCTCTTGATTGCTATATAGAATCAAAAACAAGGCAACACAAAGTTAAATAGTACAAACCTTCATCCTTGAAATGTTATATGTTCGGGATAACAACTCAAGGACGAAGATAAAATGTAATCAAATCGAATACACAAAGTATAATAAAGTAAGATATGAGAATTCATCTCATGTTCCTTAGCATTTTATTTCTCATCTCATACAAGACAAGTTTACAATCATACCTTCGGCTTCTTGATGCAAGATAGCACGAAGGTGTTTCGAAGGCTGAGCTATACGAAGCTGTAGCACCTGGCTAAATGTATTTTATATAGGACACTGTTCATCTATATATAGGGGACACAACCGACTTTGTATAAATTTACAATAATGTCCATCTATTTTTACATAAGTCATTTAGAAATGGTATTATGGCAGTAATGTAGTTTTCTTTGGTCTTGACTTCACATGTTCCAGCCTTCGTCAGCCAGCTACTTCTGCCTTCTGACTTGTGGCCGAAGTCACCACCTTCGGCCATTGCCTTCATTGCTTGCTTATAGACAAAGTGCTTTTGTATATCGTTTCCTGCTGAAATTTAGCTTCGTATGCTAGTGAGGACATTTCTGAAATACACGTGTTAATCAAATTAGTCAGATGTTAGACAAACGATCTTTGACATCTAAGTGATCTTTGGCATAACCTTTTCTTCTACTCTTAAGGCAATTTTGTGACACAACTAAATAAAGGACCTTCGGCAATATAGGCCCCCATTAGTGGCCCCTTGCGGGATGAGTTCGTTATTTCATAACAAGCTTAGATTGCAATAATTTATAATTGGGAGGTCTTATGCCGAAGGTCCAAAAAACCGCTTCCCGGAGCTAGTTATGGAATCGGCTGACACACATAGTGGAACCCAATGGTCATTGGGTGCGATAATTAAAGTGAAACAGTCGCACATATAAAAGGGGGTGGTACCCATTGTTATAGGGTACGACTTTTGCTGCTTGTACTCACTGTTGCTAGTGCCCGCTCTGCCTTTGAAGCTAGGTATCATTGTAATCATTTGTCATATAATAGAAAATGGAGTAAAGTAATGTTTAACCAGGATGAGTTGCTTTCTTTACCTTCATGTATTTTATACTTCACGCTTGTCACCTTTTATTTAAACTTTTTACCTTCTCCCTTTAATTAATCTCTTTGAGAAGAGTTAATTAAAGGGTGGAGTAGATGATTGATTCATTTGTGTTGCCTTGTTTCTAATATCTTTTATATATCAAAAACAATTGACTAATACTAAATCCAGTCGGCGTCCACATGGACACCCAAGAGCCCCAAGTTCTTCATCTCGGCAATTCTCTTTCAAGCAGGAACGACTTAATCTATGAACTTGGGGTTGGGTCACTCATCGACTAGATGCAATGAACTAGGTGTTGGCTAAGGAATTTTAAAAGCTTGGAAGTGTGGTTACCAATGTAAAACCACTTTTTGTGCCAATTTTTAAAGAAGTTTTAAAGGGTGGTCAAGGTATTGGCAGGTGGCCCTTAATTCGACTCCAACTCCACCCACCTAGCTGGGTTATTTTTATCAAGTCAAGGACAGAGAAAGATAAGGTATGAAAATAAGGGGAAACAGGAGGAATCCCTAGGAAGGCTCCACACATATAGCAAATATCACAAAATGAAAGATGGAGTTGATTAAAGTGAATTAGCTCAATATTGTAATATTATAAAAAAATACCTCAAAAGATGGATGCTGGAATCCCCGGTCTATGAAGGAAATGTTGATAGAAAACCATTATCTGATCAGCATCGAGCATGGGGAAGGAATCATTCTTGCTTGGAAACTTCCATTGGATGACATCCTTCTCCAACGAGAGCTTCATCATTGTCAAGACATCCAGGTCCTTCGCCCCGATCATGGATTTCTCAAATTTGTGTGAGTGAGAGACGACCATGGTTGTGAGCATGAACTTGGGCGGGAGAATCTGACTTAGGGTTGGAGGAATCAGATGTAGGAGCACATCATAAGGGGAGCATGATGTTCTTGATTGATTTCAACAATGGGGGAGAGAATGTGGAAGTCTAGGGTTTGGGTAAAACTAGAAGTCGGTGGAAAAAGCTATTTATAATCTTGAGTGAGAATACAAAGCATCAAACGAAGCCAGAGCCAAAAACTGCAAGTGGAAATTGAAGTGATGGCTGATACTGGTGCTAATATTCATGTGTGTGCTAATATTTCTTTGTTTTCTTCTTATCAGTGCATAGGGACTGGAGCCTTGCTGATGGGTAACATATGTCATGCATGTGTTCTTGTTGTTGGTATAGTCATTCTGAAGTTTACTTCAAGAAAGACGGTGTTATTGAAGAACGTGCAATATATCCCCTCCATCAAAAAGAATCTAGCTATTGTCTCCCAATTGTGTCGAGGTGGCTACAAAATTGTCTTTAAGTCTAATAAATATATAATGTCTAAGTATGGACCATTTGTTAGAAAAGGCTATGACTGTGGAGGCTTGTTTCACTTATCTTTGCATGATATGTGCAATAAGACTGTGAATAATGTCATTTTGAATGAGTACAATATTTGACATTCATGGCTTTGTCATGTTAATTTTGGTTGTATTTTGCGGCTATCAAATTTAAATTTAATACTGAAATTTGATTTAGTCAAAGGTTCTAACTTCCAGGTGTGCATGCAATCTTAGCAACCTCACATGCCGCATAAGGTTGCAGAGGCGAGGAGCTTGGCACCCCTAGATTTATTATATTCTAATTTATATGAGATGAACGGAATACTGACTAATGGAGGCATGCAATACTTTATTAATTTTATCAATGATTCTACTAGATTTTGTTACGTGCACCTTTTAAAATCAAAAGATGAAGCTTTACATTATTTTAAGACCTACAAATCAGAAGCTGAAAAACAACTTGAGAGGAAAATTAAACGGTTAAGGTCTAATCATGGTGGAGAATATTTTTGAGCGTTTTTCTGATTTTTTGTGTGGAATATGATATTATTCATGAGAGGACATCGCCATACTCACCACAATCAAATGGGGTTGCTAAAAGAAATAACCGTACTCTAACTGATTTAGTTAACGTCATGTTAGATACTTCACTATCTAAGGAATAGTGGGGTGAGGCGATCTTAACTGCGTGACATGTCTTGAATAAATTTCTAACAAAGAACAAATAAATTAAACCATTCGAGGAATGAAAAAAAGAACAGATTAAATATCTCCTATTTGAGCACCTTTGGTTGTTTGGCTAAAGTGAATGTGCCAATTAACAAGAAGCGCAAATTAGGACAAAAAATGTTGATTGTGTTTTCCTTGGGTATTCTTTCCAAAACATTGCATATAGGTTCTTAATTACAAACTCTAGAGTACCGGACATGTTGGTTGGTACAATTTTAGAGTCTAGAGATGCTACATTTTTTGAGAGACAATTTCCTGTGAAAATTACACATGATGCGTCTAGTCATGAACCAACGATACCACATGACCACTTTATTCTGATAGAACACATTGAGGAACCCTATGTGCAAAATCATGAGGAAGATGACAATGTAGCAACTCGAAAAAGTAAGATACTAAGGACTGTAAAGTTTTTTGGTGATGACTACATTGTGTATCTTGTGGATGACACACCAAGAACCATTGAAGTGGCATATTCCTCTCCTGGTGCTGACCTTTGGAAGGAAGCAATAAGCAGTGAGATGGATTCAATTATGTATAATGGAACTTTGGATGTGGTTGAACGTCCTTATGGGTGTAAACCCATTGGAAATAAATAGGTGTTTAAGAAAAAGCTTAGGCATAATGGTACTATTGAAAAGTACAAGGTGAGACTTGTGGTTAAAGGCTATTCACAAAAGGAAGGTGAAGATTTCTTTGATACTTACTCACTTGTGGCTCAATTGACCACAATTCGTGTGCTACTTTCTGTTGGTCCTTGCTCCCGAATGCTATACATCAAGAACAAAGCAACACAATTATTAATGATTAAAGGCCTTCGTCCTTCAAAACATTATCTCCTTTTGGATATAATGATCTTCACACGAAGGTCATGAAGGACGTACCTTCATCATCTTGGTAAAAAAAATAAATATAAATGAGGAAATATGAAATACAGAAGAAGAATGTAAATAATGACAATATAGCAATAAATTATTTACATTCTTATTTCATTTCATAAACATGAGTAGATGCTCACAATATTTATATTTCATTGATACCTTCGGCTTGACAGAAGGTGTGAATGTGAGTGACGCAGGAGTGATTATAATGCAGCGTGAACAGTACGGTGTTACTGCTCATCTATTTATAGGCGCGGGACGTAGCTCGGGCAAAATTACATTCATGTCCCTGATATTTACTGTTAACCATAAGGCAAGCTATCAAGGACTAAGTAGTCTTTTCTCCTTTAGGTCGGTTCCATGTTTCACCATCGTCATCATGCTAAGTCGAAGGTCCTTCAGCCACAGCTTCGGCGCTCGTTCACCCTTCCTTCAGACCGCACCTTCATATCACGCACACCTTCGTCTCAAAGCTGAAGCCTCCTGTAACAGTCTGTTATACTAAAAAACATGTCAGTTAAGTTTTCGAGGACCTTCGGAAGAGGAAGGCCCCCAACAGTAGCCCCTCGCAGTATTAATTTGTTTTTGTATTTAACAAATTCAGACTGCGACGTGAACGAAGGCCTTTAGCCGAAGGTCCGAAAAAACACCTTCCCTTCGCTAGAATAGCGAAAGTCAATGACATGTAGGGCCCACCAAGTTGTGATGCGCTGGGCATATAAATAGGGACCCGCATTGATAGCATTTGATGTGCCATCTCAATGGCCTGTGCTATTTTTTTAAGCTTGAATTTTCTTGCTATGTCAGATTTTGATTGATTTGTGGGCTTCGGCGTTTGCACAAGTGCTTACTAGATGGCTGAAGAGAAGAAGGTTGTTGACCCTGCTCTAGCTGGGTTTTACGAGGCTATGGAGAAGACGAACACAGAGAAGAACACCAATGAAATGCTAGCTGGGTTGTCTGAAGATTTTGGCGATAGCGAAAGCTTTGATTTAGAAAGTAGAAATGAAGATGACAAAGATCGGCCCTGACGGCCAAGTCATACCATCTTCGGGAAGTCATCCATCAAGCAAAGTCAGATTGATGCTATGAAAGGGAGATATTTCCGTGATATTTCCATTGTGAGGGATGGAGGGGACAGTGTGGCGGAACCGCCCGAATTATTCCAACTTAAGTGCCTAAGTCCCGCCTTAGAGGCTAGACCACACTTAAATGGGAATAACACGTCAGCCCCTCGGATCTAGTCCGACGAGGCCACTAACAGGATCAAGTACCACGTACTCACTCGATGGTGAGGCACAGAGCAAATACAATAAAGTATAAAACCAAACATTAAGGAGTATTAAATTTATTACATCATCATTGGAGTTTTAGCAAAAGTAGTAATCATTGTTCGGAATGCAGCGGAATAAAACTAACGATAAATGGAGGGATGGGGAAGCCTGTCCCATCACTCCTCATGCTCCTCCTCAGCCGAGGTAGGGTCCCACTCGACTGTCCAACCCGGTGGCAAGATGGACGGCCAAGTCACTCCAGCAACCATGTCCTCTAGAGAACCTATAAAATTATGCCACAAGCAAGGTTGAGTATACTAATACTCAGCTAGACTTACCCAATGTGAGGAGTCTACTTCTCTACCTCTAGACATGCAGCTATTTCGCTGAAGGAATTGGTTGCCAAAAGCAATAGCTGAGTCTAAAAATCAAGTTTTAGCTTTTTCAAGTTTTAGTGTGACTCTCTTAAGACTAAATGTGTACTATCTAATCATTCATGGTATCAAGCAATTTAGCAATCAACATCCTTTGCCAAATCATCACATTTCCACTTGTTACTCAATGTAGTACAATGGATCAAGCAGTCTCATTAGCTGCGAGAAGCAGACGATTCGAATCGAGTTTTTATCCTTACAAGGTAAACCTAAACACAAGACATGGCGAGGCACTCCGTCCGCACACATATCAACCGTCCCCATCGATTTCCCGTCAGCAGATCAAGGCTCACCGCCTTGGCGTACAATGCCTCACTGACCCCGACTGCCATCGTGCAGTGAGCGCACTTGTACCCACCATAACCGGAATGGGAGACCATGTCTCAGGTCGCGTGAGGGGTAAAGTCTGCTGTCAGGTTCAATCAGGCACTAGGCTTACCGATTTACCATATTTCTCGGCATGTGCTTAGTACGTTCAAACGCTTGACACAGGTATCTGCACGTTAATCCTTATTCCGATTCCATCTCGTAGACCACGCATCCCCATGGATCTGTGTCAACAGACCAACATCAGTATGATATGAAAGTGGATACAACCAATTTCCTGACCTCGTGCGAGTGCTAGAAAATCACTCGACTTCTACCGAGATCCCTAATTAGTAAAGCAGCTACTCGACCTAGCATACTAGTATCCATCTCAAAAGGTATCCTGAGTCATGCAAATAAGGTTCCAAACAACTCCTACACTTAAGTGCACAGTACAAGCCTACAAACATTAAGTGCAGTAAAATGGCATATAGAATATGTTATGCATAAAACCGGGGCTTGCCTTCCAAAGCTGGGGCAGGCAGATCCTCGATGGCAGGTTCTGGTGCTGGATCCTGGGCTACCTTCTGAGCAACTCCTTGCTCCAGCACGAGGATGTACTCTCCGTCAGCGAGGTTGCAATCTATCGAATGCAATGAATAATAAATATGTATGCTATGATATGCAGGATTTAGTAACCATTATGCTTAGTGAAGAAAATCTAAGTTAGTTGATGACTTAGGGTTTCCTTGTTATTAGAAGCTCTTAGTGGTTTATGCTTATCAAATTTAGGTTTGAGGTTTTGCTTAGAGGTAAACACAGTGGATTAAGATTTGGATTCCCCCTTAAGGTTCTATTAGGTATTCAAAGGTTTTGTTGTTTAGGTTAGGGCAATATTAATCTCCACTACTAATTTCTCTTTTTATTGTCTTTTTATGCTCTTAGGGGGGGGTTTGAACTACAATAGTAATTTCAAAATTTGCAAAAATTCTGTAAAAATTACAGTGGGTGAATATTGGTTTCTGAAGTCCGTCCTATAAATTTGAGGTCAAAAATAAACAGACCATGCCCTGAACAAAAATAACAAAAGTTGGGGTAGAGGGGTCACTTTGAACTACAACTCTGATCTAGGTGTCAGTTCTGTAGTAAGAGTTATTTTGGCTGGTATCTATGGGTAATAACATGCTTCTGTGCCAAAAATCATAAATAGTTACTTAGTGATTATTCAGTTATGATTTTCTAAAGTTTAATGCCAAAAAGACACTTATAACTAACTTGCTATTTGAAAAATATCAAACAATAGAACTTGTATTTTTCTTAGGTTCTTCTTAGAACAAGAATAGTCATTCCTAAGGTAGGGGTGTTTTCTCCTTAGGATTATTTCCTTATGACTTTTCAAAGTTTTCTCTTTTTTTCATGAATAATTGTGAGTGTAATTTCCTTTCACTGGACTATGGTTCAATAGATTTTTCTTGTGAACTACATAACTTGGGCATGCTAGGAAAAATATGGTTGCCCCCTGGTTTCCCTTTTTAATCCCCCTTTTTAATTTTCCTAAGTTTGAGCATAAACAAGTTTCAGTGAATAAACCTTCCTCAACCTTGTATACTAGGGTGTTTATTAATTTTAAACAGTGTAACTACTAGGTTAGTGTCTCCACTATTTTTCTTAACTCTGGTCTAACAATATTTCTATTTTTCCCTCTAATATTAAGTTTTGGGCAGTTTTCTTATTTAATTTAAAACTCTAGAAAATATTACAGAAACTATGGGGTTTATCATTTTTGTTTGATAGTTTATATTTCACAAAGTCTGGCAAAATTGGTTTGACTATTTTTGGATGATTATTTTTCAAGTTATGCATTTATTAAGTTCTCTGCAATATTTAAAAGAAAAGTAAATTCGAAAAGGAAAAGAAATACAGATTTGCGCTGAAGTCCCTGGGTTTTCTCCCCCTTTTCTCTCACAAAACAGCCCTCGGTCTACTATTTGCATGAGTCACTGACCTTGCACAAAACCCCCTAGACTTAATCTAAATCTAACCCGCGATCCCTGGCTAACGGAAACAGTACCCCCGTGGTAAAAATCACGGCGGCGAGGCTTACCGGCGGCAGTAGAGCTCTGGCGGGGTGGTCAGTGGTGTCGGGGAGGTCACGGCGGTCACATCGGTGTGGGGGTCGGCGTCAGAGGTGGTCGGAGCTGTCCTGGCCACGAGCGTAGGCGGCGGAAGTCGTCGGCCGCTCCTGCTCCGGCCAAACCACTGTGGTAGGGTTCAATTAAAGTGCACGAGGAGCTCCACGGGGTGATGTAGAGGCCATGGGCGCAAGGAATTGAGAAATGGTGCATAAGGTTACCCGGTCCACGTGCTCCAGCGGGGTCACGAACTCCGGCGAGCGCGCTTACACTGTTCCGGTGGGGCTGGTCCTCGGCTCAAGCTCGGGCAAGCTTCACGGCCTTCTGGGGAAGCTATTCGAGGGCTTGGATCGAGCAGAGGTGGGCGGGAAAGGGGTTGGCCACAGTGGTTGCCCCCGGGCGGCTCTGGCGGGTCGCGGGGAGGTCGCCAGAGCTGCGAGCGAGCTCGGGAGAGTTAGGCGTGGTACAGAGGAGGCAACGAGGAAGATGGACGTGCACTAGGGTGGGCTTTATAGCCGTGGCATGGGTGTGGGCACGGGGCGGCCGAGGGCGCGTGGGGGTTCGCGTGCGGCATGCTCTGGACGCGCCCCCGAGTGTCAGCCCACGTCGAACACGTGGGGGTTTACTTCTGCCAGGGTTCAACGGCCGATTTGGTTGACTTAGCGTGCTGATCTTAGCAAAACCCCCGTGTACAGTCTCTTCTCTGCACCAAATCCTACCTTTTTTATGTTAGTTCCAAGCAAAGATATGGTCAGGGTAGAGAGATATGGGGGTGAGAAGTCGGCTCTGTCCGAGCTGTCCACACCGAGACAAAAGCCATGCCAAGTCGTGTCAAATGGCTTAGGGTTGGGTTCAAACTTTTCCAGGGTGTTCTAGGGGTCTTTGGGCGCCATTTTGTCAATTGGGCCATAAGGTTTTGAGGTTGGGAACAAGGTGAACATGTTTGATCTTTGAAAGAGGGTCGGTTTTGAACTTGAGAAAAACCTGATTTTTCTTTTATGTTCTTCTCTTTGGTGACCTTTTTGGGGTTTTTCTGAATCCTTTTTGGGGTCACTCTCTGTCTATTTTTTGTAGGGTATTAAGTGTACTACAACTTTAATAATTAGTCCAAATCATGACAATGTGATTTACATAGACTTTTTGCCATAATCCCCTCTAGGGCTCCATTTGCCTATAAGGGATTTGAATTAGGGTTTGGGTCATTCTCTTTTCCTTAGTGCATGATAAGGCCAAGGCATGACTTCTAAGATGGGTTACGCCTACTTAGGATCTTGATCTCCAAGTTTGGTGTCTTTTGCTCAAGCTAAACCACATGTGATGATGGGTTCAATAGTGTAGTCTTGAGTGAAAACCCTAAGTAACATCTAGGGTGTTACAGCCCTCCCTCGTAAAAGGAATCTCGTCCCGAGATTTTTGTAGGGTCCTTCAGAGGGGGTACCAAAAAGGTTTGCTAGGGTGTTGCATTTTCATCTATCCAAGTTTCTCTAGTTAACTGCTCTTCGAATGTCATTCTCTTTGCAACTTCGGAAGGAAGCCCTTTTTAAAACCATTTTCCAAGTTTACAATACCTTTAACATCTAAGTTTTTCTTATATTTAGTTTCGAAGGGTAGGTGGGGGTGGGGTTTTGGGGTTACGTACCGATTCCTTTGGGTAGAAAGTCGGGGAAGCGAGATCGTAGAAAATCCTCAGTCTCCCACGTAGCTTCTTCTACTGAATGGTGACTCCACTGAACCTTATACATTCAGATCGACCTTGCCCGCGTTGATCTCTCCTTTTGATCCAATACCTTGACGGGGTGCTCCTGATAAGACAAGTCTAGTTCTATCTCAATTTCCGGTTCAGGTAGTACTTCGGTGGGTAAGCGGACACACTTTCGTAGCTGAGATACGTGGAACACACCATGAACTATTGACATGTGGGGTGGCAACTTCAATTGATATGCTACGGGCCCATAATTCGCTTTGATCTCATAGGGCCCAATGTAGCGAGGAGCTAACTTCCCCTTGATTCCAAACCTCTGAAAACCTTTGGTGGGTGACACCTTAAGGTAAACATGATCTCCCACTTCAAACTGTAGAGGCTTCCTCCTCTTGTCATGATAGCTCTTTTGCCTGGCCTGAGCAGCTTCTAGGTTCTTCTTAATAACTCTGACCTTTTCCTCTGCTTCAAGTACTAAGTCAGGTCCAAATATTTCCCTCTCTCCCGCTTGAGACCAATTTAGCGGTGTCCTACACCTTCTCCCATACAAGGCCTCAAAAGGTGCCATCTTTAGACTGGACTGGTAGCTGTTGTTATATGAAAACTCTACCAAGGAAAGACACTTGTCCCAATTTTTACCATAGTGTAGCACACAGGATCGCAACATGTCTTTGAGGATTTGATTCACTCTTTCTATCTGACCATCTGTCTGCGAATGGTATGCTGAGCTTCTTATTGCACGGGTCCCAAGTGACTATTGGAGCTGCTCCCAAAAGCGTGTCACAAACAGTGCTCCCCTGTCAGACACAATGGTCTTCGGAATTCCATGCAAACGCACTATTTGATCAATATAGATTTCTGCATACTTCTCTGTCTTGTGGGTGGTATGCACTGGCAAGAAATGAGCTGTCTTGGTCAACCTATCCACGATGACCCAAATAGAATCATGGTGTCGGGAGGTATTGGGCAATCCCACGATAAAATCCATGCAAATATCCTCCCATTTCCAAGACGGTATGGGAAGGGGCTGTAAGGTGCCTACTACCTTCAAATTGCTGGCCTTGACTCTCTGGCAAGTGTCGCATTCAGATACATACTTAGCAATTTCCCTCTTCATTCGGGTCCACCAGTACAAAGATCTGAGGTCATGATACATCTTGTTACTGCCGGGGTGCATGGAGAATTTTGAAAGGTGAGCTTCATCCAATATTTTCTTTCTGAGCTCGGGGTTCTTGGTAACAACCAATCGGTCTACAAACCATAGAATCCCTTTGCTGTCCTGACGGAAGCATTTGTATTTTTCCGCCTTCTGTTCGATCATTTCCTTAATAACTTGAACACCCTTGTCACCAATCTGTGCCATGACTATTTGCTCATGTAAGGTGGGCTCCACTAAAATATAACTTAAAGCACCGGAAGAAACGACTTCTATGTTTAGCTTGCACAACTCATCACATAGGGTGGCGATTCTTGCATCCATATTCATACAATTGCACTGGGCTTTCCTGCTTTAGGCATCTGCCACAACATTGGCTTTGCCAGGATGGTAATGCACCTCCAAATCATAGTCCTTGATTAATTCTAACCATCTCCTCTGCCTCATATTAAGATCAGCCTGGGTGAAGATATATTTGAGACTCTTATGATCAGTGTAAATATTACAGTGAGCTCCCATCAAGTAATGTCTCCAAATCTTGAGAGCATGAACTACAGCTGCTAACTCCAGGTCATGTGTGGGGTAGTTTTGCTCATGGGGTCTGAGTGCTCAGAAGGCATAAGCAATGACTCTGCTGTCTTGCATCAAGACACATCCCAATCCAATACCAGAAGCATCGCAATAAACCTCAAAGGGTTTGGTGTTGTCCGACTGAGCTAGCACGGGTGCTGTTGTCAAATGCTGCCTTAGTGCATGAAAGGCATCCTCACATTTCTGGCTCCATTCATACTTGACTCCTTTCTTCAACAATTCAGTCATTGGCTTGGCAATCCTAGAGAAATCTGGAATAAATCGTCGATAATACCCTGCCAATCCCAGAAAACTACGAATCTGCCGTACTGTGGTAGGAGGTTTCTAATTCATCACTTCTTGTACCTTCTCAGGATCAACTGATATCCCATCCTGAGAAATGGTGTGACCCAAAAATTTAATTTCCCTCAGCCAGAAATCACATTTGGACAACTTAGCATATAGAAGATGATCGCGCAGTCGCTAAAGCACGATGTGTAGATGCTCAGTATGCTCGTCTTCATTCTTGGAATAGACCAGAATATCATCAATGAAAACCACCACAAAATTGTCCAGCTCTGGCATAAAAACTGAGTTCATCAAATACATGAAATAAGCCGGGGCATTGGTCAGTCCGAAAGACATCACCAGGTACTCATAAAGTCCATATCTGGTAGAGAAGGCCGTCTTCGAAATATCACTGGCCCTAATATTGATATGATGGTAGCCCGAGCGAAGGTCTATCTTGGAGAATACTTTGGCTCCCACCAACTGGTCAAACAATACATCAATGCGGGGCAATGGATACTTATTTTTGATGGTCACCGCATTGAGAGGGCGGTAGTCCACACACAATCTCAAACTCTCATCTTTCTTCTTCACAAATAAGGCGGGACATCCCCATGGTGAAGGACTTGGGCGAATAAACCCCTTGTCTAACAACTCTTGCAGTTGCCTTTTCAATTCCGCCAATTCTGCTGGAGGCATTCTATAGGGTCTCTTGGATATAGGTGCAGTTCCGGGTTGTAATTCAATCGCGAACTCTATGTCTCTGTCGGGTGGCATCCCTGGCAATTCATCAGGAAAAACATCTAGATAGTCACAGACTATGGGGATTCTCTCAACCGGTGTTTCTATCATGGTGAATGCATAGGAGCGGGTACAACCCTGATCGGGCAAATATAATGTGGTTTCACCACACGTAGGGGAGTGAAACTCAATGGCCCTTGCTGCAACATCAATTATTGCCTGATGTCTTGTTAACCAGTCAGTTCCTAAAATGATATCCACACTATCCAATCCCAAAATGGGGAGGGTGGTTTTGATTATCAGACTACCAAACTTTATAGGTACATGCCTGTTGATTTGATAGGTGGCAACTCTGTCTCCTGGTGTAGAAATTGTAATACCCCCATTGGTGTGATGGAAAGGTAACTGGCATTTGGCACTAAGTTTTGTACTGATAAAACTGTGTGATGCACCAGAATTAAAAAGAATGATTGCAGGATTATTCAAAACGGAGAAGATACCAGTCATGACGGGTGCTTCCTCCGGAATGTCAGCCATGGTGGTGAAGTTCAGCCTGCCTTGCCTCACTTGCACCTTCTGCCTCTTGCCTTGATTCTGGTTGGAACCCTGTCCCTGCCTCTGCTGATTCCTGGGGCAATTCTTGGCATAATGCCCGGTGTTACCACAAGTGAAACACCTGTTGTCATTGGCCTGACGGTACTGCTGCTGTGGCTGATTGTTCCTCTGAACTGGGGGCTAAGAGCGGTTGGGTGCCTGCTGCTGCTGCTGTTGTGGTCGAATCACCCAACGTCCTTGCTGCTGCTAGGGTCCCTGTTCTAAGTGTCAGATACAATCCTGAAGCGCTGAGGCTGAGCTGAAGGTCCTGCCACAGGGGTCTTCCTCTTCTTTTCTGCATGACGGGCCATGATGCAGTCCTCCTGAGATATGGCCATGTTGACTAACTCAATGTAACTGTTGGCCCTGACGGTGTTGAGATGGTCGCGGAGCTTAGTGCTGAGCCCCCTCCTGAACCTGTCCCTCTTCTTCTCATCAGTGTCTGCGTGGTATCCGGCATATGGCACAGGTCATTGAAGGCCTGAGCATACTGTAACACTGTTCGATTCCCCTGAGTGAGAGTCAGAAACTCATTGAGCTTGCGGTCCATAATGCCTGCTGGTATATGATGCCCCCTGAAAGTTGCCTTGAACTCTCTCCATTCCATCTCATGGTCAACTGGCTGCATAGCAAGGAAGTGGTCCCACCATGTCCGCGCGGGTCCGCGAAGCTGCTAGGTGGCAAACCTGACCTTAGTCACATCTGAACAAACTCCATTGAGTAGTGGGAATTTGGATTCCACTATCCTCAGCCATACATCAGCATCAAGTGGATCCTCTGCCCGAGTGAACAAAGGCGGCTGTGTACTGAGGAACTCCTGATAAGTGGCTGCCGCTGGGTTACGCTGATGATCACCACCACCATAATGCTGAGGTGGCGGCTGACGCTGAGCCAACTGCCGCAAGATCTCATTCTGCTGAGCCATCAGCTCTTGCAGGGTAGGAGGCGGTGGCGGAGGAATGCGTTCATTCTGTCCACGACGCGCTCTTCCTGCCATCTGAAAAATCAAGAATGCTCTTAATATCACATTTCCGAGGTCAAGGTTCATACGCGGTGAAAGATTTGCAAGGGTAAAACCACTATATATTTTCTTGCATAAATCATAAAAAGATTCCACATGGCATAAACTTTCCTTCATAAATTAAAAACTGACATCGTTCATCATCCATACTCCCAAAAGAGTTTGCTAAGATTACATCAGTGACCCAAAAGACTCAACTCTGTCTAGCTTAGTACCCCAAGGGTGCAAAAGCTAAGCTAGCTTCGAGGAGTTCTTTCGCCACACACTTCTAACTCTATCCCGGCGACCTAGTGAGCGAACGAGGCAATGCTCGACTCAGGGGAAGGTGGTCTCCCTGAGCCAGCAGTGTCCAAGCTGGAGGCAGGCTCCGGCTCCTCTCCTCCCTCGATGTCGACATCCTCGTTGGCCTCCATATCCTGGATCTCCTGGTGGTGCATATCAAATGTTGGTTAGCTTCCGCAAGTTGTTGCTGAGTGTTGATGAGCTGATCCTCGAGAACCTCAATGGTGTTCTCCATGGTTCCCACTAATTCCTCAAGCTCCTGGATCTCATTGGACATCTGTTCCACTTGTAGGTCCTTTTCCACCATCTCAGTGGACAGGTCTACCACAAGTTCCTCTCTATTATCCAAGGTAATCTTGGTAGCCTCCAATAATGCCATCAGATGAGACATTGCTTCTCCTTGCCTCACCTGCAGACGATACAGAGCATCCATGCATCGCACCGTCAAGTGCGCAGTCTGCTCTGGGTAAAGAGCCCATATGTCCTTGGCATGCTCCACTTGGTCTTTCCACATTGGGTCGTCCTCCTTTTCAGCAGGGAATAAGCCAATGGGATGAGTAGACAACTCCAAGGGGTGAAAACCACAGAAGGTGGTCAGCCCGTGGAGAGCAATCGCCTCGATAGTATCCTCAGCCCTGTATCCGAAAGACTCGGAGTCCAACGAACGCCAGCCTGGCTGTAAGGGGTGAGGCTCTAGGGTCATCCTCACCCTACAGCGGGGCACTCGGTGCTTCTCAAACAGCTGCACCGCGTACTGGGGAGGCATCGTGTAACCGGCTCCCTGAAGCACCTCCCATAGGATACGGGGAAAACCCTCTCGTGCAAGTCCGTACGTGTGGGACTATGTGTTCCCTTCATCCGAGGATCCGTGAGAAGTCATCTGTGTAGGGTTAAATGTAAGTGAAAAAGAAAAAGAATTATAAAACAAAAAGGGAATTAGGGCTTGGCCTCTCGAAGGTTACGATAAGGTCACTGAACATACTTAATCGGTCATTATCTCGTATTAAGAATTTTTACCTAATTATCAATAGTTTAAGTAAGAATGCATGCATGCTCGTCCTAGACAACCTTATTTCAACTTAGAGGGAATAGGGAAGAACTCTCATCCCTCATAGTAGCTTGTAGGGCTCACTCAAATAGCCACCTAGCTACCCCTCTGTCATCCTAAGGCTTCACGTCCTAGGTCTATCCCGATCATCTACGATCTATCCAACATTTGTTTCTATTAAGTTTTACTTTTGAAAAGGATGGTATCTATATTTTATTGATTCCTCTGTGGTGGTACGAGCTCCGATACCAGCTGTGGCAGAACCGCCCGAATTATTCCAACTTAAGTGCCTAAGTCCCGCCTTAGAGGCTAGACCACACTTAAATGGGAATAACATGTTAGTCCCTCGGATCTAGTCCGACGAGGCCACTAATAGGATCAAGTACCACGTACTCACTCGATGGTGAGGCACAAAGCAAATACAATAAAGTATAATACCAAACATTAAGGAGTATTAAATTTATTACATCATCATTGGAGTTTTAGCAAAAGTAGTAATCATTGTTCAGAATGCAGCGGAATAAAACTAACGATAAATGGAGGGATGGGGAAGCCTGTCCCATCACTCCTCATGCTCCTCCTCAGCTGAGGTAGGGTCCCACTCGACTGTCCAACCCGGTGGCAAGATGGACGGCCAAGTCACTCCAGCAACCATGTCCTCTAGAGAACCTGTAAAATTATGCCACAAGCAAGGCTGAGTATACTAATACTCAACTAGACTTACCCGGTGTGAGGAGTCTACTCCTCTACCTCAAGACATGCAGCTGTTTGGCTCAAGGGATTGGTTGACAAAAGCACTAGCTGAGTCTAAAAATCAAGTTATAGCTTTTTCAAGTTTTAGTGTGACTCTCTTAAGACTAAATGTGTACTATCTAATCATTCATGGTATCAAGCAATTTATCAATCAACATCCTTTTCCAAATCATCACATTTCCACTTGTTACTCAATGCAGTACAATGGATCAAGCAGTGTCATTAGCTGCGAGAAGCAGACAATTCGAATCGAGTTTTTATCCTTGCATGGTAAACCTAAACACACGACGTGGCGAGGCACTCCGTCCCCACACATATCAACCATCCCCATCGATTCCCCGTCAGCATATCAGGGCTCACCGCCTTGGCGTGCCTCACTGACCCCGATTGCCGTCGTGTAGTGACCGCACTTGTACCCACCATAACCGGAATGGGAGACCACGTCTTAGGTCGCGTGAGGGGTAAAGTCTGCTGCCAGGTTCAATCAGGTACTAGGCTTACCGATTTACCATATTTCTCGGCATGTGCTTAGTACGTTCAAACGCTTGACACAGGTATCCGCACGTTAATCCTTATTCCGATTCCATCTCGTAGACCACGCATCCCCATGGATCCGTGTCCACAGACCAACATCAGTATGATATGAAAGTGGATACAACCAATTTCCTGACCTCGCGCGAGTGCTAGAAAATCACTCGACTTCTACCGAGATCCCTAATTAGTAAAGCAGCTACTCGACCTAGCATACTAGTATCCATCTCAAAAGGTATCCTGAGTCATGCAACTAAGGTTCCAAACAACTCCTACACTTAAGTGCACAGTACAAGCCTACAAACATTAAGTGCAGTAAAATAGCATATAGAATAGGTTATGCATAAAACCGGGGCTTGCCTTCCAAAGCTGGGGCAGGCAGATCCTCGATGGTAGGTTCTGGTGCTGGATCCTGGGCTACCTCCTGAGCAACTCCTTGCTCTGGCACGAGGATGTACTCTCCGTCAGCGAGGTTGCAATCTATCGAATGCAATGAATAAGAAATATGTATGCTATGATATGCAGGATTTAGTAACCATTATGCTTAGTGAAGAAAATCTAAGTTAGTTGATGACTTAGGGTTTCCTTGTTATCAGAAGCTCTTAGTGGTTTATGCTTATCAAATTTAGGTTTGAGGTTTTGCTTAGAGGTAAACACAGTGGATTAAGATTTGGATTGCCCCTTAAGGTGCTATTAGGTATTCAAAGGTTTTGTTGTTTAGGTTAGGGCAACATTAATCTCCACTACTAATTTATCTTTTTATTGTCTTTTTATGCTCTTAGGGGGGTTTGAACTACAACAGTGATTTCAAAATTTCCAAAACTTATGTAAAAATTACAGTGGGTGAATATTGATTTCTGAAGTCTGTCCTATAAATTTGAGGTAAAAAATAAACAGAACATGCCCTGGACAAAAATAACAAAAGTTGGGGCAGAGGGGTCACTTTGCACTACAACTCTGATCTAGGTGTGGGTTCTGTACTAAGAGTTAATTTTGCTGGTATCTACGGGTAATAACATGCTTCTGTGCAAAAAATCATAAAGAGTTACTTAGTGATTATTCAGTTATGATTTTCTAAAGTTTAATGCCAAAAAGACACTTATAACTAACTTGCTATTTGAAAAATATCAAACAACAAAACTTGTATTTTTATTAGGTTCTTCTTAGCACAAGAATAGTCATTCCTAAGGTAGGGGTGTTTTCTCCTTAGGATTATTTTCTTATGACTTTTCAAAGTTTTCTCTTTTTTTCATGAATAATTGTGAGTGCAATTTCCTTTCACTGGACTATGGTTCAATAGATTTTTCTTGTGAACTACATAACTTGAACATGCTAGGAAAAATATGGTTGCCCCCTGGTTTCCCTTTTTAATCCCCCTTTTTAATTTTCCTAAGTTTGAGCATAAACAAGTTTCAGTGAATAAACCTTCCTTAACCTTGTATACTGGGGTGTTTATTAATTTTAAATAGTGTAACTACTAGGTTAGTGTCTCCACTATTTTTATTAACTCTGGTCTAACAATATTTCTATTTTTCCCTCTAATATTAAGTTTTGGGCAGTTTTCTTATTTAATTTAAAACTCTAGAAAATATTACAGGAACTATGGGGTTTATCATTTTTGCCTGATAATTTATATTTCACAAAGTCTGGCAAAATTGGTTTGACTAATTTTGGATGAGTATTTTTCAAGTTATGCATTTATTAAGTTCTCTGCAATATTTAAAAGAAAAGTAAATTCGAAAAGGAAAAAAATACAGATTTGCGCTGAAGTCCCTGGGTTTTCTCCCCCTTTTCTCTCACAAAACAGCCCTCGGTCTACTATTTGCATGAGTCACTGACCTTGCACAAAACCCCCTGGACTTAATCTAAATCTAACCCACGATCCCTAGCTAACGGAAACAGTACCCGTGGTAAAAATCACGACGGCGAGGCTTACCGGCGGCAGTCGAGCTCCAGCGGGGTGGTCAGTGGTGTCGGGGAGGTCATGGCGGTCACGTCGGTGTGCGGGTCGGCGTCAGAGGTGGTCGGAGCTGTCCTGGCCACGAGCGCAGGCGGCGAAGGTCGTCGGCGGCTCCTCCTCCGGCCAAACCACTGCGGTAGGGTTCAATTAAAATGCACGAGGAGCTCCACAGGGTGATGTAGAGGCCATGGGCGCAAGGAACTGAGAAATGGTGCAGAAGGTTACCCAGTCCACGTGCTCCGGCGGGGTCACGAACTCCGGCGAGCGCAATTACACTGTTCCGGTGGGGCTGGTCCTCGGCTCAAGCTCAGGCAAGCTTCACGGCCTTCTGGGGAAGCTATCCGAGGCCTTGGATCGAGCGGAGGTGGGCGAGAAAGGGGTTGGCCACGGTGGTTGCCCCCGGGCGGCTCTAGCGGGTCGCGGGGAGGTCGTCGGAGCTGCGGGCGAGCTCGGGAGAGTTAGGCGTGCTACAGAGGAGGCAACGGGGAAGATGGCCGTGCACTAGGGTGGGCTTTATAGCCGTGGCGCGGGTGTGGGCACGGGGCGGCCGAGGGCGCGTGGGGGTTCACGTGAGGCGTGCTCTGGACGCGCCCCCAAGTGTCAGCCCACGTCGAACACGTGGGGGTTTACTTCTACCAGGGTTTAACGGCCGATTTGGTTGACTTAGCGTGCAGATCTTAGCAAAACCCCCATGTACGGTCTCTTCTCTGCACCAAATCCTACCTTTTTGAGGTGAGTTCCAAGCAAAGATATGGTCGGGGTAGAGAGATATGGGGGTGAGAAGTCGGCTCTGTCCGAGCTGTCCACACCGAGACAAAAGCCATGCCAAGTCGTGTCAAATGGCTTAGGGTTGGGTTCAAACTTTTCCAGGGTGTTCTAGGGGTCTTTGGGCGCCATTTTGTCAATTGGGCCATAAGGTTTTGAGGTTGGGAACAAGGTGAACATGTTTGATATTTGAAAAAGGGTCGGTTTGAACTTGAAAAAAAACCTGATTTTTTCTTTTATGTTCTTCTCTTTGGTGACCTTTTTGGGGTTTTTCTGAATCCTTTTTGGGGTCACTCTCTTTCTATTTTTTGTAGGGTATTAAGTGTACTACAACTTTTATAATTAGTCCAAATCATGACAATGTGATTTACATAGACTTTTTTCCATAGTCCCCTCTAGGGCTCCATTTGCCTATAAGGGATTTGAATTAGGGTTTGGGTCATTCTCTTTTCTTTAGTGCATGATAAGGCCAAGGCATGACTTCTAAGATGGGTTAGACCTACTTAGGATCTTGATCCCCAAGTTTGGTGTCTTTTGCTCAAACTAAACCACATGTGATGATGGGTTCAATAGTGTAGTCTTGAGTGAAAACCCTAAGTAACACCTGGGGTGTTACAGACATCGCCGCCCCTGTGCCCGAAGTAGACGAAGTTGTTGTTTACAGGAGCTTCATGAAGGTAGGGCTTCAGTTTCCGTTGAGTAAATTTCTGGTTGAAGTACTAAAGACCTTTGAGATTTTTCTTCATCAAATTACCCCCGAAGCTATCATCAAGATGGGGATTTTTATTTGGGCCGTGAGGAGCCAGGGACTAGAGCCGAGTGCAAAATGCTTCTGCAACATGCATAAGATGTCCTATGAGACGAAGGCTACTGGCAAGGAGCAATATCATAATAATTTTGGTTGTTACAACTTCGTGCCTCGCTCTGGTGTAAGCTATCCAGTTCCAACGTTTTGGAAGAGGTGGCCAGGAACCTGGATGGAAGAATGGTTTTATGTAAAGAATAACTTAGTTGAAAGAGAAGATATAAAAGGGATTATCCAACGCCCAATTTGGTCTCGCTTCGGCATCAGAAGACCAGCCACTACTCTTGGAAATGAAATAGAAACATGCCAAAGGACTTTTAACACTGTGTGCACTTTTATTGGCACAAGAGATTTGGTCAAAGAGCACATTGCTTATAGAGTATGGCCTCTTGTGAGTGACTGGGAGATGCCGAAGGAAGCTGCTGCCGGGTCTAGTCAAGGAGGCTTGGTCTATCTGAAATATACCTTCAGATACAGAGATCAGTTTGATGAGCCGAACGATGAGTGGCTAAACTTTATTGAGGCGACCAGTGACGAGTTGTTTGGGGCCTATACAAGGGCCGAAGATGATGCCATGACCTTAGCCTTCAGAGGACGAGGCAAGAAAAGGTTAAACAGAGTTTTCGATGTTATTGGTTTTGTATACCCAGATTATAGCTATCCCTCGCGAAAGCATGGAAAGAAAAGAAAAGCTACTACTTCGGCCATCTCTGCTGCGCCAAAGGGTAAGAAGATTAAGGTTTTGACGCACCGGCCTAGATACATTAAAACGACCATGGTGCCGAAACTTGCTGAGGGGATGTCTTCCACCGCTGAGCTAGGATACCTCGCTCATGTCGGTTCCTAGGGAGAATAGGCTGAAGTGCCGGAAGGGCAGGAGAAAACTGAGTCGACCAGAGTGCCGAAGCGTTCTCATGAAGCCGAGAAAACGGTCGAAGAACCATAACTAGAGAAGCCGGTAGGGCTACCAAAAATGTTGAGCCCGCTACCAGAGCCAGAGTTACCGAAGGTATCCAAACCTCCTGCAATAACTTCCAAGAGAAGGAGGATGGCCAGCGTGCTGGACGCTGTCTTGGAGTCGACAAGGGCGTCCACTCCTACTTCTGCAAATGAGACTGCCGAAGCTACTACAACGCGTGCTGAAGTCGAAGCTGGGCCTTCAATGCCCATTGAAATAGGGCCTATTGAAAGTAGACTGAGTATTGAACAAGAACCTTCAGATGTCACTCTGGTCCTGAAAAAGATGTGCCCAAGAAGGTTGAATCTCCTACTCCCGAAGCGTCTACTAAAGAGCTAGACTTTATCATTCGACACGCTTCGGGTAAAAAATTGTGAGAAGAGGAAATTGCTGAAGCTAGACACTATGCCCGGGAACTGAAATATCCGAAAGGATCCTTGGTTTATAATGGCACCGATGAAGATGACTTTCTGTACTGCCTTCCAGACAATAAGGAAATATCTATTTGTCGGGAGATGGCAAGAAACATAGGATTTGCGAAGCTCGAAGTTGGCCTCTCTGCTATGTCGAAGGATGACCTCGCAGACAGCCTCGCTTACAATAGTCTGAAGGTACAGATGTTGTTGACTTATGAGCAGATTATTTTTGTATCTTTTACTCTTGTGTTGATCCTCTTCCTCCCCCTTTTTTGTAGGGCTTAATCCTGAGCAATGCTTTAAGGGCACAGAAGAATGCTGAGGATGAAAGCTGACAAACAGCCCTTGGTAACCTTCGGTCAGAGGTTATCAAACTGAGGAATGAAGCCGCAGAGAAGGATAAAATTCTGCTTTCCTTGGTAGACAGAATTAAGGCTAGCGAATCTAATCTTGCTACGCAGTCCGAAGCTCATAGAGCCAAAGTTGAAAGCTTAAAGAAAAAGCTTGCCAAGAAGAATGAAGATTTTGAAGTGGCTAAAGCAAAACAAGAAATAAGCGAGTGGACTAGCCCAAGATTGTAAAAGAATGTAGATGAGCTTCGGGAATCAAAGGAGAGGTATTATGAGAAATTCTTGGATTGCGCTAAGAAGTTGAAAGATAGTTTTGCAAAGGTGGGTGCATACTCATCTGAGCAAAAATTTATTAGAGGTGATCCCGAAGGAATCATCGAATGGATCGGCAAAGAAGCTGAAGTCTTTGATGAGATACTTAGCAACCGTGGTGATTTCTGCGCCTTCGTTGGTGCTAGAGGGGTTGCAGCAATTCTGGAGAAGAGTGGATGTGATCACGTTAAAGCTGCAGCCCAAGGAGAAACCTTCTCCGTAGAGGATACGAAGGAGCCTTTGGCCGAAGCTACTCTAATGGGCAAGAAATTCTACTCCGACGTTTGGATGAAGGGTGGCCGGGAAATAGCCGACGAGGCTATAAAGAAAAATGAAAAAGAATCCTATGATGCCCGAGAAGAAGCCAAGCGAGCCGAAGAGGCTGCTGAGCGCGCAAGGCGTATAGGTATTTTTATTGTTTCTTAACTTTGGTATTTTTCCTGGCTTTGGATTAACAACTTGTTACTTTAACTGCAGCTGAACTTTCACCGCCACCCGAGCCATATGATCTCGAAGCCGATGCAGCCATGAAAGCAGCACTAGAAACAATAAGAATTGCCGAAGAAGCTGTTGACGAAGCTGTCAACAAACTTCTGAACGAAGCTATCGAGAAAATCTTAAAAGAAGACTAAATTTTTGAGTAGTTAAGAAATATAGCATTTGAGAAATGTAATATTCGTACATGAGTTAAACATCCTATATTTATGTGTATATTAATGTAATATATTTTTTGCGATGCATGAAATTTGCGTACATACCATTTTTGAGCCTTCGGCGAAAAAACACTTTCCCTTCTTTTCATGCTTCGTAAAGAAGGAGCCCTTCTATAGCACAAATGTTGTATGATATTATCGACAATATACTTTGTGCTCCAGCACACTATTTCATTCATCATATATTTTTGAAAGAAGCAACTTTCTTTCTGCACAATCTTGTTGCTGATGCGACATGATGTATGATGTAATGCTATGCAAAATGATGCGATGATATGATGCAGCATGATGTTTATGCCAAAGACACATACCCACACGGAAACACTCCTAGACTCTGCATCTCCTTAGGAACATCTTTTGAGTCTCTTCACCTTATATTTCGGTGGCATTTAAGCTCCGCATCCCCTTAGGAACGACTTTGGAGCTTCTTCACCTTATATTTCAGTGGCATTTAGCTCTACATCCCCTTAGGAACGACTTTGGAGCTTCTTCACCTTCTATTTCGGTGGTATTTTAGCTCTGCATTCCCTTAGGAACGACTTTTGAGCTTCGAAACTTACTCTGCGCTCCCTTAGGAACAACTTTTGTAGCTTCAGAACTTATTCTGCGCTCCCTTAGGAACGACTTGTGTAGCTTCGGAATCTTGTTAAGGGGATGCACCCCAGTCGATGATGTGACCACAATATTATTACATCAAATTGGAATTTAATCCTTCGTGAATTGTTTTTCATACAAGAAAATGAAATGACGGAAAAAACAAAAAATGCGCCGGGGTAGGATATTCTTTAGTAAATGTGCTTGGATTCGGGCACAGTGCTATTGACTGTGCGAGCTTCGGACTCCTCCCGAAAATCTCGCTGTTGCTGAGCGTGTTCATGCCCTTCTGGCTGTTGGCTCCGAACTAGAGTAGGTGCTAGCGGTGGTGGTGGTGGCAGCTGGGCCCAGGAAGCTTGAGAATGGCTTGCCGAAGCGACAGAGGGTGTAGGCTGTTGATTGCCTACGTACTCTGGGACATAGGGAGAATAGCATGAAGCGGTATAAAGAACCTGCTTCGGCTGATTCTGCCGTGCTTCAGCTTCGGCAATTTATTTCTGCTTCTGAATTGTGACTTGGCACGTTCTTGTGGTGTGGCCATTGTATTCGCCGCAAAACAAACAAAACAGTCTCCTGGGCTGATCTCCATATCTTCCTCCGAAGCTTCTGCCCCCTCTGCCTCTTGGAGCTAGTGACCTGAAGGAACTTTGTTGTGCCCCTGATGATTGGGAGCTATGCTGTTGTCTTTGGGTTTGATTTCCCCTGTCATCACTTGGGCTGGTATTATGGATTGACCTGACATGCTTGGGGTGGGATCTTCCTCCGAAGCCCCTGGCCATTTCAAAGTATCTGTAAGCTTCTTCCCTTCTTTGCCGAAAATAATTGTTAGCTTTGATGTATTCATCTATTTTCTGGAGAAGCTTCTCCAAAGTTTGTGGTGGCTTCCAAACAAAGTATTGCGCCGTGGGTCCTGGCTGTAGCCCCTTGATCATGGCCTCGATGACGATCTCATTGGGAACTGTAGGTGCTTGAGCTCTCAGCCGCAAGAACCTTCAAACATATGCCTGTAAATACTCCTCCTGGTCCTGCGTACACTGAAAAAGAGCCTGGGCAGTGACCGGCTTCGTTTGGAAACCCTAAAATCTGGTCACTAACATATCCTTTAGCTTCTGCCACGACGTAATTGTCCTTAGCCGAAAAGAAGAGTATCAAGTTTGAGCTACGCTTTTGACTGCCATGACACAAGATTTCGCCATGACTACAGTATTGCCCCCATATGAAGATATGGTTGCTTCGTAGCTCATCAGGAATTGCTTCAGGTCTGAGTGCCCATCATACATAGAAAGTTGAGGTGGCTTGTATGACGGCGGCCACGGGGTAGCCTGCAATTCTGCTGCCAAGGGAGAAGCATCATCAAAAGCAAAATTGCCCTGATGAAAATCACCGTACCATTCATCATCATTGTATGGATTTTCTTGACGAAGCTCCCTGTGTTGGGACCTTCTGTCTTGGTCATGCTGAGTGAGGTGACGCATTTCTTCGACTGTAATACCCACTTTGTAAGAAAAATCTAAAAAGAGAAATTATATTCCTTAATATATATGTGTGTTATCTCTATTTATCATTTCATGTGGACACCTCACTTACACAAATAAATAATTAACAAAAGACACTCAAATAAATCATGCATCATGTTGAGGTTTCCATTTTTGTATGCATCTTGTGACAATATAAAAATCATATGAAAAGAAATATATTAAAGTCACAAAGTGGAATTTAGAATATAAAAGAAAATCTAGAATTTAGAAGTCGAGAAAGAAAAGAAATACCACATAAAACATAGGAAATAAATATATACATAAATATATTCTCTTCATCCCCAAATTTAATTTGACACATTTGATATATGTGCAAATCCATAACTGAAATTCAAATTTGAATTTGAAATCTAAAAGAAGAAAGGAAAATCTAAATTTGAAAAAGAAAAGAGAAAAGAATAAAGAAAAGAAAAAAGGGAAATAGGAGCCCAAGCTCGCCTGAGTTGTATCTTACCCGCTCGGCCCAACGTCCGCTGCACCGCGCGGCCCAACCATCAAGCCACCGTGCCGCCACCTCAGGCCCAGCTGCCAGAGACGCTCGTGGGCACTCAGGCGACAACTTCTGACGCTGGCAACCGGACCCACTCATCAGCTAGCACTGGCGCGCGTTCGTTTCTTACACCGGGCCCCACGTGTCAGCCACCCTTATGACCACAACCACCCGAGCGCAATCCATGGCGGAAATGGCGCTCCGATCGTGCATGCTCGGGCCGAGTCCAACAACTTCATGCCCTGAATCATCCCCTTCGACCACAAAATACCACGTCCCCTGGCTCGTCCACGTTACTCGTCGTGCACGCCCCGGGAGCCGCCATCACCGTGAAAATAGGGCGAGGGGAGTAGTGGAGCCACCGTGGGATCATCAGGACGTCTGAGCCGTGGGGGGACTGAGGATTGGGTCAGCAGTCGTCAGGTGACACAGTGGTGCTGTTCGTCGGCGTGCCGGGAGGGATCAGACGGTGTGGCAGCATGGATTCCTCGCCGAAGGTTCTGCCGCCGCGAGAAGCCGCCTTTCGCCGTGTCCGGGATCGGCCACTCTCCAATACTCGGTGAGATAACTAAACCTAGTTCCGCAATCACCTCTATTACGGTTTGCACCTATCGGATCGAGATATCAGGGCGGGATTCGGATAGCTGTAGTGGCCGGCGTTGATCTCCGCCGTAGGTTTTGGGCGACGCCATCGTTCTGGTCGCTGGAAGAAAGAAGAGGGATTGGTGACCGTTGGATCCAGTTGGACGGTCACGATTAGAAACAACATACCGGTTGGACCAGATTAAACCGTGAGCATTAGATCAGATCTAGCGGTTAGGATCGGGTGCTGGCATGGGTGGTTTTGGTCCGTTGATCCAAGATCGTAGGGCGGCTATCGCGTGCGGTTTCATATTTGGTGGCGATCTAATCGGGGCACTCGGTTGCCGATCGGACGACCCACATCAACGGATACCTTTTCGGCTTGCACGTATTACAAATGAACCCCCGCACTTTACATAACTCAACCCGCAATCCTTAGACAGGGTCGTCTGTGTCTTGGTTACATTTGCGCTAGAGCTCCTGGCCTTTTATGAATTTGGCGCTCAGTCCAGAGAGTAGAAAAATCAGAGAAACAAATACAGAAATTGATTTTAAATATATAAATAATTGCTAGAACTTGCTAAATTCATATGAACTCCAAATTATCCCATTCCAGTTTCTAAAATTTTGTAATATTATTGTTTATCACCTAGAGTCTCTGTTTTGACATGAAAACAGTAAGAAAATTAATTTCTCACTTAATCATATATCAAGCACATAAAACCTTAAGGAAATTCATAATTTATAATCTATAACTCCAAAATCAATGATTCATGTTCCTAGGTTCTTATTTTAATGTGTAGATTTTAATTATGTATTTTGTTTACATGTTTGGTGTGATGTTAATTTCTCCTTTATACTGTGCTTGTTTGTATTGTGGCGAGTAGAAGAGCTTGTGTCAGAGGATCCTGGTGCCCAGCAGATAGAAGTAGCTGAGCAGGAGCTCATTGAAGGCAAGTTGTGCCCTTAACCACTTTTTACCCATAATCTTCTTTAATATCACTTATTCATGCATAGGTTTAATTCTGATGGGACCCAATAGGTCACCCTAGATTGTTTATCACTTTACCTTGTTATCCCTGATTCACTTGGGTAGTTTTGCTATTGCTTTACATGGTTTTGGGTTAATATTTCATTATATCCATGTTCCAATTATTTTGTTATTCTATTTATGTTCATGTCAAGATCATTTTCTTTAATTGGAACATGGAGCTTAACTTGAGAAACACGTGCCACCACAAGGGAGGAATGGGACCCCTTGGCTAACTAATTAGGAAAGCTAGTGGAATACTACCTTACCCGAAAGGGGCAAGGGCAGTAGGGGAGTTGCATGCAGGGAGGTTCTCGGGTTGATTTTGCTGCGATGGCGGTCAGACGAGGGATTCTTGCAAGTGCTCTTCCCATAAACTGTAGTGGGTTTTCGGAAGCTAGTGGAACTTTGTAAAGGTCTCGTAGTGTTGCCCTGCCTCGCTTCCTTGGTAGAGATGTATGGGAGTCACGATCCCTTGGCAGATGGGTAACATGACTTGTGGGTACAGGGTATAACCTCTGCAAAGTGTAAAACTGTTATACTAGCCGAGCTCACGGTCATGAGCAGCTCAGGACTCTCACATGATTAATTTATGGAACTTAAATTCAATTTGTCATATGCATTGCATGGGATTATTTATTAATTTTGTTCTATTATTCTTATTATGGTTTGGTATTCACTTACATTTAGTAACTGCTAATAAAATTTGACCAACTTATTTAAAGCAATGCTCAGCTTTAACCCCTATTATTGATCAGCCTTACACATCACATGAACTCCAACCTTTGGTGAGTTCATGCACACTGGTTTCCCCACCACTTGTTGAGCTATGATCATGTGTGATCTCACCCTTGCTGTCTCACACCCCCCACAGGAGAAGAACAGGTGGTCCAGGAGGAGGCACACAACGAGGAGTTTGATCTGATCTAGGTGGCGTCTCCCAATTGACTTATTGGCGCCAAGGATGGATTTAGTTCGTTTTCTATTTATCTTTTATTTTTGTAAGACTTCCGCTATGTAATAAGTACTCTAATGTTATTGTGACATTTATCTCTATACACTCTGTTATTATATATGTTGTCTTCTTTGGCACATGTATGAGATGCACCTAGCTTTGTTCCTTAAATCAGGGTGTGACAGAAGTGGTATCAGAGGAAATGTTGACTGTAGGACAAAACCTAGATAGAAATGGACAAAACCCTTACCTACTTATCTTATCTTGATCAGCTTGTTCCTTAATGCTCAGCTTGTTGTTCTCCCAATTGATTCATTCTATACTTATCTTATCTTGATCCTGTCTCACCTTTTGTTGTCATACTCTGATTACTCTTATCTTTTTCACTCTAAGACAAGATGGGTTTCACACCTTGGGATCCTACATTTATGACATTCTTAATAGATAGGGAACCTAAGACGAAATTAAAACTATTTTATCTTTTTAAAAATGTTGGTTGATTGTACTCATGATAAATGTCTGATTTGCTTCTTTGATTGATTGAGATAATATAAATGGACATCTTAGCATGTACCACCATAAGGTAATGAATTAGCTTTGGTAGGTAAAACATTAATCTGCTTAGCTAATAAATCCCCCAAAGTAACATGCCTCGTAATTACCTGCCTTGTCTACAATCATTTCTCTCTTACCATATGTTTCTAACTCAGATGGTCAATACCAGGAAGGGTGGTGTTAGGGACTTGTTCTCAAATGCTCTGAATTAAGAACAAGGCAACACAAAATGTTAAAGGTTAAATCCCTTCATCCTTCGAAGCATTATTTCCTTTAGGATATAATGATCTTCAGACAAAGGTCATGAAGGACATATCTTCATCATCGCAGTATACGTTAATGAAAGAAGAAGCATGTGAAATATACTATTTGTTTGGTTGCCTGCTTCAGCGGAGCCATGTAGCTTCGGATGCAACTTTTGGCAGGATGACTTTGTTAGGTTTCCAATGCACGCACAGATGCAGGGTGCACACATGCAGAAAAGGGCCTTGGGCCAGGCTGCCGAGGAACGAAGTGAACGGCCATATCTCCGCGTGCAGGCTCCCTGGATGCATGCTATAAAGAGCTTGGATGTCCACATACAGGGCTAGCTCGGCTAGGCTGCTCTCGCCACACAACCAAACATACAGATAAAAGACAACATGAATAATTATGTAACATTATTAACTCATCTTTTATTATATTATCATGAATAAATATAAATAATACAAAATTACATTTGTACCTTCGGCTTGATAGAAGGAGATAATACAAGCGTGACGCACGAGCGAGTACAAATCAGCGTGAACAGTACGGTGGTACTGTTCATCTATTTATAGGCACAGGGCACAGCCTGTGTGAAATTACATTTATACCCTTTATAATCGATTACAATCATGACACAAACTACCATGGGTCAATCTGTCTTTTCATCTTTAAGTCGGTGCAACCCTTCGTCTTAAGGCATGTCGTTGTGCCGAAGTTCCCTGTAAGGTAGCTTCGGCGTAATTTCTGTGCTAATCTTCTGAAGGTGTTTCTTCTTACAGGACCTTTGGCTACGAAGCAGACCCCCAATAGTAGCCCCTTCGCGGTGCTAGATCGTTTTTCGTAACGAGCTTGATCCGTGAAAAATTGTCCTGGGCTTCGGAATGTCGAAGGTCCGAAAAACACCTTCCCTGAGCTCGTTGTCGAGAAACGATTAAAATAATCCAAGCACGAGATGGTCCGACCATGCAGTGGGTACGTGCGATCTGGCGATTCATCTCTCACGCACCGTGGTCCACCGTTCGATGGGTGCGGGTGACAGTTGAGCGGGTGCGAGCGGCTTGACGATTCACCTTCACACCTGCAGCACTATATAAACAGACAGGTAGGTGTGAAGTTACCACAACATTCATTGCCATTGCACTGTTGTGCTGCTAAAAAATTTAACCGTAGCCGAAGCTTTCCCATCACGTTTTCAAGCAAAGCATCATTTTGATCTAGCTTCGTCATAAGAGGGAGCTTCGTCAAAAGCATAAAAATCATCCACATTCGTAAGAACTGCAAGGAATTCAACACCTGATGGCTAGAGTACGTTCAACTGCTAGGGTGATCCACGATGGAGAAGAGGCCAAAACCATAGAGACTGCTCCGATCTCTAATGTGATGAAACAATTAGGACTGGTTATGATAGAGGGGGCTATTGACGAAGGTGCACCTGCTGCCGAAGCTGAACAGGCTGACATCGAAGAAGATGATGCTGATGAAGAAGAAGAAGATTACAGCACTCTCATGCCATCCAAACCCAGTCACTTGGACTTTGGAAAATCTACCGTTTCTGAGGCTGACATGCCCATGATGATAAAGCTACGCTACTTCGGAGAAGCTGAGAAGAAGCTGATTCATTTTGGCGGGGAAGAAACCACTCCGACACCGGAAAATGATGAGGTGGTAGTTTTAAGGAGTTTCTTCAGAGCGGGATTAAGGTTTCCTTTGAACGAAATGATTGGGGAAGTTTTGGAAAATTACAAAGTCTATCTTCATCAGCTGACTCCTAACACTATCGTTAGGCTTAGCGTCTTCATCTGGGCTCTCCGAAGCCAAGGAATACACCTGAATGCCGAAGCTTTTTGCCGAGTGCACGAGCTTCATTACCAGACGAAGGCCAGAGAAGATGGTCTTCATGAGAATTTTGGTTGTTACAACTTCGCTTACCGCAAAGATATGAAGACTCCGGTGGTTAGCTCTCAACCAAGTGGCCGACTGGTTGGAAAAATGAGTGGTTTTATGTTAAAGCCGATGAGAAGAAGAGGGAGAAGCTGAAGACGTTGGTACTGAGTCCACTGAGTTTGAGCTACGGGTTGACTAGGCCGTTGTGCCGTATGGTGCTAGGGTCACCATGCCGACAAGCTGTGTCAGAATTCAGGGTGGTAGCCGAACAGATCGGGACCAGAGATCTAGTCCAAGAATATCTAGCCTATAAGGTGTTCCCGACGCTAAGTGAATGGAACATGCCGAAGCTAAAGGGGACAAAGGAGAAGAATGAACTTGTGCGACTACCTTATAGGTTCAAATTTGAGAAACAGTTCAAAGGGCCATGTCAAGAATGGTTAGAAATGATAGAAACCATGTGCAACGAAATTTTGGGTAATTACACTAAAAAAGAAGATCAACTGATGACCGCAGCCTTCGGCACCCGACCGAAGCGAAGGTTGAATCGGGTGATGGATGCCCTGAACTTTGAATATCCTGATTATGAGCGATTGAACAAGGGTGCCGAAGGGCAAAAAAGAAAAAGGATTGTTAGCGTTCTGAGTAGACAAGCTGCTAGAATGGTGAAAGAAGATGAATAAATCCTTAAGAGGAGAAAATCGAGCCCTGAGCCGAAGGTAGTTGCTCCGAAGAAGAGGAAAGCTTCGGCTCCGAAGCCAAAAACAACTGAAATAGAAGAAGAGGCTCCTTCAACACCTTCTGCTGCCGACGTGGAAGAAATTCTAAAGGTAATGACTAAATCCTTTCCTATCAAGCTAAGTCCACTGGGGCCACATCTGATGAAGCTTTTACAGAAGAAGAAAGAGCTTTCGGCAGCCAAGAAGTCTGCTAGGCCAAAAAGGCGGAGGATTATTACTGTGATTGAAGCTATTGAAGAAACACCACCGCCGACCTCGGCGTCAAAAACACCAGCTGCCAAAGACGCTACAGCTACCGAAGCTGCTCCCGTCGAAGCTGCAATTGTCAAAGCTAATACAACCGAAGCCACGAATCTGGAGAGCATGTTTTCTGATATTGATCAAATGCTTTTGAATATGGCCGCGGAAGAAGCTGCTACAGCTGCCGAAGAGACCCTGGCCACAGTGCCTGGAAAAGGGAAGGAGATCGCCGAAGATACTTCAGAAGAAAAGGACTTCAATTTTCAAAACATAATAGGTCAAAAGTTATCTAAGGCTGAAAAAGAGGAGCTGAGAGATTATGCTATATCATGCGGCTATCAACCAGGAGCGTTGCTCTTTGGCGGTATTGTCGATGAAAGCTTAGGATGCCTCCGAGACCGAACTGGAGCGAAGGTTATCAGTACTCTGTTGAAGAGTGTTGGTTTCCCGAAGCTTGAGACCGGCATCAGCCGCTACCGACGACAGCATATCGTCGGTAGTTTATTCTATTCTAATTTCAAGGTAAAAAAATTTTTCTTCGACTTTTCATTTTTTAATGACAAAGGTGTTTTCTAACGAAGGTTGTTTTTGCGCAGAGTATGCTATTAAGTAAAGCCTTGACGATGCAATAGGACCTTGAAGATAAAAAACATGAGGTTATAATTGAAGGCTTAGAGAGCAAAATAAGAGATCACGAAGCTGCTCTTGAGAAGAAGGATTTTGAACATCAATCAATGGAGGGCTTACTGACAGAAGACCAAGCTAAAATTGCCAGATTGAATAGTGAACTCCTCGCAAAGACAGAAATCTTCGAACAAGAAAAGCAGAAATTTGATGCGAAGTTTGAGGCTGAAGTCAAAAAAAGTTCAAATTTACAGAAAACATTGAAGGAGCTTCAGGATAAATGTCTAGACTTCGGCAACCGTTGCGTGCAGCGGCTGAAGCAGGTCTTCAACTCAGTTGGAGCCAGTTCTGAGAAATTTGAACCTTCTGTTGAAGACTTGCCAGGGACCTTCGAACACATTGAGGGCGAAGTTGATGCTCTTGACGAAGTTATAGCTGGGCACAGCGACTTCTGTGCCCTGCTAGCTTCTCGGGGCACAACTGTTGCTTTCATGAAAACTGGTTGCACGCATGGGAAAATCGTCAATAGATGTAACTTCAGCTTATCACCAGCAGACTTAACTGATATCCCTAGCCTGGCTCGAAGCATAGGAAATAGATTTATAACACAAATCTGGACGAAGGGTGGGCGAAGCTTAGCTGGTGACGAAGCTCGAAGTCACCTCAAGCCGGTAATAAACTCATACCTGATGCTTACCTTTTCCTTGAAACTTGATTTTACCTTATAACGCTTTGTTATGTACAGGACGATAAAGTCGAAGAGCAATGATCCGAAGCTTTGGCGGATGGTGATGAAGTGATGAAGCTGAAGACACTGCTATAAAAAAACTCTAGAGAAATTCTTGAATTATCCTTGCAAAAAATATTGTAATTTAGGAACCAGACACTACTCTGTAAATTTGTTCATACCTTGTAATATATTTTTACCTTTCTGTCCATGTATGAACTGCTTTGATGTGGACGAAACTTGTATTTTTTGAGCCGAAGGCGAAAAACACCTTCCCTTCTTTTCGTACACAACGAAGCATAAATCTGCTTCTTATTTCTCTTGCCGAAGCCTTGTCATTAGAGCCGAAGCAACTGTCTGTACTTCTATGATATGATGATGATGATCCTACGAATGTCTAAATGAATGTATATGAATGCAATGAAAGATGTGATGTATTGTGCAAATGAATGTCCAAACGCACGCTTACGAAGCCACATCCAAACTCTGCATTCCCTTAGGAATGACTGAAATCTCTTTGTCGTTTATTTTTTGGCTGCACCGCTTATTTCGGTGTAAGTTCTGCATCCCCTTAGGAACGTCTTTTGAACTTCTTCGCCTTCTATTTCGGTGGTATAAGTTCTGCATCCCCTTAGGAACGTTTTTTGAACTTCTTCGCCTTATATTTCGACGGTATTTGGCTTTGCATTCCCTTAGGAACGACTTTTGAGCAGAAAACTTACGTTGCGCTCCCTTAGAAATGACTTTTTGTAGCTTCGTCGTGCTCTGCATCCCCTCAGGGACGACTTTTGAGCTTCTTCCTGGTTTTTTTCCTGCACTCGATGGTGCATGCTCAGATGTTACATTTTACATTCTTTTGGGGGATTTTGCTCTCGTAGAGCTGAATAAGAAAAGAAAAATTACAAGTTATGGCCCCATTAAAAACCTTTCTCCCCCTTTGGAAAGGAAAAGGGTGCCATAGGAAGAAATGAAAAAAGATTACATCAGATTACACATAATATCGTCGAAGCTCATCCGCATTCCAAGATCTAGGAATGTCGTTGCCGTCCATATCCTTCAACCTGTAAGAACCGAGCCTTGACGAAGATACCACCAAAAAAGGTCCTTCCCACTTCAGCTGTAGGTTGCCTACTGTCGGTGTTTTGGGTCCGACCGCACACCCGGGGTTGTCCCTCAAGGTGTTTTTAGGAGTAGGACGGTGTCGCCGACTGTAGCAAAATGGTTCGTGCCAGACGCACGAGGGACAGTGGACAATGTTTACAGGTTCGGGCTGCTTAGAGATGCGTAACACCCTACGTCCTGGGGATTATGCTTGGTGAATGAGGTTACAAGGTTGCTCTCTGAATTGAGAATGCAGAGAATTGAGGTGGGTGGCTGAGTAATAGGATCGATCGTTCTGAAGGGGTGCCCCCTAGGCCTTATATACTCGACCGTGGGGCAATACACGTGGATATGATAACAATGTGCAACTAAAAGATAGTGAACTGTTTGAGTTTATCTTTCTATAGTTCTGCCGACCTATCCTCGCATGGCTCCGTTGCATGGGGGCTCCAGCGCGGGAAAGTCAGATCTCTGTTGTGGTCGCTCGCTCAACGTTGTGGGACGTTCGGGCTTGCACCAATCTGACCTCATGTCAACCTCCTTTGCTGATTGTCCCTCCCCAGGCCCACGAAAGAATGACCTTACGATTTATTGGGCCCTTGGGCCTTTCGTGAGGTCTTTTACTCTTCCAGTGGACCCGGGGGATATCTGTCCCCCACAAGCCCCCGATCTTTGGGTTGATTTTGAGGTAATCAGCCCAAAGATCCCAGGTCCAGCTTGCAGGTAATTTGGGGAAAACGATTTCTTACTGTCTCCTCTTGCTTTGATCACTCGTAAACTAAAGCTTTGTTTCGTGCTTGTGCCTTAGAGGTCGCATTTCATTTTGTAGGACCCTGAACTTCATTGGGTGCACCGGAGGTGCACCCAATGGGTGTAGCCCCCGAGCTTCGAGTAGATTTCAGAAAATAATCTACTCGAAGGTCTTCACCAGAAATTATTTTCATCTTTACTCCTGCGCTTTGGTTGAGGGCTAGCCTTGTCTTTAATCTTGTTTTATGCCTTAGAGGTCGGCACCATCTTGGCTTGAAATGGTGATTCATGGGGTGCACCGAAGGTGCACCCAATGGGTGTAGCCCCCGAGCTTTGAGTGGATTTTTGAAAACAATCCTCTCAAAGGTCTTCATTTTGTGTCCTTTTGCTGAGAATAACCCTTTCCTTTTTCTGAATGCCTTAGAGGTCAGCATTATGTCATCCATATTATGCTTTAGAGGTCAGCATGTATTTTGTCTTTTTCAGCCGAGTTCGTGATCTGCCCATATCTCGCTAGGTGGTGCAATTTATTCGCTCTGCGACTAATTGGACATTTGATGGAAGCTCTCTGTCTAGTCTTCACGTCGCTTCTGTCGGTCATATTTTGTACTTCATCGGCTATATTTGGCTTTCCTCTGATCCTTACTGATGTCTCATTTTTTTCTTGAGGTATTCATTGCATGCCCTGCACGGATGTGACAGTTTTGAAAAATATACTGATAATTCCTGGGTGTCGCCCCCAATGGGTGTGGGCAAGGGACGGCTTGGTACGCTGAGTGTTTTAGCCGGCTGCTTCTGAGTAGTAATGTGATGTGACGGTGGGTGTAATCATATCATCCGCGTCGCTGACTGGAGTCCCAATGGGTGTTGTGTTGCGTGAAACGGCGTCAGCCGCCTGACGTGTCTTCAGACGGGTTGAAGTGCTTATTGAATGCTTTGCGACTGTTCGGTGACCGTGGTTGGAGGTGAGCGGTTGCCTTCTTCTTCTATAAATAGTGCCTTTGCCTCTCCGGTTTTTTCATATCTCTTGCTGTTCTCCACTGCTTACTTTCTTCTCCTTCTCGCGCTTCCACCATGGGCAAGAACAACAAGCGCAAGCGTGAGCCGACTCCTCCGTCCGAGGACTTCGGTGACTCGGAGTACTCAGAGGAGGAGTTCTCCTCTGAGTCTGAGGGGTCTCCGGCTCCCATCCCCCTGCGTGAGTCGTCTAACGACTCAGACGACTCCCAGGGGCTCGCGGCGGAGGTCTGGACTTACATCCAGGCCGTCAAGCGCTCCGGGCCGTCGAGCGCTCCGGGCCGTCGAGCGCTCGGATGAGTCGAAGTACTCCTCGGATGAGGAGGACTCGTCCGAGGAGGACGGTGGCGGCGACGACGAGGACGACGACGACGAAGGCAGTGGCGGCGATGACAGTGACGGCAGCGGCAGGGGCAGCAGCAGGGGCGGCAGCGGCGGCGGCGGTAGCAGCAGGGGCAGCAACAGGGGCGGCAGCGGCAGAGGCAGCAACAGGGTCAGTGGCTAGATGCCACTGGTCCTTAGATGTTAGTATAGTATAGTTAGAATAATGTAGTAGTATTTAGTAGTGTAGAGTAGTATAGTGTAGTATAATGTAATGTAGTAGTAGTAGTAGTAGTAGTAGGGAAGTATCAACTCATAATGAGTTGATTTGTAAGTATGATATCTTCCCTTTAATGAAGAAATTATGTTGCCTTCTCTGTGCCAATTATCCTGCTTATTTGTGAAGTTGATTTCCTTGGAGTTTGTAAGTAAATAACTCTAGCATCATTTCGACGTGTTTAGAGGTAGCTGTCAAGTAACTTGTAGACGACGTCGGAGTTTTAGAGGTAACTGCCGAGCGACTGAAGACAGCGTCAGCGTTTTAGGGGTAGCGCCGAATGACTTGAAGACAACGTCAGCGTTTTAGAGGCAACGCCTAGTGACTGAACATGATGTCAGAGTTTTAGAGTCAACTGCCGAGCGACTTGAGGGCGACGTCAGCATTTTAGAGGTAACGCCGAGCGACTTAACACTATGTCGGAGTTTTAGAGTCAACTGCCGAGTGACTTGAGGGCGACGTCAGCGTTTTAGAGGTAACGCCGAGCGACTTGAAGACGACGTCAGCGTTTTAGAGGTGACGCCGAGTGACTGAATACGATGTCGGAGTTTTAGAGTCAACTGCCGAGCGACTTGAGGGCGACGTCAGCGTTTTAGAGGTAACGCCGAGCGACTTGAAGACGACGTCAGTGCTTTAGAAGTGACGCCGAGTGACTGAACACGATGTCGGAGTTTTAGATTCAACTACCGAGCGACTTGAGGGCGACGTCAGCATTTTAGAGGTAACGCCGAGCGACTTAACACTATGTCGAAGTTTTAGAGTCAACTGCCGAGCGACTTGAGGGCGACGTCAGCGTTTTAGAGGTAACGCCGAGCGACTTGAAGACGACGTCAGCGTTTTAGAGGTGACGCCGAGTGACTGAATACGATGTCGGAGTTTTAGAGTCAACTGCCGAGCGACTTGAGGGCGACGTCAGCGTTTTAGAGGTAACGCCGAGCGACTTGAAGACGACGTCAGCGCTTTAGAAGTGACGCCGAGTGACTGAACACGATGTCGGAGTTTTAGAGTCAACTGCCGAGCGACTTGAGGGCGACGTCAGCATTTTAGAGGTAACGCCGAGCGACTTAACACTATGTCGGAGTTTTAGAGTCAACTGCCGAGCGACTTGAGGGCGACGTCAGCGTTTTAGAGGTAACGCCGAGCGACTTGAAGACGACGTCAGCGTTTTAGAGGTGACGCCGAGTGACTGAATACGATGTCGGAGTTTTAGAGTCAACTGCCGAGCGACTTGAGGGCGACGTCAGCGTTTTAGAGGTAACGCCGAGCGACTTGAAGACGACGTCAGCGCTTTAGAAGTGACGCCGAGTGACTGAACACGATGTCGGAGTTTTAGAGTCAACTGCCGAGCGACTTGAGGGTGACGTCAGCGTTTTAGAGGTAACGCCGAGCGATAGCGGGCTGCGTGGGCCACTTTTAGGATAATAGCCGAGTGATGATGTGGCGCACCGGTGTTTTGGAAATAACTGCCGGGTGATGACGTGGCACATCGGTGTTTTGGAAGTAACCGCCGGGTGCTGACTGGGTGCTTTTTGAAACGGTATCTGGCTCGGGAATATCCCATAAGTGCTGCTCTTTTAGCCACCTCTGCTTTCCGTGCCCTAGTTCTTGCTTTCTTGCTTCCGAATCCTCTCTGCAATTCGCCTCCCACTCTGCTCGCCGGTAGAATCGAGATGACGCCCAAGAGGAAGGCCTCGAGTTCGTCTGCCGTGGTGATTCCTCCAATCGACCCCAACAGCCAGTTGCCTTTCGCAGGTAACCACATGTCTGTCATCTCCGAGCCCGAACTTCTCCACCTCGTGTCCATCGGGGTTCTTCCCCCGAGGGAGCTCTGTTCTTGGCGGATTTGCCATGGGGTCACTGTCCCGACTGAGGATACCCATGAGTCCGTGATTTACGATCCTTTCCTTCTCCGCGGCCTCGGTCTTCCCATTTCTCCCTTTTTCCGCGGCCTCCTTGGTTTCTACCATCTTAACTTGACCCATCTGAATCCCAATTCTATCCTGCAAATTTCCATTTTCATTCATTTATGCGAAGCTTTTCTTGGCGTGCTGCCACATTTTGGGTTGTGGAAGTATTTGTATCACTGTCGCCCTGGGATGGCCGGAGGACAACATCAGTTGGTTGGGGGTGCTTGCTTGGAGATGCGCCGCGGGAGGAAAACTGAGTATCTCGAAATCCCTCTCAAAGACAGTATCAAGGGATGGCACTTGGAGTGGTTCATTGTTGAGAATTATGGAAAGTTTCTCCCCCCTCGGTCGGGAAGACAGCCGGACGTTCGCACCCCAAGTTGGACCGAGTCCTCCACAGATCAGGAGGTAGCTGAGGCAGGTGCTTTGCTAGCTGAAGTTGGGTTGCTGAAGGAGAGGGGTCTGACTGCTGAAGCTGTGGTTGCTGATTTTGTCTTCAAGAATATTCAGCCGTTGAAAGACAGGGCATACCCGGCTTATCTGTATCGAGGCCTAGCCGACTCAACTCGGGTCACCAACAGAAGAATTCCCTCTGTAGACTTGGTGAACCGACTTGAGATGATCCTTAGAGGCAAGGTGTCAAATGTTGGTGCCCCAGTGGCATACTCAGCCTGGAACTTGCCTCCTCCCAAATCCTTCACTCTTTTTGTATCGAATCCACCTGTCACTGATGGCAGTTTGGGCCTTAGAGTGCGACCCTCTGCTGAAGAAGTTAGCGCCTTGGTTGCCTCGCTCGAGGAGATTCCTGATGATGAACGGTAGGTCCATTTTGAGGTGCCCCTGAATCCTAGTGATGCAGAGATAAGTGCTATGCTTGATTTGCTGGCTGAGGACTCTTCTGATGCTGCTCCTGCTGGGACATTGGCGGTGGCACCCCTCTAGAGGCTGGTACGACCTTGGATATTCAGAAGCCTGCCAGTACTCGCCCGAGGCGCCCTTGCCGAGCCAATCAACCTGATCCTTCTGCTGATGAGCAGAAAAAGAAAAAGAGACGCCTCCGGCGAGTATCCAGTTTGGATCGGGATGATGGTACTTTGGTTCCTGCTGCTGAAGAAGTGCCTGTGACTGAATTTATTGACGCTGACCCCAATGGGTGTGCCCGATCTGCTGCTGATCCCAATGTGGGTGCTCCATCTGTTGCTGATCCCAATGGGGGTGCTGCTTGTGTTGCTAATGAAGACGACGGTGAGGAAGAGGATGAAGTTCCTTTGACTCGGAAAAACAGTCGACAGTTCATCGCTAGTGGTGAAAGTAGTGGAGTTCCTTCTCCTGCTTTGTCTGCTCTCATTGGTCTGCAAGAGTTGTCCCTAGCGAATTTTGATTAGACTCTTGAGGATATGGTTCCAGAGGATTTGTTATCGGAGCCAGCAGATGATGGTGTGATGGAGGTTTGTGTTGATGTGCTTGATGCTGGGTTGAGGTCAACCCGTGCCTCGTCGACCTTAGAGCGCGATCTCGAGGGTCAGGAGACTGACTTGGATCGTCCTGGTCCCATGGAAGTAACTGAGGGCCCATCAGCCTTAGAGGTGGCTACCGTAGAGAACTTGGACCCCAAGGATGGTGTTGACACATGCCCAGCCCCCGATGATGGTGCCGGGGATGGCTTAATTCAGGTGGGTAGTGCAAGCCACTACCCAGCCCCCAAGGGTGCTGCCGGGGATGATCTGGCTCAAGTGGGCGGTGCAAACTATGACCCAGCCCCCGAGGGTGTCCGAGCAGGGTCTCCCTCTTGTACTTCCATGGACGTTCATGCGGGATCGCCTCCGCACTCCGGCTGCATGGTGGTAGCCCAAGCTTTGGGCCAGGGAGTCGCTTTAGAGGACAGCACCCCCGCTGACCATGTTTTGGGCTCTGTTGATGGCACTGAGTTGGTGCCTGCTGGTTCGTTGCAAGCTGTTTCGGGTAGCGGCCTTACGCCCGGTCATCAGAGTTTGACTCTAGTTGATTCACAATATTACACTCTTCTGCTTGATCCATTGAGATGCTCGGCTGTAGTATTTCTTGTACAAAGACTCCAAGTGGGACCTGAGCTCGACTGGATCCTAACTTGGACAATACATCGGTTGCCGTGTTCCGATCTCTTTCTACATGATGAAATTCCAGACCCTCAAATTTATCTTCCAGCTTTCGGACGGCAGTGCAGTACTTTCCCATTGAATCGCTTGAACAATCCCACTCTTTGTTTATCTGGCTAATGACTACCAGAGAGTCTCCTTACACCATCAGTCTCTTGATGCCCAATGATATGGCGATGTTCAATCCATGGATCAGAGCTTCATACTCGGCTGCGTTGATGGAGGCCGGAAACAGCAACTGGAGGGCATATTTGAGGTGCTCGCCTCCAGGCGCGGTGAAGAGAATTCCTGCTCCTGCTCCCTGCAGCTTCAGCGAGCCATCAAAATACATTCGCCATACTTCTGCAGTCTCTAGGTTATCTGGTACTTGCTGTTCAGTCCACTCTGATACGAAATCAACCAATGCTTGAGTTTTGATGGCAGTGCGAGGTCGAAATTCGATGTCATGAGATCCCAGCTCACAAGCCCACTTGGCTATTCGGCCAATGGCTTCCTTGTTGTGAAGAATATCCCCTATCGGAAAACCAGTGACTACTATGACTTTGTGGTCGTCAAAGTAGTGACGTAGCTTGCGGGCAGTTAGAAGTACTGCATACAATAGCTTCTGAACTTGAGGATACTTTTTCTTCGAGGGACCCAGAACTTCACTGATGAAGTAAACAGGATGTTGCACTGGGTAGGCATGTCCTTCTTCTGCTCGCTCGACTACCAACGCGGTGCTTACCACGTGAGTCGTGCAAGAGATATACAGTAGCAGATCTTCAGCTGGTTGAGTTGACGTGGCAGGTCGTGGCGGCTTCAGTACTGGTGGTGTCGTCAAGAATCTTTTCAGTGCATCTAGAGCTTCCTGTGCCTCTGAAGTCTACTGAAACTTATCCACTTTCCTGAGTAGCTTGTAAAATGGCAAACCTTTTTCTCCCAGCCTGGATATAAATCTGCTCAGAGCTGTCATACATCCAGTAAGTCGCTGAACCTTCTTTTGTGATCGAGGTGCTTCCATCTTCATGATAGCTTCAATCTTATCCGGATTAGCCTCAATTCCCCGGTGGCTGACAATAAACCCGAGTACCTTTCCTGCTGGTACTCCAAAAACACATTTTTCGGGATTAAGCTTCCATCGATACCGCCTCAGACTGTTGAAAACCAGCTGTAAGTCTTCGATGAAGTTTTCCGAGCTCTCCGTTTTGATTACCACATCATCTACGTAGGCCTCCACACGCTTGCCCCAGTGATCGGCTAAGCATGTTTGAATGGCTCTCTGATAAGTCGCTCCAGCGTTTTTGAGGCCGAACGGCATGGAGGTATAACAGAAAGCACCAAACGGAGTGATGAACGCTGTTTTTTACTCGTCTTCCTTTGCCAAACTAATCTGATGGTATCCGGAATAGCAATCCAGGAAAGACAGCACAGAACATCCAGTGGTGGAGTCCACCACCTGGTCTATCCTCGGGAGCCCGAAGGGATCCTTCGGACAGTGTTTGTTGAGATCAGTATAGTCGACGCACATGCGCCAATCCACTTTATTCTTTTTGAGTACAAGAACAGGGTTGGCTAACCACTCGGGGTGCAACACTTCTCTAATAAATCCAGCAGCGACCAAGCGAGCTAACTCGGCGTGAATGGCCTCTCTCTTGTCGGGCGTGAAACGACGTAATTTTTGCCAAATCGGCCTTGCCTGGGGATAAACCTTCAGTTTGTGCTCGGCCAGTTCTCTTGGGACTCCCGGCATATCCGTAGGTTGCCATGCGAATACATCTCGGTTATCTTGCAGAAACTGGACGAGCGCGCTTTCCTATTTGTCGTCCAGGCTGGAGCTGATGATGGCAGTCTTGAGTTCATCAGTGAACCCCAGGTTGATCCTTTTAGTTTCTTCAGTCGGCCGCATAGAGGTCGAGGCCTGAGCTTCGTTTGCCGGTACTGCGAGGTCCTCCTCAGAATACAGATCTGGGACGGAGGGTGATCTTGTCGTGGAAGGTGACGGCCATTGAGCTAGCTTGGATCATCGACACACCCCCTACCTGGCGCGCCAGCTGTCGGTGTTTTGGGTCCGACCGCACACCCGGGGTTGTCCCTCAAGGTGTTTTTAGGAGTAGGACGGTGTCGCCGACTATAGCAAAATGGTTCGTGCCAGACGCACGAGGGACAGTGGACAATGTTTACAGGTTCGGGCCGCTTAGAGATGCGTAACACCCTACGTCCTGGGGAGTATGCTTGGTGAATGAGGTTACAAGGTAGCTCTCTGAATTGAGAATGCAGAGAGTTGAGGTGGGTGGCTGAGTAATATGATCGATCGTTCTGAAGGGGTGCCCCTAGGCCTTATATACTCGACCGTGGGGCAATACACGTGGATATGATAACAATGTGCAACTAAAAGATAGTGAACTGTTTGAGTTTATCTTTCTATAGTTCTGCTGACCTATCCTCGCATGGCTCCGTTGCATGGGGGCTCCAGCGCGGGAAAGTCGGATCTTTGTTGTGGTCGCTCGCTCAACGTTGTGGGTCGTCCGGGCTTGCACCAATCCGGCCTCATGTCAACCTGCTTTGCTGATTGTCCCTCCCCAGGCCCACGAAAGAATGACCTTACGATTTATTGGGCCCTTGGGCGTTTCGTGAGGTCTTTTACTCTTCCAGTGGACCCGGGGGATATCTGTCCCCCACACCTACTGTGTCCGGATTAGCCACTCTCCGAAGCACCAAATGCCCTGGCTTGATATTTTTCAACCCGACTTTTATGTCGTGCCATTTTATTGTTTCGGCTTGATATTTATTGATATTTTCCACAGCCTGAAGTCTGGTCCCTTCTATAGTATCTTTTGCCACGTGATAATCAGCTTCGTCTCCTGCCGAAGCTGCTGTTCTTATTGACCCCGCTTTAGCTTCTTCTGGGGTTATAGCTTCGTCACCAAATAATAACTTAAATGGCATAAAACTCGTTGATCTTGATATGGTTGTATTGTGGCTCCACACCACTTTAATCAACTCATCTGGCCACTTTCCTCTAGGCTGATTGAAGATTAGCTTCATTATTCCTGTCATTATAATGCTATTTGCTCTTTCGATAAGTCCATTTGACTCTAGATGTCTGACTGATGCAAAATGAATCTTCGTGCCAATTTGATCATAGAATTCCTTGAATTCTTCGGCATCAAACTGTGTTCCATTGTCCATAGTTATAGCCTTCGACACGCCGAAGCGACAAACAATGTTTTGCCAGAAAAATTTCTGGACTGTGACCGAAATTATTGTGGCCAAAGGCTTTGCTTCAATCCACTTAGAAAAATATTCTACAGCCACCACAACATATCTTAAATTGCCTTGTGCTGGTGGAAGTGGGCCTAGCAAATCAAGGCCCCATCTTTGCAACAGCCAGGTGGGCTGTATCAGTTGAGTGAGAGATGAAGGTTGTCTCTGGTCTCTTGCGCATTTTTGACAATTTTCACATTTTTGGACTAGCTCTGCTGCATCCGAAGCTGCCTTCGGCCAGTAAAATCCTTGTCGAAACACCTTTCCCAGCAAGGGCCTAGCCCCAATATGAGATCCACAGAGACCTGCATGTATCTCCTTCATGAATTCAATACCTTCAACTCTTGATAGACACTTGAGAAGTGGAGAACAGACTCCATGTTTATATAATTCCCCTTCTATTATCACATATGGTCTTGTCCTTGCCTCCATTATCTTATTATAAGCTTCGTCATCTGAAAGACAATTACCTTGGAGGAAAGATATAATTTCAGTCCTCCAGTCTTCACTATGTACCAAAGAAATAGTAAGCACTGCTTGTTCGAACTTGCTCTCCTGGAAAAGGTGATCCAACGGGGGAGTGAGAGTAATGCAAAAAAGGTTTTAACTCGAGATGGCAATTGCTCTGTTACTCCAGCCTCTCAAGGGCACTGTACGAGGGTATTTATAGGTGCCTAAGTGCCCAATGTCTCGATGTAAGGACGCATGTACCCTCAGGCACCTGGACTATCCCCGGAATATTCCCATAAAGGAGGGTTACAGACTGTCATTACAGAAAAGCCATTACAAATCGGGCCTGTAACACACTTCTCCGTGCGGGGCCTGTTACAATGGCTCGAATCCCACGTGGGCCTCTAGGTCGGGTGAGGACGTGGGACGAGGCGACGTCGTCGTATGCCTTCATCTTGTAGTGTAGAGGACGAAGGGTGGACCACGCCGGTCATTGTGCCTCCGTTGGTGCAGCGAGATTGACGAAGGCTGGAGCGAAGGGTAGCGTCTTCGCCTTCGCCCCAACATTTGCCCTCCGAGGGACCAGTTCGACTAAGTCATCTGGTGCCGAAGACGTCGCTAGATGTTGGAGACGCTGCCCACGCTCGAAGTGGTTCAGCGGGGGTTTTTGATGTGACCGTTGACGGACGCGGTACTGTTGGACTGCGGGTTTCCCGAAGCGTCACGTCCTGTGTATAAAAAGGGGTGGGGCGGCATGGGTCAGGTTCTCTTTCTGTGCGCCGCAAAACCCTAGCCTCCTTTTGAAACCGTTTGCCCGCTCGCCTGCCCTCCTTGCTCCTGCTCGTCGGAGATCTGGCCCGCGTGAAGCAGACCGCTCGCCACCGTCGACGGTACGTAGCCATGTCGTCTTCTTCCTCGTCTGCTGCAAACATGTCGCCGGCCGACGCATCGTCCGAGGATACCTTGAGCAATGTGGCGACGGAGGAGCTACATCCGGGTGATACAATGGAGTTCGGCGTTTCGTGGATTTCCTCAACTAAATCGCGCCCGCTACTCATGCGGGCAGCGCACCGAAGGGCTCCTTCGTCTTCATCATCCTCTGCCACCTCAAATTGTGGGTACGCCACATAATAATGGGAGCACATCATAGCAACGGGGAGCCCTGGGTGGTCTTCGACTTCGCCTTCGGAAACATAAAACTAGAAATCCCACCAGTCGCCCCACTTATTGCGGGCACAGGGAACCAACTCCACGACTTCCATCAAAGTCTTTCCGGTCCTCGACGTAAACGTGCACGATCCAAACTGTGCAATCTTGTGTCCAATTTTCCTTTTCTGCCAATGCAGACAGTAATGTTTGGTGAAGACCTCCACAGAAGGCTGACCACCATACGAAGTCACCGCCCAGACATACTTCGCTAGGGCCACCACAGCATTCGGCGTCAGTTGGTGGACCTGGACCTCAAATCTCTGCAGAACCTCCGCCACAAAGCGATGTGCAGGCAGACGAAGGCCAGCGGTGAAAAACGCCTCAAAAACGACCAACTTGCCCTCGGGCTCGGGAACCTCCTTCGCCCCCGGGACACGCCCCACTCCGCTGCCAAAATACCCAGCTGCTGCATATCCTGAACGCGGACCGAGGAAATCCGCGAAACGCCAAACTCCACCGTATCACCCGGATGTAGCTCCTCCGCCGCCACGTTGCTCAAGGTATCCTCGGACAATGCGTCGGCCGACAGCGTGTTTGCAGCAGATGAGGAAGAAGATGGCATGGCTACATACCGTCGGTGGCGGCGAGCGGTCTGCTTCACGCGGGCCAGATCTCCGACGAGTAGGAGCAAGGAGGGCAGGCGAGCGGGCGAACGGTTTCAAAAGGAGGCTAGGATTTTGCAGCACACAGAAAGAGAACCTGACCCACGCCGCCCCACCCCTTTTTATACACAGGACGCGACGCTTCAGGAAACCCGCAGTCCAATAGTACCGCGTCCGTCAACGGTCACATCAAAAAACCCCGCGGAATCACTTCGAGCGAGGGCAGCGTCTCCACCATCTAGCGACGTCTTCGGCACCAGATGACTTAGTCGAACTGGTCCCTCAGAGGGCAAATGTTGGGGCGAAGGCAAAGACGCTACCCTTCGCTCCAGCCTTCGTCAATCTCGCTGCACCAACAGAGGAAAACCGACCGGCGGGGTCCACCCTTCGTCCTCTACACTACAAGACGAAGGCCTACGACGACGTTGCCTCGTCCCATGTCCTCACCCGACCTGGAGGCCCACATGGGATTCGGCCCATTGTAACAGGCCTCGCACGGGGAAGTGTGTTACGGGCCCGATTTGTAATGGCTTTTCTATAATGACAGTCTGTAACCCTCCTTTATGGGAATATTCCGAGGATAGTCCAGGTGCCTGAGGGTACATGCATCCTTACATCAAGACGTTGGGCACTCAGGCACCTATAAATACCCCCGTACAGTGCCCTTGAGAGGCTGGATTAACAGAGCAATTGCCATCTCGAGTTAAAACCTTGTTTGCATTACTCTCACTCCCCCGTTGGATCATTTTGCCCAGGTGAGCAAGTTCCAACACTGCTCTCTCCATGAGTTCAACTGAAGGTGCCTTTATTGTTTCAAAAAATACTTCCGAAGGTAGAGGGAGCCCCTGGGCCACCGATTTGGCTAGTGAATCTGCATGCTCATTTTCACCTCTTGGAATATTCTTGACAGAAAAACCTTCGAAAGAAGCCTCCAACCTTCGAACTGTATCCAGATATCTTTCAAGCTTCGGATCCCTTGCCTTGCTACTTTTGTCCACATGGCCAGAAATAACTTGAGAATCAGTTATTAGGATGGCTCTTCTTATTCCCATTGCCCTTAACTTCCTAAACCCCAACAGAAGTGCTTCGTACTCACCAATATTATTTGTGCAACTGAAATCAAGCTTGGCTACATAACATGTTTTGACTTTTGAAGGTGCCACTAGGACCGCAGCCGCTCCTGCACCGAAGGTTCCCCAAGAACCATCGCAGAACACTATCCAAGCTTCGGCATCTTTGTTTACTTCTTCTTCATGAGCCCCTGGCGTCCAATCAGCGATGAAGTCTGCTAACGCTTGGGACTGAATTAAGGATCTATGCACATAGTCAATGGTGAATTCATTAAGTTCTGCAGCCCATTGCCCAATACTTCCAGTAGCTTCTCTATTCCTCATAATGTCCTTCGGTGGCTGTCACGAAGGAATAATTATGTGATATGCTTGAAAATAATGTCGAAGCTTTCTGGAGGCCATTAACACAACATATAGCACATTTTCCAATTCTGTGTAATTTTTCTTTGACGGACTCAAAACTTCGGAGACGAAGTACACTGGAGCTTGCTTTTTGACTTGACCATCTAGTTTCTCCTGTACAAGTGTCGCACTCACTGCAGAATGTGAAGCTGCAACATATAAGAGCAATGGAGCCCCTGGCGAAGGTGGAGTTAACATTGTTAAATCAATCTAATATTGCTTCAACTCTTCGAAGGCCTTTTGCTGAGCCGGACCCCATTGAAAGACTTCGGCTGACGTTAGTATTTCCAAGAATGGCAGATTTCTTTCTGCCGATCTGGATATAAATCTGTTCAATGATGCAAATCTACCTGCCAGCCATTGAGCTCCTTTCTTTGTGCTTGGCGGTTCCATACAAAGGATAGCTTCAATCTTGCTTGGGTTAGCTTCAATTCCCTTTGTTGATACTAGACAGCCAAGGAACTTGCCCTTCTTTACCCCAAAAACACATTTTTCTGGATTTAACTTCAAACCAGCTTGCCTGAAGTTGGCAAATGTCTCTTGCAAATCAGCAATGTGATTTTCTTGCTTTGTGCTTTTAACTATGATGTCATCAACATAAGTCAGCACATTCCTGCCTATTTGAGAATGAAGGACTCTGGCTGTCATTCTGCTGAAGCTTCCTCTAGCATTTCTAAGCCCCTCAGGCATCCGAAGATAGCAATATGTGCCATTGGGGGTTATGAAGCTAGTCTTCGGCTCATCTTTCTTCTTCATCTAGATTTGGTGGTAGCCTGAGTAACAATCTAGTAGACTCATGAGCTCTGATGAAGCTGCTGCATCTACTAGAGAATCTATTCTTGGCAATGGGAACTCATCCTTTGGACAAGCCTTGTTAAGATCTGTAAAATCAATGCACATTCTCCATTTACCATTGGCCTTCTTCACCATAACAGTATTAGCTAGCCACTCTGGGTATTTGACCTCTCTGATAACTCCAGCGCTAAGAAGCCTCTTCGCTTCATTCCGAGCACCTTCAGCTTTGTCATCAGACATTTCCTGAAGCCTTTGTTTTCTTGGCCTGAAAGATGGATCCACATTGAGTGAATGCTCAATGACATCTCTGTTGACACCGCAAAGATCACTGGCTGACCAAACAAAGACATCTTTGTTGTTGAATAGAAATCTTAACAAATTCTTTTCCTGCTCTTCAGACAACTGAGACCCCAGCAGTACCTTTTGTTCTGCTATATCTTCACATAGAAGCATAGGCTTCGGCTGATTCGCTGAAGCAGCCTTCTCTCTTTTGTATCGATACTGCTCACAGGCTTCGGCTCCATCTATGTTATGGATTGCCTTTGAATCTGTCCAGTTTCCTTCGGCCTTCCTGGTAGCTTCTTGACTACCATGAACAGCAATGGGCCCTTGTTCCAAAGGTATCTTCATGCATAGATATGCTGGATGAAGTATTGCTTCGAAAGCATTAAGTGTCCCACGACCAATGATTGCATTGTAGGGGTACTCCATGTCAACAATGTCAAACACAACCTGTTCAGTCCTTATATTATGAACAAAGCCGAAGGTTACTGGCATTGTGATTTTGCCAAGTGCTACAATGAGCCTTCCTCCGAAGCCACATAAAGGATGTGTAGCATCATGAATCTTATCCTCTGGTTCTTGCATCTGGTTGAAGGCTTTAGCAAATATGATATTCGCTACACTTCCTGTATCAACCAGAACATTATGGACCAGAAATCCCTTAATGACACAAGATATGACCATAGCATCATTATGAGGGTAATCTTTGAGCTGAAGGTCCTCCTGGGAGAAGGTGATTGGGATGTGGGACCATTTTGACTTGATGAAGGGTCCCTGCACCCCAACATGCTGCACCCTTCTCTGTGATTCCTTCTTCTGCTTTTTGTTAGCCGGCTCTGAATCTGAGCCACCTGTTATCAGAAACACCAGCTTCGTAGCCAAAGATGCTTCGGCCTGGTTGCTGAATGAAGCCATAAGCTCAAAAGTGGGAGTGAGTTCACCGATGGTGGGCGCCAATGTTGGGGACTTGTTTTCAAATGCTATGAATTAAGAACAAGGCAACACAAAATGTTAAAGGTTAAATCCCTTCATCCTTCGAAGCATTATTTCCCTTAGGATATAATGATCTTCAGATGAAGGTCATGAAGGACATACCTTCATCATCGTAGTATACGTTAATGAAAGAAGAAGCATGTGAAATATAAAAGACAACATGAATAATTATGTAACATTATTAACTCATCTTTTATTATATTATCATGAATAAACATAAATAATACAGAATTACATTTGTACCTTCGGCTTGATAGAAGGAGATAATACAAGCATGACGCATGAGCGAGTACAAATCAGCGTGAACAGTACGGGGGTACTCTTCATCTATTTATAGGCACAGGGCGCAGCCTGTGTGAAATTACATTTATACCCTTTATAATCAATTACAATCATGACACAAACTATCATGGGTCAATCTGTCTTTTCATCTTTAAGTCGGTGCAACCCTTCGTCTTAAGGCATGTCGTTGTGCCGAAGTTCCCTGGAAGGTAGCTTCGGTGTTATTTCTGTGCTAATCTTCCGAAGGTGTTTCTTCTTATAGGACCTTCGGCTATGAAGCAGACCCCCAACAGGTGGTGGAATTGACCTACCTCCCATTCAACACACTCGAAGGATATTTAGACAACCACAACAACAACAACCTGAGATGGATTCTCCATAGCCTCCACCAGCTGGAGCTGATCCCGCAGTTGCAGCCCAGATGCGGATAATGCAACAGATGGCAGACACCATGGCGGATATGCACGCACAGATGCGGCAGGAACACCAGGAGATGCCCCAAGAGAGAGAGGATATACACCAGGAGATGTGCCAAGAGCGAGAGGAGATACGCCAGGAGAGAAGGGCGCAACAGCAGCAAGCAGCACTGCCTCCACCACCACCACCATTTCCACCCCAGGACAAGCACCGGGAGTTCATGAGCCATAAGCCACCGACATTCGCCGGTTCTCCTGATCCACTGGACGCTGATGATTAACTGAAGTCTGTGGAGAAAATGTTGATTATTGCCCAATGCTCTGACCGGGAGAAAATTCTATATGCTTCTGGTCATCTGACAGGTCCTGCTGCTGATTGGTGGGATTCATACACTGCTACCCATGATGCTGCTGATACTATCACATGGGCATAGTTCACTAGGCAGTTCAGGAACTATCATATACCAGCTGGACTGGTGAAGATTAAGAAGAAAGAATTTCTATCGCTGAAGCACGGGAGCATGTCAGTAAGCGAGTACCGCGATAAGTTCATTCAGCTCTCCAGATATGCACCGGATGAAGTTGCTGAAGATGAGAGGAAGCAAGAGCACTTTATTGAATGACTTAATGGACCTCTGCAGTATGCTCTAGTGGCTCATACATTTCCATCATTCAAGCGCCTGCTCGATAAAGCCCTAGCTATTGAACACAAGTGTGTTCAGCTGGGAGATTTGAAGAGGAAGGCAATATCCCAGGGACAGGGAAGCAACACTGTTCATCCTCGCTATATTTCACCCTAGGGTACACCAGTTCGCATTGGAGGAGGCCAGCGTCCAGCTCAGCACTCACCTTAGGGGACTCCACCGACTCGTTAGGCTACCCCCACTGGCACCTCGACGAAATTTTCAGGACAGAGTGCAGGCACTACTTGCTACAAGTGTGGGAAGACTGGACATTATGCAAATGTTTGCCCACAGAGGATTGCTACTACCCTAGTTCAGAACAAGCAGCAGACTCCGGGATCTGGCAAGAGATTCTCTATTGCCAGGGTTAATCAAGTCAACGCTGATGCTACTCCTGATGGGGATGACATCGCACTTGGTATGTTTTACATTAATGCAATTCCTGCAACAATATTATTTGATTCTAGTGCTACACATTCATTTATGTCTGCTCGATATGCCAACACAAATGAGATACCACTGAAAATTATGAAATCACCAATGATAGTAATTACATCCAAAGGGCATGTTGAGGCAAATCATATGACACATAAATTGACATTGACAATTATGGGAAGAGAATTCGAGGCTACCGCTATAATATTAGAGGCAAGCAGCATAGATCTAATCCTTGGTATGTCATGGTTAAGAAAGGCAAAGGCCATTATACATTGTGGTAGGGGTACAATAGAACTCACCAGCCCTAAAAGAGAAAGATTTGACGTTGAAATTACAGTAACTACCTCTACCAGACGTGCGACATTCTTCATAGATGTGGAGTTTGTTGGAAACAACATCCGTGTGGTTAGGGATTTTTCGGATGTCTTTCCAGAGGAGTTACCAGGGATGCCACCAGATAGGGAAGTTGAGTTTGTCATTGATCTCTTACCTGGGACTGCTCCAATTTCTAAATGGCCATACAAGATGTCTATAGAAGAGTTAAAAGAACTTAAGAAGCAGTTAAAGGAGTTACAAGAAGCTAGGTACATTCGCCTCAACATGCCTTTAATGATGTTACTGTGAAGAGCACCGGTTCTGTTTGTACAGAAGAAGGATGGATCACAAAGGATGTGTGTGGACTATAGATCCCTTAATGATGTTACTGTGAAGAGCAAGTATTTGTTACCCCGCATTGAGGATTTATTTGATCACATGAGAGGTGCTAGGGTATTCTCGAAAATTGATCTCCGATCGAGTTACCATTAGATGAAGATTAGGCCTTCCGATATTCCCAAGACGGCTTTCTCGATCCGATATGGTTTATATGAGTTCACGGATATGTCATTTGGACTAACTAATGCACCAGCTTATTTTATGAATCTGATGAATAAGGTGTTTATGGAGTATTTGGACAGATTCGTCATGGTATTCATCGACGATATGCTTATTTATTCCAAGAGTGATAGTGATCATGAGGAACATCTGAGATTGGTGCTACAAAAGCTAAGGGATAATCAACTCTACGCCAAGTATAGCAAATGTGAGTTCTGGATTGACGAGGTGCCATTCCTTGGACATATCATTTCTAATGGAGGGATATCAGTGGATCCTACTAAAGTCAAGGATCATGGCGTGGAGCATACCCACTACAGTTACGGAGATTCGAAGTTTCTTGGGACGCGCAGGCTATTATCGGAGATTTATTGAAGGGTTCTCTAAGATTGGCAAGCCTATGACCTCACTTCTAGAGAAGGGAAGAGAGTTTAAGTGGGACGAGAAGTGCCAAGATAGCTTTGATCAATTGAAGATGAGATTGATGTCACCCCCAGTGTTGGTTATGCCAGATCTACAAAAGGGATTTGACATTTATTATGATGCATGTGGCCAAGGCTTGGGATGTGTGCTTATGCAGGAAGGACATGTGATTGCCTACGCGTCTCGTTAGTTGCGGAAACATGAGTTGAACTATCCCACTCATGACTTAGAACTGGCAGCCGTAGTGCATGCGCTTAAGATATGGAGGCATTATATCATGGGAACCAAGTGCTAAGTGTACATGGATCATAAGAGTTTGAAGTATATATTCACTCAAAAGGATCTCAACCTTAGGCAATGCCGATGGTTGGAGCTCATAAAAGATTATGACTTGGAGATTCACTATCACCCGGGCAAGGAGCACGTTCATTCAGCTATTGTGGCCCAGCTACCTGAGGAGATTGTTGAGGATTTCAGGAGACTTAACCTAGAGAGAGTTGCTCACACTGAAGGAGTTACTATTGATGTGGAACCTACCTTGGAAATAGAAATTTGCAAAGGTCAGATTGGTGATGCTAAAATACAAGAGATCAAGGATCTTATTACTAAAGGTAGAGGTCCAGAATTCACGGAGGATGAGCAAGGCACAGTATGGTTCAAGGACAAGATATATGTTCTGTTGGGGGTATGCTTCATAGCCGAAGATCCTGAAGAAAGAAACACCTTCAGCGGATCCTCTCAAAAGCAATGCTGAAGCTATCGCCTATAGAGCTTCGGCATAGTGACATGTCTCAAGACGAAGGGGTGAACCGACTTAAAGATGAAATGACCCAAAGACCCATGGTATTTTGTGTCATTATTGTAGTCGATTGTAAAGGGCATAAATGTAATTATACACAGGCTGCGCCCTGTGCCTATAAATAGGTGAACAGTACCCCTGTACTGTTCACGCAATCTTGTAATCATTTTACAGGCGACACTTGGATTATTGCCTTCTGTCAAGACGAAGGTATAAATGTGATTAAATGTTATGTTTTGATATTTGAATTTATATAGTAAAATATATGAATAAGTTTATGTTCTTTGACATATTAATCCTTCATGCCTTATATTTTGTATTACATCTTTTATTATCTTATAATTCTGATTATGAAGGTATGATCTTCGTAATATTTGCTCATGACCTTCGTCCGAAGTGCATGGTGTCCTTGGGGAGATAATGTTTCAATGGACGAAGGTCATTAACATTTAACATTTCATGTTGCCTTGTTCTTAATTTGAAGCATTTGAGAACAAGTCCCCAACATTGGCGCCCACCTCCGGTGAACTCACTTCCACTTTCTGAGCTGATGGCTTCATTCAACAACCAAGCTGAAGCTGCTTCGGCTACGAAGCTGGTGCTCCCAATAACAGGCGGTTCGTGCTCAGAGCCAGCCAACAAGAAGCAGAAGAAGGAGGCTCAGAGAAGGGTACAACATGTTGGGGTACAGGGACCCTTCATCAAGTCAAAATGGTCCCACATCCCAATCACCTTCTCCCAGGAGGACCTTCAGCTCAAGGATTACCCTCACAATGATGCTATGGTCATTTCTTGTGTCATCAAGGGATTTCTGGTCCACAATGTTCTGGTTGATACAGGCAGTGCAGCGGATATTATATTTGCTAAGGCCTTCAGACAGATGCAAGAGCCAGAGCATACGATTAATGATGCTACACACCCTCTTTGTGGCTTCGGAGGAAGGCAGATCGTAGCACATGGCAAGATCACGATGCCAGTGACCTTCGAATTTGTCAACAATACAAGGACTGAGCAAGTTGTGTTTGATATTGTCGACATGGAGTATCCTTACAATGTAATCATTGGTCGTGGAACACTCAATGCTTTCAAAGCAATTCTTCATCCAACATATTTATGCATGAAGATACCTTCGGATCAAGGGCCTATTGCTATTTACGGAAGTCAGGAAGCTGCCAGAAAGGCTGAAGGCAACTGGACAGATTCAAAAGCAATCCATAATATAGATGGAGCCGAATCTTGTGAACAGTATAAGTACAGAAGGGAGAAGGCTGCTTCGGCTGATCAGCCGAAGCCCATGCTTCTATGTGAAGACATAGCAAAGTAGAAGGTATTGCTGGGATCTCAACTATCTGAAGGGCAGGAGAAAACCTTGTTATCATTTTTATTCAACAACAAAGATGTTTTTTCTTGGTCAGCCAACGATCTCTGTGGTGTCAACAGGGACGTCATTGAACATTCGCTCAATGTCGATCCATCCTTCAGACCCAGAAACAGAGGCTTCGAAAAATGTCTGATGACAAGGCCGAAGGTGCTCAGAATGAAGTAAAAAGACTTCTTAGTGCTGGAGTCATCAGAGAAGTAAAATACCCGGAATGGCTAGCTAACACTGTTATGGTGAAGAAGGCCAATGGTAAATGGAGAATGTGCATTGATTTTACTGATCTCAATAAGGCTTGTCCAAAGGATGAGTTCCCATTACCAAGAATAGATTCTCTAGTGGATGCAGCAGATTCGTAAGAGCTCATGAGTCTACTAGATTGCTATTCAGGCTACCATCAAATCTGGATGAAGAAGGAAGATGAGCCAAAAACCAGCTTCGTAACCCCCAGTGGTACATATTGTTACCTTCGGATGCCTGAGGGGCTCAAGAATGCTGGAGAAAGCTTCAGTAGAATGACAGCCAAAGTCCTTCATTCCCAGATAGGCAGAAATGTACTAACATATGTTGATAATATCATAGTAAAGAGCACGAAGCAGGAAAATCACATTGCTGATCTACAGGAAACATTTGCTAATTTTAGGCAAGCTGGCCTTAAATTAAATCCAGAAAAATGTGTCTTCGGAGTAAAGAATGGAAAATTCCTTGGTTGTTTAGTTTCAACGAAGGGGATCGAAGCTAATCCGAACAAAATCGAAGCTATTCTTCGGATGGAGCCGCCAAGCACCAAGAAGGGGGCTCAACGGCTAACAGGAAGATTGGCATCTTTGAATCGATTCATATCAAGATCAGCAGAGAGAAATTTACCATTCTTCGAAGTACTGAAATCAGCCGAAGTCTTTTAATGGGGATCAACTCAGCAGAAAGCCTTCGAAGAGCTGAAGCAATACCTGATAGATCTAACAACGTTAACTCCACCCACGCTAGGGTCTCCTTTGCTATTGTATGTGGCAGCTTCACACTCTGCAGTAAGTGCGGCGCTTGTGCAGGAGAAGCTTGAAGGACAAACTAAAAAGCAAGTTCTAGTATATTTTGTCTCCGAAGTATTAAGCTTATCAAAGAAAAATTACACAGAATTGGAGAAAGTGTTATATGCTGTATTAATGGCCTCCAGGAAGCTTCAGCATTATTTTCAAGCTTACCATATAATTGTTCCTTCATCACAGGCTCTGAAGGATATTATGAGGAACAGAGAAGCTACTGGAAGGGTTGGAAAGTGGGCCGCAGAGCTCAATGAATTCACCATTGACTACGTGCACAGATCTTCAATTCAATCCCAGGCGCTAGCAGACTTCATCGCTGATTGGACGCCAGGGGCTCATGAAGAAGGGACAAGCAAGGATACCGAAGTTTGGACGGTATTCTGCGATTGTTCTTGGGGAACCTTCGGTGCAGGAGCAGTTGTGGTTCTAGTAGCACCTTCAAGAGTCAAAACATGTTTTGCAGTCAAACTGAATTTTAGTTGCACAAACAATGTTGCTGAGTACGAAGCACTTCTATTGGGGCTTCGGAAACTAAGGGCAATGGGAATAAGAAGGGCCATCCTAAAGACTGATTCTCAAGTTATTGCTGGCCATGTGGATAAAAGTAGCAAGGCACGAGATCCGAAGCTTGAAAAATATCTGGATGCAGTCCGAGGGTTGGAAGCTTCCTTCGAAGGTTTTTCCGTCAAGAATATTCCAAGAGGTGAAAATGAGCATGCATATTTGCTAGCCAAATCAGCGGCTCAGGGGCTTCCTCTTCCCTCCGAATTATTTTTTGAAGCAATAAAGGCACCTTCAGTTGAGCTCATGGAGAGAGCAGTGCTTACTATTTCTCCAGTACACAGTGAAGACTGGAGAACTGAAATAATATCTTTCCTTCAAGGCAATTGTCTTTCAAGTGACGAAGCTTATAACAAAAGAATGGAGGCAAGAACAAGACCATATGTGGTAATAGAAGGGGAATTGTATAAACATGGAGTTTGTTCACCACTCCTCAAATGTCTATCAAGAACTGAAGGTATGGAATTAATGAAAGAGATACATGCAGGACTGTGTGGATCTCACATTGGATCTAGGCCCTTATTGGGAAAAGTTTTTCGACAAGGATTCTATTGGCCGAAGGCAGCTTCGGATGCGGTAGAATTAGTCCAAAAGTGCGAAGGCTGTCAAAAATGTGCAAGGGATCAGAAGCAACCTTCATCTCTCACTCAATTAATACAACCCACTTGGCCATTGCAAAGGTGGGGCCTCAATTTGCTAGGCCCACTCCCACCAGCACAAGGAAATCTAAAATATGTTGTGGTGGTGGTAGAATATTTTTCCAAGTGGATTGAGGCGAAGCCTTTAGCCACAATAACTTTGGTCACTGTCTAGAAATTTTTCTGGCAAAATATTGTTTGTCGCTTCGGAGTGCCGAAGGCTATTACTGTGGATAACGGAACACAGTTCGATGCTGAAGCTTTCAAAAAGTTCTGCGAACAAATTGGAATGAAGATTCATTTTGCATCAGTCAGGCATCCGGAGTCAAATGTACTTGTTGAAAGAGCTAATGGCATTATAATGATAGGGATAATGAAGTTAATCTTCAATCAACCCAGAGGAAAGTGGCCAGATGAATTGATCAAAGTGGTGTGGAGCCACAATATAACAGTATCAAGGTCAATAGGTTTTACACCATTCAAACTATTGTTTGGTGACGAAGCAATAACCCCAGAAGAAGCTAAGGCATGATCAATAAGAATAGTGGCTTCAGCAGAGGACAAAGCTGATTGTTCTGTGGCAAAAGATGCTATAGAAGGGATCGGGCTTCAGGCCGTCGAGAACATCAATAAATATCAAGCCGAAACAATAAAATGGCGTGACAGAAAAGTTCGGCTAAAGAACATCAAGCCAGGGCATTTGGTGCTTCGGAGAGTTGCCAACCCAGATACAGTAGGCAAGCTATAGTTGATGTGGGAAGGACCTTTTCTGGTAGTATCTTCGTCAAGGCCTGGTTCTTACAGACTGAAGGAAATGGACGGCAACGACATCCCTAGATCTTGGAATGCGGATGAGCTTCGGCGATATTATGTTTAGTTTGATGCATTTTTCTTTTTCCTATGGCACCCTTTTCCTTTCCGAAGGGGGAGAAAGGTTTTTAATGGGCCATAACATGTAATTTCTCTTTTTCTTATTCAGCTCTACGAGAGCAAAATCCCCCAAAAATGTAAATGTAAAAACTGGGCATGCACCATCGAGTGCAGGTAAAAAGGAAAAAGCAGGGAGAAGCTCGAAAGTCATCCCTAAGGGGATGCAGAGCACGACAAAGCTACAAAAAGCCGTTCCTAAGGGAGCGCATCATAAGTTTTCTGCTCAAAAGTTGTTCCAAAGGGAATGCAGAGCTTACAACGAAAAGTCAACGCTGATTCCACCGAAATATAAGGCGAAGCGCGAAAAGTCAACGCGATACCGCCGAAATAGAAGGCGAAGAAGTTCAAAAGACGTTCCTAAGGGGATGCAGAACTTACTGCGAAAAGTCAGCGCTGATACACCGAAAATAAGCGGTGAAGCCGAAAAATAAGCGGCAAAGAGACTTCGGTCATTCCCAAGGGAATGAAGGCTATGGTTGTGGCTTCGTATGTGTGTTTGGACATTCATTTGCATGACACATTACATCATACATTTGCATTCATAAACATTCATTTAGACATACATAGGATCATCATCATCATCATAACATACAAACAAAGACGGATGCTTCGGCTTTAAAAATATGGCTTCGGCAAAAAGAGAAAAAGAAGCGATTTTATGCTTAGTTGTGTACGAAAAGAAGGGAAGGTGTTGTTCGCCTTCGGCTCAAAAAATGTTAGTTTCGTCCACAGCAAAGCAAATCAATGCAAGTACAAGTGTTGTTCACATCGAAGCACTTCATACGTTGATAGAAAGGTAAAAATATATTACAAGGTATGGACAAAGTTTACAGAGTAAAATCTAATTTTCAAGTTACAATATTTTTCACAAAGGTTATTACAAAAAATTCTTAGTCCTTTCCACAGCTATCTATTTCAACTTCATCATTATCTATTAAGCTTCGGCTTCGCGCTCTTCAGCTTTGTCGACTTGCTCTTCAGCTTCGTCAATTTTCTCTTCAGCTTTGTCATCATGTACATATTTAAGTATGGTAAGAATTATTCAAGTTTGAAGGGAGAGGTAAGCACAAGGTATGATTTTGTTACCGGCTTAAGATGACTTTGAGCTTTGTCACCAGCCATGCTTCGTCCACCCTTAGTCCATATCAGTTTTATAAACCTGTTTCCTATGCTTCGGGCAAGATTGGGGATATCAACTAGATCTGCTGGTGACAAACTAAAGTTGGGCATATTAACAATATTTCCATGTGTACAACCAGATTTCAGGAAGGCGACAGCTGTGCCCCGAGAAGCTACCAGGGCACAGAAATCACCATGTCCGGCTATAATTTCATCAAGGTCATCAATTTCACCCTCGATATGTTCGAAGGCTCCTGGCAAGTCTTCAGTCGAAGGACTAAATTTTTTACAGCTGGCCCCAACCGAATTGAAAACTTGCTTCAGCCGTTGTGCACATCGGCTACTGAACTCCAGACACTTGTTCTGAAGCTCTGTCAATGATTTTTGCAAATTTGAACTTTTCTCGACCTCGGCCTCAAGTTTTGCATTAAACTTTTGCTTTTCTTGTTCGAAGCTTTTTGACTTGGAGAGAAGCTCTATATTTAATTCTGCAATTTTAGCTTTAGCTTCTGCCAATAAACCTTCTGTTGTCTGAAGCTCGAAGTCCTTCTTTTCAAGAGAAGCTGCTTGATCTTTTATTTTGCTTTCTAAACTCTCAATTATAACTTCATGTTTTTTATCTTCAAAATCTTGTTGCATTCTCAAAGCGTTACTCAACAGCATACTCTGTGCACAAACAACCTTCGTTAGAAAACATCTTTGTTGTTAAAGATAATAAAAACTGAAGAAAAGTTTTTTACCTTGAAATTAGAATAGAATAAGCTACCGACAAGATGTTGTCGTCGATAGTGGCTTATGTCGGTCTCAAGCTTCGGGAAACCAATACTCTTTGATAGAGTACTGATAACCTTCGCTCCGGTTTGATCTCGGACGCAGCCTAACTTTTCATCGTCAACGCCACCGAAGAGTAGTGCCCCCGGTTGATATCCGCAAGATATAGCATATTCTTTTAATTCTTATTTCTCAGCCTTCGTCAACTCTTGTCCAACAAAGTTTTGAAAGTTAAAAATTTCCTCTTCCGAAGCATCTTCCGAAGCTATTTTCTTCCCCTTCTCAGGTACTGTAGCCATGGTTTCTTCAGTGGCTGCGGTAGCTTCTTCTGTGGCCATATACAGAAGTATCTTATCAATGTTTGAAATTGTGCTTTCTAAATGTACATCTTTGGCTGCAACAGCTTCGGCATCTGCATCTTCAGCAGGTACAGCTTCGGTCTCTGTTGTGCTCTCAACAATTGGTGTCTTCGAAGCCGAAGCTGTTGGTGGTGTCCTTTCAATAACTTCTGTCACTGTAACAATTCTTCATTTTTTTGGCCCGGTTACCTTCTTCGTTAGCGAGGGCTCCTTTTCCTTCTGAAAAAGCTTCGTCAGATGCGGCCTCAGTGGACTTAGCTTGATAGGCAAAGATTCAGTCATTACCTTTAAGATTTCCTCCACGTCGGTGGCAGAAGGTGTTGCAGCAGTTTCTTCTTCTATATCAGTTGCCTTCTGCTTCAGAGCTGTAGCTTTTCTTTTCTTCGAAGCTTCTATCTTCGGCTCAGGCTTCAGTTTTTTATTTTTCAATTTTCCTTCATCGTCTTTCATCGATTTAGTAGCTTCATTATTCAGAACACTGGCCACTCTCTTTCTCTTCTGCCCTTCGGCATCCTTGTCTAGTCGCTCGTAGTCGGGGTACTCAAAGTCCAGAGCATCCATTACTCGGTTTAACCTTCGCTTCGGATAAGAGCCAAAGGCTGCAGTCATTAGTTGATCTTCTTTTTTAGAGTAATTGCCGAGAATTTTGTTGCACATTACTTCAATCGTGTCTAACCACTCTTGGCAAGGCACTTTGAAATGTTTCTTGAATTTATAATGATAGGGCAACCGAATAAGTTCCCCCTTTTTCTTTTCTCCCTTTAGCTTCGGCATGTCCCACTCTTTCAAAGTTGGGAACACTCTAAAAGCCAAGAATTCTTGCACTAAGTCCCTAGTGCCAATATGCTCCGCAATAACTCGAAATTTAGCCAGAGCAATTTGGCTTGGACTCCCTGGTGTCATGTTGCACTGGGGTCTGGTTTCTCCGAAGATTAATTCTAGCGGACTTTGGACCAACTACTCCTTTTCTTCATCAACTTTAACTTAAAACCATTTGGTTTTCCAGCCACCTGGCCATTTGGTACGATAGCTGATAACTGGAAACTTTGTATTTTTCGATAGGCAAAGTTGTAACAGCCGAAGTTTTCATGCAGCCCATTTTCTCTTGCCTTTGTTTGACAATGAAGCTCATGAACTCGGCAAAAACCTTCGGCAAATGGTTCTACCCCTGGCTTCGGAGGGCCTAGATATAGACACTAAGCCTAACGATGGCGTTAGGCGTTAGTTGATGAAGATAAACCCCAAACTTCTTTAAAACATCAGCAATCATTCCATTCAAAGGAAATCTTAGTTCTGCCTTAAAGAAACTTTTGAAGACCACTACTTCATCCTTTCCTGGCTTCTGGGTAATCTCCTCCCTGCCTAAACGAACCAGCTCCTTCTTTGCTTCACTAAAATATCCCAAATTCATCAGTTTAGACATATCACCTTCGGTAACGGTGGATTTCCCAAACTCCAAGTGGCTGGGTTTAGTTGGCACGGCGTTGTAATCATCTTCAGATTCAAATTTCTCAGTATCGACCTGCTCAGCTTCAGCGGCAGGGGCATCCTCCGATACTACCAGCCTTGACCGTTGCATCACTTCAGAGATTGGAGCAGTTTCGGCACCTTCGGCTTCCTCTCCGTCGCGAGTAACCCTAGCTGTTGAGCGTACCCTAGCCATCTGATGATTGAATTTCTTGTTTTTTGATGAAATTGAAATTTTTTTAACTTTGTCGAAGCTCTTTCTTGTTACGAAGCTTGAGCAAAATGAGTAGCTTCGGTTGACGATGCAGTAAACAAGCTTCGGCTATGGTCAAATTTTTGGCAGCAAAACAGTGCAATAGCAATGAATGTTGTGGTAACTTCACACCTACCCGTCTGTTTATATAGTGCCGCAGGTGGGAAGGTAAATCGTCAACACTTTCGCACAGGAAAAACAGCCGCCCACACCACTGAACGGTGGACCATAGAGCCCGAGAAGGCGAATCGCCAAGACGCGTGTAACTGCTGCATGGCGGGGCCACCTCGCGCTCGGATTATTTTAATCGTTTCTCGGCAACGAGCTCAGGGAAGGTGTTTTTCGGATCTTCGGCATCCCGAAGCCTAAGAGACTTGTTCACGGATCAAGCTCGTTACGAAAAACGATCTAGCACCGCGAAGGGGCTACTGTTGGGGGTATGCTTCGTAGCCGAAGATCCTGAAGAAAGAAACACCTTCAGCGGATCCTCTCAAAAGTAATGCCGAAGCTATCGCCTATAGAGCTTCGGCACAGTGACATGTCTCAAGACCAAGGGGTGAACCGACTTAAAGATGAAATGACCCAAAGACCCACGGTATTTTGTGTCATTATTGTAGTCGATTGTAAAGGGCATAAATGTAATTATACACAGGTTGCGCCCTGTGCCTATAAATAGGTGAACAGTACCCCTGTACTATTCACGCAATCTTGTAATCATTTTACACGCGACACTTGGATTATTCCCTTCTGTCAAAACGAAGGTATAAATGTGATTAAATGTTATGTTTCGATATTTGAATTTATATAGTAAAATATATGAATAAGTTTATGTGCTTTGACATATTAATCCTTCATGCCTTATATTTTGTATTACATCTTTTATTATCTTATAATTCTGATTACGAAGGTATGATCTTCGTAATCTTTGCTCATGACCTTCGTCCAAAGTGCATTGTGTCCCTGGGGAGATAATGTTTCAATGGACGAAGGTCATTAACATTTAACATTTTATGTTGCCTTGTTCTTAATTTGAAGCATTTGAGAACAAGTCCCCAACATGTTCCTGAGATTGATAGCCTTCGTGGGACTATATTGAAGGAAGCCCATGATTCTGATTACTCTATCCACCCTGGTAGCACCAAGATGTATCATGATTGGAAGCAGAAATACTGGTGGTGTGGACTAAAGAGAGATGTGGTTGCACATGTGGCTAAGTGTGATGTGTGTCAAAGAGTCAAGGCCGAACATCAAAGAACAGCTGGACTATTGCACCCGCTTAAGATACCCAAGTGGAAGTGGGAAGAGATTGGTATGGATTTCATTACTGGATTGCCTTGCACCCCGAAAGAATATGATTCTATATGGGTGATTGTGGATAGATTGACCAAAGTGGCTCACTTCATTCTGGTGAAGACTACTTATAAAGGCTCCGAGCTGGCAGAGTTATATATGGCTCGGATTGTGTGTTTACACGGAGTACCAAAGAAGATCGTGTCTGATCGAGGTTCACAGTTTACCTCAAGATTCTAGAGAAGCTTCCATGAGAATATAAATACAAAGTTGAACTTTAGTACGGTTATCACCCTCAGACTGATGGACAGACCGAAAGGACTAACCAAGTATTGGAGGATATGTTGAGAGCTTGTGCCCTTCAGCATGGAGGAAGTTGGGATAAAAGTCTACCATATGCTGAGTTCTCATATAATAATAGTTATCAGGCCAGTCTGAAGATGTCACCATTCGAGGCTTTATATGGCAGGAAGTGCAGGACTTCTCTATACCGAAATCAGACTGGAGAAAGACAGTTCTTTGGGCCTGAACTTATTTAAGAGCCAGAAGAACAAGTCCATATAATCAGGGAGAACATGAGGGTAGCTCAGACCAGGCAAAAGAGCTATGCTGATAATAGAAGAAGACCACTGGAGTTTGAGGAAGGTGATCATGTGTACCTCAAGGTGTCACCACTTCGTGGAATGAGAAGATTTAAAGTTAAGGGAAAATTGTCCCCTCGATTTATTGGACCATTCAGAATCTTTAGGCGAGTTGGAGAGATGGATTACCAACTCGAGCTACCTGATAATCTATCTGATGTGCATAATGTATTCCACGTATCTCAACTTAAGAAGTGTCTCTGTGTCCCTAAGGAACAGTTACCAATGGAAGAGCTCAGTGTTCAGGGGGATTTGACTTATACAGAATATCCTATCAAAATTCTTGACACTTTGACTCGAGTTACAAGAAATAATGTGATAAAGATGTGCAAAGTGCAATGGAGTCACCATGGAGAAGATGAAGCTACTTGGGAGAGAGAATAAGAGCTTCGCATAGATTTTCCCCATCTTTTCCCTAGTCCTTCCTAAATCTCGAGGACGAGATTCTTGTTAAGGGAGTAGGATTTGTAATACCCACTTTGTAAGAAAAATCTAAAAAGAGAAATTATATTCCTTTATATATATGTGTGTTATCTCTATTTATCATTTCATGTGGACACCTCACTTACACAAATAAATAATTAACAAAAGACACTCAAATAAATCATGCATCATGCTGAGGTTTCCATTTTTGTGTGCATCTTGTGACAATATAAAAATCATATGAAAAGAAATATATTAAAGTCCCAAAGTGGAATTTAGAATATAAAGAAAATCTAGAATTTAGAAGTGGAGAAAGAAAAGAAATACCACATAAAACATAGGAAATAAATATATACATAAATATATTCTCTTCATCCCCAAATTTAATTTGGCACATTTGATATATGTGCAAATCCATAACTGAAATTCAAATTTGAATTTGAAATCTAAAATAAGAAAGGAAAATCTAAATTTGAAAAAGAAAAGAGAAAAGAATAAAGAAAAGAAAAAAGGGAAATAGGAGCCCAAGCTCGCCTTGGCTGTAGCTTACCTACTCGGTCCAACTTCCGCTGCACCGCGTGGCCCAACCAGCAAGCCACCGCGCCGACACCTCGGGCCCAGCTGCCAGAGACGCTCGCGGGCACTCAGGCGACGACTTCTGACGCTGGCAACCGGACCCACTCATCAGCTAGCACTGGCGCACGTTAGTTTCTTACACCGGGCCCCACGTGTCAGCGACCCTTATGTACACAACCACCCGAGCGCAATCCATGGCGGAAATGGCGCTCCAATCGTGCATGCTCGGGCCGAGTCCAAGAACTTCACGCCCTGGACCATCCCCTTCGACCACATAAAACCATGTCCCCTGGCTCGTCCGCGTTACTCGTCGTGCACACCCCGGGAGCCGCCATCACCGTGAAAATAGGGCGAGGCGAGTAGTGGAGCCGCCGTGGGATCATCAGGACATCTGACCTGCGGGGGAGCTGAGGATTGTGTCTGCAGTCGTCAGGTGACACGGTGGTGCTATTTATCGATGTGCCGGGAAGGATCGGACGACGTGGCAGCACGGATTCCTCGCCGGAGGTTCTGCTGCCGCGAGAAGCCACCCTTCTCCGCGTCCGGGATTGGCCACTCTTCAATACTCGGTGAGATAACTAAACCTAGTTCTGCAATCACCTCTATTACGGTTTGCACCTATCGAATCAAGATATCGGGGCGGGATTCGGATAGTTGTAGTGGTCGGCGTTGATCTTGAAAGTCGCCTAGAGGGGGGTGAATAGGCAAATCTGAAATTTATAAAGTTTAAGCACAACTACAAGCCGGGGTTAGCGTTAGAAATATAATTGAGTCCGAAAGAGAGGGCGAAAAACAAATCACAAGCAAATAAGGCAGATGAAACGGTGATTTGTTTTACCGAGGTTCGGTTCTTGCAAACCTACTCCCCGTTGAGGTGGTCACAAAGACCGGGTCTCTTTCAACCCTTTCCCTCTCTCAAATGGTCACTTAGACCGAGTGAGCTTCCTTCCTTGATTTCCGAGGTCACTTAGACCCCGCAAGGACCACCACACAATTGGTGTCTCTTGCTTCGCTTACAAGGCTTTGAGAGTAAGAATGAGAGAAAGAAGAAAGCCAACCAAGCAACAAGAACAACAAAAGAACACAAGTTGATCTTCTCACAAGTCCTAAAAACTAGAGTTGAATTGTGGACTTTGATTTGATCGAAGGCTTTGATTTGTGTCTTTGAGTGTTGTGTATTGCTCTTGTATTGAATGAGGAGTAGTGAATGCTTGGGTGCCTTGAAGAGTGGTGGTTGGCGGTATTTATAGCCCCAACCACCAAAATGCCCGTTGGGGAACTCTGCTGTCGACGGGCGCACCGGACAGTCCGGTGCGCCAACCACGTCACCCAACCGTTAGGGTTCGACCATTGGAGCTTCTGACATATGGGCCACCGGACAGTCCGATGGTGCACCGGACATGGCCTATTCACTATCCGGTGCACCATCTGGCGCCTGCTCTAACTCTGCGCGCGCAGTCGACACTGTTCACTATTCACTGTTCACTTTTTGCAGTCGACCGTTGGTGCTGTAGCCGTTACTCTGCTTGGCACACCGGACAGTCCGGTGCCACACCGGACAGTCCGGTGAATTATAGCGGAGGGCAATTCCAGAAACTCGAAGGTGGCAAGTTCGGAGTGATTCTCCCTGGTGCACCGGATACTGTCCGGTGGCACACCGGACAGTCCGGTGCGCCATACCAGGGCAGCCTTCGATTGTCTTTTGCTCTTTTTATTTGAACCCTTTCTTGGACTTTTTATTGGTTTGTGTTGAACCTTTGGCACCTGTAGAACTTATAATCTAGTGCAAACTAGTTAGACTAATTATTTGTGTTGGGCAATTCAACCACCAAAATCATTTAGGAAAAGGTGTGAGCCTATTTCCCTTTCAATCTCCCCCTTTTTGGTGATTGATGCCAACACAAACCAAAGCAAATATATAAGTGCAAAATTGAACTAGTTTGCATAAAGTAAGTGCAAAGGTTACATGGAATTAAACCAATATATATTTCATAAGATATGCATGGATGCTTTCTTCATTTTTAACATTTTGGACCACTCTTGCACCACTTGTTTTGTTTTTGCAAATGTTTTGCAAATTCTTTTTCAAAGTCTTTTGCAAATAGTCAAAGGTATATGAATAAGATTTTGAGAAGCATTTTCAAGATTTGAAATTTTCTCCCCTGTTTCAAATGCTTTTCCTTTGACTAAACAAAACTCCCCCTTAATGAAATTCTCCTCTTAGTGTTCAAGAGGGTATTAGATATGAATTTTGAAATAGGTCATACCAATTTGAAATTTTATCAAAAATAAGATACCAATTTGAAAAACTTCTTTAATACAAATTGAAAGAACACATTTTTTTGAAATTGGTGGTGGTGCGGTCCTTTTGCTTTGGGCTAATACTTTCTCCCCCTTTGGCATGAATCGCCAAAACGGATACTTGTGAGTGAAATACAAGCCCTTTTTACTTGCTCTCCCTTTGGCAAATAATATATGAGTGAGGAATTATACCAAGGTGAAGAGCGATGCAGAGTGACGGTGAAGGATAAATATTACGATGGAGTGGAGTGGAAGCCTTGTCTTCGCCGAGGACTCCATTTCCCTTTCAATCTATGACTTAGCATGAAATACACTTGAAAACCACATTAGTCATAGCACATGAAAGAGATATGATCAAAGGTATATAAATGAGCTATGTGTGCAAAATATCAATCAAAATTCCTAGAATCAAGGATGTTTAGCTCATGCCTAAGTTTGGTAAAGGTTTTCTCATCTAATGGTTTGGTGAAGATATCGGCTAATTGTTCTTTGGTGCTAACATATGCAATATTGATATCCCCCCTTTGTTGGTGATCCCTCAAAAAGTGATACCGAATGGCTATGTGCTTAGTGCGGCTGTGCTCAACGGGATTATCCGCCATGCGGATTGCACTCTCATTATCACATAGGAAAGGAACTTTGGTTAATTTGTAACCATAGTCCCTAAGGGTTTGCCTCATCCAAAGCAATTGCACGCAACAATGGCCTGCAGCAATGTACTCGGCTTCGGCGGTAGAAAGAGCTACAGAATTTTGTTTCTTTGAAGCCCAAGACACCAGGGATCTTCCCAAGGACTGACAAGTCCCTGATGTGCTCTTCCTATCAATTTTACACCCTGCCCAATAAGCATCTGAATATCCTATTAAATCAAAAGAGGATCCCTTGGGGTACCAAAGACCAAACTTAGGAGTATAAACTAAATATCTCAAGATTCGTTTTACGGCCCTAAGGTGAACTTCCTTAGGATCGACTTGGAATCTTGCACACATGCATACGGAAAGCATAATATCCGGTCGAGATGCACATAAATAGAGTAAAGATCCTATCATCGACAGGTATACCTTTTGATCTGCGGATTTACCTCTCGTGTCAAGGTCGAGATGCCCATAGGTTCCCATGGGTGTCTTGATGGGCTTGGAATCCTTCATTCCAAACTTGGTGAGTATATCTTGAATGTACTTAGTTTAGCTGATGAAGGTTCCCTCTTGGAGTTGATTGACTTGAAATCCTAAGAAATACTTCAACTCCCCCATCATAGACATCTCGAATTTTTGAACCATGATCCTACTAAACTCTTCACAAGTAGATTTGTTAGTAGACCCAAATATAATATCATCAACATAAATTTGGCATACAAACAAATGATTTGCAATTGTTTTAGTAAAGAGAGTAGGATCAGCTTTTCCGACTTTGAAGCCATTAGCGATAAGAAAATCTCTTAGGCATTCATACCATGCTCTTGGGGCTTGCTTGAGCCCATAAAGCGCCTTAGAGAGTTTATATACATGGTTAGGGTACTCACTATCTTCAAAGCTAGGAGGTTGCTCAACATAGACCTCCTGCTTGATTGGTACATTAAGGAAGGCACTTTTCACGTCCATTTGATAGAGCTTAAAGCCATGGTGAGTAGCATAGGCAAGTAATATACGAATTGACTCAAGCCTAGCTACGAGTGCATAGGTTTCACCGAAATCCAAACCTTCGACTTGTGAATATCCCTTGGCCACAAGTCGGGCTTTGTTCCTTGTCACCACACCATGCTCATCTTGCTTGTTGCGGAAGACCCACTTGGTTCCTACAACATTTTGATTAGGACGTGGAACTAAATGTCATACCTCATTCCTTGTGAAGTTGTTGAGTTCCTCTTGCATCGCCAACACCCAATCTGAATCCCTTAATGCGTCTTCCACCCTATATGGCTCAATAGAAGACACAAAGGAGTAATGTTCACAAAAATGAGCAACACGAGATCGAGTGGTTACCCCCTTTTGAATATTGCCGAGGATGGTGTTCACGGGGTGATCTCGTTGTATTGCTTGGTGGACTCTTGGGTGCGGCGGCTTGGACCCTCATCATCTTCCTTGTCTTGATCATTAGCATCTCCCCCTTGATCATTGTCCTCCTCTTGAGGTGGCTCCACTTGATCTTCATTTTCATGATCTTGAGCTTGATCCTCATCTTGAGTTGGTGGAGATGCTTACATGGAGGAAGATGGTTGATCTTGTGCATGTGGAGGCTCTTCAGATTCCTTAGGACACACATCCCCAATGGACATGTTCCTTAGCGCGACGCATGGAGCCTCTTCATCATCTAACTCATCAAGATCAACTTGCTCTACTTGAGAGCCGTTAGTCTCATCAACCACAATGTCACAAGAAACTTCAACTAGTCCAGTGGACTTGTTAAAGACTCTATATGCCCTTGTGTTTGAATCATAACCAAGTAAAAAGCCTTCTACAGCTTTAGGAGCAAATTTTGATTTTCTACCTCTTTTAACAAAAATAAAACATTTGCTACCAAAGACTCTAAAATATGAAACATTGGGCTTTTTACCGGTTAGGAGTTCATATGATGTCTTCTTGAGGATTCGTTGAAGATAGAGACGGTTGATGGCGTAGCAAGCGGTGTTGATTACTTCCACCCAAAACCGGTCCGAGGTCTTGTACTCATTAAGCATGGTCCTCGCCATATCAAGTAGAGTTCTATTCTTCCTCTCGACTACACCATTTTGTTGTGGAGTGTAGGGAGAAGAGAACTCATGCTTGATGCCCTCATCCTCAAGGAAGCCTTCCATTTGTGAGTTCTTGAACTCCGTTCCGTTGTCGCTTCTAATCTTTTTGATCCTTAAGCCGAACTCATTTTGAGCCCATCTCAAGAATCCCTTTAAGGTCTCTTGGGTTTGTGATTTTTCCTGCAAAAAGAACACCCAAGTGAAACGAGAATAATCATCCACAATAACTAGACAGTACTTACTCCCGCTGATGCTTATGTAAGCTATCGGGCCGAATAGGTCCATGTGGAGTAGCTCGAGTGGCCTGTCAGTCGTCATGACGTTCTTGTGTGGATGATGAACACCAACTTGCTTCCCTGCTTGACATGCGCTACAAATCCTTTCTTTCTCAAAATGAACATTGGTTAGTCTTAAAATGTGCTCTCCCTTTAGAAGCTTATGAAGATTCTTCATCCCAACGTGGGCTAGTCGGTGATGCCAGAGACAACCCATGTTAGTCTTAGCAATTTAGCAAGTGTCGAGTTCAGCTCTATTAAAATCAACTAAGTATAGCTGACCTTCTAGCACTCCCTTAAATGCTACTAAATCATCACTTCTTCTAAAGACAGTAACACCTATATCCGTAAAAAGACAATTGTAGCCCATTTTACATAATTGAGAAACTGAAAGCAAGTTATAATCTAAAGAATCTACAAGAAAAACATTGGAAATGGAACGGTCGGGTGATATAGCAATTTTACCAAGTCTTTTGGCCAAACCTTGATTTCCATCCCCGAATGTGATAGGTCTTTGGGGATCATTGTTTTTCTCATAGGAGGAGAACATCCTCTTCTCCCCAGTCATGTGGTTTGTGCACCCGCTATCAATTATTCAACTCGTGCCCCCGGATGCATAAACCTACAAAAACAAATTTAGGCCTTGTTCTTAGGTACCCAAACGGTCTTGGGTCCTTTGACATTAGAAACAAGCACCTTGGGTACCCAAACACAAGTCTTTGAGCCCTTGTGTTTGGCCCCAACATATTTGGCAACTACTTTGCCTGATTTGTTAGTTAAAACATATGAAGCATCAAAAGTCTTAGATGAAATAATAGGCTCATTTGATGCAATAGGAGTTTTATTTTTAGGCAATTTAACATGAGTGGATTGCCTAGAACTAGATGCCTCACTCTTATACATAAAAGCATGATGAGAGCCAGAGTGAGACTTCCTAGAATGAATTCTTCTAATTTTGTGTTCGGGATAACCGGCAGGGTATAAAATGTAACCCTCGTTATCCTGAACCATGGGAGCCTTACCCTTAACAAAATTAGACAATTTCTTAGGGGCACTAAGCTTGACATTGTCTCACTATTGGAAGCCAATGCCATCCTTAGTCCCAGGGCGTCTCCCATTATAGAGCATGCTTCTAGCAAATTTAAATTTTTCATTTTCTAAGTCATGCTCATTGATCTTAGCACTAAGTTGAGCTATGTGATCATTTTGTTGTTTAATTAAAGCTAGGTGATCATGAATAGCATCAACATTAATATCTCTACATCTAGTACAAATAGCAACATGCTCAATGGTAGATGTAGAGGGTTTGCAAACATTAAATTATCAATCTTAGCATGAAACATGACATTTTCATTTCTAAGATTGGAAACAATATCATTGCAAACATTTAAATTTTTAGCCTTAGCAATCAATTTATCCTTTTCTATCTTAAGGCTAGCAATGGATTCATTCAACTTGTCAATCTTAGCAATTAAACTAGCATTATCATTTTTTAGGTTGACAAGAGAATCATCACTAACATTTAATTTCTCAACCTTAAAAATCAATTTATCATTCTCAAATCTAAGGTTGGAAATAGTGTCATGACAAGTGCTTAGCTCACTAGTTAATTTTTCACATTTTTCTATCTCCTGAGCATAAGCATTTTTAACTTTAACATGCTTCTTATTTTCTTTAATAAGGAAGTCCTCTTGGCTATCCAAGAGTTCATCCTTCTCATGAATAGCGCTAATTAATTCATTCAATTTTTCTTTTTGTTGCATGTTTAAGTTGGCAAAAAGGGTGAGCAAATCATCCTCATCATCACTAGAGCTAGCCTCATCACTAGATGTTGCATATTTAGTGGAAGCTCTAGATTTTACCTTCTTATTTTTGTCGTCCTTTGCCATGAGGCACTTGTGGCCGACGTTGGGGAAGAGGAGACCCTTGTTGACGGTGATGTTTGCAGCGTACTCATCGGAGGAGGAGTCGGTGGAGCTCTCATCGGAGTCCCACTCCCGGCAAACATGGGCATCGCCGCCCTTCTTCTTGTAATACTTCTTCTTCTCCTTCATTCTTCCCTTCTTGTCATCGCCCCTGTCACTATCACTTGATAATGGACATTTAGCAATGAAATGACCGGGCTTACCACATTTGTAGCAAACTTTCTTGGAGCGGGGCTTGTAGTCCTTCCCCCTCCTTTGCTTGAGAATTTGGCGAAAGCTTTTGATGATTAAATACATCTCCTCATTGTCGAGCTTGGAGGCGTCGATGGGGAGCCTACTTGACGTAGACTCTTCTTCCTTCTCCTCCGTTGCTTTGAAGGCAACGGGTTGCACCTCGGGTGTGGAGGTGGCGCCTCGCTCAATGATTTGTTTGGAGCCTTTGATCATTAGCTCAAAGCTCACAAACTTTCCTATCACTTCCTCGGGAGACATTAGTTTATATTTAGGATCACCACAAATTAATTGAACTTGAGTAGGGTTATGAAAAACGAGTGATCTAAGAATAACCTTGACCATTTCATGGTCATCCCATTTGGTGCTCCTGAGGTTGCACACTTGGTTCACCAAGGTCTTGAGCCAGTTGTACATAGCTTGTGGCTCCTCTCCTTGGTGAAGCATGAATCGACCGAGCTCCCCCTTGATCATTTGCCTCTTGGTGATCTTGGTCACCTCGTCTCCTTCGTGCGCGGTTTTGAGCACGTCCCAAATCTCTTTGGCACTCTTCAACCCTTGCACCTTATTATACTCCTCTCGACTTAGAGAGGCGAGGAGTATAGTAGTGGCTTGGGAGTTGAAGTGCCGTATTTGGGCTACCTCGTCCGAGTCATAGCCTTCATCCCCCACGGATGGTTCCTGCGCTCCAAATTCAACAATGTCCCAAATGCTAGCGTGGAGTGAGGTTAGATGGTGCCTCATTTTATCACTCCACATACAATAATCTTCATCGTCAAAAACCGGTGGTTTGCCTAATGGGACGGAAAGTAAAGGAGTGTGTTTGGAAATGCGAGGATAGCGTAAGGGGATCTTACTAAACTTCTTGCGCTCGTGGCGCTTAGAAGTGACGGACGGCATGTCGGAGCCAGAAGTGGAAGGCGATGAAGAATCGGTCTCATAGTAGACCACTTTCTTCATTTTCTTCTTGTCGCCACTCCGGTGCGACTTGACGAGGGGAGGTGATTCCTCCCTCTTCTTGTTGCCGGACTCTCCCGATGGAGCTTTCCCGTGGCATGTGGCGGGCTTCTCGCCGCTCACCATCTCCTTCTTGGCGTGAGCTCCCGACATAACTTCGAGCGGTTAGGCTCTAATGGAAGTCGCCTAGAGGGGGGTGAATATGCAAATCTGAAATTTATAAAGTTTAAGCACAACTACAAGCCGGGGTTAGTGTTAGAAATATAATTGAGTCCGAAAGAGAGGGCGAAAAACAAATCACAAGCAAATAAGGTGGATGACATGGTGATTTGTTTTACCGAGGTTCGGTTCTTGCAAACCTACTCCCTGTTGAGGTGGTCACAAAGACCGGGTCTCTTTCAACCCTTTCCCTCTCTCAAACGGTCACTTAGACCGAGTGAGCTTCCTTCCTTGATTTCCCAGGTCACTTAGACCCCACAAGGACCACCACACAATTGGTGCCTCTTGCTTCGCTTACAAGGCTTTGAGAGTAAGAATGAGAGAAAGAAGAAAGCCAACCAAGCAACAAGAACAACAAAAGAACACAAGTCGATCTTCTCACAAGTCCTAAAAACTAGAGTTGAATTGTGGACTTTGATTTGATCGAAGGCTTTGATTTGTGTTTTGGAGTGTTGTGTATTGCTCTTGTATTGAATGAGGAGTAGTGAATGCTTGGGTGCCTTGAAGAGTGGTGGTTGGGGGTATTTATAGCCCCAACCACCAAAATGGTCGTTGGGGAACTCTGCTGTCGACGGGCGCACCGGAAAGTCCGGTGCGCCACCGGACACTGTCTGGTGCGCCAGCCATGTCACCCAACCGTTAGGGTTCGACCGTTGGAGCTTCTGACATGTGGGCCACCGGACAGTCCGGTGGTGCACCGGATAGGCCCTGTTCACTGTCCGGTGCGCCATCTAGCGCCTCCTCTGACTCTGCGCGCGTAGTCGGCACTGTTCACTATTCACTGTTCACTTTTTGCAGTCGACCATTGGCGTTGTAGCCGTTACTCCGCTTGGCACACCGGACAGTCCGGTGCCACACCGGACAGTCCGGTGAATTATAGCGGAGGGCAATTCCAGAAACCCGAAGGTGGCAAGTTCGGAGTGATTCTCCCTGGTGCACCGGACAGTCCGGTGCGCCAGACCATGGCAGCCTTCGGTTGTCTTTTGTTCTTTTTATTTGAACCCTTTCTTGGACTTTTTATTGGTTTGTGTTGAACCTTTGGCACCTGTAGAACTTATAATCTAGAGCAAACTAGTTAGTCCAATTATTTGTGTTGGGCAATTCAACCAACAAAATCATTTAGGAAAAGGTGTGAGACTATTTCCCTTTCAGATCGCCACCGTAGGTTTTGGGCGGCGCTGCCGTTCTGGTCGCTGGAAGAAAGAACAGGGATTGGTGACCGTTGGATCCTGTTGGACGGTCACGATTAGAAACAACTTACCGGTTGGACCAGATTAAATCGTGAGCGTTGGATCGGATCTAGCGGTCAGGATCGGGTGCTGGCATGGGTCGTTTTGGTTCTTTGATCCAAGATTGTAGAGCGGCTATCGCGTGCGGTTTCATATTTAGTGGCGATCTAATCGGGGCGCTCGGTTGCCGATCGGACGGCCCACATCAACTGATACCCCTTTGGCTTGCGCGTATTACAAATGAACCCCTGCACTTTACATAACTCAACACGCAGTCCTTCAGGGTCACCTGTGTCTTGGTTACATTTACGCCAGAGCCCCTGGCTTTTTATGAATTTGGCGCCCAGTCCAGAGAGTAGAAAAATCATAGAAACAAATACAGAAATAGATTTTTAATATATAAATAATTGCTAGAACTTGCTAAATTCATAGAAAATTAATATGAACTCCAAATTATCCCATTCCAGTTTCTAAAATTTTGTAATATTATTGTTTATCACCTAGAGTCTCTGTTTTGACATGAAAACAGTAAGAAAGTTAATTTCTCACTTAATCATATATCAAGCACATAAAACCTTAAGGAAATTCATAATTTAAAATCTATAACCCAAAATTAATGATTCTTGTTCCTAGGTTCTTATTTTAATGTGTAGATTTTTATTATGTATTTTGTTTACATGTTTGGTGTGATGTTAATTTCTCGTTTATACTGTGCTTGTTTGTATTGTGGCGAGTAGAAGAGCCTATGTCAGAGGATCCTGGTGCCCAACAGATAGAAGTAGTTGAGCAGGAGCTCATTGAAGGCAAGTTGTGCCCTTGACCACTTTTTACCCAATAATGTTCTTTAATATCACTTATTCATGCATAGGTTTAATTCTAATGAGACCAGTAGGTCACCCTAGACTGTTTATCACTTTACCTTGTTATCCATGATTCACTTGGGTAGTTTTTCTATTGCTTTACATGGTTTTGGGTTAATATTTCATTATATCCATGTTCCAATTATTTTGTTATTCTATTTATGCTCGTGTCAAGATCATTATCTTTAATTGAAACATGGAGCTTAACTTGAGAAACACGTGCCACCACAAGGGAGGAATGGGACCCCTTGGCTAACTAATTAGGAAAGCTAGTGGAAGACTACCTTACCCGAAAGGGGCAAGGGCAATAGGGGAGTTGCATGCAGGGAGGTTCTCGGGTTGATTTTGCTGCGATGGCGGTCAGGCGAGGGATTCTTGCAAGTGCTCTTCCCATACACTGTAGCGGGTTTTCGGAAGCTAGTGGAACTTTGTAAAGGCCTCGTAGTGTTGCCCTGCCTCGCTTCCTTGGTAGAGGTGTATGGGAGTCGCGATCCCTTGGTAGATGGGTAACATGACTTGTGAGTACAGGGTACAACCTCTGCAGAGTGTAAAACTGGTCTCATACCCCCCACAGGAGAAGAATAGGTGGTTCAGGAGGAGCCACACAACGAGGAGTTTGATCTAATCTAGGTGGCGTTTCCCAATTGACTTATTGGTGCCAAGGATGGATTTAGTTCATTTTATATTTATCTTTTATTTTTGTAAGACTTCCGCTATGTAATAAGTACTCTAATGTAATTGTGACATTTATCTCTATACACTATTATTATATATGTTGTCTTCTTTGGCGCCTGTATGAGATGCACCCGGCTTTGTTCCTTAAATCTAGGTGTGACATCGGTGGCTTCATTGATCTTCCTCTGGAGGACGGCGAGCCGAAGCATCTTTTCTCTCTTCTTTTGCACCTGTTGATGGATAGCTTCCAGATCCCTGATCTCTTGGTCCAGTTCCTCCTCCTGAGGTGTTGGGCTGATAACCTTCTTCTTCTAGTTCCTAGCTTCATGTAGCGTCTCCTGATTAGTGTCCAGTGGCTGCAGTGCAGCCCCTGGCGCTGCTGTCTTCTTCGGCGGCATGACGAAGGTTGATGTTTGCCGAAGGTGGTCGAATGAGTTCACCGGAGGTGGGCGCCAATGTTGGTCCTTGCTCTCGAATGCTATACATCAAGAACAAAGCAAACACAATTGTTAATGATTAAAGGCCGTCGTCCTTCGAAACATTATCTCCTTTTGGATATAATGATCTTCAGACGAAGGTCATGGAGGACGTACCTTCATCATCTTGGTAAATAAATAAATATAAATGAGGAAACATGAAATAGAGAAGAAGAATGTAAATAATGACAATATAGCAATAAATTATTCTTATTTCATTTCATAAACATGAGTAGATGCTCACAATATTTATATTTCATTGATACCTTCGGCTTGACAAAAGGTGTGAATGTGAGTGACACAGGAGTGATTATAATGCAGCATGAATAGTATGGTGTTACTATTCATCTATTTATAGGCGCGGGACGTAGCCCGGGCAAAATTACATTCATGTCCCTGACATTTAGTTAACCATAAGGCAAGCTATCAAGGACAAAGTAGTCTTTTCTCCTTTAGGTCAGTTCCATCTTTCACCATCGTCATCATGCTCCGGTGCTCGTTCACCCTTCCTTCAGACTGCACCTTCATATCACGCACACCTTCGTATCAAAGCCGAAGCCTCCTGTAATAGTCTGTTATACGGAAAAACATGTTAGTTAAGTTTTTGAGGACCTTCGGAAGAGGAAGGCCCCCCAACACTTTCTTTGGTTGCCTCTCATAGTCTTCTCGTCCATCAAATGGTTGTTAAGACAGCTTTCCTAAATAGAGAGCTAGATGAGCAAATCTACATGGAGCAGCCAGCCGGGTTTGTAGCAAATGGTCAAGAAAACGTAGTGTGTCCATTATTGAAATCATTATATGTCCTAAAACAAGCACCTAAGTAATGGCATGAAAAGTTCAATAAGACTTTGTGTCACACCTGTTTTTAAGGGCAAAACTGAATGCATAGCATATGTGTGCCAGGATCTATTTCCACACATATGTTGACATCACAAGTCTAATATATCAAAAAAACAATGCATAAAAGTGTAAATAAAGATTATATTAACATATTACACTTCGAACAGACATAATGCCTTAACCTTTATTCATCAAAGTACAGCGAAACATGGGCATCCTTCCATAGGAAGATGACCGGGGGTATCACTAGACTAGCATCCATCGAGTTCGCCATCATAATCTTAATCTACAACCTTTTGATCAAAATTAAGCAAGGTGAGCTCACTTATGGTGGGGGCTCAGCAAGTGGGGTGAAAATGCAAGGTTAACATGGTAAGGCTAATGTTTAATACGGTTAGCATTTTAGTTGGTCAATATTTTATTATCAACACCTGATTACTAGGTATAAGTATATACCAAACCCAATTAAGCATAATTCATAATCAGCATAAGCTCAAACCACTTGAGCAAATACCATTGAAATGAAGCTCAACCACTCGAGCGCAATAGAACACGGTTTATTTTCATCTTCAAGTTCAATTATCATGTGAGGATCGAGGCTGCTCTTAACCGTGAGCATTGCTGATATATCAGTTTTATAATCTGCAGAGGTGGTACAACTTTACCCACAAGCTGTGTATCCCCTCTAGCCTGGGTCGGCCAAACCCGTAAACACTTCCAAGGTGAATGGCTAAGGATCCACTATGAGGCTTTCACAGAATACAATTAATACAAAGCAACACGCTAAGGTTTCCAAGTTGGAGTGGAGCCCCTCTGGGTGAGGTAGCTTAGCCAAGACTACGTCCCCATGTTAACATGAGCTGCCACCATCAACCGCTCCCCTCTTGCCCATATTTTAGGTAAGGTTGCTAGGCACTAAGCATATAAAGCTAATTAACAAAGCCAGAACCATGATAGCACTCGTGGTTGCACTGTTTTCCTGGGTGGACACTCCATGTTCCAATTATCACAATATGATCTTTCTTAATCATCGGATTAACAACAATAATGTAAACTTACCATTTGTAACATTAATATCATCAATAGGAGTACCAACATAAAGTTAAAGTTGTTAGCAGTAGCATAGCTACTTGATTAGATCATAACTTAGGTTAACAAGGAATAAGGTTGGAAAGATTAGATGTATCTGAATAGGTAATCCATCGAATTATGCACATATTTAAAAGTAAACTTTATTAAAATGTATTGTATGGGATCAAACAGAATATGTAGGGGGAGAAGTCCACTTGCCTTGCTTATAGAATACTTGAGATTCGTCCACGGGTTAGATCTTGATTCTCAACTACGGGATCAATCACTGAACATCACATAAACAAACAAGAAGGAACAAACAACACTCAATAACATACAAAATTCACCATAGACCAGACTAAAAGAAAACATAATCAAAATATTGTTTTCGCTTCAATAACACAAGCAATCTTTATAGCAAAAGATGCTCTTTTTGAAAAGGTTTGGTTTTATATTTTATAAAACAAGACATAAGCTTGAAACTATCTTAATTATAAATATACAAATATTAGATTTACCATTTTAATCTTTTATAAAAGCATATGTGGTATGTCTAAGATTAAGAGTTCATAAGATAAAATATGTTATAACCTTATTAAACATTTTTAACCTTTTAGAAAAGATATATGTTATACATCTAATGTTAATGAGTTACGAAACACATTATTAATTTATGAAGTATTATGAAACATATTATAAAACATTTATTTATAAAGAACTTAAGATATAAGCCTATGCAAGAAGTAATGAAACAATTAATTATCTTCACTTTTATTTAAGAAAACACATAGCCTAAATTATTATTAAGAAAACTATATTCAAGATCAATATATAAACTAATATTTTAATTATAAAAAGATCATGAACACTAATTTCTTTATTTTATCATTTAGGAAAAAAATAAGTGGTACATATAAATAATTTGGACACAATTTGGTGGATGCATTAATCATGCCCAGAAGTTAATTAAGTCATTTTAAATTAGAAACAAATGATCAAATTCATTAATAATAAAACTATGTTCAAGAAAATAAACTATCATTTTCTTTATTATGAAGATATGAACAGTTAATTAAGTCATTTTAACATCATCGGAAAACTTTATTCTTATTAGTGTGAATAACAATGTATTTATGCATATAATCATATAAAAACTTTGATATATATCTAAATCACCTTTACGGGCAAAGCTAAATAAATATCTATCTTTTGGTTAGAAAGATGTGATGTACATTTTTCTTTAAATTTATTATTTAGAAAATCTACATATAAATCGATTATAACAGCATCAAATTTATTTACTAAAAAAATACACGTAAGTCAAGTATAACAAACATAATTCAAACTTAATCATATAAATATGAAAAAATAGCATTCACGAGGCTAATAATAAATAACAAATTTAGCTAAATGTAAATTGACAATAAGAAAATTAAACGTTGGGGCTAGTTTCTTATTAACTATAGCTTCTAAGGGTATATTGCAAATCATATAAAATTTCAAAACTAGCTCACCATTTATAGGGACAAATGATTATATAACTCTTTCTTTTATATTTTTGGTTAACACAACATAAGAACTACGTCTTCTTTTAATTTCTAATTTAAAGAGACTACAAGTTAATTATAACAACCACTACTCAAATTAAATTGCGAATATATGCAAAACGTATAATATATCTGATTTAAGAAAAAATTGAGTATAAATCTAAATCTTATTTTATGTGAAAAGATAATTATTATCTTTTGTTGTAAATAAGAAACGTGTGATCTATATTTTATTTTAAATTTCTATTTAAGAAAGATTTAGTTAATCATCTATAAAGAACATTGTTAAATTATGAAAACATGATATCTATTGAAAAAGACCATTTTAATATTTTTTATAACAACCATAATTTAAATTAAGCTATGAAATATGTGAGTTGTTGGAAACACAAATTAAAATGTTTATCACATAATTATGAAACTGACGAAACTATTTCTAATTTATCTGGATTCCAATGTACTTTTTATTAATAAAAACTGTAATAAGGAACAAAACATAATTAAAGGTAGACTAAAAGGGGTAGCTGGTAAATTTATATTTTTATGCACAAATATTATTATGAATAACAATCTCTTATTTTTTTGGTTAAAATATGTAATCTTTCTTCTCTTTCTTATTTATAAAATTATGCAAAGATCAATTATAACAAACATAATAATTCAAAATTATTCACGAAAATATGTGTACCACTAATTTATTAAGCTAACAAATAAATATTTAATTTATTTGGATCTTAAATGCGTATTTAAAATAGAGAAACTATCGCAGTTGTAGGGTAGCTGGTAAAATGTTCGTCTTCCTCTACGTTGTTTCGGCGATGAGGATGGATTCATAGCGGCAACAAGGAGGGCGCGAGCAGGGGAGTCGACGACGTAGTCAAGTCACAGCGTAAGCAGCAGCACGAAGGACGTGGTTGTTGGGTGGTGACGAAATCCGATGAACGACGAATGACGATGACGTTTGGCGCGATGAGCTGGACAGCCTGGGCGAGCTCCAATAAGGTCCTCGACGACGAACTCGTTTCACAAGCCTAGACGTGACATGGTGGAATGGTTACGGCGTTGGTGTGGCAGCAGTCAGCGTACAACGCGTGCAAGGATTCCAACGACGACAAACTGTTAAACTATGTCTAGATTCATATTCTGTTAGCAAGCTCCTATTCTCACGTATGTACCGAGTCATCCGGCTCTATCCCTTGTATAGCGTGTGTGCTCCGAGTCTTGTGGCTCTATCTCTTGTAATTAGGCCTATATATACTTTGTACACCGAATGGCAATATACATAGAACAATTCTTCTTCTATTCTATTTTTACATGGTATCAGAACAGTGTATCAGCATCAGAATGCATTTCTAGTTTTCAATATTATTTAATTATCCTCGATGACTATACTCATTATGTCGGGACTTTTCCCATCCGTCACAAATCTAAGGTACCCACGATTTTGCGTCATTTTTATAATTATGTGCGCAACCAATTTCATCTTTCCATTCAATCCATTCAGTGCGGCAACGGTAGAGAATTTGACAACCATGCTCTCCGTAGTTTTCTTTCTGATCATGGTGTCACCCTTCGTCTCTCTTGCCCCTATACATCCTCTCAAAATGGCAAAGCGGAACGTAGCATTCGTATTGTCAATGATATTCTCCACACTCTTCTTGAACAGGCATCCATGCCTCGTTCTTATTGGGTTGAAGCCCTTCACACTGCTACGTATGTTCTTAATCGCCGACCCTGCCAGCCCCTCCAGTTTCGAACTCCATACCAGCTCCTTTTTGGTTGTTTACCAGATTATCAACATCTTCGCACGTTTGGTTGTTTGTGTTATCCCAACCTTTCTTCCATCACTACTCACAAATTATCGCCTCACTCAGCACGTTGTGTTTTTTAGGCTATCCCTCTGAGCGCAAAGGTTACAGGTGCTTGAACTTAGAAACTATGAAAATTATTATCTCAAGGCATGTTGTTTTTTATGAGTCTATTATTCCGTTTGCCACACAACCGGTCACAGCCTCACAACCAGCCATAGCCACCCTACCCCATACATTCGCAACAAAACCCAGTGTCTCAGGATGGGACCTGGTCCCTTTTCGACGCAGTACCCGTCGCGGTCCTGTAGCACCACGTTCCCAGTCTCCACGCAATTCCCGCCTCAGCCCGCTGTTGGGGACTTGTTCTCAAATGATATGAGTTAAGAACAACGCAACACAAAATATTAATGATTAAAGACCTTCGTCCTTCAAAGCATTATCTCCCTTAGGACATAATGATCTCCAGACGAAGGTTTTGAAGGACATTCCTTCATCATCTCAATATGTGATAATGAAGGTAGAAATATATGAAACATGGAGAACAACATGAACAGTCGTATTGAATCGACAGATTATTTATATTCTCATTATCATATCATGGACGAACATGAATAACATTAAATTACATTTGTACCTTCGACTTGACAGGAGGTGTTAGCTCAAGAGTGACGTGCGAGTGAATACAAGTCAGCGTGAACAGTACGATGCTACTGTTCATCTATTTATAGGCACAAGACGCATCCTGTGTAAAATTACATCCAAGCCCTTGACATTTGTTATTGACTTAAGGATAATCTATCGAGGACTAGATAGCCTTTTCCTCTTTAAGTCGGTTTCATTTTCCATCGCTAAGCCGAAGCTTCTCCATGCGTAGCTTCGAAACTGGTTCATCCTTCTCCCTGACCACGCTTTTCATAACGTGTACAACTTCATCCCAAGGTCGAAGGTCCCTGTGAATGTATTATACTCGGAAAACATGTTAGTCGTGTTTTTGAGGACCTTCGGAAGACGAAGGCCCCCAACAGTAGCCCCTCACAGTATTAATTTGTTGTAACAATGAATTCAGACTACGACGTGAATGAAGGCCTTAAGTCGAAGGTCCGAAAAAACACCTTCCTTTCGCTAGAATAGCGAAAGTCAATGACAAATGGGGCCCGCCAAGTTGCAAAGCGCTAGGCATATAAATAGGAACCCATAGCGGCAACATTTGATACGCCATTTTTGCTGCTTGCGTTATTTTCTCAAATTTTTAATTCTCTCTTAACAGCTCTTCGCCTGATTTTCGAGCTTTAGTTTAAAGACGTGCTTGCTCGATGTCTGAGGAGAAGAAGATGACTGAGGAGAAGAGGATGACTGAGGAGAAGAAGCTGTATGAAGAGAAGAAAGTTGCAGATCCTTTTATTGCTGGGTTTTATGAGTCTATGGAAAAACGAATAAAGAGAAAATTACTAAGGAGATAATGGAGGTTTTGTCTGAAGATTCTGATGACAGTGATAGTTATTATGTGGAGAGTGGAGATGAAGATTCTGAGGACCGGCCCTGGCGGCCTAGCCATACCATCTTCAGAAAATCAACCATTAAACAAAGTCATATTGACAGCATGAGAGGGAGATATTTTCGCAACATGTCTATTGTGAGGGTTGGAGGAGACAGCACTGCCCCTGCTCCTTAGGAAAATGAAGTTGTTATTTACCGAAGCTTCTTAAAGGCAGGCCTTCGGTTCCCGTTGAGCAAATTTGTGGTTGAAGTGTTAATGATATTCCAGATATTTCTTCATCAGATTACCCCCGAAGCTATAATTATGATGTGGATGTTTGTCTGGGCTGTAAGAAGCCAGGGGCTGGAGCCGAGAGCAAAGTGCTTCTGCAATATGCACAAGCTATTATACGAGACGAAGGCTACCGGCAAAGAATAGTACCACAACAACTTCGGTTGTTACGGATTCATTGCTCGCTCTAATGCAAGCTACACAGTGCCAACGTACTGGAAAAGATGGCCTGGGGCCTGGATGGAGGAGTGGTTTTATGTTAAAAATGATTTGATTGAAAGGAAGGAGATCAAGGAAATCATCCAGCGCCCCATCTGGTCTCGCTTCGGCCTCTGAAGGCCGAAGGTGGTTATTGAAGATGACATCGAGGCATGCCAAAAGGCCTTTAGCAATGTTTGTGCCTTTATTGGCACAAGGGATATAATCCAAGAGCACATAGCCTATAGGGTGTGGCCTCTTGTGGATAGCTGGGAAATGCCGAAGGAGACTACTGCTGAATCTAGTGAAGGTGGCCTAGCTAGTTTGATTGAAATATACCTTCAGATTCAGAGAGAAGTTTGACGAACCAAATGATGACTGGTTGAAATGTATTGAAGCTACCAGCGACGAGCTGCTTGGGACATATTCGAAGGCCGAAGATGATGCCTTGTCTGCACCCTTTGGGGGTCGAGGCAAGAAAAGATTAAACAGGGTATTTGATGCAATTGGCTTCGTATACCCTGATTATCACTACCCATTGCGAAGGCAAGGAAAGAAGAGAAAAACTGCCGCTTCAGCCACCACTGCTGTGTCGAAGGGCAAGAAAATGAAGGTTCTGACCCACCGGCCGTGATATATTGAACCGGTCGTAGTGCATGAATTTGGTGTAGGGACCTCTTCAACTGCCGAAGCAAAACAAGCTGCTCCCACCGTGTAGAACGCTGAAGAATTGATTGTAGTGCCGAAAGTGCCTACAGTCGGGCCAGCCAAAGCCAAAGATGATGCGGCCGAAGAGCCAAAATTGGAAAAACAGTGATAATGCCAGAAATTCTGAGCCCATCAGCAAAGGCAGAATTGCCGAAAGTGTAAGAGGCTCCTGCCGCAACTCTCAATAGAAGGAGGATGGCCAGCGTGCTAGACACTGTCATGGAGACCGCAAAGGCCTTGAGCCCTGCTCCTACTAAGAAAGTTGTCGAGGCTGTAAAAGTCCATGCCAAAGCTGAAGCTGGGCCTTCAGTGCCCATTAAGACGAAGGCTGCCGCACCTGAAGATAAAGCTGAGCAACAAACTTCAGATACCGGCAGGGCAGCGGGGCAAAATGTAAAATATCCTGCCCCCGAAGCTCCGGCTGAAGATTTTGATTACATTATTCGACATGCTTCGGCGAAAAAATTATCTAACGAAGAAATCTTAGAAGCCAGACACTACGCCCAGAAACTAAAATATCCGAAGGGGGCCTTAGTGTTCAATGACACTAACGAAGATGATTTCCTGTAGTGTCTCTCGGACAACAAAGAAATATCCGTCTGCCGGGAGATAGCCAAAAGTATGGGATTTCCGAAGCTTGAGGAAGGCCTTTCGGCCATGTCGAAGGATGATCTTGATGATAGTCTTGCGTATAACAGTATAAAGGTATAGAAGTTAATTTTGAAATTGGAAATGAAGTATTTCATTGTCATGTTTAATTCTTTCTTTTTCTTTCAGGGCTTAATTCTTAGCAATGCCTTGAGGGCTCAAAAGAGCGCCGAAGACGAAAGCTGCACAATAGCTCTCAGTAACCTTCGCTCAGAGGTAATTGAGCTGAGAAACGAAGGTTTGGAGAAAGACAAAATTTTAATTTCATTGGTGAGTAAAATGAAAGAAGACGAAGCTAAATACAATGCTTAGGCCGAAGCCCAAAAAGCCGAGGTTGAAGACCTTCGGAAACAACTGGCCGAAGCCAAAGAAAATTATGAAGTTGCAAAGGCCAGCCAAGAAATAAGTGAATGGTGGAAGGCCAGGCTAGATAAAAATATTGAGGAGCTTCGCGAATCCAAGGAAAGATGCTTTGAAAAATCCTTGGATTGCGTGAAAAATTTGAAAACAGCTTTGCAAAGGTAGGTGCCTATTCTTCTAAGGAGAACTTTGTTCGAGGCGACCCCGAAGGCGTCATTGAATGGATAAGCAGGGAAGCTGAAGCTTTCAAGGAAATTCTTAATGATCACGGAGATATTTGTGCCTTCTCCAGCGCCCGGGGAATCGCAGCTATTCTGGAGAAGGCTAGATGCGATCACGTGAAAACTGTAGCTCAGGCCGAAGCCGCCTTCTTCGTAGACGATACGAAGGACCCTTCAGCTGAAGCAACTTTATTGGGCGGAAAGTTTTATTCTGATGTCTGGGTAAACGATGGCCGAGAATTGGCCAACGAAATTATAAAAAAGAATGAAAAAGACACCCATGACGCCCGAGAAGAAGCTAGGCGGACTGAAGAGGTTGCAGAACGCAAAAGGCGCATAGGTATTGTTTTTCAATTTTAACTTCGGTACATACTTTGTGGCTTCGAACTAATAGTTTACCTACCACAACTGAGCTATCACCGCTGCCGGAGCCATACAATCCCCTGGCTGATCCGGAGATGAAGGAAGCACTGGACATTATAGGCATTGCAAACTCTATCAACGACGAAGTTGTCAATAAGTTGTTAAACGAAGCCGCAGAAAAGATCCTTAGAGAAGAGTAAACTTTTTTGTAATAATACTTTGTAACTTTATTGTAAGAGTACTTTGTAATATTTGATGTATGGAACAATTGATGAGACATGTAAATTACTGTAATATATTTCTTTACGATGCGTGAAATTTGCACACATACCGTTTTTGAGCCTTCGGCGAAAAAACACCTTCCCTTCTTTTCATGCTTCATAAAGAAAGAGCCCTTCTATGGCAAGTCTGATGAAACTGTATCTCCCGAAGCTTACTTCATGCTTCAGCACATTTTCATTTTGACAAAGCATTTGCCAAAATTTTGCTTCGTATTCAATTTTTGTGTCGATAATGCAATATGATGTATGATGTAATGTTGTGCGAAATGATATGATGCAAAATGATGACGATGCCGAAGACACACACCCACGCGCCCACACTGGAACACACAAGACTCTGCATCCCCTTAGGAACGTCTTTTGAGTCTTTAAGCTCTGCATCCCCTTAGGAACGACTTTTGAGCTTCTTCACCTTTTATTTCGGTGATATTTAAGCTCTGCATCCCCTTAGGAACGACTTTTAAGCTTCTTCACCTTATATTTTGGTGGTATTTGGCTCTGTATTCCCTTAGAAACGACTTTTGAGCAGAAAATTTACGCTGTGCTCCCTTAGGAACGACTTTTTATAGCTTCAGATCATAAATTTTGGCTCTGCATTCCTTTAGGAACGACTTTTGAGCAGAAAACTTACACGGCGCTCCCTTAGGAATGACTTTTTGTAGCTTCGAATCATAATTTTTGGCTCTGCATTCCTTTAGGAACGACTTTTGAGCTTCGGAGTTTTACTCTGCTTTCTTAGACACGTCCTTTGAGCTTCGTAAATCCATAGCGAAGATATATTTCACTCTGGTGCCGGCACAATTATTACAAGAAATTGAAACTAAGTTTCTCACACAAAAAATAAAATGGCATAAAAGATAAAAATACATCAAAAGTAGGATATTCCTCAATATATGTGCTTCGATTCTGGTACAATGCTATTGACTGTAGCACGAAGCGGTATGTAAAACCTGCGCTTCTACTTCGGCTGATTCTGCCGCGCTTCTACTTCGGCAATCTCTTTTTGCTTCTAAATGGTGACCTGGCATGTTCTTGTAGTGTGGCCCTTGTCTTCACTATAGAATAAGCAATAGAGTTTCCTGGGCTGGTCCCCATATCTTCCTCCGAAGCCCCTGCCGCCTCTGCCCCTTGGAGCTGGTGGCCTGAAAGAGCTCTGTTGTTGCCCTGAAGACTGAGAGCTATGCTGTGGCCTCTGAAACTGGCTTCCTCTGTCATCACTCTGACTGGAGTTGTGGATTGATCTGACATGCCTAGGGTGGATTCTTCCTCCGAAGCCCCTAGTCATCTCAAAACCTATAAGCTTCTTCCCTTCTTTGGCGGATATAATTATCGGCCTGGATGTACTCATCCATTTTCTGGAGCAGCTTCTCCAGAGTCTGAGGGGGTTTCCTGGTGAAGTATTGAGCCATAGGTCCTGGCCGAAGCCCTTTGATCATGGCCTCAATGACGATTTCATTGGGTACTGTGGGCGCTTGTGCTCTTAGACGCAAGAACCTTCGGACATACGCCTAGAGGTATTCTTCGTGGTCTTGCGAGCATTGGAACAAAGCTTGAGCAGTAACCGGCTTCGTCTGAAACCCTTGGAAACTGGTGATCAGCATGTCTTTCAGCTTCTGCCATGATGTGATTGTTCCTAGCCGAAGAGAGGAGTACTAGGTTTGCGCAACATTCTTGACTGCCATGATGAAGGATTTCGCCATGACTGTGGTATTGCCCCCATATGAAGATATGGTTGCTTCGTAGCTCATCATAAACTGCTTCGAATCTGAGTGCCCATCATACATGGGGAGCTGGGGTGGCTTGTATGATGGGGGCCATGGGGTAGCCTGCAGTTCTGCTGACAGAGGAGAAGCATCATCAAAAGAAAAATTTTCATGATGGAAATCATCATACCACTCATCATCATCGTAGGAATTGTCCTGACGAAGCTCTCTATGTTGAGGTCTCCGGTCCTGGTCATCTTGGGTGAGATGACACATTTCCTCAGTAGCCTCATCGATCTTCTTCTGTAGATCGGAGAGACGAAGCATCTTCTCCTTCTTCCTCTGGACCTGTTGATGGATAGCTTCGAGGTCCCTTATTTCTTCGTCTAGCTCCTCCTCCTGAGGCGTTGGACTTGTAGCCTTCCTTTTTTGGCTTCTAGCGTCACGCAGTGTTTCTTGGTTGACGTTCAGTGGCTGCAATGCAGCCCCCAGCGCTGAAGCTTTCTTCGGCGGCATGACGCAGGTCACAGCTTACTGAAGGTGGTCGAATGTGTTCACCGGAGGTGGGCGCCAATGTTGGGGACTTGTTCTCAAATGCTATGAGTTAAGAACAAGGCAACACAAAATATTAATGATTAAAGACCTTCGTCCTTCAAAGCATTATCTCCCTTAGGACATAATGATCTCCAGACGAAGGTTTTGAAGGACATACCTTCATCATCTCAATATGTGATAATGACGGCTGAAATATATGAAACATGGAGAACAACATGAACTATCGTATTGAATCGACATATTATTTATATTCTCATTATCATATCATGGAAGAACATGAATAACAATAAATTACATTTGTACCTTCGACTTGACAGGAGGTGTTAGCTCCAGAGTGACGTGCGAGTGAATACAAGTCAGCGTGAATAGTACGGTGCTACTGTTCATCTATTTATAGGCACAGGACGCAGCCTGTGTAAAATTACATCCAAGCCCTTGACATTTGTTATTGACTTAAGGATAATCTATCGAAGACTAGATAGCCTTTTCCTCTTTAAGTCGGTTTCATTTTCCACCGCTAAGCCGAAGCTTCTCCATGCGTAGCTTCAAAACTTGTTCATCCTTCTCCCTGACCACGCTTTTTGTAACGTGTACAGCTTCATCCTAAGGTCGAAGGTCCCTGTGAATGTATTATACTTGGAAAACATGTTAGTCGTATTTTTGAGGACCTTCGGAAGATGAAGGCCCCCAACACCCGCGTCGCCAGCAGCTTTGGATGCCTCTGCGCCCACGATTTTCTCGCCTGCCCACACCACCGCCTGCACTTCACCCTGTTCACATGCAGCAGGTCCAGTCCCTAGTTAACAACCCCTCCCTGATGCACACCCATCTCCTACGGATAGTGTGGGTACAGCATCATCTCTCCCATCCACGTCCTCGCGCGATGTGACCACACCTGCACGTCCCACGGTGGATTCCACCCTGACTTCTTCTCCCTCTGTTTTTTGCTTTGCTCACCCTGATATTACACAACACCACATGACTACACGTGCGAAGGTTGGTGCATTTCAACCAAAGAAGATAATGAGGGCCTGTTTGGTGTGGCACTGAAGCTGCCACACCCTGCCTAAGAAGCGACGCTCGATTTGGCCGCCACAACGACGACGACAAATCTATGGCACGCTATGGCGTGGGCGGCGGCCAACCAAACAGGCCATGAATCTTCATGCTACCACGTCATCATCTATTTCCCCTATCATCCCTTCCTCTTACCGAACAGCTATTAAGGATCCTCGCTGGTACAATGCCATGTTAGAAGAATTTCAGGCTTTGATGACTAATAATACTTGGAGTTTAGTTCCCAAAACTGCAGGTGCCAATATTGTTACTGGCAAATGGATTTTTCGACACAAGCTTCACAGTGATGGCTCCTTGGCTCATTATAAAGCGTGTTGGGTTGTTCGTGGCTGCTCTCAACAAGAGTGTATCGACTATGGAGAAACTTTTAGTCCGGTCATTAAACCGGGCACTATTCGGTGCGTCCTAAGCATTGCAACGACATTCTCTTGGCCGATTCATCAGTTGGGTGTCAAAAATGCTTTTCTGCATGGTACGTTGACTGAAACTGATTGTGCTCAACAACCATCTGGCTTTGTTGATTCTTCTTCCCCTCATCATGTTTGCTAACTTCATAAGTTTCTTTATGGCCTCAAACTAGCTCCTCGCACATGGTTTATTCGCTTTACTATGTTTCTTCTATCTATTGGTTTTTCTCCATCTAAATGTGACAGTTCTCTTTTTATTCTAAAAACACCATCCACAACTGCATACCTTCTTTACGTCGATGATATTATTCTCACTGCCAATACTCCTACATTCTTGCCCCACATTACTTCCAAACTTTGTTCCGAATTCGCCATGTCGGATCTTGGTCCTTTGCGCCATTTTCTAGGCATCCAAGTAACACCAACGACCACTGGTTTGGTTCTTTCCCAGAAGCAATATGCGTTGGATATTTTAGCTCGTGAACACATGTCAAACTGTAATCCGTGTCATACACCATTTGACACAAACTCCAAGTCCTCTTCTTCTGCTGGTTCTCTTCTTTCACAACCCAACGTTTAGAGAAGCTTAGTCGGTGCTTTACAATATCTCACTTTAACTCGACTGGATATTTCCTATGCTGTTCAACAAGTCTGCCTTTTTTATGCATGCTCCTCGTGACACTCACATGGCTTTGCTGAAGCGGATCTTACGCTATGTGCGCGTTACACTGGACTACGGTCTGCATATCTATCGTAGTCCCAATCTCGATCTTATGGCATATTCTGATGCTGACTGGGCTGGATGTCCAAATACTCGACATTCCACATCTGGTTATTGTGTTTTTATGGGTGACAATCTTGTTGCTTGGTCCTCCAACCGGCAACATACAGTTTCTAGAACCAGTGCCGAAGCAGAATATCGAGGCGTGGCAAATGCTGTGGCAGAAATGTGTTGGTTGCGTTAGTTGATGACTGAGCTTTCTCCTCCGCCTCGTCGTGCATCTGTGGTATTCTGTGATAATGTCGGTGCGATGTATCTAGCCTCCAACCCCGTGCAACATCAACGTACGAAACATATGAAAATTGACTTACATTTTGTGCGCGAGAAAGTATCTTTAGGGGAGGTGACGGTGATACATATTCCATCATCCCTTCAGTTGGCAGATATTTTTATCAAAGGTCTGACTTCATCTCTGTTCAAAGATTTTCGTTGCAACCTGTAGATCAAGCCATATACGGATTCCGCAGGTTGAGGGGGATGTTAAACTATGTCTAGATTCATATTCTGTTAGCTAGCTCCTATTCTCACGTGTGTATGAGTCATCCGGTTCTATCCTTTGTATAGCGTGTGTGCTCTAAGTCTTGTGGCTCTATATCTCTCTTGTAATCATGCCTATATATATTTTGTAGTATACACCGAACAGTTCTTCATCTATTCTATTTTTACACAAGCGGCGCAGCAAGTACTGGCCCACGGCATGGGGACGACAGCACGGCGAGCGGAGACGCGACGGCAGTTGACAGCGCGACGAGGGCATGGAGCGCTGGGCGGAGTTACGGTGCGGGCACGAGGAGGGAGTTCGGCTATGGCGGCATGGGAGTGGCTCCGGGCAGGGGAAACGGCAGAGCAGGCTGAGAGATCTCGGCGACGAGTGGCGCTCCAGCAGGCGAGAATGCCGACGGCTTCGACGAGACGGTGAGGTAGAGAAATGCGATGGCGTTGAGCAGATGAACTCTAGCGTGGTGCGGACGGTGGCGTGCGGCGCCGCGAGAAGAGAGTAGATAGCAGGAAAGGAAGAGAGCTCACGGGCGCTACGATTTTATAGCTGAGGGGAGGGAAGAACAAGGGGCCCCGGGAGGGAGATGGGGAGTCAGGGGCTGTCGGCGGCTCCATTGATGGCAGGGAAGGGGAAACTGTCGGTAGTGGGGGAGAGGAGAAGCGGAGCGTTGCTGGTGCTCCAATCAACAGGGAAACGAGCGGGCGGGTCTCAGTGGCACGAGCTGGCGAACAACGGCGTGGGAGCTCGAGCGGCACGCACGAGCCAGTCGGAACAGAGGAGCTGCACAAAGGTTGAAGAAGAGCTAACATCAAGGCCCCACAGGTAAGAGAGACTGAAGGAGGAGAGAGTGGAGTGGGGTGGCTGGGATTTTCGCGGCGATGGCTCCACACGCAAGGAGAGTTGGCAGTGCGTACATGTAACATGGCTATAGCTTGAAAAAGCTCTTACAACTAGACCCCACGTGTAAGTGAGTGAGGAAGAAAAAAGACGGGTGGTGTACGGTTGGGCTATTTTGGCTGGCGCACAGGAGATTGTTTTTTTATTTTTATTTCCAATTTTTTTCATAGAATACGTAGAGAATATATATATATATAGTTTTATATATTTAAATATATAAAAATTTCATAAATCCACAAAATAATATTTACATAAATCAAAATGTGTTTGCAAACTATATTATCTTAGGACAATTCCAATTAACTAAAATGGGCTTCACAAAAATTAATAAAATGAATTCTTACAAATAATTACATACAAACTAATTAATCATAGAAAAATACATATTCTCCTAAATATATACATATATTAACAATTCATTGTTATTTTATAAAATAGAGTTTTCTTCACAAAATTAAATTCAAGAATAGGACTTGAAATTCAAATCAAACAAAACGTATGTGTCGACATGAATGCATCAAACACTTGGTAAAATTTTATTGTTGGGGGCCTTCGTCTTTCGATGGTCCTCAAAAACATGATTTAACAATATTTACCAAGTGTAATATATGTACAGAAATCTTCGGACTCGGGATGAAGCTGTACAAAATGTGGAAAGCAGGGTCGGACGAAGGTTGAACCAGTGCCGAAGCTGCGCGAAAGGGAGCTTCGGCTCAGTAGCAGAAAAGGGAACTGATTTAAGGAGGAAAAGGCTATTTAGTCCTCAATAGATTGTTCTTAAGCCAATAGTGAACATGAAGGACATGAATGTAATTTCACACAGGCTGCGCCCTGTGCCTATAAATAGATGAACAGTACCCCCGTACTGTTCACGCTGACTTGTACTCGCTTGTGCGTCACGCTTGTACTTTTGCCTTCTGTCAAGCCGAAGGTACAAATGTAATTCAATATTATTCTTATTCATCCATGATTATATAATAGGGACATGTAAATAATGTTATATGATTATTCATGTTATCCTCTCATGTTCCATATGCTTCTCCTTTCATCAATGTAAACTGTGATGATGAAGGTATGTCCTTCATGACCTTCATCCAAAGATCGTTATATCCTAAGGGAAATAATGCTTCAAAGGACGAAGGGCATTAACCATTAACTTCTTTCTGCGTTGCCTTGTTCTTAATTCGTAGCATTTGAGAACAAGTCCCCAACATTGGCGCCCACCTCCAGTGAACTCACTTCCACAACCTTCGGCAAAGCATCAACCTTCGTCATGCCGCCGAAGAAGATAACAGCGCCAGGGGCTGCACTGCAGCCACTGGACACAAACCAAGACACACTCTCTCTCTCCGAGAGGCCAGAAGCCAAAAGAGGAATGCCACCAGTCCAACACTTCAAGAGGAGGAGTTGGACCAGGAGATCAGAGATCTAGAAATCATTCACCAGCAGGTGCAAAGGAAAAAGGAGAAGATGGCTCGGCTGACCGACCTTCAGAAGAAGATCGACGAAGCAACTGAAGAATTACGTCATCTTACTCAAGATGATCACGACCGAAGGCCCCAATACCGGGAGCAACGTCAAGAGGGCTCATTCAACGAAGATGAATGGTACGATGATTTTAATCATCGCACCTTTGCTTTTGATGATGCTTCTCCCCTGCAGCAGAATTGCAGGCTATCCCATGGCCACAATCCTACAAGCCACCTCAGCTACTCATGTATGATGGGCACTCGGACCCAAAGCAATTTTTGATGAGCTATGAGGCAACAATATCCTCATATGGAGGCAATGCAGCTGTTATGGCAAAGTCCTTCGTCATGGCGGTCTGAAACGTGGCCCAGACATGGTACTCTTCTCTTCGGCTAGGGACAATCACATCATGACAGAAGCATAAGGACATGCTGGTTACCAGTTTTTAGGGCTTTCAGACGAAGCCAGTCACAGCTCAAACCTTGTTCCAGTGCACACAAGACCATGAGGAATACCTGTAGGCGTATGTCTGAAGGTTCTTGCGACTGAGAGCACAAGCGCCCATAGTGCCCAATGAAATTGTCATTGAGGCCATGATCAAGGGTCTTCGGCCAGGACCCATAGCCCAATACTTTGCCAGGATACCTCCCCAAACTCTGGAGAATTTGCTTTAGAAAATGGATGATTACATCCGGGCTGACAATGACTTCCGACAAAGAAGGGAGGAAGCTTACAGATTTTCTGAGATGACTAGGGGCTTCGGAGGGAGAGTCCACCCTAGGCATGTCAGATCAATCCATAGCTCCAGTCAGAATGATGACAAAGGAAGCCAGCTTCAGAGGCCACAGCACACCTCACAGTCTTTGGGACAGCAGTAAAGCTCCTTCAGGCCACCAGCTCCAAGGAGCAGTGGCGCCATGGGGCTTCGGAGGAAGATATGGGGATCAGCCTAGGAAAATCTATTGCTTATTCTGTGGAGAGGACAAAGGTCACACTACGAGAACCTGCCAGATCACCATCTTGAAGCAAAAGGAGATTGCTGAAGTAGACGCTCGGCAGAATCAGCCGAAGCAAGTCCTACATACTGCTTCGTGCCACTCTCCTTACATACCGGAATATGTGGGCAATGAACCTGCAGCTTCTGTTGCTTCGACAAGCCATTCACAGGCTTCTTGGCCTCAGCTCCCACCGCCACCACCACTACAACCTACATATTCTCGAAGCCAGCAGCCAGAAGGGCGCCAGCACTCCCAACAACAACGTGACATCAGGGAGGAATCCAAAGCTCATACAGTCAATAGTACTATACCAGAATCAAAGCACATATACTGAGCAATATCCTACTTCCTAAATGCTTTTATATTCTAGGTTATTTTGTTTTTGAATAAGTAACAAGCAATGAAAACTTAGTTTTATTTTTGTAATGACTTTGCTTCTATCAGAATGAAATATATCTTCTTCACAGACTTACGAAGCTCAAAAGTTACGAAGCTAAAAAATTTATGAAGCTCAAAAGTCGTTCTTAAGGGAATGCAGAGCCAACATAAACGAAGCTATAAAAGTCGTTCCTAAGGGAGCGTAGCGTAAGTTTTTTGCTCAAAAGTCGTTCCTAAGGGAATGCAGAGCTAAAATTGTCGAAGCTACAAAAATTCGTTCCTAAGGGAGTGCAGCGTAAGTTTTCTGCTCAAAAGTCGTTACAAAGGGAATGCACAGCCAAATACCGCCGAAATATAAGGCGAAGAAGTTTAAAAGTCGTTCCTAAGGGGATGCAGAACTTATACCACCGAAATAGAAGGCGAAGAAGTTCAAAAGACGTTCCTAAGGGGATGCAGAACTTATATCACCGAAATAGAAGGTGAAGAAGCTCTAAAGTCGTTCATAAGGGGATGCAGAGCTTGTGTGTTCCAGTGTGGGTGTGTGGATGTGCGGCTTCATCATCATCATCATCATCATCATCATTTTGCATCATATCATCACATCATTTCGCATAACATCACATCATACATCATATTGCATCAATGACACGAGAATTGAATTCAGAGCTGATTTTCGGCAAATGCTTCGTCAAAATGAAAAAGTGCTAGGGCACGAAGTAAGCTTCAGGAATTACAACTTCATCAGCCTGGTCACAAAGAGGGGATCTTTCTTTGCAAAGAATGGATATCTTTTTTGTTACGAAGCATGGACCTTTTTCTTTACGAAGCATGAAAAGAAGGGAAGGTGTTTTTTCGCCGAAGACTCAAAAACGGTATGTATGTAAGTTTCATGCATCGCAAAGAAATAAATTACAATAATTTACATATTCGATTCAAAGTTACACACATCAAATATTATAGTTTGGTTACAATAAAAGCACAATGATCATTCTAGTGTCCCTTACATTGACCATTTCAAAATGTTTCTACAATAAGTGCTATTCCTCTTTAAGGACTTTCTCTGCAACTTTGTTCAGCAATTTATTGACGAATTCATCGACAATGGATTCAACCATGTTTATAATGTCCAGCGCTTCCTTCATTTCTGGATCGGCTAGAGGATCGAACGGTTTCGGCGGAGGAGATAATTCAGCTGAAGTAGGAAAAATTAGTTAGTCCGAAGCCACGAAAACAAATGCCAAAACTGAAAACCAAAAAATAATACCTATACGGTTTTCGTGCTCTGCAGCTTCTTCAGCTTGTCTTGCTTCTACTCGGGCGTCATGGGTGTCTTTTTCATGTTTCTTTATAATTTCATGGGCCATCTCTCGGCCACCATTCACCGAGACATCATTATAGAATTTTCCGCCCATCAAGGTTGCTTCGGATGAAGGATCCTTCGTATCATCTATGGAGAAGGTAGCTTTGGTCTGGGCCATGGTTTTAATATGGTCGCATCCCGCCTTCTCCAAGATGGCTGAAATTCCCCGCGCACCGGAAAACGCGCAAACATCCCCGCGATCACTTAAAATTTCTTCGAAGGTCTCGGCCTCTCCACTTATCCATTCAATAACGCCTTCGGGGTCGCCTCGTATGAAGTTTTCTTTGGCAGAATAGGCACCCACTTTGGCAAAACTAGCTTTTATTTTCTTCACACAATCCAAGGATTTTTCAAAGCACCTTTCCTTAGATGTGCGAAGTTCTTCAACATTTTTCTCTAGATGATTTTTCCAATATTCGCTGATTTCTTGATTAGTTTGAGCGACTGCGCAGTTTTCCTTAGCTTCGGCCAGTTGCCTCCGAAGATCTTTAATTTTCGTTTTCTGGGCTTCGGCTTGAGCTTTATAGTTAGATTCATCTTCCTTTACTTTATTTAGCAATGAAATTAAGATTTTGTCTTTTTCCAGACCTTCGTTTCTCAATTCAATAACTTCTGAACGAAGGTTATTCAGAGCCATTGTATAGCTTTCGTCTTCAATATTCTTTTGTGCCCTCAGGGCATTACTGAGGATCAAGCCCTGTAAAAAGAAGAAAGAACTAAGTATGACATTGAAATATGCTAGTTTCTAACTTAAAAGTAAACTTTTATACCTTTATGCTATTGTATGCTAGGCTGTCAGCAAGTTCATCCTTCGATAAAATCGAAAGGTCGTCTTTCAGCTTCAGGAATCCTATCTTACTTATCTCCCGGCTAACGGATATTTCTTTGTTATCCGGGATACAGTACAGAAAATCTTCTTTGTTGCTACCATTGAACACTAACGCCCCCTTAGGATATTTCAATTTTTGGGCATAGTGTCGTGCTTCTAGCATTTCTTCTTGGGATAGTTCTTTTCCTGAAGCATGTCGAATGATGTAGTCAGTGCTTTTGTTCGAAGCTTCAGGAGCAGGAGCTTTGATCTTTTCAGATGCAATCTGCTCTGTCGTTTTTTCCTTAGGATTAGTAGGCTCCATCTTGGTGGGCACTGAAGGCCCAACTTCGGCTTCAGTTTGAGCTTGCGCGGCTTCAGCTTCTGCTTGCCTAGTTTTGGCTTCGGCCTGCGTTTTTGTAGTTTTAGCAACTTTCTTTGTAGCAGCAGGGCTTAAAACCTTTGTAGTTTCCAGCATAGCATCCAGCACGTTGGCCATTCTCCTCCTCCTGGGAGTTGCAGTAGAAGCCTTTTGCACCTTTGGCAGTGTTGCCTCTGTCGGAGGGCTCAGAATTTTGGCACTTGCATTATTTGTTCAAGCTTTGACTCTTCAGCCTTATCAACCTTATATTTGATTGGATCGGCTATGGGTACCTTCGACATTACGATCGCCTCTTCAGTGCTCTGTGCAATCGGAGCAGTTTCTGTTGCTTCGGCTGCCGAGGAGGACCCTGCACCGAATTCAGGCACTACGGCCGGTTCAATATAACGTGGCCAGTGGGTCAGTACCTTCACCTTTTTGCTCTTTGGCGCAGGCTCAGCTGGGATGACCAAAGCAGCAATCTTCCTCTTTTTTGTTGACCTCGCAGCGGGTAGTGATAATCGGGGTATATGAAGCCGATTGCATCAAAAACCTTGTTCAGTCTTTTCTTCCCCCGACCTCCGAAGGCTGCGGACAGAGCATTATCTTCAGTCTTGGAGTAGGCTCCAAGCAGCTCATCGCTGGTAGCTTCAATACACTTCAGCCAATCGTCGTTTGGCTCATCAAACTTCTCCCTAAATCTGAAGGTATATTTCAGTCGGACCAGACCACCATCACTAGAATCAGTGGTGGTCTCCTTCAGCATTTCCCAGCTTTCCACAAGCGGCCATACCCTGAAGGCTATATGTTCTTGAATCAAATCTCTTGTGCCAATGAAGGAGCAAACAGTGCTAAAATCCCTATGACACGCTTCGACAACGTCATCAATTTCCACCTTCGGCCTTCGGAGGCCGAAGCGGGACCAGATGGGGCGCTGGATGATTTCTTTAATGTCTTCCCTTGCCTTTAAATCATTCTTCACATAAAACCACTCTTCCATCCAGGCCCCAAGCCATCTCTTCCGAAAAGTTGGCACCAGGTGGCTTGCGTTGGGGCGAGCAATAAATCCATAACAACCGAAGTTGTTGTGGTATTGTTTTTTGCCAGTAGCCTTCGTCTCATATAAGAGCTCGTGTATACTGCAGAAGCACTCCGCGCTTGGCTCTAGCCCCTGACTCCTTACAGCCCAGACAAAAATCCCCATCCTCATTATAGCTTCGGGGGTGATCTAATGAAGGAAGATCTGGTAGATCTTTAGCACTTCAACTACAAACTTGTTCAAAGGAAACCGAAGTCCAGCCTTAAAAAAGCTTCGGTAGATAACAACTTCGTCTTCCTCAGGAGCAGGGACGTTGTTGTCTCTGCCAGCTCTCATGATAGACATGTCCCGAAAGTACCTTCCTCTCATGTTCTCAAGATCACTCTGTTTAATGGTCGATTTTCTGAAGGCAGCATGGCTTGGTCGCCAGGGCCGATCTTTAGAATCTTCATCCCCACTTTCCACATCATAGCTATCTCTGTCACCAGTATCTTCAGAAAAACCTTCCAGTATCTCTATAGTAATCTCTATGTTTGTTTTTGCCATGGACTCAATGAATCCAGCAATATAAGGATCTGCAACCTTCTTCTCCTCAAACAGCTTCGTTTCTTCAGTCAGTTTCACCTTCTCATTCATTTTTTCCCCAGACATGGTGAAAACGCGTCTATTAAACCGAAGCTCAAAAACTTGAAAATCTAGCGACCGCTAGTGATCAAGAGCTAAAAGTTTGAGAAAACAATGCAAATGGTAGAAACAACGTATCAAATGCTGCCGGTGTAAGTTCATATTTATACACCTAGCACACTGCAACTTGGAGGCCTCCGTCTATCATTGATTGTTGCTATTCTAGCAAAGGGAAGTGTTGTGGGCCTTCGTCCTCCGAAGGTCCTCAAAAACGTAATTTAACAATGTCTTCCAAGCATGGCTTATGGACATGTACCTTTGGACTCAGGTTAAAAGCATACACAATGAGAAGAGCATGATCGTGACGAAGGTTGTCGTTGCACCGAAGCTACGCGCAAGGGAGCTTCGGCTCAATCGTGGAAAAAGGAACCGACTTAAAGGGGAAAAGGCTATCTAGTCCTCATAGATTTATCTATAAGTCAATAGTAAATGTAAAGGGCATGACTGTAATTTCTCACAGGCTGCGTCCTGTGCCTATAAATAGATGAACAGTACCCCGTACTGTTCACGCTGACTTGTACTTGCTTTTGCGCCACGCTTGTACTTTTTTCCTTCTATCAAGTTAAAGGTACATTTGTAATTCGATATTGTCTCTATCTTTTTAGGATAAGATAATGATAATGAATTGATAATGTTATATGATCGCTTATCTTGTCTCTTATATTTCATATACTTCTTTTATTAACACATAAAGCATTGATGAAGGTATGTCCTTCATAACCTTCGTCTGAAGATCATTATATCTCAAGGGAAATAATGCTTCGAAAGACGAAGGACGTTAACATCTAACATTTTATGTTGCCTTGTTCTTAATTCATAGCATTTGAGAACAAGTCCCCAACATTGGCGCCCACCTCCAGTGAACCCTTTTCGACCATCTTCGGCAAGCACTGACCTTCGTCATGCCGCCGAAAAAAGCTTCAGCACCAGGGACCGCTGCACTGCAGCTGCTGGACCCAAACCAAGAAACTCTTTCTCTTCGAGAGGCTTGAAGCCAGAAGAGGAAAGCCACCAGTCCAACATTCCACGAGGAGGAGTTGGATCAAGAGATCAGGGACATGGAGATCATCCATCAGCAAGTACAAAGAAAGAAGGAGAAGATGGTGCGACTGGCTGATCTCCAAAGAAAGATCGATGAAGCCACTGAAGAAGTGCGTCATCTTGTTCAAGATGAACAAGCTTGAAGGCCCCAACATAGGGAGCTTTGTCAAGAAGGCTTATTCAACGAGGATGGATGGTATGATGATTTTAATCATGATGCCTTTACTTTTGATGATGCTTCTCCCTTGGCAGCAGAACTGCAGGCTACCCCATAGCCCCCATCATACAAGCCACCTCAGCTCCCCATGTATGATGGGCACTCAGATCCAAAGCAGTTTCTGATGAGCTACGAAGCAACTATATCTTCGTATGGGGGCAATACTGCAGTCATGGCAAAGTCCTTCGTCATGGCAGTCCAGAATGTAGCCCAAACATGGTATTCTTCTCTTCGGCCAGGGACTATCACGTCGTGGCAGAAGCTTAAGGACATGTTGGTTACTAGCTTCCAAGGCTTTCAAACGAAGCCGGTCACAGCTCAGGCTCTGTTCCAATGCACACAAGATCACGAAGAATACCTTCAAGCATATGTACGAAGGTTCTTGCGATTGAGGGCACAAGTGCCTACGGTGCCCAATGAGATTGTCATTGAGGCCATGATCAAAGGTCTTCATCTAGGACCTACCGCCCAATATTTCTCTAGGAAGCCCCCACAAACTCTCGAGAAGCTGCTTCAGAAGATGGATGAGTACATCCGGGCTGATAATGATTTTCGTCAAAGAAGGGAGGAAGCTTACAGATTCTCCGAAATGACCAGGGGCTTTGGAGGAAGAATCCATCCGAGGCACGTCAGGTCAATCCATAACTCCACTCAGAGTGACGACAAAGGAAGTCAGTCTCAGAGGTCACAATATACCTCACAATCTTCGGGGCAACAACAAAGCTCTTTCAGGCACCAGCTCCAAGGGCCAGAGGCGCCAGGGGCTTCAGAGGAAGATATGAGGATCAACCTAGAAAGATCTACTGCTTATTCTGTGGTGAGGACAAGGGCCATACTACAAGAATGTGCCACGTCACCATTCAGACGCAAAAAGAGATAGCAGAAGCCGAAGCTCGGCAGAATCAGCCAAAGCAGGTCTTGCACACTGCTTCGTGTCACTCCCCTTACATACCAGAGTATGTGAACAATCATCCCGTAGCTTCTATCGCTTCGGCTAGCCATTCACAGGCTTCCTGGCCACAACTCCCGCATCCACCACCACTACAACCGACCTAATCCCGAAGCCAGCAGCCAGAAGGGCGCCAGCACTCTCAACAGCAATGGGAATTCAGGGAGGAATCCGAAGCTCGCACAGTCAACAGTATTGTGCTAGAATCAAAGCACATCTATTGAGAGATATCCTACCTCTGAAACATTTTTACGTTCATTGTCGTTTTGTTTCTAATAAGGAACAATCAATGTAAACTTAGTCTTAATTTCTTGTAATAGCTTCGCTCCTGTCAGAATGAAATATATCTTCGTCAAGCTCAAAAATTGCTGAAGCTCAAAAGACGTTCCTAAGGGAATGCAGAGCTAAAAATCGCAGTGCAAGTTTGATTGAAGCTACAAAAATTCATTCCTAAGGAGCGCAGCATAAGTTTGCCGAAGCCACAAAAAGTCGTTCCTAAGGGAGCACATTGTAAGTTTTCTGCTCCAAAGTCGTTCCAAAGGGAATGCAGAGCCAAATACCGCCGAAATATAAGGCGAAGAGCGAAAAGTCAACGCGAAAAATACCGCCAAAATAGAAGGCGAAGAAGTTCAAAAGATGTTCCTAAGGGGATGCAGAACTTACACCGAAAAATAAGCGGTGAAGCCGAAAAATAAACAACAAAGAGATTTTGATCGTTCCTAAGGGGACGCAGAGATTGCGTGTTCCAGCGTGGGTGTGTGTCTTCGGCACTAGCATCATTCTTTGCATCATATCATCGCATCATCTCTCATAGCATCACATCATACATCATATCGCACCAATGACACGAATTGAAAATGAAGTCAATCTTCGGAGAATGCTTTACAAAAATGAAAAGGTGCTAAGGCACAAAGTAAGCTGAGAAATACAGCTTCGTCAGCTCTATTGCAAAAGAAGAGATCCTTTTGTTTATGAAGCTGGGAGGTATTTACGAAGCATGGATATTTTCATGAAGCACAGATTTTCTTCTTTGTGAAGCATGAAAAGAAGGGAAGGTGTTTTTTCGCCGAAGGCACAAAAACGGTATGTACATAAAGTTTCATGCATCGTAAAGAACTGAATTACAAATAATTTACATATTAGAATCAAAACTATACACATCAAATATTACAGACTTAGTTCAGCAAATGTTACATTAATAGCCTAAAAGTGTTTTTACAATAACTACTATTCTTCCTTTAGAACCTTCTCTGCAATCTCGTTAAGCAATTTGTTAACAACTTCGTCAACAATAGCTTCGGCCATATTGATGATTTCTATTGCTTTCTTTGTTTCTGGGTCGGCCAGTGGGTCGAACGGCTCCGGTGGAGGAGGTAATTCAGCTACGGTAGAAAACATCAATTAGTTCGAAGTCACAAAAACAAACGACGAAGCTAAAGGCCATTAAACGATACCTATCTGTCTCTCGCGTTCTGCAGCTTCCTCAGCTTTTTTCGCTGCTTCTCGAGCGTCATGAATATCTTTTTCACTTTTCTTCATTATTTTGTGAGCCATTTCTAGACCGCCATTTTCCCAAATGTCAGTGAAAAATTTTCCGCCCATTAAACTTGATTCGGCCGAGGGATCCTTTGTGTCATCCACGGAGAGGGCAGCTTTGGCCTGGGCCAAGGTTTTAACATGATTGCAACTCGCCTTCTCCAAGATGGCTGAAACTCCTCTCGCACCTGAGAACGCGCAGACATCCCCGCGATCACTTAAAATTTCCTCAAAAGCTTCGGCTTCTACGCTTATCCACTCGATAACACCCTCAGGGTCGCCTCGTATGAAGTTATCTTCGTTTGAATAGGCGCCCACGTTGGCGAAGCTAGCCTTTATCTTCTTCACGCAACCCAAAGATTTTTCAAAACATCTTTCCTTGGATGCGCGAAGTTCTTCAACTGTTTTTCTAAATAATTTTTCCAATATTCACTGGCCTCTCGGTTAGCTTCCGCAACAACACATTTTTCTTTGGCCTCCGCTAATTGTTTCCGAAGCTCTTCGATCTCATTCTTCTGGACCTCAGCTTGAGCTTTGGAACTAGCTTCGTCTTCTTTTACTTTGTTTACCAATGAAATTAACATCTTGTCTTTTTCAAGGCCTTCGTTCCTTAGTTCAATCACCTCTGAACGAAGGTTGTTCAGAGCCATTGTATACCCTTCATCTTCAATATTTTTCTGTGCTCTAAGGGCATTGCTAAGGATTAAGCCCTGCAATAGGAGGACAAGATTAAGTATAAACAAATGAAGTAGTTCATTTTCAAATACAAAATTGACTTTTATACCTTTATGCTATTATATGCTAAGCTATCAGCCAGTTCATCCTTTGATAGTATTGAAAGGCCATCTTCCAGCTTTGAAAATCTGAAGCTTCTACCCATCTCCTGGCAGACGGATATCTCTTTACTATCCGGGAGACAGTACAAAAAATCTTCCTCCCCGCTGCCATTAAACACCAATGCCCCCTTCGGATATTTCAATTTTTGGGCATAATGTTGAGCTTCTATTTCTTCTTCCTTAGAGAGTCCTTTTCCCGAAGCATGACGGATAATGTAATCAATACTCTCTTTCAAAGCTTCGGGAGTAGGAGTGGCAACCTTTTTAGGCGAATTTTGCTCTGTGGCCTTTTCTTCTGTTGCCTTTTCTTCAATTTCCGTAGGCTTTTTCTCAGCGGGCTCTGAAGGCCCAGCTTCGGTACCAGCTTGGATTACTGCAGCTTCAATTTCGGCCGGCTTTGTTTCAGCTTCGGTTTGCGCTTTTAAGGCTTCGGTAGTTTTCCTTGAAGGAGTAGAGTTCAAAGTCTTTACCGTTTCTAACACATCTAGTACATTAGCCATCATTCTCCTCTTGGGAGTTGCGACATAACTTTTTTGTGCCTTCGGCGCTGTTACTTCTGATGAAGGGCTTAAAATTTCTAACACTTTTGTTTCTCCAATATTTGACTCTTCAGCCTTATCCTTATCAGACTTCGACTCAGCTAGTTCAACCGAAGGTGCCTTCGGCATTATAGCCGGCTCTTCAGCCTTCCGCGTAGGAGGAATGAGTTCTCTTGGTTCAGCAGCTGAAGAAGCCTCCTCGCCAAACTCAGGCACCACGGCTGGTTCAATATAGCGTGGCCGGTGGGTAAGGACCTTCAACTTTTTGCCCTTCGGGGCAGGCTCATCTGGAGTGGCCGAAGCAGCAGTTTTCCGCTTCTTTCCCTGACCTCGCAGCGGATAGCGGTAGTAGGGGTAGACGAAACCAATGGCATCAAAAACTCTGTTCAATCTCTTTTTTCCCCAGCCTCCGAAGGTTGTGGATAATGCATTGTCTTCCGCCTTGGAATATGACCCAAGCAGTTCATCACTGGTAACTTCGATGCATTTTAGCCAGTCATCGTTCGGTTCATCGAATTTATCCCCGTATCTGAATGTGTACTTCAGCCGGACCAGTTCACCTTCACTAGATTCGGTGATGGTCTCCTTCGGCATTTCCAGCTCTCTATAAGCGGCCATACTCTGTATGCTATGTGCTCTTGAACCAAATCTCTCGTACCAATAAAGAAGCAGACAATACCAAATGCCTTCTGACATGCTTCGGCGGCTTCGCCAATTTCAACCTTCGGCCTTCAGAGGCCGAAGCGGGACCAAATGGGGCGCATAATAACTTCCTTAATATCTTTTCTTGCCTTCAAGTCATTCTTCACGTAAAACCATTCCTCCATAAAGGCCCCGGACCACCTTTTCCGGTATGTTGGCACCGGATAGCTTGCGTTGGGGTGGGCGATAAATCCATAACAGCCAAAATTGTTATGATATTGTTCTTTGCCCATGGCCTTCGTCTCGTATACAAGCTCGTGCATACTGCAAAAGCATTTTGCGCTTGGCTCTAGTCCCTGGCTTCTCACAGCCCAAACAAAAATCCCCATTCTAATAATAGCTTCGGGGGTTATCTGATGGAGGTAAATCTGATAAATTTTCAGCACTTCGACCACAAACCTGCTCAATGGAAACCGAAGCCCAGCTTTGAAGAAGCTTCGGTAAATCACAACTTCGTCTTCCTCGGGGGCAGGGACGTTGTTGTCTCCACCAACTCTCACAATAGACATATCCCAAAAGTACCTCCCTCTCATATTGTCAAGATGACTCTGTTTAATCATTCACTTCCCAAAAATTGTATGACTCGGTCTCCACGGCCGATCCTCAGAATCTTCTCTCCCGCTTTCAGCGTCATAATCATCACTGTCACCGGTATCTTCAGACAGGCCTTCCAGTATTTCCTTAGTAATCTTCTCTGTATTTGATTTTTCCATTGACTCGATAAACCCAGCTATATAAGGATTTGCATCCTTCTTCTCTTCAAAGAGCTTCTCCACTTCAGTCAGCTTCGTCTCAGTAGCAGTCTTCTTGTCTTGAGACATTTTTTCCTTCGGAAATGACGAAAATGTGTCTTTTAAACCGAAGCTCAGGAAGCTTGAAAAACTAGCAAGCGTTAGCGAGCAAGAGCTATAAAATTGAGAAAACAAATCAAATGGCACAAGCAGCGTACCAAATGTGGTTGGTGCGAGTTCTTATTTATACGCTCGACACGCTCTAAATTGGAGGGTCCCGTCTGTCATTGACTATTGCTATTCTAGCAAAGGGAAGGTGTTTTTTCGGACCTTCGGCTTAAAGCCTTCGTTCATGTCGGAGTCTGAATTCGTTACTCTAAACAAATTAATACTGTGAGGGGCTACTATTGGGGGCCTTCGTCCTCCGAAGGTCCTCAAAAACGTAATTTAACAATGTCTTCCAAGCATGGGTTATGGACAGGTACCTTTGGACTCAGGTTAAAAGCATACACGATGAGAAGAGCATGATCATGATGAAGGTTGTCGTTGCTCCGAAGCTACGCGCAAGGGAGCTTTGGCTCAATCATGAAAAAAGGAACCGACTTAAAGGGGAAAAGGCTATCTAGTCCTCCTAGATTTATCTATAAGTCAATAGTAAATGTAAAGGGCATGACTGTAATTTCTCACAGGCTGCGTCCTGTGCCTATAAATAGATGAACAGTACCCCCATACTGTTCACGCTGACTTGTACTTGCTTTTGCGCCACGCTTGTACCTTTTGCATTCTATCAAGTGAAGGGTACATTTGTAATTCGATATTGTCTCTATCTTTTTAGGATAAGATAATGATAATGAATTGATAATGTTATATGATCGCTTATCTTGTCTCTTATATTTCATATACTTCTTCTTTTATTAACACATAAAGCATTGATGAAGGTATGTCCTTCATAACCTTCGTCTGAAGATCATTATATCCCAAGGGAAATAATGCTTCGAAAGACGAAGGACGTTAACATCTAACATTTTATGTTGCCTTATTCTTAATTCATAGCATTTGAGAACAAGTCCCCAACAGGAAGGTGTTTTTTCGGACCTTCGGCTTAAGGACTTCGTTCATGTCGCAGTCTGAATTTGTTGTTATAACAAATTAATACTGCGAGGGGCTACTGTTGGGGGCCTTCGTCTTCCGAAGGTCCTCAAAAACATGATTTAACAATGTTTCCCAAGTGTAATATATGTACAGGAATCTTCGGACTCGGGATGAAGCAGTACGCAATGTGGAAAGCAGGGTCGGGACGAAGGTTGAACCGGTGCTGAAGCTGCGCGAAAGGGAGCTTTGGCTCAGTAGCAGAAAAGAGAACTGACTTAAGGAGCAAAATGCTATTTTGTCCTCAATAGATTGTTCTTAAGCCAATAGTGAACATGAAGGACATGAATGTAATTTCACACAGGCTACGCCCTGTGCCTATAAATAGATGAACAGTACCCCCGTACTGTTCACGCTGACTTGTACTCGCTCGTGCGTCACGCTTGTACTTTTGCCTTCTGTCAAGCCGAAGGTACAAATGTAATTCAATATTATTCTTATTCATCCAAGATTATATAATAGGGACATGTAAATAATGTTATATGATTATTCATGTTATCCTCTTGTGGCGGAACCGCCCGAATTATTCCAACTTAAGTGCCTAAGTCCCACCTTAGAGGCTAGACCACACTTAAATAGGAATAAAACGTCAGTCCCTCGGATCTAGTCCGACGAGGCCACTAACAGGATCAAGTACCATGTACTCACTCGATGGTGAGGCATAGAGCAAATACAATAAAACATAAAACCCAACATTAAGGTGTATTAAATTTATTACATCATCATCGGAGTGTTAACGAAAACAGTGATCATTATTCGAAATGCAGCGAAATAAAACTAACGATAAATAAACGGAGAGATGGGGAAGCCTGTCCCATCACTCCTCATGCTCCTCCTCTCCCGAGGTAGGGTCCCACTCGACTGTCCAGCCTGATGGCAAGATGGACGACCAAGTCACTCCAGCAACCATGTCCTCTAGAGAACCTGTAAAAAATTATGCCACAAGCAAGGCAGAGTATACTAATACTCAGCTAGACTTACCCGGTGTGAGGAGTCTACTCCTCTACCTCTAGACATGCAGCTGTTTGGCTGAGGGGTTTGGTTTGCCAAAAAGCACTAGCTGAGTCTAAAATCCAGTTTTAACTTTTTCAAGTTTTAGTGTGACTCTCTTAAGACTAAATGTGTACCTATCTAATCATACATGGTATCAAGCATTTAGCATTCAACATGTCTTTGCCAAGTCAACACATTTCCACTTATTACTCAATGAAGCAGCATGGATCAAGCAGTCTCATTAGCTGCGAGAAGCAGACGATTCAAATCGAGTTTTTATCCTTGCAAGGTAAACCTAAACACACGACATGGCGAGGCACTCCGTCCCCACACACATCAACCGTCCCCATTGATTCCCCGTCAACAGAACAGGGCTCACCGCCTTGGCGTACAATGCCTCACTGACCCCGACTGCCGTCGTGCAGTGACCGCACTTGTACCCACCATAACCGGAATGGGAGACCACGTCTCAGGTCACGTGAGGGGCAAAGTCTGCTGCCAGGTTCACTCAGGTACTAGGCTTACCGATTTACCATATTTCTCGGCATGTGCTTAGTACGTTCAAACGCTTGACACACGATACCTCACCTTGATCCTTATTCCAATTTTCGTCTCGTAGACAACCAATCCCCATGGATCGTTGTCCACAGACCATCATCAATACGATATAAAAAATGGATACACCCAATTCCTAACCTCGCGCGAGTGCTAGAAAAATCACTCGACTTCTACTGAGATCCCTGATTAGTAAAGCAGCTACTCGACCTAGCAAACAAGTATCCATCTCAAAAGGAATCCGAAGTTCATGCAACTAAGGTTTCAGTCAACTCCTACACTTAAGTGCACAGTACAAACCTACAAACATTAAGTATAGTAAAATAGCATATATAAACGGTTATGCATAAAACCGGGGCTTGCCTTCCAAAGCTGGGCCAGGCAGGTCCTCGATGGCAGGCTCTGGTGCTGGATCCTGGGCTACCTCCTGAGCAACTCCTTGCTCCGGCACGAGGATGTACTCCCCATCAGCGAGATTACAGTCTATCGAATGCAATGAATAAGATATATGCTTATTAATGACATGATGAATTGTAAAGCTTATGCTTGGTAAAATAGTAATAATTGTAGTGGTGTTCTAGGGTTTCTTTTGGGTATACTTAAGGGCTTGATACTTCCACCTTTGAGATTTTGAATGAAGTTACACTTTTTAATTATATGTTTATGTCCCATGAGGTACTTGAAAGGTTTTGGTTGTACATTATCTAATCATCCCAACCTTTTCCTTTTACTTTCCATTGTGCTTTTAAATAAGCATTTTGAACTATCATGGTCAGATTACATTTTTCAAAAATGTCATAAAAAATTCAGATACTACTTGTGCAAAATTTACAAAAGTAAGGGTAAAAGGACACTTTACACTACAGTTCTAGTTTCTGTGGGGTTTCTGGTTCAACATTTACAAGATTCATAGGTGCTATTAGGCCTCTGTGTTAAAAATCACAGAAAAAGACCTACTGGATATTTAGTTGTGATTTTCTAAAGTTTAATGCCAAAAAGGTACTTATAACTAACTTGTTATTTGAAAAATATCAAACAACAGAACTCATATTTTTCCTATATTCATAACAACAAAATATTAGTTATCCCAAGGTTTGGTGTGTTTTCTCTTTAGGATTATTTTTCTAAGATTTTCCTAAGTTTTCATTGTTCTTATAAAATAAAAAGTAATACATTTCTTCTGTACTAAACAAGGGTCTAACAAAATTTTCCAGTGAACTATACTGAATAAGTGAGCTAGCAAAAATATGGTTGCCCCCTGGTTCTTATTTTAAAATACCTTTTCTATTTCCTTTAACTTTGGGCTAAAATGATTTTAAATGGTAAACCCTTCCTTACTTTGGTGCACTGAGGGGTTTATTATTTTTAAACAGATTAGGGAGTGATTAAGTACTTCTCTGATTTTTCTTAACCCCAGTCTAACAATGTAACTATTTTTCCCTCTTTTATTTAGCTTTTGGCCAGAACACTATTTAATTCAAAACTTTAAATTCTTCTGCAACACTTAGGGGGTTTTGTATTTTTCCTAAGTAGTTCACATTATTCACAACCTAGCAAAATTGGTTTGACTCAATTTGGTTGAATAAAACTGAAGTTATGAATTTTACAAGCTATGTTTGTATTTAAATAAGAAATGTTTAAAAGGTTTTCTGGAAAACCAGTTTACACCGAGGACCCTGGGCTTTTCCTAAAACAATCCTTCAACTTATACCCCTGCGCAACTATTCACCTGAGTCTCTGACAATTCAAAAACCCCCCTGACTTCTATCCCTTCTTCCCCGAGGTCCCTCCCCCCTTTTGAGCAGTACCCGCGGAAGTAAAAAGGGCGGCGTGGCTTACCGGCGGCAAGGGAGGTCCGACGAAGGCGGGGTTGGCTCCGGGAAGTCTTTGCGGTCACGGCGAGGTACGGCTCGACGACGGTGATGGCCGGAATCGGCCGGTCCACGTGCGCAGGCGGGCGAGCTCGTTGGCGGCGGGTGCTCCGGCCTATCCACGGCGATATAGTTCAATCCAAGGGCACGGGAAGCTTCACGGGGTGCTAAGGAGTCTACCCGTGCAAGGAATTGAAGAAAGGCTCACCGTGGAGGTCGGTCCACGTTCGCCGGCGGTCGGGTGAAGTCCGGTGACCTTGATCTGGTGTCTCCGGCGAGGCAGAGCTCGATTCCTCGCTCTAGGAGCTTCACCGAGGCACGCAAAGTCTCTCTCGAGGGTCGGACGGGGCTGGGAAGAGCTCAGTTGGCCGGTCTACGGTGGTGGGTGCTCGTGCGGCCGATGGCACCTTGGTATGTCTCTTGTATGTGAGTTCCAATGGCAGATATGCCCTAGGTAGGGAGATATGCGGACGCCAAATCTGGGTTGTCTCACTGTTCACCCCGAGACAAAAGTCCTATCAAATCATGTCAAACGAATTTGGCTCGGTTTCAAACTTTTCCAGTGGGTTCCTTAGGTAGTTTGGCTCCTTTTTGGTATTCATACCAAGTGGTTTTGGTGCCATTTACTAAGTGAACACATCTGATCTTTAAACTAGGGTTTAGTTTTGACTTAGAGAATATTAGAGAGCTCTAGTGTGCTTGCTACTTAGTGAATGGATTTGGGGTCTTTAAGGGGCCTTTTTGTAATGTTTCCCCTCTAAATTTGTAGATTATCATGGTACTTAAACTTTGGTTAAGGGTTAACTACGATTTGCACATTTGCTTAACCTTTCCCTTAAACCAGGGTTTTGGGAGTTAAGGGCTCAAGAAGGGTCTAGGGTTTAATCCTCTCTTGCCCAAGGTGATAATTGCATAACTGCTTGGGCAATGCTTTTGTCATTAACATTCTTAGTTAATACATGATTTTCCAAGGTTGTTGGGGTTCCCTCTCCTCCACTTAACCACATGAGATAACATGTCATGAGTGCAAGTAGGGAGTCATATGGCCTTGGTAACACCTGGGGTGTTACAACCCTCCCCCTTAAAGGAATCTCGTCCCGAGATTTGGGTAGGGATCCCTTAGAGGGTACCAAGAAGGGGGTGCTTGGGTGCTGTAGATCCTCTTGTTCAAGTTGTTCTAATTAACTGCTTTTCGAATGTCATTCTCTTTGCAACTTCAGAAGGAAGTCCTTTTAAAGTTATTTTCAAAACTTACTTTACCCTTAACAACAAACTTTTTCTTATATTTAGATTCAAAGGGCAGGTGGGGGTGGGGTTTTGGATTACGTACCGCCTCCCTTGGGCAGAAGTCGGGGAAGCGAGAATGTAGAAAATCCTCAGTCTCCCATGTAGCCTCTTCTACTAAATGGTGACTCCACTGAACCTTATACATCCAGATCGACCTTGCCCGTGTTAATCTCTCCTTTTGGTCCAATACCTTGATGGGGTGCTCTTGATAAGATAAGTCTGGTTCTATCTTCAATTCTGGTTCCGGTAGCACTTCCGTGGGTAAGCGGACACACTTTCGTAGCTGAGATACGTGGAACACATCATGAACTGCTGACATATGGGGTGGCAACTTCAATTGATATGCTACAGGTCCACAAATCTCTTTGATCTCATAGGGCCCAATGTAGCGAGGAGCTAACTTGCCCTTGATTCCAAATCTCTAAACACCTTTGGTGGGTGACACCTTAAAATAAACATGATCTCCCACTTCAAACTGTAGAGGCTTCCTCCTCTTGTCATGATAGCTCTTTTGCCTGGCCTAAGCAGCCTCTAAATTCTTCTTAATGACTCTGACTTTCTCCTCTGCTTCATGAACCAGGTCAGGTCCAAATATTTCCCTCTCTCCAGCTTGTGACCAATTTAGCGGTGTCCTACACCTTCTCCCATACAAGGCATCAAAAGGTGCCATCTTTAGGCTAGACTGGTAGCTGTTATTGTAAGAGAACTCTGCCAATGAAAGACACTTGTCCCAATCCTTACCATAGTGTAGCACACATGCCCTCAACATGTCTTCCAAAATCTGATTCACCCTTTCTGTCTGACCATCTGTTTGAGGATGGTATGCCGAGCTTCTTATTACATGGGTCCCAAGTGATTCTTGCAATTGCTCCCTGAAACGTGCCACAAATGGTGCTCCTCTGTCTGACACAATAGTCCTTGGTATTCCATGCAAACGAACTATCTGGTCAATATAAATTTCTGCATACTTTTCTGTCCGGTGGGTGGTATGTACTGGTGTTGGGGACTTGTTCTCAAATGCTAAAATTAAGAACAAGGCAACATAAAATGTTAAATATTAATGACCTTCGTCCATTGAAACATTATCTCCCCAGGGACACAATGCATTCCGGACGAAGGTCATGAGCAAAGATTACGAAGGTCATACCTTCGTAATCAAAATTGTAAGACAATAAAAGGTGCAATATAAAATATACGACATGAAGGAATAATATGTCAAAACACATAAACTTATTCATATATTTTATTATATAAATTCAGATATCAAAACATAACATTTAATCACATTTATACCTTCGTCTTGGCAGAAGGCAATAATCCAGGTGTCGCGTGCAAGCAATTACAAGATTGCGTGAACAGTACAGAGGTACTGTTCATCAATTTATAGGCATAGGGCGCAGCCTATGTGAAATTACATTTATACCCTCTACAATCGATTACATTCATGACACAAAAATATCCAGGGTTTATTGGTCATTTCAAATTTAGGTCGGTTCACTCCTTCGTCTTGAGATAAGTCACTGAGCCGATGCTTTGTAGGCGATAGCTTCGGCATTGCTTTTGGGAAGATCCGCTGAAGGTGTATCTTTCTTCAGTATCTTCGGCTATGAAGCATACCCCCAACAGTAGCCCCTTCGCGGTGCTAGATCGTTTTTCGTAACGAGCTTGATCCGTGAACAAGTCTCTTAGGCTTCGGGATGCCGAAGATCCGAAAAACACCTTCCCTGAGCTCGTTGCCGAGAAACGATTAAAATAATCTGAGCGCGAGGTGGCCCCACCATGCAGCAGTTACACGCGTCCTGGCGGTTCACCTTCTCGGGCTATGTGGTCCACCGTTCAGTGGGTGCGGGCGGCTGTTTATCCGGTGCGAAAGAGTTGACGATTTACCTTCCCACCTGCGGCACTATATAAACAGACGGGTAGGTGTGAAGTTACCACAGTATTCATTGCTATTGCACTGTTTTGCTGCCAAAAATTTGACCATAGCCGAAGCTTGTTTACTGCATCGTCAACCAAAGCTATTCATTTTGCTCAAGCTTCGTAACAAGAAAGAGCTTCGGCAAAGTTAAAAAATTTTCAATTTCATCAAAAAACAAGAAATTCAATCATCAGATGGCTAGGGTACGCTCAACAGCTAGGGTTACTCGCGACGGAGAGGAAGCCGAAGGTGCCGAAACCGCTCCAATCTCTGAAGTGATGCAACGATCAGGGCTGGTAGTATCAGAGGATGCACCTGCCGCTGAAGCTGAGCAGGTTGATGCTGAGGAATTTGGATCTGAAGATGATTACAACGCCGTGCCATCTAAACCCAGTCACTTGAAATTTTGGAAATCCACCGTTACCGAAGGTGATATGTCTAAGCTGATGAAGCTAGGCTATTTCAGTGAAGCAAAAAGGAGCTGGTTCATTTTGGCGGAGAAGAGATTACTCCGAAGCCGGAAAAGGATGAAGTGGTAGTGTTCAAAAGTTTCTTTAAGGCAGGACTAAGATTTCCTTTGAATGGAATGATTGCTGATGTTTTGAAGAAGTTTGGGATTTATCTTCATCAACTAACGCCTAACACCATCGTTAGGCTTAGTGTCTATATTTGGGCCCTGCGAAGCCAGGGGGTAGAACCATTTGCCAAAGGTTTCTGCCAAGTGCACGAGCTTCATTATCAAACAAAGGCAAGAGAAGATGGGCTGCATGAAAACTTCGGCTGCTACAACTTTGCCTATCGAAAAAATACAAAGTTTCCAGTTATTAGCTATCGTACCAAATGGACAGCTGGCTAGAAAACCGAATGGATTTACGTTAAAGTTGATGAAGAAAAGGAGAAGCTGGTCCAAAGTCCGCTAGAATTAATCTTCGGAGAAACCAGACCCCAGTGCAACATGACACCAGGGAGTCCAAGCCAAATTGCTCTAGCCGAATTTCGAGTTATTGCGGAGCATATTGGCACTAGGGACTTAGTGCAAGAATTCTTGGCTTTCAGAGTGTTCCCAACTTTGAAAGAGTGGGACGTGCCGAAGCTAAAGGGAGAAAAGAAAAAGGGGGAACTTATTCGGCTACCCTATGATTATAAATTCAAGAAACATTTCAAAGTGCCTTGCCAAGAGTGGTTAGACACGATTGAAGTAATGTGCAACGAAATTCTCGACAATTACTTTAAAAAAGAAGATCAACTAATGACTGCAGCCTTCGGCTCTCGTCCGAAGCGAAGGTTAAACCGAGTAATGGATGCTCTGGACTTTGAGTACCCCGACTACGAGCGACTAGACAAGGATGCCGAAGGGCAGAAGAGAAAGAGAGTGGCCAGTGTTCTGAATAAAGAAGCTACTAAATCGATGAAAGACGATGAAGAAAAATTGAAAATGAAAAAGTTGAAGCCTAAGCCGAAGACAGATGCTTCGAAGTAAAGAAAAGCTACAGCTCCGAAGCAGAAGGCAACTGATATAGAAGAAGAAACTTCTGCAACACCTTCTGCCACCGACGTGGAGGAAATCTTGAAGGTAATGACTGAATCTTTGCCTATCAAGCTAAGTCCACTGGGGCCGCATCTGACGAAGCTTTTTTAGAAGGAAAAGGAGCCCTCAATAACGAAGAAGGTAACCGGGCCAAAAAAACGAAGAATTGTTACAGTGACAGAAGTTATTGAAAGGACACCACCAACAGCTTCGGCTTCGAAGACACCAGTTGTTGAGAGCATAACAGCGACCGAAGCTGTACCTGCTGAAGCTGCAGATGCCGAAGCTGTTGTGGCCGAAGATTTACATTTAGAAAGCATAATTTCAGACATTGATAAGATACTTCTGGATATGGCCACAGAAGAAGCTGCCGCAGCCACTGAAGAAACCATGGCTACAGTACCTGGGAAGGGAAAGAAAATAGCTTCGGAAGATGCTTCGGAAGAGGAAATTTTCAACTTTCAAAACTAAGTTGGACAAGAGTTGACGAAGGCTGAGAAAGAAGAATTAAAAGAATATGCGATATCCTGTGGATATCAACCAGGGGCACTACTCTTCGGTGGTGTTGACGATGAAAAGTTAGGCTGCGTCCAAGATCAAACCGGAGCAAAGGTTATCGGTACTCTATCAAAGAGTATTGGTTTCCCGAAGCTTGAGACCGACATAAGCCGCTACCGACGACAGCATCTTGTCGGTAGCTTATTCTATTCTAATTTCAAGGTAAAAACTTTTCTTCGACTTTTTATTTGTTTCAAACAATGAAGGTGTTTTCTAACGAAAGTTGCTTGTGCACAGAGTATGCTGCTGAGTAAAGCTTTGAGAATGCAACAAGATCTCGAAGATAAAAAACATGAAGTTATAATTGAGGGTTTAGAAAGCAAATTAAAAGATCAAGCAGCTGCTCTTGAAAAGAAGGATTTCGAGCTTCAGACAACAGAAGGTTTATTGGTGGAAGCCGAAGCAAAAATTGCAAAGTTAAATACGGAGCTTCTCTCGAAATCAGAAAGCTTCGAACAGGAGAAGCATAAGTTAAATGCCAAATTTAAGACTGAGGTCGAGAAAAGTTCGAATCTGCAAAAATCATTGATAGAGCTTCAGAACAAATGTCTGGAGTTCAGTAGCCGATGTGTACAACGGCTGAAGCAAGTCTTCAATTCGGTTGGAGCCAGCTGTAAAAAATTTAATCCTTCGACTGAAGACTTGCTAGGAGCATTCGAACATATCGAGGGTGAAATTGATGACCTTGATGAAATTGTAGCCGGACATGGTGATTTCTGTGCCCTGGTAGCTTCTCGGGGCACAACTGTCGCCTTCCTGAAATCTGGTTCTACACATGGAAATATTGTTAACAGGCCTAACTTTAGTTTGTCACCAGCAGATCTAATTGATATCCCCAATCTTGCCCGAACCATATGAAACAGGTTTATAAAACTGATATGGACTAAGGGTGGACGAAGCATGGCTGGTGACGATGCTCGAAGTCATCTTAAGCCGGTAACCAAATCATACCTTGTGCTTACCTCTCCCTTCAAACTTGAATAATTCTTACCATACTTAAATATGTACAGGATGACGAAGCTGAAGAGCAAATTGATGAAGCTGAAGAGCAAGTCGACAAGGCTGAAGAGCGCGAAGTCGAAGCTTAATAGATAATGATGAAGCTGAAATAGATAGCTGTGGAAAGGACTAAGAATTCTTTGTAATAACCTTTGTGAAAAATATTGTAACTTGAAAATTAGATTTTACTCTGTAAACTTTGTCCATACCTTGTAATATATTTTTACCTTTCTATCAACGTATGAAGTGCTTCGATGTGAACAACACTTGTACTTGCATTGATTTGCTTTGCTGTGAACGAAACTAGCATTTTTTGAGCCGAAGGCGAAAAACACCTTCTTTTCGTACACAATGAAGCATAAAATCACTTCTTTTTCTCTTTTTGCCGAAGCCATATTTTTAAAGCCGAAGCATCCGTCTTAGTCTGTATGTTATGATGATGATGACCCTATGTATGTCTAAATGAATGTTTATGAATGCAAATGTATGATGTAATGTGTCATGCAAATGACTTTGCCGCTTATTTTTCGGCTTCACCGCTTATTTTTCGGTGTATCAGCGCTGACTTTTCGCTGTAAGTTCTGCATCCCCTTAGGAACGTCTTTTGAACTTCTGCGCCTTCTATTACGACGGTATCGCGTTGACTTTTCGCGCTTCGCCTTATATTTCGGTGGAATCAGCGTTGACTTTTCGCTATAAGCTCTGCATTCCCTTTGAAACGACTTTTGAGCAGAAAACTTACGCTGCGCTCCCTTAGGAACGGCTTTTTGTAGCTTCGTCGTGCTCTGCATCCCCTTAGGGACGACTTTCAAGCTTCTCCCTGTTTTTTCCTTTTTGCCTGCACTCTATGGTGCATGCCTAGTTTTTACATTTACATTTTGGGGGATTTTGCTCTCGTAGAGCTGAATAAGAAAAAGAGAAATTACATGCTATGGCCCCATTAAAAACCTTTCTCCCCCTTCGGAAAGGAAAAGAGTGCCATAGAAAAAATAAAAATGCATCAAGCTAAACATAATATCGCCGAAGCTTATCTACTGTTGGGACTATGCTTCGTCGCCGAAGGTCTTGTAGGAAGAAGCAGCTTCGGCTGAAGCTGTCCGCATGAGATGACCGAAGGATCCTCTTCATGAAGCTTCGGAATTACAAACCGACTTAAAAGTAGAATGACCTTTTAGTCCATAAATGTTTGGGTCGCTGTTGTAATCCCTTATAAGGGGCATAATTGTAATTCCCCACAGGCTGTGTCCTGTGCCTATAAATAGTGAACAGTATTCCTTTACTGTTCACGCATTCCTGTATTTGCAATCGCATCATTCGGGAACCAATCTTTGCCAAGGCAGAGGTATAACTGTATTCAATGATTAAATATACTGAGTAAATATAATATGGTTCGTTTATGATTCATTTACCTTTGATACTCTATATTTTATGTTATCTTATACAATCTATTAAAATTCAATTACGAAGATTTAACCTTCGTAATCGTATTGTCATCAACCTTCGTCCAAGGTCCATTAATCCCAAAGGGAATAATGCTTCGTTGGACGAAGGACATTAACATTTAACATTTTATGTTGCCTTGTTCTTAATTCATAGCATTTGAGAACAAGTTCCCAACATTGGCGCCCACCTCCGGTCAACTCACTTCCACTTTTTGAGCTAATGGCTTCGATTAACGATCAAGCTAGAGCTGCTTCGGTCCCGAAGCTGGTGTTCCCGATAACAGGTGGTTCGTGCTCAGAACCAGCCAACAAAAAGCAGAAGAAAGAGGCGCAGAGAAGGGTACAACATGTTGGAGTGCAGGGACCCTTCATCAAGTCAAGATGGTCACACATTCCAATCACCTTCTCCCAAGAGGATCTTCAGCTCAAGGATTTTCCTCATAACGATGCTATGGTTATTTCTTGCGTTATCAAAGGATTTCTGGTCCACAATGTTTTGGTTGATACAGGCAGTGCAGCTGATATTATATTTGCTAAGGCCTTCAGACAAATGCAAGAGCCAGAAGACAAGATTCATGATGCTACACACCCTCTCTGTGGCTTCGGAGGAAGACAGATTGTAGCACTGGGCAAGATCACCATGCCAGTGACCTTCGGCTTCATCAACAACACCAGAACCGAGCAAGTTGTGTTTGACATTGTTGACATGGAATACCCTTACAATGCAATTATTGGTCGTGGCACCCTCAATTCTTTCGAAGCAATTCTTCATCCTGCTTACCTTTGCATGAAGATACCTTCGGATCAAGGACCCATTGCTATTCATGGAAGTCAGAAAGCTGCCAGAAGGGCCGAGGGAAACTGGACTGACTCAAAAGCAATCCATAACCTAGATGGAGCTGAAGCTTGTGAACAGTACAAATTCAGAAGGGAGAAAGCAGCTTCAGCAGATCAGCCGAAGCCCATGCTCTTATGTGAGGACATAGCAGAGCAGAAGGTGCTGTTGGGCTCTCAATTATCCGAAGAACAGGAGAAAACCTTGATAAGGTTTTTGTTCAACAACAAAGATGTTTTTGCATGGTCAGCCAATGATCTTTGCGGAGTTAACAGGGATGTTATTGAACACTCGCTCAATGTTGACCCATCTTTCAGACCCAGAAAGCAGAGGCTTCGGAAAATGTCTGATGACAAGGCCGAAGGCGCTCGGAATGAAGTCAAAAGACTCCTCAGTGCAGGAGTTATCAGAGAAGTAAAGTACCCAGAATGGCTAGCTAACACTGTTATGGTAAAAAAGGCCAATGGCAAATGGCGAATGTGTATCGATTTTACGGATCTCAACAAGGCCTGTCCGAAGGACGAATTCCCATTGCCAAGGATAGACTCCTTAGTTGACGCAGCAGCTTCGTCAGAGCTTATGAGTCTTCTCGATTGTTATTCAGGCTATCATCAAATTTGGATGACGAAGGAGGATGAGCCGAAGACCAGTTTCATAACCCCTAGTGGAACATATTGTTACCTTCGGATGCCTGAGGGGCTCAAGAACACTGGAGGAAGTTTCAGCAGAATGACTGCGAAGGTTCTCCAGTCTCAGATAGGCAGAAATGTGTTAACTTATGTTGATGATATCATTGTAAAAAGCACGAAACAGGAAAATCACATTGCTGATTTGCAGGAGACCTTCGCCAGTTTTAGACAAGCTGGTCTAAAGTTGAATCCAGAAAAATGTGTCTTCGGAGTAAAGAAGGGGAAATTTCTTGGATGCTTGGTTTCAACAAAGGGAATTGAAGCTAATCCAAGTAAAATTGAAGCTATACTTCGAATGGAGCCACCAACTACAAAAAAGGGGGCCCAAAGATTGACAGGGAGGCTGGCATCTCTCAATAGATTCATATCCAGATCAGCAGAGAGAAATTTACCATTCTTCGAAGTGCTGAAATCAGCCGAAGTCTTTCAATGGGGACCAAGCCAACAAAAAGCCTTCGAGGAACTGAAGCAATATTTGATAGATTTAACAACATTAACTCCACCAACGCCAGGGGCTCCTTTGTTATTATATGTGGCAGCTTCGCATTCAGCGGTAAGTGCAGCACTTGTCCAGGAGAAGCTTGATGGCCAAGTCAAGAAGCAGGTCCCAGTGTATTTTGTATCTGAAGTTCTTAGTATATCAAAGAAAAACTATACAGAATTGGAGAAGGTGTTATATGCTGTTTTGATGGCATCCAGGAAGCTTCGGCATTACTTTAAAGCATACAATATTGTTGTTCCTTCTTCACAACCGTTGAAGGATATTATGAGAAATAGAGAAGCTACTGGACGGATTGGAAAATGGGCTGCAGAGCTCAATGAATTTTGCATTGATTATGTGCATAGATCTTCGATCTAGTCTCAAGCGTTGGCAGATTTCATTGCTGACTGGACGCCAGGGGCTCAGGATGAAGAAACAAATAAAGATGTCGAGGTATGGACAGTGTTTTGCGATGGGTCTTGGGGAACCTTCGGAGTAGGAGCAGCCGCTGTGTTGGTCTCACCATCCAAAGTTAAAACTTGTTATGCAGCAAGACTCGATTTTAGTTGTACTAACAATATTACTGAGTACGAAGCCCTGCTTTTGGGCCTTCGGAAGTTAAAAGCAATGGGAATCAGAAGGGCCATTCTTAAAACTGATTCCCAGGTTGTTTCGGGTCATATCGACAAGAGTTGTAAGGCTAAAGATCCGAAGCTTGAAAAATATCTAGACACGGTCCGAAGGATTGAAGCTTCCTTCAAAGGATTTTCTGTCAAAAATATCCCTCGAGGACAAAATGAGCATGCTGATTTGCTAGCTAAGTCAGCAGCACAGGGGCTGCCCTTACCTTCGGATGTGTTCTTCGAAACAATAAAAGCACCTTCAGTGGAACTTCTTGAAAGAGCAGTCCTCAATATATCTCCTGTTTATAGTGAAGATTGGAGAACTGAGATTATCTCTTACCTTCAGGGTAATTTCCTTTCAGATGACGAAACTTACAACAGGAGGATAGAAGCAAGAGCTCGTCCATATGTCATGATAGAAGGGGAGTTGTACAAGCATGGAGTTTGTGCTCCATTACTCAAGTGTTTATCTAGAGCCGAAGGCATAGAATTGATGAAAGAAATACATGCAGGCCTGTGTGGATCTCACATTGGATCTAGGCCGTTACTTGGAAAAGTTTTCTGTCAAGGGTTTTATTGGCCGAAGGCAGCTTCGGATGCAGCGGAATTAGTTCAAAAGTGCGAAGGTTGTCAGAAATGTGCAAGAGATCAAAAACAACCTTCGTCCCTAACTCAGCTGATACAACCCATCTGGCCATTGCAAAGGTGGGGCCTTGACTTGTTAGGTCCGTTACCACCGGCCCAAGGAAACTTAAGATATGTTGTAGTGGCTGTGGAATATTTTTCTAAATGGATTGAGGCAAAGCCTTTAGCCACAATAACTTCGGCCACCATTCAAAAGTTTTTCTGGCAGAATATTGTTTGTCATTTCGGAGTACCAAAGGCCATCACTGTAGATAATGGAACACAGTTCGACTCCGAAGCTTTCAGAGAATTCTGTGATCAAATTGGCACGAAGATCCATTTTGCATCAGTCAGGCATCCGGAGTCAAATGGACTCGTTGAAAAAGCCAATGGCATCATAATGACAGGAATAATGAAGTTAATCTTCAATCAACCCAGGGGAAAGTGGCCAGATCAATTAATCAAAGTGGTATGGAGCCACAACACAACAACATCAAGGTCAACAGGCTTTACTCCATTCAAATTATTGTTTGGTGACGAAGCAATAACCCCGGAAGAAGCTAAAACTGGATCAATAAGAGTAGTAGCTTCGGTAGAATCAGATCCTGAAGCTGATCATTCTGTGGAAAAAGATGCTATAGAAGGGATCAGGCTTCAAGCTGTGGAGAACATCAATAAATATCAAGTCGAAACAATCAAATGGCGTGATAGAAAGGTTCGGCTAAAGAATATTGAGCCAGGACATTTGGTGCTTCGGAGAGTGGCTAACCCAGATACAGTGGGCAAGTTGCAGTTGAAATGGGAGGGACCTTTTTTGGTAGTATCTTCGTCAAGACCCGGTTCATACAGATTGAAGGATATGGACGGCAACGACATTCCTAGATCTTGGAATGCGGATGAGCTTCGGCGATATTATGTATAACTTGATGTAATTTTTTATATTTTTTATTTTTTCTTTCATGGCACCCTTTTCCTTTCTGAAGGGGGAGAAAGGTTTTTAATGGGGCCATCACATGTAATTTCCTTTTTTAGCTCTATAAGAGCAAAATCCCCCAAAGATGTAAATGTAAAAGCTGAGAACGCACCATCGAGTGCCAGAAAGAAACAGGGAAGAAGCTCCAAAGTCGTTCCTAAGGGAATGCAGAGCTTACAGCGAAAAATAAACGCTGATTCCGCCGAAAGTAAAAGGCGAAGAAGCTCCAAAGACGTTCCTAAGGGAATGCAGAGCTTACAGCGAAAAGTCAACGCTGATTCCGCTGAAGTAAAAGGCGAAGAAGCTCCTAAGGGAGGCTTACAGCGAAAAGTCAGCGCTGATATGTGATTGTTTCTAAGGAAATAACGGTTGTGATTATGGCTTCGGATATGTGTTTGGACATTCATTTGCACATCACATTACATCATAACATTTGCATTCATAAACATTCATCCAGGCATATGTAGGATAACCATCATCATAGCATAAGTGGTTGCTTCGGCAAAAAGGAAAAAACTGTCTTTTGTATTTCGTCGTGTACGAAAAGAAGAGCTTCGGAAAAAAGGAAAAGTTGTTTTTTATGCTTCGCTGTGTACGAAAAGAAGGGAAGGTGTTTTTTCGCCTTCGGCTCAAAAAGATAATTTCGTCCACATCAAAGCGTCTCTCATACATTAATGGAAGGGTAAGAGCATATTACAAGGTATGAACAGAATTCATTAAGAACAGTTTAGTCATATTTACAAAAGTTATTTCAAAAGTTTCTTGAGTTTGTCTACAGAATACTCCTACTGATCTTCATGAGGCCTCAGCTTCGGCGTCATACTCTTTAAGCATCGGTCTCAGCTTCGTCATCCTACATGAATTAAGTTGTTGTGGGTCAAAACCAAGCTTGAAGGAAAAGGTAAGCACAAGGTATGATTTCTTACTGGTTCAAGATGACTCCGAGCTTCGTCTCCAGCCTTTTCTCGCCCGCCTTTTGTCCATATCATCTTTACAAATCTATTAGAAATGCTTCGGGCGAGGTCAGGAATATCATCTAAAATTGATGGTGATAGAGTGAAATTGGGCCTATTAACAATTTTTCCATGGTCGCAGCCAGCTTTCAGAAAAGCTGCAGTAGTGCCCCGAGAAGCTACCCAGGCACAGAAGTCACCGTGCCCGGCTATAACTTCGTCAAGCTCATCAATTTCACCCTCAATATGTTCGAAGGTCTTTGGTAAATCTTCAGTTGACGGGGTGAACTTCCCACTGCTGGCCCCGACTGAGTGGAAGATTTTTCTCAATCGTTGAATACATTTATTGCTAAACTCCAAACATTTGTCTTGAAGACTTGCCAATAATTTTTTCAAATCTGAATTTTGTTGGACTTCAGCTTCAAGTTTCGTATTAAGTTCTTGCTTTTCTTTTTCAAACTGTTCAGATTGGCAGAGAAGCTTCGTATTCAATTCTGCTACTTTAGCTTCGGCTTCTGCCAATAAGCTTTCAGTTGTCTGAAGCTCAAAGTTTTTCTTTTCAATAGTAGCTGATTGCTCTTTTATTTTGCTCTCTAAATTTTCAATTATAACCTCGTGTTTTTTGTCTTCTAGATCTTGCTGCATTTTCAAAGCCTTGCTCAACAGCATACTCTGCACGTAAAGAACCTTCGTTAGACATGTCTTTATTATTAAAAACAATAAAAGTCAAGGGAAAAGTAGTTCACCTTGAAATTGGAATAAAATAAACTACCAACGATATGTTGTCGTCGGTAGCGGCTAATGTCCGTTTCCAGCTTCGGAAAACCGATACTCTTTGATAGAGTACCGATAACCTTAGCTCCAGTTTGATCCCGGATACAGTCTAATTTTTCATCGTCAATACCCCCGAAGAGGAGTGCTCCTGGTTTATATCCGCAAGATTTGGCATATTCTTTAAGCTCTTCTATTTCAGTTTTTGACAATTCTTGTCCAACTAAATTTTGAAACATGAAGGCTTCGTCCTCTGAAGCTTCGTCAGCAATTTCCTTTTCTTTCTCAAACACTGCGGCCATGGCCTCTTCGGCGGCAGTAGTGGCTTCTTCTGTGGCCATGTTTAGCAGCATTTTGTCGATGTGTTCGATTGTGCTTGCCAAATTCAAATCTTCAGTTGAGGTAGCTTCGGTAGCCGCGACCTCCGAAGGTGTGACTTCAATATTTGTTATTTCCTCAGCCGCTGGTATCTTCTGAGCTGAAGCTCTCGGTGGTGTCTTGTCAATGACTTCTGTCACTGCGATGATTCTTTATCTCTTTGTTTTAGTTGTTTTCTTCGTTTTTTCGGGCTCCTTTTCCTTCTGAAAAAACTGTCAGTTGAGGCCCCAATGGACTTAGCTTCGCAGGTAGGGATTCAGTCATTACCTTCAAAATCTCTTCCATGTCAGTGGCAGAGCGTGATGCGGGAGTCTCCTCTTCGTCGGATACTTTTTGCTTCGGAGATGATACTTTCCTCTTCTTCGGAATATTCTTCTTTTTTGGTGGTTCTTTCTCATCTTCATTTAAAGCTTCGGCTACCCTTTTCCTTTTCCGGCCTTCGACACCTTTATTCAGATTTTCGTAGTCAGGGTATTCAAAACCCAGGGCGTCCAGCACTCGATTCAGTCTTCGCTTTGGACGGGTACCGAAGGCCGCAGTCATCAACTGATCCTCTTTTTTGGAGTAATTACCGAGTATTTCATTGCACATTATTTCAATTGTGTCCAGCCACTCTTGGCAAGGTGTTTTAAAATATTTCTTAAACTTGTAATAGTAAGGTAACCGCACAAGTTCCCCTTCTTTCTTCTCCCCCTCTAGCTTCGGCATTTCCCATTCTTTTAAGGTAGGAAAAACCCTGAAAGCCAAAAACTCTTGAACCAGGTCTCTTGTGCTGATATGCTCTGAAATAATTTTAAACTCAGCCAACGCTTTTTGGGTTGGTCCTTCTGGTGTCATGTTGCAATGAGGTCGGGTTTCTCCGAAGATTAGTTCAAGCGGACTCTGCACAAGCTTCTCCTTGTCGTCATCAACCTTGATGTAGAACCATTCCGATTTCCGGCCTGCCTGCCACTTGCTTCGATAGCTGATGACAGGAAACTTTGTGGTTTTCCGATAGGCAAAATTATAGCAACCAAAGTTATCATGCAATCCATCTTTTCTAGCCTTCGTCTGATAATGCAGCTCATGAACTCGACAAAAGCTGTCAGCAAACGGCTCCACCGCCTGGCTTCGGAGGGCCCAGATATAGACGCTAAGCCTAACGATAGCGTTAGGAGTCAGTTGATGAAAGTAGATCCCAAACCTCTTCAATACATCTGCAATAATCCCATGCAGGGGGAATCTCAACCCAGCCTTTAGAAAGCTCTTGAAAATGACTATTTCATCCTTCTCTGGCTTCGGGGTAGTTTCTTCCCCCCCGAAGCGTAGTAGCTTCTTCTGACTTTCACTGAAATAACCCAACTTCACCATCTTGGAGAGATCAGCCTTCGAAACAGTCGACTTTCCGAAGTCCAAGTGGCTGGGCTTACTTGGCATGGCAATACGATAATCATCTTCGGAATCAGTTTCCTCAATGTTTCCTTCTTCCGCTTCGGCAGTCGCCTGTTCTGTCTCAGCAGTGGGGATTTCTTCCGGGGTTACCAGTCCGGATCGTTGCATCGCTTCGGAGATGGGAACAGTCTCCGATCCTTCAGCTTCGCCTCCCTCACGCTCAACCCTAGCGGTAGAACGCACTCTGGCCATTTAACTCTGAATTTTTTGGGAACTAAATGCTTTTTCTTCCGAAGCTTTTTCTTCTGACGAAGTAGGCTTCAAACTGGAGCTTCGTCTGATTCTGAGAGTCAAGCTTCGGCTATGGTTAAAAATTTTGGCAGCAAAACAGTGCAAATAGCAATGAATGTTGTGGTAACTTCACACCTACTCGTGTGTTTATATAGTGATGCAGGTAAGAAGGTGAATCGCCAGGATTTTTACACTAGGCGGACAGCCGCTTGCACTCGCTGCGCGGTGGACCGCAGAGACCAAACAGTAGCTCTGCAAGGTGGGACCGCTACGCGCTCGAAAACTGAATCGTTTCTCGACAACGAGCTCAGGGAAGGTGTTTTTTGGACCTTCGGCTTCCCGAAGCTTAAGAGACTTTTTCACGGATCAAGCTCGTTACGAAAAACGATCTAGCGCCGCGAAAGGGGCTACTGTTGGGACTATGCTTCGTCGCCGAAGGTCTTGTAGGAAGAAGCAGCTTCGGCTGAAGCTGTCCGCATGAGATGACCGAAGGATCCTCTTCATGAAGCTTCAGAATTACAAACCGACTTAAAAGTAGAATGACCTTTTAGTCCATAAATGTTTGGGTCGCTGTTGTAATCCCTTATAAGGGGCATAATTGTAATTCCCCACAGGCTGTGTCCTGTGCCTATAAATAGTGAACAGTATTCCTTTACTGTTCACGCATTCCTGTATTTGCAATCGCATCATTCGGGAACCAATCTTTGCCAAGGCAGAGGTATAACTGTATTCAATGATTAAATATACTGAGTAAATATAATATGGTTCGTTTATGATTCATTTACCTTTGATACTCTATATTTTATGTTATCTTATACAATCTATTAAAATTCAATTACGAAGATTTAACCTTCGTAATCGTATTGTCATCAACCTTCGTCCAAGGTCCATTAATCCCAAAGGGAATAATGCTTCGTTGGACGAAGGACATTAACATTTAACATTTTATGTTGCCTTGTTCTTAATTCATAGCATTTGAGAACAAGTTCCCAACATCTGCATTCCAAGATCTAGGAATGTCGTTGCCGTCCATATCCTTTAGTCTGTAAGAACCGGGTCTTGATGAAGATACTTCCAGAAAAGGTCCTTCCCACTTCAACTGTAGCTTGCCTATTGTATCTAGGTTGGCAACTCTCCGAAGCACCAAATGCCCTGGCTTGATGTTCTTTAGCCGAACATTTCTGTCATGCCACTTTATTGTTTTGGCTTGATATTTATTGATGTTCTCGACGGCCTGAAGCCTAATCCCTTCTATAGCATCTTTTGCCATAGAACAATCAACTTCATCCTCTGCCGAAGCCACTATTCTTATTGATCCTGCTTTAGCTTCTTCCGGTTGTTATTGCTTCGTCACCAAACAATAGTTTAAATGGTGTAAAACCTGTTGACCTTGATACTGTTGTATTGTGGATCCACACCACTTTGATCAATTCATCTGGCCACTTTCCTTTGGGCTGATTGTAGATTAACTTCATTATCCCCATCATTATAATGGCATTAGCTCTTTCGACAAATCCATTTGACTCCAGATGCCTAACTGATGCAAAATGAATCTTCGTGCCAATTTGTTCGCAGAACTCTTTGAAAGCTTCAGCACGAACTGTGTTCCGTTATCCACAGTAATAGCCTTCGGCACTCCGAAGCGACAAACAATATTTTGCTAGAAAAATTTCGGGACAGTGACCGAAGTTATTGTGGCTAAAGGCTTCGCCTCAATATCCACATGGAAAAATACTCTACCGCCACCACAACATATTTTAGATTTCCTTGTGCTGGTGGAAGTGGGCCTAGTAAATCGAGGCCCCACCTTTGCAATTGCCAAGTGGGTTGTATTAATTGAGTGAGAGATGAAGGTTGCTTCTGATCTCTTGCACATTTTTGACAACCTTCACACTTTTGGACTAATTCTGCCGCATCCGAAGCTGCTTTCAGCCAATAAAATCCTTATCGGAAAACTTTTCCTAATAAGGGCATAGATTCAATGTGGGATCCACACAGACCTGCATGTATTTCTTTCATTAATTCCATACCTTCGGCTCTTGATAAACATTTAAGGAGTGGTGAACAAACTCCATGTTTATACAATTCCCCTTCTATTACCACATATGGTCTTGTTCTTGCCTCCATTCTTTTATTATAAGCTTTGTCACTTGAAAGACAATTGTCTTGAAGGAAATATATTATTTCAGTTTTCCAGTCTTCACTGTGTACTAGAGAAATAGTAAGCACTGCTCTCTCCATGAGCTCGACCGAAGGTGCTTTTATTACATCAAAAAATACTTCGGAGGGAAGGGGAAGCCCTTGAGCCGCTGATTTGGCTAGCAAATCTGCATGCTCATTTTCACCTCTTGGAATATTTCTGACGGAAAAACCTTCGAAGGAAGCTTCCATCCTTCGGACTGCATCCAGATATTTCTCAAGCTTCGGATCTCGTGCCTTGCTGCTTTTATCCACATGACCAGCAATAACTTGAGAATCAGTCTTTAAAATGGCCCTTCTTATTCCCATTGCCCTTAGTTTCCGAAGCCCCAAAAGAAGTGTTTCGTACTCAGCAATATTATTTGTGCAACTGAAATCCAGTTTGACTGCAAAACATGTTTTGACTTTTGAAGGTGCCACTAGGACCGCAGCTGCTCCTGCACTTAAGGTTCCCCAAGAACCATCACAGAACACCGTCCAAGCTTCGGTATCTTTGCTTGTCCCTTCTTCGTGAGCCCCTGGCGTCCAGTCAGCTATGAAGTCTGCTAGCGCCTGAGATTGAATTGAAGATATGTGCACGTAATCAATGGTGAATTCATTGAGCTCTGTGGCCCACTTTCCAACCCTTCCAGTTGCTTCTCTATTCCTCATAATATACTTCAGAGGTTGTGACGAGGGAACAATTATATGGTAAGCTTGAAAATAATGCCGAAGCTTCCTGGAGGCCATTAATACAGCATATAACACTTTCTCCAATTCTATGTAATTTTTCTTTGATAAGCTTAATACTTCGGAGAGAAAATACACTCGAACTTGCTTTTTAGTTTGTCCTTCAAGCTTCTCCTGCACAAGCGCCGCACTTACTGCAGAGTGCGAAGCTGCCACATACAATAGAAAAGGAGCCCCTGGCGTGGGTGGAGTTAACCTTGTTAGATCTATCAGGTATTGCTTCAGCTCTTCGAAGGCTTTCTGCTGAGCTGATCCCCATTGAAAGACTTCGACTGATCTTAGCACTTCGAAGAATGGTAAATTTCTCTATGCTGGTCTAGATATCAATCGATTTAAAGATGCCAATCTTCCTGTCAGCCGTTGAGCCCCCTTCTTGGTGCATGGCGGCTCCATCCGAAGAATAGCATTGATTTTGTTCGGATTAGCTTCGATCCCCTTCGTTGAAACTAAACAACCAAGGAATTTTCCTTTCCTTACTCTGAAGACACATTTTTCTGGATTTAATTTAAGGCCAGCTTGCCTAAAATTAGCAAATGTTTCCTGTAGATCAGCAATGTGATTTTCCTGCTTCGTGCTCTTTATTATGATATCATCAACATATGTTAGTACATTTCTGCCTATCTGAGAATGAAGGACTTTGGCTGTCATTCTACTAAAGCTTCCTCCAGCATTCTTGAGCCCCTCAGGCATCCAAAGGTAACAATATGTACCACTAGGGGTTATGAAGCTGGTTTTTGGCTTATCTTACTTCTTCATCCAGATTTGATGGTAACCTGAATAACAATCTAGTAGACTCATGAGCTCTGACGAAGCTGCTGCATCCACTAGAGAATCTATTCTTGGTAATGGGAACTCATCCTTTGGACAAGCCTTATTGAGATCAGTAAAATCAATGCACATTCTCAATTTACCATTGGCCTTTTTCACCATAACAGTGTTAGCTAGCCATTCTGGGTATTTTACTTCTCTGATGACTCCAGCACTAAGAAGTCTTTTTACTTCATTCCGAGCACCTTCGGCCTTGTCATCAGATATTTTCCAAAGCCTCTGTTTTCTGGGTCTGAAGAATGGATCGACATTGAGCGAATGTTCAATCACGTCCCTGTTGACACCACAGAGATCGTTGGCTGACCATGCAAAAACATCTTTGTTGTTGAATAAAAACCTTAACAAGGTTTTCTCCTGCTCTTCAGATAGTTGAGATCCTAGCAATACCTTCGACTCTGCTATGTCCTCACATAGAAGCATGGGCTTCAGCTGATCAGCCGAAGCAGCCTTCTCCCTTCTGTACTTATACTGTTCACAAGCTTCGGCTCCATCTATATTATGGATTGCTTTTGAATCTGTCCAGTTTCCTTCAGCCTTTCTGGCAGCTTCCTGACTTCCGTGAATAGCAATAGGCCCTTGATCTGAAGGTATCTTCACGCATAAATATGCTGGATGAAGAATTGCTTCGAAAGCATTGAGTGTCCCACGACCAATGATTGCATTGTAAGGATACTCCATGTCGACAATATCAAACACAACTTGCTCAGTCCTTGTATTGTTGACAAATCCGAAGGTCACCGGCATCGTGATCTTGCTAAGTGCTACGATTTGCCTTCCTCCGAAGCCACAAAGAGGGTGTGTAGCATCATGAATCGTATCCTCTGGCTCTTGCATCTGTCTGAAGGCCTTGGCAAATATAATATCTGCTGCACTGCCTGTATCAACCAGAACATTGTGGACCAGAAATCCCTTGATGACACAAGAAATGACCATAGCATCATTGTGACGGTAATCCTTGAGCTGAAGGTCCTCCTGGGACAAGGTGATTGGGATGTGGGACCATTTTGACTTGATGAAGGGTCCCTGCACCCCAACATGTTGTACCCTTCTCTGAGCCTCCTTCTTCTGCTTCTTGTTGACTGGCTCTCAGCATGAACCGCCTGTTATTGGGAGCACCAGCTTCGTAGCCGAAGCAGCTTCAGCTTGGTTGTTGAACGAAGCCATCAGCTCAGAAAGTGGAAGTGAGTTCACCGGAGGTGGGCGCCAATGTTGGGGACTTGTTCTCAAATGCTTCAAATTAAGAACAAGGCAACATAAAATGTTAAATGTTAATTGTGGCGGAACTGCCCGAATTATTCCAACTTAAGTGCCCAAGTCCCGCCTTAGAGGCTAGACCACACTTAAATGGGAATAACCCGTCAATCCCTCGGATCTAGTCCGACACGGCCACTGACAGGATCAAGTACCACAACCTCACTCGAAGGTGAGTCACAGAGCAAATACAATAAAGCATAAAACCATACATGTTACAATGTTAAATTATTACATCACCATCATCATCATCGGAGTTTTTGCAAAAGTAACCATCATTGTTCGAAGTGCAGCGGAATAGAACTAACGGTAAATAAACAGAGAGATGGGGAAGCCTGTCCCATCACTCCTCATGCTCCTCCTCAGCCGAGGCAGGGTCCCACTCGACAGTCCAACCCGGTGGCAGGGTGGTCGGCCAAGTTATCCCAGCAACCATCTCCTCCAGAGAACCTGTAAAAATTATGCCACAAGCAAGGCTGAGTATACTAATACTCAGCTAGACTTACCCGGTGTGAGGAGTCTACTCCTCTACCTCTAGACATGCAGCTGTTTGGCTGTGGGGTTTGGTTGCCAAAAGCACTAGCTGAGTTTCTAAATCAAGATTTTAACTTAATCAAAGTTAAGTGTGACTCTCTTAAGGCTAAAAGTGAACTATCTACTCATACATGGTAGCAAGCATTATTAACAATCAACATCTTATCTCAACTCATCGTACTTCCACTTATTACTCAATGCAGTACAATGGATCAAGCAGTCTCATTAGCTGCGAGAAGCAGACGATTCGAATCGAGTTTTTATCCTTGCAAGGTAAACCTAAACACACGACATGTAGGGGCACTCCGTCCCCACACACATCAACCGTCCCCATCGATTCCCCGTCAGCAGATCAGGGCTCACCGCCTTGGCGTACAATGCCTCACTGACCCCGACTGGCCGTCGTGCAGTGACCGCACTTGTACCCACCATAACCGGAATGGGAGACCTCGTCTCAGGTCGCGTGAGGGGCAAAGTCTACTGCCAGGTTCAATCAGGTACTAGGCTTACCAATTTACCATATTTCTCGGTATGTGTTTAGTACATTCAAACGCTTGACACAGGTATCCGCACGTTAATCCTTATTCCATTTTCCATCTCGTAAACAACCAATCCCCATGGATTGTTGTCCACCAACTAGTATCATGATAGTGTGAAAGTGGGTACAATCAATTTCCTGATCTCGCGCGAGTGCTAGAAAAATCACTCGTCTTCTACCGAGATCCTATTTAATTAAAGCAACTACTCGACCTGTCATACTAGTATTCATTTCAAAAAGGATTCCTGAGATCATGCAACTAAGGTTTCAAACAATTCCTACACCTAAGTGCACAATCAATCCTACAATCATTAAGTGAAGTAAAATAGCATAAATAACAGGTTATGCATAAAACCGGGGCTTGCCTTCCAAAGCAGTGGCAGGCAGGTCCTCAGGTGCTGGCTCTGGTGCTGGATCTGGGGCTACCTCCTGAGCAGCTCCTTGCTCCGGCACGAGGATGTACTCTCCGTCAGCAAGATTACAGTCTATCGAAATGCAATGAACATGTATGTCATGATTATGCATGATTTAAGAACATTAAGTTAAAGAAACTAAGTTAAGAATTAACTTAGGGTTCTCTCAGTTATGCGGGGCTTCTAGTGGTACATAGATAGACTTATTACTCTTTGGACTTAAGTTTTCCTTTAGGATAACATAGTGGATTTGTATTGCCTTGATACATTTGAGTGGACAGCAATAAAGTTTTTAGGGACAACCTTTATTCATATCTTTTATTTCTCTTCCCTTAATTTCCATTTAGGTTTTCTAGGGTAGGTTTGAACTACAATAGGGTTTTAATAATTTCCAAAAATTCTGTAAAAATTACAGTGGGTTGTCACTGGCTATTTTAGCTTGTTTTAAGAATTTGAGGCTTAAAGTATAAAAGTTAGGCCTTAAACAAAAATAACAAAAGTTAGGCAAAAAGGGGCACTTTACACTACACTTCCTAGTTAGGGGTAGGTTCTGTCCTAAAGGTCATTTTTGTTGGCATCCTCTGGTAATGATAGGTCTTTGTGCTAAAAATCACAGGAAACTAAGGGGTGGTTAATTAGCTATGATTTTCCCAAGTTTAATGTCAAAAGGGCACTTTCTACTACCTTACTATTTGAAAAATGTCAAACAGCAGATTTCATATTTTTCTTAGGTTCTTTCTAATAAAACAATAGTTATCCCAAGGGTGGGGGTGTTTTCACCTTGGGGTTATTTTTGTGGAGTTTTTCTAAGTTATCCTTGTTTTATTAATTTAAAAGAGATCTTAATTATTTTACACTAAAACAGGGTATGATATATTTTTCTAGTGAACTACATTAACTAAGTATCTTAACAAAAATAGGGGTGCCCTCTGGTTCAACATTTGTGTCACTTTTCCTATTTTTATTAAACTTTAAGCATATTTGGAATAAGGGGTTAAAACTAACTTAATGTAATGGACAGAGGGGTTTAACATTTTTAAACAAGTTAGTGGGTGAAAATAAACTTCTCCAAATTTTCCTAACCTTAGTCAAATAGCCTAACTATTTTTCTTACTATTATTTAGCTTTTGGCCAAAGTTAACATTAAATCAGAACTTTTAAGTTTTCCACAGCACCAAGGGGTTTTATATTTTTCCTAAATAGGTTACATGATTTAGAGTCTGGCAAAATTTGTTTGACCAAAATTGGATAAACCAAACAGAAGTTATGGGTTTTAAAGTTTCTGTTTGAATTTAAATTAGGTTTTAATTAAGTTTTCCTGGAAAAACAGTTTGCGCCGAGGCCCCTGGGTTTAAAACAATTCAAACCTCGCAGATCTACCCTTAAGGCACTATTCACTTGAGTCTCTGACCTTTCACTTAACCCCCTGGGTTTCTCTCCCTCTCACCCGCAGTCCCTCCCTCAACTGAAACAGTAGCCGCGGAAAAAGAAAGGGCGGCGCGGCTTACCGGCGGCGAGGGAGTTCCGGCGAAGTGTAGGGTTGGCTCGGGGAGGGTCTGGCGATCACGTCGAGGTACGGCTCGTCGTCGGGGATGGCCGGAATCGCCCGGTCCACGTGAGCAGGCGGGCGAGCTCGTCGGCGGCGTGTGCTCCGGCCTATCCACGGCGGCATAGTTCAATCCAAGGGCATAGGGAGCTTCGTGGAGGTCTAAGGAGTCTAACCGTGCAAGGAATCGAAGAGAGGTGCACGGTGTACCTCGGTCCACGGTTGCCGGCGGTCGGTTGAAGTCCGGTGACCTTGGGCCGGCCTCTCCGGTGAAGCAGAGCCCGATTCCTCGCTCGGGGAGCTTCACGGAGACGCGCACAGTCCTCTCCGAGGGCTGGACGGGGCTGGGAAATGGCTGGGCTGGCCGGTCTACGGCGGCAGGGGCTCGGGTGGCCGCGGGCGCGTCGCGTATGGGCAACCGGCGGCGAACTGAGCTCCGGTGAGGCTTGAGTGCGTGCGGAGGGGTACGGCCGAGGCTCCTGGGCGTTTTATAGCCGCGGACGCGGACCAGGGCGCTGGCTCGGCTTGGGCGCGGCGCGGGCGCGCGCGGGGGCGTGCTCTGGCGCGGCAGACGGCGTCGAACACGTGGCGGTTTGTTTCTTCCAGTGTTCAAATGTCGCCAGAGGTCGCATACGTGCGAATCTTTGCAAAAGTCCGCCGCAGACCTCTTCCTGGCACCTAGGGCTGTCACTCGACTGTGAGACGCCGGGGCAGATACGGCCTAGGGAGGAAGATCTTCGAGTGCCAAAACAGGTGTGTCATACTGAGCATAACACGACAAAAGCCATGCCATGGCATGTCAAACGTCCGCGACTCGAGCTCAACTTTTTCCAGTGGGTGCCCTAAGTGGTATTGCACATTTTTGGTATAGAACCCAAGTGGTTTTGGCGCCATTTTTGAAGTGAAAACGGTTGATCTTTGATTTAGGGCTAAAATGGGACTTAGAGGGAAATTAGAGAGCTCTAGCTCTCTCTCCACTTGGAGATTTGAAATGGGGTTTCCCTAGGGGCCTTTTTGCAATTATTCCCCTCCCTAATTGATGGTTATAATGTTGCTTAGGGTTTGGGTAAAGATTACCCATGTTTTGCACATTTGCTCACTCTCTTTCCCCTCTTATCCATGGTTTTGGGAGATAGGGTTTAAGAGAGGCCTAGGGTTCTTTCTCCCTCTCCCAAGGTGATAGTTGCACACAATTAGGGTAAAGCCTTTGGTCATTCCCAACTCTTGGTAAAAACTTAGTTTCCAAAGCCCCTTATACTTTTGCTCCTTAAGTTCTTCCACATGTGATCATAGTCTTGAGTGCCAAGGTGTGTTCCAGCCATGGCAACACCTGGGGTGTTACAGCCGTCCCCCCTTAAAAGAATCTCGTCCCGAGATTTTAGGTAGAGTCCCTTGGAGGGTGCTGGAAGGTGTGTTGGTGCTACTCTTTCTTTATACTCAAGTTTCTCTTGTTAACTGCTCTTCGAATGTCATTCTCTTTGCAACTTCAGAAGGAAGCCCTTCTTAAGTTAAATCCACAACTTAGACCATCCTTATTATCTAAGTTTTTCTTATAATTGGATTCAAAGGGCAGGTGGGGGGGTGGGGTTCTGGGGTTACATACCGACTCCTTTGGGTAGAAAGTCGGGGAAGCGAGAGCGTAGAAAATCCTCAGTCTCCCATGTAGCTTCTTCTGCTGAATGGTGACTCCACTGAACCTTATACATTCTGACCGACCTTGCTCGAGTTGATCTCTCCTTCTGATCTAATACCTTGACGGGGTACTCTTGATAGGACAAGTCTGGTTCTATCTCAATGTCTGGTTCCGGGAGTACTTCAGTGGGTAGACGAACGCATTTCCGCAGTTGAGATACATGGAACACATTATGAACTGCTGACATGTGAGGTGGCAATTCCACTTGATAGGCCACGGGTCCACAACTTGCCTTGATCTCATAGGGTCCAATGTAGCGAGGGGCTAACTTGCCCTTGATCCCGAATCTCTGAACACCCTTGGTGGGGGATACCTTAAGATAGACATGATCTCCCACCTCAAACTGTAGAGGCTTCCGCCTCTTATCATGATAGCTCCTTTGCCTAGCCTGAGCAGCTTCCAAGTTCTTGGTAATGACTCTGACCTTTGCCTCTGCCTCGAGTACTAAGTCTGGTCCAAAAATTTCCCTTTCTCCTGCTTGAGACCAATTTAGTGGGGTCCTACACCTTCTCCCATACAATGCCTCAAAAGGTGCCATCTTTAAACTGGACTGATAGCTATTGTTGTAAGAGAACTCTGCCAAAGACAGACACTTGTCCCAATCCTTTCCATAATGTAGTGCACAGGCTCGCAACATATCTTCCAAAATTTGATTCACCCTTTCTGTCTGGCCATCGGTTTGTGGGTGGTATGCTGAGCTTCGGATGACATGGGTCCCAAGTGATTCTTGCAGTTTCTCCCAAAAGCGTGCCACAAAAAGTGCTCCTCTGTCAGATATAATGGTCTTGGGAATACCATGCAATCTCACTATCTGATCAACATAAATTTCAGCATACTTCTCGGTCTTGTGGGTGGTGTGCACTGGTAAGAAATGAGCCGTCTTGGTCAATCTGTCCATGATAACCCAAATAGAATCATGGTGTCTGGAGGTATTGGGTAATCCCACTATGAAGTCCATGCAAATGTCCTCCCATTTCCAAGATGGTATGGGAAGGGGTTGCAAAGGGCCTGCTGCCTTCAAGTGACTAGCCTTTATCCTCTGACAAGTATCACACTCGGATATGTACTTGGCAATTTCCCTTTTCATTCTAGTCCACCAATATAAAGATCTGAGATCATGATACATCTTGTTGCTACCAGGGTGCATGGAGAATTTGGAAAGGTGAGCTTCGTCCAGTATCTTCTTTCTGAGCTCAGGGTCCTTAGGAACAACCAATCGATCTCCAAACCATAGAATTCCCTTGCTGTCCTGTCGGAAACACTTGTATTTTTCTGCCTTTTGCTTGATCATATCCTTGATAACCTGAACACCCTTATCCTCAATCTGTGCCCTGACTACCTGTTCTTGCAATGTGGGCTCCACCGAGATATAGCTTAGGTTACCCGAAGAAACAACTTCCAGGTTCAGTTTGCACAATTCATCACACAGGGTGGTCACTCCCACATCCATGCTCATGCAATAGCACTGGGCCTTTCTGCTTAAGGCATCTGCCACAACATTGGCCTTGCCAGGGTGGTAATGCACCTCCAGATCATAGTCCTTAATCAACTCTAACCATCTCCTTTGCCTCATGTTCAGATCTGCCTGAGTGAAGATGTATTTGAGGCTCTTGTGATCGGTGTAGATGTTACAGTGAGCTCCCATCAGGTAGTGCCTCCAAATCTTAAGAGCATGAACTACAGCTGCCAACTCTAGATCATGTGTAGGGTAGTTCTGCTCATGGGGCCTGAGTGCCCGAGAAGCATAAGCAATCACTCTGTTCTCTTGCATCAAGACACATCCCAAACCAGTACCAGAAGCATCACAATAAACTTCAAATGGCTTGGTGCTGTCAGGTTGAGCTAACACTGGGGCTGTTGTCAAATGCTGTCTCAAGGTATGAAAGGCATCTTCACACTTTTGGCTCCACTCAAATTTGACTCCCTTCTTCAACAGTTCGGTCATTGGTTTGGCAATTCTGGAGAAATCTGGAATAAATCGTCGATAATACCCTGCCAATCCCAGAAAACTCCGAATTTGCTTTACTGTGGTCGGGGGTTTCCAATCCATCACTTCTTGCACCTTCTCAGGATCAACTGATACCCCATCTTGAGAAATTGTGTGACCCAAGAATTTGATCTCCTTCAGCCAGAACTCACACTTAGACAACTTAGCATAAAGATGATGATCGCGCAGCCGTTGAAGCACGATGTGCAGGTGCTCAGCATGTTCGTCTTCATTTTTGGAATAAACCAGAATATCATCAATGAAGACAACCACGAACTTATCCAATTCTGGCATAAACACTGAATTCATCAGGTACATGAAATATGCCGGGGCATTGGTCAGCCCAAAAGACATCACCAGAAACTCATACAGTCCATATCTGGTAGAGAAGGCCGTCTTGGGAATGTCACTGGCACGGATCTTTATCTGATGGTACCCTGAGCGAAGGTCTATCTTGGAGAATACCTTGGCTCCAACCAACTGATCAAACAGAACATCAATGCGGGGCAGTGGGTATTTGTTCTTAATAGTCACCGCATTGAGAGGACGGTAGTCAACACACATCCTCAAACTCTCATCCTTTTTCTTCACAAATAAAGCTGGACATCCCCATGGTGAAGTGCTTGGACGAATAAACCCCTTGTCCAACAACTCTTGTAACTGTTTCTTCAATTCTGCCAATTCCGCGGGAGGCATCCGATACGGTCTCTTGGAGATCGGAGCAGTCCCGGGTTGCAACTCAATTGCAAACTCAATGTCTCGGTCAGGTGGCATTCCTGGCAATTCATCCGGAAAAACATCTGGATAGTCACAGACCACTGGGATCTTTTCCACTGGGGATTCTATCATAGCAAAAGCACAAGAACGGGTGCATCCTTGGTCGGGTAGATATAAGGTAATCTCACCATCAACAGGGGAGCGGAGTTCTATGGCTCTAGCTGCGACATCAATCACTGCGTGGTGTCGTGACAACCAATCAGTCCCTAAGATGATATCCACACTATCCAATCCCATTATCATTAGGGTAGTTTTGAAAATGAGACTACCCAGCTTAATTGGTACGTGCCTACAGATCTGATAGGAGGCAACCCTGCCTCCTGGTGTTGAGATTGTAATACCCCCATTGGTGTGGTGGAAAGGCAATTGGCACTTGGAACAAAATTTGGTACTGATAAAACTATGTGAAGCACCGGAATCAAAAAGAACAATAGCAGGAAAATTTAATACTGTAAAGATACCAGTCAAGACGGGTGCTCCCTCTGGGATATCAACCATGGTGGTGAAGTTCAGCCTGCCCTGCCTCACTTGCACCTTCTGTCTCTTGCCTTGGTTCTGGTTGACATTCTGCCCCTGCTGGTTCCTGGGGCAATTCTTGGCATAATGCCCAGTGTTGCCACAAGTGAAACATCTGTTGTCATTGGCTTGGCGGTACTGCTGCTGCTGATTATTCCGCTGTGCTGGAAACTGGTTGCGGTTGGGTGCCTGCTGCTGCTGCTGCTGAGGTCGGATTACCCATCGCCCTTGCTGCTGCTGGGGTCCCCTGCCCTGGGTGTCGGACACAATTCTGAAACGCTGTGGCTGAGCTGAGGGTCCTGCCACAGGGGTCTTCCGCTTTTTCTCTGCCTGCCTAGCGGTAATGCAGTCCTCTTGGGAGATTGCCATGTTGACCAACTCATTGTAGCTGTTGGCCCTGACGGTGTTGAGACGATCCCGGAGCTTAGTGCTGAGCCCCCTTCTGAATCTGTCCCTTTTCTTCTCATCTGTATCCGCATGATATCCCGCATACTGGCACAAGTCATTAAAAGCCTGGGCATACTGCAACACTGTCCTGTTGCCCTGGGTGAGTGCCAAGAACTCATTGAGTTTCCTGTCCATGATCCCGGCTGGAATATGGTGTCCTCTAAAAGCTGCCTTAAACTCCCTCCACTCCACCTCTCGGTCCTCTGGCTGCATAGCCAGAAAGTGATCCCACCAAGTCCTTGCAGGCCCGCGAAGCTGCTGGGTGGCGAACCTGACCTTGGTGACCTCTGAGCAAACTCCATGGAGCAGTGGAAAATTGGATTCCACCACTCGCAGCCATACATCTGCGTCAAGTGGGTCCTCCGCCCTTGTGAACAGTGGAGGCTGGGTGCTGAGGAATTCCTGATAGGTGGCCACCGCGGGGTGACGCTGGTGGTCTCCACCACCATAATGCTGGGGTGGTGGCTGACGTTGAGCCAGCTGCCTCAGAATCTCATTCTGCTGAGCCATGAGCTCCTGCAGAGTGGGAGGTGGGGGTGGTGGTGGAACGTGCTCGTTCTGGCCACGACGCTGCCTCCCGGCCATCTGAAAAATCACATACTTACTTAACACCACAGTTCCAATTTCAAGATTTCAACACGGGGAAAAAGTTAAGAAAACATCATGAAAGATCTAACTTCAACAAAAGGGATTCTTTAAGAGGCATAAATTTTTCCTTCCAAGATTAAGCTAATAATAGCATCCATCCATCAAGCTCCCGAGAGAGTTTAATACGATTACATCAAATTGTTCCAAAATGACTCAACTCTACCTAGCCTAGTACCCTAAGGGTGCAAAAGCTAAGCTAGCGGCGAGGAGTCCAACTGCCCAACTTCTAAACCTACCCTGGACACCTAGTGAGCGAACGAAGCAACACTTGACTCGGGGGAAGGTGGTCTTCCCGAGCCAGCAGTGTCCACACTGGAGGCAGGCTCATCTCCTCCCTCAATGTCGACGTCCTCGTCGTCCTCCTGGTCCTGGATCTCCTGGTGGTGCATGTCCAGGTGCTCATTTGCTTCTGCCAGCTGCTGCTGAGTGTTGAGGAGCTGATCCTCTAGGACCTCAATGGTGTTCTCCCGGGTACCCACTAGCTCCTCCAACTCATGAATCTCACCAGACAGCTGCTCCACTTGCAAATCTTTCTCTACCATTTCTTGAGACAAGTCAACCACAAGCTCCTCTCGGTTATCCAACGTGATCTTGGTGGCCTCCAGCAGTGCCATCAGATGGGACATGGCCTCACCGCGCATTACCTGCAGACGGTACAGAGCATTCATGCACCGTAATGTCAAGTGCGCAGTCTGACCCGGGTAGATGGCCCAGATGTCCTTGGCATGTTCCACCCGATCCTTCCACATTGGGTCGTCCTCCTTTTCAGCGGGGAACAAGCCAATGGGGTGGGTAGCCAGCTCCAAGGGATGAAATCCGCAGAAGGTAGTCAATCCATGCAGCGCGATCGCCTCGATCGTGTCCTCCGCTCGGTATCTGAAGGACTCGGAGTCCAAGGAGCGCCAGCCTGGCTGCAGGGGATGAGGCTCCAAGGTCATCCTCACCCTACAGCGGGGCACTCGGTGCTTCTCGAACTGCTGCACCGCGTACTGAGGGGGTGTCGTGTATCCAGCCCCCTGAAGTACCTCCCACAAAATGCGGGGAAAACCCTCTCGTGCAAGTCCGTCCGTGTGGGTCAGTGCATTTCCGTCATCGGAGGATCCATGGGAAGTCATCTGTGTACGGTTAAGCGTAAGTAAAAGAAAAGAATTATAAAAAGAACAAGAAAAATAAAACTCAGCCTTTCTCTAGTTAAGTAAAAAGGCACTAAGGACCTAGCTGGTTGTTATCTTGTCTTTAAGTCCTTACTTAGTTATCCATTTGCTTAATTATGAATGCATGCATGCTCGTCCTGAACGACCTCACAACAAGATAAAAGGAATAGGGAGGAACTCCCATCCTGTAAAAGTGGCCTGTAGGGCCTAGTTACTTAGCCACCTAGCTACCCTTCTATTAACCTAAGGCTTCACGTCCTAGGTCTATCCTGCTCGTCCTACTATCTATCCAACTTGTTTCTATCAAGTTTTATTTAGAAAATTGATGGTATTTACATTTTATTGATTCCTCTGTGGTGGTACAAGCTCCGATACCAGCTGTGGCGGAACTGCCCGAATTATTCCAACTTAAGTGCCCAAGTCCCGCCTTAGAGGCTAGACCACACTTAAATGGGAATAACCCGTCAATCCCTCGGATCTAGTCCGACACGGCCACTGACAGGATCAAGTACCACAACCTCACTCGAAGGTGAGTCACAGAGCAAATACAATAAAGCATAAAACCATACATGTTACAATGTTAAATTATTACATCACCATCATCATCATCGGAGTTTTTGCAAAAGTAACCATCATTGTTCGAAGTGCAGCGGAATAGAACTAACGGTAAATAAACAGAGAGATGGGGAAGCCTGTCCCATCACTCCTCATGCTCCTCCTCAGCCGAGGCAGGGTCCCACTCGACAGTCCAACCCGGTGGCAGGGTGGTCGGCCAAGTTATCCCAGCAACCATCTCCTCCAGAGAACCTGTAAAAATTATGCCACAAGCAAGGCTGAGTATACTAATACTCAGCTAGACTTACCCGGTGTGAGGAGTCTACTCCTCTACCTCTAGACATGCAGCTGTTTGGCTGTGGGGTTTGGTTGCCAAAAGCACTAGCTGAGTTTCTAAATCAAGATTTTAACTTAATCAAAGTTAAGTCTGACTCTCTTAAGGCTAAAAGTGAACTATCTACTCATACATGGTAGCAAGCATTATTAACAATCAACATCTTATCTCAACTCATCGTACTTCCACTTATTACTCAATGCAGTACAATGGATCAAGCAGTCTCATTAGCTGCGAGAAGCAGACGATTCGAATCGAGTTTTTATCCTTGCAAGGTAAACCTAAACACACGACATGTAGGGGCACTCCGTCCCCACACACATCAACCGTCCCCATCGATTCCCCGTCAGCAGATCAGGGCTCACCGCCTTGGCGTACAATGCCTCACTGACCCCGACTGGCCGTCGTGCAGTGACCGCACTTGTACCCACCATAACCGGAATGGGAGACCTCGTCTCAGGTCGCGTGAGGGGCAAAGTCTACTGCCAGGTTCAATCAGGTACTAGGCTTACCGATTTACCATATTTCTCGGTATGTGTTTAGTACATTCAAACGCTTGACACAGGTATCCGCACGTTAATCCTTATTCCATTTTCCATCTCGTAAACAACCAATCCCCATGGATTGTTGTCCACCAACTAGTATCATGATAGTGTGAAAGTGGGTACAATCAATTTCCTGATCTCGCGCGAGTGCTAGAAAAATCACTTGTCTTCTACCGAGATCCTATTTAATTAAAGCAACTACTCGACCTGTCATACTAGTATTCATTTCAAAAAGGATTCCTGAGATCATGCAACTAAGGTTTCAAACAATTCCTACACCTAAGTGCACAATCAATCCTACAATCATTAAGTGAAGTAAAATAGCATAAATAACAGGTTATGCATAAAACCGGGGCTTGCCTTCCAAAGCAGTGGCAGGCAGGTCCTCTGGTGCTGGCTCTGGTGCTGGATCTGGGGCTACCTCCTGAGCAGCTCCTTGCTCCGGCACGAGGATGTACTCTCCGTCAGCAAGATTACAGTCTATCGAAATGCAATGAACATGTATGTCATGATTATGCATGATTTAAGAACATTAAGTTAAAGAAACTAAGTTAAGAATTAACTTAGGGTTTTCTCAGTTATGCGGGGCTTCTAGTGGTACATAGATAGACTTATTACTCTTTGGACTTAAGTTTTCCTTTAGGATAACATAGTGGATTTGTATTGCCTTGATACATTTGAGTGGACAGCAATAAAGTTTTTAGGGACAACCTTTATTCATATCTTTTATTTCTCTTCCCTTAATTTCCATTTAGGTTTTCTAGGGTAGGTTTGAACTACAACAGGGTTTTAATAATTTCCAAAAATTCTGTAAAAATTACAGTGGGTTGTCACTGGCTATTTTAGCTTGTTTTAAGAATTTGAGGCTTAAAGTATAAAAGTTAGGCCTTAAACAAAAATAACAAAAGTTAGGCAAAAAGGGGCACTTTACACTACACCTCCTAGTTAGGGGTAGGTTCTGTCCTAAAGGTCATTTTTGTTGGCATCCTCTGGTAATGATAGGTCTTTGTGCTAAAAATCACAGGAAACTAAGGGGTGGTTAATTAGCTATGATTTTCCCAAGTTTAATGTCAAAAGGGCACTTTCTACTACCTTACTATTTGAAAAATGTCAAACAGCAGATTTCATATTTTTCTTAGGTTCTTTCTAATAAAACAATAGTTATCCCAAGGGTGGGGGTGTTTTCACCTTGGGGTTATTTTTGTGGAGTTTTTCTAAGTTATCCTTGTTTTATTAATTTAAAAGAGATCTTAATTATTTTACACTAAAACAGGGTATGATATATTTTTCTAGTGAACTACATTAACTAAGTATCTTAACAAAAATAGGGGTGCCCTCTGGTTCAACATTTGTGTCACTTTTCCTATTTTTATTAAACTTTAAGCATATTTGGAATAAGGGGTTAAAACTAACTTAATGTAATGGACAGAGGGGTTTAACATTTTTAAACAAGTTAGTGGGTGAAAATAAACTTCTCCAAATTTTCCTAACCTTAGTCAAATAGCCTAACTATTTTTCTTACTATTATTTAGCTTTTGGCCAAAGTTAACATTAAATCAGAACTTTTAAGTTTTCCACAGCACCAAGGGGTTTTATATTTTTCCTAAATAGGTTACATGATTTAGAGTCTGGCAAAATTTGTTTGACCAAAATTGGATAAACCAAACAGAAATTATGGGTTTTTAAAGTTTCTGTTTGAATTTAAATTAGGTTTTAATTAAGTTTTCCTGGAAAAACAGTTTGCGCCGAGGCCCCTGGGTTTAAAACAATTCAAACCTCGCAGATCTACCCTTAAGGCACTATTCACTTGAGTCTCTGACCTTTCACTTAACCCCCTGGGTTTCTCTCCCTCTCACCCGCAGTCCCTCCCTCAACTGAAACAGTAGCCGCGGAAAAAGAAAGGGCGGCGCGGCTTACCGGCGGCGAGGGAGTTCCGGCGAAGTGTAGGGTTGGCTCGGGGAGGGTCTGGCGATCACGTCGAGGTACGGCTCGTCGTCGGGGATGGCCGGAATCGCCCGGTCCACGTGAGCAGGCGGGCGAGCTCGTCGGCGGCGTGTGCTCCGGCCTATCCACGGCGGCATAGTTCAATCCAAGGGCATAGGGAGCTTCGTGGAGGTCTAAGGAGTCTAACCGTGCAAGGAATCGAAGAGAGGTGCACGGTGTACCTCGGTCCACGGTTGCCGGCGGTCGGTTGAAGTCCGGTGACCTTGGGCCGGCCTCTCCGGTGAAGCAGAGCCCGATTCCTCGCTCGGGGAGCTTCACGGAGACGCGCACAGTCCTCTCCGAGGGCTGGACGGGGCTGGGAAATGGCTGGGCTGGCCGGTCTACGGCGGCAGGGGCTCGGGTGGCCGCGGGCGCGTCGCGTATGGGCAACCGGCGGCGAACTGAGCTCCGGTGAGGCTTGAGTGCGTGCGGAGGGGTACGGCCGAGGCTCCTGGGCGTTTTATAGCCGCGGACGCGGACCAGGGCGCTGGCTCGGCTTGGGCGCGGCGCGGGCGCGCGCGGGGGCGTGCTCTGGCGCGGCAGACGGCGTCGAACACGTGGCGGTTTGTTTCTTCCAGTGTTCAAATGTCGCCAGAGGTCGCATACGTGCGAATCTTTGCAAAAGTCCGCCGCAGACCTCTTCCTGGCACCTAGGGCTGTCACTCGACTGTGAGACGCCGGGGCAGATACGGCCTAGGGAGGAAGATCTTCGAGTGCCAAAACAGGTGTGTCATACTGAGCATAACACGACAAAAGCCATGCCATGGCATGTCAAACGTCCGCGTCTCGAGCTCAACTTTTTCTAGTGGGTGCCCTAAGTGGTATTGCACATTTTTGGTATAGAACCCAAGTGGTTTTGGCGCCATTTTTGAAGTGAAAACGGTTGATCTTTGATTTAGGGCTAAAATGGGACTTAGAGGGAAATTAGAGAGCTCTAGCTCTCTCTCCACTTGGAGATTTGAAATGGGGTTTCCCTAGGGGCCTTTTTGCAATTATTCCCCTCCCTAATTGATGGTTATAATGTTGCTTAGGGTTTGGGTAAAGATTACCCATGTTTTGCACATTTGCTCACTCTCTTTCCCCTCTTATCCATGGTTTTGGGAGATAGGGTTTAAGAGAGGCCTAGGGTTCTTTCTCCCTCTCCCAAGGTGATAGTTGCACACAATTAGGGTAAAGCCTTTGGTCATTCCCAACTCTTGGTAAAAACTTAGTTTCCAAAGCCCCTTATACTTTTGCTCCTTAAGTTCTTCCACATGTGATCATAGTCTTGAGTGCCAAGGTGTGTTCCAGCCATGGCAACACCTGGGGTGTTACATTAATGACCTTCGTCCATTGAAACATTATCTCCCTAGGGACACAATGCATTTCGGACGAAGGTCATGAGCAAAGATTACGAAGGTCATACCTTCGTAATCAAAATTGTAAGACAATAAAAGGTGCAATATAAAATATACGACATGAAGGAATAATATGTCAAAACACATAAACTTATTCATATATTTTATTATATAAATTCAGATATCAAAACATAACATTTAATCACATTTATACCTTCGTCTTGGCAGAAGGCAATAATCTAGGTGTCGCGTGCAAGCGATTACAAGATTGCGTGAACAGTACTGGGGTACTGTTCATCTATTTATAGGCACAGGGCGCAGCCTGTGTGAAATTACATTTATACCCTCCACAATTGATTACATTCATGACACAAAAATATCCAGGGTTTATTGGTCATTTCATCTTTAGGTCGGTTCACTCCTTCGTCTTGAGATAAGTCACTGAGCCGAAGCTTTGTAGGCGATAGCTTTGGCATTGCTTTTGGGAAGATCCGCTGAAGGTGTATCTTACTTCAGGATCTTCGGCTACGAAGCATACCCCCAACAACTGGCAAGAAATGTGCTGTCTTGGTCAACCTATCCACAATGACCCAAATAGAATCGTGGTGCCGGGAGGTATTGGGCAATCCTACGATAAAGTCCATGCAAATACCCTCCCATTTCCAAGATGGTATGGGAAGGGGCTGTAAGGTGTCTGCTACCTTCAAATGACTGGTCTTGACTCTTTGGCAAGTGTCGCATTCAGATACATACTTAACAATTTCCCTCTTCATTCTGGTCCACCAGTACAAGGATCTGAGATCATGATACATCTTGTTACTGCCGGGGTGCATGGAAAATTTGGAAAGGTGAGCTTCATCCAATATTTTCTTTTTGAGCTCGGGGTTCTTAGGAACAACCAATCGGTCTCCAAACCATAGAATTCCCTTGCTGTCCTGACGGAAGCATTTGTATTTGTCCACCTTCTGTCCGATCATTTCCTTAATGACTTGAACACCCTTGTCACCGATCTGAGCCATGACTATTTGCTCCTGCAAAGTGGGCTCCACTGAAATATAACTCAAGGCACCTGAGGAAACAAATTCTATGCTTAGCTTGCACAACTCATCACACAGGGTGGCAATCTTGGAATCCATACTCACACAGTTGCACTGGGCCTTCCGGCTTAAGGCATCTGCCACAACATTGGCCTTGCCAGGATGGTAATGCACCTCCAAATCATAGTCCTTGATTAATTCCAACCATCTTCTCTGCCTCATATTAAGATCAGCCTGAGTGAAATTATATTTGAGACTCTTGTGATCAGTATAGATATTACAATGAGCTCCCATCAAGTAATGCCTCCATATCTTCAGAGCATGAACTATGGCTGCTAACTCCAGATCATGGGTGGGGTAGTTCTGCTCATGAGGCCGGAGTGCCCTGGATGCATAGGCAATAAATCGGTTGTCTTGCATCAAGACACATCCCAATCCAGTACCTGAAGCATCGCAATAAACCTCAAAGGGTTTGGTATTGTCAGGCTGGGCTAACACGGGTGCTGTTGTCAGATGTTGTCTCAATGCATGAAAGGCATCTTCACATTTCTGACTCCATTCGTACCGTACTCCCTTCTTCAACAATTCAGTCATTGGCTTGGCAATCCTGGAGAAATCCGGAATAAATTGCCGATAATACCCTGCCAATCCCAGAAAACTCCGGATCTGTCGTACTGTGGTAGGAGGTTTCCAATCCATCACTTCTTGTACCTTCTCAGGATCAACTGATACCCCATCCTGAGAGATGGTGTGACCCAAAAAATTTGATTTCCTTCAACCAAAAATCACATTTGGACAACTTAGCATATAAGCGATGATCGCGCAGTCGTTGAAGTACGATGTGTAGATGCTCTGTATGCTCGTCTTCATTCTTGGAATAAACTAGAATATCATCAATGAAGACCACCACAAATTTGTCCAGCTCTGGCATAAACACTGAGTTCATCAAATACATGAAGTAAGCCGGGGCATTGGTCAGCCCGAAAGACATCACCAAGTACTCATAAAGCCCGTATCTGGTAGAGAAAGTTGTCTTCGGAATATCACTGGCCCTGATTTTTATCTGATGATAGCTAGAGCGAAGGTCTATCTTGGAGAATACTTTGGCTCCCACCAATTGGTCAAACAATACGTCAATGCGGGGCAATGGATACTTATTTTTTATTGTTACCGCATTGAGAGGGCGGTAGTCCACACACAATCTTAGACTCTCATCTTTCTTCACGAACAAGGCGGGACATCCCCATGGAGAAGTACTTGGGCGAATGAATCCCTTGTCCAACAACTCTTGTAGTTGCTGTTTCAATTTCGCCAATTCTGCGGGAGGCATCCTGTAGGGTCTCTTAGATATAGGTGCAGTCCCGGGTTGCAACTCAATTGCAAACTCTATGTCTCTGTCAGGTGGCATCCCTGGCAATTCATCTAGGAAAACATCTGGGTACTCACAGACCACCGAGGTTCTCTCGACAGGTGATTCTATCATGGTGAAGGCACAGGAACGGGGACAACCTTGGTCGAGTAGGTACAGGTTGATTTCTCCATCTAGTGGGGAGTGAATTTCTATGGCTCTGGCTGCGACATCAATTACCGCATGGTGTCGCGATAACCAATCAGTCCCCAGGATGATATCCACACTATCCAATCCCATGATCAGGAGAGTGGTCTTAAATATGAAGCTACCCAACCTTATTGGTACGTGTCTGTTGATCTGATAGGTGGCAACCTTGCCTCCTGGTGTAGAAATTGTAATACCCCCATTTGTATGGTGAAAAGGTAACTGGCACTTGGCACTAAATTTGGTATTGATAAAACTGTGTGATGCGCTAGAACCAAAAAGAATGATTGCAGGATAATTCAAAACCGAAAAGATACCAGTCAAGACGGGTGCTCCCTCTGGAATATCAGCCATGGTGGTGAAGTTTAGCCTGCCTTGTCTCACTTGCACCTTCTGTCTCTTGCCTTGGTTCTGATTGGAATTCTGTCCCTGCCTCTGCTGATTCTTGGGGCAATTCTTGGCATAGTGTCCAGTGTTACCACAAGTGAAACATCTGTTATCATTGGCTTGACGGTATTGCTGCTGTGGCTGATTGTTGTTCCTCTGAACTGGGGGCTGAGAGCGATTGGGTGCTTGCTGCTGCTGTGGTCGGATCACCCAACGTCCCTGCTGCTACTGAGGGCCCCTGTTCTGAGTGTCAGATACAATCCTGAAGCGCTGAGGCTGAGCTGAAGGTCCTGCCACAGGGGTCTTCCTTTTCTTTTCTGCCTGGCGGGCTGTGATGCAGTCTTCCTGGGAAATGGCCATGTTGACTAACTCGTTGTAACTGTTGGCCCTGACTGTATTGAGACGGTCGCGGAGCTTAGTACTGAGGCCCCTCCTAAACCTGTCGCTTTTCTTCTCATCAGTGTCTACATGATAGCCTGCATACTGACACAGGTCGTTGAAAGCCTGAGCGTACTGCAACACTGTCCGATTCCCCTGAGTGAGTGCCAAAAACTCATTGAGCTTGCGGTCCATAATGCCTGCCGGTATGTGATGCCCTATGAAGGCTGCCTTGAACTCTCTCCATTCCACCATGTGGTCAACTGGCTGCATAGCGAGGAAGTGGTCCCACCATGTCCGCGCGGGTCCGCGAAGTTGCTGGGTGGCGAACCTGACCTTAGCCACATCTAAACAAACTCCATTAAGCAGTGGGAATTTGGATTCCACTACCCCGAGCCATACATCAGCATCAAGTGGATCCTCTGCCCGAGTGAACAACGACGGCTGAGTGCTGACGAACTCCTGATAAGTGGCTGCTGCTGGGGGACGCTGATGGTGATCACCACCACCATAATGCTGAGGTGGCGGCTGACGCTGAGCCAACTGGCGCAGAATCTCATTCTGCTGAGCCATCAACTCTAGCATGGTAGGAGGCGATGGCGGTGGTGAAGGAATGCGCTCATTCTGTCCACGCCGCGCCCTTCCTGCTATCTGAACATTTAGGATGCTCTCAATATCATACTTCTGATGTCAAGGTTCACATGTGGTAAAAGATTCGAAAGGACAAGATTTGCAAAATGCCAATATTTCCTTGCATACTTCAATAAAAGATACCATAAGACATAAAATTTCCTTCATAAATTAAGGTTGACATCATCCATCATGCATAATTCCAAAAGAGTTTGCTACTGGTTACATCAGTGATCAAAGGACTCAACTCTGTCTAGCCTAGTACCCCAAGGGTGCAAAAGCTAAGCTAGCTTCGAGGAGTTCTACCGCCACACACTTCTAACCCTATCCCTGTAACTTAATGGACAAACGAGGCAACGCTTGACTCGGGGGAAGGGGGTCTTCCTGAGCTAGCAGTGTCCAGGCTAGATGCGGGCTCCGGCTCCACTCCTCCCTCGATGTCAACATCCTCGTTGGCCTCCATGTCCTGAATCTCCTGATGGTGCATATCCAAGTGCTGGTTAGCCTCCTCGAGTTGTTGTTGAGTGTTGATCAGCTGATCCTCGAGAACCTCAATGGTGTTCTCCCTGGCTCCCACTAGCTCCTCAAGCTCCTGGATCTGGTTGGCCATCTGTTCCACCTATATGTCCTTTTCCACCATCTCTGTGGATAGGTCTACCACCAGTTCCTCTCTATTATCTAAGGTGATCTTGGTAGCCTCCACCAAGGCCATTAGCTGAGACATTGCCTCTCCTCGCACCGCTTGAAGGCGGTAGGCGGTACAGGGCATTCATGCATCGCACCGTCAAGTGAGCAGTCTGCCCTGGGTAAAGAGCCCATATATCTTTGGCATGCTCCACTCGGTCTTTCCACATTGGGTCGTCCTCCTTCTCTGCGGGGAACAAGCCAATGGGATGAGTAGACAGCTCTAAGGGGTGAAAACCACAAAAGGTCGTCAGCCCGTGGAGAGCAATGGCTTCGATAGTGTCTTCAGCCCGGTGTTCGAAAGACTCGGAGTCCAATGAACGCCAGCCTGGCTGTAAGGGATGAGGCTCCAAGGTCATCTGCACCCTACAGCAGGGCACCCGGTGCTCCTTGAACAGCTGCACCATGTACTGGGGAAGCGTCGCATAACTAGCTCCATGCAGTACCTCCCACAAAATGCGGGAAAAACCCTCTCGTGCAAGTCCATTCGTGTGGGAATGTGCGTTCCCTCCTTCCGAGGATCCGTGAGAAGTCATCTGTGTATGGTTAAGCGTAAGCGAAAAGAAAAAGAATTACAAAAATAAAAGGGAATCAAGGCTTGGCCTACCGAGGTTACGATAAGGTCACAGAGTGTACTTAATCTTTCATTTTCATGTATTTTAAAGTTCTTACCCAATTTTTAAGTAAAGGATGTTCGAAATGCAGCGGAATAAAACTAACAATAAATAAACGGAGAGATGGGGAAGCCTGTCCCATCACTCCTCATGCTCCTCCTCTCCCGAGGTAGGGTCCCACTCGACTGTCCAGCCCGGTGGCAAGATGGACGGCCAAGTCACTCCAGCAACCATGTCCTCCAGAGAACTTGTAAAAAATTGTGCCACAAGCAAGGCTGAGTATACTAATACTCAGCTAGACTTACCCAGTGTGAGGAGTCTACTCCTCTACCTCTAGACATGCAACTGTTTGGCTGAGGGGTTTGGTTTGCCAAAAAACACTAGCTGAGTCTAAAATCCAGTTTTAACTTTTTCAAGTTTTAGTGTGACTCTCTTAAGACTAAATGTGTACCTATCTAATCATACATGGTATCAAGCATTTAGCATTCAACATGTCTTTGCCAAGTCAACACATTTCCACTTGTTACTCAATGAAGCAGCATGGATCAAGCAGTCTCATTAGCTGTGAGAAGCAGACGATTCGAATCGAGTTTTTATCCTTGCAAGGTAAACCTAAACACACGACGTGGCGAGGCACTCCGTCCCCACACACATCAACCGTCCCCATAGATTCCCCGTCAACAGAACAGGGCTCACCGCCTTGGCGTACAATGCCTCACTGACCCCGACTGTCGTTGTGTAGTGACCGCACTTGTACCCACCATAACCGGAATGGGAGACCACATCTCAGGTCGCGTGAGGGGAAAAGTATGCTGCCAGGTTCACTTAGGTACTAGGCTTACCGATTTACCATATTTCTTGGCATGTGCTTAGTACGTTCAAACGCTTGACACCTAGTACCTCACCTTGATCCTTATTCCAATTTTCGTCTCGTAAACAACCAATCCCCATGGATCGTTGTCCACAGACCATCATCAATACGATATAAAAAATGGATACACCCAATTCCTAACCTCACGCGAGTGCTAGAAAAATCACTCGACTTCTATCAAGATCCCTGATTAGTAAAGCAGCTACTCGACCTAGCATACAAGTATCCATCTCAAAAGGAATCTGGAGTTCATGCAACTAAGGTTTCAGTCAACTCCTACACTTAAGTGCACAGTACAAACCTACAAAAATTAAATGTAGTAAAATAGCATATATAAACGGTTATGCATAAAACCGGGGCTTGCCTTCCAAAGATGGGGCAGGTAGGTCCTCGATGGCAGGCTCTGGTGCTGGATCCTAGGCTACCTCCTGAGCAACTCCTTGCTCCGGCACGAGGATGTACTCCCCGTCAGCGAGATTACAGTCTATCGAATGCAATGAATAAGATATATGCTTATTAATTACATGATGAATTGTAAAGATTATGCTTGGTAAAATAGTACTAAGTGTAGTGGTGTTCTAGGGTTTCTTTTAGGTATACTTAAGGGCTTGATACTTCCACCTTTGAGATTTTGAATGAAGTTACACTTTTTAATTATATGTTTATGTTCCATGAGGTACTTGAAAGGTTTTGGTTGTACATTATCTAATCATCCCAACCTTTTCCTTTTACTTTCCATTGTGCTTTTAAATAAGCATTTTGAACTATCATGGTCAGATTACATTTTTCAAAAATGACATAAAAAATTACAGTGGGTAAACATTACCATTGTGGGTTATTTTGGAAGTTTGTGGCTGAAATTAATTCAAACACTACTTGTGCAAAATTTACAAAAGTAAGGGTAAAAGGACACTTTACACTATAGTTCTAGATTCTGTGGGGTTTCTGGTTCAACATTTATTTTTGTCAAGATTTATAGGTGATATTAGGCCTCTGTGTTAAAAATCACAGAAAAAGACCTACTGGATATTTAGTTGTGATTTTCTAAAATTCAATGCCAAAAAGGTACTTATAACTAACTTGTTATTTGAAAAATATCAAACAACACAACTCATATTTTTCCTATATTCATAACAACAAAATATTAGTTATCCCAAGGTTTGGGGTATTTTCTCCTTAGGATTATTTTTCTAAGATTTTCCTAAGTTTTCATTGTTCTTATAAAATAAAAGGTAATGCATTGCTTCTGTACTAAACAAGGGTCTAACAAAATTTTCCAGTGAACTATACTGAATAAGTGAGCTAGCAAAAATGTGGTTGCCCCCTGGTTCTTATTTTAAAATACCTTTTCTATTTCCTTTAACTTTGGGCTAAAATGATTTTAAATGGTAAACCCTTGCTTACTTTGGTGCACTGAGGGGTTTACTATTTTTAAACAGATTAGGGAGCGATTAAGTACTTCTCTAATTTGTCTTAACTCCAGTCTAATAGTGTAACTTTTTTTCTCTCTTTTATTTAGCTTTTGGCCAGACCACTATTTAATTCAAAACTTTAAATACTTCTGCAACACTTAGGGGGTTTTGTATTTTTCCTAAGTAGTTCACATTATTCACAACCTAGCAAAATTGGTTTGACTCAATTTGGTTGAATAAAACTGAAGTTATGAATTTTACAAGCTCTGTTTGTATTTAAATAAGAAATGTTTAAAAGGTTTTCTGGAAAACCAGTTTACACCGAGGACCCTGGGCTTTTCCTAAAACAATCCTTCAACTTATACCCCTGCGCAACTAATCACCTGAGTCTCTGACAATTCAAAAACCCCCCTGACTTCTATCCCTTCTTCCCCGAGGTCCCTACCGCCTTTTGAACAGTACCCGCGGAAGTAAAAAGGGCGGCGCGGCTTACTGGCGGTGAGGGAGGTCCGGTGAAGGGCGAGGTTGGCTCTAGGAAGTCTTTGCGGTCACGGCGAGGTACGGCTCGACGACGGTGATGGCCAGAATCGGCCGGTCCACGTGAGTAGGCGGGCGAGCTCGTCGGCGGCGGGTGCTCCGGCCTATCCACGACGATATAGTTCAATCCAAGGGCATGGGTAGATTCACGGGGTGCTAAGGAGTCTACCCGTGCAAGGAATTGAAGAAAGGCTCACCGTGGAGGTCGATCCACATTCACCGGTGGTCGGGTGAAGTCTGGTGACCTTGATCTGGTGTCTCCGGTGAAGCAGAGCTCGATTCCTCGCTCTGGGAGCTTCACCGAGGCACGCAGAGTCTCTCTCGAGGGTCGGACGGGGCTGGGAAGAGCTCAGTTGGCCGGTCTATGGTGGTGGGTGCTCGGGTGGCCGCTGACATGCTGTGCGCTGGGCAAACGCCGGTGATCTTGCGCTCCGGCAAGGTCGAGAGCGAGCGGGGGCGTACGGTTGAAGCCTTGGCTGGCTTTATAGGCACGGGCGTGGGCAATGGCACAGGCTCGGCTTGGCGCCACGCGGGGCGCGCGGGGTCAGGCGCCGGGCGTGCTCTGGCGAGGTCAGGGCGCGTCGAACACATGGAGGTGTGTTTCTGCCCTTGTTCAAAAGCTTGTTGAGATCGCAAACGTGCGAATCTTGGCAAAAATCCAGCGTAGACCTCTTCCTGGCACCTAGGGCTGTCTCTTGTATGTGAGTTCCAATGGCAGATACGCCCTAGGTAGGGAGATATGCGGACGCCAAATCTGGGTTGTCTCACTGTTCACCCCGAGACAAAAGTGTTGTCAAATCATGTCAACGAATTTGGCTCAGGTTCAAACTTTTCCAGTGGGTTCCTTAGGTAGTTTGGCTCCTTTTTGGTATTCAGACCAAGTGGTTTTGGCGCCATTTACTAAGTGAACACGTCTGATCTTTAAACTAGGGTTTAGTTTTGACTTAGAGAAGATTAGAGAGCTCTAGTGTGCTTGCTACTTAGGGAATGGATTTGGGGTCTTTGAGGGGCCTTTTTGTAATGTTTCCCCTCTGAATTTTGTAGATTATCATGTTACTTAAACTTTGGTTAAGGGTTAACTCATGATTTGCACATTTGTTTAACCTTTCCCATAAACCAGGGTTTTAGGAGTTAAGGGCTCAAGAAGGGTGTAGGGTTTAATCCTCTCTTGCCCAAGGTGATAATTGCATAACTGCTTGGGCAATGCTTTTGTCATTAACATTCTTAGTTAATAGATGATTTTCCAAGGTTGTTGGGGTTCCCTCTCCTCCACTTAACCACATGAGATAACATGTCATGAGTGCAAGTAGGGAGTCATGGCCTTGGTAACACCTGGGGTGTTACACCTCTCATGTTCCATATGCTTCTCCTTTCATCAATATAAATTGTGATGATGAAGGTATGTCCTTCATGACCTTCGTCCAAAGATCGTTATATGCTAAGGGAAATAGTGCTTCGAAGGACGAAGGGCATTAACCATTAACTTCTTTCTGTGTTGCCTTGTTCTTATTTTGTAGCATTTGAGAACAAGTCCCCAACATTTATCTAATCAAGAAATTTTCCAGTTTATTTATGTCGGTACCCTGAAACTAGGGTACCGCTTACTACCGTATAAAGACGTAGTACCCACGCGGCTATCTTTAGTCACGTGGTAAAAGAGCTGTATGTGGGACCAGGCCATGACACGCCCTAGCCTCGGGCGACTACTCTAGGCCAGCAACAGCGCCTGACTCCACCACATGGGCGGGTCTGAGGCCGCCACGTGTCCAGAGAAAGTGATATACTCCAAGGCATCAACAGTGAGTCTAGACCCCCATGGGAGAGTGCCGGACCCGTGTTGGACCCATACAGTCCAGGCCTCCAAGTTTGACTTGGCACAGGACCTCCACGTGTGCGAACCGGACCCCTAGAATGGGATCCGGACCCCCCCCCCCCCCGTATGGGGTCTAGGCCGCCCACAGTGGGGTCCCAGGGTTCCAAGGCAGAACATACCCGGACCTTAATTAGGACCCAGGAGGGGGTCCGGAGCCGACACGTGTCCAGACCTGGTCTGGTGGGATCCGGACCTATCCGCATACACTCCTACTCCCCGCTCAGGCGGAGACCCGATGCTACCACGTGGCATACTGCACGCGGGATAAGCCAACGGGCGGAACCTGGCATGACGCCTCTGGGCTACACGCGCCTTCGTATTCATTACGGATAAGGCGTGCACCTGTCCATTCCACTGATAGGCGGCGTGCCAAGTCCACGATACGTGGGCCGCGCAATTACTCACACGTTACCATATCGAGGGCAATGACTCACCATTACTCGTGCGGGTTACTGCCTATCAATGTTGCATGGAATGCAGCCATCATGACTGCCGTTGATTACCCATACGTTACTCTGTCAGCATTAGTTATTCCCATAATGTATTTCTTCCATTATGCTCCTAGGCCCGCATGTCGGGGCTCAGCATCCTTGTATGGGCCTCCCTTAAACTATAAAAGGGAAGGCACACAACGTTACAAAGGACACGCTCTACATACTCAATACAACTTACACATAGTGGAGGTAGGGTGTTACGCTCCGGTGGCCTGAACCACTATAATCCCTCGTGTCCTCTTGTGCTCATCCCGAATTCATGAAACAGGAAACCGCTTAGGCCCCCTCCTCATCTTAGGATTAGGGCGGGTGCATTCTGCCACCCGGCCAGTGGATTTCCCCACCGACATTTGGCGCGCCAGGTAGGTGGCTTTGGCTTTAGGTTTTTCGCCTGTTTTCTTGCTCGACACGATGGTTCAGATCGTCGAGCACCGTGACTTGTCTCCCGAGGACTTCTTGATGGAGGAAGGGGCAACATCTTCTATGCCACGGGGCTCTCACCGCCCTGCGCCAGGTGCTGCTGCTATGCACACTGCGCAGCAGCACACGCCCGCGCAGACATCCAGGGCTCCGTCGGGGGCTGGTCATTATGGGGCGTTGTCTGCAGCTAGGGAGTTGCTGTGCAACCCACCAAGTTCCACAGCCTCGCCGAGGGCCATGAGACAGTGGCGTGAAGATGTCGACCGTCTCCTCGGCATGGCACATTCTGGCTCGGCTAGGTCCAGGCCTCGGTCATTCCGGCGTCAACGCGAGGCGTCGGCATCTATGCGCTCACCCTCAGTGAGGGCTGCACGGACTAACGACCTGCGGGCAGAGCTCAACCACCGGTGTGCGGGTGAGGATGCTCGAATCTTTCTGGAGAGGGCTGACGACCTGCGGGCAGAACTCAACCATAGGCGTGCGGGCGAGGATGCTCGAGTCTCTCTGGATAGGGCGCTTGAGCGCCGGCAAAACTTCAAGGGTCGTAACCCCAACCAAGACTTCGCTCCAGTTTCACCACAAACTCCAAGGGATTTCCGAATCCAGGCGGGTGTCCCATTGGTCGGTGTGGGCTGCGCCGCACTAGCGGATGATCTCCGCACGGCGACCTGGCCACCCAAGTTCTGGCCACACCTGTCGGAGAAGTACAATGGTAAAACAAATCCGTCGGAATTCTTGCAGGTCTACGTCACCGCCATTACGACAGCTGGTGGAAACACTGTTGTAATGGCAAGCTACTTCCATGTAGCCTTGACCGGGCCGGCCCGGACCTGGCTTATGAACCTTACCCCGGGGTCAATCTACTCATGGGAAGAGCTCTGTGTACGGTTCACAACGAACTTTGCTAGTGCTTACCAACAGTATGGCATGGAGGCTCACCTCCATGCAGTGAGGCAGGAACCCGGGGAAACTCTCCCGGCTTTCATCTCCCGCTTCACCAAGGTACAGGGGACTATACCTCAGATCTCTGATGCTTCCATTATCACTACTTTCCGACAGGGGGTGCGTGATAAGAAGATGTTGGAGAAATTGGCGACGCATGACATGGAAACCGTCACCACGCACTTTACTCTGGTCGACAAATGTGCCAGAGCTACCGAGGGTCGTGCATGGCACTCGGTGCCGCAAACTGGAGTTACCCAGACATGCAGCTCAGGTGCCACCGCCCAGGGTGGTGGCAAGAAAAAGAAGAAGAACTGCGGTCACGATACGCCACAGTCTGGTGCTCCAATCGCCGTAGCTACGGCTGGGGGCCGGGATGAGCGCAGCAAGCGCCCACGGCAACAGGGAAGTGACAGTGGGTCATGCCCTAACCACCCCAACAGTCTCCATAGCGCCTCGGAATGCCGAGAGATCCTGAAGCTCGCGAAGCGCATCAGCGAGCGGCGCGAGCAGGCCTCCAAGCATGGCTCGCCGCCTCGTCGCCGCCTGTAAAGGACAAGGTCGACGAAGGTGACCTGGCCACGGGAGAATGGGACCTCGGGTATCAGGCTCCCGAGCAAGTTCTCAAGGAAATCCTCACTGGAGACTCTGACTCCAGTGATGACAACGACCGCCGCAAGAAGCTGTACGTTATGTATGGAGGAAGCTGGGAACTTACCTCCCGTAGGAATGTGAAGTCCCTGCGCCGAGAGGTCCTTTCGGCGACCCCAGGGGTCCCGAAGGCAGCCCCACATCAGCGGTGGCGGAGCACTACTATATCCTTCGGGGCATCCGACTGCCCCGAAAACATGGAAGGGGCTAGCATACTATCACTCATCACCACCCCTGTCATCGCCAATATGAAGCTGCATCATGTGCTGATTGATGGTGGGGCTGGGCTCAACGTCATCAGCCACGCTGTGTTCAAGCAGCTGCAGATCCCAGGATCCCGATTGGGACCCTCTCGCCCATTCTCCGGAGTGGGCCCTCAGCCGGTGTATCCCCTTGTGAGCATCGCACTCCCGGTTACATTCAGGACTGAGGAAAACTTCCGCACTAAGAACGTCCAGTTTGATGTTGTGGAGGTTAACCTCCCTTTTAATGCCATCATTGGCAGACCGGCCCTTTTCCGGTTCATGGCCATTGCCCATTATGGGTACTTGGTCCTCAAGATGCCGTCCCCTGCTTGGGTCCTCACCGTGCGGGGTGACCACCCCGTTGCGCTTGCAGTTGTCGAGAAGTTGCATGCCCTAGCAGCAGAAGCTGCTTGCCCAAATGACGGAGGGAGGGACCCCTCGACTTCCTGTACCAAGACGCCTACCAAGGTGCCTAAGGTGTAACCATCTGGGGAAGACAGCGTCCCCATCATGACCATCCGGCTCAGCGCGGATTCCTCCCAGACCACTCACATAGTGGGTGATCTAGAGGAGAAATAGGAAATTGCGCTCATCACCTTCCTCTAGGAAAATGCCGACATATTCGCATGGGAACCATCGCAGATGCCTAGGATCCCTAGGGAGGTGATCGAGCACCATCTGAAGATCCACCCTGACGCCAAACCGGTGAGTCAGAAGCCTCGGAGACAGTCCATTGAGCGGCAGGACTTCATCCGTAAGGAGGTCCGGAAGCTGCTAGACGCTGGCTTCATCAAAGAGGTCCATAACCTAGTATGGTTGGCCAATCCAGTCATCGTTCCCAAGGCTAACGGGAAGCTTTGGATGTGCATCGACTACACCAACCTCAATAAGGCCTGTCCCAAGGACACATATCCACTTCCACGAATAGAATAAATCGTGGATTCTACCTCCGGGTGCGACCTCCTATCCTTCGTAGATGCATACTCTGGTTTCCATCAGATCCAGATGTCTAGGCAAGATAGGAAGCATACCGCTTTTGTAATTGTGGATGGGCTTTACTATTATGTTGTAATGCCTTACGGTCTGAAAACGCCTTGCCAACATTTGTATGGGCGATGAGTAAGACTTTCGGGAACCTGATTAGGGACAGGGTAGAGGTATACGTTGATGACATCATGGTTAAGACTAAAAAAGGGTCGACCCTAGTGGAAGACTTAACCCTGGTCTTTGACAAGCTACGTGCAACACGCGCGAAGCTGAACCTGGACAAGTGCGTCTTTGGTGTCTCTACAGGGAAGTTGCTGGGGTTTTTGGTTTCACACCGGGGCATTGAAGCAAACCTAGAGAAGATCAAGGCAATTGAGACAATGAGGCCTCCGGCCCGCATCAAGGACGTCCAGAAGCTTGCGGGGTCACTGGCCGCCCTTAGCCGCTTCATCTCAAGACTGGCTGAGAGGGCGCTACCCTTCTTCAAGCTATTGCGGAAGTTCGGGGCATTCTCTTGGACCGATGAGGCAGAACGAGCCTTTCAAGAGTTGAAGCAGCACCTTGTGTCCCTACCAATACTGGTAGCTCCAGAGGTAGGGGAGCCGTTGTACTTATACATTGCAGCGGCTACAGATGCGTTGAGCATGGTGTTGGTCGCCGAAAAGATGGCACAACAACCCTAGGGGAGTCAACCAGTTCCCCCAGGAGAAGGTGGTGGTCCAACCACCATGATGTTGACGGAAGGCCAAGAGTTTGAGGACTCGGGACCAACCACAGGGGTACGAACCATCCAGAAGCCGGTTTACTACGTCAGCGAGGTCCTCCATGAGGCAAAGGCCAGGTACCTGGAGATGCACAAGCTTATCTATGCTGTACTTGTTGTGTCCAGGAAGTTGCGCCACTATTTTTAGGCACACAAGGTTGTGGTGGTGACCTCCTACCCGTTAAGGGCCATTCTCCACAACTCTAACGGCACAGGCAACATTGCCAAGTGGGCCGTGGAGCTTGCTGAGTTCCAACTGGAGTTCCAGCCTCGCCACGCCATCAAGAGCCAGGTCATGGCTGACTTCATCATGGAGTGGACCTCGAGCGCTCTTGGGGGTCCATATCTCGATTTGGATCCCACACCTGCGGAGCCCATGGCTTCGGTCTTCACCGAGCCCCACTGGACACTCTTCTTCGACGGATTCGCCTGCCAGTAGGGTGGCAGTGCTGGAGTTGTCCTCATCGACCCAAGCGGAGATCAAGTGAAGTACATGGTGCACCTTGAGTTCAAGGCCACCAACAACATGGCGGAGTATGAAGCACTGATCTTCGGCTTGTCTGCGGCCCTATCCCTAGGGATTCGCCAGCTCCTCGTGAAGGGGGACTCCCAGCTGATTATCAAGCAGGTCCACGGAGAATGTAGCTGCAACGAGCCCAGGCTCGCAACTTATCTCCTCCACATAAGGAAGCTGGAAAAGGACTTCATTGCCCTGGAACTGCAACATGTTCCTCGGGCTAACAACTCAGCGGCAGATGAACTCTCCACGAGGGCATCAACTTGGGCACCCATGCCCGAGGGTGGCTTCGAAAGACGGCTGTTGTGACCTACCGCCCAGCCTGCCAAACCGGGTGAAGGGGGCGAGACTAGTACCTCGAAGCTAGCAGTCCCGGTGGCATTCCATCTGTAGAACCCACCAAGGATTCTGTGTGCTATAGAGGGCCCTGCCAACCTCTTAGCACCACAGCTAGTATCTCAGAGTAGTCCCGATGCATGGATCTCCGAGATCCGGGACTACCTGAAAGAGAATATCCTTCCTGAAGATCATGTGTTCGCAGAGCGCATAGTGCGGTTGGCTAAACGATACACGGTGGTAGAAGGGGATCTATACCGCCGTGGCTACAACGCCATTCTCATGCGGTGCATCACCCAGGAGAAGGGCCATGAGCTACTCACGGAGATCCATGGAGGAGAGTGCGGAAGTCATTCATCATCCTGCACACTGGTTGTTAAGGCCTTTCGGCACGACTTCTACTGGCCAACAGCTCTCCAGGATGCAACTGAGTTGGTAAAGTCCTGCGAAGCATGTCAGTTCCATGCAAAGCAGATACACACACCGGCTCAGGCTCTGCAAATGATTCCACCCTCTTGGCCATTCGCTGTATGGGGGGTGGATATCCTGGGACCATTCCCTAGGGCCATCGGCGGGTACCGTTTTCTCTTCGTCGCCATCGACAAATTCACAAAGTGGCCAGAGGCTACCCCTGTGGTCAGTATCACCGAAGGTGCTGCTGTTGCCTTCCTCAAGTTGATTGTCTACAAATTTGGGGTCCCAAGCCGTATCATTACGGACAACGGGACCAGTTCAAAAGTCGGCTCTTCCAAGAGTATTGTGAGGGCATCGGCACCCAGCTCCGCTTTGCATCTGTGGCTCATCCCAGGACCAATGACCAGGCTAAGAGGGCAAACGCAAAAATCCTTAGGGGACTCAAGACACGCACCTATGACTGTTTAAAAAAGCATGGTGCAAATAGGGTCAATGAGCTTCCGTCCGTACTATGGGGGAACCAGACCACACCCAGCTGAGCTACCGGGGAGACCCCGTTCTTCCTGGTCTACGGGGCCGAAGCCTGCCTTCCCTCGAAAATCATTATGGGCTCCCCACAAGTCCAGTCTTTCGATGAGTCTATGCAGGAACAGCTATGGCGTGAGGACGTGGACTTCATCGATGAACGCAGATGGCAAGCGACGATCCAAAATGCACGATATAACTAAAACTAAGCGCTCAGGCGCTACCACCAACGGTTTGTGCATAGTAGGGAGCTCATTGTCGGGGACCTAGTCCTAAGGTGAGTACTGAATCGAGAAGGGCTCCACAAACTCTCCCCCAGTTGGGAAGGACCCTTCAAGGTGATGGAAATATGCTGGCCTGGGTGTGTCCGCCTTGCAACAACAGAAGGAGTACCTCTTCCCAATCCTTGGAATATAGAGCATCTCCGTAAGTTCTACCCATAAAAGCAAAACTGGGAGGGTTGAGATTTCTTTCTTTGTAACTAGGTTGCGCATATGTGTACGTCAATCCAGTGAGGTCCGCCCTCGTAAGCCCAGTCTGTTGGTCTACACCCATGTATATCAAGTTCTAAGGAAATGATTTACCCCCCAGATGTGCTTTTGTGATGGTTTTATTCTACTTCAGTTTACAAGCTTTCTTTTTTATCTAACCCACCCATACAGTTTCCCACCCTTGCTGCTATGATGACATCCGAATTGAGTAGCCAAGCCTGCAGTTCAGGACCCCTCTACTGCTGCAGGGGATTCGACAACCTGGGGTCCAGCTCTAGAGAATGGATGCTCGTCTCCTAGAGTGGTCCGGAGCCATGTAGCTGGTTAGCCTTGTCCCGTACCCTAAGTCTGCACGCTCGACCGCTCTGCAATGGGTGTCCTAGTATTTGGAACTGTGATCCTGAGGGTCTGGACATATGGCTTGGCTTCCCAGGCTAAATCCTGCAGGTCCTGTTGCATGAATCAAAGGATGGCAGATACCAGACGATGGGTCCTATGGGTGTGCAACTAAAACTTCAAAAGCCTAAGCTGTGTGTAGGTCCAGGTCCCAGTCCAGTAGTAGGTAGTCTCAAACTGTAGAGACTACCTCCTAGGGGCCGGACCACCAGTTTTATCTTTGGTATTCTGGTATCCAGCCTCGACACGTGAAGCCTACCTACTAGGGGGCCAAATACTAGAGAGAAGTTGATAGTGCTACACATCGTAAGGGCAAATAACATACCTATAAGTTCTAGTTTCAACTCCATTGATGGTTCTTAAAGTATGTTACACAAGACCAAAAGTTGTTACAGCTGCTTCCCAGCGGAACCCTAGCTTTGTCTCTATAGGTCGTCAGCAGGATTGCGATAGAAGCGCTCGGCCACCAGCTCCACAGTGTCTTGTACGCTCTCCCGGGTGGCATCTTCTGTGGTGGCTACCGGACCAGCGATCACCGACGCCAAGGATATGGCTGACTCCGGAAGCACGTCAAGATGTATTCAACCACCGCCCGGCAGAGCTTGCCGCCCTCTGCCTCCAGGCGGGCCCCGAGGATCTGGTCTAGGCATCGGAGGCGATCGGCGGCGGAGTCCAGCACCGGGAGTGCATCGGAGATCGACATTGGCAGCTCCGACACTGGGATGGGGCACATCCCTAGCGGCACCAGTGTCGTGCTTGCCTCGCCGGCCCACACAGCAATACGCTGGACCCCGGCGTGGTGCTCCGCTTGGAGATCTTCAAGGGCCTTTCTGGTGGCCTCCACCGCCTAGAGACCCGGCGCCACCTGCGCTGTGTTGAACTGGCGGATCTGCTCCTCCATCTTCCTCTCTTTCTCCTCTGCCTTGAGCTCATTCTCGTCCAGCAACTCGCCCCGCCGGGTGAGCATTTCTTCCCTGAAGATGAGATCCGTCTCTCGCCTGGCGAGGTCTGTCTCCCGCCTGTCCAAGGACTGCTCCTTCGCCTTAAGGTTCTCCTCGGCAAGGGTGGCGTCGCTGGCCTTGCCCTCGAGCTCTTGCTGCCACTTTTGCAGCCTCTCCACAGCCTTGACCTGGTGGGCCCGCTGGGCTTCCAGAGTCTGGTCCAGGGCGCTCAACTTGGCCTGATACTCTGTCGTGAGAGCCTCTCGCTGAGTCACGGCCTCCTCCCTCCTGGCCACCTTCTTTTCCCTCCGGGACGCCTCTAGCTCCCTGGCGCACACCTTCTAGAGGTCCCTCTTGTACTCCTTGCGGTCCAGCTCGAGTTGGGACCGCTCGCAGATGAATTGGCGAGACACCATCTTGGTGCGCTCCTCCAGTTGGGTGCGCCAGTCACTGAGGCGCTGGTGCTTAGCCTCAAGCGCCTCCCACTCCCGCAAGATCGCTGCCCCAGTGTCACTAAGGACCTGGTGGGCACGGGACAACATGCAAGGCAGGGGGACTGGCGCCGCTTCTTGCTCGGCACCCGACTGGATGCGCCGCCCAAACACCACCTCCATCTCCTCCGAAGCAGGCGGAGGGATAGAGCTAGATGAACCTCCTTCGTCACCCCCAGTTTCGAAAGTGGGCGCGGATCCCCCAGCTAGGACCTCCTCCGCCGCTGTGACGCCGCCCGACGCTGGCGCTGCTGTCATCGGATCCTCGGCTGGGGCATGGGAAGCTGCTGGCACTGTTTTGGCAGCAGCCGGGGGTGGATCGGCGGCACCACTCCCAGCAGTTGCATGTTGCTTAGAGTCAGACCCGTCGGTGGGCCTGGTATCTGGCGAAGGAGGTGTGGCCTTGGGAGCAGAGGGGGAGAGAAGCCTTGGCAAACAGATGATGGGTTAAGACCCGTTGGCATAATGATTAGGTTCAAAGAAAAAGGGACTACACTTAGTTTGGGCCCTGGACCTTCCAGTGACCCTGGAAGCGAGGCGATCGCTGCTCTTGCTGCTGCTACTGTTGTGGCTACTGCTGGTGCCCCTGGGGGTGATCACCCCTAGACGGTGGTGGTGGCGGTGGGACCGGAGGTCTCACGCGCCTCTGCGCGCCGTGGGCCCTAGAGCTAGCCTCCTCGGCCCCGCCTGCAGTCCTCTAGCGCTTCTGAGGGGGCTCCGAAACGAGCGACCCGTCAGCACGACGCAACCTGCGTTGCCTCTCCTCCTCTGACCCCCCGGAGCCACCAGGGCGGAGGCGCTGCTTGCAGCCCCTTTACCCTTGTCCAAGGGGCTGGGGTCCACGGTGGGGTTGGCACTGGGAGCCACACCGACGGGCTGGGGACCTCCAGCTGGTGCATCTGAGATCTAGATCTCGCGGTGGGGGTCCCGCCGCCGGTCTGGCGAACCGCCACGCCGCTCTCGTCGAGGGTCAGAAGTGTGGCCAAGATCGCCGTCCTCAGGCCTGGGTCGTCGCAGAGTGCAAGGATGTTCTGGGGGAGGATTAGGAACTCAGGGACGAAAGTTTCCCCAGTAATCCCTCCCACCAGAACTGCTAGCTCGTCCTAGGACAGGTCGGTGCCTGGCCCGCACTGGATCCTGCCAATGTCGTTCGGGCCAGTGAACTAGCAGCACAGGCGCGGTCTCCTCTGCAGCGGTGCGTTCCGGCGCTTCAGGAGATCGCCGACCACGTGCATCGACATCAGGCCACCCGTAGCTAAGCCCTTGATCCTGTCCAATACAGGCAGGAACTCTGGCGAAAGGGACGGCTTGGACCTCCACTGCTTGCAGTCGAGCGCTGGTCCATCGCTCGGCAGGACGAGGCGGTCGTTGGCCTCGACGCTGGCAATCACCTAGTCGCTGCGCCATTTTCCCACCTCGCGCCGCCAAAGGTGGGGATATAGACGACGGCTGGATCTGGCCTTGTCTAGAAGTAGTAGGCACCAATGTGGTCCCTAGTCTTCCCGAACTTGACCAGCACGAAGAAGTAACGGAAGAGGGAAGTGCAGGGGGCCACACCTACGAACATCTCGCAAAGGTGGACGAAGATGGCTGCCTGGAGGACGGAGTGGGGTGTGAGGTGCTGAAGCTAAAGCATGAACTCCTCCAGCAGCAGCAGAAATAAGGGCGAAATTGGCAGCGCCAACCTGCAGGAGATGTAGGAAGTGAACAGAACGAACTCCTCGGCGGCGAGATCGCCGAGGGGGCAGCGCTGACACGGATTCTTCCAGCGAGCCCCGACGCGCTCCACTCAAGCAGGCTGCGCACCAGGTTAAGCGCTTCCTCAGATTGAAAACGGTCAGGATGACCAAGAGAAGCCATGGCGAGTGCGGCGGGCGGGCGTGGAGCAGGGAAGCATGAAGGCAAAGGGGCATAGCGATTGGGAGAGAATGCGAAAAGGTAACTGCTGCACGCGGGGTGAACCTTTTTTCAAGGAAACCTGAATCCTTGTTCAGGGAAACCCCTCCGAGCATCCTTGAATCGCCACCGGAAATCTCGTTCGACGGGCACCAAGGACCAAGGTAACCCAGTCCGTGTCACGGGGGCCCAGGTCCACAAGTCATATGGTTTGTGTGCCGGACTTTGGGTGCGGAAAGAGCGAACCATCACGCGCGCTTGTAGTGTGCCTCCTTGGGGCCGCTGCAGAAGACAAAAGCTAATTTTTTAAACCAATGTAGCAGCAACGAGGCGCCCCGCGCGTGGCCTGGCGAAACCACCAGGCGTGGGCTCGTGGGTCAGTCAGCCGCGGGGACAGATATGGCAGTTGGCGTGACCGAAGGTGGATTGACGGTGGGTGCGTTAGCAGACACGCTGAAACTGCGCGCCAATCATTAATCAGGCCATGTTGAGGTAAAGTACAAGCTTTGGCCCCACTTGTAGGCTCGCATCCTCCCCTGACGTGGGCCTGGGGGCCACTATCGGTACCCTGAAACTAGGGTACCCCTTACTACCGTATAAAGACGCAGTACCCACGTGACTATCTTTAGTCACATGGTAAAAGAGTTGTATGTGGGACCAGGCCATGACTCGCCCCAGCCTCGAGCGACTACTCTGGGCCAGCAACAGCGCCTGACCCCACCACATGGGCGGGTCTGGGGCCACCATGTGTCCAGAGAAAGTGATATACTCCAAGGCATCAACAATGAGTCTGGACACCCATGGGAGAGTGTCGGACCCATGCCTGACCCATACGGTCCAAGCCTCCAATTTGACTTGGCCCAGGACCTCCACATGTGCGAACCAGACCCCTAGAATGGGATCCGGACCCCCCGTATGGGGTCCGAGCTGCCCACAATGGGGTCCCAGGGTTCCAAGACAGAACATACCCAGACCTTAATCAGGACCCAGACGGGGGTCCGGAGCCGACACGTGTCCAGACCTGGTCTGGTGGGATCCGGACCTATCCGCATACACTCCTACTCCCCGCTCAGGCGGAGACCCGACGCTGCCACGTGGCATACTACGCGCGAGATAAGCCAACGGGCGGAACCTGGCATGACGCCTCTGGGCTACACGCGCCTTCACATTCATTACAGATAAGGCGTGCGCCTATCCATTCCACTGACAGGCGGCATGCCCAGTCCACGATACGTGGGTCGCGCAATTACTCACACGTTACCATATCGAGGGCAATGACTCACCATTACTCGTGCGAGTTACTGCCTATCAATGCTGCATGGAATGCAGCCATCATGACTTCCGCTGATTACTCATACGTTACTCTATCAGCATTAGTTATTCCCATAATGTATTTCTTCCATTATGCTCCTAGGCCCGCATGTCGGGGCTTAGCATCCTTGTATGTGCCTCCCTTAAACTATAAAAGGGAAGGCACACAACGTTACAAAGGACATGCTCTACATACTCAATACAACTTACACATAGTGGAGGTAGGGTGTTACGCTCCGGCGACCTGAACCACTATAATCCCTCGTGTCCTCTTGTGCTCATCCCAAATTCACGAAATAGGCAACCGCTTGGGCCCCCTCCTCATCTTAGGATTAGGGCGGGTGCATTCCACCACCCGGCCGGTGGATTTGCCCACCGACAATTTATATCACCATTTCATTTTTTGAAAACATAAATATTTTCCTTTCTACTGGAAATTCATAATATAGTCTAAGTTACCTTTAATTGATGGAATTAGGGTGTTACACTTTGACTTTTGCAGGCTTTGTTTTAAATGAAGCAGATAAATGTGTATATTATCGGTATGGTGGGGGCGAGGGAGTAATTTTGTGTCTATATGTTGATGACATTCTAATCTTGGGGACTAGTCTTGATGTGATTAAAGAAACAAAAGTCTTTTTGCCAATAACTTTGAAATGAAAGATTTGGGAGAAGCTTATGTTATTCTTAAGATTAGGCTACTGAGAGAAGGCAATTGTGGGATCACACTTGTACAGTCCCATTATGTGGAAAAGGTTTTGAGTCGCTTTAGCTTTAGAGAATGTGAACCTGCTCCTACGCCTTATAATCCCAGCAAGCTATTGAAGAAAAATTGGAGAATAGCGAAGGATCAATTGAGATATTTCCAAATAATTAGTTCACTCATATGTATTCAGCTAGCACTACGAATAGTCATATTCCTTAGTCTCTGTCACACCGGAATTTAAGGGGCAAACCCGGGCGTGAATCAAATGTGTGCTAGGATCAAGTCTCACACATATGATGACTTCATGGTACTAAAACGAATGTCACATCTTTAATATATAATTGAGTTTATATAAAATAGTTAAATAATTACATCATACGAAGACAACGACCCGACACCCATAGTTGACTGGGAGACGACGACCTAGACCTCTCATGAACTCATCATTGTATCCTTCATGCTCCTTATCATGCGATATCTGTTTTTGACCTAAGGGGATGTGAGTATAGCAAGGGTGAGATCACATACGTTAATCACTCAATAAATTGTGGGGAATAATGTGCATGAGCTCACTTACAGGGGGGCTCATGTGAAGTGTAAGGTTAACCAAAGAGGATGGTTAAAGCTGAGCATTTCTTTTAAAGTTGGTCAAAAATTTATTATCAGTTACTAAGTATAAGTAGATACCAACCCAAATAAATAAGAGATCACAATTAATAATAACACTCACAATGCAATGCAAATGACAAATTAAATTTAATTCCAAAAATTAATCATGTGAGGATTCGAACTGCTCATGAGCACGACTGATATACCAGTTTTACACTCTGCAGAGGTTGTGCATCTTTACTCACAAATCATGTTACCCATTTGTCATGGGGTTATATGGACCCCATACACCTCTACCGAGGAAGCGAGGCAGGGTAGCACTACGAGGCGTTTCCAAAGTTCCACTAGTTCGAGAAAACTCACTACAGTTTCAGGAAGAAGGAAGCATAGGAATCCTTCGTCCAAAATGCCATCATAGCAGTTCGACCCGAGAACCTCCCTATACTCTACAACGACGCCTCTCCGCTTGCCCCTTTCGAATAAGGTAATCTCTCCCTAGTTTTCCTAATTACTTGGCCAAGGGCGTCCCATACCACCCTTGTGGTAGCAATGTTTTTCCGGGTGGTCACTCCATGTTCCAATTAACATAATGATCTTATCATGAACAATAATTTAAAAAATACCAAAATTGGAACATGATCATAATATAAAATTAATTTCCCAAAACCAGGTAGAGCAATAACAAATCTACCCAATAGTTCTTTTGTTTGCATGGTGTGGGATAAACAATGCTAGGGAAACCTATTAGGTCCCATCAAATTAACCTGAGCATCTCACATTGATTAACATGAACATTATTAGGTAAAGAAGAGTGATCAAGGGCACAACTTGCCTTAGACTTGAGACTCCTAGTTATCTCACCAAATTAGTCTTCATTTATCTCGTGACTTCACTGCTACTCGTAGCAATACATACAAATAACAAGAAGTATATAAAAATAATAGTACACCAAACATGAGAACAAATAGTGTAAGAATATTTTATACGCTGCTACGAGACCGTAGGTTCGAGAATCACTAAATTCTGAGTTACAGTTAAAAAGATATGGTTTGTGGAAGATCTATGTGATTAAATATTAAACTATATTATAAATTGATTAATATACCTCATATGAGAAAATATACTCTAAATAATTAAACTTAACTTTAATCTAGATTACAACTTGATTAGAAATCAAATTTTAGTCAATTATCGAGGAATCAGTTACAATATCACATTTAACTTGCATTAGGAAAGTTTATTGGATAACTAGAGGTTAAACAAATTAAATGTTTATTTTTGCGAATATGTTTCATGAAGAAATAGAGTTACTAAAGTGTAGGCAAAATCATTACGCAACTCAAGTGGGTCAAATTAGAGTTAAAATGAGTAGGTTATGGAATTTTGCATGTTTCTATTCATTTTTACATTAATTTTATACCTTCAAATAGATCATATGGGTCTATTTAGAAGGTCCGGGGGCTTATTTGCAAATTCCAGGGACACTAGTGTAATATTCTTACACAAAAGGAGGATGATGGGTTGATTTATTAATACCCTGAGGGCTCATTTGCAAAAATGAGATCAATGAAGGGGTATCGTTGGATATGGGCCGTTAGATTGGTTCTAGACGGTCTTGATTAAACCGGTCCACACACTGAACCGATACGCGCTAGGAGCCCATAGACTAATAACCAATAACTTAGATTTTAAGCACCTGAGATTCATTCTGATCCGTTCGATCAAATTAAACGGTCAGGATTACTAGGTCGAAAGGGTATGCTAGGAATTTAATCTCATCCACTGGCTCACCGATCAACGGTCAAGTACCCATCTTCTTCATCCAAGCAGGACACAATGGTGCGAGCAACCCCCACAATGGAGGCCATGACAGCGTTTAGGTGATTCGGCAACCCGACCCTCCAACGCACAAACGGATGAGAGCTAGACGTAGCGAGGAGGTCAACGAAGCTAGCGAGGGAGCCCTTACCGAACATGTGGTGGCAGCAGTGGCCTCGCCCATGAGTTCTTGCAACCAGATGGCAGGTTCCATGCTCTGGGGAGCAATTGGGTCGAAAGCGGTGGTCTACCCAGTCTAGACTCATCAACGAGAAGAGAAGCAGTTTGTTTCTTTCACCCAAAGCAGGAAACGACAACTTGGTGTCATCTCCCGCTGTGATCTGGTGGAGGATCACCGAGGACGGCCTGGCAGAGATGGACAGGTAGAGCCAGAAGGAGACAGCGAAGCCTCCTTCCTCGCCGGCTCAGGCCGCTCCCGTTTCTGGGTCGACGCGCACGCCGCAGAGCTCGCGATAGCCGTCATTCCCGCCGCATTCCGATTCCGACTCCGCCTTCGCCCCCACGGAGGCAGGTGAAGATTTTGCCTCAGCCGTCGACCATCGTTCGACATGGTACGGATGCCCGGGGGGTTCATGGCCTCGGTTTTATAGGCGCCAATGGGGAAAGATCGAGTTTGATTTGGTGAATCTTTATCCAAGGCGAATGATCTGGATGGATTTAGCCTGGAGTTTATTGCAGCATGCGGTCAGGGGGAGGAAGAAGACCCTGAGATCCCCGACAACGACCATGGCGAGCACGAGCTGTTGCGGGATTTCAGCGCGGAGAGGGACCAGGTGTCCGGGCCCCACCTACCGGCGGAGAACGTGCCTGCACCCGGTGTGCACGGCGATGGTGGTAACAAACCATAGACAACTGTGGAGGGGAAACAACTGACAGTAGGGCCCCACGTGTCATCCACACTAGGAAAAAGAAAAGGGGATACTAAGGTGGGCTGGTGCGGAGGGTTGCTGTGCCGCGTGGGGTATGCTGGGTGAGGCGGGGATGGGCCGAAGAGCTAGAGTTTTGGCCCAAAGCACAGGAAAAATTTTCCTTTTTAATTTTTCCAGTTTTGTTTCCTATTCAATTCAAACCTTAAATCAGATTTGTTTTGATTTTTTTTAAATTCAGTCCTTAATGCATACATATAACACCCCTGGTGTTACTATCAATAAAAATTGAGCATAACATCATCAGCATTAGCATATCATGTGATTGTTACACTTAGAATACATTCAATAGGCAAAAATTTCAAATAAGTTTTATTGATGTGACTAGTCATGGGTGAAACCATAGGGTAGAGTACTAAACCCTAAATTAAGCTTAGGGTGTCAATAAAGCCCAAATGAGTTAAAATTCTCATAACTTATTAAAAATGGTCATAAGATATCAATTCTAATAAGAATTGATAGCATCCAAACTCTAGAAGTGCCAGACACCTTAAAAGGACCACTGAAAACCCTGGACTGAAACCCTAGGGGGTTATAGGTAAATGATGCACACTTTTGGACCTAAGTGCAAAAACCATGAAGTTAGGGTACCTTAAGTCATATGGTTCACATATTTAAAGATTTGCAAATGAAACCATGAGATTTGGGCCTAATTGCAAAAAGGCCACTCTAGTGCTCATGTATGGTTAAGTATAAAAATCAGTCAATATGACTAGCTTTGGAGCTTTGTAGATCTAAAAATACAAATATTGTGCCTAGGGTCAACACACCAAACTTGTAAAGCTACTATAGGAGTACAATTTTGCTATAGGGGTTAAGCCTTGGTGTCATGAAAATTTTGAAGATAATTCGGCCCAAAGTTAGGCTGTCAAAGTCTGAACACTGATTAACAGTTTGTAGGATCAACTTTGGGACCATGTGGAGCTCGGTTTAATGGATGTTTGGCAAAAACCCTTGTGACAAAGTTCAAGTTGGATTGCTAAGCTACAACTTTGATGCAGAGTATCGATCTAGTCACCACACAAAATCTAGAGAAAATTCGCCCCAAACCAGCTCTATCGGACCAACTGATGAAGCCTCTGATGGTACAGTGCACTGAAGGAGATCAAGTGCAGTGCACCTCGCGGCCGGTTAACCGTGTGATCAGATTCGCGTCGATCGCCGTGATTCGTGCCGCCTGGAGGTGGATTGCGTTCGGCCGTATAAAGATCTCGTCGCGGATGTGTTCGGGACACTATGGCCACGCTGTCCCTCGACCATTTGCACCAGCGACGTGGCCTAACGGCCGTCACCGGAGTTGGCGTCCTTCACTGCGATTGTGCCACGCCCCAGGCCTTTAACCACATCGCTACTAGCCGCAACAGCTCGCCAATGACCACCGTAGCCCCTCAGCTGGTGAGTGCCACGGTAAACCACGCCGGTGACTCATCTCTTCTTTTCGGCCGCCGCGCATCTCCATCGAATTCACTGGCCACCGCTCAAGCACGCTATAAATTGAGCACACCCTCAACTCCGCTAGGTAGTCAAGCACCTAATCCAGCAACTCGTGCCTCCAATCATCCACAAAAGCTCGCCAATTCGTGATTTCCCCCAAATCGGTTCTCCGCCACCGTAGAAAGGATCTCACCGTGGCCAGTGCACTTCAGGTCCGTTCATGTCCTCTGCCCTCTTGTTTCAGCACCCCTATCTGCCCCTGATGCCTCTCGACCCAACTGATTAGGCTAGGACCCCTTAGATCGCCGGGAACACACCATGCTGTCCATTATGCCCGCTGTCACCGTGGACAGGGTGATGTAGAGCTCAAATCCAGCAATTAAGCGAAGGGAAATGTTTGTTAAGGGTTCAATTTGGTGTCTGCCACACGGGAGCACCGGTAGTTGAGTAATCCGGCCGGTGTAGGCTTGCCAGAGCTCGGTTCTTCGCCGCTCCCCGTCGTGGACCTGGGGGTGTGAAGAAATAGAAGTGTGAGGGCTTATTTGCATTTGTCAGTGACCCAAGCAAATAGTGCGCAGGTTCCTTGCTAGATTTTCAAACCTTTGAGGGCTTTGGTGCAAAACCGTCGCGCGGGCACGGGCGCACGCGTTTCACCTGGGTGTGGGCTGTATTGGGCCGGTTTCAACCTAACACTGTAGAATCTTTCTCTTTTTCTTTTTCTACCAGGACTAGAGAATTCCTAGAAAATTATAGAAAAATGCTAAAAATGCAAGACCAATTTTCCTAGGTTCCAATTTTTCTATAGTATTTAATAAAAATAGTTTTATGATTTTTATTCCAAATAGGGAATTATGGAGTATTTAAAATAGCCAAAACCCATACCCCTGGAATTTTAGAAATTAATTAATAATCCCAAAAATCATCAAACTTTTGAGAAAAGCTTTAAATATTATTTAGAAGCCTTGGGTAAAGTTTGGTATGATTTGGATCATGTTTGGTACCTAGAACCCAAAACCCTAGTCTTCTAATAAAGCCTGCCCTATGAACTTCACGAATGACTCCAAAGACCCTAGTTTCCTGGAGATCCGTGAAGGAAAATTGTATTCAATACCTAAGATAATGTACTTTTAATATCTTTGCAATTCATGAGCATTACATGAGCATTCATGATTATATATGGCTATATATAGAAAACAAAGAAGAGTTAGAAGTTGAAGAAGCAAGGACTACACCACCACCACCTGAAGAACCCTAGGCCGGGAACTGCTTTTATTTTCACATCTGTGGAGTAGAGCCTGACTCACCCGTAACACAAGGCAAGCCCCGGTGCATTTGCCACCTCCTTGCTAATTTAAAATTTTTCTAACTTGCTTGATGCATTAGGTGATAGGAGTTGTGTGCTAAACAAATTACTGCATTTCCTTCCTTGAGAATTTGATTACCTTTCCTTGATGCCCTATTTTACAAAAAAGGGTTTTCTTATGCTTAGCCTTGCTCTAGAAAAACAAAATGTTTTGTTTTGACAAAAGATGATGCTTCAAGTGGGTGGGATGTTTTCAAAATAAAACTTGATGGTGGATCCATCATGGCCGTGATGGGTTCAACATCGGAAAAGATGTACCTCTGCCAGGTACCAAACTTTGGGTTGAAAATAATAAAGTTGAGACCGGGTGGTTGACTTGCACGAGAGGGGAGTCTTGGTGTAGTGTCTCCGTCTGAGTCGATTAAGGACCTTGTCGATGTAGGCTTGATGATCGAGTACCCTTTAACTGGTCACATGCCTCATCATGGGTAAGTTTTGCCTCGGGCAGACTAATACCAGAATAAGATAACACACAATGGGAGTGGAGAGATGGCGTGAGTAGCGTGTACCCTCCGTTGCAAGAGGCTGGACGGTGGTGTATCTGTGCTCTCGGTTGGCGTGAACCTGATCTGGTCTTAAGAACCCCGGTGGCGAGTTGACATATGCAAGGGTTAAGTGCTACATATGTCGTGTGATTGGAGATCCTCAGCTGAGTATTAATCGATTCGGATCGCCGTTACTTCTTGGACATGAAGACTTGGTCACTGCCCTACATGTAGCATTCCAGTGAATAAGAAGGGTTGATAAGAAATTGACTAGTATAGGTCAAGTGCTTGAACTAGGGTAGAAAGAACTATAGATGCAGGTAACTTTACTTAACCTGACAAGTAAAACTGTATTTTTAACGATCCACTATTAGTAAGCATTTCTGCAAACAGAGTCTTTGATTCTTGATAAGCCATACCTTGATTCCCAAAAGCCAGCATATCCTTGAGAGTCTTTTATTTTGACGGGTAAGACTTGCGAAAGTACACTCCGTACTCAGGGTTTTCGAACCCATGTTGTTGTAGGTGAGGAAGCAGCAAATTTTTGTTGCTTTTGTTCCAAGGTGGTGCCTAAGGAAGAAAACCAAGACTGAAGCCTCGGGAGGAAGTGTCCTCCTTTAAAAACTTTTTACTGTTAAACGGGAGGGGTTTTTGCCTCCCAGGATTGTAATAATATTACTCCAGCACTCTTATATTTTACTGGTCTATAATAATACTACTCTTTCTATACTTTAATATAAAATAAGTTATTGTAACTGCTTCCGCATACTCGTACCTTCGATGTGTTGTAATTTCTGCGTGATGGGTGAAACGCTCTTGGGCAAGGTAAAGAATTCAGATACCAAACTTGTCCAGTGATCAGGTGCACCTGCAGGGTTGTCTAAGGTCCGATGGACAAGGACAACTGTAGGTTGGCCTAATGACTTGGGAGGTTCTGTCTCAGCTGGTATCGGAGCGAAGCCCATCTCTGTAGATGTTATGAGGCATTTTCAAGAAAAAAAGAATTTTCAAAGACTTACCTAAGAAAAAAAATTCTTTCCTTCTTATCTAACTACCTTCTGAAATACTTATATTAAGACCAGATAGTAGAGTGTGATGTATAGAAGGTTGTGAATCAACTAAGGTTGATTCTGTAATTATGCATGCATCATGATGAAAACTATACTAATAAAAGTTTTCCCCCTTATGGAGATATGCCGCCGCGCACAAGGAAAACCGCGCGCAAGTCCACTGGATCAATTGGCGTGCCACGCCATCAGCTAGCTCCAAGGCATGAGGATAGTAGCAGCGGCAGCAATGATGCCATTAGAGATCTAGATGCTCAGGTAGAGCAGCTTCGAACGGAGCTCCGTTACAGGAACAGTGTGTGGGTCGAGGATGGTCAGCACATAAATGAGTTAAGAACTGACATCCGACATCTGCAAGATGAGCTTGCCGAACGAGATTTGGCACTCGATTGGGCCGTCAACTCGCGTTCCATTGCTTGGGACCAAGAGGCCAAAGCTCGAGCCCATGTGGAGGAGCTTAGCACGATCGTTGATAACTTGCAGGTGTACTGCAATACATTACATGAGGAAGTTCATGAATTGTATTTGCGACTGCAACCTGACGTACCTGCAGATCCTGTCGGAATGGGAGCTGGACCTTCTGGAATAACAGGTGAAGCTTTTGGTGGGAACTGGATCTTTTCAAGCCCCCTCCTTCAATGAACCTGGCTGATGAATGGACCCCTACACCCGACAACGAAGCTGCTAAGGATAACAAATGCTAGTAGCAGTATAGTGTAGAAATAGTGTTAATATAGAATAGGTAATGTAGTCATATTGTACTATGAGTTTGTAGCATTACATCTTAAGTAATGTAAAATGATGGTATGTATCAGCATGTGATATTTTCCAAATATTTCTTTGCTTCAGATGCCATCTCAAACTCGTGCACATGACGGCGCGGGAACATCCCGTGGTCAAGATGATACCCCCAATCCACCGCCGGTTCCACCCACGCTGGCCGAGGCTATCGCCGCCTTAGTCACCACGACCGCTGACAACACCCGCTTCCTTCGTGAAATGGTGGGACAACAACTTCAATAGCAAGGCGGGAGGGCTTATCCGCAAGGACCTCGTGAAACTTCATATTTGGATTTCTTGGAAACATGTCCCCCACTATTTGTCAAGGCTGAAGATCCCATTGAAGCTGATGAATGGATTCGAGTCATTGTACAGAAATTTGGGCTCCTCCGATGCACGGAGACCTAGAACCCATTATTTGCGGCGCAACAGTTAAGAGGCCCTGCCAGCACCTGGTGGGGAAATTATGTGGCCATCCAGCCTGCCGGCCATCAAGTCACCTGGGACGAATTTAAATTGGCATTTCGGGAGCACTACATTCCTGAAGGAGTGCTCCATATGAAGCAAGAAGAATTCATACACAGTATCTCAACAAGTTCAATCATTTGTCTCAGTATGTCATTGACCAGGTCAACACTGACCTGAAAAAGAGGAATTGTTTTATGAGAGGCCTTAATGACCGGCTACACCGGAAGATGACCACCTACCTCGACCTCTCCTACAGCAGGGCTGTCAGCACGGCTGGCAGTTGAAGCCAAGTATGCAGGCCCAGGGAAGTCAAAGGGCTTTGGAGGTGACAGGTCCAACTAGGGGCCTCAAAAGCGACAAAGGTTGGTGATCCGACCTTTCAATCAAAACCGTTCTTCACCTCGTCCACCCTCCTACCCCTTTAAACAGCCTGTATTTATTCGCCCTGCTACTGCCCCACCTCAACAACTCAGCCGAGTGCCCCTGGTACTCGTTTCCCCGCACTCCCGAGTTCATCAACTGGTTGCTTCAATAGTGGGAAGTCTGGAGATTTTATCAAAGACTGCCCATATCCGAGGCGGAACAACTCTAATAATCAGCAGAACCCCGAGAGTTCCAGCCAAGGCAAGGGAAACACGACAAATAATGCAGCGGGCAAGAATATGAAGAAGACTGGGCGAATCTATTATACACAAGTGGCCACTACACCGGAGGGAGAGCCAGTCATGATTGGTACGTTTCTCGTGGCCAATCACCCTGCAGTCATTCTCTTGGATTCTGGTGCTTCACATACATTCATAAGCAAGAAGTTTGTGGAGAAATATTGCATTCCATGCATTGAATCAAGGGAAGGGTTCATTATTCATTCGCATGGGGGACAAATATTCACTAAAGAAGTGGCTTTCCATGTGCCCATAACATTGGCTGAACGGGACTTTCCCACAAATATGATTGTTCTAAAAGGCCAAGATATAGATATAATTCTAGGCATGAATTGGTTAGCCCAACACAAAGCTATCCTCAACACTGATCTGAGAACCATCAGGTTGAGCTATGGACAGGAAGAGGTTCTCTTGTCCATTCCCGTGGCTACTACAGCTAAACCATTTGGCATAGTACATGAAGCCATCATACCGGAGATCCAAGATATTTCGGTTGTATGTGAATTCCCAGACGTCTTTCCGGAAGATCTGCCTGGATTGCCTCCATAGAGAGATGTAGAATTTGTGATTGAGTTGAAGCCCGGTACGACTCCTATTTCTAGAAGGTCGTACCGAATGCCTCCGAATGAGTTGGCAGAGCTCAAGACACAATTACAAGATCTGCTAGAAAAGGGATTCATCCGACCAAGTTCGTCGCCATGGGGTTGTCCAGCCATCTTTGTCAAGAAGAAGGACCAAATGCTTCGGATGTGCGTGGATTACAGACCCCTTAATGAGGTCACAATTAAGAATAAGTACCCTCTTCCCAGGATTGATATCTTATTTGATCAGTTTACCGGAGCTCGGGTATTTTCCAAAATTGACCTCAGGTCGGGTTACCATCAGATCTGTATCCGACCCGAAGATATACCCAAGACCGCATTCACTACGCGGTATGAATTATTTGAATATCTAGTTATGTCCTTCGGATTAACAAATGCTCCTGTCCACTTCACATATCTTATGAACTCGGTATTCATGCCCGAGTTGGATAAATTCGTGGTAGTCTTCATTGATGATATCTTGATATATTCCAAGAATGAAGAGGAGCATGCTCGTCATTTACGGATCGTATTAACGTGCCTAAGGGAGCATCAATTATATGCTAAATTCAGTAAATGCACGTTTTGGCTGGAGGAGATCCAATTTTTGGGACATGTATTGTCTGCCAAGGGGATTGCGGTTGATCCCAGCAAGGTCAAGGATATTTTGGAGTGAAAACCACCAACCACTGTACATAAAGTCTGAAGTTTCCTTGGACTGGCTGGTTATTACCGCCGATTTTATTCCAGATTTTTCTAAGCTTCTGAAACCAATCACAAGTTTATTAAAGAACGATACCAAATTTAATTGGTCTTCAAGATGCAATGAAGCCTTCGAGCAGCTCAAGGTGTTATTAACCACTGCTCCGGTATTAGCTCAACTGGACATTGAAAAGCCATTTGATGTGTATTGTGACGCATCAGGCAGTGGCTTAGGTTGTGTCTTGATGCAAGAAGGCCGAGTTGTAGCATACGCCTCAAGACAGTTAAGCCGGCATGAGGAACATTATCCAACTCATGGCCTGGAATTAGCTGCTGTGGTTCATGCCCTGAAAATATGGTGTCATTATCTGCTGGAGAATATCTGTCATATCTATAAAGATCATAAAAGCTTGAAGTACATCTTTACTCTGTCAGAACTGAATATGAGGCAGAGGAGATGGCTTGAGCTGATTAAGGATTATGAATTGGAAATTCACTATCACCTAGGCAAGGCTAATGTAGTGGCAGATGCACTATGTCGCAAGGCTTCCTGTCATTGTCTTACGATGAAGGCTTCTGACATTACATTATGCCAAGAAATGGAGAAGTTGAACCTGGGAATGATTCAACATGGAACTTTCAATCACCTGAAGCTTGAGTCGGTTCTTCTGCAGAGAATAATTGATGCACAAAGAAATGATGAGGGTATGAAACACATTCATGAGAAAATAAAGGCCGGTAAGGCAAACTGTTTTAGAGAAGATGATCAAGGCATTGTATGGTTTAACAATCGCATAGTTGTGCCCAAGAATGATGAGATCCGCCAGCAAATTTTAGACGAAGCACATCTTAGTCGCTATTCTATTCATCCCGGAAGCACTAAGATGTATCATGATCTAAAGCAGCATTATTGGTGGACGAAGATGAAGATTGAAATTGCACGCTATGTGGCGAGATGCGACACTTGCAAACATGTCAAGGCCATACATATGAAAACTGCTGGTCCATTGCAATCCTTACCGATTCCAACTTGGAAATGGGAGGATATAAGCATGGACTTTATTGTGGGATTGCCCAGGACATCAAAAGGATTTGAATCTATTTGGGTTATCATTGATTGACTTATGAAGCTCGCCCACTTTCTCCCAGTCAAAGTAAAGTATCCAGTAATCACATATGCGGAACTGTATATCGCTCGCATTCTTAGTTTGCACGGTGTTCCGAAGACAATAGTGTCGGATCGTGGACCTCAATTTGTATCCAAATTCTAGAAAGAACATCACAAATCCTTGGGTACTAAGTTGCTCCACAGTTCGGCCTATCATCCTCAAACTAGTGGGCAAACTGAGGGAGTAAATAAGATACTTGAAGATATGTTGCGAACGTGTGTTCTGGAATTCCCACAGAAATGGGATGATTGCTTACCATTAGCGGAGTTCTCATACAATAACAGCTATCAAGAGAGCATCAAAATGGCACCCTTTGAAGCTTTGTATGGACGACGGTGTCGTACTCCGTTAAACTGGTCTGAACCAGGAGAAAGATGGTTTTTCAGGCCTGATATGGTAAAAGAAACAGAAGAGAAGGTTCAACGAATAATACATAATTTGAAAGAAGCCCAAGCTCGCCAAAAGAGTTATGCAGACAAGCGACGCAAACCCTTGTACTTTCAAGTTAAAGATTATGTCTACCTGAAAGTCTCACCAATGAAGGGTGTATCACGTTTCGGGGTAAAAGGAAAGCTTGCACCTCGGTACGTTGGTCCTTTTCCTATTCTTGAACAATGTGGACCAGTGGCATACTGACTCCAATTACCGATACATTGTCTGCGGTGCACAATGTGTTCCACGTATCTTAATTGAAGAAGTATCTTCGGGTTCCAGATCAAACCGTTGAAATGATGGATGTTGCCTTAGAACCAGACTTGACATATTCAGAACATCCTATTCGAGTCTTGGATCAAAAGGACAGGATTACCCGAAGGAGAACTCTCATGTTTTATATGATACAATGGAACCAACACACGGAAGATGAAGCTACATGGGAAACTCAAGACTTTTTAGAAAAGAATTTCCCAGGCTTTTTAGCTTCATGTAAATTGTAAAATATGTACACTTGTTGTAACAAAAGAATGAACCCCATAACACCCCTGCCTTGTACCAAAAATAAGGAAAGAAAAATGTGACACGTTTCCTTTTCCATTACTTGCCCTAGGACTTTTAAATCTCGGGACGAGATTCTTTTATGGGTGGAAGGATGTAACAACCCTAGTGTTACTATCACAAAAACTTGAGCATAACATCATAAGCAATAGCATATCATGTGATTGTTACACTTAGAATACATTCAATAGACAAAAATTTCAAATAAGTTCTATTGATGTGACTAGTCATGGGTGAAACCCAAGGGTAGAGTACTTAACCTTAAATTAAGCTTAGGGTGTCAATAAAGCCCAAATGAGTTAAAATTCTCAAAACTTATTAAAAATGGTCATAAGATATCAACTCTAATAAGAATTGATAGCATCCAAACTCTAGAAGTGCCAGAAACCCTAAAAGGGACCACTTAAAACCCTGGACTGAAACCCTAGGGGGTTATATATGCACACTTTTGGACCTAAGTGCAAAAACCTAAGTTAGGGTACCTTAAGTCATATGGTTCACGTATTTAAAGATTTGCAAATGAAACCATGAGATTTGGGCCTAATTGCAAAAAGGCCACTCTAGTGCTCATGTATGGTTAAGTATAAAAATCAGTCAATATGACTAGCTTTGGAGCTTTGTAGATCTAAAAATACAAAGATTGTGCCTAGGGTCAACACACCAAACTTGTAAAGCTACTATAGGAGTACAATTTTGCTATAGGGGTTAAGCTTTGGTGTCATGAAAATTTTGAAGATAATTTGGCTCAAAGTTAGGCTGTCAAAGTCTGAAGACTGATTAACAGTGTGTAGGATCAACTTTGGGACCTTGTGGAGCTTGGTTTAATGGATGTTTGGCAAAAACCCCTGTGACAAAGTTCAAGCTGGATTGATAAGCTACAACTTTGATGTAGAGTATCAATCTAGTCACCAAACAAAATCTGGAGAAAATTCGCCCCAAACCAGCTTTGTCAGACCAACTGATGAAGCCTCTAATGGTACAGTGCACTGAAGGAGATCAAGTGCAGTGCACCTCGCTGCCGGTTAACCGTGCGATCAGATTCGTGTCGATCGCCGTGATTCGTGTCGCCTGGAGGTGGATTGCGTTTGGCCGTATAAAGATCTTGTCGTGGATGTGTTCGGGACATTGTGGTCACGCTGTCCCTCGACCATTTGCGTCGGCGACGTGGCCTAACGGCCGTCACCGGAGTTGGCGTCCTTCACCGCGATTGTGCCATGCCCTAGGCCTTTAACCACGTCGCTACTAATCGCAACAGCTCGCCAATGACCGTCGTAGCCCCTCAGTCGGTGAGTGCCACGGTAAACCACACCGGTGACTCATCTCTTCTTTCCGACCGCCGCGCGTCTCCATCGAATTCACTGGCCACCGCTCAAGCACGTTATAAATTGAGCACACCCTCGGCTCCGCTAGGTAGTCAAGCACCTAATCCTGCAACTCGTGCCTCAAATCATCCACAAGGGCTCACCAATTCATGATTTCCCCCAAATCGGTTCTCCGCCGCCGTAGAAAGGATCTCACCGTGGTCAGTGCACTTCAGGTCCGTTCATGTCCTCTGCCCTCTTGTTTCAGCACCCCTACCTGCCCCTGATGCTTCTCGACTCGACCGATTAGGCTAGGACCCCTTAGATCACCTGGAACACTCCATGTTGTCCATTGTGCCTGCTGTCACCGTGGATAGGGTGATGTAGAGCTCAAATCCAGCAATTAAGCGAGGGGAAATGTTTGTTAAGGGTTCAAATTGGTGTCTGCCACATGGGAGCACCGGTAGTTGAGTAATCTGGCCGGTGTAGGCACGCAGGAGCTCGGTTCTCTGCCACTCCCCGTCGTGGACCTCGGGGTGTGAAGAAATAGAAGTGTGAGGGCTTATTTGCATTTGTCAGTGACCCAAGCAAATAGTGCGTGGCTTCCTTGCTAGATTTTCAAACCTTCGAGGGCTTCGGTGCAAAACCGCCGTGCGGGCACGGGCGCGCGCGTTTCGCCTGGGCATGGGCTGTATTGGGCCGGTTTCAACCCAATACTGTAGAATCTTTCTCTTTTTCTTTTTCTGCCAGGACTAGAGAATTCCTAGAAAATTGTAGAACAATGCTAAAAATGCAAGACCAATTTTGCTAGGTTCCTAATTTTCTATAGTATTTAATAAAAACAGTTTTATGATTTTTATTCCAAATAGGGAATTATGGAGTATTTAAAATAGCCAAAACCCATACCCGTGGAATTTTAGAAATTAATTAATAATGCCAAAAATCATCAAACTTTTGAGAAAAGCTTTTAATATTATTTCGAAGCCTTGGGTAAAGTTTGGTATGATTTGGATCATGTTTGGTACCTAGAACCCAAAACCCTAGTCTTCTAATAAAGCCTGCCCTATGAACACCACCATTGACTCCAAAGACCCTAGTTTCCTGGAGATCCGTGAAGGAAAATTGTATTCAAGACCTAAGATAATGTACTTTTATTATCTTTGCATTTCATGAGCATTCATGGTTATATATGGCTATATATAGAAAACGAAGAAGAGATAGAAGTTGAAGAAGCAAGGACTACACCACCACCACCTGAAGAACCCTAGGCTAGGAACTGCTATTACTTTGACATCTGTGGAGCAGAGCCTGACTCACCCGTCACACAAGGCAAGCCCCGGTGCATTTGCCACCTCCTTGCTAATTTAAAATTTTTCTCACTTGTTTGATGCATTAGGTGATAGGAGTTGTGTGCTAAACAAATTGCTGCATTTCCTTCCTTGAGAATTTGATTACCTTTCCTTGATCCCCTGTTTTACAAAAAAGGTTTTTCTTATGCTTAGCCTTGCTCTAGAAAAACAAAATGTTTTGTTTTGACAAAAGATGCTGCTTCAAGTGGGTGGGATGATTTCAAAATAAAACTTGATGATGGATCCATCATGGCCGTGATGGGTTCAACATCGGAAAAGATGTACCTCTGCCAGTTACCAAACTTTGGGTTGAAAATAATAAAGCTGAGACCGGGCGGTTGACTTGCATGAGAGGGGAGTCTCAGTGTAGTGTCTCCGTCTGAGTCGATTAAGGACCTTGTCGATGTAGGCTTGATGATCGAGTACCCTTTAATTGGTCACATGCCTCATCATGGGTAAGTTTTGCCTCGGGCAGACTGATACCAGAATAAGATAACACACAATGGGAGTGGAGAGATGGTGAGAGTAGCGTGTACCCTCCGTGGCAAGAGGCTAGACGGTGGTGTATCTGTGCTCTTGGTTGGCGTGAACCTGATCTGGTCTTAAGAACCCCGGTGGCGAGTTGACATATGTAAGGGTTAAGTGCTACATATGTCATGTGATTGGAGATCCTCAGTTGAGTATTAATCGATTCGGATCGCCGTTACTTCTCGGACATGAAGACTTGGTCACTGCCCTACATGTAGCATTCCAGTGAATAAGAAGGGTTGATAAGAAATTGGCTAGTATAGGTCAAGTGCTTGAACTAGGGTAGAAAGAACTCCAGATGCAGGTAACTTTACTTAACCTGACAAGTAAAACTGGATTTTTAAGGATCCACTATTAGTAAGCATTTCTGCAAACAAAGTCTTTGATTCTTGATAAGGCATACCTTGATTCCCAAAAGCCAGCATATCCTTGAGAGTCTTTTATTTTGACGGGTAAGACTTGCGAAAGTACACTCCGTACTCAGGGTTTTCGAACCCATGTTGTTGTAGGTGAGGAAGCAACAAAATTTTGTTGCTTTTGTTCCAAGGTAGTGCCTAAGGAAGAAAACCAAGACTGAATCCTCGGGAGGAAGTGTCCTCCTTTAAAAACTTTTTACTGTTAATCGGGAGCGGTTTTTGCCTCCCAGGATTGTAATAATATTACTCCAGCACTCTTATATTTTACTGGTCTGTAATAATACTACTCGTTCTATACTTTAATATAAAATAAGTTGTTGTAACTGCTTCCGCATACTCGTACCTCCGATGTGTTGTAATATCTACGTGACGGGTGAAACGCTCTTGGGCAAGGTAAAGAATTCAGATACCAAACTTGTCCAGTGATCAGGTGCACCTGATGGGTTGTTTGAGGTCCGATGGACAAGGACAACTGTAGGTGGGCCTAATGACTTGGGAGGTTCTGTCTCAATACACAAGAAACTCCAGTATGAAATGAAAAATTACTTTAATTAATTTTATTTATTCATTACCTATGTTTAAGCAAATGCTTTAAATGTGCAATTCCTATAGTCAAAAATAGAAATTTTTGAGGAAAATCATCTCTAGTGTATAAAATCCATGAACAAAACAATTCATTCATATAAACAATTGAAAGTCTAAATGTTTTATTATTTTATGAACTTCGTAATTAAAACTCTAGTTTCAAGATTTATCTCTAACTTTTGAACTACCAAAATTTATGTATTTTTTGGGAAGCACACTCTATAAAGATAAGAAATCATTATTAAATGTTGTTTTTAACTCAAACCTTTTTGGAGAGTTTTCTAAACCACCAAAATATGATTTTAGGTATTACAATTTCTGCCCCCTTAAAAATAATCTCGTCCTCGAGATTAGTAGAAAAGGGATGCAAAAAGATTGGTTTGCAGTCTATGTTTTAGTTTCCAATTGGTTTCATTACCAAAAGATTTTTTTGCTCATGTCTTTAACACAAATTAGTAGGTGATTATGAAGGCATGGGTTTATATATATGTATAACCCTTTTTTGTAGGATGAAAGATGGGTAGGTTAGGGCAAGAATCGCTTGTGGTAAGAAAGATTATGGTAAGGAAAGGCTCCATTCCGGATTGTTGATCCTGATTCCTTGGAGATCTGATCTGACTTCCATCCTTTGCTGACGGGATTGATCTATCTTCTCTCAGGTCATGGTGCTTCCATTCGAGTTAGGGACATGTGGTTAAGACAACTTCGTAGGTAACAACTTAGTAGGTAGAGTAGCTAGTTTAATATGTGGCTATGAGTTAAATCAGATTAGTCAGAATCTGGTTTGGTTGTTTTCTTCTGGATTGGTTGGATAGGTTATGTAACCTATTATGTAGGTCAGGTTGTTGTGTATGGTCGAGTTGATCTAAGGCACCAATTTAGGTTAAAACATATATATAGGAGTAGGGTCTAATCTATTTTACCAGTATTGTCTAACATGTTTAAGTAACTCGCATTAGATTAAATCTGATTTGATTAGATAAGATCTAGATTAAATTGGTATGACTAGATTAGACTAGATAAGATCTAATTATTTTTGGGATCAGATCATGGTTGTTACTCTAGGATGAGATAAGCAAAGTGGTTAGGATAAGATGAATCTATTAAGAAAAGAGAGAATCTTTTAAGATAAGATGGATCTATTAAGATAAGATAGATCTATTATGATACGGTGATCTATTAAGATAAGTCATTTTTTATCTATCTCCTTCTAATTGGAATAATTTTAAGTTGAATATCCATTTTTTGTTGATTTATACATAGATGCAATTGTGGACATTACTCCACAACTCAGCACAGTCAATCAAACTACCAAATCCAACAGGTATCACAAGAACAAACTTTCAAGCATATACAAAAATAGTTTTGTTTTTGCTCCTAAGATTAGGTCTCCTATTCCTAAAGGTCACTTTAGGTACATGATTTCAAAGTGTGAAATCCACTTTTGTCTTTAGAAGAGGAAAGGTAAGAGTAATTTGAGTAAAGCACCAATAGATGAGAAAAGATTAAGGTAAGTTTATAAAGAATCAACGTACAAAAGGTAAGTAGGTAGGGTTGTCCAGTTCTATCTAGGTTATGTCCTACAGTCAATATTCCTCTGATACCACTTCTGTCACACCCGGATTTAAGGGGCAAACCCGGGCGCGAATCAAATGTGTGCTCCGATCAAGTCTCACACATATGATGACTTCATGGTACAAAAACGAATGTCACATCTTTAATATATAATGGAGTTCTGTACAAAATAGTTAAATACTTACATCATACGAAGACAACGACCCAGCACCCATAGTTGACTAGGAGACGTCGGTCTAGACCTCTCACGAACTCATCATGTGGTACCTGTTCTTGACCTAGGGGGATGCGAGTACAACAAGGGTGAGCTCACACACGTTCATCGCTCAACAGGTTGTGGGGAATAATGTGCATGAGCTCTCTTACGGTGGGGCTCATATGAAGTGTAAGGCTTACAAAGAGGATGGTTAAAGCTGAGCATTTCTTTTTAAAGTTGGTCAAAATTTTATTAGCAGTTACTGAGTATAAGTAGATACCAACCAAAATAAATAAGAGATCACAATTAATAATAACACCCACAATGCAATGCAAATGACAAATTAAATTTAATTCCATAAATTAATCATGTGAGGATCCGAACTGCTCATGACCGTGAGCGTGGCTGATATACTAGTTTTACACTCTGCAGAGGTTGTGCATCTTTATCCAGAAGTCGTGTTACTCATTTGCCACATGGTTGTACAGACCCCATACACCTCTACCGAGGAAGCGAGGCAAGGTAGCTGTAACACCCTGAATTTGGGAGTATAAAATTTCTTTCTTATGATCATCCAAATTTAGGTGTTACTCTTCTCTATCTCACTCTAGTTTCTCTCTCTCTAGTTTTCTCCCTCTCTTCTTCTTTTAATTAGGGTTAGTTGAATTAGTGAAGGATTATTTATTTTATTTTTCGCAAAACATATGAGTCATGGAATGTTGCATCATATTGAGCCTAAATATTCTTTGAATTGTTGCACATATTTGATTTGGTTTTAATTTGAAACTTGATTTGAATTTAATTGAAAACCCTAAAGAAAATAAATAGAATAGGAAATAGAAATTCTAGGAAAAAGGAAAAGGCCATTTCGGCCCAAGCAAGCCCAATAAGCCCAGCCCGCGTGCACGCCCGAACTCCCCCTGTGCCTGACAGGCGGGCCCCGCCTGTCGGCGCAAACCTGAGCGGTGCTCACTTCTCTCTCTCTCGCTGCTCTGTGGGGCCAACCTGTCGGCGCTGTTTCCTTCGCGCGCCCGCTCTCTCTCTCTGTCCCTCCGTCCCTACCTGTCAGCCGTCCCTAACCTCTCGCCCACGATCTCCCCGCCGTGGACGCGCCCACAACCGCGTTTTCTTCGGCCACGTCCTTGAGCCCGCGCCCCTTTTGAGCCGCACGCCCTGCTCGCCCACGTCCCCTCGCTCATTTGCGCCCTCTGCCAAATCCTCTCGCCCTCTCTCTCGCTCTGCCCACGCGTGCAGGGAGCTCCGCCACCGCCCGCCGTCGATCGCTGCCTGTTGTGCGGCCACCATCGTGTCCGCGCCCCGTCCAGTGCCACGGTGAGCTCCGCCTCGCTGTCAGCTGCTTGGGACACCCTTCGGTGTGCCCTCTACCTCTCTGTTTAGTCCGATCCGCGCTCACCGGAGCAATCTTCGCGCAGCCGGAGCCCCGCCGCCGTCGCCCCGTCGAGTCTCTGCGCCTCCGTCGTTGCTTCGCGACACCAGCGCTTCCCCTCAAGATGAGCAACCTGCCCGTACCATTCATTTGGTCATCCCCGCTTTGTTGCTCGCGCGATTGCTCGCCGGAGCAATTCAGCGCCGCCGTTAGCCCGCCTTGACGTGGTCTGCGCTCTCTGGTGCCCCTGCGCAAGCGTGAGGGCCTTGGCCGAACCCGCCAGACAGCCCCGATCATGCTTAGGCTAAACCCCGAGCCTCTAGTGCCCCGCCGTGGCCAGCCTTCTCGTCTCCGGCGATCTCTCGCCGTGGGACCGAGCGGCGCCACCGCGCCCAAGTCCACCCCTGACCGTTAAATCCCGGTCGTTCGTCCGAGATCGGATAGTTTAGATTTAACCCGAGTGGATCTAATCCCAGCCCTTCGATCTGGATCCAAACGCCTCTCTCTCTTCCGCCTCCCCCGTGTCTCTACCTCTGGGACCAGCTAGTCGGTCCGCCCTGACCCGCTGACGCCCTGGCCCCGCTTGTCAGCCGCGTCCGCGCACCTGCGCCCGCGCGATCTAATCTGGGCCGCTGATCTCTGATCCGATGGCCGAGATTACCCCGTACCCCTTCGCGTGTGAGTTTTGCTTAAGAACCCCCTTGGTTTTAATAAATCAACCCGCCGTCCTCTGTTTTAGCGTGTAGGCCCCTGGTTTCTTTTTGAATAGCCCCCTATACTTTTATTTAATCACAGATTTAGCCCTAATTTCATATTTCAAACTTTAAAACTTGTTTATTTCATATCTTTTTCATATGAACTCCAAATTTAGTGGTTCAAATTGAAAAATGTTCACAAAATTATTCTCTGTTCAAATAAAATATGACCAACTGTAATCTGTATACTTTAATTTTACACTTAGAATATAGGATTAAAGTATATGTTGATTTATTCATTTAATGAAATAAATAAAAGGAGAATCCTAGGAGTTAAAGTATATTTAAGCTTGTGAGATTAGTGTTATGCATTACATGGATTCATTTTTGGTTTAACCTTTAGGCCTTAATGAGATAAATAGAATTAGGTATGTAATTATGGATAACACTTAAAGGATAAACAAATTACTAAATGAGAGTAGTTCATCTTATAATTTAATCTTTTCTTAGTATAATTACTAAACTTTTCTTTGAATTATGTTTCAACACTTAGAGAGTAATCAATCCCCAATTAAGATTAGTCCATTTTATAACTTGATCTCATTCCCCTGTACTTAATACTATACCTTTTTGAGTTGTGTGCCAATGTTTGTACATGTTTGATGTGATGTTCATTTTTACCTTCCAAATGTATTGAATGTATGCTCACTTTATTGAGACAACAAGCAGCTCGTGGTTCCTGAGTGTGTTGCCAAAGATCCCGCTGAGCAACATCCTAGTGAAGGCAAGTGTCCTCAAACCTATCATGCCCTACTTTACTTTATAATTCACTGTCCTGCATTACATTATTGAAACTTAAGGTTTGACTAGTCTGTATTTCCCTTACCCTTGTTTACCTTTTTGGGTTAATCATGGTTAGCTTATGCTATTGCTTTAACTTAATCAATGAACATGATGTTATCCTGATGAGATCCTTGTGATTACTTTAGTGGGCTCAGGCTGTTTCCTGAGTACCTCTCCGTAAGGACCTGTTTGGGGAGTGACAACCCGGGATAACAGTGCAACCATGAGGGTGGAATGGGACACCCTTAGCTGATTAATTAGAGGAACTAGAGGAGTAGTTGGCTTCACCGTAGGGCCGTCAATGGGGTTCGGGCACAGTACATGCTCTGCCGAGGCTGGTTGCAGAGGTTCTTTGATTTGGTTTTGTTAGTCACCCTTCATTTGGGGAGATGTACTATGTTTATCAAACTGGAGAAACCTAAGAGGTGACTATGGCCTTTGGGGAATCTTTGTAAAGGCTACGTAGTGAGACCTTGCTAGGTCACCTTGGTACTGATCAATGGGGAGGCTAGAACCCCGGGCAGAATGGGAATCACGTCTTGTGGGTAAAGTGTGCAACCTCTGTAGAGTGTTAGAAACTGGTATATCAGCCGTGCTCATGGTTAAGAGTAGCCTTGGGATCCTCTTTGATTAGAAGAACTTTGATTACTTCAATGATGATGATTAGCAATGATGATTATAATTCTGATCTCTGGTATTTCCTCTTGGAGGGAGTACATCTGGGTAATAACTAGGTTATTACTAAAATTTGGCTCTACTTATAGTAATAAAACTTGGCCAACTAAAAGCAACTGCTTAACCTTAACTCCACATACAGTTAGTCCACTTTAGCCAAACCGGACATTTGCTGAGTACGTTGAAGTGTACTCACCCTTGCTTTACAAACCACCCCACCCCAGGTTGTCCCCATTGTACTCAGTGCTCAGGAGGTGAAGCTGGCAACATGGAGGACTTTGAGGAGTTCCAGGACTACGACGAGTTCTAGTTTACTTTAGTGGCAAACCCCCAGTCAGCTGCCTGTGTAGGCTTATCTTCTACGTTTTATTACTCCGCACTTTGATATTATTGTTGCACACTATATATATGTATTAGACTATGTGCATGTCTCAGACATCTTGATGCAACTAAGTACCTTTCTGCTATTTAATTCAAGCATTGTGTGATGATGTTCAATTATGTAATCGTTGTGAACGTGAGTTCTGATCCGGGCACGTACATGGTTCGCATTCGGTTTACCTTCCCAAACCGGGTGTGACAGTAGCACTACGAGGCCTTTCCAAAGTTCCACTAGTTCGAGAAAACCCACTACGGTTTCAGGAAGAAGGAAGCATATGAATCCCTCGTCTGAAATGCCATCGCAACAGTTCGACACGAGAACCTCCCTATTCTCTGCAGCGACTACTCCCCGCTTGCCCCTTTCGGATAAGCTAATCTCTCCCTAGTTTTCCTAATTACTTGGCCAAGGGCATCCCATACCACCCTTGTGGTAGCACTGTTTTCCCAAGTGGTCACTCCATGTTCCAATTAACAAATTAATCTTGTCATGAACAATAATTAAAACAATACCAAAATTGGAACATGATCATAATATAACATTAATTTCCCAAAACCAGATAGAGCAATAGAAAATCTACCCAATAGTTCTTTTGTTTGCAAGGTGTGGGATAAACAATGCTAGATAAACCTATTGGGTCCCATCAAATTAACCTGAGCATGTCACAGTGATTAACAGGGACATTTATAGGTAAAGAAGAGTGATCAAGGGCACAACTTGCTTTAGACTTGAGACTCTCAGGTACTTCACCAAATTAGTCTTCAAATTTCTCGTGACCTCACTGCTTCTCGTAGCAATACATACAAATAACAAGAAGTATATAAAAATAATAGTACACCAAACATGAGAACAAACATCGTAAGAATATTTTATGCGTTGCTACGAGACCGTAGGTTCGAGAATCACTAAATTCTGAGTTACGGTTTAAAAGATATGGTTTGTGGAAGATCTATGTGATTAAATATTAAACTATATTATAAATTGATTAATATAAATCATATGAGAAAGTATACTCTAAATAATTAAATTTAACTTTAATCCGGATTATAACTTGATTAGAAATCATATTTTAGTCAATTATCGAGGAATCAATTACAATATCACAATTAACTTGCATTAGAAAAGTTTATTTGATAACTAGAGGTTAAACAAATTAATTGTTTATTTTTGCGAATGTTTCATGACAAAAATTGAGATACTAAAGTGTAGGCAAAATCATTACACAACTCGAGTGGGTCAAATCAGAGTTAAAATGAGTAGGTTACGGAATTTTGCAAGTTTCTATTCATTTTTACATTAATTTTATACCTTCAAATAGATCCTAGGGGTCTATTTAGAAAGTCCATGGGTTTATTTGCAAAGTCCAAGGACACTCCTATAATATTCTTACACAAAAAGAGGATGGCGGGTTGATTTATTAATACCCCGAGGGCTCATTTGCAAAAATGAGATCAGCGAAGGGGTATCGTTGGATATGGGCCGATAGATTGGTTCTGGGTGGCCCAGATTAAATCGATTCACACACTGAACGAGTACACACCAGGAACCCATAGATTAATTACCAACGGCTTAGATTTTAAGCACCTGAGATTCATTCCGATCCGATCGATCAAATCAAACGGTCAGGATTACCATGCCAAAAGGGTATGCTAGGGATTTAATCTCATCCACTGGCTCGCCGATCAATGGTCAAGTACCCATCTTCTTCATCCAAGAAAAACACAGTGGTGCGAGCAACCCCCACGACGGAAGCCACCACGCCGGCGTTTAGGTGATCCGGCAACCCAACCCTCCAACGCACAAACGGACAAGAGCTAGACGTAGTGAGGAAGTCAACGAAGCAAGCGAGGGAACCCTTACCGGACATGGTGGCAGCAGTGGCCTCGCCCATGAGTTCTTGCCGCCAGATGGCAGGTTCCATGCTCCGGTGAGCAATTGGGTCAAAAGCGGTGGCCTACCCAGTGCAAACTCATCAACGGGAAGAGAAGCAGTTTGTTTCCTTCACCCAAAGCATGAAACAACAACTTGGTGTCATCTCCCGCTGTGATCTGGTGGAGGATCACTGAGGACGGCCTGGCGAAGACGGACATGTAGAGCCAAAAGGAGACGGTAAAGCCTCCTTCCCCACTGGCTCGGGCCGCTCTTATTGGGGGTCTTCATTTCCGCCGAAGGTCCTCAAGACGAAGGTGTCATTGGCAAAGAGATGTTGAGGATCCTCTTCCCTGCTGGAGGTCCTTAAGACGAAGATGTCATTTGTCACACCCGGTTTTGGAAGGCAAACCGAATGCGAACTATGTACGTGCCAGGATCAGAAACTCACGTACACAATGATTACATAATTGGATATTATAACACATTGCTCAAGGTAAATAGCAGAAAGGATACTTTATTACATCAAGATGTCCAAGACATCCACAAAGTCTTTAACATAACATAGTCATTTAGGCCCTGTTTGTTTCAACTTATAGATTATATAATCTAAATTATAATCTAGATTATATAATCTGGATTATTTGCTCTGGATTAAATAAGCTAGGTGCTACTGTTTGTTAGCTTAGTTTATTTGGACTCGGCCTATTATTCATATGCATACAAATACAACAATACCGTTGGTTGTTTTACTTGTCTGGTTTCATCTGTTGGCACTACATCAGTTTATACACAACAATTTATACATGTTTATACATGCTTTTTCCAAATAGCTCATACACGTTTTGTCCAACAATTGATTAATGCGAAATTAAAAAAAAGACAAATAATTCATACATGTTTTGTCCAAACCAAAGTACTCAATATAAAATTACATTCTCATATCAAATAGTGCATTGGCAATTTGATCTCGAAAGTTATTCATGTCTCCCACCTCGTCTCCCAATTGGCCTTCAGCATTGTGATGACTTGGAGGAATCGGCATATAGTTCTCGTCTTGATAACAACGATCAAACTCATCATCGGCCATTTTACTATCTCGAATGAAATTATGTAGAGCCATGCATGCATGTATTATTTTTTATTGCTTCAATATCGGATAACTTGGCAAGTTCAACAAAATTCTCCACTTCATCTTCAAAACACCGAAAGAACGCTCAATGTGATTATGAAGAGAAGAGTGCAATTGGTTGAATACCTCCTTTTCCCAGTTGCACGTGGTCCTGCTCTAAACTCTGGTAAATGGTACTTCACTCCTTTGTATGGAGCAAGATATCCCTTTTGGTTTGGATACCCCGAATCCACAAGGTAAAATTTTCCTAAAAAATTTCAAACAAATATGAGACACTCAATTTTTAATTATGAACAACACAAAATTAAATTGCATTAAAATAATTGTACCAGGTGGAGGATGAGGGAAAATAGTGCCATACTTGCGCAAAGCATCATTGAATACTCTCATATCATGCACCGATCCGGGCCATCCTGCAACAACAAAGGTGAACCTCATATCAAAATCACATATGTCTAAAACATTTTGAGTTGGATATCCATGACGACCCACATGTTGAACAACCTTTGATGCGGGTACAACAACTGGAATGTGAGTACCGTCTATTGCCCCTATACAATTATTAAAATGAGGCACATACCGATCACTTAGCAAGTTTTGATGCGTTGTTATGAAGTTTGGATCTTTAGGCTTCACAATCTCTTTGGCCATTTGATATACACAATCCAACACTTCATTGAATTTCCTACTAATGGTTTCTTTTGACCTTTGAAATCGATTCTTCACTTCAACAAATGATTGAGGTGCACCAATAGTCATAGAAACATTGCCAAGGCTTCAATAGATGTCATTTTACCACTAGATGCCAAGCCATAAGATGACACTAACAAGTCATGTAATCTATCAAATAATGGTCTACTCATCCTAAACATCTCATAACATTCGGTAGGATCGCTTAGTGTTCTCATAACCCAATCAAAGCCACACATAATAGGTTGTCTTCTAATGGTCTTGTTCAAGTAATTTTCAGTATAGAACATACCTATTCCTGCAACAACTGCTTCAAAATTCCTCAAAGTCTCAACTCAGTTGAGAGCAACAGTCATGGACATATCATCATCATCATCATCATCATCACTTGAACAAACATCCATCTACAAGGAAACCATTGTATACTATAAATGACATTATCTGTAATATGGTTCAATTCAACATAAAGGACATCCTAATCAAGAAATAAAAAGTTCATTAAGCAAGAAGTAGGATGCTAATATTCAGCTGATCATAATAAGGTTTATGACAATTATAACTAGCATAGTAAGCTCTTCTACATGAGTCCTGCACGTGCATAGTGTCGCTTCAACCAAGGAAGCCTTCCTTCATCTGTCTCAAATGCCTTAAAGGAGGACCGATTCTCAGCTTTCCAAAAAAGTTCAGTTGCCATGAAGTGTTCAGCTGATCCTTCCTTTGCCCCACATCGAACCGCCATAGACTGAACTTCCCTAATTACTTCATCTAGATGCTCACCTAGCACGACTTTGTTTGCAATTTTACAATTTTCTTTTAGAGTGGCATGAATATTCTGCATCACTTTGACCATTTGGTTCTTGGGCTTCAATGGACTTGTAGCAGTACTAGCAGTTGCTCAATTTCGGGGGAAGCTTCCTTTTGGAGCATAGGAACTAGTAGCAGGTGATGCAAATGTATTACTGTCATCTCTACCATAGCATCCATCAATAGCAACATCTTCTTCATCATTCCCTCCAAGCACTTCACCAGGTGTGCATGCACTAGATCAATCCACAACAATGCCACCAAACATTTCATGTAACAATTCTTCATGCTCTGGTGGGCCTTTCTTTAATTTTTTCCAGTTTGAATGACCCTGCATGCAAGTAAAAGAATGGTTAGTTAAACTGAACTCATTAAGAAAACATTGAAAATAAGGAACAAAATGATGCATACCTTTGTCAACCTATTCCAGTACTCATCGGATGCAGAATATGTTCCCAAGGTTGCATTCCACCCAAGTCCAGTATCTTTATGCAGTTGTAACCAGAACCCATACAAGCCTTTAAGTAAATCCCACTTGTTCTTCAATTGCACTTTTGAATGACGCAGCCCAGTTGCTATCTTATACTTCTCAGCTATGTTGTCGTAACCTCGGGAAGTCATGATACCATTAGACCTATTCCTAGCATTGATTTCTTGGATGCATATTTCACAAAAATTCTACTATTGTCGAATGTCCAAGCAGCTTTGTCATAAATTTGTTTCTATTCATTCATAAAACATATATGTAAATAATGATTTAGAATACTAAATAGTAACTATAGCAATTCATGATGGAATAAAAACCAATTGTACAAGCATATACCATGGTGCTATGAATCATTTCTTCGACATCATCATCAGCGGTGGGCTCGGAGTTAAGGTTCAGATCCACATCGAGCGAAGTAGAACGTGGAGGGTTGTAGGATTGTGAGCTCGAAGCATGGCCACGCCCACGTCCACGAACTGAACGAATAGATCCCTGTGAATCCTATGATGCTCACTTTCCATAGCCACACCCTATCCCCAATGGTGGTAGTCCATCTACAGGAACACCTAGCATATGAAAATAAAACAGAACAGTCACAAACAATAGTCACAATATAGAACAATTTAAGTAATCTATGGGAGATAAACAAACATAGAAGGTAATTTAATTTCTTTGTTCAGTTAGTAACCTAATTATTGTGCTGGTTCTTGCTGTCATTAGAAAAACTGAAAAGCTTGAGGGAGCAATTAGTTTCTAAAATCAGTTAGGTGCAGAAAGCTAGCAGATCACCCAGTTTTGCAAGGAAGGAAGAATATAGAGCAAGTACGATATATACTTCATCTCATGCCAGGCTATTCAACACTTGTTTTATACTCATTGGACCATCTATACTTGGTGGTGGGGAGAATTTGTTTTGACGGATGGGTCATGTTGGGGGCCTTCGTCCTCCGAAGGTCCTCAAAAACGTAATTTAACAATGTCTTCCAAGCATGGTTTATGGACAGGTACCTTCGGACTCAGGTTAAAAGCATACACGATGAGGAGCATGACTGTGACAAAGGATGGAATTGCTCCGAAGCTACGCGAAGGGGAGCTTCGGGTAAATGGCAGAAAAAAGGAACCGACTTAAAAGGGAAAAGGTTGTTTAGTCCCCATAGATTTGTATATAATTTAATAATAAATGTAAAGGGCATGGATGTAATTTCTCACAGGCTGTGTCCTGTGCCTATAAATAGATGAACAGTACCCCCGTACTGTTCACGCTGACTTGTACTTGCTCGTGCGTCATGTTTGTACTTTTACCTTCTGTCAAGCCGAAGGTACATTTGTAATTCAATATCATTTCTATTTTTCCATGATAATAAAATGGGAATGAGTTGATAATGCTATATAATTGTTCATATTATCTCGTACATTTCATATGCTTCTCCTTCTATTAACATATATTGCGATGATGAAGGTATGTCCTTCATGACCTTCGTCTGAAGATCATTATATCCTAAGGGAAATAATGTTTCGAAGGACGAAGGGCATTAACATTTAATATTTTTGTGTTGCCTTGTTCTTAACTCATAGCACTTGAGAACAAGTCCCCAACATTGGCGCCCACCTTCGGTGAACCCTTTTCGACCACCTTCGGCATGCCGCCGAAGAAAGCTTCAGCACCAGGGACCGCTGCACTGCAGCCGCTGGACCCAAACCAAGAAACTCTTTCTCTTCGAGAGGCTCGAAGCCAGAAGAGGAAAGCCACCAGTCCAACACTCCAGGAGGAGGAGTTGGACCAAGAGATCAGGGATATGGAGATCATTCATCAGCAGGTATAAAGGAAGAAGGAGAAGATGACGGACTGGCTGATCTTCAAAGGAACATCGACAAAGCCATTGAAGAAGTGCGTCATCTTGTTCAAGATGAACAAGATCGAAGGCCCCAACACAGGGAGCTTCGTCAAGAAGGCCTATTCAATGAGGATGCATGGTATGATGATTTTAATCATGATGCCTTTACTTTTGATGATGCTTCTCCCTTGGCAGCAGAACTGCAGGCTACCCCATGGCCCCCATCATACAAGCCACCTCAGCTCCCCATGTATGATGGGCACTCAGATCCAAAGCAGTTTCTGATGAGCTACGAAGCAACTATATCTTTGTATGGGGGCAACACTGCAGTCATGGCGAAGTCCTTCGTCATGGCCGTCCGGAATGTAGCCCAAACATGGTATTCTTCTCTTCGGTCAGGTACCATCATGTCGTGGCAGAAGCTTAAGGACACGTTGGTTACCAGCTTCCAAGGCTTTCAAACGAAGCCAGTCACAGCCCAGGCTCTGTTCCAATGTACGCAAGACCACAAAGAATACCTTCAGGCATATGTACGAAGGTTCTTGCGACTAAGGGCACAAGCGCCTACAGTGCCCAATAAGATTGTCATTGAGGCCATGATTAAGGGCCTTCGGCCAGGACCTACGGCTCAGTACTTTGCAAGGAAGCCCCCGCAAACTCTGGAGAAGCTGCTTCAGAAGATGGATGAGTACATCCGAGCTGATAACGACTTCCGCCAAAGAAGGGAGGAAGCTGACAGATTCTCCAAAATGACCAGGGGCTTCGGAGGAAGAATCCATCCGAGGCATGTTAGGTCAATCCATAACTCCACTCAAAGTGATGACAAAGGAAGTCAGTCTCAGAGGTCACAATATACCTCACAATCTTCGAGGCAACAACAAAGCTCCTTCAGGCCACGAGCTTCAAGGGGCAGAGGCGCCAGGGGCTTCGGAGGAAGGTTTGGGGATCAGCCTAGAAAGATTTACTGCTTATTCTATGGTGAGGACAAGGGCCATACTACAAGAATGTGCCATGTCACCATTCAGAAACAAAAGGAAATAGCAGAAGCTGAAGCCCGGCAGAACCAACCGAAGCAGGTCCTACACACTGCTTCGTGTCACTCTCCTTACATACCAGAGTATGTGAACAATCATCCTGCAGCTTCTGTCGCTTCGGCTAGCCATTCACAGGCTCCCTGGCCACAACTCCTGCCTCCGCCACCACTACAACGGACCTATTCTCGGAGCCAGTAGCCAGAAGGGCGTCAGCACTCTCAACAGCAACGGGAATTCAGGGAGGAATCCGAAGCTCGCACAGTCAACAGTACTGTGCCAGAATCAAAGCACATCTATTGAGAGATATCCTACCTCTGAAACATTTTTACATTCATTGCTATTTTGTTTTCAATAAGGAACGATCAATGTAAACCTACTTTTAATTTCTTGTAATAGCTTCGCTCTTATCAGAATGAAATATATCTTCTTCCCAGACTTACGAAGCTCAAAAATTGTTGAAGCTCAAAAGACGTTCCTAAAGGAATGCAGAGCAAAAAATCGCAGTGCAAGTTTCACCGAAGCTACAAAAAGTCGTTCCTAAGGAGCGCAGCATAAGTTTGTCGAAACTACAAAAAAGTCGTTCCTAAGGGAGCGCAGTGTAAGTTTTCTGCTCAAAAGTCGTTCCAAAGGGAATGCAGAGCCAAATACCGCCGAAATATAAGGCAAAGCGTGAAAAGTCAACGCAAAAAATACCGCCGAAATAGAAGGCGAAGAAGTTCAAAAGACGTTTCTAAGGGGATGCAAAACTTACACCGAAAAATAAGCGGTGAAGCCGAAAAATAAACGGCAAAGAGATTTTGATCGTTCCCAAGGGGACGTAAAGATTGTGTGTTTCAGCGTGGGTGTGTGCCTTCGACGTTTGCATCATTTTTTGCATCATATCATCGCATCATATCGCATAGCATCACATCATACATCATATCACACCAATGACACGAAGTGGAAACGAAGTCGATCTTTGGAAAATGCTTTACAAAAATGAAAAGGTGCTAACGCACAAAACTGAGAATTACAGCTTCATCAGCTCTGATATGGAAGAAGAGATCTATTGTTTACGAAGCATTGATGTTTTTACGAAGCTCGGATGTTCTTTACCAAGTATGGATATTCTATCGAATCATAAATATTCTTCTTTACGAAGCATGAAAAGAAGGGAAGGTGTTTTTTCGCCGAAGGCTCAAAAATGGTATGTATATAAAAGTTTCATGCATCGCAAATAAGTGAATTGCAAAATAGTTTACATATTAGATCCAAAACTATACACATCAAATATTACAGACTTAGTTCGACAAATGTTACATTAATCAGCTAAGAATGTTTTTACAGTAACTACTATTCTTCCTTCAGAACTTTCTCTGCAACCTCGTTAAGCAGTTTGTTGACGACTTTGTCAACAATAGATTCGACTATGTTGATAATTTCTATTGCTTTCTTTGTGTTTGGATCGGCCAGAGGGTCGAATGGCTCCGGTGGAGGAGGTAACTCAGCTGTAATAGAAAAAATCAATCAGTTCAAAGCCACGAAAACAAATGATGAAGCTAAAAGCCATTAAACAATACCTATCCATCTCTCGAGTTCTGCAACTTTCTCAGCTTTTTTCGCTGCTTCTCGAGCGTCATGAATATCTTTTTCGCTCTTCTTCATTATTTCATGAGTCATTTCTCGGCCGCCATTTTCCCAAATGTTAGTGAAGAATTTGCCGCCCATTAAACTTGCTTTGGCCGACAGATCCTTTGTGTCATCCACGGAGAAGGCAGCTTCGGCCTGGGCTAAGGTTTTAACATGATTGCAACCCGCCTTATCCAAGATAGCTGAAACTCCTCTTGCACCAGAGAACGCACATACATCCCCACGATCACTTAAAATTTCCTCAAAAGCTTTGGCTTCTCCGCTGATCCACTCAATAACACCCTCAGGGTCGCCTCGTATGAAGTTATCTTCGTTTGAATAGGCGCCCATGTTGGTGAAGCTAGTCTTTATCTTCTTCTTCACGCAGTCCAGAGATTTTTCAAAACATCTTTCCTTTGATGCGCGAAGCTCTTCAACTGTCTTTTCTAAATAGTTTTTCCAATATTCGCTGGCATCTCGGTTAGCTTTAGTGACAGCGCATTTTTCTTTGGCCTCTGCTAATTGTTTCTGAAGGTCTTCAATTTCATTCTTTTGGGCCTCAGCTTGAGCTTTGGAACTAGCTTCGTCTTCTTTTATTTTGTTTACCAATGAAATTAATATCTTGTCTTTCTCAAGACCTTCGTTCCTTAGTTCAATCACCTCCGAACGAAGGTTGTTCAGAGCCATCGTTTACCCTTCATCTTCAATGTTTTTCTGTGCTCTAAGAGCATTGCTAAGGATTAAGCCCTACAAGAGGAGGATAGGGTTAAATATAAGCAAATAAAACAACTCGCTTTCAAAATACAAAATTAACTTTTATACTTTATGCTATTATATGCTAAACTATCAGCCAATTCATCCTTTGATAATACTGAGAGCCAATCTTCTAGCTTTGGAAATCCGAAGCTTCTACCCATCTCCCGGCAGACGGATATCTCTTTACTGTCCGGGAGACAGTACAAAAAATCTTCCTCCCCGCTGCCATTGAACACTAATGCCCCCTTCGGGTATTTTAGTTTTTGAGCATAATGTTGAGCTTCTCGTTTTTCTTCCTTAGAGAGTCCTTTTCCCAAAGCATGGCGGATGATGTAATCAATGCTCTCTTTTAAAGCTTCGGGAGCAGGAGTAGCAACCTTTTCAGGCAAAATTTGCTCTGTGGCCCTTTCTTCAATTTCCGAAGGCTTTTTCTCAGCGAGCTCTGAAGGCCCATCTTCGGTACCAGCTTGGATTACTGCAGCTTCAATTTCGGCCGGCTTTGTTTCAGCTTCGGTTTGCGCTTTTGAAACTTTGGCGATTTTCCTTAAAGGAGTAGAGCTCAAAGTCTTTATTGTTTCTAGCACATCTAGTACATTTGCCATCCTTCTCCTCTTAGGAGTTGCGGCAGAACTTTTTTGTACCTTCGGCACTGTTACTTCTGATGAAGGGCCTAAAATTTCTAGCGCTTTTGTTTCTTCAATATTTGGCTTTTCAGCTTTATCTTCCTCAGTTTTCGACTCAGCTAGATCAACCGAAGCTTCCTTCGGCATTGTAGCCGGCTCTCTAGCCTTCTGCGTAGGAGGAATGGGCTCTCTCGGTTCAGCAGCTGAAGAAGTCTCCCCGCCAAACTTAGGCACCACGGCCAGTTCAATATAGTGTGGCCGGTGGGTAAGGACCTTCAACTTTTTGCCCTTATGCGCAGGCTCGACAAGAGTGGCCGAAGCAGCAGTTTTCCCCTTCTTTCCCTGGCCTCGCAGTGGATAGCGGTAGTCGGGGTAGACAAAACCAATGGCATCAAAAACTCTATTCAATCTCTTTTTTCCCCGATCTCCAAAGGCTGTGGATAGTGCATTGTCTTCCGCCTTGGATTATGATCCAAGCAGTTCATCACTGGTAACTTCGATGCATTTTAGCCAGACGAATTTATCTCCATATCTGAATGCGTACTTCAGTCGGACCAGTTCACCTTCACTAGATTCGGTGATGGTCTCCTTCGGCATTTCCTAGCTCTCTATAAGCGGCCATACTCTATACGCTATGTGCTCTTGAACCAAATCTCTTGTACCAATAAAGAAGTAGACAGTACCAAATGCCTTCTGACATGCTTCGGCGGCTTCGTCAATTTCAACCTTCGGCCTTCAGAGGCCGAAGCGGGACCAAATGGGGCGCATAATAACTTCCTTAATATCTTCTCTTGCCTTCAAGTCATTCTTCACGTAAAACCATTCCTCACGTAAAACCATTCCAGGCCCCGGGCCACCTTTTCAGGTATGTTGGCACCGGGTAGCTTGCATTGGGGCGGGCGATAAATCCATAACAGCCAAAATTATTATGATATTGTTCCTTGCCCATGGCCTTCGTCTCATATACAAGTTCATGCATGCTGCAAAAGCATTTCGCGCTTGGCTCCAGCCCTTGGCTCCTCACATCCCAAACAAAAATCCCCATTTTGATAATAGCTTCGGGGGTTATCTGATGAAGGTAAATCTGATAAATTTTCAACACTTCAACCACAAACCTGCTCAATGGAAATCGAAGCCTAGCTTTGAAGAAACTTCGGTAAATCACAACTTCGTCTTCTTCAGGGGCAGGGACATTGTTGTCTCCACCAACTCTTACAATAGACATATCTCGAAAGTACCTTCCTCTCATATTGTCAAGATGACTCTGTTTAATTGTCGATTTCCCAAAAATTGTATGACTTGGCCTCCACGGCCGATCCTCAGAATCTTCTCCCCCGCTTTCAGCATCATAATCATCACTATCACCGGTATCTTCAGACAGGCCTTCCACGATCTCCATAGTAATCTTCTCTGTATTTGACGTTGCCATTGACTCGATAAACCCAGCTATGTAAGGATTTGCAGCCTTCTTCTCTTCAAAGAGCTTCTCCTCTTCAGACAGCTTCGTCTCAGCAACAACCTTCTTGTCTTGAGACATTTTTCCTTCAGAAATGACGATAATGTGTCCTTCAAACCGAAGCTTAGAAAGCTTGAGAAACTAGCAAGCGTTAGTGAGCAAGAGCTGTAAAATTGAGAAAACAAAGCAAATGGCACAAGCAGCATACCAAATGTGGTTGGTGCAAGTTCTTATTTATACGCTCGACACGCCCCAAATTGGACGGTCCCGTCTATCCTTGACTGTTGCTATTCTAGCAAAAGGAAGGTGTTTTTTCGGACCTTTGGCTTAAGGCCTTCGTCCATATTGCAGTCTAAATTTGTTATCTTAAACAAATTAATACTGCGAGGGGCTACTGTTGGGGGCCTTCATCCTCCGAAGGTACTCAAAAACGTAATTTAACAATGTCTTCCAAGCATGGTTTATGGACAGGTACCTTCGGACTCAGGTTAAAAGCATACACGATGAGGAGCATGACTGTGACGAATGGGTGCTTTCTCAAGTTTTTAATTATTTTTCTATGGTTTTCTCAAGTTTCTAGCCAAATGGGTGCTTTCTACTACCACTATATTTGAAAAATATCAAACAACAGAGTTCTACTACCACTAAGTTTGACCTCTTTTTGCTTAAGGGAATGGGTGTTATGCATTATTTGAATTAAGTGGCCTTTCTCATATAACACTAGCAATAGGTAGGAGTTTGCTTCTTTTTCATGGGTTTGCGGTTTGCATTTTTCTCTGGTGGTTTATCTCATTATGGACTTAGCTAATTTTTGGTTGCCCATTATCACATTATTAGGGGTTGTTCATGATTTATTTGGAAAATGCCTCATTAGCATTTTATATTTATTTTCCTTACTTAAAAAGTTGGGCTGAGGTGTTCTTTATTTTTGTAGTGGGGCTCTGGTGGTTGTAAGTCCACTGGATTTTTATTATCCATTTTGGGTATAGTTTTATAATTCCAATAATTGATTCTAAGTTCAAATAAGGCTAAATAAAGCATTTTAATTTAAAACTGATCTGGACTAATGGTCTCTTTATTTTTCCTAGGTTCTCTGTTACATAAGCAAACTAGGAAAAATAATTTTACTCACTGTTCATCAATTTCTAATGCCTTTCTGGTTTTTTCTAAGTTTTGGGCAAAATAGCTTTAAATGAATATCTACATCATATTTTCCAATGCTGGGGTTCCTACTATTTTTAAACAGTGTCTAAATGAGGTTTGAATACCCACAAATTTTCTTAAGTTCAGCACAGAAGAAAAACTAGTTTTCCTTAATTAAACTAGGTTTGGTAAGTTTCTGTTTTTAATTTTAAACTCTAAAATTTAGAACAATGAGAAAGGCCACTTAATTCAAATAATGCATACCACCCATTCCCTTAAGCAAAAAGAGGTCAAACTTAGTGGTAGTAGAACTCTGTTGTTTGATATTTTTCAAATATAGTGGTAGTAGAAAGCACCCATTTGGCTAGAAACTTGAGAAAACCATAGAAAAATAATTAAAAGGTATTAATGACTAGAAATTTGTATCAAGTCCTGTTATAACACCTAAAAGCCTGCAAAAATAAGTTTTAGAGAACTACCCACTGTTAAATATTAGTTGTAGTTCAAAGCACCCCTTCTGCCCTAGAATTTAATAATTTTGTCCAGAAAAAACTATTCACTTTCTGATGCCCAAATTTTGAGACAGAGAAACATACACCAGTACCAAGCCACTGTAATTTTTGCAGAATTTTTAGAATTTTATAAAAGCAACTTGTAGTTCAAATCCACTCCAAAACATTTAAGAGAGTAAAAGAAAAGGGAAGAAGAAATAAACCCCACCCCAATAAGTCTAACTTGAATACTTATCAACTCTCACTAATACTTAAAAGGAACTCAGTGGAACCCCAAAAATAAACCTACCACTTACCTTAGCTAAGTTTAACCCAATTTACCAAGTATACCACCCAAGGGTCTTACATAAGTAAAGTTAACCTTGTTTAACTCAAGTAGATCATACACCTCCAAAGTTGTAATTTCTAAAAGCACATATCATATCATGCATATATCTTACGCATTGCATTCATTAGATTGTAATCTTGCCGACGGAGAGTACGTGCTCATCCCCGAGCAAGGACCTGTCCAAGAGGAGGACCAGGAGCAGGCTTCAGAGGCTACTATTGAGGATCTCCCCGCAGCCCCAGCAATTGAAGGCAAGCCCCGGTTTTATGCATAACCGTATTATTATATGCTACTTTACTACACTTAATGCTTGTAGGATTGTAATGTGCACTTAAGTGTAGGAGTTGCTTGAAACCTCTAGTTGCATGAACTTAGGATTCCTTTTTGAGATGAATACTAGTATGCTAGGTCGAGTAGCTGCTTGCTAATCAGAATCTCGGTAGAAGTCGAGTGATTTTTCTAGCACTCGCGCGAGGTCAGGAATTGATTGTATTCATCTTGATAACGGGATATATGTTAGTCTATGGACTTGGATCCAGGGAGGATGCCTTGTCCATGAGATGGGAAAAGGAATTAAGGATTAATGTGTGGATACCTGAGTCAAGCTTTTGAACGTACTAAGCACATGCCGGGAAAAATGGTAACCGGTAAACCTAGTACCTGATTGAAGCCGGGCGCGGACTTTATCCCTCATGCGACCTGAGACTGGGTCTCCCATGCTAGCTATGGTGGGTACAAGTGCGGTCACTGCACGGCGGTAGCCGGGGTCAGTGGAGCATTGTATGCCAAGGCGGTGAGGCCTGGACGCGAACGGGGAATCGATGGAGACGGTTGTCATGTGTGGGGTCGGAGTACCCTGACATGCCGTGTGTTTAGGTTTACCTTGCCAGGTTAAAACTCGATTCGAATTGTCTGCTTCTCGCAGCTAATGAGACTGCTTGACCCCTTGTACTGCATCGAGTACGAAGTGAAATGAGGTTACATGAGATAACTTGTTGATTGAACTAAATGCTTGTCACCATGTATGCTTAGAAGGAGCAAATCTAGCTAAGTTAATGATGATAGAATTTGAAAAGCTAGAAATTGATTTTAGAAACAACTAGTGCTTTTGGCAAAACAAACCCCTCAGCCAAACAGCTGCATAGTCTAGAGGTAGAGGAGTAGACTCCTCACACCGGTTAAGTCTAGCTGAGTATTAGTATACTCAGCCTTGCTTGTGGCACAATTTTTGCAGGTACCATTTAGGAAATGGTTGATGGTGTGACTTGGCCTACCACCCTGCCACCGGGTTGGACGGTCGAGTGGGATGTTGCTCCAGCAGGAGAGGAGCACGAGGAGTAGTGGGCTAGGCCTTGCCCAATTCCTCGATACCGACGACATCGATTATCCGCTGCACTTTATTTTGTGAACTTTATTTGCTACTCAAAAAAACACCGATCTATGTAATAATCTAGCACTTAATTTGAGGCTTCCCGTTTTATTGTATTTCTTCTGTGACTCACCTTCGAGTGAGATTGTGGAATTTGATCCTGGTTAAGTGGCTCTATCAGACTAGATCTGAGGGACTGACGGGTTATTCTGATTTAAGTGTGTTACGGCCCCTGAGGCGTGACTTAGGCACTTAAGCTGGAATAATTCGGGTGGTTCTGCCACAGCTGGTATCGGAGCAAATTCCACCACAGAGAAGGACAATAAACCATGAATACCAATTTTTAAAATCTAAAACTTGCCTAGAAACTGCTACAGATCGTCAGGACTAGACTGCTAGACCTAGGACGAAAGGCCTTAGGCATAGAGGGAGAAATAGGTGGCTAATTAATTAGGCCCCGTGGGCCAGTACTTATATTTTTAAGGATGCCCTAAAAAGCACCCTATTTTCTTTTGAGAGGCAACGTTACTTCCAGCATGCATGCATTATAAAACACAAAGAGGAATTAAAAATTGAGCTAACCCACTTTCTTTAGAACCATTCGGGCTCTCTTTTTCTTTTTTTCCTTCCACCATAATCTTTACCATTGATTCCCTTCCGCAGATGAATTCACCCACCCCCGCCAGTGGAGGAGACTCTCGTTTCAGTTCTGACTTCCTTTCTCGCGATGGTTTTCCTTCCATCTTGTGGGAAGTGCTTAACTCCGCCGGTTACCCTATGCCCCCTTTGTACACGGTGCAGTTGTATGAGGAGCATCGGGTACCTCGTTGTCGGGTCTGGCTGACTTTGGAGGCTCATCCCCTTCAGCCGGGTTGGCGTTCTCTTGATTCTGAGACGATTGGACTCAGGACGGACGACACCGTCGAAGCAGCAGCCATGAAGACTCTGACGACTTTCTGTGGCTACCATCCCCTGGAGATGGTGATGCACCCCTTGGGACTCTTCCCTACTGAGAAGAAGGATGATCCCATGTGGTGTAACCGCATGAGCCATGTGAAGGATGTGTGGGCGATGTATCCTGACTTGGTTGGGAGGGTCACTGTTCATTGCATGAGTGCGCTGTACCGCCTTCAGGCCCTTCAGAGCGATGCTATGGCACTCCTTGCTAACACCGCTCAAACTGCCAAGCTCACTCTCGACAGTCGGGAAGATTTTGTGGTCGATCTATCCACCGAGTTGGTAGAGAAGGATCTGCAGGTGGAGAGGCTGAGCCAGCGCATCACCACCTTGGAGCAGCAGGTGGAGATCCGAGACAACACTATTGATGTCTTGGAGAACCAGCTTCACGATGTGCAGAGGGAACTCGAAGAAGCAAACGACCACTTGGACATGCACCTCCTGGAGATGGAGGCCAATGAAGCAGGAAGCGAGGGAGAAGAGGCTCCCGAGGAGCTAGGACCAGCCCCTGGTGCCAATGGGACTACCTCCGCGATGCCTCCTTCACCCGTATCCAGTGTCGCTTCCACCGCTCAGGGTTAAGTAGTCGCTTCGACACTTTTAGGCGGATAGAAACCTATGCGAGCTTAGTTAATGTCGGATTTTGGACTAGGCTTATGGGTACTTTCCCCTGATTGATGTAACCCTGTGAACTTTTGAAATCTGTGGGATATTTGTCACCATGTTATCTTCATTTCGAACCTAATATTATGATTATGGCATTTTTCCTTCCATATGAGATGATATCTTGTCGTTCGAAACTGTGAGTTGGGATAACAATGGCGACAATCTCTGTTTTCAGATGGCAGCTAGGCACGTCGCGGGCATAACGAGCAGGTTCCCCCGCCACCTCCTCCAGCTCCCACACTGCAGGAGCTGATGGCCCAGCAGAATGAGATTCTGCGACAGCTCTTGCAGCGCCAGCCCCACCCTCAGCAGCATGGTGGAGGCCAGCATCAGCGACCTCCGGCTATGGCAACTTACCAGGAGTTTCTGAGCACGCACCAAGGAAGAGGATCCGTTGGACGCCGACGTATGGCTTCGCGTCGTTGAGTCCAAGTTTCCCCTCCTCACAGGAGACTGCCCTGTTGAGGCCAAGGCTCGCTTCGCCGCACAGCAGCTTCGCGGCCCTGCTCAGACTTGGTGGGACCACTTCCGTGCTATGCTCCCCGCTGATCGTGAAGTATCTTGGGAGGAATTCAAGACTGCCTTCAGAGGACACCACATCCCAGCTGACATTCTTGATCGGAAGTTGAATGAATTTCTGGCCCTTAATCAAGGAACCCGCACGGTACTGCAGTATGCGCAAGCCTTCAATGACTTATCCCAGTATGCAGGGTACCATGCTGATTCTGATGAAAAGAAGAGGGATCGCTTCTGCAGGGGTCTCAATACCAAGCTGCGGGAACGACTCAACACTGTCCGGGCTGATAGCTTCAATGAGTTGGTCAACATGGCCATCTCCCAGGAGGATTGCATTGTTGCTCACCGGGCAGAGAAGAAGAGAAAGGCACCAATGGAAGCACCATCCGCTCAGGCTCAGAGGTTCCGGATTGTTTCTCACAATCAGAGCAGGGGCTTTCAGCAGCAGGCAAGCAGATGGGTGATCAGGCCACCTCAGCAGCAGCAGCCGGCACCCAACCGCTTTCCAGCTCCCGCCCTAAGGAACAATCAGCCTCCGCAGCAGCAGTAGTTCCGCCAGGGCAATGGGAACAAGTGTTTCACTTGTGGCAATGTGGGCCACTATGCCAAGAATTGTCCCAAGAACCAGCAGAGGCAGATGCCAGCACCAAATCAAGACAAGGGAAGAAAGCAGAAGGTGCAAGTCAGGCAAGGGAAGCTCAACTTCACTACTCTGGAGAAAGTACCTGAAGGAGCTCCTATCATGACCGGTATCTTTTCAGTTTATAATCAACCTGCTTTAATTCTGTTTGATTCTGGTGCATCTCATAGTTTCATTAGCCAAAAGTTCAGTGCTAGATGTAAACTGCCATTCTCTCACTCAAAAGGGTCATTCATGATAGTCACACCTGGGGGTAAAATTGCAACTAATCAATTAAACCAAAGTGTGCCTATTCAACTGGGAAGCCACATTGTCAAAACCACTCTTCTTGTGTTGGGATTGGAAAATGTGGACATTATTCTGGGAGCTAATTGGATGACCTTGCACCAAGTTGTGCTTGATATAGCCAGCCGTACCGTGGAAGTTAATTCTCCGTTCTGTGGGAACTTCACCTTAATTCTGCCTAGTCAGGGTTCTACTCAGTCATGTGCTTTCTCTATGACGGAGTTACCTCTGAAGAAGATCCCAGTGGTCTGTGAGTATGCATATGTCTTCCCTGATGAATTGCCAGGAATGCCACCAGACCGGGATATTGAATTCGCCATCGAGTTGCAACCGGGAACGGCCCCAATTTCCAAGAGTCCCTACCGAATGCCGCCCGCCGAGTTGGCAGAATTGAAGAAGCAATTGCAAGAGTTGCTGGATAAGGGATTTATTCGCCCAAGCACTTCGCCTTGGGGATGTCCAGCACTGTTTGTAAAGAAGAAGGATGAAAGCTTGAGGCTATGTATAGATTACCGCCCTCTTAATGCGGTAACTATCAAGAACAAGTATCCTTTGCCTCGTATTGGTGTTCTTTTTGACCAATTGGTCGGGGCCAAGGTGTTTTCCAAGATAGACCTTCGCTCTGGCTACCATCAGATCAAGATACGAGTGAGTGATATTCCGAAGACGACATTCTCAACCAGATATGGGCTATATGAATTCTTGGTGATGTCATTCGGGCTGACAAATGCACCAGCATATTTCATGTATCTGATGAATTCTATTTTCATGCCGGAATTGGACAAGTTCGTAGTGGTTTTCATCGATGATATTTTGGTGTACTCAAAGAACGAAGAAGAACATGCCGGGCATTTGCATGTAGTGCTTCAACGTCTGCGAGAGCACCACCTTTATGCCAAGTTATCCAAGTGTGATTTTTGGCTAAAGGAAATCAAATTCTTGGGTCACACTATCTCTCAGGCTGGAATAGCTGTTGATCCTGATAAAGTGCAAGAGATGATGAACTGGAAGCCACCAACAACTGTTCGTCAGATTCGGAGTTTTCTAGGATTAGCTGGTTACTACCGAAGATTTATTCCGGACTTCTCTCGAATTGCGAAGCCTATAACTGAGTTGCTGAAGAAAGAAGTCAAATTTGTTTGGAGTCAGAAGTGCGAAGATGCCTTCCATGCATTGAGGCAGCATCTGACCACAGCACCAGTATTGGCGCAACTCGATAACAGCAAGCCTTTTGATGTATATTGCGATGCCTCTGGCACCGGGCTTGGTTGTGTCTTGATGCAAGACAACCGAGTCATTGCTTATGCCTCAAGAGCACTCAGGCCTCATGAGCAGAACTATCCCACTCATGACCTCGAGTTGGCAGCAGTGGTTCATGCATTAAAAATGTGGAGGCACTATCTAAGGGGAACCCACTGCAACATCTTCACTGATCATAAGAGCCTTAAGTACATTTTTACTCAGGCTGATCTCAACATGAGGCAGAGAAGATGGCTAGAGCTGATCAAGGATTATGACCTGGAGGTACATTATCACCCAGGAAAAGCTAATGTGGTAGCAGATGCCTTGAGTCGGAAGTTGCAATGCAACTGTATTCTGATGGATTCTCGCATTAACACCTTGTGTGATGAGTTGACCAAGATGCAAATTGAAGTGATTCCTTCTGGTTCTTTGTCTCACATTTCTGTTGAGCCAGCTTTGCAAGACCAGATTATCATGGCCCAGCTCAGTTACAAGGGAGTGCAAATTATCAAGAAGAATCTCCATCAGAAGGTTGAGAAGTATAATTGTTTCCGCCAGGATGAAAATGGTGTGTTATGGTTCAAAAGCAGATTGGTGATTCCTAAAGATCAGGACCTCAAAAGGAAAATCTTGGATGAGTCTCATCTCTCCAAATTCTCTATGCATCCAGGAAGCACCAAGATGTACCATGATCTGAAGCCTTTGTACTGGTGGACCAGAATGAAGAGGGAGATAGCCCAGTATGTATCAGAATGTGACACCTGTCAGAGGATAAAGGCAAGCCACTTGAAGTCAGCTGGAGCTTTGCAACCCCTGTCCATACCTTCGTGGAAGTGGGATGACATCAGCATGGATTTCATTGTGGGTCTGCCCAACACCTCTCGTCATCATGATTCGATTTGGGTTATTGTGGACCGACTGACGAAAGTGGCACATTTTCTTCCTGTGCACACCACTGATAAGGCTCAGAAGTATGCAGAATTGTATATTGACCGGATCGTGTGTTTGCACGGATTACCTCGGACCATTGTTTCTGATCGAGGAGCCCAATTTGTTGCCAGATTTTGGGAACAATTGCAAGAGTCTTTGGGAACCAAGCTAATCATGAGTTCAGCTTACCACCCACAGACTGATAGTCAGACAGAAAGGGTAAACCAAATCCTGGAGGATATGCTGAGAGCTTGTGCAATCGATTGTGGCAAGAACTAGGATAAGCACCTCTCCTTGGCAGAGTTTGCTTATAACAATAGTTATCAATCCAGCCTAAAGATGGCACCTTTTGAAGCTCTCTATGGAAGAAGGTGTAGGACACCACTCAATTGGTCTCAACCTGGAGAAAGAGAAGTTTTTGGACCTGACTTAGTGACTGAAGCCGAAAGGAAGGTCAAACTAATCAGGAAGAATCTAGAAGCTGCTCAGGCCAGGCAGAAGAGTTACCATGATAGAAGAAGGAAACCTCTCCAGTTCGAGGTGGGAAGTTTTGTATACCTCAAGGTATCACCCACCAAGGGAGTGCAGAGGTTTGGGATCAAAGGCAAGCTAGCCCCTCATTACATTGGACCTTATGAGATCATAGAAGCATGTGGACCCGTGGCATACAAGCTGAAGTTACCTTCAAAAATGTCTGCCATTCACAGTGTATTCCATGTATCTCAGCTGAAGAAGTGTGTTCGATTGCCGACCGAGATCATAGCAGAGCCAGAATTGGAGATAGAGCCAGATCTATCGTACCAAGAGTACCCCTCCAAGATTTTGGATTGCAAAGAAAGATCAACTCGGGCTAAATCGATCAAGATGTACAAGGTCCAGTGGAGTAATCACTCAGAGGAGGAAGCTACTTGGGAAACCGAGGAATTCCTGAGATCCAACTTCCCCGATTGCCTACCTAAGGAAGCTGGTACGTAACCACACCCAACCCCTCCTCCTGCCCTTCGAATCTAATTTCCAAAAATATGATCTTAATTCAGAATGAAGTAACTATGAAGTAAAACTTAAAAAGGGCTTCCTTCTGAAGTTGCAAAGAGAATGACATTCGAAGAGCAGTTTCACCCTAATAATAACAATAATCACCCATTTCCTATAAGTCTCACCCTTCGCTTCACCCTGGGAGGACTCTGGCCCGAATCTCGGGACGAGATTCCCTTAAGGGGGGAAGGCTGTGACACCCCAGTGTCACCTAGGGTTTCTCTCAAAATGCCAAACCAAGAGCCATCATTTTATGTGAACCAAAGTAAGCATGAGCATCAAATTAACTTAAGTAATAAAGAATTCACCAAGCATATACTTAAAAGTATCATGATCAAAGCAAATGGGTCTTTCAAAAAGGTAATAATGTTGTAACCCTAATAAAAACCCTAAGTAAGCCCCATGAGCAAAATTCAAGAAAATAAGGAAAAGGGTATGGAAAATTTAAAATTATGACTTGAGCCAATTATAAAAATTGAAGTATATTAAATAAGCAACAAGAAAGGTTCAGAAAGCTTGGCCAAAATAACTCAAATAAAACCCCAAATCAAGCTTCTCATGTGGGGACTTAATGGGAATTCTGAATTTCAGAATTCTGAAATTCAGACCTTGAGCCAAAGATCAGGGATGTTCACCTTGATCCCTAACTCGAATCCAAATGGACCCATTAACAAAAATGTGCCTAATTAACCCCTCTGTCATGTGCCAGGAGATGGCATTGGGACGCGTGCCTCAGACACGTCAAACCAGAGATTTTCTCCCTGTGTGTGGCAGTGAGACAAACATGATTTCTCCCCTCTCTGTCTCTTAATCCAGTCAGCGAAACTTGCTAGCCTCCACACACAAACGACAAAGGGACCTGAGAGGAAGATATCTTTCAACGGGATCGTGGCCTTAATCTCAAAGATTTGGGCCTAATCCGCGTTTGAACTTGACCTCTCTCTGCGCTGCCTCGTGCTCGACGGTGTGCCAGGCGCCAGAGCGCGCACTGGCGTTCGCCGCGCACGCCCCGGGCGCATGTCAGAGCCCCGCCCTCGGCCGTGCTCGCCCGCGCCTATAAAGCCTCCCCGGGCGCGCCCCACTTCACCCCGCGCTCACCTTCACCGGCCAGCCCCCTCTCCTTAGCTCCGGCGAGCTCATTTCCGCCCGCCATTGCCGCCAGAGCTTCGGCCACCGTGGCCAGCCCACTCCAGCCACCCCCAAGTCGAGCCAGTGCCTCGGCTAGCTCCGCCAGTGGCCCGTGAAGCTTTCCAAGCCCTCGGACCAGGCCGGACTTCACCGGAGGCCCGAGATCGACCTCACCGGACTTCGGTCTTTCGCCGCCGCGCGTGGACAGAGCTAACCGGTGAGTCTCCGTCTAATTCCTTGCACCCATATCTTCTCTGGCACCCCGTGAATCTTTCTGACCCGTCCAATTGAACTATCTCGCCGTGAGCAGGCCGGACTCCTCGCCGCCGACGAGCATCCCCGCCTGCGCACGTGGACCGGCCAACTCCGACCATCCCCGACGGCGACCCACACACCGTTGTGATCCCCGAGACCTCCCCTACGTCCTCGACCACTTCACTAGAGCAATCTCGCCGCCGGTAAGCCCCTCCGCCCTTTGTTCCGCCGCGGTTACTGTTTAAGTTAGGAGAAGGACCTCGGGTTAGGATTAGAAGAACCCGAGGGGTTTTCTGTAACGTCAGTGACCCATGTGAATAGTAGCCTAAGGACTGATCCGCGAGGAAAACTTAAAATACCCGCCAGGGACCCCCGTGCAAAGTGGTTTTCCATTAAATCAATTCTGTTAATCTTTTTAAAATAACCAGAGAACTTAGAAAACCCATAACTTGATGAATTCTTAATAAAAAGTTGTCAAACTAATTTTGCTAAATCCTAAATATTATGAACTATCATTTAAAAATGATAAACCCTATGCTTTCTGTTCTAAATTTTAGAGTTTAAAATTAAAAACAGAAACTTACCAAACCTAGTTTAATTAAGGAAAACTAGTTTTTCTTCTGTGCTGAACTTAAGAAAATTTGTGGTTTTCAAACCTCATTTAGACACTGTTTAAAAATAGTAGGAACCCCAGCATTGGAAAATATGATGTAGATATTCATTTAAAGCTATTTTGCCCAAAACTTAGAAAAAACCAGAAATGCATTAGAAATTGATGAACAGTGAGTAAAATTATTTTTCCTCGTTTGCTTATGTAACAGAGAACCTAGGAAAAATAAAGAGACCATTAGTCCAGATCAATTTTAAATTAAAATGCTTTATTTAGCCTTATTTGAACTGAGAATCAATTATTGGAATTACAAAACTATACCAAAAATGGATAATAAAAATCCAGTGGACTTACAACCACCAGAGCCCCACTACAAAAATAAAGAACACCTCAGCCCAACTTTTTAAGTAAGGAAAATAAATATAAAATGCTAATGAGGCATTTTCCAAATAAATCATGAACAACCCCTAATAATGTGATAATGGGCAACCAAAAATTATCTAAGTCCATAATGAGATAAACCACCAGAGAAAAATGCAAACCTATGAAAAAGAAGCAAACTCCTACCTATTACTAGTGTTTTATGAGAAAGGCCACTTAATTCAAATAATGCATACCACCCCTTCCCTTGAGCAAAAAGAGGTCAAACTTCAGAATGATTGCTCTTGCGCAAAATAATAACTAAGAAAAATAAGAACTCTGTTGTTTGATATTTTTCAAATATAGTGGTAGTAGAAAACACCCATTTGGCTAGAAACTTGAGAAAACCATAGAAAAATAATTAAAAGGTATTAATGACTAGAACTTTGTATCAAGTCATGTTATAACACCTAAAAGCCAGCAAAAATAAGTTTTAGAGAACTACCCACTGTTAAATAATAGTTGTAGTTCAAAGCACCCCTTCTGCCCTAGAGTTGAATAATTTTGTCCAGAGAAAACTATTCCCTTTCTGATCACCAAATTTTGAGACAGAGAAACATACACCAGTACCAAGCCACTGTAATTTCTGCAGAATTTTTAGAATTTTATAAAAGCAACTTGTAGTTCAAACCCACTCCAAAACATTTAAGAGAGTAAAAGAAAAGGGACGAAGAAATAAACCCCACACCAATAAGTCTAACTTGAATACTTATCAACTCTCACTAAGACTTAAAAGGAACTCAGTGGAACCCCAAAAATAAACCTACCACTTACCTTAGCTAAGTTTAACCCAATTTACCAAGTATACCACCCAAGGGTCTTACATAAGTAAAGTTAACCTTGTTTAACTCAAGTAGATCATACACCTCCAAAGTTGTAATTTCTAAAAGCACATATCATATCATGCATATATCTTACGCGTTGCATTCATTAGATTGTAATCTTGCCGACGGAGAGTACGTGCTCATCCCCGAGCAAGGACCTGTCCAAGAGGAGGACCAGGAGCAGGCTTCAGAGGCTACTATTGAGGATCTCCCCGCAGCCCCAGCAATTGAAGGCAAGCCCCGGTTTTATGCATAACTGTATTATTATATGCTACTTTACTACACTTAATGCTTGTAGGATTGTAATGTGCACTTAAGTGTAGGAGTTGCTTGAAACCTCTAGTTGCATGAACTTAGGATTCCTTTTTGAGATGAATACTAGTATGCTAGGTCGAGTAGCTGCTTGCTAATCAGGATCTCGGTAGAAGTCGAGTGATTTTTCTAGCACTCGCGCGAGGTCAGGAATTGATTGTATTCATCTTGATAACGGGATATATGTTAGTCTATGGACTTGGATCCAGGGAGGATGCCTTGTCCATGAGATGGGAAAAGGAATTAAGGATTAATGTGTGGATACCTGAGTCAAGCTTTTGAACGTACTAAGCACATGCCGGGAAAAATGGTAACCAGTAAACCTAGTACCTGATTGAAGCCGGGCGCGGACTTTATCCCTCATGCGACCTGAGACTGGGTCTCCCATGCTAGCTATGGTGGGTACAAGTGCGGTCACTGCACGGCGGCAGCCGGGGTCAGTGGAGCATTGTATGCCAAGGCGGTGAGGCCTGGACGTGAATGGGGAATCGATGGGGACGGTTGTCATGTGTGGGGTCGGAGTACCCTGACATGCCGTGTGTTTAGGTTTACCTTGCAAGGTTAAAACTCGATTCGAATCGTCTGCTTCTCGCAGCTAATGAGACTGCTTGACCCCTTGTACTGCATCGAGTAAGAAGTGAAATGAGGTTACATGAGATAACTTGTTGATTGAACTAAATTCTTGTCACCATGTATGCTTAGAAGGAGCAAATCTAGCTAAGTTAATGATGATAGAATTTGAAAAGCTAGAAATTGATTTTAGAAACAGCTAGTGCTTTTGGCAAACCAAACCCCTCAGCCAAACCGCTGCATAGTCTAGAGGTAGAGGAGTAGACTCCTCACACCGGTTAAGTCTAGCTGAGTATTAGTATACTCAGCCTTGCTTGTGGCACAATTTTTGCATGTACCATTCAGGAAATGGTTGATGGTGTGACTTGGCCTACCACCCTGCCACCGGGTTGGACGATCGAGTGGGATGTTGCTCCGGCAGAAGAGGAGCACGAGGAGTAGTGGGCTAGGCCTTGCCCAATTCCTCGATACCGACGACATCGATTATCCGCTGCACTTTATTTTGTGAACTTTATTTGCTACTCAAAAAAACTCCGATCTATGTAATAATCCAGCACTTAATTTGAGGCTTCCTGTTTTATTGTATTTCTTCTGTGACTCACCTTCGAGTGAGATTGTGGAATTTGATCCTGGTTAAGTGGCTCTATCAGACTAGATCTGAGGGACTGACGGGTTATTCCGATTTAAGTGTGTTACGGCCCCTGAGGCGTGACTTAGGCACTTAAGCTGGAATAATTCGGGTGGTTCTGCCACATTATCCGCAATAAATGCAGAGGATGTGTGGCCTAGAGGCCTTACGTCAGGCTCCGCCCGCTGGCTTACGTCACGGGCAGTGGGCCACGTGGCAGCATCGGGTCTCCGCCTGAGCGGGGAGCAGAAGCGTACATGGTATGGTCCGAACATGTGTCGGCTCCGGACCCCCACCTGGCCTTGACTAAGGTCCGGGTACTCTTTGTCCCAAAATCCCGGGACCCTACTGAGAGTGGCCTAGACCCCACACAGAGAGGTCTGGGACCCGTCTCGGGGGTCCGGTCTGTACCCGTAGAGGTCCTGGACCCTGCCCCAAGGTCCGGTCCGTATATGCAGGGGTCTGGCACTTTCCCATGGGGGTCCGGACCCACCATTGATACCTTGGAGGATATTGTCTTCTCTGGCCACGTGGCGGCCCTGGAGCCATCCATGTGGTGGGGTCGGGTGCTGTTCTCCACGCGACTAGAGATAGCCGCGCGGGCACCGTGCCTTCACACTGTAGTAAGGGGTACCCCTGTTTCAGGGTACCAACAGGGCTGCTGAGCTCAATGAATTCTCTATTGATTATGTGCACAGATCCTCAATTCAGTCTCAGGCCTTAGCAGACTTCATTGCTGATTGGACGCTAGGGGCTCAGGAAGAAGAAGTAACAAAAGACGCTGAAGCCTGGACAGTCTTCTGTGATGGTTCTTGGGGAACCTTCAGCGCAGGAGCGTCCACTGTTCTAGTTGTGCCCTCTAAGGTCAGAACATGCTATGCAGCAAGGCTGGACTTTAGTTGTACAAATAACATTACTGAATACGAAGCACTCCTGTTGGGGCTTCGGAAGCTAAAAGCAATGGGAATAAGAAGGGCGATCCTCAAAACTGACTCCCAAGTTATCTCTGGCCATTTAGACAAAAGCAACAAGGCAAGGGATCCGAAGCTTGAAAAATATTTGGACACAGTCCGGAGGTTGGAGGCTTCTTTCGAAGGTTTTCTGTAAAAAACATTCCAAGAGGGGAAAATGTGCATGCAGATTTGCTAGCCAAGTCAGCAGCACAGGGGCTCCCTCTACCTTCGGAAGTATTCTTTGAGACAATAAAAGCACCTTCGGTCGAATTTCTCGAAAGAGTAGTGCTTGCAATATCACCTATGCATAGTGAAGATTGGATGACTGAAATCATATCTTTCCTCCAGGGTAAATGCCTCTCGGATGACGAAGTTTATAATAAAAGAATGGAAGAAAGGACAAGTGTGGCGGAACTGCCCGAATTATTCCGACTTAAGTGCCTAAGTCCCGCCTTAGAGGCTAGACCACACTTAAATGGGAATAACCCGTCAATCCCTCGGATCTAGTCCGACGAGGCCACTGACAGGATCAAGTACCATAATCTCACTCGAAGGTGAGTCACAGAGCAAATACAATAAAGCATAAAACCATACATTAAGGAGTATTAAATTATTACATCACCATCGGAGTTTTGCAAAAGTAGTCATCATTGTTCGAAGTGCAGTGGAATAAAACTAACGATAGATAAATGGAGGGATGGGGAAGCCTGTCCCATCACTCCTCATGCTCCTCCTCGGCCGAGGCGGGGTCCCACTCGATAGTCCAACCTGGTGGCAAGATGGACAGCCAAGTCACTCCAGCAACCATGTCCTCTAAAGAACCTATAAAATTATGCCACAAGCAAGGCTGAGTATACTAATACTCAGCTAGACTTACCCGGTGTGAGGAGTCTACTCCTCTACCTCTAGACATGCAGTTGTTTGGCTGTGGGGTTTGGTTGCCAAAAGCACTAGCTGAGTTTCTAAATCAAGTTTTAACTTTGTCAAATTTAAGTGTGACTCTCTTAAGGCTAAATATGTACTAACTACTCATACATAGTAGCAAACATTTTTAGCAATCAACATCTTGTATCAACTCATCATATTTCCACTTGTTACTCAATGTAGCAGCATGGATCAAGCAGTCTCATTAGATGCGAGAAGCAGACGATTCGAATCGAGTTTTTATCCTTGCAAGGCAAACCTAAACACACGACATGTAGGGGCACTCCGTCCCCACACACATCAACCGTCCCCATCGATTCCCTGGCAACAGATCAGGGCTCACCGCCTTGGCGTACAATGCCTCACTGACCCCGACTGCCGTCGTGCAGTGACCGCACTTGTACCCACCATAACCGGAATGGGAGACCACGTCTCAGGTCGCGTGAGGGGTAAAGTCTGTGGGAAGGTTCACTCAGGTACTAGGCTTACTGATTTACCATATTTCTCGGTATGTGTTTAGTACGTTCAAAAGCTTGACTCACGGTACCACACCTTAATCCTTATTCAAATTTTTATCCCGTGGACAACCAATCCCCATGGATTGTTGTCCACAACCAGCATCATTATGAGAAGAAAGTGGATACAACCAATTTCCTGACCTCGCGCGAGTGCTAGAAAAATCACTCGACTTCTACCGAGATCCTGATTAATAAAGCAGCTACCTCGACCTAGCATACTAGTATTCATCTGAAAAGGATTCCTGAGATCATGCAACTAGGGTTTCAAACAACTCCTACACCTAAGTGCACAATCAATCCTACAATCATTAAATGTAGTAAAATAGCATAAATAACAGGTTATGCATAAACCGGGGCTTGCCTTCCAAAGCAGTGGCAGGCAGATCCTCTGGTGCAGGCTCTGGTGCTGGATCCGGGGCTACCTCCTGAGCAGCTCCTTGCTCCGGCACGAGGACGTACTCTCCGTCAGCGAGGTTACAATCTATCGAGATGCAATGAATATGTATGTCATGAATATGCAGGATTTAATAACATTATGCTAAAGGAAGAAAAACTAAGTTAGTTGGCAACTTAGGGTTCATTGGTCGTACGTGGCTTTTAGCGGTTTATGCTTATCACTCTAGGTTTAGGTTTTGTTAAGGATAAGCATAGTGGATTGGTATTCCCTTTATATATTTCAGTGGACAATTTACAAAAGGGTTTTAGGATAGCACTAATTTCCATTATTCATTTTCCCCTTCTTTATTTTCTATTTAGGAATTCTAGCGTAGGTTTGAACTACAACAGTGAATTAACTTTTTCCAAAAATCTTGTAAAAATTGCAGTGGCTTGCCATTGGTCAATATAGCCTGTTCTAGGAATTTGAGGTTCAAAAATAAAAAGGCTATGCTTTAGACAAAAATAACAAAAGTTGTGTAAATGGGCCACTTTGTACTACAACTCTTAACTAGGGGTGGGTTCTGTCCTAAGGGTTATTTTTTGTTGGCATCTAACAGTAATAATAAGCTTCTGTGCCAAAAATCATAGAAAGCTAAGGGATGGTTATTTAGTTGTGATTTTCCAAAGTGTAATGCCAAAAAGGCACTTTCTACTACCTTGCTATTTGAAAAATGTCAAATAGCAGATTTCCTATTTTTCCTAAGTTCTTAATAATAAAACATTAATTATCCCAAGGTTTGGGGTGTTTTCACCTTGGGGTTATTTTTCTAGGGTTTTTCTAAATTTTCCTTATTTTCTTAAAATAAAAGGTATCCCGTTTATTTTGTACTAAACCAGAGTATAATAGATTTTTCTAGTGAACTATATTGAATAAGTAGACTAACAAAAATAAGGGTGCCCTCTGGTTTCTTAATTAAATCACCTTTCTTATTTTCTTTAACTTTAAGCACAATGTGAAATAAATGGCAAACTCTACCTTAATGGGGTGTATAGAGGGGTTTAGCATTTTTAAATAGGTCAGTAGGTGGTCATGTACTTCTCCAAATTTTCTTAACCTCAGTTAAATAGTGCAACTATTTTCCTTCCTATTATTTAGCTTTTGGCCAAATCAGTATTTAATTTAGAACCCTAAAGTTTTCTGTAGCACATAGGGGTTTTATATTTTTCTTCAGTAGTTTATATTATTTAAGATCTGACATAATTGGTTTTACTCAATTTGGATGAATAAAACAGAAGATATAAATTATTCAAGTGCTGCTTAAATTTTAAATCAGATTTAATTAAAGGTTTCCTGGAAAACCACTTTGCACCGAGGTCCTTGGGTTATTTCCAAACTAACTCTCTCAGTTATACCCTCACGCTACTATTCATCCGAGTCACTGACATTGAGCAAAACCCCCTAGCTTTCTCTTCTTCTCCCCCGCGGTCCCTCCCTAGGTTTAAACAGTACCCGCGAGAAAGAAAAGGGCGGCGCGGCTTACCGGCGGTGAGAGAGGTCCGGCGAGGGACGGGGTTGGCTCCAGGAGGCTCTGGCGGTCACAACGGTGTACGACTCGACGACAGGGGTGGCCGGAATCGTCCGGTCCACGTGCGCAGGCGGGTGCTCTCATCGGCGGCGGGTGTGCCGGCCAAACTACGGCGACCTAGTTCAATCCAATGGCACAGTGAGCTTCACGGGGTGACGTAGAGGCTGTGTGCCCAAGGAATCGAAGAATGGAGCAGAGGATTACCCGGTCTACGCTCGCCGGCGGTCGGGTGGAGTTCGGCGACCGTGGACTGGCCTCTCCGGCGAAGCAAACTCCGATTCCTCGCTCGGGGAGCTTCACCGAGGTGTGCTCAGTCTTCTCCGAGGGCTGGACGGGGTTGGGAAGGTCCTTGCTGGCCGGTCTACGGTGGCAGGAGGATCGGGCGGCCGCGGACTCGCCGTGCACGGGCAAACGCCGGTGGTTTTGGACTCCGGTGAGGTCAAGCGCGTGCGGAGAGGTACGGTCAAGGTCCCTAGGTGCTTTATAGGCGCGGGCCATGGCCCTGGCTTGGCTTTGGCGCGACGCGGGGCACGCGGGGGCGCGCGCGGGCGTGCTCTGGCGAGCCCAGAGCGCGTCGAACACGTGGCTCTTTGCTTCTGCCTGTGTTCTTCCCTCTGCTGAGCGGCCAAAACGTACGAATCTTGCCCTAGAGCTTGTGAGAGATCTCTTCCCTGCACCTAGAGCTACCTAGTTCATGTGAGTTCCAAGGGTAGATGTGGTCGGGTTAGAGAGATATGGGGGTGGGAAGTCGGCTATGTCAGAGATGTCCAAACCGAGACAAAAATGGTGCCAAGTTGTGTCAAACGTCTTAGGGTAGGTGTCAACTTTTTCCAGGGCATTCTAGGATTAATTTGGCGCATCACTTGCAGACGGTACAGAGCATTCATGCACCGTACGGTCAAGTGCGCAGTCTGTCCTGGGTAGATGGCCCAGATATCCTTCGCATGCTCCACCCGATCCTTCCACATTGGGTCGTCCTCCCTTTCGGCGGGGAACAAACCAATGGGGTGGGTAGCCAGCTCCAAAGGATGGAATCCGCAGAAAGTGGTCAACCCGTGCAGAGCGATCGCCTCGATCGTGTCCTCAGCTCGGTATCCAAAAGACTCGGAGTCCAATGAGCACCAGCCTGGCTGCAGGGGATGAGGCTCCAAGGTCATCCTCACCCTACAGCGGGGCACTCGGTGCTTCTCGAACTGTTGCATCGTGTACTGAGGGGGTGTCGTGTATCCGGCCCCCTGAAGTACCTCCCACAAAATGCGGGGAAAGCCCTCTCGTGTAAGCCCGTCATTGTGGGACAGTGCATTTCCGTCCTCTGAGGATCCGTGGGAAGTCATCTGTGTACGGTTAAGCATAAGTAAAAGAAAAAGAATTTTAAAAAAAGAACAAGAAAAATAAAACTCAGCCTTTCTCTAGTTAAATAAAATGGTACTGGGGACTTAGTTGGTTATCATCTTGTTTTTAAGTCTTTACTCAATTATCCATTTGTTTAATTTAGCAATGCATGCATGCTCGTCCTGAACGACCTCACCAATATAAGGGGATAGGGAAGAACTCCCATACCTTAAGGTGGCCTATAGGGCCTAATTACGTAGCCACCTAGCTACCCTTCTATCACCCTAAGGCTTCACGTCCTAGGTCTATCCTGCTCGTCCTACTATCTATCGAACATTGTTTCTATCAAGTTTTATTTTGGAAAATGATGGTATTCACATTTTATTGATTCCTCTGTGGTGGTACAAGCTCCGATACTAGCTGTGGCGGAACTGCCCGAATTATTCCAACTTAAGTGCCTAAGTCCCGCCTTAGAGGCTAGGCCACACATAAATGGGAATAACCCGTCAATCCCTCGGATCTAGTCCGACACGGCCACTGACAGGATCAAGTACCACAATCTCACTCGATGGTCAGTCACAGAGCAAATACAATAAAGCATAAAACCATGCATTAAAGAGTATTAAATTATTACATCATCATCGGAGTTTCGCAAAAGTAGTCATCATTGTTCGAAGTGCAGCGGAATTAAACTAACGGTAAATAAACAGAGAGATGGGGAAGCCTGTCCCATCACTCCTCATGCTCCTCCTCAGCCGAGGTAGGGTCCCACTCGACAGTCCAACCCGGTGGCAAGATGGACGGCCAAGTCACTCCAGCAACCATGTCCTCCAGAGAACCTGTAAAAAATTATGCCACAAGCAAGGGTGAGTATACTAATACTCAGCTAGACTTACCCGGTGTGAGGAGTCTACTCCTCTACCTCTAGACATGCAGCTGTTTGGCTGTGGGGTTTGGTTGCCAAAAGCACTAGCTGAGTTTCTAAGTCAGTTTTAACTTGTCAAATTAAGTGTGACTCTCTTAAGGCTAAATGTGTACTATCTACTCATACATGGTAGCAAACATTATTAGCAATCAACTTCTTATATCAACTCATCATATTTCCACTTGTTACTCAATGCAGTACAATGGATCAAGCAGTCTCATTAGCTGCGAGAAGCAGACGATTCGAATCGAGTTTTTATCCTTGCAAGGTAAACCTAAACACACGACGTGGCGAGGCACTCCGTCCCCACACACATCAATCGTCCCCATCGATTCCCTGGCAACAGATCAGGGCTCACCGCCTTGGCATACAATGCCTCACTGACCCCGACTGCTGTCGTGCAGTGACCGCACTTGTACCCACCATAACCGGAATGGGAGACCTCGTCTCAGGTCGTGTGAGGGGATATGTCTGCGGGCAGGTTCACTCAGGTACTAGGCTTACCGATTTACCATATTTCTCGGTATGTGTTTAGTACGTTCAAACGCTTGACACAGGTATCTGCACGTTAATCATTATTCCATTTTCCCATCTCGTAAACAACCAATCCCCATGGATTGTTGTCCACAACTAAAATCATGATAGTATGAAAGTGGGTACAACCAATTTCCTGATCTCGCGTGAGTGCTGGAAAAATCACTCGTCTTCTACCGAGATCCTAATTAAATAAGCAACTACTCGGCCTATCATACTAGTGTCCATTTCAAAAGGATTCCTGAGATCATGCAACTAGAGTTTTAAACAACTCCTACACCTAAGTGCACAATCAATCCTACAATCATTAAGTATAGTAAAATAGCATAAATAACAGGTTATGCATAAACCGGGGCTTGCCTTCCAAAGCAGTGGCAGGCAGGTCCTCTGGTGCAGGCTCTGGTGCTGGATCTGGGGCCACCTCCTGAGCAGCTCCTTGCTCCGGCACGAGGACGTACTCTCCGTCAGCAAGGTTACAGTCTATTGAATGCAATGAACAGGTATGTCATGATTATGCAGGATTTAATAACATTTTGCTAAGAAGAAAACTAAGTTAAGGAGTAACTTAGGGTTTCTTGGTCATGCGGGGCTTCTAGTGGGTTATGCTTATCACTTTTAGGTTTAGGTTTTTGTTGAGGATAAACATAGGGAATTGGTATTGCCTTTATATACTTCAGTGGACAAGTTATAAAGAGTTTTTAGGATGACACTAATTTCCTATTATTCACCTTTCCCTTCCTTTATTTTCTACTTATGGTTTCTAGTGTAGGTTTGAACTACGACAGTGGTTTAATATTTTCCAAAAATTCTGTAAAAATTACAGTGGGTTGCCATTTGCTATTCTAGCCTGTTTTAAGAATTTGAGGCTTAAAATATAAAGGCTATGCTTTAGACAAAAATAACAAGAGTGGTGTAAAATGGGCCACTTTACACTACATCTCTTAATTAGGGGTGAGTTCTGCCCTAAGGGTTATTTTTGTTGGCATCTAACAGTAATAATAGGCTTTTGTGTTAAAAATCACAGAAAGCTAAGGAATGATCATTTAGTTATGATTTTCTAAAGTTAAATGCCAAAAAGGCACTTTCTACTACATTGTTATTTGAAAAATGTGAAACAGCAAATTTCATATTTTTCCTAAGTTCTTATTAACAAAACATTAGTTATCCGAAGGGTTGGGGTGTTTTCACCTTGGGGTTATTTTTGTAGGGTTTTTCTAAGTTTTCCTTGTTTTATTAGAATAAAAGGTATCTTACTTATTTTATACTAAACCAGGGTATGATAGATTTTTCCAGTGAACTACATTGAATAAGTATCCTAACAAAAATAGGGGTGCCCTCTGGTTCATTATTTAAATCACATTTTTTATTTTTCTTAACCTTAAGCATATTGTAAAATAAGGGGTAAAAACTAACTTAATGGGGTGGACAGAGGTTTAGCATTTTTAGTTAGGTCAGTAGGTGGACATAAACTTCTCCAAATTTTTCTAACCGCAGCCAAATAGCACAACTATTTTTCTTTCTATTATTGAGCTTTTGGCCAAAACTATAATTAAATCAGAACCTTAAAGTTTTCTATAGTACATAGGGGGTTTCATATTTTTCTTAAGTAGGTTACATTATTTAGAGTCTGACAAAATTTGTTTGACCAAATTTGGATGAACTAAACAGAAGTTATGGATTTTCAAAGTTTCTGTTCAAGTTTAAAATCAGGTTTAATAAGGTTTTCTGAAAAAACAGTTTACACCGAGGTCCCTGGGTTAAAACTAAATCAACCCACTCAAATCTACCCCTGCGCCACTATTCCCCTGAGTCGCTGACAGTTCAAAAAGCCCCCTGACCTTCCCTTTTTCCGCGAGGTCCTTCCCCTAATGTAAACAGTACCCGTGGGAAAGAAAAGGGCGGCGCGGCTTACCGGCGACGAGAGAGGTCCGGCGAGGGGCGGGGTTGGCTCGGGGAGGTTATGGTGGTCACAGCGATGTACGGCTCGACGACGGGGATGGCCGGAATTGCTCGGTCCTCGTGCGCAGGCGGGTGTTCTCGTCGGCGGCGGGTGTGTCGGCTAAATCACGGCGATCTGGTTCAATCCAAGGGCACGGTGAGCTTCACGGGGTGACGTAGAGACCGTGTGCACAAGGAATCGGAAAAATGGTTAGTGGATTACCCGGTCCACGCACTCCGGCGGGGTTGTGAACTCCGGCGACCGCGGACTGGCCTCTCCAGCGAAGCAGGCTTCGATTCCTTGCTCGGGGAGCTTCACTGGGGCGTGCACACTCGCCTCAGAGGGTTGGACAAGGTTGGGAAGGGCTGGGCTGGCCGGTCTACGGCGGCAGTGGCTCGGGTGGCCGCGGACACGTCGCGCACGGGCAAACGATGGTGAACTGAGCTCCGGTGAGGTTTGAGCGTGCGCGGAAGAGTGTGGTCGACGCCTGAGTGGGCTTTATAGGCGCGGGCGAGGGCCATGGCGTCGGCTGGCCGTTGGCGCGACGCGGGGCGCGCGCGGGCGTGCTCTGGCGCATACAGAGCGCGTCGAACACGTGGAGCTTTCCTTCTGCCCGTGTTCCACATCTCACCCAAGTCGCAAACGTGCGAATCTTGGCAAAAATCTGGCGCGAGTCTTTTCCTAGAACCTAGGGCTGTCTCTCATCCGTGAGCTGCCATGGCAGATATGGCCTAGGTAGGGAGATCTTCGGTCGCAAAATCGGGTGTGTCACACTGCCCACCTCGCGACAAAAACCATGCCAAGGCATGTCAAACGTCAGGGTCTCGGGCTCAGTTTTTTCCAGTGGGTGCCCTAGGTGGTATGCCACATTTTTGGTATAGAACATAGGTGGATTTGGTGCCAGCTTCGAGGTGAACACGACTGATCTTTAGTGTAGGTGTAGTTTTTAACTTAGAGAGAATTAGAGAGCTCTAGCTCTCTCTCTACTTAGGGAATGGATTTGGGGTTTCTCCAGGGGCCTTTTTGCAATATTTCCATCCCCTAATTGCTAGTTATAAGGTTACTTAAGGTTTGGTTAAAGGTTACTCATGTTTTGCACAATTGCTCACCCTCTCCCCCCTCTTATCCATGGCTTTGGGAGATAGGGTTCAAGAGAGGTCTAGGGTTTTCTCCCCCCTTGTCCAAAGTGATAGTTGCACTCAAATAGGGTAATGCTTTTGGTCATTCACATCTCTTGGTTAAAACCTAGTTTCCAAAGCCCTTACACTTTTGCTCCTTAAGTTTCTTCCACATGTGATCATAGTCCTAAGCACCAAGGTGTGCTCTAGCCATGGTAACACCTGAGGTGTTACAGCCCTCCCCCGAAAAATAAACGCTGATTCCGCTGAAAGTAAAAGGTGAAGAAGCTCCTAAGGGAGGCTTACAACGAAAAGTCAGCGCTGATATAAAAAGTATGTGTGCTCTATTACAGGGACTTATATCTGTGGCACAAATATCATTTTGCATAACATAACATCATCACATCATTTTTGCATAACATAAGCATCATACGACATATTGCATGTGGAACAAGAAGGGGATATAGTGTTGATCTTCGGAGAATATTTTGGAAAAGAGAAAATCGTGCTAAGGCACAAGATAAATCGACACGAAGTGCACCTTCAGTAGAGAGGTAACACAAAACTTTTTTTAGCTTCGGAGAATATTTCACGAAGCTTGAATATTCTTCATCAGAGAAGTAAGCAAATTCTTGTGATATAGAAAGGATTTTCTTCACGAAGCATGAAAAGAAGGGAAGGTGTTTTTTCGCCGAAGGCTCAAAAAATGGTATGTATGCAAAATTTCATGCATCGTAAAGACTTAAACTATAGATTATATATTACATTCAAAGTTACAATATATTATACATGTTATGTTTCAAATGTTTCTACAATAACGTTCAATCCTCCTTAAGCACTATTTTCTGCAGCTTCATTCAATAGCTGGTCGACAACCTTGTCCATAATGGCTTCGGCCATTTTTCTAATTTCATCGTCCCCCTTCGGGTGGGGACCTGGAGATGCCTCAGCAGGTTCTGAGGGAAGAGAAGATACAGCTATATTACTATTACAAACCGCGAACAAAGTCTGGAATTAAAAATTACAACATAATAAAAAACCACTAATTAATACCTATTTGCCCTTCGGGCTCTGTACTTTTCTCGGCAGCTTCTGCTACCTTTCTAGCATCGTGGATGCCTTTTTCACTCTTTTGAATAATTTCTTGCGCCATTTCTCGGCCGCCGTTGTCCCAGATGTCGGCGAAGAATTTTCCGCCAACCATGCTTGCTTCGGCTGAGGGGTCTTTAATGTCTTCAGAGGACAAAGTAGCTTCGGACTGCGCTAAGGATTTTACATGCTCGCAACCTTTCTTCTCCAAAACAGTAGCAATTCCTCTAGCACCCGAAAAAGCACATATGTCACCGCGGCCATTCACAATTTCCTCGAAGGCCTCAGCTTCGTGACTGATCCATTTAATCGGACCTTCAGGATTGCCCCTTGAGAAATTCTCTTCGCTAGAAAATGCGCCAACGCTGGCGAAGCTGGATTTTATCTTCTTAACACATTCTATGGATTCAACATAGCATTTTCTCTGGGATGCACGAAGCTCTTTAACATTTATTTCCAAATGATCAGCCCATTGATCACTAAGCTCTCGTTTTGTCTCTTCAAGTATACGTTCTTCTTTAGCTCTAGCTAGCTGTTTCTAGAGATCTTTAATTTCGCGCTTTTGGGTTTCAGTCTGGGCCTTTGAGGCAGCTTCGTCTTCTTTTATCTTGTCCACCAATGTAACCAGAATTTTATCCTTTTCCAAAGCTTCGTTTCTCAGTTTAATAACCTCTGATCGTAGGTTGTTGAAAGCAATTTCATAGCTCTCGTCTTTGGCATTCTTTTGCGCCCTTAACGCGTTGCTTAGTATTAAACCCTGTATGTAAAAGAGTTGGTATAAGAATAAAAGAATGAGTTGCAAATTATAAAATTTCCAAACACACAGTTCTCATACCTTAAGGCTATTATATGCAAGGCTATCCGCAAGATCCTCCTTCGTCATAGCGCATAATCCAGCCTCAAGCTTCGGAAACCCCATGCTTCTACCCATTTCCCGGTAGACGGATAATTCTTTGTTGTCCGGGAGGCAGTATAGGAAGTCATCTTCGTCTGTCCCATTGAACACTAGTGCCCCCTTCGGATATTTCAATTCTCTAGCATAGTGATTAGCTTCAAAAATTTCTTCCTCGGACAATTTCTTCCCCGAAGCGTGCCGTACAATATAATCACATATTTTGGAAGGTGCTTCGGGGGCACCAGTGTCAGTTTCTTCAACCAAAATTGGTTCTGGTATTTTTATTTCTTCGGTTGCCTCTGCAATATTCGTTTCTTCGGTTTCAAAAGGTTTTACCTTGGCTGCCTCTGAAGGCCCAGCTTCAGTTTTAATTTGTTGCTTCGAAGCTTCAGCACCAATGGCTTCAGCAAGCGCCTCAGAGGTTTCAGCAGTCTTCCTTGGGGTTGTGCTTGGAAGTTTAATTGTTTCCAGAACATCTAACACATTAACCATTCTTTTTCTTTTTGGGGTCACTGTTGGCCCCTTTTTAATTTTTGCTGCTTCAATTTCTTCTGAAGGACTTGAAATTTCTGATATTCTCACTCCCTCAGCTGATGCTTTGGCTTCTTCTGTCTTTGGTTCTTCCACCTTTTCTGTTGCTGGCACTTCGGCCATTTCTTTGACTTCTGGCAGCAGGGTTGGCTCTTTAGCTTCGGTCGCTGAAGAGGTCTCACCGGCGAACTCAGGCACCGTGGCTGGTTCAATATAGCGTGGCCGGTGTGTGAGAACCTTTACCCTTTTTCTCTTCGGCGCTCGCTCGCTAGGGGCAGCTGCAGCAATTTCTTTCGCAGAAGTTGTGCCTTTTCTTTTTCGCCCCCGCACTGGATAGCGATAGTCGGGGTAGACAAACCCGATTGCATCAAACACTCGGTTGAGTCTTTTCTTGTTTCGGCCTCCGAAGGCCGCTGACAATGCAGTGTCTTTGGCTTTCGAATATACCCCAAGCAATTCATCACTTACAGTCTCAATGCTCTTTAACCAATCATCATCTGGTTCAAAGAACTTGTCTCCGTACGTGAATGTATACTTCAGCCTGACTAGCCCACCTTCGTCAGTTTCCTTAACAGTTTCTTTCGGCATTTCCCAATTATCTGCAAGAGGCCACACTCTGAAGGCAATGTGTTCTTGTATTAAATCCCTTGTCCCAATAAAAGAGCAGACTACGCCGAAGGCCCGTTGGCATTCTTCGGCTACTTCATCCATTTCTACCTTCGGTTTTCGGAGTCCGAAGCGCTGCCAGATGGGGCACATGATGACATCCTTAATATCTTCTCGAACCTTCAAATCATTTTTTACATAGAACCATTCTTTCATCCACTCTCCCGGCCATCTCTTCCGAAAGGTTGGCACGGGACAGCTTGATCCAGAGCGAGCACCGAAGCTGTAGCAACCAAAGTTGTTATGATATTGCTCTTTACCCCAGGGCTTCGTTTCGTATAATAATTCATGTATATTGCAAAAGCTTTTCGCACTTGGCTCTAGGCCCTGGCTCTTCACATCCCAGACGAAGATTCCCATTCTTATTATTGCTTCAGGGGTAAGTTGATGGAGGTAAACCTGATATATTTTCAGAACTTCTACCACAAACCTGCTTATAGGAAATCGTAGCCCAGCTTTAAAAAAGCTTCGGAAGATAACGACTTCATTATCCTCGGGAGTCGGCACAGTCCTCTCTCCGTCATCTGCCCTCACTATAGACATATCTCGAAAATATCTCCCCCTCATGTTTTCAAGGTGACTTTGCCCAATAATTGATTTTCCGAAGACTGAATGGCTTGGTCGCCATGGTCGATCTTCGGAATCCTCACCCCCACTGTCTGCATCATAACTATCACTTTCACCAGTATCTTCAGATAAGCCTTCCAAAATCTCCCTAGTAATTTTCTCTGTATTTGTTTTTGCTATTGATTCAATGAAGCCCAGATTTTTCTCCTCAGAAAGGCTCAGCTTCATTTCGGCAGCAACCTTCTTCTCCTCAGACATCTCTTCGGAATTTCTGCCTCTCGCTTCCGAAGCTTAAAACTAGGGAGGCAACCAAATATTTGTGGGCAGAAAGTTGTTTGAGCAGGCAAAACAGTTGGCAAGAGAGCGTGCCAAATAAATTGTAGCGAGCACCTATTTATACACCCATTATGTCGGAAACTGGAGGGTCCCGCTTGTCAATGACTGTTGCTATTCTAGCAAAAGGAAGGTGTTTTTTCGGACCTTCGGCTCATAGCCTTCGTCCATTTCGCAATATAAATTTATCTTTACAGCAAATTAATATTGCGAGGGGCTACTGTTGGGGGCCTTCGGCTTCCGAAGGTCCTCAAAAACATGATTTGACAATGTTTTCTAAGTATGCGAGCAGGTATCTTCGAAATCAGGAATCAGGTTGCGGGTATACAGAAGCATGGTCAAGACGAAGCTTGACTGGGACGTCGATCACGACGAAGGATAAGATGATCACGAAGCTATATGCAAAAGAGCTTCGGCATCACGGCGGGAAGGGGAAACCGACTTAAAGATGAAAAGCCAAAATAGACCTCGAAGAATTACTATAGAGTTATTGATAAATGTAAAGGGCATTAATGTAGTTTTGCATGGGCTGCGACCCGTGCCTATAAATAGGTGAACAGTATTCCCGTACTGTTCACGCTGACTTGGCATTCACTTTTGCGTCACGCTTATATTCTCTTTCCTTCAAGCCGAAGGTACATTTGTAATTTATTATTGTTTGCATGAGTAATATAAATAGAACTGGATTAATAATAATGTTTACACGAAATACATTATTTTCTGTACTTTATTTAAATGTTCTTTATCTTTTATTATGATCTTGGAGGTATGTCCTTCATGACCTTCGTCTTAAATTCATTATATCCGAAGGGAAATAATGATTTGAAAGACGAATGGCTTTGATATTTAACATTTCATGTTGCCTTGTTCTTGATTCATAGCATTTGAGAACGAGTCCCCAACAGCACCCTTACCAGCGGGCCAGGGCGGTCAGCGACCGAGGGCGGGGAAATGGACAGACCGGTCGGGCCCAGTGCCAGGGGCACAGGCGGCCGACAGATGGGTCCAGGCGCTAGGCGCGCGTGCGCGAAGCAGTATCCCGAGATCTGTGTCGTGTGATCAAGATCGGGCGATTGAGATCAACGCCAGGGGGGTTCCGCTGCGGGCGGCATCGCTCCTGCTCCTTGGTGGTGAAGTCGCCGAAGCTAGGGCAGGTGTAGGCTACAGGGGTTCCGAGGTCGCCGGGGTTGGTCAGGATCAACGAGGAGAACCCCGCAAACACACTGGTGGGGTTCTAGGCACGAGACCAGGGCTAGAGATGGGATAACGGCAGAGGGAGAGCTCCAGGCGGGTCGGGGTAACTCCAGCGAAGAATCCCAGCCATGGGGAGGGTGATCGGGTGCGATAAGGCTCGGACTAGCTCCAGCGAGGGTAGGGGAGTGCCATGGGCCAACACCGGGGCACAGGACGGGGCTGAATTGGCCGGACACTGCGTGAGGCACGACGAACCGGTGCGGATAAACTCCGGCAAGGCCGAATTGGTTAAGGTCAGACGCGAATAAAGAAAACTGAGCACGTGAATGGGTTTCTCACCTCGGGACGGAGCTCGGGGTGGCTTGGCGTGCCTTTCGACGGGCTGGATGGCCGTCACCATGGGCGTGGAACTCTGGCGAGCGCAAGCGATGAGAGCAGAGCACGAGAGAGGGTGAGCTTGCGCGAAATGAGGTAGGGGAGAGAGAGCAGGTGTGGGCGGTGCTCAAAAAGGGAGCTAGGGTGCGTGGCCAGGCGACGTGGCTGGGGTTCTCGGCGTGCGTGCGCAGTGGTCCACGGAGGTTCGCGGGGAAGGCGGAGCTGACAGAGCGGTCCCACGTTGTAGAGAGAGGGAGCGGGTGCGCGGGGGAAACGACTCATCGCGCTGACGAGACAGGCCCACGAGGCAGAGACGGAAAGGGGGCGTGCGGGCGAGGGCGACTGGCGCCAACACGCTGGCCCCACTGGGCAGAGGGAGGGGGAGAGGGAGCAAGTGGGGAAGGAAACCGCCGCTGACAGGTGGAGCCCACCTATCAGGCGGCGCGGGCGCGTGCGCGGCCCCGCTGGGCTGCACTGGGCCGGCTTGGGCTGAAATGGGTTTTCCCTTTTTCTTCGAATTTCTAATTGTTTTTCTTTTTATTCTCTCTATGGTTTCCAAATCAAATTCAAACCAAGTTTCAAATTCAAACCAAATCAAACATGTGCATCAATTCAAAGAATATTTTAGGCTCAGCATGATGCAACAAATCATGACTCACATAAGTTTTGATAAAATAAATAATAAACCCCTTTCTAAATTAACCTAACTCTACTCAAAAGGAAGAGAGAAAGGGAGAGACTACAGAGAGAGACAAAGGGTAACACCTGAATTTGGTAGGCATTTAGAGAAGAAATTTTATACCCCAAATTCTGGGTGTTACATCATCTAAGGGCGTTAACAATGAATGTCGAAGCTACGGCCGAAGGACGATAGCTTTGGCTTAAAGTGGTGACTGTAACACCCCTGGTGTTACTGTAACTAAAACTTGAGCATGGCATCATAAACATTGGCATTGCATATGTTTGACACACCTAGAGTGCATTCACTACGTAAAAATTTCAAACAAGTTGTATTGTTATAGCATTTTGCAAATAGAACCCTGGATAGGGAACTTAACCCTAAATAGGGATTAAAGGGGAAAACATAACCCAAATTGAGAAAACCTAAAAGCTTTAGGGGAATAGTCATAAAATGTTCCCAAGAATAAACTTGAATCACATTTATACCCCTGAGATACCAAAAACCCCCATTGGAACCCTGGAAAACCCTAAGTCCAAACCCTAGGGGCCTATGTGCAAAAATAGTGCACATTTGGACTTAAGTGTAAAAACTTAAGTGCAAAAATAGTATTAATGCATATTAAGTCCTTTGGTTCACATTTGGGAAGATTTACAAGCCAAACCCTAAGGTTTGGATTCATTTGCAAAAAGGACCCCAATTGAGATTTCACTCAAAGTCTGAATTTCAGATTTGTGGGCTCAACTTTTGAGCCTTGTAACTTTCAAACTCTAGGGTCTTTGCCCTATGTCACCACATCAAAGTTGTAGACCAATCATAGGAGAACAACTTTGCTTAAGAATGTGAGCTCAGTTGTTAAGAAGAATTTAGAGATAATTAAGTCTAAAGTTGGACTATCAGGTTACTAGGGTCTGAATTTTCAGACAGACCGTGCAATCACTACGACTTTGAGCATAAATTCAACTATGATCCAGCAAGAATCTGCCCATGGCTGCTGTGACAAACTTGTAGCTGATCTATAGCTCTACAATTTTGCTGCAGAGGATGGAGTATGTTACCATTGAAAATTGAGAGAAAATCGTGCTCCAAGTCGCTCTGTCAGTTCATCTGATGGGTGCTCTCCATGGTACAGTGTCCCGTGGATCAGATCGCCAGCACGGCAAACTCACCGCCGGCGACCTCCCTGCGCAAAGATTCGTGCCATCACCGCCGTGACTCGTGACCAAATCAACTGGATAGCACTTGGAGATCATCGCCGTGGATAACTCCGGCCAGTAAAATATTCCGGCCACCGTACAAGCGTTCACCGCGGCGGAATTGGATAAGTACGCCGGTGATCACCGCCTCTCGGCCTTGTGCCGTGTGGCTCTGCCTTTCCACCGCGTCGCCATGACTCTCTGTGGCCGTCCCATCGTCGCCGGTGAGGTCGCCACGACGATAGCCACGGGTTCATGCGCGCCAATAACTCCCTGCCCTTTCCAACCGCCGCGTGTCCCCATTAAAATTCCCGGCCACCGCCGTTGAGCCCTATAAATTGAAGCCCCCACCAGCCCCGCAGGGTCATCACCCACCCAGCCACCGTGAATCGCTAGCAATCGTTTGCTAGAGCTCGCGAATTTTGAATTCGCCCCAAATCAGTTCTCCGCCACCCCGAAACCCACCTCACCGCGGCCAGCGCCATTCCGGTCAGTTCATCTTCTCCTCTCCCTCGTTTAAGCTTTCTCATATGTCTATGATGCTTGCCGAACCACCAATTTGGACAAGGGGATCACCAATCCACAGGAACGTGCTCATCAGTCTGCCATGTTCACGGTCACCATGGCTAGAACAAACCGTGTGACCATTAGTGAAATTATGTTGGGGGAAATGGTCGGGGTGGATCCAATTTCGTGTCCGCCGCTCGGTAGCGCCGGTCATGGCCTCGTTCGGTCGGTCTGCAAGCTCGCCGGAGCTCGGCCGCATTCAACGCCGTCGGGGACCTCCCCCTGCGAAGAAATAGAAACCGGGGGTCTTTTCTGTAACACGTCAGCGACTCAGTGCAACAGTGACCGAACCCATCTCCACTTAGCCAAAACCCTGAGGGCTCTTCTGCAAAGTCTTCCCCGCTGGCGCGCGCGCTTTCCCTCTGGTGTTGGGCTGCCTGGGCTGAAATCGGCCCAGGACTGTTCATTCTTTTTCTTTTTCCAGCAGAACTCCAACAATTATATAAAATTGCAGAAAAATCCTAAAATTATAAAACCAATTTTTTAGACTTCCTATTTTCTATAGTATTTAATAAAAATAGTTTCATTATTTTTAGATCAAATAGGAAATTTTAGAGTATTTAAAATAGCTTAAACTATTGGTTCTGGATTTTTAGAAAATAGCCCAAACTTTTTATATGAACTTAAAACATTACTTAGAAGCCATGGGTAGAATTTGGTTTGATTTGGACCATGTTTGATAACTAGAACCCAAAACCCCCACCCCTGCCCTTTGAACTCCTTTACTGACTCCGAAAACCCTAAGTTCTCGGAGTTCCGTGAAGGAAAGTTGTATTCAAGACTTAGATAATAAATTCTTATTATCTTTGCATTCTCATGAGCATTACATGGCATTCATTCTTATATATATACCTATATGGTTATATTTAGAAAACGAAGAAGAGATCGAAGTGACCGAAGAGAAGGCACCACCACCTTCAGAATCTCAGGCCGGAAATGTTTCTACTTTGATATCTGCAGGTCCGAGCCTGACTCACCTATCAACGAAGGCAAGCCCCGGTGCATTTGCCACCTTCCTTGATGTTTTAAAATCTTTCTCACTTGTTTGATGCATTAGGTGATAGGAGTTGATTGATAAAACAATTCTTGCATTACCTTCCTTGAATTCGATTACCTTCCTTGATCACCCGTTTTACAAAATGTTTTAGACTTGCTTTAGAAAACAAAATGTTTTGTTTTTACAAAATATGATGTGGCAAAGGTGGGTGGGATGTTTTCGAAAATAAAACTTGATGGTGGATCTGTCAAAGGCCTTGATGGATTCAACATCGGAAAAGATGTACCTCTGCCAGGTACCAAACTTTGGGTTTGAAATAATTAAGCTGAGACCGGGCGGGTGACTTGCACGAGAAAGGAGTCTCGGTGTAGTGTCTCCGTCTGAGTCGATTAAGGACCGTGTCGATGTAGGCCTGCTGACCGAGGACCCTTTAACTGGTCACATGCCTCGTCATGGGTAAGCCTTGCCTCGGGCAGACTAAGGTCAGAATAAGATAACACGGAATGGGCGTGGAGCGGTGGCGAGAGTAGCGTGTACCCTCCGTAGCAAGAGGCTGGACGGTGGTGTATCTGTGCTCTCGGTTCGCGTGAACCTGATCTGGTCTTAAGAACCCCGGTGGCGGGTTGACATATGCAAGGATTAAGTGCTACATATGTGGTGTGATTGGAGATCCTCAGCTGAGTATAATCGATTTGGATCGCCGTACCTTCGTGGTTATGAAGACTTGGTCACTGACTTACACGTAGCAATCCACTAAAGATGATGGTTTGTTAAGAAATTGGCTAGTGCAGGTCAAGTGATTGAACTAGGGTAGAAAGAACTCTAGTTGCAGGTAATTTTACTTAACTTGACAAATAAAACTGGATTTTTAAGGATCCACTTTAGTAAGCATTTTTGCAAAACAGAGTCTTTGATTATTGAAAAGCCTTACCTTGACTCCCTTAACCAGCATACCCTTGAGAGTCTTTTCTTTAGTCGGGTAAGACTTGCTGAGTAATTCCATACTCAGGGTTTATTCCCCCAATGTTTTTAGGTGAGGAAGCGACAAATTTTTGTTGCTTTTGCTCCAAGGTGGTTCCAAAGGAAGAAAAACAAGAGTGAAGCTGCGGGAGGACATGGATCCTCCATATAGAACTTTTATAAAAACTATCGGGAGGAGTTTTTGCCTCCCTTGGTATTGTAATAATACTACTCAGCACTCGTTTTATAACTCTGGTCTGTAATAAATAAGTTGATCTTACTTTCTAAATAAATGTAAGTTTATGTAATCGCTTCCGCATTTCTATATCTCCGATGTTCTGTAATGTCTACAAGACGGGTGAAACGCTCTTGGGAAAGGTGAGAAAAGCAGATACCGAACTTGTCAAGTGATTCAGGGGCACCTACAGGGTTGTCTGAAGTCCGTTGGACAAGGACAACTGTAGGTGGGTCTAATTACTTGGGAGGTTCCGTCACAGCTGGTATCGGAGCGAAGCCCTTCTCTGCAGATATTATGAGGCATCTTCAAAAGGATTTTCTAAAGACTTATCTGAAAATTCTCTTCCCTTCTTACCTAAGTATTCTGAAGAGTTTATTTTAAAGACAAGGTAGTAAGAGTGCAACATATAGAAGGTGTGAATCAACTAAGGTTGATTTTGTAATTATACATGCATAATGCTAAGAATTATACTAATCAAATTTTCCCCGTTAGAAAAATCCCGCCGCGCACAAGGAGAACAACGCGCAAACATACTGGACCGATTGGTGTGCCGTGTCACCAGCTGGCCCCAAGACATGATAATAGTAGTAGTGGAAGCAACGATCCTATAAGGGATCTCGAAGCAGAAGTAAGTCGGCTCCAAGCGGAACTCCGCTGCAGGACGGCTATATGGGTCGTAGATGGCGACCGCATAAATGAGTTAAGAAGAGACGTCCGCCATCTGCGAGATCAGCTCGCGGACCGGGATTTGGCACTCGACTGGGTTGTTCAATCTCGTTCGCTTGCATGGGCCAAGGAGGAAAAAGCTCAAGATCGAGTAGCCGAGCTCAACTTGGCTGTTGATAACCTGCAGACATATTGTAATACCTTACATGAAGAAGTTCATGTATTATATTCGCAACTGCATCCCAGTGAGCCTACAGATCCTGTCGAGTCGGAAGCCGGACCCTCGCATGATGCGGGAGAAGCGCTTGGTGGTGAGTTAGACCTTTTTCAGCCCCCTCCTTCTATGAGGCTGGTCAATGAATGGTCTCCCACACCCGACGACGAGGCTGCCAAGAGCAACCGGAAGCAGGAATAGTGGTGTAGTAGTAGAAATAGAAGTAGTGTATTGTATAATAGGTTGTACTATTGTATAATAGGTAGTGCTATTGTATAATAGGTAATGTATCCTGTTATAAAAATCTGAGTTTGTAACATTACTCTTTTTGGTAATGTAAAATGGATGGTTTTTCTTTGGCATATCATATTGTTTCCAAATGTTGTTGCCACAGATGCCGTCCAAGACCCGATCACAGGATGCAGCTGAAACTTCCAGTGGGAGGGAGGCCACGCCGAATCCACCTCCAGTCCCTCCCACACTGGCCAAGGCGATTGCCGCCTTGGTAAATGCAACCACGGATAATACCCGTTTTCTGAGAGAGATGGCGGGTCAGCAGTTTCAACAACAAGGCGGGCGGGGTTATCAACAGGGTCCCCGTGAAACCTCTTACTTGGACTTCTCAGAGACACGACCACCGCTGTTTGTCAAAGACAAAGACCCGTTAGAGGCAGACGAATGGATTCGTGTTATCGAGCAAAAGTTCGGACTTCTGTGATGTTCGGAAACCTAGAAGCCCTTATTCGCAGCCCAGCAACTGCGCGGCCCTGCCAGCACTTGGTGGGGAAATTTTGTGGTCGTTCAATCGGCCAATCATCAGATAACATGGGAAGAATTCAAGGTGGCCTTCCGCGAACACTATATACCAGAAGGTGTCCTTCACATGAAGCAAGAAGAATTTATGAAGCTGAAGCAAGGAAGGGATACTGTTAATCAGTATCTCAATAAGTTCAATCATTTGTCGCAATATGCAATCGATCAAGTGAACACCGATCTGAAGAAGAAGAATTGTTTTATGAGAGGTTTAAATGATCGACTGCAAAGAAAGATGGCAACCTGCATAGATCTTACTTATGGAAAAGATGTCAGTACAACATTGGCGGTAGAAGCAAAATATGCAGGCGCCGGAAAATCCAAGGGGTTTGGAGGTGACAGGCCTAGTCAGGGCCCGGTGAAAAGGCAACGATTTGTCATCTGGCCTTCCAGCCAAAATCGCTCTTTCTCTCGTCCACCTTCCATCCCTTTTAAGCAGCCAGTATTTATTCGTCCCAATAATGCCCCCACTGAATGAAGTCAGCCGGGTGCCCCAGGCACTCGATTCCCTGCCCTTCCCAGTTCATCAACGGGATGCTTCAATTATGGGAAGTCTGGGCATTTTATCAAAGATTGCCCTTATCTAAAGCAGAACCAGTCAAATAATCAGCAAGGATCTGGGAATTCATCTCAAGTCAAGGGAAATACTATGGGCAAAAATACAAAGAAGACGAGACGCATATATTATACGCAAGTGGCCACTACACCGGACGGTGAGCCGATAATGATGGGTACGTTCCTTGTGGCCAATCATCTCGCAGTTATTCTCTTTGATTCTGGTGCTTCGCATACATTCATCAGCAAGAAATTTGTGGAGCAACATTGCATCTCATGCCATGAATCAAAAGAAGGGTTTAAAATTCACTCACCAGGGGGACAAATATTTACTAGAGAAGTGGCCTATCAAGTGCCCGAAACATTGTCTGCTGTGCATAATGTGTTCCACGTGTCACAATTGAAGAAGTGTCTTCGGGTTCCCGATCGAACCGTTGAAGTGACAAATGTTGTCCTTGAGCCAGACCTAACATATTCTGAGCATCCCATTCAAGTCTTGGATCAAATGGACAGGATTACCCGAAGAAAAACTCTCAAGTTTTACAAGATACAGTGGAACCAACGTTCCGAAGAAGAGGTTACATGGGAAACTCAAGACTTTTTAGATAAGAATTTCCCAGGCTTTTTAGCCTCTTGTAATTTGTAAAGCATGCGTAGCTGCTGTAATAAAGGAGTGAGTCCCAAACCACCCCTGCCTTGTACCAAGAATAAGGAAATAAAGACGTGATGCGTTTTCTTTACCATTACTTACCCTAGGACTTTAAATCTCGGGACGAGATTCTTTTATGGGGGGAAGGATGTAACACCCCTGGTGTTACTGTAACTAAAACATGAGCATGACATCATAAACATTGGCATTGCATATGTTTGACACACCTAGAGTGCATTCACTAGGTAAAAATTTCAAACAAGTTGTATTGTTATAGGATTTTGCAAATAGAACCCTGGATAGGGAACTTAACCCTAAATAGGGATTAAAGGGGTAAAACATAACCCAAATTGAGAAAACCTAAAAGCTTTAGGGGAATAGTCATAAAATGTTCCCAAGAATAAACTTGAATCACATTTATACCCCTGAGATACCAAAAACCCCCATTGGAACCCTGGAAAACCCTAAGTCCAAACCCTAGGGGCCTATGTGCAAAAATAGTGCACATTTGGACTAAAGTGTAAAAACTACAGTATTAAGGCATATTAAGTCCTTTGGTTCACATTTGGGAAGATTTACAAGCCAAACCCTAAGTTTTGGATTCATTTGCAAAAAGGACCCCAATTGAGATTTCACTCTAAGTCTGAATTTCAGATTTGTGGGCTCAACTTTTGAGCCTTGTAACTTTCAAACTCTAGGGTCTTTGCCCTATGTCACCACATCAAAGTTGTAGACCAATCATAGGAGAACAACTTTGCTTAAGAATGTGAGCTCAGTTGTTAAGAAGAATTTAGAGATAATTAAGTCTAAAGTTGGACTGTCAGGTTACTAAGGTCTGAATTTTCAGACAGACCGTGCAATCACTACGACTTTGAGCATAAATTCAACTATGATCCAGCAAGAATCTGCCCATGGCTGCTGTGACAAACTTGTAGCTGATCTATAGCTCTACAATTTTGCTACAGAGCATGGAGTATGTTACCATTGAAAATTGAGAGAAAATCGTGCTCCAAGTCGCTCTGTCAGTTCATCTGATGGGTGCTCTCCATGGTACAGTGTCCCGTGGATCAGATCGCCAGCGCGGCAAACTCACCGCCGGTGACCTCCCTGCGCAAAGATTCGTGCCATCACCGCCGTGACTCGTGACCAAATCAACTGGATAGCACTTGGAGATCATCGTCGTGGATAACTCCGGCCAGTAAAATATTCTGGCCACCATACAAGCGTTCACCGTGGCGGAATTGGATAAGTACGCCGGTGATCACCGCCTCTCGGCCTTGTGCCACGTGGCTCTGCCTTTCCACCGCGTCGCCATGACTCTCTGTGGCCGTCCCATCGTCGCCGATGAGGTCGCCACGACAATAGCCACGGGTTCATGCGCGCCAATAACTCCCTGCCCTTTCCGACCGCCGCATGTCCTCATTAAAATTCCCGGCCACTGCCATTGAGCCCTATAAATTGAATCCCCCACCAGCCCCGCAGGGTCATCACCCACCCAGCCACCGCGAATCGCTACCAATCGTTCGCCAGAGCTCGCGAATTTTGAATTCGCCCCAAATCAGTTCTTCGCCACCCCGAAACCCACCTCACCGCGGCCAGCCCCATTCCGGTCAGTTCATGCTCCCCTCTCCCTCGTTTAAGCTTTCTCATATGTTTACGATGCTTGCCGAACCACCAATTTGGACTAGGGGATCACCAATCCACGGGAACGTGCTCATCAGTCCGCCATGTTCACGGTCACCGTGGCTAGAACAAACCGTGTGACCATTAGTGAAATTATGTTGGGGGAAATGGTCGGGGTGGATCCAATTTCGTGTCCGCCGCTCGGTAGCGCCGGTCATGGCCCCGTTCGGCCGGTCTGCAAGCTCGCTGGAGCTCGGCCGCGTTCAACGCCGTCGGGGACCTCCCCCTGCGAAGAAATAGAAACCGGGGATCTTTTCTGTAACACGTCAGCGACTCAGTGCAACAGTGACCGAACCCATCTCTAGTTAGCCAAAACCCTGAGGGCTCTTCTGCAAAGTCTTCCCCGCGGGCGTGCGCGTGTGCTTTCCCTCTGGTGTTGGGCTGCCTAGGCTGAAATCGGCCCAGGACTGTTTGTCGGCGTTTCGACCCCGGGGGGTCCCTGGACCGACGAGTAAATTGTCGCCGCGTGTCCCAGCCCAGATGGGTCGGCGCGAGACGGAGCACGAAGGGGGGAAAGGACGGAGGAGATAGGCGAAAGGGGAAACCCGCGGCCTTCGTGTTGTCCTGCGCCCAGGTCGGGTGCGCTTGCAGTAGGGGGTTACAAGCGTCCGCGTGGGAGAGAGCGAGGGACTTTACGCGTCGTCCCGTCCTCCCGCGCGACCAACCTCCTCGTAAGAGAGCCCTGGACCTTCTTTTTATAGGCGTAAGGAGGGGGTCCAGGTGTACAATGGGGGGTGTAGCAGTGTGCTAACGTGTCTAGTAGAGAGGAGCTAGCGCCCTAAGTACATGCCGTCGTGGCAGCCGGAGAGGTTTTGGCACCCTGTTCATGTGATGTCGTGGCCGTCGGAGGAGCGCTGGAGCCTTGCGGAAGGACAGCTGTCAGGGCTGTCGAGTCCTTGCTGACGTCTCCTTGCTTCCGTAAGGGGCTGAGAGCCGCCGTCGTCATGGAGCACGTGGGGCGCCATCATTATTTGTTTACCGGGGCGAGCCAGATGGGACGCCGGACTTGTTCCCCATAGCCTGAGCTAGCTAGGGGTAGGGTAATGATGGCCCCCCCTGTGACGTGGTCGGTCCGAGCCCTGGGTCGGGCGAGGCGGAGGCTCCTCTGAGGTCGAGGTCGAGTCTGTCTTCCGAGGTCGAGGTCGAGTCCGAGCCCCGGGTCGGGCGAGGTGGATACCATCATCTGAGACCAAGGCTGAGTCCGAGCCCTAGGGTCGGGCGAGGCGGAGTTCGTCGTCTTCCGGAGCCGAGGCCGAGTCCGAGCCCTGGGGTCGGGCGAGGCGGAGTTCGTCGTCTTCCGGAGCCGAGGCCGAGTCCGAGCCCTAGGGTCAGGCGGGGCGGAGTTCGTCGTCTTCCGGAGCCAAGGCCGAGTCTGAGCCCTGGGGTCGGGCGAGGCGGAGTTCATCGTCTTCCGGAGCCGAGGCCGAGTCCGAGCCCTGGGGTCGGGCGAGGCAGAGTTCATCGTCTTCCGGAGCCGAGGCTGAGTCCAAGCCCGAGGGTCAGGCGGGGCGGAGTTCGTCGTCTTCCGGAGCCGAGGCTGAGTCCGAGCCCTAGGGTCCGGTGGGGCGGAGTTCGTCGTCTTCCGGAGCCGAGCCCGAGTCCGAGCCCTGGGGTCGGGCGAGGCGGAGTTCGTCGTCTTCCGGAGCCGAGACGGGGGCCGAGCCCTAGGGTCGGGCGAGGCGGAGCTTCCTATGGCGCCCGAGGCCGGACTTGGCTGCTGTCAGCCTCACTCTGTGGAGTGGCACAGCTGTCGGAGCGACGCAGGCGACGCTGTCTTCTTGTTAGGCCGGTTAGTGGAGCGGCGAAGTGACTGCGGTCACTTCGGCTCTGTCGACTGAAGGGTGCACGTCAGGATAAGGTGTCAGGCCAACCTTGCATTAAATGCTCCTGCGATACGGTCGGTCGGTGTGGCGATCTGGCCAAGGTTGCTTCTCGGCGAAGACTGGGCCTCGGGCGAGCCGAAGGTGTATCCGTTGCTTGAGGGGGCCCTTGGGCGAGACGTGAATCCTCCGGGGTCGGCTGCCCTTGCCCGAGGCTGGGCTCGGGTGAGGCGAGATCGTGTCCCTTGAGTGGATCGAGCCTTGACTTAATCGCACCCATCAGGCCTTTTCAGCTTTGTGGAGATGGGGGTTACCAGCTGAGATTAGGAGTCTTGGGGGTACCCCTAATTATGGTCCCCGACAGTAGCCCCTGAGCCTCGAAGGGAGTGTTGATACTCGCTTGGAGGCTTTTGTCGCACTTTTTTGCAAGGGGACTGGCCTTTCTCGGTTGCGCTTCGTTCCGGTGGGTGCGCGTGAGCGCACCCGCCGGGTGTAGCCCCCGAGGCCTCGGAGGAGTGGTTTGACTCCTTCAAGGTCTTAGTGCGTTTCGTGATGCTTCGGCCGGTCTGGTTGTTCCCTCATGCGAACTGGCCATAGCCAGGGTGCACAGTCGAGTCCCATGTTCTCGGGCTGGTATGTTGACGTTGTCAACGGTTTGGCCGGAGCCAGGTTTGCGACAGTAGCCCCCGAGCCTCTGCACAGAGCGAGTGGACGGTCAAGTACAGACTCGGCTTTTTACATATGCCCCTGCGTCGCCTTTCCGCAAGGAGGAGGGGGGAAGCGCCATGTTGCCCTCGGAGGGCGCCGAACATGGTGTCTCCAGCGAGTTGCTAACGGGTAATCCGAGTGGACGCCCGTGCCCCATTTGTTAGGGGTCGGCTAGTGGCCCGGAGGCGCGCTCCAAAAGTACCTGCGGGTGATTTGCCGGACCCGGTCCCCTTTTGACGGGGTCCAAGGGCTCGATGCCTCCCTCTGGTGGGATTCCGTTACAAAATCGTTCCCGTTGGTCTCGGAAATGTCCTAGGGTCCCTCGGGAGCGTAGCCCGAGCCTCAGTTATGTATCGAACGTACCCAGGGTCATCCCTCGCTCTGCGTCTGAGGCGGCTGTCGAACCCTTCGGGGGCCAGCCTACGAACCCCTGATCAGTAGTGGGTGCGGAGCCCGAGTGGCCTGAGGCGGCCGTTGAACCCTTCCGAGGGGCCAGCCTTCGAACCTCTGACCAGTAGTGGGCGCGGAGCCCGAGTGTTCTGAGGCGGCTGTTGAACCCTTCCGAGGGGCCAGCCTTTGAACCTCTGATCAGTAGGGGGGGCTCAGGGCCCGCTTCCTTCGCGGAGAAGATCCCTTTCAGAGTATCCCCTTTCCCGGTCCTTGTGGCAAGAGAGAGAAAGAGGAAGTGGAAAAGAATACGAAATCGAATGATGTGGCGCACCTTTTTTGACGCGGTCATTATGGCGGAGGTGAAGCGTCGCCTGCTTCGCCTGCCAAAGGTGCCGCCTGTCCTGCCGCAGAGTTAATGCGACGGCACGAGTGGTTCACGGGGCGGCCGTTGTGCGTGCGTGAGCCGTTCGAGGAACGGAACATGGACGCGTCGTCTTCACGCCGTGGGAGAGGGTCCTCTCGCTATCCCAGGAGGGGGCGTGAGCTTGCTGACGACGTGACGGCTACTTCCGCCCGCCTGCCACCGCCATTACTGTCGGCCCATTTCTGGCTGTATCGACCGTCGCGCCTTCTCCCGCGGCTGACTGACCCGTGACTGATGTGCTTGGTTGGCACTGTTGGGTCATGCGCAGGGTTGCCTCGAGTCGTGGCACCGGTTCCGCAGTCGAGGAGGCACGGTAGTGGCGCGAGTGGCGGTGCAGTTTCCTGTACATAGTAACCGGCGCACCGGTTACATGACGTGTGGGCCTAGGCCCTCATGCTGAACGCGTCAAAGTCGAAAGGGTGCGCCCCCTTGGTGCGGTTGCATGCCGCCTGCATGGCGGTCCGCCCTTTCACCCGCTGGCCTGGGCGAAAGTGGAGGAATGCTCATAACCGCTGGGCAGTTGCGCGCACCGCGCACGACGGTGTTGGCTCCTTCTGTCCTGGGCCAGTTTGCATGACGCGTGGGACCCAGCCCCCGTGTCGTACGGGGAAGACCTTGGAGCGTGTTGGAGAAGACTCAATCCGCGATGGCTGAGGACGCAAGTGGGGAGAGTTGCCCTTAAAAGGAGGGTGACCCCCTTGGAAGGCAACCATGTCTTCGCACTCCCCTCATGCATCGCGTCCTTCCACCTTCCGAGCCCCCGGATGGGGAACACTCGCGTCGCTTTCATCTTGCTGTCGTTGGAGGAACGCAACTTCGCGGAAGTTGGTACCTTTCAGCCATCATTCGGCTTCAAGGATTTTCATCAGGCAGCCCGGCCGCATCCCCTCACCGGTGGTCACCCAAGACGATGACCACCAGCTCCTGGGTGGGGAGAAGCAAGCCAGGCTGTAGCCTCTGCCCCTCCCTCAGCTTCAAGGATGTTCATCATTAGTGCTGGGGAGGGGAGTGCGCCGAGTTGGGGCCTGTCTCCGCGCGGGCAGCAGCCTGCTCCTTCCCTCAGTGATCGGGGGGAAGGGCATTCGCCGTTCGTGGCGCTGGCAGCTGCCGCGCATCTGGCTCTTCGGCCCGAGCAGCTTCGGCGCCGCTTCCGGTGCCACCTCCCGCCGAGGCAGCCGGAAGAGGTTTCGCCGCCGACGAGAAAGTCGGTGCCGCCCGCGGACTGACCTCCAACTCTACGGCCTTCTGCTTTTCCTCGCCCCTCGAGTGGGGACGTGGGCGAGGGCCTTATGGCAGCAGCATCCGCCCTGAGGTCATCGCTGCTGCTGTTCGGCTGCTCGGAGCAGAGGTCGTTGTCTCTGCTGCTCTTCGGGCGTCAGCGAGCCATCCGTCGGCCTTCCGTTGCTCTGCAGGCCCTCCAATCGTGGGGGGGTTGTTCGTACCCGCGGGGGCAGAACCGGAGTTCCATTTGTAATGGCACCTTGAGTGCCAGTGTCTATTCATTATGGTTGTCGGGCCTGAACATGTATGTATTTTTGGCACGGAGCCGTGTTTCTTTCCTCATTTCGAGCACTAGGACTCGCCTGTCGGCTAACTGAACCGTTTCACCAAGCGTGAGTTGCCTCGTGCGAAGGTGACGAGTGAGGTATCCATATCCCGGAGGCGTAGGAGTCCCTCGGCTCAGTCAGCCTTGCCGCTTGAGGCTTCTCTTGCTTTGTTAAAGGAACCCTCGACCGCTCTTCGATGAGCCGGAGCCGGAGGCAGCGGTGTCAATGTGGACAGAGGCAGAGTTGGCTCGAAAGGAAGACTTCGTCGGCCGGAACCTGACCGGGCCGTCCACTGGCGGAACCAACGCCGGAGTCGAGTTGCCGAGGCCATGAGCCGGGCTGATGTCCTCGGGGGACAGCTGGCTGAGGCTTTGGGGCGGCCGACCGAGCTGTCTGCTCGGGCCGGATTCCTGGAGGAGACCCTGGTGGCGATGGCCCGGGCGCGGTGCTGATGTCGTCCTTCGGAGCGGAGATCCTCCGACCGCGCTGCCGTCCAAGGCTCGGTCGGACTTCGCCGAAGGTGTAGTTGACGCCGAGGGTGCTGCTGCTACCCCTCTGTCGAGGTCCGAGCCTGCAGGATCGGTTTATCTTGTAGTGTGCGTATGTTTTTTGCGGCCGCCGAGGCCCAAACATACTGTCGTTGTGTTGTAAAGCTGCGTTTCTTTTCCTCTTGTTTCAGATATCAAGACTTATCTGTCTGTGACAGAATTGTTTGTCCGAGCAAGAGTTACTTTTCACGGAAGGTGATGAGCGAGGTATCCGTATCCCGGAGGCGTAGGAGTCCCTCGGCTCGGTCAGCCTTGCCGCTTACGTGTACTCTTACTCGTCCGTAGGATTCTGCTAACGATGTAGTCGAGAAGGCCCGAAAAATTGTTTCGGCAGAAAGGTTCCCGAGCATTAAGACTTGGTCGGTTAGCGGAATCGCTTATCTGAGCGTGAGTTACTTATCGCAGAAGGTGATGAGTGAGGTATCCATATCCCGGAGGCGTAGGAGTCCCTCGGCTCGGTCGGCCTTGGCTGCTTACGTGTACTCCGTCGTTTTTTAGGATCCCACTTTCGAAGTAGTCCAAAAGCACGAAAGACGTTCTGGCAGAAATACCTTTTCCGAGGAAAATTTTGACGCAGAGGGGGTTCCCCCCTTCTAGCCCCCGAGGGAGGGTCGGGCTTTGCCGAGGCAAGGCTGACCCTTCCTTGATGGTTAGACTTTGTACGTGGACGAGGTATACGAACGACTTGAAAGCATCTTAAGGGTAGAAGCGACGTAGCTGTCGGATGTTTCAAGCGTTGCTGTAGACCTCGCCTTGACTGTTGGCCAGCTTGTATGTCCCGGGCTTCAGAACCTTGGCAATGACGAACGGCCCTTCCCAGGGAGGCGTGAGCTTGTGCCGCCCTCGAGCGTCTTGTCACAGCCGAAGCACCAAGTCGCCCACCTGGAGGTCTCAGGACTGAACCTCTCGGGCGTGGTAGCGTCGCAGGGACTACTAATACCGCGCCGAGTGTAGTAAGGCCAAGTCCCGAGCCTCTTCCAGCTGGTCCTGTGAATCTTCTCGATCGGTCTGGTTGCTTCGGTCGTCGTACGCCCTCGTCCTCGGGGAACCGTATTCTAAGTCTGTGGGCAAGATAGCCTCGGCCCCATAGACTAGAAAGAACGGTGTGAAGCCCGTGGCTCGGATCGGCGTTGTCCTCAGACTCCAGACCACCGAGGGGAGCTCCTCCATCCATCGCTTGCCAAACTTGTTGAGGTCGTTGTGGATCCTCGGCTTGAGTCCTTGCAGAATCATGTCGTTGGCACGTTCTACTTGCCCATTCGTCATGGGGTGAGCCACGGCGGCCCAGTCCACCCGGATGTGGTGATCCTCGCAGAAGTCCAGGAACTTTCTGCTGGTGAACTGGGTGCCGTTGTCGGTGATGATGGAGTTCGGGACCCCAAAGCGATGGGTGATGTTGGTGAAGAATGCCACAGCCTGTTTGGACCAGATGCTGTTTAGGGGTCGGACTTCGATCCACTTGGAGAATTTGTCGATGGCGACCAGCAGGTGCGTGTAGCCCCCAGGTGCCTTCTGCAAGGGACCAACGAGGTCCAGACCCCACACAACAAACGACCAGGTGATGGGTATTGTTTGCAGAGCCTGAGCGGGCAGGTGGGTCTGCCTTGCGTAGAATTGACACCCTTGGCAGGTGCGGAATATTCTAGTGGCGTCGGCCACCACGGTCGGCTAGTAGAAACCTTGTCGGAAAGCGTTTCCAACAAGGGCTCGAGGCGCTGCGTGATGACCACAAGCCCCCGCGTGTATTTCCTGTAATAACTCCTGGCCTTTGGCGATGGATATGCATCGTTGGAGGATGCCTGAGGGGCTGCGGTGGTAGAGCTCCTTCCCGTCCCCCAACAAGACAAACGACTTGGCGCGCCGCGCCAGTCGCCGAGCTTCGGCTCGGTCGAGGGGCAGCTCTCCTCGGTGGAGATATTGCAGGTACGGGGTCTGCCAGTCTGGATTAGGCGGGACCCCATTCCGCTCTTCCTCGACACGCAGTGCCTCACCCTCGAGGGCCGAGGGTGCCTCGGGCTGAGTCGAGGGTGCCTCGGGCAGGGCCGAGGCCTCCTCGGGCTCGGGCGTGTCGTCGGTCTTGACTGAGGATTGATGTAGGTCTCGGGGGAAGACGTCGGGAGGAACTGTTGTCCGTCCCGAGGCTATCTTAGCCAGCTCGTCTCCAGTCTCGTTGTATCGTCGAGCGATGTGGTTGAGCTCGAGCCCGTAGAACTTGTCCTCCAGGCACCGAACCTCATCGCAGTAGGCTTCCATCTTCGGGTCGTGGCAGTGGGAGTTCTTCATGACTTGGTCGATGACGAGCTGCGAGTCGCCGCGAGCGTCGAGGCGTCGGACCCCTAGCTCGATGGCGATGCGCAACCCGTTTACCAGAGCCTCGTACTCGGCCACGTTGTTGGACGCCGGGAAATGGAGGCGCAGCACGTAGCGGAGGTGCTTCCCGAGGGGCGAGACGAAGAGCAGGCCCGCGCCCGCCCCTGTTTTCATCAGCGACCCGTCGAAAAACATGGTCTAGAGTTTCGGTTGGATCGGAGCCGCCGGAAGCTGGGTGTCGACCCATTCAGCCACAAAGTCCGCCAAGACTTAGGACTTGATGGCCTTCCGAGGGGCGAACAAGATTGTCTCGCCCATGATTTCCATCGCCCACTTTGCAATCCTACCCGAGGCCTCTCGACACTGGTGATCTCCCCCAGGGGGAAGGATGACACCACAGTCACCGGATGAGACTCGAAGTAGTGTCGCAACTTCCGCCGCGTCAGAATCACCTCGTACAGCAGCTTCTGAATTTGTGGGTAGCAGATCTTAGTCTTGGACAGTACTTCACTGATGAAGTAGACCGGCCTCTGGACGGGCAATGCATGCCCTTCTTCTCGTCTCTCAACCACGATCGCGGCGCTGACCACCTGAGTGGTAGCGGCGACGTAGATCAAGAGGGCTTCTGTGGCGGCGGGGGGCACCAAGATGGGCGCGTTCGTAAGGAGCGCCTTCAGGTTCCCGAGGGCTTCCTCGGCCTCTGGGGTCCAAGTGAAGCACTCGACCTTTCTTAAGAGGCGGTACAGAGGTAGGCCTCTTTCGCCGAGGCGCAAGATGAAGCGGCTCAGAGCCGCAAGGCATCCCATGATCCCGTGAAAAGGCGCCGCGCCTGCACGGACCGAAGACAGATCGATCCGCAGGAGCCCGAGGGTCTCGGCGTAGATGATGTTGAGGCCGCTGCCTTCGTCCATGAGGACCTTGGTGAGACTGACGTTGTCGATGACGGGGTCGACAACGAGCGGATACTTCCCCGAGCTCGGCACGCGGTCGGGGTGGTCACCCTGGTCGAAGGTGATGGGCTTATCGGACCAGTCTAGGTAGACTGGCGCCGCCACCTTTACCGAGCAGACCTCCCGACGCTCTTGCTTGCGGTGCCGAGCCGAGGCGTTCGCCACTGGCCCACCGTAGATCATGAAGCAGTCATGGACCTCGGGGAACCCCTCTGCCTTGTGATCCTCCTTCTTGTCGTTGTTGTGGGCCCTGCCACCTTCCGCAGGTGGCCCGGCCTTGTGAAAGTGGCGCCGAAGCATAACGCACTCTTCCATGGTGTGCTTGATGGGCCCCTGATGATATGGGCATGGCTCCTTGAGCATCTTGTCGAAGATATTGGCACCTCCGTGAGGTTTCCGAGGGTTCTTGTACTCAGCGGCGGCGACAAGGTCCGCGTCGGCGGTGTCGCGTTTCGCTTGCGACTTCTTCTTGCCCTTCTTCTTGGTGCTGCGCTGAGTGGACGCCTCGGGGGCATCTTCCGGCTGGCGGCCCTGGGGCTGCTTGTCCTTCCGGAAGATGGCCTCAACCGCCTCCTGGCCAGAGGCGAACTTGGTGGCGATGTCCATCAGCTCGCTTGCCCTGGTGGGGGTCTTGCGACCCAGCTTGCTCACCAGGTCGCGGCAGGTGGTGCCGGCGAGGAACGCGCCGATGACATCCGAGTCGGTGATGTTGGGCAGCTCGGTGCGCTGCTTCGAGAATCGCCGGATGTAGTCCCAGAGAGACTCTCCCAGCAGCTTCGGAGATCCCAGGAGTTCCCAGGGCGCACGTGCGTGCCCTAGAAGTTGCCGACGAAAGCTTGGACCAGGTCGTCCCAGTTGGAGATCTGCCCCGGAGGCAGATGCTCCAGTCAGGCTCGAGCGGTGTCGGAGAGGAACAGGGGGAGGTTGCGGATGATGAGGTTGTCATCGTCTATTCCACCCAGTTGGCAGGCCAGCCGGTAGTCCGCGAGCCACAGTTCCGGCCTCGTCTCCCCCGAGTACTTTGTGATGGTAGTCGGGGTTCGGAACCAGGTCGGGAACGGCGCCCGTCGTATGGCCCGGCTGAAAGCCTGCGGACCTGGTGGTTCGGGCGAGGGACTCCGATCCTCCCCGCTGTCGTAGCGTCCCCCACGCCTGGGGTGGTAGCCTCGGCGCACCCTCTCGTCTATGTGGGTTCGACGGTTGCGGTGGTGGTGCTCGTTGCCGAGGCAACCTGAGGCCGCAGACGCTGTGTTGCGCGTGCGCCCGGTGTGGACCGAGGCTTCCCGCATGAATCAGGAAGTCGCGGCGCGATGCTCCGAGGGGTATCCCTGCCTTCGGGACGCAGAGCTTTCGGCCCGTCGGACCACGGCATCCTCTAGGAGATTCTTGAGCTCTCCCTGGATACGCCGCCCTTCGGTGGTCGATGGTTCCGGCATCGCGCAGAGTAGTATCGCTGCCGCAGCCAGGTTCTGGCCGACCCCACTAGAAGCCGGTGGCGGCCTTGCCCTGACGTCGTCGGCAATGCGGAGCTGGATGCCCTAGGGCAGATGACGCGCTTCTCCGCCGGAGCTTGGTCCGCCCATTCCTGCCCGATGTTCCGCCGGAGCGGCTCAAGTGTTCCTGCTCCCTCGTCGAGCCTGGCCTGCATCTCGCGGATTTGCTCGAGCTGTGTGTCCTGACCCCCACAGGGACTGGGACCACAGCTAGCTCCCGAAGGATGTCAACGCGAGGCGCAGGCCTAGGGGGATCACCATTTTCCGATATACCAAGATGGTGGCCTTCGCCGGGACCCCCTAGATCGACGTGGAAGCATTCACGACTTGGGCCGCAGTCCTCGTCGTCGAAGCTGCGGCTACTGTCGGAACAATCGAAAAGGCAGTAGTCGTATGCGGTCATGAAGTCCCGCATGGCACTGGGGTTACCGAGTCCGGAGAAATCCCAACAAAAGTCAGGCTCGTCGTCTTCCTTGGAACCCGAGGGTCCGTAGGTCGAGACGACCGTCAGCCGGTCCCAGGGTGACCGCATACCGTACCCCGGAGGGTTTGGACATGCCTCTATGAAGGCTCCCACCGAAGCGAAGTCGCTTGGTGGGTCGAGACTGAATCCAAAAGGCACGAGATGGGAATCGGTCGGTACCTCTTGGTCGACGGGCGGTGACGAAGTCGCGTGAGGGGCGGACTGCACCGTTGTCTCAGGTACGAGGGTGACGCCCAGCAAGTCCCTCGCGAGCGTGCTGGCGTCGTTCGTCCACTTGGAGTTGGCGTGTTGCGGGGAAACGACGCTCGTCTTCATCTCAGACGTGAGGTCGACACCCGACGTGTCCCCCACCGGGGCGCCGGCGCCGTCGACTCGCTCGATAGCCGACGAGGTGTCGCCTCCTGCTTGGCCACGGTTGCCCCGCCTCCTCCTCCGTCGGCGGGGGAGGTGACGGGACAAACCCGGATGTTGTTCTTCCGCCACGTGGGGAAGACGTCGTTGATTCCGCCGCCGGCGGGCAGGCTGTCGGCCGCCATTGTCGCTGTCGCGCGGCGGAGGAAGGAGTATCATGTCGTAGCTGCCGTCGAGGGACATGAACTCAAGACTCCCGAAACGGAGCACCGTCCCGGGTTGGAAAGGTTGTTGGAGACTACCCATCTGGAGCTTGACGGGAAGCTGTTCGTCAACACGCAGCAGACCCCTACCTGGCGCGCCAACTATCAGTGTTTCAATCCCGGGGGGTCCCTGGACCGACAAGTAAATTGTCGCCGCGTGTCCCAGCCCAGATGGGTCGGCGCAAGACGGAGCACGAAGGGGGGAAAGGACGGAGGATACAGGCGAAAGGGGAAACCCGCGGCCTTCGTGTTGTCCTGTGCCCAGGTCGGGTGCGCTTGCAGTAGGGGGTTACCAGCGTCCGCGTGGGAGAGAGCGAGGGACTTTACGCGTCGTCCCGTCCTCCTGCGTGGCTAACCTCCTCGTAAGAGAGCCCTGGACCTTCCTTTTATAGGCGTAAGGAGGGGGTCCAGGTGTACAATGGGGGGTGTAGCAGTGGGCTAATGTGTCTAGCAGAGAGGAGCTAGCGCCCTAAGTACATGCCGTCGTGGCAGCCGGAGAGGTTTTGGCACCGTGTTCATGTGATGTCGTGGCCGTTGGAGGAGCGCTAGAGCCTTGCGGAAGGACAGCTGTCGGGGCTATCGAGTCCTTGCTGACGTCTCCTTGCTTCCGTAAGGGGCTGAGAGCCGCCGTCGTCATGGAGCACGCGGGGCGCCATCATTATTTGTTTACCGGGGCGAGCCAGATGGGACGCCGGTCTTGTTCCCCGTAGCCTGAGCTAGCTAGGGGTAGGGTAATGATGGCCCCCCTGTGGCGTGGTCGGTCCGAGCCCTGGGTCGGGCAAGGCGGAGGCTCCTCCGAGGTCGAGGTCGAGTCTGTCTTCCGAGGTCGAGGTCGAGTCCGAGCCCCGGGTCGGGCGAGGCGGAGACCATCGTCTGAGACCAAGGCTGAGTCCGAGCCCTGGGGTCGGGCGAGGTGGAGTTCATCGTCTTCCGGAGCCGAGGCCGAGTCCGAGCCCTGGGGTCGGGCGAGGCGGAGTTCGTCGTCTTCCGGAGCCGAGGCCAAGTCCGAGCGCTAGGGTCGGGCGGGGCGGAGTTCGTCGTCTTTCGAAGCCGAGGCCGAGTCCGAGCCCTGGGGTCGAGCGAGGCGGAGTTCGTCGTCTTCCGGAGTCGAGGTCGAGTCCGAGCCCTGGGGTCGGGCGAGGCGGAGTTCGTCGTCTTCCGGAGCCGAGGCCGAGTCCGAGCCCTAGGGTCGGGCGGGGCGGAGTTTGTCGTCTTCTGGAGCCGAGGCCGAGTACGAGCCCTAGGGTCGGGCGGGGCGGAGTTCGTCGTCTTCCGGAGCCGAGGCCGAGTCCCAGCCCTGGGGTCGGGCGAGGCGGAGTTCGTCATCTTCCGGAGCTGAGACGGGGGCTGAGCCCTGGGGTCGGGCGAGGCGGAGCTTTCTATGGCGCCCGAGGCTGAACTTGGCTGCTGTCAGCCTCACTCTGTCGAGTGGCACAACAGTCGGAGCGACGCAGGCGACGCTGTCTTCTTGTCAGGCCGGTCAGTGGAGCGGCGAAGTGACTGCAATCACTTCGGCTCTGTGGACTGAAGGGCGCGCGTCAGGATAAGGTGTCAGGCCATCCTTGCATTAAATGCTCCTGTGATACGGTCGGTCGGGGTGGCGATCTGGCCAAGGTTGCTTCTCGGCGAAGACTGGGCCTCGGGCGAGCCGAAGGTGTATCCGTTGCTTGAGGGGGCCCTCGAGCGAGACGTGAATCCTCCGGGGTCGGCTGCCCTTGCCCGAGGCTGGGCTCGGGTGAGGCGAGATCGTGTCCCTTCAGTGGACCGAGCCTTGACTTAATCGCACTCATCAGGCCTTTTCAGCTTTGTGCAGATGGGGGTTACCAGCTGAGATTAGGAGTCTTGGGGGTACCCCTAATTATGGTCCCCGACACTGTTCATTCTTTATCTTTTTCTTTTTTCCAGCACAACTCCAACAATTATATAAAATTGCAGAAAAATACTAAAATTGTAAAACCAATTTTCTTAGACTTCCTATTTTCTATAGTATTTAATAAAAATAGTTTCATTATGTTTAGATCAAATAGGGAATTTTAGAGTATTTAAAATAGCTAAAACTATTGGTTCTGGATTTTTAGAAAATAGATAATAAGTCCAAAAATGCCCAAACTTTTTATATGAACTTAAAACATTACTTAGAAGCCATGGGTAGAATTTGGTTTGATTTGGACAATGTTTGATAACTAGAACCCAAAACCCCCACCCCTGCCCTTTGAACTCCTTAACTGACTCCGGAAACCCTAAGTTCTCGGAGTTCCGTGAAGGAAAGTTGTCTTCAAGACTTAGATAATAAATTCTTATTATCTTTGCATTCTCATGAACATTACATGGCATTCATTCTTATATATATACCTATATGGTTATATTTAGAAAATGAAGAAGAGATCGAAGTGACCGAAGAGAAGGCACCACCACCTTCGGAATCTCAGGCCGGAAATTGTTTCTACTTTGATATATGCGGGTCCGAGCCTGACTCACCTATCAACGAAGGCAAGCCCCATTGCATTTGCCACCTTCCTTGATGTTTTAAAATCTTTCTCACTTGTTTGATGCATTAGGTGATAGGAGTTGATTGATAAAACAATTCCTGCATTACCTTCCTTGAATTCGATTATCTTCCTTGATCACCCGTTTTACAAAAGATTTTGATGCTTAGCCTTGCTTTAGAAAACAAAATGTTTTGTTTTTACAAAATATGATGTGGCAAAGGTGGGTGGGATGTCTTCGAAAATAAAACTTGATGGTGGATTTGTCAAAGGCCTTGATGGATTCAACATCGGAAAAGATGTACCTCTGCTAGGTACCAAACTTTGGGTTTGAAATAATTAAGCTGAGACCGGGCGGGTGACTTGCACGAGAAAGGAGTCTCGGTGTAGTGTCTCTGTCTGAGTCGATTAAGGACCGTGTCGATGTAGGCCTGCTGACCGAGGACCCTTTAACTGGTCACATGCCTCGTCAGAATAAGATAACACGGAATGGGCGTGGAGCGGTGGCGAGAGTAGCGTGTACCCTCCGTAGCAAGAGGCTGGACGGTGATGTATCTGTGCTCTCGGTTCGCGTGAACCTGATCTGGTCTTAAGAACCCTGGTGGCGGGTTGACATATGCAAGGGTTAAGTGCTACATATGTCGTGTGATTGGAGATCCTCGGCTGAGTATACTCGATTCGGATCGCCGTACCTTCGCGGTTATGAAGACTTGGTCACTGACTTACACGTAGCAATCCACTAAAGATGATGGTTTGTTAAGAAATTGGCTAGTGCAGGTCAAGTGATTGAACTAGGGTAGAAAGAACTCTAGTTGCAGGTAATTTTACTTAACTTGACAAATAAAACTGGATTTTTAAGGATCCACTTTAGTAAGCATTTCTGCAAAACAGAGTCTTTGATTATTGAAAAGCCTTACCTTGACTCCCTTAACCAGCATACCCTTGAGAGTCTTTTCTTTAGTCGGGTAAGACTTGCTGAGTAATTCCATACTCAGGGTTTATTCCCCCATTGTTTTTAGGTGAGGAAGCGACAAATTTTTGTTGCTTTTGCTCCAAGGTGGTTCCAAAGGAAGAAAAACAAGAGTGAAGCTGCGGGAGGACATGGATCCTCCATATAGAACTTTTATAAAAACTATCGGGAGGAGTTTTTGCCTCCCTTGGTATTGTAATAATACTACTCAGCACTCGTTTTATAACTCTGGTCTGTAATAAATAACTTGATCTTACTTTCTAAATAAATGTAAGTTTATGTAATTGCTTCCGCATTTCTATATCTCCGATGTTCTGTAATGTCTGCAAGACGGGTGAAACGCTCTTGGGAAATTGAGAAAAGCAGATACCGAACGTGTCAAGTGATTCAGGGGCACCTACAGGGTTGTCTGAAGTCCGTTGGACAAGGACAACTGTAGGTGGGCCTAATTACTTGGGAGGTTCCGTCACAGTGACGAAGGTCAAGTATGGTGCCAAAGTCAAAGAGGAAAAGACAGTTATCCCATGATGATTTATGTTATAATTATGTGTACATGTCAAGGTCATTAATGTATTTCTATCCGGTCTACATTTCGTGCCTATAAATAGGTGAACAGTACCACCATACTGTTCACGATGGATTGTAATTACTCTTGTGTCAACACCTTCGAGCGATCCAAAGGTATCAATGTAATATGAATTTCATTCATATGTTCATCATAAAATAAATATATGAATTTATATACGAATGATTTACATTCATCATCTTCTTAAATGATCACTCTTGTAAATGATGAAGGTTCATCCTTCATGACCTTCGTCTTGTGATGTCCTGGCCCCTTGGATGGGATATCCTGGCCCAAGGCTTAATAGAATTAATAGTGTACTCATACCAACAAGGTGCATCTTCTTTTTCAGAAGCCTATCTCGAAAGAATCTCCAAGTTAAGCATGCTTGTTTTGGAGCAATTTGGGATGGGTGACCGACTGGGAAGTTTTCTCGGGTGCGCATGAGTGAGGACGAAGTGTGCACAAAAGACCCATGTTGGTCTATGGGGACAATATATGATCCTAGAGAGCTGCTAGGAGTAAGTACCGCCGATCCAGGGATAGGACGGGGTGTTACAAGTGGTATCATAGCCGACCCTCACGGTTTCACAGGCGTGTGTGGGTTAGGGGTTCGGGTATATGGCGCATGGCGCATGTGGGCCTGGAGTGGTCACATGGCATGGCATATGACGACACTAGACGCACAAACATTGCTAAGAGGGGAGGTTCCTAGATTGGGGTTCACCGACGAGGACGTCGGTCTTCTAAGGGGGGTGGATTGTGATATCTTGGCCCCTGGGATGGGATATCCTAGACCAAGGCTTAATAGAATTAATAGTTTACTCATACCAACAAGTTGTATCTTCTTTTTTGGAAGCCTATCTCGAAAGAATCTCCAAGTTAAGTGTGCTTGACTTGGAGCAATTTGGGATGGGTGAACTGAAAGTCGCATAGAGGGGGGTGAATAGGCAAAACCTGAGATTTATAAACTTAAAAATGCACTAAGGCCGGGGTTAGCGTTAAAATTAAATTGAAGTGTGGAAGATTGCTTCTCTTGCTAAGAGTTGCTCAATTAATGCGAATGACGTTTGGGAGCAAACTCAAATCAATATTAGCAAGAAAACTTTAGAGAGAGGAAAGAGGGCAAACAAATCAAGCGAAGATGAAGGCAAGTGAATACGGTGATTTGTTACCGAGGTTCTGTTCCAAAGAACCTAGTCCCCGTTGAGGACGCCACAAAGGCCGGTTCTATTGCAACCCTTTCCCTCGCTCAAACGATCACTTAGGCCGGATGAGCCTTCTCCTTAATCCATTGGGTCACTAAGACCCCGCAAGGACCACCACGCACTTAGGTGTCTCTTGCTAGCTTTATAAGCACTTAGATGAATAAGAATGGGGAAGGAGAAAGCAATCCAAGCAACAAGAACAACAAAAGAACACAAATAATCCTCTCACAAGTCTCTAAGCACTAGAGTTGATTTTGGGAGCTTGGAGTGGATTGAATGCTTTGAATGTGTCTTGGAGAGTTTGGCTATGCTCTTGCAATGAATATGGAGTTCAGAAAACTTGGATGCCATTGAAGGAGGTGGTTGGGGGGGTATTTATTGCCTCCAACCACTTCCTAGTCGTTGGCTGTTTTTGCTGGCGATCGGCACACCGGACAGTTGGGGTTTGGAGCGACTTGATCGTTGGAACCCTTGTCCTGTAGTTGCACCGGACAGTCCGGTGCCACACCGGACATGTCCTGTTCACTGTCCAGTGTTTGCCACGTCAACACGCCCGTTGGGGGTTTGGAGCGACTTGACCGTTGGAACCCTTGTCCTGTAGTTGCACCAAACAGTCCGGTGCACTATGACTTCTGTACTTTGAGCTCTGCCGCGCACTGTTCATTACTATTCACTTTGGGTAGACGATCGTTGGCGCCAGGTAGTCGTTGCTCGTTGGCTCACCAGACATGTCCGGTGCAATTCGGACAGTTCGGTGAATTATAGCGGAGCCCTGAAGAAACCCGAAAACGAGTTGTTTGAGTGTTACTCGGCCTGGTGCACCGGACACTATCCGGTGCGCCACTGGCAACACACTCTTAAGTCCTTTGCTCCAAATATTGTTGAGTCTCCAACTCAATTTCTTTCTTGGTTTGTGTTGAACCTTATGCACCTGAGATAAATGATATCTAGGCAAGCTAGTTAGTCCATGTAGTTTGTGATGGACATCAACCACCAAAATTGATTATAGGAAATGATTAAGCCCATTTCCCTTTAATCTCCCCCTTTTTGATGATTGATGCCAACACAAACAAAGGAAATATAAAGTGAAGAAATGAACTAGTTTGCAATTATATTTGATGTGCATAGGTTACTTAGAATTAAACCAATTGAAAGACTTTGCACATATGTCTAAGAATAAACGTGATTGCTTTCTTCTATTTAACATTTTGGACCACATTTGCATCACTTGTTTGTTTTTGCAAATCTTTTGGAAAAATCTTTTCAGATTATTTTGCAATTAGTCAAAGGTATAAGAATATGATTTCAAGAAGCATTCTCAAGATTTGAAATTTCTCCCCCTGTTTCAAATGCTTTTCCTTTGACTAAATAAAAGCCCCCCTCAAGAAATTCTCCCCTTAGCTTTCAACAGGGTTTTTGAAATGATTTTCCCTTTTTGGAATAGATACCAAATGAAATTTAAACCAATTGAAATTCTTATACTTAGTGAAATTTTGAAACCAAATGAGATACCAATTGAAAATCCATTTTGAGACTAACTCAAATATCAATTGAAATAAACATTAATGAAGTAATTTCTTCCTTTATTTTTGAAAATTTTGAAATGGTGGTGCGGTCCTTTTGCTTTGGGCTTAATACTTTCTCCCCCTTTGGCATTGATCGCCAAAAACGGAGAACTTGGGAGCCCTAGACAATTCCTCCCTTATGGGGCCTAATACTTTCTCCCTTATTGGTAAAAGAAATATGAGTGTAGAGTTATACCAATTGAGAGTTTTTAGAGTAACGGCAAAGGATAAATGATACCGTCAGAGTTGGAGTGGAAGCCTTGTCTTTGCCGAATACTCCATTGCCCTTTCAATTTAAGACTAAGTAGAGAAATACACTTGAAAGCACATTATTCTTAACCTTCGCACAAGAAGAATAAGAAATATGCATTTGTACCATATGAAGGAGACATGATCAAAGGTATATATAAATTAGTTATGTGTGCAATGTTTCAATCAAAGTTCCGAGAATCAAGTATATTTAGCTCATCCCTAAGTTTCATAAAGGTCTTTTCATCTAGTGGCATGGTAAAGATATCGGGTAATTAGTGGTGAGTGCTAACATAAGCAATTTTGTATCCCCTTTTGTTGGTGATCTCTCAGAAAGTGATACCGGATGTCTATGTGCTTAGTGCGGCTGTGTTCAATGGGATTATCTGCCATGCGGATTGCACTCTCATTATCACATAGGAGAGGGACTTTGCTCAATTTGTAACATAGTCCCTAAGGGTTTGCGTCATCCAAAGTAATTGTGCACAACAATGTCCTGCAGCAATATACTCGGCTTTGGCGGTAGAAAGAGCTACGGAGTTTTGTTTCTTTGAAGCCCAAGACACCAGGGATCTTCCCAGAAACTGACAAGTCCCTGATGTGATCTTCCTATCTATTTTACATCCGGCATAATCGGCATTGGAATACCCAATTAAATCAAAGGTAGATCCCCTGGGGTACCGAAGCCCAAACTTAGGAGTGTAAACTAAATATCTCATGATTCTTTTCACGACCCTACGGTGAACTTCCTTAGGATTTGCCTGGAACCTTGCACACATGCATACTGAAAGCATAATATCCGGTCGTGAAGCACATAAATAGAGTAGAGAACCTATCATCGACCGGTATACCTTTTGATCTACGGATTTACCTCTCGTGTCGAGGTCGAGATGCCCATTTGTTCCCATGGGTGTCTTGATGGGTTTGGCATTCTTCATTCCAAACTTCTTAATAATATCTTGAATGTACTTAGTTTGGCTGACAAAGGTGCCCTCTTGGAGTTGTTTGATTTGAAATCCAATGAAATACTTCAACTCCCCCATCATTGACATCTCGAATTTCTGTATCATGATCCTACTAAATTCTTCACAAGTTGACTTGTTAGTAGACCCAAATATGATATCACCAACATAAATTTGGCATATAAAGAAGTCTTTAGCAATTGTTTTAGTGAAGAGGGTAGGATCAGCTTTTCCGACTTTGAATCCATTAGTTATAAGAAAGTCTCTTAGGCATTCATACCATGCTCTTGGGGCTTTCTTGAGCCCATAAAGCGCCTTTGAGAGCTTATAAACATAGCTAGGATACTTACTATCTTCAAAGCCGGGAGGTTGCTCAACATAGACCTCTTCCTTGATAGGGCCATTGAGGAAGGCACTCTTCACGTCCATTTGATATATCTTAAAGCCATGGTAAGTAGCATAGGCAAGTAGTACACGAATTGACTCAAGCCTAACTACGGGTGCATAGGTTTTATCGAAATCCAAATCTTCGACTTGTGAATAACCTTTTGCAACAAGTCGTGCTTTGTTCCTTGTCACCACACCATGCTCATCTTGCTTGTTGCGGAATACCCATTTGATACCTACAACATTTTGGTTAGGACGTGGAACTAAATGCCATACCTCATTCCTCATGAAGTTGTTGAGCTCCTCTTGCATTGTCACCACCCAATCCGGATCTCTTAGTGCATCCTCTATCATGTATGGCTCAATAGATGACACAAAAGAGTATTGTTCACAAAAGTGAGCAACTCGAGATCTAGTGGTTACCCCCTTTGTGGATGTCACCAAGAATGGAGTTGACAGGGTGATCTCTTTGAATTGCTTGGTGGACTCTAGGGTGTGGCAGTCTTTGGTCCCAAATCTCTTGATCATCTTCATCTCCCCCTTGATCAATGTCCTCCTCTTGAGGTGGCTCATCATTTTGATCTTCATCTTCTTCTTGAGCCTTATCCTCATCCTGAGTTGTTGGAGATGCTTGCATGGAAGATGATGGTTGATCTTGTGCTTGTGGTGGCTCTTCGGATTCTTTTGGACACACATCTCCGATGGACATGTTCCTTAGTGCGACGCACGGAGCCTCTTCATCATCTAGTTCATCAAGATCAAATTGCTTCACTTGGGAGCCATTAGTTTCATCAAACACAATGTCACAAGAAACTTCAACTAATCTAGTGGACCTGTTGAAGACTCTTTATGCCCTTGTGTTTGAGTCAAAACCAAGTAAAAAGCCTTCTACTGCTTTAGGAGCAAATTTAGAATTTCTACCTCTCTTAATAAGAATAAAGCATTTGCTCCCAAAAACTCTAAAATAAGAAACATTGGGCTTTTTACCAGTAAGGAGTTCATATGATGTTTTCTTAAGGATTCGGTGAAGATATAACCGGTTGATGGAGTAGCAGGCGGTGCTAATCGCCTCCGCCCAAAAACGGTCTAGTGTCTTGTACTCATCAAGCATGGTTCTTGCCATGTCCAATAGAGTTCTATTCTTCCTCTCCACTACACCATTTTGTTGAGGTGTGTAGGGAGAAGAGAACTCATGCTTGATGCCCTCCTCCTCAAGAAATCCTTCGATTTGAGAGTTCTTGAACTTTGTACCATTGTCACTTCTAATCTTTTTGATTCTCAATTCGAACTCATTTTGAGCTCGTCTCAAGAATCTCTTTAGGGTCTCTTGGGTTTCAAATTTTTCTTGCAAAAAAAATACCCAAGTGAAGCGAGAATAATCATCCACAATAACTAGACAGTACTTACTCCCATCGATGCTTATGTAAGCGATCGAGCCGAATAGGTCTATGTGGAGTAACTCAAGAGGCTTGTCAGTCGTCATGATGTTCTTGTGTGGATGATGGACTCCAACTTGCTTTCCTCCTTGACATGCGTTACAAATCCTGTCTTTCTCAAAATGAACATTTGTTAGTCCTAAAATGTGCTCTCCCTTTAGAAGTTTGTGAAGATTCTTCATCCCAACATGGGCAAGTCGGCGATGCCAGAGCCAACCCGTATTAGTCTTAGCAATTAAGCAAGTGTCTAGTTCAGCCTTGTTATCATTAAAATTGAGTAAATATAGCTGACCATCTAACACTCCCTTAAATGCTATTGATTCATCACTTCTTCTAAAGACAGTAACACCTATATCAGTAAGAAGACAGTTGTAGCCCATTTTACATAATTGAATGGTCAGGAGATATAACAATTTTACTAAATATAGCAAATTATAGTCTAAAGAATCTACAAAAAAAACATTAGAAATGGAATGGTCAAGAGATATAGCAATTTTACCCAAACCTTTGACCAAACCTTGATTTCCATCCCCGAATGTGATAGCTCTTTGGGGATCTTCATTTTTCTCATATGAGGAGAACATCCTTTTCTCCCCTGTCATGTGGTTTGTGCACCCGCTATCGATTATCCAACTTGATCCACTGGATGCATAAACCTTCAAAATAAACTTAGGCCTTGTTCTTAGGTACCCAAACGGTCTTGGGTCCTTTTACATTAGAAACAAGCACCTTGGGTACCCAAACACAAGTCTTTAGACTCTTGTGTTTGCCACCAACATATTTGGCAACTACTTTGCCTGATTTGTTGGTAAGCACATAAGATGCATCAAAAGTCTTAAATGAAATGTTATGCTCATTTGATGCACTTGCAATTTTCATTTTAGGCATTTTGATATGAGTTTAATGCCTAGAGATAGAAGCCTCATTCTTATACATAAAAGCATGATGAGAACCATTGTGAGGTTTTCTAGCATGAATCTTCCTAATATTATGCTCAGGATAGCTTACAGGATATAAAATGTAGCCCTCTCTATCCTGAACCATGGGAGCCTTACCCTTAACAAAATTAGATAGTTTCTTGGGGGAATTAAGTTTGGTGTTGCTTTGGCTTCCTTGTTGGAAACCAATACCATCCTTAATGCTAGGGCGTCTTCCATTATAAAGCATGCTACGAGCAAATTTAATTTTTTCATTTTTCTAGTTCATGCTCGGCAATTTTAGCATTTAATTTAGTTATGTGATCATTTTGTTCTTTAATCATGGCAAGGTGATCATCAATAGCTTCAACATTAACATCTCTACATCTAGTACAAATAGTGATATGTTCAACAGTAGATGTAGAGGGTTTGCAAACATTCAATTCTTCTATCTTAGCATTTAAACTAGCATTCTCATCTCTGAGACAGGAAATTGAATCATTGCATATGCTAAGCTCCTTAGTTAAGTTTTCACATTTTTCTACTTCTAGAGCATAAGCATTTTTCAACTTAACAAATTTTTAATTTTTTTTAACGAGCAAGTCCTCTTGGCATTCCAAGAGATCATCCTTCTCGTTAATGGTTTGTATTAATTCATTTAATTTTTCTTTTGGTCCATGGTAAGGTTAACAAAGAGAGAAATTAAATCATCATCATTATTATCACTAGAGCTACCCTCATCATCAGATATAGTGTATTTGGGGGTATCTCTAGAATGTACCTTCTTCTTCTTGCCGTCCTTAGCCATGAGACACTTGTGGCCGACGTTGGGGAAGAGAAGCCCTTTGTTGAAGGTGATGTTGGCGGCATCCTTGTCGTAGGAGGAGTCAGTGGAGCTCTCGCCGGAGTCCCTGAAAGTCGCCTAGAGGGGGGGTGAATAGGTGAAACCTGAAATTTATAACTTTAAACACACACTACAAGCCAGGGTTAGCGTTAGAGATAAATTCAAGTCGGAAAGAGAGGGAAACAAATCAACCAAGAAATAAGGTGAGTGAACACGGTGATTTGTTTTACTGAGGTTCAGTTCCAAAGAACCTAGTCCCCGTTGAGGTCACAAAGACTGGGTCTATTTCAACCCTTTCCCTATCTCAAATGGTCACTTAGACCGAGTGAGCCTTCTTCCTTAATCTCACGGGTCACTAAGACCCTGCAAGGACCACCACACACTTCGTGTCTCTTGCCTTCGCTTACAAAGCACTTGAGAATAAGAATGAGAAAAGAAGAAAGGCAATCCAAGCGACAAGAACTCAAATGAACACAAAAATCTCTCTCTCACAAGCCACTAAGTGTTTGGAGCGAATTTGAGACTCGGAGGGGATTTGATATTTTGTATTGTGTCTTGGAGTGAATGAGAGCTCTTGTATTGAATGTGATATTTAGAAAACTTGGATGCTTGAAGTTGTGGTGGTTGGGGGTATTTATAGCCCTCAGCCACCAAAGTAGCCATTGGGGAGGCTGCTGGCGATGGGCGCCACCGGACACTCACTATTCAGTGTCCGGTGCGCTGCCACATCACCCAACCGTTACGGTTCCAGAGGAGTTGACCGTTGGTGCATTTGTCTTCTTGTGGCACCGGAAAGTCTGGTGGTGCACCGGACAGTCCTATGCCCCTCTGACCAGCTACTCTAACATCTGCCGCGGTACTGTGCTGCACTGTTCCGCTGTCAGAGTCGACAGTTGCACGCTGGAGAGTCGTTTCCTGTTGACTCACCGGACAGTTCGGTGGCACACCGGACAGTCCGGTGAATTATAGCGAAGCGCGCCTCGGATTTGTACGGGCATGGTGCACCAGACACTGTCCGGTGTGCCAGACCATAGCACACTCTGTTCTTTGCTCTGGTTCAATTTGGTCCCTAACTTGAACCTTTTTATTGGTTTGTGTTGAACCTTATGCACTTGTAATACATGAGTTCTAGAGCAAACTAGTTAGTCCATTTGTTTGTGTTCGACATTCAACCACCAAAATTAATTGTAGGAAAAGGTTAACCTTATTTCCCTTTCAGTCCCATTCCCGCCCCATGTGCGCCTCACCACCCTTGTTCTTGTAATACCTTTTTTTCTCTATTTTCTTCTTCCCCTTCTGGTCTTCGTACATGTCACTATCACTTGTATATGGACATTTAGCAATAAAGTGATCGGACTTACCACACCGGTAGCACACCGTCTTGGAACGGAGCTTGGAGTCCTTCCCCTTCCTTTGTTTGAGGATTTGATGAAAGATCTTAATGATAAGAGCCATCTCCTTGTTATCAAGCTTGGAGGCGTCGATTGGTAGTCTACTTGGTGTAGACTCCTCCTTCTTTTCTTCCGTTGCTTTGAGTGCAACAAGTTGCACCTCGGGTTTGGAGGCGGCGCCTTGCTCCAAGTTGACAATGTGTTTGGAGTCTTTGATCATAAGTTCAAAGCTCACAAACTTGCCAATCACCTCCTCGGGAGATATCTGTTTATATCTAGGATCCCCATGAATGAATTGAACTTGAGTGGGATTACGAAAAACAAGGGATCTTAGAATTACCTTGACCATTTGTTTGTGTTGGACATTCAACCACCAAAATTAATTGTAGGAAAAGGTTAACCTTATTTCCCTTTCAATCTCCCCATTTTTGGTGATTGATGCCAACACAAACCAAAGCAAATATATAAAGTGCAGAAATGAACTAGTTTGCATTTAAGATGTGCATAGGTTACTTGTAATTAAACCAATTGATAATCTCGATAGATATGAATGGATTGATTTTCTTTTATTTAATATTTTGGACCACATTTGCACCACTTGTTAAATAATTTTTGGAAAATCTTTTTCAAAGTCTTTTGCAAATAGTCAAAGGTATATGAATAAGATTGCGAGAAGCATTTTCAAGATTTGAAATTTCTCCCCCTGTTTCAAATGCTTTTTCCTTTGACTAAATAAGAACCCCTCCTGAATGAAATTCTCCTCTTAGCTTTCAAGAGGGTTTTTGAAATAGATTCCAATTTTGAATATTGAAAAGATATCAATTGAAGGATTAATTGTAAAATAGATACCAATTTTATTTTCACAGCTTAAGTAAAGCATAAATACTAATTAAGAAATACCAATTAAAACTTGATTTCAAATTTTTTTGAAATGGTGGTGGTGCGGTCCTTTTGCTTTGGGCTTAATATTCTCTCCCCTTTGGCATTAATCACCAAACACAGAGACTTTGAGAGTCCTATTTATTTCTCCCCCATTCGTAAGAGAAATATGAGTGAAGGATTATACCAATTTGAGAAATGTGTGGGAGTAGCGGCAAAGGGTAAATGATACCGTCAGAGTTGGAGTGGAAGCATTGTCTTTGCCGAATACTCCATTTCCCTTTCAATCTACGACTTAGTATAGAAATATACTTGAAAACACATTAGTCGTAGCCTTGGTACAAGAATAATAAGAAATATGCATTTGTACCATAATGAAAGAGATATGATCAAAGGTATATAAATGAGTTATGTGTGCAATGTTTCAATCAAAGTTCCGAGAATCAAGTATATTTAGCTCATTCCTAAGTTTGCTAAAGGTTTTGTCATCTAATGGCTTGGTAAAGTTATCGGCTAATTGATTCTTGGTGTTTACATAAGCTATTTCGATATCCCCCTTTTGTTGGTGATCTCTCAGAAAGTGATACCGAATGTCTATGTGCTTAGTGCGGCTGTGTTCAACGGGGTTATCCGAAATGCGGATTGCACTCTCATTATCATATAGGAGAGGGACTTTGCTCAATTTGTACCCATAGTCCCTGAGGGTTTGCCTCATCCAAAGTAATTGAGCACACCAATGGCCTGCGGCAATGTACTCAGCTTCGGCGGTGGAAAGAGCTACTGAGTTTTGTTTCTTTGAAGCCCATGACACCAGGGATCTCCCCAGAAACTGACAAGTTACTAATGTGCTCTTCCTATCAATTTTACACCCTGCCCAGTCGGCATCGGAATATCCTATTAAATCAAAAGTGGATCCCTTGGGGTACCAAAGCCCAAACTTAGGAGTGTAAACTAAATACCTCATGATTCTCTTCACGGCCCTGAGGTGAACTTCCTTAGAATCGGCCTGGAACCTTGCACACATGCATACAGAAAGCATAATATCCGGTCGAGATGCACATAAATAGAGTAAAGATCCTATCATCGACCGGTATACCTTTTGATCTACGAATTTACCTCTCGTGTCGAGGTCGAGATGCCCATTGGTTCCCATGGGTGTCTTGATGGGTTTGCTATCCTTCATTCCAAACTTCTTAAGTATGTCTTGATTGTACTTAGTTTGGCTGACGAAGGTGCCATCTTGGAGTTGCTTGATTTGAAATCCTAGAAAATACTTCAACTCCCCCATCAGTGACATTTCGAATTTTTGTATCATGATCCTACTAAACTCTTCACAAGTTGATTTGTTAGTAGACCCAAATATGATATCATCAACATAAATTTGGCATACAAACAAATCTTTTGCAACAGTTTTAGTAAAGAGAGTAGGATCAGCTTTTCCTAAATTTGGCATACAAATAAATTTGGCATACAAGCCATTAGTGATAAGAAAATCTCGTAGGCATTCATACCATGCTCTTGGGGCTTGCTTGAGCCCATAAAGCGCCTTTGAGAGTTTATAAACATGGTTAGGGTACTCACTATCTTCAAAGTCGGGAGGTTGCTCAACATAGACCTCTTCCTTGATTGGTCCATTGAGGAAGGCACTTTTCACGTCCATTTGTTAAAGCTTAAAGCCATGGTAAGTAGCATAGGCAAGTAATATATGAATTGACTCAAGCCTAGCTACGGGTGCATAAGTTTCATCAAAGTCTAAACCTTTGACTTGTGAATAACCTTTGGCCACAAGTCGGGCTTTGTTTCTTGTCACCACACCATGCTCATCTTGCTTGTTGCGGAATACCCACTTGGTACATACAACATTTTGATTAGGACGTGGAACTAAATGCCATACCTCATTCCTCGTGAACTTGTTGAGTTCCTCTTGCATTGCCAATACCCAATCTGGATCTCTTAGTGCGTCCTCCGCCCTGTATGGCTCAATAGAGGACACAAAAGAGTAATGTTCACAAAAATGTGCAACTCGAGATCTAGTGGTTACCCCCTTATGAATGTCACCAAGGATGGAGTTGATAGGGTGATCTCGTTGAATTGCTTGGTGGACTCTTGGGTCTGGCGGTCTTTGACCCTAAATTTCTTGATCATCTTCCTTGTCTTCATTCTCTTCATCTCCCCTTGATCATTGTCCTCCTCTTGAGGTGACTCATCCTCTTGATCTTCATTTTCATCAACTTGAGCCTGATCCTCATCTTGGGTAGGTGGAGATGCTTGGTTGGAAGATGACGGTTGATCTTGTGCTTGTGGAGGCTCTTCGGATTCCTCAGGACACACATCCCTAATGGTCATATTCCTTAGCGCGCCGCATGGAGCCTCTTCATCATCTAATTCATCAAGATCAACTTGCTCCACTTGGGAGCCATTAGTCTCATCAAACACAATGTCACAAGAAACCTCAACTAATCTAGTGGATTTGTTGAAGACTCTATATGCCCATGTGTTTGAGTCATAACCAAGTAAAAAGCCTTCTACAGCCTTAGGAGCAAATTTATATTTTCTACCTCTTTTAACAAGAATAAAGCATTTACTCCCAAAGACTCTAAAATATGAAACATTGGGCTTTTTACCAGTGAGGAGTTCATATGATGTCTTCTTGAGGATTCGGTGAACATATAACCGGTTGATGGAGTAGCAGGCAGTGTTAATCGCCTCAGCCCAAAACCGGTCCGGTGTCTTGTACTCATCAAGCATGGTTCTTGCCATATCCAGTAGAGTTCTATTCTTCGTCTCCACTACACCATTTTGTTGAGGTGTGTAGGGAGAAGAGAACTCATGCTTGATGCCCTCTTCCTCAAGAAAACCTTCAATTTGTGAATTCTTGAACTCCGTCCCATTATCGCTTCGTATCTTTTTGATCCTTAATCCGAACTCGTTTTGAGCCTATTGGGGACTTATTCTCAAATGCTATGAATCAAGAACAAGGCAACATAGTGTTAAAGGTTAATATCCTTCGTCCTTCGAAGCATTATTTCCCTTAGGATATAACGATCTTCGGACGAAGGTCATAAAGGACATACCTTCATCATCGTGATAAGTGATAATGAAAGACAAAGCATATGAAACATGAAAGATAACATGAACAATCATATAACATTATTCACATATCTTCATTACATAAATTCAAGTATTTAAATACAATATTTAATCACATTTATACCTTTGGCTTGATAGAAGGCAAAAAATCCAAACGTTGCGCACGAGCGAATACAAAATCGCGTGAACAGTACAGGGGTACTATTCTTCTATTTATAGGCACAGGACACAGCCTGTGAGAAATCACATTCATATCCTTTACAAAGGTTTATAATCATAATACAAGTTATCACGGGCCAATTGGTCATTTCATCTTTAGGTCGGTGCATTTGGAAATGTACTCCGAAGCCCTTTGATTGATAGCTTCGGCTTTGTGCCAGTCTTTCGAAGGTTTCTTCTTATGGGACCTTCGGCGATGAAGCAGGCCCCCAACAGTAGCCCCTTCACGGTGCCAGATCATTTTTCGTAACGAGCTCGACCCGTGAAAAACTCTCTCAGGCTTCGGAATGCCGAAGGTCCGAAAAACACCTTCCCTGAGCTCATTGCCGGGAAACGATTTAAATATTCCGAGTGAAGGATGGGCCCACCATGCAATGGGTATGCGTGATCTGGTGATTCAGCTTCTTGGGCACTATGGTCCACCGTTCAGCGAGTGCGGGTGACTGTTCAACGGGTGCGAGGGACTTGACGATTCACCTTCCCACCTGCAGCACTATATAAACAGACGGGTAGTTGTGAAGTTACCACAACATTTACTGCTATTGTACTGTTGTGCTGCCGAAAAATTTGACCACCGTCGAAGCTTATTCACCGTATTCTCAGTCAAAGGACCACTTTGCTCTAGCTTCGTGAGAAGAGGGAGCTTCATCAAAAATACTCAACTTCGTTAAAACGCAAGAAATTCAACATCAAATGGCCAGAGTGCGCTCAACAGCTAGGGTTACACACGACGGAGAGGACACCGAAGCTACTGAAACTGCTCCGATCTCCAAAGTTATGAGGCGGTCGGGACTAGTTTTAACGGAGGGCGCTCCTGATGAAGGCGCCCATGCTACTGAAGTGGAGCAGGCAGACATTGAAGAAGGTGATATTGGTGAAGAAGAGATTGATTATAACACCGCTATGCCATCGAAGCCTAGCCATTTGGATTTTGGAAAGTCGACTGTGTCTGAAGCTGATATGGCTATGATGACGAAGCTAGGCTACTTCAGGGAAGCCGACAAGGGGTTGATTCGCTTTGATGGGGAAGAAACTATCCCGAAACCAGAAAATGATGAAGTGGTGGTCTTTAAGAGCTTCTTCAAAGCAGGGCTGAGATTTTCTCTGCACAGGATGATTGGAGATGTCTTGGAAAATTTTGAGATTTACCTTCATCAGCTGACCCCTAACGCCATTGTTAGGCTCAGCGTGTATATTTGGGCTCTCCGAAGTCAAGGGGTGGAGCCACTCGCCGAAGCCTTCTGCCGAGTACACGAACTTCATTATCAGACGAAGGCTAGGGAAGACGGACTGCATGAGAACTTCGGCTGCTACAATTTTGCTTATCGCAAAGACATGAAGACACCAGTGGTCAGCTATCGCTCTAAATGGCCGACGGGTTGGAAATCTGAATGGTTTTATGTTAAGATTGATGAGAAAAAGTAGAAGCTAGTGCAGAGCCCATTGGAGTTAACCTTCGGGCTGACTAGGCCTCAGTGCAACATGATGCCGGGGGCACCATGCCTAGATGTTGTGTATGAGTTTAGAATTGTATCTGAACACATCAAAACTAGGGACTTAGTTCAAGAATACTTGGCCAACCGAGTATTTCCAACGCTGAGGGAATGGGGTATGCCGAAGCTTGAAGGAAAGAAAAAGAAGAATGAACTCGTTCGGCTGCCCTATCATTTCAAGTCAAGAAACACTTCAAAGAACCCTGCCAAGAATGGTTGGATACAATTGAAGTCATGTGCAACGAGATTTTGGGAAATTATATGAGAAAAGAAGATCAGTTGATGACTGCAGCCTTCGGCGCCCGACCGAAGTGAAGATTGAATCGAGTAATGGATGCCTTGAATTTTGAATATTCTGACTATGAGTGGTTGAACAAGGGCGCTGAAGGGCAAAAAAGAAAAAAGAGTTGTCAGTGTTGTGGGCAGACAGGCCGCTAAAATGGTAAAAGAAGATGAAGAAAACCTGAAAAAGAGAAAGTTGAGCCCTGAGCCTAAGGCAGTTGCTCCGAAGAAAAGGAAAGTTGCGGCTCTGAAGCAGAAGGCGACTGATATAGAAGAAGAAACTCCTTCAACACCTTCTGTTGTCAACATGGAAGAAATTCTAAAGGTAATGACTGAATCCTTGCCTATCAAGCTAAGTCCACTGGGGCCACATCTGACGAAGCTTTTACAGAAGAAGAAGGAGCCCTCGGCAACGAAGAAGTCTGTTGAGCCGAAAAAATGAAGAATTATTACTGTGACTGAAGCCATTGAAGAAACACCACCGCCAGCTTCGGCGTCAAAGACACCAGCTGTCGAGAGTGCTACAGCTGCCGAAGCTGCACCTACTAAAGCTGCAACTGCTGAAGATGCAAATTTAGAAAGCATGCTCTCTAATATTGATAAAATACTTCTGGACATGGCCGCAGAAGAAGCTGCTGCAGCCGCCGAAGAGACCCTGGCCACAGTGCCTAGGAAAGAGAAGGAAATAGCCGAAGATATTTCAGAAGAAGAAAACTTCAACTTTCAAAACTTAACTGGACAAGAATTGACAAAGGCTGAGAAAGAAGAGTTGAGGGAGTATGCCATATCCTGTGGGTATCAGCCAGGGGCGATGCTCTTCGGCGGTATCGACGATGAAAGCTTAGGTTGTCTCCGAGACCGGACTGGAGCGAAGCTCGTCGGTACTCTATCGAAGAGTATTGGTTTCCCGAAGCTTGAGACCGATATCAACCGCTACCAGCGATAGCATATCGTCGGTAGTTTATTCTTTTCTAACTTCAAGGTAAAAACTTTTCTTCGACTTTTTGTTGTTTTTAACAATGAAGGTGTTTGCTGACGAAGCTTGCTTCTACACAGAGTATGCTATTAAGCAAAGCTTTAAGGATGCAATAGGACCTTGAAGACAAAAACATGAGATCATAATTGAATGTTTAGAAAGCAAAATAAAAGATCAAGCAACTGCTCTTGAAAAGAAAGATTTCGAACTTCAGACAATGGAAGGCTTACTAGCAGAAGCTGAAGCCAAAATTGCAAAGTTGGATAAGGAGCTTCTCTCAAAATCAGAAAGCTTCGAACAAGAAAAGCAGAAATTTGATACGAAGTTTGAGGCTAAGGTCGAAAAAAGTTCAAATTTGCAAAAATCATTAAAAGAGCTTCAAGATAAATGTCTGGAGTTCAGCAACTGATGCGTGCAGCAATTAAGACAGATCTTTAACTCGGTTGGAGCCAGCTCTGAGAAATTCAATCCTTCGATTGAGGACCTGCCAGGGACCTTCGAACACATTGAGGGCAAAGTTGATGCTCTTGATGAAGTTATAGCCGGACACGGTGATTTTTGTGCCCTGCTAGCTTCTCGGGGCACAACTGTTGCCTTCATGAAGTCCGATTGCATGCACGAAAAAATTGTTAATAGACCAAACTTCAGCTTATCACCAGCAGATCTAACTGATATCCCCAGCCTAGCTCGAAGCATTGGAAACAGATTTATAAAGCAAATATGGACAAAGGGTGGGCGAAGCCTAGCTGGTGACGAAGCTCGAAGTCATCTCAAGCCGGTAATAAAATCATACCTTGTACTTACCTTTTCCTTGAAACTTGAATTTTCCTTATAATGTTTTGATATGTACAGGATTGGAAGGGAAATGTGCCCTTGGGCCATTTCTATATTGTTTTGGTGATTAAGTGCCCAACACATTCAAATGTGCTCTCATGTGCTAAATAAAGAGAGAAGTAATAATCAAGGCAAAGGTATGGTTCTAGACTTAGTACATTGGTTTTTGTGTGTACTAATATATTTGTCTAAGTGCTAAAATCAGAGAAAAGAGAACAAGAAAATGACTTGGCTGGAACAGCCAAGATTCAGCTCGGTCTGGCACACCGGACTGTCCGGTGGTGCACCGGACAGTGTCCGGTGCGCCAGGCTGGACTCCAGCGAATAGGCCACTCTCGGGAAACTTTGGCGGCGTACGGCTATAATTCACCGGACTGTCCAGTGGTGCACCGAACTGTCCGGTGAGCCAACGGCCGCCAGCGCAACGGTCGGCCGCGCAATCCGCGGGCGACGCATGGCCCGCGCCAACGATCGGCTGGGGGCACCGGACTGTCCGGTGTGCACCGGACACTAACGGTCGGCCGCGCAATCCGCGGGCGACGCATGGCCCGCGCCAACGATCGGCTGGGGGCACCGGACTGTCCGGTGTGCACCGGACAGTGTCCGGTGCGCCAACCAGCCCGGAGTTGCAACGATCAGCTGCGCTAGGAATGGAAGGAAATCGCACACCGGACATGAACAGTGGTTGTCCGGTGGTGCACCAGACTGTCCGGTGCGCCACCCGACAGAAGGCAAGAATTGCCTTCCATGTTGGTCTCCAACGGCTCCTAGCTGCCTTGGGGCTATAAAAGGGACCCCGAGGCGCATGGAGGAGACATCCAAGCATTCACTAAGCAATTCTAAGTCTCCACACTCCGTCTCCACAAACTTGATCGATCGTGTTAGTGATTTGAGCTCCGTTCTAGCTGTGAACTCTCTGTGCTTCATTTGAGCTCAAGTCTTGGCTTGTGTGTGCATTGTGCTGCGGATTTGTGTGTGTTGCTCCCAACCTTACTCTTGTGTTTTCATTGTGATCTTTGTTGTAAGGGCGAGAGGCTCCAAATTGTGGAGATTCCTCGCAAACGGGAAAAGATATAAGCAAAGAAAAGCCGTGGTATTCAAGTTGATCTTTGCATCACTTGAAAGGGGTTGAGTGCAACCCTCGTCCATTGGGACGCCACAACATGGAAGTAGGCAAGTGTTATACTTGGCCGAACCACGGGATAAATCATTGTGTCTTTTGTGTTGTCTCTCTTTGTGATTTACAAGAGCTCCTCTATAGCCACTTGGTTCTTTTGAGTACTAACATCTTTATAACCAAGTTTTGTGGCTATTAGTTGTTTAATTTTACAGGATCACCTATTCACCCCCCCTTCTAGGTGCTCTCAATTGGTATCAGAGTCATTCTCTTCACTTAAGGGACTAATCGCTCGAAGAGATGGATCCTAAGGGAAAGGAGATGGTGGTCAACGACAAGGAGAAGGAGTCCTTCCTCAACGAGCCAAGAGATGATAATCCCACTGACTCTGGCTCGAGTCACAAGAAGAAGGATAGGAAGAAGAAGAGGCGCATCAAGAAGATCGTGTACTACGACAGCGACGAATCTTCTTCTTCACCAAGAGACGACGACGACGAGAAAAAGAAACCGATTAATTCGAATTATTCATTTGATTATTGTCGTATTCCTTTTAACTCCAATGCTCATTTGCTTTCAATTCCTCTTGGTAAACCTCGACACTTTGATGGATAGGACTACTCTTTTTGGAGTCAAAAATGTGTAGTCATCTATTCTCTCTTCATCCTAGTATTTGGGAGATAGTTGAACATGGAATGCAATTTGATAGTATCGATAACCATGTGCTTTTCAACGAACAAATTCATAAGAATGCACAAGCTACCACTGTTTTGTTAGCATCATTGTGCAGGGACGAATACAACAAGGTGAGCAGCTTGGACAACGCCAAGCAAATATGGGACACCCTCAAGATATCGCATGAGGGGAACGACGCCACCATGATCACCAAAATGGAGTTGGTGGAAGGCGAGCTAGGAAGGTTTGCCATGATCAGGGGAGAGGAGCCGACGCAAACGTACAACAGGCTCAAGACCCTAGTCAACAAGATCAAGACTATGGAAGCACGAGATGGACGGACCACGACGTCGTCTGATTTATGCTCAGGTCTTTCACTGTTATTGACCCTCATCTTGTGAACCTCATCCGTGAAAATCCTAGGTACACAAAGATGACGCCCAAGGAGATACTCGGAAAGTTTGTGAGCGGGCGTATGATGGTCAAGGAAGCAAGATATGTTGATGATGCATTGAATGGCCCAATGCCCATCTATGAGCCCCAGCCCGTTGCACTCAAAGCAACAAGCAGCAACAGGGAGGTGCTACCTAGCAAGGTGGCACAAGTTGAAGCTGCCGGGCTAAACGAAGATGAGATGGCCCTCATCATCAAGCGCTTCAAGACGGCGCTAAAAGGAGGCAAGGAGCATCCCAACAAGAGCAAAGCAAAGGGAAAGCGCTCCTGTTTTAAATGTGGTAAGACTGGTCATTTTATAGCAAATTGTCCCGATAATGCTAATGACCAGGAACAAGAAAAGAGAGGGAAGAGGGAGAAGAAGAAGGCCTACAAGAAGGCGAAAGGCGAGGCGCATCTTGGCAAAGAATGGGATTCAGATTGCTCTTCTTCCGACTCCGACGACGAAGGACTCGCCGCCTCGGCCTTCAACAAGTCATCTCTCTTCCCCAACGAGCGTCATACTTGCCTCATGGCAAAGGAGAAAAAGGTAAGCGCTCGAGATACCCCTAAGTATACTACTTCAAGTGATGATGACTCTAGTGATGATGAAGTAGATTACACAAGCTTATTCAAAGGTTTAGATAGAACTAAAGTAGATAAAATTAATGAATTGATTGATGCTTTAAATGAAAAGAATAGACTTTTAGAAAAGCAAGAGGATATTTTATATGAAGAGCATGATAAGTTTGTAAGTGTGCAAAAGTCTCTTGCTTTAGAGATTAAAAGGAATGAAATGCTTTCTTCAGAATTATCTGCTTGTCATGAAACTGTGTCTAGCTTAAAGAGTATTAATGATGATTTAAATGCTAAGCTAGAAGTAGTTAATAAATCTAGTTCTTGTGTATAGCATGTTGTCATTTGTAATAGGTGTAAGGATTTTGATGTTGATGCATGTGTTGAGCACCTTACTTCTATTACAAAATTAAATGGTGAAGTGGCAAGTCTTAATGCCCAACTTAAGACTCGCAAAAATGACTTTGATAAGTTAAAATTTGCTAGGGATGCCTACACAATTGGTAGACATCCCTCAATTAAGGATGGACTTGGCTTTCGAAAGGAAGCCAAGAACATAACAAGCCAAAGGGCTCCCATTCCCAACGAGGAGAAAGGGAAGGCCCCTATGGCTAGTAGTAATCAAAAGAATCATGCTTTCATGTATAATGATTGAAAATTTTCTAGAAGTTCTCATTATAATAAGAGTTATAATGCTTTTGATTCACATGCTATGATTGCTTCAAGTTCCAATTTTAATGGTAGGCCTAGGAGAAATTTTGTGTCTCATGCTCCTAGGAAAATGTGTAATAAACCTACCTCTGTCTTTCATGCTTGCAACACTACGTATGTTCTTTCATGTAAAAATGAAAAAGTGGTTGCTAGAAAGATGGGGTCCAAATACAAAGGAGACAAGACTTGCCCATGGGTCCCAAAGAATATTGTAACTAACCTTGTAGGACCCAACAAGAGTTGGGTACCTAAAACCCAAGCCTAATTTGCCTTGCAGGTTTATGCATCCGGGGGCTCAAGCTGGATTATCGACAACGGATGCACAAACCACATGACGGGGGAGAAGAAGATGTTCACTTCCTACGTCAAGAACAAAGATTCCCAAGATTCGATCATCTTTGGAGATGAGAATCAAGGCAAGGTTAAAGGACTAGGAAAGATAGCCATTTCATCCGAGCATTCCATATCAAATGTGTTTTTAGTTGAATCGCTTCACTTGGGTATTCTTTTTGCAGGATAAAACAGAAACCCAAGGGACTCTTAAGAGCTTCCTAAGGCGGGCTCAAAATAAATTTGAGCTCAAGATAAAAAAAGATAAGAAGCGACAACGGGTCCGAGTTCAAGAATCTGCAAGTGGAGGAGTATCTTGAGGAGGAAGGCATCAAGCACGAGTTCTCTGCTCCCTACACACCACAGCAAAATGGTGTGGTAGAGAGGAAGAACAGGACGCTTACTGACATGGCGAGGACAATTCTTGGAGAGTTCAAGACGCCTAAGCGGTTTTGGTCGGAAGCTGTGAACACAACTTGCCACGCCATAAACCGGCTCTACCTTCATCGCCTCCTCCAGAAGACCTCATATGAACTTCTTATCGGTAACAAACCCAATGTATCATACTTTCGTGTATTTGGGAGCAAATGTTACATTCTAGTGAAGAAAGGTAGAAATTCTAAATTTGCTCCCAAAGTTGTAGAAGGGTTTTTACTAGGTTATGACTCAAATACAAAGGCGTATAGAGTCTTCAACAAATCATCAGGTTTGGTTGAAGTCTCTAGCGACGTTGTATTTGATGAGACTAATGGCTCTCCAAGAGAGCAAGTTGATCCTGATGATATAGATGAAGATGATGTTCCGACGACCGCAATACGCACCATGGCAATTGGAGATGTGCGACCACAGGAACAACAAGAGCAAGATCAACTTTCTTCCTCAACGATGATGCACCCCCAACTAAAGATGATGAACAGGTTCCTCAAGAAGAGGCATGTGATCAAGGGGGAGCACAAGAAGAACAAGTGATAGAGGAAGAAGAACCACTGGCCCCTCCAACTCAAGTCCGAGCGACAATTCAAAGGAATCATCCCGTCGACCAGAATCTAGGTGATATAAGCAAGGGAGTAACCACTCGCCCAAGACTAGCTAACTTTTGTGAGCATTACTCGTTTGTCTCTTCTATTGAGCCTTTTAGGGTGGAAGAGGCCTTGCAAGATCTGGACTGGGTGTTGGCCATGCAGGAAGAGCTCAACAACTTCAAAAGGAATGAAGTTTGGAGCCTAGTGCCACGTCCCAAGCAAAACGTTGTGGGAACCAAGTGGGTGTTCCGCAACAAGCAAGACGAGCACGGGGTGGTGACAAGGAACAAGGCTCGACTTGTGGCAAAAGGTTATGCCCAAGTCACAGGTTTGGATTTCGAGGAGACTTTTGCTCCTGTGGCTAGGCTAGAGTCTATTCGTCGCATTCTATTAGCCTATGCTGCTCACCACTCTTTCAGGTTGTTCCAAATGGATGTGAAGAGCGCTTTCCTCAACGGGCCAATCAAGGAGGAGGTGTACGTGGAGCAACCCCCTGGCTTTGAGGATGAACGGTATCCCGACCATGTGTGTAAGCTCTCTAAGGCGCTCTATGGACTTAAGCAAGCCCCAAGAGCATGGTATGAATGCCTTAGAGATTTCCTAATTGCGAATACTTTCAAGGTTGGGAAAGCCGATCCAACTCTTTTCACTAAGACTTGTGATGGTGACCTTTTTGTGTGCCAAATTTATGTCAATGACATAATATTTGGTTCTACTAACCAAAAGTCTTGTGAGGAGTTTAGCGGGGTGATGACACAGAAATTTGAGATGTCGATGATGGGCGAGCTGAACTACTTCCTTGGGTTCCAAGTGAAGCAACTCAAGGACGGCACCTTCATCTCCCAAATGAAGTACATGCAAGACTTGCTCAAGCGGTTCGGGATGAAGGACACCAAGCCCGCGAAAACACCAATGGGCACCGACGGACATGTCGACCTCAACAAAGGAGGCAAGTTCGTTGATCAAAAGGCATACTGGTCTATGATAGGTTCTTTGCTTTATTTATGTGCTAGTAGACCAGATATTATGCTTAGCGTATTCATGTGTGCTAGATATCAATCCGACCCAAGGGAATGTCACCTTGTGGCTGTTAAGCAAATTCTTAGGTATTTAGTTGCTACGCCTTGCTTCGGGATCTAGTATCCAAAGGGGTCTACCTTTGACTTGATTGGATATTCAGACTCCGATTATGCTGGGTGCAAGGTTGATAGGAGAGTACATCAGGGACGTGCCAATTCCTAGGAAGGTCCCTGGTGTCTTGGAGTTCTAAGAAACAAACCTCCGTTGCCCTATCCACCGCTGAGGCCGAGTATGTTGCCACAGGACAGTGTTGCGCGCAACTACTTTGGATGAGGCAAACCCTCTGGGACTTTGGCTACAATCTGAGCAAAGTCCCACTCCTATGTGACAATGAGAGTGCAATCCGCATGGCGGATAATCCTGTTGAACACAGCCGCACTAAGCACATAGACATCCGACATCACTTTTTGAGAGACCACCAGCAAAAGGGAGATATCGAAGTGTTCTATATTAGCACCGAGAATCAGCTAGCCGATATCTTTACGAGGCCTTTAGATGAGAAAACCTTTTGCAGGCTGCATAATGAGCTAAATGTCTTAGATTCGCGTAACTTGGATTGATTTATAGCATACATGTGGTTTATGCCTCTGATCAAGTTATTTTATGCATTTATGAGATTCATTGTTTATTTATGGTGCTCAAGTTGTGCAAGGGATCCCGGGACCTCACAAGTCCATATGTGAATGATGCACATATTTAGGGGGAGAAGTGCTACAACTTGACCCTTTGAGACTAACATTTGTGCTTGAGTTTACTTGATGTAGTCTCAAAGGTGAATTGAAAGGGAAAGGTGAACTTGGACCATGCGAAGACTTCCACTGCACTCCGGTATTAGTGTACTAACCTCCAAGTTCACTCTTAAGCTCCTATTGCCTTTTTGTTGTTAATTGACATTTTTGGTAAGGCAATAGGGTTAATGAGCCAATAATGATCCCGGTTTGGTGCTTAATGCCAAAAGGGGAGAAATTAAGTCCAAAGCAAATGGATCAGCTACCACCTGAGAATTTTGAAAATAGTATAGTTAGAACTTTTGATTTGTCAAAATACTCTTATTGTCAAAATTTGGTCTCTTGTGGGGAGAATTTATGATTATGAGAAAAAGGGGGAGTTTTTGGTACCCGATCAATTTTTTCAATTGGAATATCTCTCTTTATGCCTAAACATGTGTGTTTGGATTAGAGATAGGAAAACGATTTTGATTTGCAAAAACAAACCAAGTGGTGGCAAAGAATGATCCAAATATACCAAATTAACGTCAAAAACAATGTGGTCTTCAATTTGAATCAATGTGCATGTTTTGCATTTGCTTTCTGATGTGTTGGCATAAATCACCAAAAAGGGGGAGATTGAAAGGGAAATGTGCCCTTGGGCCATTTCTATATTGTTTTGGTGATTAAGTGCCCAACACATTCAAATGTGCTCTCATGTGCTAAATAAAGAGAGAAGTAATAATCAAGGCAAAGGTATGGTTCTAGACTTAGTACATTGGTTTTTGTGTGTACTAATATATTTGTCTAAGTGCTAGAATCAGAGAAAAGAGAACAAGAAAATGACTTGGCTAGAACAGCCAAGACTCAGCTCGGTCTGGCACACCGGACTACCCGGTGGTGCACCGGACAGTGTCCGGTGCGCCAGGCTGGACTCCGGCGAACAGGCCACTCTCGGGAAACTTTGGCAGCATACGACTATAATTCACCGGACTGTCCGGTGGTGCACCGGACTATCCGGTGAGCCAATGGCCACCAGCGCAACGGTCGGCCGCGCAATCCGCGGGCGACGCGTGGCCCGCGCCAACGGTCGGCTGGGGGCACCGGACTGTCTGGTGTGCACCGAACAGTGTCCGGTGCGCCAACCAGCCCGGAGTTGCAACGGTAAGCTGTGCCAGGAATGGAAGGAAATCACGCACCGGACATGAACAGTGGCTGTCCGGTGGTGCACTGGACTGTCCGGTGCGCCACCCGACAGAAGGCAAGAATTGCCTTCCTTGTTGGTCTCCAACGGCTCCTAGCTGCCTTGGGCTATAAAAGGGACCCCTAGGTGCATGGAGGAGACATCCAAGCATTCACTAAGCAATTCTAAGTCTCCACACTCTGTCTCCACGCACTTGATCGATCGTGTTAGTGATTTGAGCTCCGTTATAGCTGTGAACTCTCTGTGCTTCATTTGAGCTCAAGTCTTGGCTTGTGTGTGTGCGTTGTGCTGCGGATTTGTGTGTGTTGCTCCCAACCTTACTCTTGTGTTTTCATTGTGATCTTTGTTGTAAGGGTGAGAGGCTCCAAATTGTGGAGATTCCTCGCAAACGGGAAAAGATATAAGCAAAGAAAAGCCATGGTATTCAAGTTGATCTTTGGATCACTTGAAAGGGGTTGAGTGCAACCCTCGTCCATTGGGACGCCACAACGTGGAAGTAGGCAAGTGTTATACTTGGCCGAACCACGGGATAAATCACTGTGTCTTTTGTGTTGTCTCTCTTTGTGATTTACAAGAGCTCCTCTATAGCCACTTGGTTCTTTTGAGTACTAACATCTTTATAACCAAGTTTTGTGGCTATTAGTTGTTGAATTTTACAGGATCACCTATTCACCCCCCTCTAGGTGCTCTCAAGGATGACGAAGCCGAAGAACACAGAGCCGAAGCTTAGTAGGCAATCCAAAGCTCAACAGATGATGATGAAGCTCGAATACCTAGCTGTGGAAAAATTCTAAGAAAACTTTTGTATTAACCCTTGTAAAGAATATTGTAACTTAAGAATCAAATTCTACTATGTAAATTTGTCCATACCTTGTAATATATTTTTACCTTTCCATCGATGTATGAAATGCTTTGATGTGGTCGAAACCTGTATTTTTGAGCCGAAGGCGAAAAACAACTTCCCTTCTTTTCGTACACAACGAAGCATGAATCTGCTTCTTGAAGCTGTATGCTTAGAACCGAAGCAACTGTTTGTATCTGTATGATATGATGATGATCCTATGTATGTCTAAATGAATGTTTATGAATGCAATGAATGATGTAATGTATCGTGCAAATGAATGCCCAAACACACACATTCAAAGCTTCATCCACAAACTTCATTCCCTTAGGAATTACTGAAATCTCTTTGCCGTTTATTTTTCGGCTGCACCGCTTATTTTTTGGTGTAAGTTCTGCATCCCGAAGGAACATCTTTCGAACTTCTTCGCCTTCTATTTCGGTGGTATTCACGTTGACTTTTCGTGCTTCGCCTTATATTTTAGCGGTATTTGGCTCTGCATTCCCTTAGGAACGACTTTTGAGCAGAAAACTTACGCTGCGCTCCCTTAGGAACGACTTTTTGTAGCTTCGTCATGCTCTGCATCCCCTTAGGGACGACTTTCGAGCTTCTCCCTGTTTTTTTTTCTCTGCACTCGATGGTGCATGCTCAGATTTTACATTTACATATTTGGGGGATTTTGCTCTCATGGAGCTAAATGAGAAAAGAAAAAAATTACAAACTATGGCCCCATTAAAAACCTTTCTCCCCCTTTGGAAAGGAAAAGGGTGCCATAGAAAAATAAAAAAGATTACATCAATCTATACATAATATCGTCGAAGCTCATCCGCGTTCCAAGGTCTAGGAATGTCATTGCCATCCGTATCCTTTAATCTGTAAGAACTGGGCCTTGACGAAGATACTACCAGAAAAGGTCCTTACCACTTCAGCTGTAGTTTGCCTACTGTGTCCGGATTAGCCACTCTCCGAAGCACCAAAGCTGTTGTTCTTATTGACCTTGTTTTAGCTTCTTCTGGAGTTATAGCTTCGTCGCCAAATAGTAACTTGAATGGCGTGAAACCTATTGATCTTGATACGGTGGTATTGTGGCTCCACACCACTTTAATCAACTCTTCTGGCCACTTTCCTCTAGGCTGGTTAAAAATTAACTTCATTATTCCTGTCATTATAATACCATTTGCTCTTTCGACAAGTCCATTTGACTCTGGATGTCCGACTGATGCAAAATGAATCTTCGTGCCGATTTGATCACAAAATTCCTTGAAAGCTTCGGCATCAAATTGTGTTCTGTTGTCCACAGTTATAGCCTTTGATACGCAGAAACAACAAACAATGTTTTGCCAAAAGAATTTCTAGACTATGACCGAAGTTATTGTTGCCAAAGGCTTTGCTTCAATCCACTTGGAAAAATACTCCACAGCCACCACACCATATCTTAAATTGCCTTGTGCTGGTGGAAGTGGACCTAACAAATCCAGGCCCCATCTTTGTAATGGCCAAGTTGGTTGTATTAACTGGGTTAGCGACGAAGGTTGTTTCTGGTCTCTTGCACATTTTTGACAATTTTCACACTTTTGAACCAGATCTGTTGCATCCGAAGCTGCCTTCGGCCAATAAAATCCTTGTCTGAAGACCTTCCCCAGCAAAGGTCTAGATCCAATATGAGATCCACACAAGCCTGCGTGTATTTCCTTCATCAGCTCTATACCTTCGGCTCTGGATAGACACTTGAGAAGTGGAGAGCAGACTCCATGTTTGTATAACTCCCCTTCTATTATTACATATAGTCTTGTTCTTGACTCCATTCTCTTATTATAAGCTTCGTCATCTGAAAGGCAGTTACCTTGAAGAAAAGATATAATCTCAGTCCTCCAATCTTCACTATGAACAGGAGATATATTGAGCACTGCTCTTTTGAGAAGTTCCACCGAAGGTGCTCTTATTGTCTCAAAGAATACTTCCGAAGGTAGAGGCAACTGTGTGCCGCTGACTTGGCTAGCAGATCAGCGTGCTCGTTTTCTCCTCGTGGAATATTCTTGACAGAAAACCCTTCGAAAGAAGCTTCAAGCCTTCGAACTGTGTCGAGGTATTCCTCAAGCTTCGGGTCTCATGCCCTGCAACTCTTGTCAACATGACCAGAAATAACTTGGGAATCAGTTTTAAGGACCGCCTTCTTATCCCCATTGCTTTTAACTTCCGAAGCCCCAAAAGAAAAAGCTTTGTATTCAGCAATATTATTTGTGCAGCTAAAGTCAAGCTTTATTGCATAGCATGTTCTGACTTTGGAAGGTGCAACTAAGACAGCAGCCGCACCTGCCCCAAAGGTTCCCCAAGAACCGTCACAGAACACCGTCCAAGCTTCGGCATCTTTATTTGCTTCTTATTCCTGAGCCCCTGGCGTCCAGTCAGCGATGAAGTCTGCTAGCGCCTGGGACTGAATCGAGGATCTATGCACATAATCAATGCTGAATTCGTTGAGTTTCGCAGCCCACTTTCCAATTCTTCAAGTAGCTTCTCTGTTCCTCATGATATCCTTCAGAGGCTGTGATGAAGGAACAATTATATGGAGTGTTTTAAAATAATGCTGAAGCTTCCTGGAGGCCATTAAGACAGCATACAACACCTTCTCCAATTCTGTATAATTTTTCTTTGATAAGCTTAGAACTTCGGAGACAAAGTATACTGGGGCTTGCTTTTTGATTTGTCCTTCGAATTTCTCCTGCACAAGCGCCGCACTCACTGCAGAGTGCGACGCTGCCACATACAATAGTAACAGAGCCCCTGGCGCAGGTGGAGTTAATGTTGTTATATCAATCAAGTATTGCTTCAGCTCTTCGAAGGCTTTCTGTTGAGCTGGGCCCCATTGAAAGACTTCGGCTGACTTTAGTATTTCAAAGAATGGCAAGTTTCTTTCTGCTGATCTAGATATATATCTATTCAATGAAGCCAGTCTTCCTGCCAACCGTTGGGCCCCCTTCTTTGTGCTCAGTGGTTCCATTCGAAGGATGGCTTCGATCTTGCTTGGGTTAGCTTCAATCCCCTTCGTTGAAACCAGACAGCCAACGAACTTACCCTTCTTCACTCCGAAGACACACTTTTCAGGATTTAATTTCAGGCCAGCTTGTCTGAAGTTAGCAAATGTTTCTTGCAGATCAGTGATATGATTTTCTTGCTTCGTGCTTTTTACTATGATGTCATCAACGTATGTTAGCACATTTCTGCCTATCTGGGAATGAAGGACCTTGGCCGTTATCCTGCTGAAACTGCCTCCAGCATTTTTGAGCCCCTCAGGCATCCGAAGATAACAATAGGTTCCATGGGAGTTATGAAGCTAGTCTTCGGCTCATCCTCCTTCTTCATCCATATTTGATGACATCCTGAGTAGCAATCTAGCAGACTCATAAGTTCTGAAGAAGCTGTTGCATCCACAAGAGAGTCTATCCTTGGTAATGGAAATTCGTCCTTCGGACAGGCCTTGTTGAGATCCGTGAAATCAATACACATTCTCCATTTGCCATTGGCCTTCTTCACCATAACAGTATTGGCTAGCCACTCTGGATATTTTACTTCTCTGATGACACCAGCGCTGAGAAGTCTTTTTACTTCATTCCGAGCACCTTCGGCTTTATCATCAGACATTTTACGAAGCCTTTGTTTTCTGGGCCTGAAGGATGGATCGACATTAAGTGAATGTTCAATGACATCCCTGTTGACACCACAGAGATCATTGGTCGACCATGCGAAAACATCTTTGTTGTTGAATAAAAACCTTATCAAAGTTTTTTCCTGCTCTTCACATAATTGAGACCCCAGCAGTACCTTCTGCTCTGCTATGTCTTCACATAGAAGCATGGGCTTCGGCTGATCAGCTGAAGCAGCCTTCTCTCTTCTGTAATTGTACTGTTCACAAGCTTCAGCTCCATCTATATTGTGGATGGCTTTTGAGTCTGTCTAATTTCCCTCAGCCTTCCTGGCAGCTTCCTGACTTCCATGAATTGCAATAGGCCCTTGTTCCGAATGTATCTTCATGCATAGGTATGCTAGATGAAGAATTGCTTCGAAAGCATTAAGTGTCCCACGACCAATGATTGCATTGTAGGGGTATTCCATGTCAACAATATCAAACACAACCTGTTCAGTCCTTGTGTTGTGGACAAATCCGAAGGTCACTGACATTGTGATCTTGCCAAGTGCTACGATCTGCCTTCCTCCGAAGCCACAAAGAGGGTGTGTAGCATCATGAATCTTGTCCTCTGGCTCTTGCATCTGTCTGAAGGCCTTAGCAAATATGATATTCGCTGCACTGCCTATACCAACTAGAATATTGTGGACCAAAAATCCCTTGATAACACAAGATATAACCATAGCATCATTGTGAGGGTAATCCTTGAGTTGAAGGTCCTCCTGGGAGAAGGTGATTGGGATGTGGGACCATTTTGACTGATGAAGGGTCCCTGCACCCCAACATGCTGCACCCTTCTCTGGGCCTCCTTCTTCTGTTTCTTGTTGGCTGGTTCTGAACATGATCCGCCTGTTATCGGGAGGACCAGCCTCGTAGCCGAAGTAGCTTCAGCTTGGGTTTTGGACGAAGCCATCAGCTCAAAAGTGGAAGTGAGTTCACCGAAGGTGGGCGCCAATGTTGGGGACTTGTTCTCAAATGCTATGAATCAAGAACAAGGCAACACAGTGTTAAAGGTTAATATCCTTCGTCCTTCGAAGCATTATTTCCCTTAGGATATAACGATCTTCCGACGAAGGTCATGAAGGACGTACCTTCAACATCGTGATAAGTGATAATGAAAGACAAAGCATATGAAACATGAAAGATAACATGAACAATCATATAACATTATTCACATATCTTCATTACATAAATTCAAGTATTTAAATACAATATTTAATCACATTTATACCTTCGGCTTGACAGAAGGCAAAAAATCCAAACGTTGCGCACGAGCGAATACAAAATCGTGTGAACAGTACAGGGGTACTGTTCATCTATTTATTGGCACAGGACGCAGCCTGTGAGAAATTACATTCATATCCTTTACAAAGGTTTATAATCATAATACAAGTTATCACGGGCCAATTGGTCATTTCATCTTTAGGTCGGTGCATTTGGAAATGTACTCTGAAGCCCTTTGATTGATAGCTTCGGCTTTGTGCTAGTCTTCCGAAGGTGTTTCTTCTTATGGGACCTTCGGCGATGAAGCAGGCCCCTAACAGAGCCCGTCTTAAGAATCCCTTTAAGTGGTCACACCCAGTTTTGGAAGGTAGATCGAATGCGAACCATGTACGTGTCAGGACCAGAAATTCACGTACACGGCGATTACATAAGTGACTCATCATAGCACAATGCTTTGAATAACAAGGAAGAGTAAGTTATAATATTAAAGACTAGAGCATTTATATAATATAAATCAAAGTACACAGAATCGAAACGTAGCCAACGTAAATAAACCCACCACAGGCAGCTGACTGGGGGAGGTCGCTAGGCTAATCCTCGATCTCGCTGATGTCCTGGAACTCCTGGAGAGATGCCTTCTTATTTACGTGAGCATAGATTGCACCAAAGGCAACCTGGTGTTTTGTGAAAGCAAGGGTGAGTACACATCAACGTACTCAGCAAATGTCTCGTTTGGCTGAAGTGGACTAGCTTTATGTGGGGGTTAAGGTCAAAGCAGTTGCTTTTAGTTGGTCAGGTATTTATTATTAGTGGAAGCCAAGTTTTATAATATAACCAACCCATGAATCCTTTCCTCATCGAGGAACATCATTATCATCATCGAACCAAAATAATAAATAGAACCATTGTATATCAAACCATCTGTATCTCTAATCAAATAGGATCCCAAGGCCGCTCATAACCGTGAGCACGACTGATATATCAGTTTCTAACCCTCTGGAGAGGTCGCACACTTTCCCCACAAGTCGTGATCCCCATTCTGCCAGGAGATCATGACTCTCCATTGATCACTTCCAAGGTGACCTAGCAGGGTCTCACTACGTAGACTTTACAAAGATTTTCCAGAGGTCATAGCCACCAATTAGGTTTGTCCAGTTTGATAAACACTGTACCTCTCCCCAAAGAAAGGGTGACTAACCAAAACCAAATCAAAGAACCTCTGCAATCAGCCTCGGTAGAGCAAGTACTGTGCCTGGACCCCATTGACGGCCCTACGATGAAGCCAACTACTCCTCTGGTTCCTCTAATTAATCAGCTAAGGGCATCCCATTCCACCCTCATGGCCGCACTGTTATCCCGGATTGTCACTCCACGAACAGGTCCTTACGGAGAGGTACTCAGGAAAATAGCCTGAGTCCCCTAAAATATCACAAGATCATCATTGGGATAACATCATCATATCATAAATATTCACATCATGTTCATTGATTAAAGTAAAGCAATAGCATAAAGCTAACCATGATAACCCCAAAAGGTAAATAAGGATAAGGAAATACAGAATTGTCAATCTTTAGGTTTCAATAATGTAATGTTGGACGGTGAATTATAAGTATGTAGGACATAATAGGTCAGAGGACACTTGCCTTCACCAAACAGATGCTCAGGGTCTTCAACCTTGTGGAACTCGAAGAGCCCGACCACTTGGTCGCCAACGCTTGATCGTTGATCCCTCAAAGCTCGGAATGGATCGCAGTCTATTCGCGACGCACAGCGAATACAAACAGGCACAAATAAGCAAACATATATATATGTATAAGAACATTACATCATTCAAATAAAAACATAATAAAACATGCAAAACAAAATAGAGCGCGTTACTATGGTCACGCGAGGAAAAAAAATGTCGAACTCGAAGCGACGGTCGGAAAGATATCGCATTTACGCTAAATAAATATTAACTAAAACATTTAATTCAACATTATCAAATATAAATAATATCTACCATTTAGTTTTGATTAATCTACCACACTAAAAAGCTGTCAAATAAATAAGTAATTTAATTAAAACGAGAGATTCTAAGCGAGGCGAATTTACGACGCGCGAAACAACACGACAGTGTGCGAAACGACGCGCAAACACGCGTGACATAGCATGCTGACGACACACGAACTAGAGCGTGCGACCAGCGCGAACGACGCGCGAACCAGCACATCGCCACGTGCGGAACAGCTCACGCGACAAGCAAAAAAATACTAAATAGAAGACGTGTTTATACTAAACAAATATTAAATAAACAAAAAGCGCAAGTTGAACACTACACATTTAATCTAATTGAAATATTGATCTAATAAATATTAGTCGAGCAAACCTTAAGTCAATTATCTAAAATATGTGACCTGACGAATTAACGTTATTAAAATGAGTGTTTATAAGCGAAAACAATTTATTGTCACGCGCAAACATCGCACGCCACATGTGATCGACATGCGAGATACGCGCGAGCAACGCGCGACAAGACGCGCGACCCACGCGAACAGCGCGCGACGACGCGTGCGAACGGCGCACGACAACGCGTGCGAATGGCACGCGCGACACGCGACGATGTGCGCGAAATAGCACTGTGGCACGCGAAACAACGCACGCGACAACGCGCCAACGACGCCCTTGAACGACGGGCGGACAACGCGACGACGATGGCGAGCGCAATACACGCGAACAAAGAGTAAACGGTGCTCGCAACACGCGAGAGTCACTAAAAGATATCACGTTTATACTAAACAAGTATAAATTCAGAAACATTTGAGTGGGCATAATCATATTAACATTTATTTATAATGCACAACTAAAACTATAAATTAGTTTAACTAGATTGCTACTTTTATAATTGTTGGATAAATAAATTATTAAATAAATAAAATGTGTATCACTACAAAAAATGCTACGAAGTTGACGCGATTGAAACAAGTACAAACAGATTTACGATGAATAATATATTGAATAAATAACAATTTGTGAATTATAAAATATGCGGCTATTAAGAACCGCTAAACACACATCACGATTACCCTAAGCACGTATTCAATCAAGACATTTGAGTCACATTAATCACGTTAACATTTATTTATGAAAGCATATGTTAGAAACTGTAAAATAGTTTTACTAGAAAAGTATTTAAATAACCATTGAAAAACCAATTACTGGACTAACTAATTAATTACAGCTTGTTTCGTGGTAAAATATTGTTTCTAACATGTAAACGGTATTATTACGAAGCTAACGCAACTGGTACGGGTCGAAATTGAACAACAACACAAAAGATACTGAATAATTAATAAACTACAGAATTAAAGCAATGTTGCGCATTAGGATTTGCTGCAACCAAGGCCACACTATGGGTCACATGGAAAACAAATGCACAAGATCCTGACATGGGGCACTTCTCTTCTCCACGTACCATTTACCACGCACGATGGTTACTTTCCCTTTCTTTTCTCTACAACGGTTGCTTTTTCTTCAGGCTGTGCCATGGCGGACCGGGCGATGGCAGCGAGTGACCAGCAGGCAGGGGCACGAGGTGAGATGATGGCTCGCTGGCAGGGCTTTGCACAGAGCGCGGTGGCGAAGCAGCACGCAGAATAGGAAGTGAAGGGCTAAAGGCGTGTGGCCATGGTTGTACGCTGGCTGCGGCAAGGCACGCCAGGGGTCACTCGGCGCCTCGGCCACGGCGGAGCAGGGCGGGCGAGGTACGGTAGCAGCGGCCATGGTGGCTCACATGGCAGGCGAGGCACGCGGGACACGAAGCAAGTGACGTGTGCAGGGGAAAACGGCTCCCTGGCCACGTCCGCCATGGGCTGCGCGAGGAAAAAGGTCGCCGAAGGGAGGGGAGGGAGGAAGCGACGGGGAGGATGCTCACCTTGGCGGACGAGTGGTGATGGCGCGGATCCGACGAACGATGACGCAACAGGTAGCTCTAGAGAGGGGAGGATGAGCCGGTTGTGCAGGGAGAGAGTCGGGGCAGGCAGTTTCGAGTTTATGGGGTCTAGGACGTGCGTCGTGGAAGAAGATTAGAGAAGCAAGCAAGCATCCGGTTGGGGCACTACGCCTACGGGCCCACTAGCCAGGGGGTGGCGTGGAGACGAGGCACCTGCACGAGTCCGCGTATGGCGGCGGTGGCTACAGCCGCGCTTTGCTTGCCGATCGTTGGGCCGCTGTGGGCCAGCAGCGGGGTGGGAAAAATGGGCCTGCGGGGGCGCTATGCGTGCTGGGCCGCTGGTGCTATTGGTGGGCCCCATGTAGGGAGGTGGCTGGGCGCGCGCAAACCCGCAGCGAGAGCAGAGCCGCTGGCGCTGCTGGGCCACTGAGGCCGAGCAGGTCAGAGGGGGAGCGGGTGTTGCGCCTGGGCTGGCTGGAAAAAAGGCTAAGTGGCCCTTTTCTATTTTCTTCTTTTTATTCTTTTCTTTTATTTAGATTTATACACAAGAAAAAGCTACAAATTAAATGATGCATACCAAGACAATACGTCAAATCGAAAATAAATGCCTTTTAGCATGATGCAACAACAATTATTCCATTAGGGTTTTATTAGTACAAGACATCAAAATGAATCCTTCTGCTACTTTGAAACAAAGAGAAAAGAGCGAAAAGGAAGAGGAGGATAAAGGTAACACCTGAATTTGGTGAATATTAGAAAAGAAATTTTATACCCACAAATTTAGGGTGTTACATAAGGTCTCTTGGGTTTGTGATTTTTCTGCAAAAAGAACACCCAAGTGAAGCGAGAATAATCATCCACAATAACTAGATAGTACTTACTCCCGCCGATCCTTATGTAAGCTATCAAGCCGAATAGATCCATGTGGAATAGTTCGAGCGGCCTGTCAGTCGTCATGAACTTCTTGTGTGGATGATGGGCTCTAAACTGCTTTCCTGCTTGACATGCGCTACACACCCTGTCTTTCTCAAAATGAACATTTGTTAGTCCTAAAATGTGCTCTCCCTTTAGAAGTTTGTGGAGATTCTTCATCCCAACATGGGTTAGTCGGCGATGCCAGAGCCAACCCAAGTTAGTCTTAGCAATTAAGCAAGTGTCTAGCTCAGCTTGATTAAAATCAACTAAGTATAGCTGACCCTCGAGCACTCCCTTAAAAGCTATTGAATCATTACTTCTTCTAAAGGCAGTAATACCTATATGAGTAAAAAGACAGTTGTAGCCCATTTTACATAGAAACAGAAAGCAAACTGTAATATAAAGAATCTACAAGAAAAACATTGGAAATGGAATGGTCAGGAGATATAGCTATTTTACCCAAACCTTTGACAAAACGTTGATTTCCATCCCCGAATGTGATAGCTCGTTGGGGATCTTCATTTTTCTCATAGGAGGAGAACATCCTTTTCTCCCCTGTCATGTGGTTTGTGCACCCGCTATCGATTATCCAACTGGAACCACCAGATGCATAAACCTACAAAACAATTTTAGGCCTTGTTCTTAGGTACCCAAACAGTCTTGGGTCCTTTGACGTTAGAAACAAGCACCTTGGGTACCCAAACACAAGTTTTGGAGCTCTTGTCTTTGCGCCCAACATATTTGGCAACTACTTTGCTTGATTTGTTAGTTAAAACATAAGATGCATCAAAAGTCTTAAATAAAACTTTGTGCTCATTTAATGTAGCAGGAATTTTCTTTCTAGGCATTTTAACATGTGTGGTATGCCTAGAGCTAGAAGCCTCATTTTTATACATAAAAGCATGATGAGAAACAGTGTGAGGTTTCCTAACATGAATCTTCCTAATTTTGTGATCAGGATAATTAGCAGGATATAAAATGTAGCCTTCATTATCCTGAACCATGGGAGCCTTACCCTTAACAAAATTAGACAATCGTTTAGGGGCATTAAGCTTGATATTGCTCCCCTGTTGGAAACCAATGCCATCCTTAATGCCAGAGTGTCTCCCATTATAGAGCATGCTTCTAGCAAATTTAAACTTTTAATTTTCAAGTTCATGATCATTAATTTTAGTAGTTAATTTAGCTATATGATCATTTTGTTGTTTAATCATGGCAATGTGGTCATCAATAGCTTCAATGTTAACATCTCTACATCTAATGCAAATGGAAACATGATCAACAATAGATGTAGAGGGTTTGCAAGTATTTGATTCTTCTATCTTAGATTTTAATCTAGCATTCTCATCTCTAAGACAGGAAATAGGATCATTGCAAACATTTAAATCTTTGACCTTAGAAACTAAGCTAGCATTTTCATTTCTAAGGCTAGAAATTGAATCATGGCAAATGCTAAGCTCCTTAGATGAATTTTCACATTTCTCTACTTCCTGAGCATAAGCATTTTTCAATTTAACAAATTTTTGTTTTCTTTAATAAGGAAGTCCTCTTGGCTATCCAAAAGTTCATCCTTCTCATTAATTGCTTCAATTAATTCATTCAATTTATTCTTTTGGTCCATGTTAAGGTTGGCAAAAAGAGACATTAAATTATCTTCACTATCACTAGAGCTACCCTCATCACTAGATGTTGTATATTTGGGGGTGGCTCTTGATTGTACATTCTTCTTTTTGCCGTCCTTAGCCATTAGACAATTGTGGCCGACGTTGGGGAAGAGGAGGCCCTTGTTGACGGCGATGTTGGTGGCGTCCTTGTCGGAGGAGTCGTTTGAGCTCTCATTGGAGTCCCATTCCCGACATATGTGGGCATCGCCGCCCTTCTTGTAGTACCTCCTCTTCTTCTTTTTTCCCTTTCTTGTCGTCGTCCTTGTCACTTTCACTAGAGATAGGACATTCAGCAATAAATTGACCAGACTTACCACACCGGTAGCACACCTTCTTGGAGTGGGACTTGTAGTTCTTCCCCCTCCTTTGCTTGAGGATTTGGTGGAAGCTCATGACGATGAGCACCATTTCCTTGTTGTCGAGCTTGGAGGCGTCGATTGTAAGCCTACTTGATGTAGACTCCTCCTTCTTCTCTTCCGTCGCTTTGAATGCGACGGGTTGCACCTTGGGTGTGGAGGTGGCACCTTGCTCCAAGTTGACAATATGTTTGGAGTCTTTGATCATAAGTTAAAAGCTCATAAACTTGCCAATAACCTCCTCGGGAGACATTAGTTTATATCTAGGATCCCCACGTATTAATTGAACTTGAGTATGATTGCGAAATACGAGGGATCTAAGAATAACCTTGACCATTTCATGGTTGTCCCACTTGGTGCTCCCGAGGTTGCGCACTTGGTTCACCATGGTTTTTAGCCGGTTGTACATTGCTTGCGGCTCTTCTCCTTTGTTGAGGACGAACCGGCCGAGTTCCCCCTCGATCGTCTCTTGCTTGGTGATCTTGGTCACCTCGTCCCCTTCGTGCGCCGTTTTGAGGTCGTCCCAAATTTCCTTGGCGGTCTTTAATCCTTGCACCTTATTATACTCCTCTTGACATAGAGAGGCGAGGATATAGAAGTTGCTTGGGAGTTAAAGTGCCGTATTTGGACAGCCTCATCCGAGTCGTAACCCTTGTCCCCCACTTGTGGTACTTGCGCTCCAAATTCAATTATATCCCATATGCTTTCGTGGAGTGAGGTTAGGTGATGCCTCATTTTATCACTCCACATACAATAATCTTCACCATCAAAATATGGTGGTTTGCCTAAGGGAACGGAAAGTAATGGAGCGTGCTTTGAAATACGAGGATTGCGTAGGGGCATCTTACTATACTTGTCACGCTCATGGCGCTTAGAAGCGATGGACGACTCGAAGCTTGATGTGGAGGGTGACAAAGAGTCGGTCTCGTAGTAGACGACCTTTTTCATCTTCTTCTTCTTGTCATCTTTCCGATGCGACTTGATGGAGGAAGATGATTCCTCCTGGTGTTTGTTGCCGGACTCCCGTGAGACAGTCCTCTCCAAGCTTGCAGACTTGTCGCCGCTCATAATCTCCCTCTTGGCGTGATCTCCTGACATTACTTTGAGTTGTTAGACTCTAATGAAGAACCAGGCTCTAATACCAATTGAAAGTCGCCTAGAGGGAGGGGTGAATAGGCGAAACCTGAAATTTATAACTTTAAACACACACTACAAGCCGGGGTTAGCGCTAGAGTTAAATTAAAGTCAGAAAGAGAGGGAAAACAAATCAACAAAGAAATAAGGCGAGTGAACACGGTGATTCATTTTACCGAGGTTCGGTTCCAAAGAACCTAGTCCCCATTGAGGAGGTCACAAAGACCGGGTCTATTTCAACCCTTTCCCTCTCTCAAACGGTCACTTAGACTAAGTGAGCCTTCTTCCTTAATCTTGTGGGTCACTAAGACCTCACAAGGACCACCACACACTTGGTGTCTTTTGCCTCGCTTACAAAGCACTTGAGAATAAGAATGAAAAAAGAAGAAAGGCAATCCAAGTGACAAGAACTCAAATGAACACAAAAATCTCTCTCTCTCATAAGCCACTAAGTGTTTGGAGTGAATTTGGGACTCAGAGAGGATTTGATCTTTTGTATTGTGTCTTGGAGTGAATGGGAGAGCTCTTGTATTGAATGTGATATTCAGAAAACTTGAATGCTTGAAGTTGTGGTGGTTGGGGGGTATATATACCCCCCAACCACCAAAGTAGTCGTTGGGGAGGCTGCTGGTGATGGGCGCACCGGACACTCACTATTCAGTGTCCGGTGCACCACCATGTCACCCAACCATTAGGGTTCTAGAACTATTGACCATTGGCGCCTTTGTCTTCTTGTGGCACCGTACAATCTGGTGGTGCACCGGACAGTCCGGTGCCCCTCTGACCAGCTGCTCTGACTTCTGTCGCGGTACTGTGCTGCACTATTCCATTGTCAGAGTTGACCATTGCGCGCTGGAGAGCCGTTGCCCGCTGACTCACCGGACAGTCCAGTGGCACACCGAACATTCTGGTGAATTATAGCGGAGCACGCCTCCATTTTCCCGAGAGTGGCTGCTTCGGATTTGTACGGGCATGGTGCACCAGACACTATCCAGTGGCACACCGGCAATCCGGTGCGCCAGACCACAGCACACTCAGTTCTTTGCTCCGGTTCAATTTGGTCCCTAACTTGAATCTTTTTATTGGTTTGTGTTGAACCTTATGCACCTGTAATACATGAGTTCTAGAGCAAACTAGTTAGTCCATTTGTTTGTGTTGGACATTCAACCACCAAAATTAATTGTAGGAAAAGGTTAACCTTATTTCCCTTTTAGTCCCATTCCCGCCCCATGTGCGCCTCGCCACCCTTCTTCTTGTAATACCTTTTTTCTCTATTTTCTTCTTCCCCTTCTTGTCTGCATACCTGTCACTATCACTTGTATATGGACATTTAGCAATAAAGTGATCGAACTTACCACACCGGTAGCACACCCTCTTGGAATGGGGCTTGGAGTCCTTCCTCTTCCTTTGTTTGAGGATTTGATGAAAGCTCTTAATGATAAGAGCCATCTCCTCGTTGTCAAGCTTGGAGGCATCGATTGGTAGTCTACTTGGTGTAGACTCCTCCTTCTTTTCTTCTGTTGCTTTGAATGCAACAGGTTGCACCTTGGGTGTAGAGGCGGTGCCTTGCTCCAAGTTGACAATGTGTTTGGAGTCTTTGATCATAAGTTCAAAGCTCACAAACTTTCCAACCACCTCCTCGGGAGACATATGTTTATATCTAGGATCCCCACGAATGAATTGAATTTGAGTGGGATTACAAAAAACAAGGGATCTTAGAATAACCTTGACCATTTCATGGTCATCCCACTTTGTGCTCCCGAGGTTGCGCACTTGATTGACCATGGTCTTCAGCTAATTGTACATCGCTTGCGGCTCTTCTCCTTTGTTGAGGACAAATCGACCGAGCTCTCCCTCGATCATTTCCCGCTTGGTGATCTTGGTCACCTCGTCCCCTTCGTGCACCGTTTTGAGGGCATCCTAAATTTCTTTGGCATTTTTTGACCCTTGCACCTTATTATACTCCTCTCGACACAAGGAGGCGAGGAGTATAGAAGTTGCTTGGGAGTTAAAATGCCTAATTTGGGTGGCCTCGTCCGAGTCATAGTCCTCGTCGCCAACTTGTGGTACATACGCTCCAAACTCAACAATATTCCATATGCTTTCATGGAGTGAGGTTAGATGGTGCCTCATTTTATCACTCCACATGCAATAATCTTCACCATCAAAATATGGTGGTTTGCCTAGGGGTACCAAAAGTAGAGTAGCGCGTTTAGGAATGCAAGGATAGCGTAGAGTCATCTTACTATACTTCTTACGCTCGTGGCGCGTCGAAGTTGTAGACTCGGCGCTGGATGTGGAAGGTGATGAAGAGTCGGTCTCATAGTAGACCACCTTCTTGATTTTCTTTTTCTTCTTGTCACCCTTCCTATGTGACTTGATGGAGGAATAGGATTCCTCCTTGTATTTGTCACCGGACTCCCTCGATAGAGTCCTCCCCTGTGACGGAACCTCCCAAGGTATTAGGCCCACCTACAGTTGTCCTTGTCCTAAGGACGTTGGACAACCCTGTAGATGCACATAATCACTCGACAAGTTCGGTAACTGTATCCTCATCATTTCGCCCAAGAGCGCTTCACCCGTCACACAGATTTTACATCACATCGGAGGAAAGAATAAGCAGAAGCATATTACAATAACTTAATTTACATTCATAAAATATAGAGAGAGTATTATTATTACAATACCAGTGTATTACGAGTGCATAAAGTATTATTACAGACCAGGGAGGCAAAACACCCTCCCGCACAAAAGTTTATTTTTTCAAGGTGGGAGGCAGACATCCTCTCGTGACCAACTTCACTATTGGGGCTCTTCCTTGGGTACCACCTTTGAACAGAAATAGCAAAACTCTGTTGTTTCCTCACCTACAACAACATGGGTTCGAAAACCCTGAGTACAGAGTGTACTTTCGCAAGTCTTACCCGACAAAAGAAAAAGACTCTCAAGGATATGCTGGCTTGAGGGAGTCAAGGTAAGACTATTCAAGAATCAAAGACTCTGTTTGCAGAAACGCTTACTAACAGTTCATCCTTAAAAATCCAGTTTTATTATCAGGTTAAGTCAATACCTGAATCTAGAGTTCTTTCTACCCTAGTTCAACCACTTGGCCTACACTAGCCATCTTTTCATCATCCCTTTAGTTTACTGGATTGCTACGTGTAAGTCAGTGACCAAGTCTTCGTGTCCGAGAAGTAATGGTGATCCGAATCGATTAATACTCAGCTGAGGATCTCCAATCACACGACATATGTAGCACTTAACCCTTGCATATTTCAACTCGCCACCGAGTTTCTCAAGACCAGACCGAGTTCACGCCAACCGAGAGCACAGATACACCACCGTCCAGCCTCTTGCCACGGAGGGTACACACTACTCTCGCCATCTCTCCACTCCCATTGTGTGTTGGCCTTTCTGGAATTGGTCTGCCCGAGGTAAAGCTTACCCATGACGAGGCATGTGGCCAATTAAAGGGACGTCGGTCAGCAGGCCCACATCGACACAATCCTTAAGCGACTAAGATGGAGACACAATTCACCGAGACTTCCTTCTCGTGCAAGTCACCCGCCTGTTCTCTTCTTTATCATTTTCAATCCCAAAATTTGGTACCTGGCAGAGGTACATCTTATCCGATGTTGAACCTATCACGTCCATGAAGGATCCACTACCAAGTTTAATTTTTTTGAAAACATCCCATTCCATCTGAAGCATCATCTTTTGTTTAAAACATTTTGTTTTTCTAAAGCAAGACTAAGCATTAGAAATTTTTTTAACAAAACATGTAATCAAGGAAGGGTAAACAGTTCCAAGGAAGGAAATGTAGTAATTGGTTTACCACCCAACTCCTATCACCTAATGCATCATTCAAGTGATAAAGAGTTTAAAATCACAAGGAAAAGGTGAATACACCAGGGCTTGCCTTGTGTTGTAGAAGATTCGGGATCTGTTCCACAGATATCAAAATAAAAACTATTCCCAGCAGGTGGAGTCTCAGTTGGTGGTGCAGTCTCTTCTTCTTCGACAATTACCTCTTCTTCTATGTATATATATGCATAACCATATATATATACATGAATGCTCATGTGATGTTATGAATATGAAGTTATGATAAAACATGGTAAGTTATATCTTGAATATAACTTTCTTTCACGGTACATCCGGGTAACTAGGGTTTTCCGAGTCCGTACTCTATTAGGATAAGGCAATTATTACCTAAGAAAGCTAGGGTTTAAGGTTTGGGAATCAAACAATGTACAAAACAGGTCAAACTTCACCCAAGGGCTCTAATTATCATATATTAAGCTTATAAAAAAAGTTTTATGATTTTTGGAGCTACCAATTGAATTATAGAATTCTAAAAGACAAACTTTTGGCATTATTAATTGCCAAATAATTCCTAGTTGTGACTAAAAATCTTGGAACTATTTTTATTAAATACTAGAGGAATTTAAGAGTCTAGTAAAATTGGTCCCATATTTTTATCATTTTTCTAGAATTTCCTATAAATTCCCTAAGCTTGGTAGAAAAAGAAAAGGGAAAATGATGAACAGTGATGGGCTGAAACCAGCCCGAACCGGCCCACGAACGGGGAAACGCGCCTATGCGCGTGCCCACGATGTTAAGTTTACGCAGAGGACCTCGGTCATTCAAATAACCGGAAAAGAACCCTGCACACTATTCAACTGTGTCTCTTTCATTCACAGATAGGCCCCTGCACTTCTGTTTCTTCGCAGCGCCAAGTCCACGACGGTGAAAGGCGACGAGCATGCCTCCGGCGAACTCATACTGGCTGGAATACGCAACGGCTGGTGCCCTAACTTGGCTAACACCAAATCCTACCCCAGGTGACTCTAATCCCTCAACTAATTGCACGAATCCGGGCTGGAATCTCTCAGTCCACGACGACGGCGAAAATTAGAGACAATCCGAGGTGTTCATGACGATTTGGTGCAGTCTAGCTTAATCAAATGGGTCTTCAAGGAATAGGAGGCTTGAGGGAGGCTAGAACACTAATCAAAGAAGCTTGAACTGACCTGCAGGGGGCTGGCCATGGCGAAGTATTCACGGTGGCGCGGAAAACGGATTTGGGGGAAATGCGAAATTGGGAGGCTCTGGTGGATGATCAGAGGTGCGAGTTGGTGCACTGGATGCGTAATAACCTAGCGGAGCTCACTAGGGCAGCAATTTATAGACTCCATCGGCGGTGGCATCCAATTTGAAGAAGGCGCGCTGGCGGCCGGAGAGAGGGGAAGTTACTGGCGCGAGTGTTATCGTGGCTTTCACCGTGGCAAAGCCTCCGGTGATGGACGGACTTACTACTACGGTTCACTGCGACGTGTTTAAAGCTCCTAGGCACGTGGCGCACGGATGGTAAGCGGCCAACGCCGGCGAGGATCATCTCGGCCGGCCGTAGACCAAGTGGGTACGGCGACAGGGCAAAACAGTGCCCCAAGTTCATCCCCTGCGCGAGATTTTTCACCCTTCGTAGTTATCTGCACTCCACAAGGCACGAATCATAATGGCGGAGGATCACGGTGCGGGATCACCGGAGGTGGTGCACTGAACCTTGCGATCTTCGTCAGGTTACTGTACCATGCGAATCCCCCTTTAGAGCGCATGACAGAGCAGATTGAGAAGCTCCATTCTCCATTTTTCATGTGGAGAGCTATTGATCCATCTGCACCAAAGTTGTTGCTCTATAAACCAGCTTTGATTTTGCTATAGCAACCATAATCAAACACTCCCTGGATCCGACTCAAAATCGCTTCCAAACTTTGTCCTAGGTCACTATCAGTCAAAATTCAGATTTAGAGTTGACTGACAGCCCGACTTCAAGCCTATTTATCTCCAATTTTTATATAGCATCAATGCTTAGCCACTTAAGCAAAGTTGTACTTCTAACATAGCTTTACAATTTTGATGTATTGACCTAGGGCAAAATTCTTATGATTTTAAAGATATAGAGCTCCAAAGTTGACTTCAATACACTGAATTTCAGACTTAACCATATAGTGTTCATGGGGCACTTTTGCAAATAAGTCCAAATTCCATCATTCAACTTGAAAATTCTCCAATGTGAAGGTTACTTGGTTTATGGTGTTTTATCACTTTGATATTTGCACTTTGGTCCAAAAGTGCATAGAATTTGCATTTACCCCCCTAGGGTTCCAATTATGGTTTTCTAGGGTTTCTTTTAGGGTTTTGAGTACTTTAGGGTTTTTGTGCCACTAAAGTTCATCAAATGTGATACTTTGTGAACATTTCTCATGGCTTTTGAGATTTTTACCCATTTAGGCTACTACTACCCTCATATCCTAATCCTGGGTTAAGTACACTACACTAGGGTTAATCACACATCAAGTCACCTCATCAGAACTTGTTTGAAAATTTTACCTAGTGAATGCATTCTAGGTGTAACAACCAACATGAAATGTCAATGCACATGATGTCATGCTCAAGTTTTAGTGCTCAGGACGAAGGAAGCATAACATACAATGAAGCTTGGATAGTGTTCTATGATGGGTCATGGGGGACCTTCGTCGCAGGTGCAGCTGCTATTCTAATCTCACCATCCAAGATCAAAACCTGCTATGTGGCCAGATTGGAATTCAACTGCACAAATAACATTGCAGAGTATGAAGCTCTTCTTTTGGGGCTTCGAAAGCTTAAGGCAATGGGAATAAGAAGGGCAATTCTCAAATCTGACTCACAGGTCATCACAAGCCACGTTGATAAAAGCAGCAGAGCAAGAGATCTGAAGCTTGAGAAGTGTCTTGATACAGTCTAAAGAATGGAAGCCTCCTTCGAAGGCTTCTAAGTGAAGAACATTCCAAGAGGAGAAAATGAGCAGGCAGATTTACTAGCCAAATCAGTGACATAGGGGCTCCCACTCCCGTCAGAAGTATTCTTTGAAATCCTAAAAGCACATTCAGTCAAGCTCATGGAGCGAGCGGTGCTTACAATATCACCTATGCACAACGAATACTGGAGAACCAAGATTGTATCTTTCCTCCAAGGCAACCATCATTCGGACGACGAAGCTTACACAAAAAGGATGCGAGCCAGGACAAGACCATATATGATCATAGAAGGGGAGTTATTCAAACAAGGAGTTTGTTCTCCACTATTAAAATGTTTGTCTAGAGCTGAAGGTCAGGAACTAATGAAAGAAATACTCACAGGGATATGCGGAGCTCATATCGGATCCAGACCCCTCCTTGGGAAGGTATTTAGACAAGGATTTTACTGGCTGAAGGCAGCTTCGGACACAGCGGATCTAGTTCAAAAATGTGAAAACTGCCAGAAGTGCGCCAGAGATCAAAAGCAACCTTCGTCTCTAACCCTGCTCATCCAACCCACCTGGCCACTGCAAAGGTGGGGCCTAGACTTGCTAGGCTCACTTCCACCAACGAGGAAACTTGAAATATATCGTGGTAGCAGTGGAGTACTTTTCACAATGGATTGAAGCTAAACCCCTAGCTACAATCACTTCGGCTACAGTCCAGAAATTCTTCTGGCAGAATATTGTTTGCCGGTTTGGTGTACCAAAGGCTATCATGGTTGATAATGGAACTAAATTTGATATTGAGATGTTCAAAACTTTTTGTAACCAAATTGGTACAAAATACATTTCGCATCTGTGAGTCATCCAGAATCTAATGGATTGGTAGAGCGAGCTAACGGAATTATCATAACAGGCATAATGAAGTCAATCTTCAATCTGCCAGAAGGAAAGTTGCCAGATGAATTGGTAAAAGTGGTATGGAATCACAACACTATTGTCTCAATATCAACAGGCTTTACTTCATTCAAGCTTTTATTCGAAGATGAAGCAATAAGAGGCTCGATAAGGACTCTAGCTTCGGCACAGGACGAAGATGCTTGCAAAATAACAAAAGACACTATAGAAGAGAACGTACTTTAGGCAGTAGACCATATCAATAAATATCAAGCCGAAACAGTCAAGTGGCGAGACCGAAAAGTAAGATTAAAGAATATCAAGCTAGGAGACTTGGTGCTTCGAAGAATAGCCAACCCAGACACAGTGGGGAAGCTACAGCTTAAGTGGGAAGGTCCCTTCTTGGTAGTGTCTTCGTCAAGACCTGGATCATACAGGTTGAAGGACATGGATGGCAATGACATTCCAAGATCTTGGAATGCAGATGAGCTCCGGAGATATTATGTGTAAACTATGAAATTTTCTTACTTTTCCCTATGGCGCCCTTTTCCTTTTAAGAGGGGAGAAAGGTTTTTAATGGGGTTATAGGTTGTAATTTTTCATTTTCTTGTGCAGCCCTGTGCAATACAAGGGCCAGCTTCCCCGACTTGTAAAATGTAAAGATCTGAGTGTAACACCCTAAATTTGGGGGTATAAAATTTCTTTCTAAATATCTAACAAATTCAGGTGTTACTCTTGTATCTCTCTCTAGACTCTCTCTCTCTTTCTTTTAGCTCGAATTGAGTTAATTAGGAGATGGATTAATTATTTATTTTGTCAAAACAATATGGGTTATGAAATGTTGCGTCATGCTAAGCTTAAGATATTCTTTGAATTGTTGCACATGTTTGAATTAGTTTAAATTTAAATCTTGGTTTGAATTTGAATTGAAAACCGTAGGGAAAATAAAATAGAAAAGCCATTAGAAATTCCAGAGAAAAAGAAAAGGCCAAATCGGCCTAGTCAGCCTAGCTTGGCCCACCTAGGCCTCGCGTGCGCCTGCGCGTCCGCTTCCCCACTTGACAGGGGGCGCCCCGCCTGTCAGCCCATCAAGCGCACGCCCTCTCTCTATCGCGGCTCACTGGGGTCGGCCTATCGGCACCAAACCCATTCCGCATGTGCGTGCTTTCTCTCGCTGTCTCGTGGGCCCTTCTCGTCAGCCCGTCCGCCCGTCCGCCCGTTCGCTTTCACTGGCACGTGGGTCCCACCGGTTAGAACCGTCTCCCCGTCCAAACCGCCCGCACCCCGCCATGGACGCACCCATGTCGCTCGTTTCCCGGCCACCTCCGCACGTAGCCGACCTCCTTTTAGCGCCCACACCCCACTCACTCACTCCCCTCGCTCAGTTGCGCTCCCAGTCGAACACCCTCGCCCTCTCTCTCGCACCGCACGCACGCCCAGGGAATTCCGCCGCCGCTCGCCGTGGTCTCGCGCTCGTTCTGCGGTTGCCGTCGAGCCATCGCCTCGCTCATTGCCTCGGTGAGTTCCGCCTCGCCGTCAGCAACTCGTGACACCCCTCGGTTCGCCCCCAACCCCTCTGGTTCGCCCGGTCCACGCTGACCAGAGACTTCCCCGTGTAGCCAGAGTCCGCCACCGTCAACCTGAGGCTTCCCCGCATCCCCGTCGTCGCTCAAGCGCCCCTGAGTCTGCACTCGAGGTGAGCAACCTTCTCCATGCCCTTATTTCGCCTGTTACTGCCCTAGTGTTCGCGTAATTGCTCGTCAGAGTTGATCCACGCCGCCGTTAGGCCACCACGCCGTGTTCTGCGCCCTCTGGTGCCCCCGTGCCGGCGTTGCGCCCATGACTAAGTTCGCCATGTCACCCTGAACGCGCCCGAGCCTTTCCCCAAACCCCTAGAGCCCTGTCGTGGCCGTCCCCCTTGTCTCTGGCGAAACCTCGCCGCGAGGTCGAGCGGCGCCACCGCACCTAAGACCGGTCACCGGTCGTTGGATCTCGGACGTCCATCTGAGATCTGGTGGTCTAGGTTTAATCAGAACAGATCTAATCGCAAATTCCGATGCAAACCCAACAACTCAGGACCCGCTCCCCTCACCCACGCTCTGCCGTTGGGCCCGGCCTGTCAGCCCTACCTCAGGTCGCTGACATCCTGAGCCCACCTGTCAGCGCTCGTTGCTCGCCTGCGCCCGCGCTCTTGTCCGCAGGATCTGATCTTGGCCATCGATCTGCGATCTGATGGTTGAGATTGCTCGATACCCCTTTGAGTGTATTTTTGTTAAAGAAACCGCCGGGTTTTTTGTAATCAACCCGCCGTCCCTCTGAATCGCGCACAGGCCCCTATGAACTTGCAGATTGGACCCTAGGTTTTTGTTTAATCACAGAATTAGACTTAATTTTGTATTTCAAACTTCCAAACTTGTTTATTTCATATCATTTTCATATGAACTCCAAATTTAGTGATTCAAATTGCAAAATGTTCATAGGAATGTTCTCTGTTCAAATAAATTATGTTCATACATAGTCTGTGCACTCTAATTTTATTTCTAAACATAGGTTAGGTTATGTGTTAATTTATTTGTTTAATAAATAAATAAAAAGGGAAACCCCTAGTAGTAAATAAATATTTAACTTTGTGAGATTAATAATATGCCATGTAAGAATTGATCCCTGGTATAATTGGGTGTCTCACTAAAATTAGTAGAATTAAACTACGTAATCCATAATGTCTAAGGAATCACTAATCTCTAAATGAATTAATCCCTAGCATTTAAGTCTATCTTTTGTGTTCATAATGTCATGTCAAACTTGTGTTCACTTGATTGTACATGTCTGGTGTGCTGTTCATTTGTATTTTTCCAAATGTATTGAATGTATGATCGGTTTATTTAGACAACGAGCAGCCTGTGGTTCCTGAGTGTGTTGCCGAAGATCTCCCTGAGCAACAACCTAGTGAAGGCAAGTGTCCTCTGACCCATTATGTCCTACTTACTTTATAATTCATCGTCCCGCATTACTTTATTGAAACCTAAGGATTGACTAGTCTGTATTTACTTATCCTTGTTTACCTTTTGGGTTATCATGGTTAGCACTATGCTATTGCTTTAACTTAATCAATGAACATGATGTGAATATTTATGATACGATGATGTTATCCCGATGATGATCTTGTGATACTTTAGGGGACTCGGGCTATTTTCTGAGTACCTCTCCGTAAGGACCTGTTTGTGGAGTGACAACCCGGGATAACAGTGCAACCACGAGGGTGGAATTGGACGCCCTTAGCTAATTAGTTAGAGGAACCAGAGGTGTAGTTAGCTTCGCCATAGGGCCATCAATGGGGTCCGGGCATAGTACTTGCTCTACCGAGGCTGGTTGCAGAGGTTCTTGATTTGGTTTTGTTAGTCACCCTTCCTTTGGGGAGAGGTACTATGTTTAGCAAACTGGAGAAACCTAACAGGCGGCTATGACATCTGGGAAATCTTTGTAAAGGCTACGTAGTGATACCCTGCCAGGCCACCTAGGTAGTGGTCAATGGAGATTGGCTCTTTCCGGGCAGAATGGGAATCATGGCTTGGGGGTAAAGTGTGCGACCTCTGTAGAGTGTTAGAAACAGATATATCAGTCGTGCTCACAGTTAAGAGCGGCCTTGGGATCCTCTTTGATTAGAAGAACTTTGGTTACTTTTATGATGATGATTAATGATGATGGTATAATTATGATCTCTGATATTTCCTCTTGGAGGGAGTACATTTGGGTAATAACTGGGTTTATTACTAAAGCTTGGCTCTACTAATAGTAATAAATACTTGACCAACTAAAAGCAACTGCTTAACTGAAAGGGAAATAGGCTTACACCTTTTCCTAAATGATTTTGGTGGTTGAAATGCCCAACACAAATAATTGGACTAACTAGTTTGCTCTAGATTATAAAGTTCTACAGGTGCTAAAGGTTCAACACAAACCAATAAAAAGTCCAAAAAAAGGGTTCAAATAAATAGAGCAAAAGACAACCGAAGGCTGCCCTGGTCTGGCGCACCGGACTGTCTGGTGTGCCATCGGACAGTGTCCGGTGCACCACCGGACAGTGTCTGGTGCACCAGGGAGATCAACTCCAAACTTGCCACCTTCGGGAATTTGGGAAGCCACTCCGCTATAATTCACCGGACTGTCCGGTGTAGCACCGGACTGTCCGGTGTGCCAAGCGGAGCAACGGTCGCCAGCGCAATGGTCGAGTTCAACGGTCGGCTGACAACGCTATAGTGCGCGGACTACGCGCGCAGAAGTCAGAGCAGGTGCAGATGGCACACCAGACAGTGAACAGGACCTGTCCGGTGCACCACCGAACTGTCCGGTGGCCCACATGTCAGAAGCTCTAACGGTCGAACCCTAACGGTTGGGTGACGTGGCTGGCGCACCGGACAGTGTCCGGTGGCGCACCAGACTATCCGGTGCGCCATACGACAGCAGCCTTCCCCAACGGCCATTTTGGTGGTTGGGGCTAGAAATACCCCCCCAACCACCACTCTTCAAGGCATCCAAGCATTCACTACTCCTGATTCAATACAAGAGCAATACACAACACTCCAAGACACAAATCAAAGCCACCGATCGAATCAAAGTCCACAATTCAACTCTAGTTTTTAGGACTTGTGAGAAGATCGACTTGTGTTCTTTTGTTGTTCTTGTTGCTTGGTTGGCCTTTCTTCTTTCTCTCATTATTACTCTCTAAACCTTGTAAGCAAAGCAAGAGACACCAATTGTGTGGTGGTCCTTGCGGGGTCTAAGTGACATGGGAAATCAAGGAAGGAAGCTCACTCGGTCTAAGTGACCGTTTCAGTGAGGGAAAGGGTTGAAAGAGACCCAGTCTTTGTGACCACCTCAACGGGGAGTAGGTTTGCAAGAACCGAACCTCGGTAAAACAAATCACCGTGTCATCCGCTCTTATTCGCTTGTGATTTGTTTTTGCTCTCTCTTTCGGACTCGATTATATTTCTAACGCTAGCCCCGGCTTGTAGTTGTGCTTAAACTTTACAAATTTCAGATTTGCCTATTCACCCCCCTCTAGGCGACTTTCAATTGGTATCAGAGCCCTGTACTTCATTAAGAGCCTAACCGCTCGAAGTGATGTCGGGAGCTCACGCCAAGAAGGAGATGGTGACCGGCAAGAAGCCCACCACAAGCCACAGGAAGGCTCCATCGGGGAGTCTAGCAACAAGAAGAGGGAGGAGTCACCTCCCTGCGTCAAGTCACACCAGAGTGGCGACAGGAAGAAAAAAATGAAGAAAGTGGTCTACTACGAGACGGATTCTTCGTCGCCCTCTACCTCCGGCTCCGACACACCTTCCGTCACTTCTAAGCGCCATGAGCACAAGAAGTTTAGTAAGATCCCCTTACGCTATCCTCGCATTTCCAAACGCACCCCTTTACTTTCTGTCCCACTAGGCAAACCACCGGTTTTTTACGGTGAAGATTATTGTATGTGGAGTGATAAAATGAGGCACCATCTAACCTCACTCCACGCTAGTATTTGGGACATTGTTGAGTTTGGTGCGCATGAACCATCTGTGGGGGATGAAGGCTATGACTCGGACGAGGTAGCCCAAATCTGGCACTTCAACTCCCAAGCCACTACTATACTCCTCGCCTCTCTAAGTCGAGAGGAGTATAATAAGTGCAAGGGTTGAAGAGTGCCAAAGAGATTTGGGGCGTGCTCAAGACCGCGCACGAAGGAGACGAGGTGACCAAGATCACCAAGAGGGAAACGATCGAGGGGGAGCTCGGTCGCTTCATGCTTCATCAAGGGGAAGAGCCACAAGTGATGTACAACCGGCTCAAGACCTTGGCGAACCAAGTGCGCAACCTCGGGAGCACAAAGTGGGATGACCATGAAATGGTTAAGGTTATTCTTAGATCACTCGTTTTTCTTAACCCCGCTCAAGTTCAATTAATTTGTGGTGATCCAAGATATAAACTAATGTCTCCCGAGGAAGTGATAGGAAAATTTGTGAGCTTTGAATTGATGATCAAAGGCTCCAAGAAAATCATCGAGCAAGGCGCCACCTCTACATCCAAGGTGCAACCCGTCGCCTTCAAAGCGATGGAGGAGAAGAAAGAAGAGTCTACATCAAGTAGGCTCCCCATCGACGCCTCCAAGCTCGACAACGAGGAGATGACGCTCATCATCAAGAGCTTCCACCAAATCCTCAAGCAAAGGAGGGGGAAGGATTACAAACCTCGCTCCAAGAAGGTTTGCTACAAGTGTGGTAAGCCCGGTCATTTTATTGCCAAATGTCCATTATCAAGTGATAGTGACAGGGGCGACGACAAGAAGGGGAGAAGGAAGGAGAAGAAGAAGTATTACAAGAAGAAGGGCGGCGATGCCCATGTTTGATGGGAGTGGGACTCCAACGAGAGCTCCACCGACTCCTCCTCCGACGAGGACGCCACAAACATCACCGTCAATAAGGGTCTTCTCTTCCCTAACGTCGGCCACAAGTGCCTCATGGCAAAGGACGGCAAAAAGAAGGTAAAATCTAGAGTCTCCACTAAATATGCAACATCTAGTGATGAGGAGAACTCTAGTGATGATGAGGATAACTTGCTCACCCTTTTTGCCAACTTAAGCATGCAACAAAAAGAAAAATTGAATGAATTGATTAGTGCTATTCATGAGAAGGATGAACTCTTGGATAGCCAAGAGGACTTTCTTATTAAAGAAAATAAGAAGCATGTTAAAGTAAAAAATGCCTATGCTCAGGAGATAGAAAAATGTGAAAAATTGACTATAGAGCTAAGCACTTGCCATGACACTATTTCCAACCTTAAATTTGAAAATGATAAATTGATTGCTAAGGTTGAGAAATTAAATGATAGTGATGATTCTCTTGTCAACCTTAGAAATGATAATGCTAATTTGATTGCTAAGATTGACAAATTGAATGCATCTCTCTCTAGCATTAAAAGTGAGATTAATTGCTAAGGCTAAAGATTTAAATATTTGCAATGTTTCTATTTCCAATCTTAGAGATGAGAATGCAATTTTACATGCTAAGATTGTTGAATTAAATACTTGCAAACCCTCTACATCTACCGTTGAGCATGTTACCATTTGCACTAGATGTAGAGATATTAATGTTGATGCTATTCATGATCACCTAGCCTTAATTAAACAACAAAATGATCACATAGCTCAACTTAGTGCTAAAATTAATGAGCATGACTTAGAAAATGAAAATTTTAAATTTGCTACAAGCATGCTCTATAGTGGGAGACGCCCAGGCATTAAGGATGGCACTGGCTTCCATCAGGGAGACAATGTCAAGCTTAGTGCCCCTAAGAAATTGTCTAATTTTGTTAAGGGTAAGGCTTCCGTGGTTCAAGATAACGAGGGTTACATTTTATACCCTGCCGGTTATCCCGAACACAAAATTAGGAGAATTCATTCTAGGAAGTCTCACTCTAGCTCTCATCATGCTTTTATGTATAAGAGTGAGGCATCTAGTTCTAGGCAATCCACTCATGTTAAATTGCCTAAGAAGAAAACTCTTATTGCATCAAATGAGCCTATTATTTCATTTAATACTTTTGATGCTTCATATGTTTTAACTAACAAATCAGGCAAAGTAGTTGCCAAATATGTTGGGCTCAAACATAAGGGCTCAAAGACTTGTGTTTGGGTACCCAAGGTGCTTGTTTCTAATGTCAAACGACCCAAGACCGGTTGGGTACCTAAGAACAAGGCCTAAATTTGTTTTGTAGGTTTATGCATCCAGGGGCTCAAGTTGGATCATTGATAGCGAGTGCACAAACCACATGACAGGGGAGAAAAGCATGTTCTCCTCCTATGAGAAAAACTATGATCCCCAAAGAGCCATCACATTCGGGGATGGAAATTAAGGTTTGGTAAAAGGACTTGGTAAAATTGCTATATCACCTGACCATTCTATTTCCAATGTTTTTCTCGTAGATTCTTTATATTACAACCTACTTTCTGTTTCTCAATTATGCAAAATGGGTTACAACTGTCTTTTTATGGATATAGGTGTTACTGTCTTTAGAAGAAGTGATGATTCAGTAGCATTTAAGGGAGTATTAGAGGGTCAGCTATACTTAGTTGATTTTAATAGAGCTGAACTCGATACTTGCTTAATTGCTAAGACTAATATGGGTTGGCTCTGGCACCGCCGACTAGCCCACGTTGGAATGAAGAATCTTCACGAGCTTCTAAAGGGAGAACACATTTTGGGACTAACCAATGTTCATTTGAGAAAGACAGGATTTGTAGCGCATGTCAAGCAGGGAAGCAAGTTGGTGTTCATCATCCACACAAGAACATCATGATGACTGACAGGCCGCTTGAGCTACTCCACATGGACCTATTCGGCCCGATAGCTTACCTAAACATCGGCAGGAGTAAGTACTATCTAGTTATTGTGGATGATTATTCTCGCTTCACTTGGGTGTTCTTTTTGCAGGAAAAATCTCAAACCCAAGAGACCTTAAAAGGATTCTGGAGACGGGCTCAAAATGAGTTCGGCTTAAGGATAAAAAAGATTAGAAGCGACAATGGGATGGAGTTCAAGAACTCTCAAATTGAAGGCTTTCTTGAGGACGAGGGCATCAAGCATGAGTTCTCTTCTCCCTACACACCTCAACAAAATGGTGTAGTGGAGAGGAAGAATAGAACTCTACCTTACATGGCAAGGACCATGCTTGATGAGTACAAGACTTTGGACCGGTTTTGGGCGGAAGCAATCAACACCGCTTGCTACGCCATCAACCGTCTCTACCTTCACCGAATCCTCAAGAAGACATCATACGAACTCCTCACCGGTAAAAAGCCCAATGTTTCATATTTTAGAGTCTTTGGAAGCAAATTCTTTATTCTTGTTAAAAGAGGTAGAAAATCTAAATTTGCTCCTAAGGCTGTAGAAGGCTTTTTACTTGGTTATGATTCAAACACAAGGGCATATAGAGTCTTTAACCAGTCCACTGTACTAGTTGAAGTTTCTTGTGACATTGTGTTTGATGAGACTAACGGCTCTCAAGTAGAGCAAGTTGATCTTGATGAGCTAGATGATGAAGAGGCTTCGTGCATCGCGCTAAGGAACATGTCCATTGGGGATGTGTGTCCTAAGGAATCCGAAGAGCCTCCACATGCACAAGATCAACCATCATGTTCAAATCAAGCATCTCCACCAACCCAAAATGAGGATCAAGCTCAAGATGATGAAATTGAAGATCAAGAGGAGCCACCTCAAGAGGAGGACAATGATCAAGGGGAAGATGCTAATGATCAAGACAAGGAAGATGATGAGGTTCCAAGGCCGCCACACCCAAGAGTCCACCAAGCAATACAACGAGATCACCCCATGAACACTATCCTCGGCGATATTCAAAAGGGGTTTACCACTCGATCTCGTGTTGCTCATTTTTGTGAACATTACTCCTTTGTGTCTTCTATTGAGCCATACAGGGTGGAAGACACATTAAGGGATTCGGTCTGGGTGTTGGCAATGCAAGAGGAACTCAACAACTTCACGAGGAATGAGGTATGGCATCTTGTTCCACGTCCTAACCAAAATGTTGTAGGAACCAAATGGGTCTTCCGCAACAAGCAAGATGAGCATGGTGTGGTGACAAGGAACAAAGCCCGACTTGTGGCCAAGGGATATTCACAAGTCGAAGGTTTGGATTTCGGTGAAACCTACGCACCCGTAGCTAGGCTTGAGTCAATTCGTATATTACTTGCCTATGCTACTTACCATGGCTTTAAGCTTTACCAAATGGACGTGAAAAGTGCCTTCTTCAATGGACCAATCAAGGAAGAGGTCTATGTTGAGAAACCTCCCGGCTTTGAAGATAGTGAGTACCCTAACCATGTATATAAACTCTCTAAGGCGCTTTATGGGCTCAAGCAAGCCCCAAGAGCATGGTATGAATGCCTAAGAGATTTTCTTATCGCTAATGGCTTCAAATTTGGAAAAGCCGATCCTACCCTCTTTACTAAAACTATTGCAAATGATTTGTTTGTATGCCAAATTTATGTTGATGATATCATATTTGGGTCTACTAACAAATCTACCTGTGAAGAGTTTAGTAGGATTATGGTTCAAAACATCGAGATGTCGATGATGGGGGAGTTGAAGTATTTCTTAGGATTTCAAGTCAAGCAACTTCAAGAGGGCACCTTCATTAGCCACACGAAGTACATTCAAGACATACTCACCAAGTTTGGAATGAAGGATGCCAAACCCATCAAGACACCCATGGGAACTAATGGGCATCTCGACCTCGACACGGGAGGTAAATCCGTAGATCAAAAGGTACACCGGTCGATGATAGGATCTTTACTCTATTTATGTGCATCTCGACCGGATATTATGCTTTCGGTATGCATGTGTGCAAGATTCCAAGCCGATCCTAAGGAAGTTCACCTTAGGGTCGTAAAACGAATCTTGAGATATTTAGTTTATACTCCTAAGTTTGGACTTTGGTACCCCAGGGGATCCACATTTGATTTAATAGGATATTCAGATGCTGATTGGGCAGGGTATAAAATTGATAGAAAGAGCACATCAGGGACTTGTTAGTTCTTAGGAAGATCCCTGGTGTCTTGGGCTTCAAAGAAACAAAATTCCGTAGCACTTTCTACCACCGAAGCCGAGTACATTGCCACAGGACATTGTTGCGCGCAATTGCTTTGGATGAGGCAAACCCTTAGGGACTATGGTTACAAATTAACCAAAGTTCCTCTCCTATGTGATAATGAGAGTGCAATCCGCATGGCGGATAATCCCGTTGAGCACAGCCGCACTAAGCACATAGCCATTCGGTATCACTTTTTGAGGGATCACCAACAAAGGGGGGATATCGAGATTGCATATGTTAGCACCAAAGAACAATTAGCCGATATCTTTACCAAACCACTAGATGAGAAAACTTTTACCAAACTTAGGCATGAGCTCAACATTCTTGATTCTAGGAATTTTGATTGATATTTTGCACACATAGCTCATTTATATACCTTTGATCATCTCTCTTTCATGTGCTATGACTAATGTGTTTTCAAGTGTATTACATACTAAGTCATAGATTGAAAGGGAAATGGAGTCTTCGACGAAGACAAGGATTCCACTCCACTCCATCGAATTATTCATTCTTCGCCGTCGCTACGCACCGCTCTCCAATTTGGTATAATCTTCACTCATATTTTGTTTGCCAAAGGGAGAGAAAGTAACCAAAGGGCTTATATTTTACTCACAAGTATCCGTTTTTGACGATTCATGCCAAAGGGGGAGAAAGTATTAGCCCAAAGCAAAAGGACCGCACCACCACCAATTTCAAAAATTTGTATCTTATTTTTCAATTGGTATCTTATTTTTGATATAATTTCAAATTGGAATGACCCCTTTCAAAATTAATATCTAAAACCCTCTTGAACACTAAGAGGAGAATTTCTTTGAGGGGGAGTTTTGTTTAGTCAAAGGAAATGCATTTGAAACAGGGGGAGAAAATTTCAAATCTTGAAAATGCTTCTCGAAATCTTATTCATTTGCCTTTGACCATTTGCAAAAAGACTTTGAAAAGAATTTCCAAAAGAGTTTGCAAAAACAAAACAAGTGGTGCAAGCGTGGTCCAAAATGTTAAATATGAAGAAAGCATCCATGCATATCTTATGAAATGTATATTGGTTTAATTCCAAGTAACCTTTGCACTTACATTATGCAAACTAGTTCAATTCTGCACTTATATATTTGCTTTGGTTTGTGTTGGCATCAATCACCAAAAAGGGGGAGATTGAAAGGGAAATAGGCTTACACCTTTTCCTAAATGATTTTGGTGGTTGAAATGCCCTACACAAATAATTGGACTAACTAGTTTGCTCTAGATTATAAAGTTCTACAGGTGCCAAAGGTTCAACACAAACCAATAAAAAGTCCAAAAAGGGTTCAAATAAAAAGAGCAAAAGACAACTGAAGGCTGCCCTGGTCTGGCGCACCGGACTGTCCGGTGTGCCACCGGACTGTGTCCGGTGCACCAGGGAGAGCAACTCCAAACTTACCACCTTTGGGAATTTGAGAAGCCACTCCGCTATAATTCACTGGACTGTCCAGTGTAGCACCGGACTGTCCGGTGTGCCAAGCAGAGCAACGGTCGCTAGTGCAACGGTCGGTTGACAACGCTACAGTGCGCGGACTGCGCGCGCAGAAGTCAGAGCAGGCGCAGATGGCACACCGGACAGCGAACAGGACCTGTCCGGTGGCCCACATGTTAGAAGCTCCAACGGTCGAACCCTAACGGTTGGGTGACGTGGCTGGCGCACCGGACTGTCTGGTGCGCCATACGACAACAGCCTTCCTCAACGGCCATTTTGGTGGTTGGGGCTAGAAATACCCCCAACCACCACTCTTCAAGGCATCCAAGCATTCACTACTCCTCATTCAATACAAGAGCAATACACAACAGTCCAATACACAAATCAAAGCCACCGATCGAATCAAAGTCCACAATTCAACTCTAGTTTTTAGGACTTGTGAGAAGATCGACTTGTGTTCTTTTGTTGTTCTTGTGGCTTGGTTGGCCTTTCTTCTTTCTCTCATTCTTACTCTCAAAGCCTTGTAAGCAAAGCAAGAGACACCAATTGTGTGGTGGTCCTTGCGGGGTCTAAGTGACCTGGGAAATCAAGGAAGGAAGCTCACTCGGTCTAAGTGACCGTTTGAGTGAGGGAAAGGGTTAAAAGAGAGCCGGTCTTTGTGACCACCTCAACGGGGAGTAGGTTTGCAAGAACCGAACCTCGGTAAAACAAATCACCGTGTCATCCGCTCTTATTCGCTTGTGATTTGTTTTCGCTCTCTCTTTCGGACTCGATTATATTTCTAACGCTAATCCCGGCTTGTAGTTGTGCTTAAACTTTACAAATTTCTGATTTGCCTATTCACCCCCCTCTAGGCGACTTTCATTAATCCTAACCCCACATACAACTTGTCCACTTTAGCCAAACGGGACATTTGTTGAGTACGTTGATGTGTACTCACCCTTGCTTTACAAACCACTTCACCCTAGGTTGTCCCCTCTATACTCAGTGCTCAGGAAGAGATGCTGGCAACATGGAGGACTTCGAGGAGTTTTAGAACTACGACGAGTTCTAGTTTTTCTTAGTGGCAATTCCCCAGTCAGTTGCCTAATGTTGACGACTATCTTTTAGACTACGTTTCGTATTTCCGCACTTTGATTGTATTAATGTTAACGACTATGTTTTAGACTCTGTGGATGTCTTGGTCATCTTGATGTAATAAAGTACCTTTTTGCTATTTACTTTGAGCAATGTGTGATGATGTCCAATTATGTAATCACTGTGTGCGTGAGTTTCTGATCCTGACACGTACATGGTTCGCATTCGGTTTGCCTTCCAAAACCGGGTGTGACACTGAGATTACACCATCGATTATAAAAAAGTATAAAGAAGCTCCAAAGTCGCGCCTAAGGGGATGCAGAGCTAAAATACCACCTAAGTCAAAGGTGAAGAAGCTCCAAAGTCGTTCCTAAGGGGATGCAGAGCTTAGCTCCAAAGTCATTCCTAAGGGGATGCAGAGCTAAAATACCACCTAAGTCAAAGGTGAAGAATCTCCAAAGTCATTCCTAAGGGGATGCAGAGCTTAGCTCCAAAGTCGTTCCTAAGGGGATGCATTGCTGAAATACCACCTAAGTAAAAGGTGAAGAGACTCCAAAGTCGTTCCTAAGGGGATGTAGAGTCTGGGTGTGTATTTGTGTGTGTTTTTTTATCTTCGGCATACATTTGCATACTCCATCACATCATTTTCTGCATTCATACAAGCATACATTAGATATCGATAGCTTCCTCGCATCATGACATATCACATAAGGCATTAGCAGAAAGGAAGAGAAGGTTCCTGTTTTCAATGTGAAAATGATTCGTTATGAATGAAGATGCTTCGTTATAAATGAAGATCGTTATCTGGAAAAGAAGGGAAAACACTTTGTTATGTACGAGGAGGCCATCTTTTGATTTTGGTCCAAAGGTGCTTCGATGTGAACGAAAAGAAGGGAAGGTGTTTTTCGCCTTCGACTCAAAAAGAGGGGAGCATCGGTTTCGTCCACAGCAAAGCAAACAACATGGGGGCAAAAAGTTAAAAGCAACAATTACAAGGTATTCATAGATATTTACACAATTTTTTACATTCAATCGCTAATCTCTGAATAAAGTGTTTTTTCTGTACAAAGAAGCCCTAAAAGTGTTTTTAGCCATTAGCTCCCGAAGCTTTCTTTAGATCGCCAGAGCGAGGTCCGGATCATCAGCCTTCATAAACATCGCCCTAAAAACAACAAGGAAAAGGCATTGAGGAATATAACAAAATCTAAAGCAAAAGCAAGAAGGTAAGGCACGAGCTTTGTTCCCAGCAATCTCTCTACCGCCTTTGGCCCGGATCTGAGTAATGAACCTGTTGCCTATGCTGCTGGCTTCGGCCGGAATGTTAACCAGTTCAGACAAAGAGAGACTGAAGTTGGGCCTATTAACAGTTCTTATATGGTTGCATCCAGCCTTAACAAAAGTAGTGGCTGTGCCACGAGAGGCCACCAGCGCACAGAAGTCTCCATGCCCCTCCATTACTTCGTCAAATTCGTTAATTTCTTTCTCCACGAAGTCGAGGGCCCCTGGAATGTCTTCGTTAGAATAATTCTTTTCGTCCGACACTACCCCAACTGAGTTAAAAATTTCGCGCAGGTGGGCGGAGCTTTGTTCCACGAAGCTCGAGCATGTTTCCCGAAGCGACGTTAAAGGTTCAGATAATTTGGAACTCTGTTTTGCTTCGGCTTCGACCTTGTTTCTCAAGATTCGGACCTCAATTTTTTAATGATCTTTAGCTTCCTTCAATTTTGAATGTCCTATTTCAGGCTCTTTATCCTGATCAAAGATGCGAGTAGCTTGATCCGTGATACGAAGCTCAGCTTCGGCCAACTTAGTTTCAGCATTTTTTGTGGCAGAACCACCCGAATTATTCCAGCTTAAGTGCCTAAGTCACGCCTCAGGGGCTGTAACACATTTAAATCGGAATAACCTGTCAGTCCCTCAGATCTAGTTTGATAGAGCCACTTAACCAGGATCAAATTCCACAATCTCACTCGAAGTCACAAAAGAAATACAATAAAACAGGAAACCTCAAATTAAGTACTAAATTATTACATAGATCAGAGTTTTTCGAGTAGCAAATAAGAGTTCACGAAATAAAATGCAGCGGATAATCGATGTCGTCGGTATCGAGGAAATGGGCAAGGCCTAGCCCACTACTCCTCGTGCTCCTCTCCTGCCAGAGCAACATCCCACTCGACCGTCCAACCCGGTGGCAGGGTGGTAGGCCAAGTCACACCATCAACCATATCCTGAATCGTACCTGCAAAAATTATGCCACAAGCAAGGCTATTTATACTAATACTCAGCTAGACTTACCCGGTGTGAGGAAACTACTCCTCTACCTCTAGACTATGCGGCTGTTTGGCTGAGGGGTTTGGTTTGCCAAAAGCACTAGCTGTTTCTAGAATCAATTTTTAGCTTTTCAATTTCTAGCATCATTATCTTAGCTAGGTTTGCTCCTTCTAAGCATACATGGTGACAAGCATTTAGTTCAATCAACAAATTGTCTCATGTAACCTCATTTCACTTCTTACTCGATGTAGTACAAGGGGTCAAGCAGTCTCATTAGCTGCGAGAAGCAGACGATTCGAATCGAGTTTTTATCCTTGCAAGGTAAACCTAAACACACGACACGTCAGGGTACTCCGACCATACACATGTCAACCGTCCCCATCGATTCCCTGTTCGCGTCTAGGCCTCACCGCCTTGGCTTACAATGCTCCACTGACCCCGGCTGCCGCCATGCAGTGACCGCACTTGTACCCACCATAGCTAGCATGGGAGACCCAGTCTCAGGTCGCATGAGGGATAAAGTCCGCGCCCGGCTTCACTCAGGTACTAGGTTTACCGGTTACCATTTTTCCCGACATGTGCTTAGTACGTTGAAAAGCTTGACTCAGGTATCCACACATTAATCCTTAATTCCCTTTTTCCCGTCTCATGGTCAAGGCATCCTCCCTGGATCCAAGTCCATAGACTAACATAGATCCCGTTATCAAGATGAATACAATCAATTCCTGACCTCGCGCGAGTGCTAGAAAAATCACTCGACTTCTACCGAGATCCTGATTAGCAAGCAGCTACTCGACCTAGCATACTAGTATTCATCTCAAAAAGGAATCCTAAGTTCATGCAACTAGAGGTTTCAAGCAACTCCTACACTTAAGTGCACATTACAATCCTACAAGCATTAAGTGTAGTAAAGTAGCATATAATAATACGGTTATGCATATAAACCGGGGCTTGCCTTCAATAGCTGGGGTTTCAGGGCGATCCTCGATAGAAGCCTCGGGAGCTTGCTCCTGGTCCTCCTCTTGGACAGTTCCTTGCTCGGGGATGAGCACGTACTCTCCGTCGGCGAGATTACAGTCTAATGAATGCAATGCGTAAGATATATGCATGATGTGATATGTGCTTTAGTAATTTAAACTTTTGATGGTGTATGATCTACTTGAGTTAGATAGAGATAAGTCTTGCTTATACGAGACTTTTGGATGGTATACTTGGTAAATTGGATCAACCTTAGCTAAGTTAAGTGGTAGGTCTATTTTTGGGGTTCCACTGAATTCTTTTTAAAACCTTGGTGAGAATTGCCAAGAATTCAAGTTGGGCTTATTGGAGTGAGGTTTATTTCTCCTCTCTTTTTCTTTATTTTCTTTAAGTTTTTGGAGTGGGTTTGAACTACAAGTTGCCTTAATAAATTTCCAAAAAGTCTGTAAAAATTACAGTGGCTTATTACTGGTGTATAATTCGCTGTCTCAAAATCTGGGGTTCAAAAAGTGAGTAGTTTTCTCTGGACAAAATTACCAAATTTTAGGGCAGAAGGGGTGATTTGAACTACAACTATCATTTAATAGTAGGTAATTTTCTAGGACTTATTTTTGCTGGCATTTAGATGCTATAACATGACTTGGTACAAATTTCTAGCCATTAATACTCATTGGTTATTTTACTAGGATTTTCTAAAGTTTCTAGCCAAAGGGGTGCTTTCTACTACCACTATATTTGAAAAATATCAAACAACAGATTTCTGATTTTTCCTAGCTTCTATTTTGCGCAAGAGCAATCATTCTGAAGTTTGGCATCTTTTTGCTTAAGGGAAGGGGTGGTATGCATTAATTGGAATTAAATGGCCTTTCTTATAAAATATTGGCAATATGTATTAGTTTGCATCTTTCCAATGGGTTTGTATTTTTCTCTGGTGGCCTATCTCATTATTGACCTAGCAAAATTCTATTTGCCCATTATTGCATTATTATGGGTTATTCATGATTTATTTGGAATATGACTCATTATCATATTATATTTATTTACCCTACTTAAAATGATGGGCTGGGGTGTTTATTATTTTTGCAGTGGGGTTCTGGTGGTTACACATCCACTGGATTTTTATTATCAATTTTGGGTCTGGTTTTGTAATTCTAATAATTGATTTCTAGTTAGAATAATGCTAAATAAAACATTTCACTTTGAATCTGATCTGGACTAGTGGTTCCTTTATTTTTCCTAGGTTCTTTGTTACTTAAGCAAACTAGGAAAAATAATTTCATCCATTGGTCATTAATTTCTAAGGCCTTTCTGATTTTCCTAAGATTTGAACAGAAATGGCTTTTAATGGATATCTACACTGAATTTTTCAATAATGGGGTTCTCACTATTTTTAAACAATGTTTAAATGGGGTTCGAATATCTACAAATTTTCTTTGGTTCAGCACAGGAGCATAACTAATTTTCCTTAATTAAACAAGGTTTGGTCAGTTTCTGTATTTAATTTTAAACTCTAAAAATTAGAACAGAAAGCATAGAGTTCAGTATTTTTAATTGATAGTTCATAATATTTAGAATTTAGCAAAATTGGTTTGACAACTTTTGGTTAAGTATTCATCAAGTTATGAATTTTCTAAGTTCTCTAATTAGTAAAAAGATTAAACAGAAATGATTAAATGGAAAACTACTTTGCAACGGGGTCCCTGGCGGGTGTTTCAAGTTTTTCTTACAGACTAGTCCCTGGGCTACTATTCAATTGAGTCACTGACATCTCAGAAAACCCCCTGGATTCTTCTAATCCTAACCCGAGGTCCTTTCCCCAATTTAAACAGTACTCGCGGCGGAAGAAAGGGCGGAGGGGCTTACCGGCGGCGAGATTGCTTCGGTGAGGTGGTCGAGGGTGTAGGGGAGGTCCTGAGGGTCACGGCGATGTGCGGGTCACCGTCGGGGATGGTCGGAGTCGGCCGGTCCACGAGCGCAGGCGGGGGAGCTCATCGGCGGCGAGGAGTCCGGCCTATCCAGGGCACAATTGACCAGTCAAACGGGTCAGAGAGCTTCACCAGGGATCAAGGAAGGGGTGTGCGCGAGGAATTGAAGAATGGCTCACCGGAGTGCCCGGTCTACGCGTGCAGGCGGGCGGCCGAAGTCCGGTGAGGTCGATCTTCGCCTTCCGGTGAAGTTCTGCTAGGTCCAAGGGCTTGGAAAGCTTCACGGGCCAATGGCGCAGCTAACCGAAGCGCTGACGCGACTTGGGGTGACTGGAGTGGGCTGGCCACGGTGGCCGAAGCTCTGGCGGCAATGGCGGGCGGAAAGGAGCTCGCCGGAGCTAAGGAGGGGTGTTTGGCCGACGATGGTGAGCGCGGGGCGAAGTGAGGCGCGCCCGGGGAGGCTTTATAGGCGCGGGCGAGCACGGCGGAGGGCGGGGCTCTGACAAGCGCTCGGGGCGTGCGCGGCGAACCCTAGTGCGCGGCGAACGCCAGTGCGCGCTCTGGCGTCTGGCACAGCGTCGAGCATGAGGCAGCGCAGAGAGAGGTCGAGTTCAAGCGCGGATTGGCCCCAAATCTTTGAGGTTATGGCCATGATCCCGTTGAGAGATCTCTTCCTCTCAGGTTCCTTTGTCGTTTGTGTGTGGAGGCTAGCAGGTTTGGCTGACTGGATTAAGAGATAGAGAGGGGAGAAATCTGGTTTGTCTCTTTGCCGCACACAGGGAGAAGATCTCTGGTTTGACATGTCCAAGGCACACGTCCCAATGCCATCTTCTGGCATAAGACAAAGAGGTTAGTTAGTCACGTTTTTGTCAATGGGGCCATTAGGATTTGAGTTAGGGATCAAGGTGAACATGCTTGATCTTTGGCTCAAGGTCTGAAATTTAGAATTATGAATTTCAGAATTCCCTATTGAAATCCCACTTGAGAAGCTTGTTTAGAGTTTTATTTAAATTGTTTTGGCCAAGCTTCCTTAATCTTTGCTGTTGCTTATTTAGTATACTTTAATGTTTATAATTGGCCCAAGCCATGATTTTAAATTTTTCATACTCTTTTGCCCTTTCTCATGAATTTTGTTTATAGGGCTCAATTAGGGTTTTTATTGGGGTTGCACATTTTGCCTTTTTGAAAAACCCATTTGTTTTGAACATGATACTTTTAAGTATAAGCTTAGTGGATCCTTTATTCTTAAGTCAATTTGATGTTCATGCTCAATTTTGGTTCACATAAGATGATGGTTCTTGGGTTAGCACTTGAGAGAAACCCTAGGTGACACTGGGGTGTCACATTTTTAACCTTCAAATCCTTTTCTGCCAAAGAATTTTCAAGCTCTTTTACATTTTTCTCCAGGTTGCTGACAACAAGTTCATTCTTTTGATCTTCAGCTTCTTGCTGAAGCTTCAAAGCCTTACTCAACAATAAACTCTGTCAAGAAACAAAAGTTAGCCACAAAATCTAAAAGTTTAAAAGTTAAAAAATTCAATGGGGTGGACATAAGAGTTTGTACCTTAAAGTTTGAGTAGAATAGGCTCCCAGTAATGTGTTGTCTTCTATAATTACTAAGATTATTGACAATCTTTGCTCCGCCCCAGTCGGGGATACATCCCAAAATTTATTCGTCCACACCGCCAAAAAGCACAGATCCAGGTTTGTATCCACCAGCAAGGGTGAATTCTTTCAACTCAGAAATGTCTTCATCGGACAGTTCTTGGACACCCAGGTGTTGTAGGTCCAAATATGTATCCTCCGAAGCTATGTCTTTCTCGGGAGCCACATCAGATATAAGCCTATCAATCTCTGACATTGTGGTCCTGAGGTTTTCAGCTTTAGGTCTGGCTTCATTAGCTTCAGCTAGGTTTGGCAGTACCTTTGGCATTAGCAGGCACAACATTTTTTTTCCGCCGAAGACGAGGGCGGGGTCTTTTCGATGGCTTGCATGACGTCCATCATTTGCCACTTCTTTGGACCCCCGGTAGCCAAAGCAGTCTCCTTTCCTTCCTAGCTTTGTTTAACACCCTTCTCCTTTGACTACAATAGGCTAGTCAGATCCGATCCTAGGGGACTTAGCATTGCAAACGGGAATGGTTCAGTCATTACCTTCGGTATCTCTGAAACATCGATAGAGCAGGATGGAGAAGGGCCCGCAGTCTTTCCTGGTACATCCTGTACCTTCATAGCCGCAGCAGCCATCCTCACAAGTTTTCGTTTTTTGGAGCCAAATCCTTCGCCTCCGCTAGAGTTTTCTGCTTCTTAACAGTCCTCTGATCTTCTTTGACGGACCGGATGGCCTGCCTGTTCAAAATTGTAACACTATAAAAACCATTCAATAAAAATAATGCATATAGTTATTAATGGTAATTATGGCAATAAATTTTTCATTCAAGTGTTTGTTATTTATTTGCAATAGGAATAATTTTTGATTGCTCATGATTGATTTTGGATATTGAATAGCATTTCTTCTTAAATGAAAATCCAAATAAATAATATAATAATTATTAGTCCAAAAAAATATTTTATTTGAAAATTATTTTGGTATAATTATTATGAATTTTAGGGTTATTTAAAAATATATTTTTAATTTAGAAAAGAAATAAAAAAAGAAAAAAGAGAAAACCCTAACCCTAACCCTAAGGCCCACTAGGGGCTCAACATCCCAACCGCCCGCGCGCCCCCTGCCTCCTCTGGCCACTGCCGCCGCCAGGCTTCTTCCTTCTCCCTCCCTCTTTTCTCTCTTGCGCGAGCCACACCCATCTCTCTCCCACGCCCTTCCCTCTCCCTTCTTCCCTAACCGAGCCACAAGGAAGCCGACCCTGCCCAGCCGCGCGACCCCGACCGCCCGCCAAGACGCCGCGACGCCCGACTGCATCCTGTACCCCGCGCGCCCAGCCCTGCCACGTCCGAGCCGCCGACCCCGATGCCCCGCGCCACCAGCGCGCCTAGCACCACGCTTGGTCGTCCGACCGTGCCAGGACCGCCGAGCCAGCTGTGCCCCCGTGCCCAACCGTCCGTTCTACCTCGTGTTAATGGAACCATTTCTCCTCCCACATTACTCCCTCTCTTCATTGACGCCATTGATGACCGCCTTGAAGCACCCTGTGCCCTCTCATCTCCTCTCTCCCTCCCTACAAAATCTGGGACTCCCTTCCTCTCTTCCTCCCCGAGCTTCTCTCTCCCTTCTCCCTACCCGAGCTCGCCCCTCTCTCACACACTCCTTGCTCGCCCACGCCGTCGCCGGAGCCCGTGGAGCCTCGCCGGAGCTTGTACCTCGCCGTTCCCTGCTCGACCGACCATTCTCCCTTGTCGCGTTCATCCCTACGCATGAGCGATAACCCAAGGTTGAATACAACCCCAAATTGTTGATTTATTTTCTAAAGCATGTTTTGAATTTATTTATGAATATTGTGAATTATCGTTGTAATATTGAGATGATGTGATTTGGTGATTCACGTGTATGATTTTAGAAGTTTCGATGTATACATGTAGCCAAAATCGAACCTCGCGATAATACTTTGAATATGTGTATGATTTTATAATTCTAAAAATGAGTACTGTCACTATTCACTATCTCGGTGATTTTCATACTAGAATACGTCTACAATTAAACCTCGCTTTAGCACATGGAATGATATTGGTTAGTATTGATATAAGTATAATTTTATTGATATAAGAAAAATAGAAGAAATACTAGGCCACGTATTTCCGGTCAGATGAAAATATATATTTTACTATTCATGATAAATGTATTGATAGGTATAGCACATAATTACTTAGAATGAGTAAAATATTTATTTATGTCATAATAACCATGAATATGTTATTAAAAGTCCCATTTAGTAATTTACAATTAACTCCTAGTATATTAATGTCAGAAGAAGTATAAGTAAACAATTTTTAGTTATACGTATAAATTCTATTTAGAAAAGAAAGGAGAAAACCGAAAGAGTAGAATTTATAATAATGTTAAAATGACTTAACTAGGCACTCATACTTTCCTAGTAAAGAAAATGATAGTTATGTTGTTAAACATAGGTTTCTTACTAATGAAGTAGATAATTTGTTTCTAATTTTAAAATCACCTTTTTAATAGATATCATGTTTTTAATTTAATAAGGTTCGTTATAGATGTTTAAGTATAGTCGTATTGAATAGGAACTTAAAAGAATATGTAGACCATATGTTTCTTAATAAAAATAGAAGATAAATATATGTCCAATTAATAGATTATTTATATTTTCTTAATTAAAAGATAACAAGGGTCATTGCTTTTATAAACTAAAATGATAGTTTATACATAATTTCCTTTCTAATGAATTAGATCATTTGTTCCTATAATAGAAATTAAAGATAATTAATAGATTAATTATCCTTTATCATAATTTATTAATCAAACTTATAGTCAATTTGTTCTTAACTAGATTTATCGCATGATTAATGATTTCATAGAATTTAGTCCACATTATATATGAATCACTTAGCTTTTCCTAAAGGATAAAATAACTAAACTAGTGTTCATGTTCTTTTTATAATTAAAATGATAGTTTACATATTATTTTGTATATAGCTTTCTTAATAAAGAATATAGACCATGTACCTTCTAATAAAAATAAAAGATTGTTATTCGTTCATGTCCTTTTACACGACAATCCACTTAAAGGCCTATAACCTAGTTTTTCATAAAATAGGTGTTTAATAATAATGATCTTTTCACATAAAACCTATTTAGACTTATATCTTAGTTTATCATAAGTGAAGGTTTAATAATGAATTATAATACGTTCCATAATGCTTCTAAAATTAATAACGTGTTTCGTAGCCATTAACCTTAGATATATAACATATATCTTTTCAAAAAGGTTAAAAAGGTTTAATATTGTTATAGCATGTTTTATCACCTTATAAACCCTTAATCTTAGACATATCACATATGACGTTTTATAAAAGATTAAATTGGTGAACCTAATATTTGTATATTTTAATTAAGATATTTTTAAGCTCATGTCTTGTTTTATAAAGTATAGATCACATATTTTTGAAAAGGATACCTACTTATTATAACCATTACTTGTGATGTTTAAAGCTTTCTTTTAGCTTTGCGTATGGTGAATGTTGTATGTTATTGAGTGATGCTTGTTTGTTCTTGTTTGTTCTTGTTTGTTCTTGTTTGTTTGTGTGATATTTCAGTGGTTGATCTAGTAGTTAAGAATAAAGATCTATTCCTATCCGTGGAAGAACCTCATGTTTTCAATAAGCAAGGCAAGTGGACTTCTCCCTCTGCATACTCTATTTGATCCCAAACAATACATTTAATAAAGTTTATTCTTGGATATATATGCATAATTTGATGGGTTACCTATTTAGATACCCCTAACCTTTCCAACCTTACTCCTTGTTTAACCTAGGATTATGATCTAATCAAGTAGATGTGCTATTGCTACAACTTTAAATTTATGCAGTCACTCCTGTTTAAGATATTAATGTTCCAAATGGTAAGTTTACATTATTGTTGCTAATCCGATGATTTAGCAATATCATATGATTTAATTGGAACATGGAGTGACCACCCGGGAAAACAGTGCTACCATGAGGGTGGTATGGGACGCCCTTGGCTAAATAGCCAGAGAAGTCTTATGTTGGGTGCTGGTCGTGGTCGACCGGAACGGGGGCATCTAGCAAGAGCTTATAGTTCCGGCTTAGGCAGATTGGATACGGGCATAGTTCCCAAAGCTTTACCCTGCAGACTGGACTATAAGTCGGTTACGTTATGTGCGCTTTATGCAGTTTGACCATTTCCAGCATTTACATAATGAGGACTCTAGGGAAAAGCCTCGTAGTGAGACCCTAGCCATACACCTCGGAAGTAAATACGGGTCTAGCTAACTCGGGCTAGAAGGGAATCGTGACTCATGGGTAAAGATGTGCCACCTCTGTAGAGTGTAAAACTGATATATCAGTCGTGCTCACAGTTATAAGCAGCCTGGACTCCTCACATGATAATTGAACTTGAAGATGGAAATAAATCGAGATCCAATAATCTGCCATTGGTTTGCTTAAGTGGTTTCACTTAAGTGTTTTTGATATACTCTTATACCTTTGTTTAATGGGAATACTTGGGATTCACACATATTAGTAAGACAAGTGTTGTTAATAAAATGTGGACTAACTAAAATGCTTACTGCTCAACCTTAGCCTCACCTTGTTAAACTTGCATTAATTTTCCCCCACTTGTTGAGCCCCGACCATAAGTGAGCTCACCCTTGCTTAAATTTTGATCAGAAGTTTGGAGATGAAGTTATGATGCTGAGCTCCATGGATGCTAGTCTAGTGATACCCCTGGTCATCTTCCTATAGATGGATGTCCATGTTTCGCTGTACTTTGATGAATAAAGGATAAGACATTATGTCTGTTCGAAGTGTAATATGTTAATAAAATCGTTATTTACGCTTTTATGCATTGTTCTTTTGATATATTACACTTGTGACATCAACATATTTGTGGAAATAGATCCTGACACACATATGCGATGCATCCGGCTTCTGCCCTTGGAACCGGGTGTGACAGAAGAGGTATAAAAGCAATGTGACCGTAGGTCGCTAGATTAGTTAGAAATGGAAAGCCCAGTCAGTCGTTCAAAACTTGACCTAATTTTCTTCATAAAAACATACTTTATATCAAAACTCGTCTCTTTTATCTTCAACCCTTCTTGCCTGATTCTTCGTCTATCAGAAGGTTCTAATAAGAAGCATTGCAAGATGATCAAGCTAGGATTGTGGAACTTGAAGCAAAGTTTGCCAGAAGAAACCTTTTCGAAGCTATTGATGATGCCCTATTCTCTGTCTTATCCCCACTCCGCAAGAAGTTTTGTTATGGATCCCTTGGATCTATTATTTGACTTCTTGGCTAGGTTGATAGGATTGCTCTTTAGTATTAAGATGTTCGACTAGATCGGTAATGGAGATATTATATTATATTATAGTGGTTTTCTAATCCCTAATATTACTCTATAACCCTTGACTACTTATACTTTTATTTTCTTGCCATTTTATTGCCACCCTTGCGCAATATCTACCTTGATATATTAAACCTTTGCCTCTCTACTTTTCTCCTTAATAATGCTTTCTCCCTAACCCATTTCATATTCTTGGTTGTATCATTCATCCTCACGATTCATGGTTATTTTATTTCACCCTTGGTCACCAATAAATATGTCTTTTCTAACTCCTTGATAATTCTTACAAAACTCCTTGATGTTATAATATCTTTCTTATTCCAAACCTTGTCTCACCTTTTGTTTTGGTTGAATGAGTAGAATTGGATTGTGTTGTGCTGGTATGCTTGAGTTCATTGTCCTTTGTGTTTATGTTTGATTTGCTTCTTTTAAATGATTGTTGGTGTATTGTGTGACTTTTGTCCACAATGGCATCAGTTAGCTAGGTAAAACCTTAGATAGATGGGTTTTCTCTGCTCTCCATAATTTGTCTTTGCTCAACCCTTTCGTCCCTTCCATTCTTCCATACCCATACAGATGTCAGACCTTGGAATGTCAACTACATGTGATGTCACAAAAATGCAAAGAATGCGGTGTGTTGGCAAGTCAAAACAACACTATAAGTAAAACAGCTGATGAACAGACATTCAAGACATAAAAGAATGCACAACCAAACCAACAGACAAGTGACCTTGGAACATGTTGTTGTTGTGAGTACTATGGAATTCCTTGTTGCCAAATCAATGCAAATGAAAGTGAAAGTGCAAAACAGAAGAACCAGATTTTATTTTCTGGCATAAAAAGACAGATGTCTCCCCCTAAACAACTAATAGTAGAGTCTCTCATACCTAATGCACTGTCAGTTGATGAATCACAAAGTATTCCAAAAAGGAAACATCACAAGGATGCCTAGCCCCAAGAAGAAACACAGGAGTGTTACATTGATGGATGGACTATTACTTGCACACAGTTTCAGCCTCGTGGTCGCATCAGGTCCAAGAAACAAAAAGGGAAACATGGAAAAAGTCAAGAAATAACTTCAAGAAAAGCTTGCTATCAATGTGGACATGAAGGTCATTAGTTCCGTAATTGTCCTGAGAAGAGTTCACTACATATCACCTCCGAGATGAAGCTATCTCAGTCTTCAGACATGGAATATGAACAAAAATGCACAGAAACTTCTACCAACAACGTAAAGACAACTCCACCATGTAACTTATCAAGTCGTGCTTGCTTTGGCTGGGGTGATACCGGCCATCTTTTTAACGGTTGTCCTAAGAAAGATGTGAAGATCAATAAGGTCCAAAAGAAAAGACAACACCCTCAAACTCATGCATCAACAAATAATAAACAACGGAAAAAGTCCATAGGAAGGATAAGTTATGCAGTGATAGGAACCATTCCATACGATAATGCAGTGATTTTTGGAACATTGGTCATTCACACAACCATCGCCACCTTGTTGTATGATCCTCGAACAACACATTCCTTTATCAGTGCCCAGTTTGCAACAAAGTATGGTATCTTTAAGTGTCCCTTGAGACCAATGATGACCATCAGTGCACCCGAAAGAAAAATGTTAGTAAACTACATATGTCCAAATGTAAGTGTTAAAATCAATGGGATAGATTTTGTAGCTGATCTTATAGTGATAGAATCAATGGGAAAGGATGTGATTCTTGGAAAGAATTGGTTACAAAGAACTAAGGCAGTAATCCAACATACTGAGAGAACCATGTGTTTGGAAACCCCATCTAGAGAAAGAATAGTAGTTGAAGACAATCAACCTCCAGCTCTGATTGGTGCATCTGACAAGGAAGAATAATATATCATTTAGCTAGAAGAAGGAGTATGTCTCATGAAGAAAAAAAATGACAAGGTGTTGCCCCTTTCAAGATTTGTAATTGTGCTAAGTGAGATATGAAAAAATTTGGAGAATCTTTCGCGCCTACTGTGTTTTGCCTCTTTATAAAGAGAATAAAGTGTGGTGTCATATGCTATATGCAAACAATGTGATACTCTAGTTGCCCTAAAGTCCCGCTCAAGTCTTTCTCTGAAATTGCGCTCAAAGAAATACTGTTGGATCAGAAAGATGATTTGGATATCATGCTCTGAAATCTATAAAGTTCAAAAAAAATTTGTTAAAGATTATAACACTTGTACACTTTAGTAGTATGATGAAGCTAGGCGGAATCGGAAATCATCCTTAACTAATCTTATCTTGGAAATCAAAATGTTGTGTCAGCAATTTATCTTAATGTCATGCAAGTGTCTTATGCAGTCTGTCTCACTAACTCTTTTACCCTCTTAATAGATGATGAACCCCAATGGAAATAAAGTAAATGATGCCAACGACAAAATTCCTACCTTAACAACTATGAACGAGAAAAATAAGTCATAGAGATATTTGATGAATGGAATCAAGAACAACAAAAGGAATAGAAAAATGTTTGGATACATGATTAGTCCCCCTCAACCACAAGCAAAAGCCACGAAACACATGGATACCCAAACAGAAGAATCAAGTCAGGCTCAGCTAAATGAGATACAAACACCCAATCAACCCTCACCCCCTGTTGATCAAGAAAAGTTGACTCGCAAAGAACTCAAAGCAAGAGGTGCTTGCTACTACTGCGAAAATGAAGGACATATTATTCGCGAATGCCCCAAGAAGCGTCTAGACCGGCTAAAGAAGAAAACTACCAAGCATGACCTAAGCAATAATTCAGAAGGCCAACCATTTTATAAGTACGATGATGAAGGTTGCTTGATTAGTATACATTGCGGAGCAAAGAAGAAAGGAAGTTTCTTAATATTAGAAGAGTTTAATATGAACTAAGAACCTACAAATAACCAAGTATCTCCTTTGCTTTTGTGCTAGCCTTCCTTAATCTCGAGGACGAGATTCTTTCAAGAGGGGTAGGTTTGTAACACTATAAAAACCATTAAATAAAAATAATGCATTTAGTTATTAATGGTAATTATGGCAATAAATTTTTCATTCAAGTGTTTGTTATTTATTTGCAATTGGAATAATTTTTGATTACTCATGATTGATTTTGGATATTGAATAGCATTTGTTTTTAAATGAAAATCCAAATAAATAATATAATAATTATTAGTACAAAAATAAATATTTTATTTATAAATAATTTCGGTATAATTATTATGAATTTTAGGGTTATTTAAAAAATATTTTTAATTTAGAAAAGAAATAAAAAAGAAAAATAGAGAAAACCCTAACCCTAAGGCTCACTAGGGATCCAACATCCCAACCGGCCGCACGCCCCATGCCTCCCCTGGTTGCCGACGTTAGGCTTCTTCCTTCTCCCTCCCTCTTCTCTCTCTTGTGCGAGCCCCACCCATCTCTCTCCCACGCCCTTCCCTCTCCCTGCTTATCTGACCGAGCCGCCAGGTAGCCGATCCCGCCTAGCCGCGTGACCCCGACCGCCCGCCAGGACGCCACGACGCCCGACCGCGCCTAGCCCTGCCTCGTCCGAGCCGCCGATCCCGACGCCCCGCGCCACCCGCGCGCCCAGCACCACGCTTGGCCGTCCGATCGTGCCAGGACCGCCGAGCCAGTCGTGCTCCCGTGCCCAACCGTCTGTTCTTCCTCACGTTAATGGAGCCGTTTCTCCTCCCCCATTATTCCCTCTATTCATTGACGCCATTGATGACCGCCTTGAAGCATCGGCGCCCTCTCATCTCCTCTCTCCCTCCCTATAAAATCCGGGACTCCCTTCCTCTTTTCCTCTTCGAGCTCCTCTCTCCCTTCTCCCTACCCGAGCTCGCCCCTCTCTCTCACAATCCTTGCTCGCCCACGCCGTCGCCGGAGCCCGTGGAGCCTCGTCGGAGCTTGTACCTCGCCGTTACCTGCTCAACCCACCATTCTCCCTTGTCGAGTTCATCCCTACGCATGAGCGAGAACCCAAGGTTGAAGACAACCCCAAATTGATGATTTATTTTCTAAAGCATGTTTTGAATTAATTTATGAATCTTGTGAATTATCGTTGTAATATTGAGATGATGTGATTTGGCGATTTACATGTATGATTTTAAAGATTTCGATGTATACGTGTAGCCAAAATCGAACCCTGCGACAATACTTTGAATATGTGTATGATTTTATAATTCTAAAAATGAGTACTGTCACTATTCACTACCTCATGATTTTCATACTAGAATACGTCTACAATTAAACCTCGCTTTAGCACATGGAATGATATTGGTTAGTATTGATATAAATATATTTTTATTGATATAAGAAAAATAGAAGAAATACTAGGCCACGTATTTCCGGTCAGATGAAAATATATATTTTACTATTCATGATAAATGTATTCATAAGTATAGCACTTAATTACTTAGAATGAGTAAAATATTTATTTATGTCATAATGACCATGAATATGTTATTAAAAGTCCCATTTAGTAATTTACAATTAATTCTTAGTATATTAATGTCAGAACAATTATAAATAAACAATTTTTAGTTATACGTATTAATTCTTAGTATAATAATATTAAGATGACTTAACTAGGCACTCATACTTTCCTAGTAAAGAAAATGATAGTTATGTTGTTAAACATAGGTTTCTTACTAATGAAGTAGATACTTTGTTTCTAATTTTAAAATGACCTTTTTAATAGATATCATGTTTTTGATTTAATAAGGTTCGTTATAGATGTTTACGTATAGCCGTTTTAAATAGAAACTTAAAAGAATATGTTGACCATATGTTTCTTAATAAAAATATAAGATAAATATATGTCCAATTAATAGATTATTTATATTTTTTTAATTAAAAGATAACAAGGGTTATTGCTTTTGTAAACTAAAATGATAGTTTATACATAATTTCCTTTCTAATGAATTAGATCATTTGTTCCTACAATAGAAATTAAAGATAATTAATATATTAATTATACATTATCATAATTTATTAATCAAACTTATAGTCAATTTGTTCTTAACTAGATTTATGGCATGATTAATGATTTTATAGAATTTAGACCACATTATATATGGATCACTTAGCTTTTCCTAAAGGATAAAATAACTAAATTAGTGTTCATGTTCTTTTATAATTAAAATGTTAGTTTACATATTATTTTGTATATAGCTTTCTTAATAAAGAATATAGTCCATGTACCTTCTAATAAAAATAAAAGATGGTTATTCGTTCATTTTCTTTTACACGACAATCCACTTAAAGGCCTATAACCTAGTTTTTCATAAAATAGGTGTTTAATAATAATGATCTTTTCACATAAAACCTATTTAGACTTATATCTTAGTTTATCATAAGTGAAGGTTTAACAATGAATTATAATACGTTCCATAATGTTTCTAAAATTAATAACGTGTTTCGTAGCCATTAACCTTAGATATATAACATATATCTTTTCAAAAAGGTTAAAAGGTTTAATATTGTTATAACCTATTTTATCATCTTATAAACCCTTAATCTTAGACATATCACATATGACGTTTTATAAAAGATTAAATTGGTGAACCTAATATTTGTATATTTTAATTAAGAAATTTTTAAGCTCATGTCTTGTTTTATAAAGTATAGATCACACATTTTTGAAAAGAATACCTACTTATTATAACCATTACTTGTGATGTTTTTGAAAAACGAATGCTCTTTTCGTTAAGGTTTCTTTTAGCTTTGCGTATGGTGAATGTTGTATGTTATTGAGTGGTGCTTGTTTCTTCTTGTTTGTTTGTGTGATATTCAGTGGTTGATCTAGTAGTTAAGAATCAAGATCTATTCCTATCCGTGGAAGAACCTCATGTTTTCAATAAGCAAGGCAAGTGGACTTCTCCCTCTGCATACTCTGTTTGATCCCAAACAATAAAATTAATAAAGTTTATTCTTGGATATATTGCATAATTTGATGGGTTACCTATTTAGATACCCCAATCCTTTCCAACCTTACTCCTTGTTTAACCTGGGATTATGATCTAATCAAGTAGTTGTGCTATTGCTACAACTTTAAATTTATGCAGTCACTCCTGTTTAAGATATTAATGTTCCAAATGGTAAGTTTACATTATTGTTGCTAATCCGACGATTAAGCAATATCATATGATTTAATTGGAACATGGAGTGACCACCCGAGAAAACAGTGCTACCATGAGGGTGGTATGGGACGCCTTGGCTAAATAACTAGCGAAGTCTTATGTTGGGTGCTGGTCGTGGTCGACCGGAACAAGGGCATCTGGCAAGCGCTTATAGTTCTGGCTTAGGCAGATTGGATACAGGAATAGTTCCCAGAGCTAGTTCCCAAAGCTTTACCCTGCAGACTGGACTATAAGTCGGTTACGTTATTTGTGCTTTATGCAGTTTGACCATTTCCAGCATTTGCATAATGAGGACTCTAGGGAAAAGCCTCATAGTGAGACCCTAGCCATTCACCTCGGAAGTGAATACGTGTCTAGCCAACCCGGGTGTTGGGGCGAAGGCGAAGACGCTACCTTTCGCTCGATGCCTTCGCCGATCTCGCCGCACCAACGGAGGCAAAGCGACCAACAGTTTCCACCCTTCGTCCAACACGCTGCAAGACGACGGCCTACGACGAGGTCGCCCCGTCTCGTGTCCTCATCCAACACGAAGGCCCACGTGGAATTCGGCCCATTGTAACAGGTCCCACGCGGCTGAGTGTATTACGGGCCCGATTTGTAAAGGCTTTTCTGTAATGACAGTCTGTAACCCTGCTTTATGGGAATATTCCGGGGATGACCTAGGTGCCTGAGGGCACATGCGTCCTTAATCCAAGACGCTGGGTACTCATGCACCTATAAATACCCCCGCACAGTGCCCTTGAGAGGCTAGATTAACAGAGCAATTTCCATCCCAAGTTGAAACCTTGTTTGTACTCCTCTCGATCCCCCGTTGGATCATCTCGCCCAGGAGAGCAAGTTCCAACATTTGGCGCCCACCGTTCGTGCTATGAAAAAACCACCCGCGATGGCACCCAAGAGAGCTAGCTCGAAGGCAGCCCCATCCGTTGACGAAGCAGTGAAGGCAGCGCTGTTGGCCAAGAAAAAGGGCAAGGCCCTTGTCAACACCACCCACCAAGAAGCCTGCGAAGACGACGCACTCAGCAAGAGGCAGCGCAATGAACAACCCACACCCGAAGGTAGTCTCCGCACCTGCAGCTCCGGAGGACAACCGCAACCTCCCCCAGGCTTCGCTCCACCGGAGGGCGCGGACGCCACTGAGGATGGCGAAGTCATCGTTGTTTCAGCAGAGGAACAGCTACAACTGCGGGCCTTGCGCATCAAGAACCGCAACCTCCAGAAGCAGAAGGAGATCCTCGAGGCCAAGCGCCAACGTGTCTCTGCGCAGGCCAAGGTGCGCCAGATGATACGCGACGAGGAGCAGAAGGCTCAGGAGCTTGAGCAAGAGATTACGCTTATGCAGCGCGAAGGCCAACTTGGTCTGCAACAAGGCCCACCCCTCCAACAGCGCGCGCCATTCGAAGACCTGTTCATTCCTCAGCGCGGACCCGTCATCCGCACGCCACAGCATTCCAAGGTGTCAACTACCTTGACGAGCGAAGTCCCCTGGCGCCGCACCTACAAGTGTCACCATGGCCCGCCAACTTCAGGGCAGGGACCTACCCCAAGTACAATGGCAGCACTGACCCAGCACAGTATATCATGAGCTACCAAGTCGTCGTTGCATCATCCGAAGGGGACGACGCCACGATGGCCAAATCATTCATCATCGCCCTTGAAGGCCTGGCTCTCACTTGGTACACCAGGTTGCCCCCGTTGTCCATCGACTCCTGGAGAAGTCTATGGGACAAATTTTTGCTCAACTTCCAAGGGTACCGCCCAGACACCGACGCCTTGGCTGAACTGTCACTCTGCAAGCAGCTGGAAAGAGAAACTCTGCGGGAGTACTACCGCAAGTTTCTGACTCTCAAGCCACAACTGCCTTCGGTTGATGACCAAATAGCCATTCACTACGCCATCAGTGGCCTTCGGGCTGGCGTCCTTTACAGCCACTGCATCAGAGATCCACCCAAGAACCTCCAGGAGCTGTATCAGCTGTTCGAAAAATACGCCAGATCCGAAGAGCTCCACCAGCGCAAAGTCGAGTCCCAGAGGAAACCCAAAGACCCTCCGCAGTCCAGTCGTACGTGGACGAGACCTTAGCAGACAGACTCCGGTTGGGACGGCCGCAGTCAGCAGTAGGTACACAACATCGCCAACCAGCACCCCGCTGCTGAGGCCCCTCGCCGCCAAGAGTATCCCCCCAGGGCCACGGCAACGGAACTCGTGGTCGGGGCCGGGGACGGGCGCAGTAGCCACGCAGATTTTACTGCTTGTTCCACGGCGAAGACTGCGCGCACCCTACAAGGGACTGCCTAGAAACGAAGGCCACCAGAGACAGGATGTCTCGGGTGCAACCAGCCGAAAACCCTAGAGTTGTCGCGCACACATATCAACAACTCCCTCAACCATACAACCACAGCCCCGCTCAGCATCCACCTAACCACGCATACCCGCAACAGCAAAACATCCACCACCCCAACCACCCCCAAGCACCAAAACAAGAAGACTTCACCGATCAGCCGTATCATGGAGTCATTCACATGATCACTGGGGGGTCCAGCGTCGACTTCGACACAAAGCGACCGAAGAGGGACCACTACCACAGCATCAACCACATCGCTGTCACTGGTCCAGTCGTGCAGACTAAGTGGTCCCATGTGCCATTGACCTTCGACGCCCGAGACGTCGACCTCCGCAGCGCACCCCACATCGACGCCATGGTTATCAACTGCAGCGTGGCAGGCTGGGACCTGCACAAAGTCTTAGTTGACAACGGCAGCCAGGCGGATATCATTTTCCTCCACGCCTTCGACCGCATGGGCATCAGCCACAGCTTGCTCAAACCTTCGGACAACCCACTGTATGGCTTCGGTGGCAAGGGCACCTTTCCTGTCGGCAAAATAGAGCTACCCCTCTCCTTCGGCGTAGCACCTAATGCACGAAGTGAGCAAGTCACTTTCGACATCGTCGACATGGTGTACCCGTACAACGCCATAATCGGTCGGGGCTCCATCAACAAGTTTGAGGCAGCCATTCACGGACTTTACCTTTGCATGAAGATCCCGAGTCCGCAAGGCGCGATCACAGTCTACGGCAACCAGCAGGCCGCGCGCAACATAGAAAGAGACTTCGTTCCTGGGCAAAGGAACGTACACTGCCTCACGGCCCAGCGCGAGGTCCCCGAGTCTGCCAGCCCAACCGCCAAAGAGCATGAAAAGGCATAGCTACAGAGCAACGATGGGACCAAGACTGTTCCCCTCGACCAGGCAACGCCCAAGCAAACAGTCATCATAAGCGAAGACCTCAATTCGCATGACGAGGAGAGACTCCTCTCCTGCCTGTCCAAAAATAAAGACGTCTTCGCCTGGTCTGCCCTCGACCTGGTCGGAGTCAGTCGCTCTATCATCGAGCACAGCTTGGGAATTGACCCTTCAGTGAGGCCGAAGAAGCAGCGGCTGCGCAAGATGTCTGATGAGAAGACAGAAGCCGCCAAGGCCGAGGTACACTGCCTGCTTGAGGTCAACTTTATCGAGCCAGTCGCCTACCCTACGTGGCTCGCCAACGTAGTGATGGTGCAGAAGAAGAGCGGCAAGTGGCGGATGTGCATTGATTTCACCAGCCTTAACATGGCCTACCCCAAGGATAATTTCCCGTTGCCTCGGACCGACAAGATCATCGATAGTGCGGCCGGGTGCGAAGTCATGTCACTCCTTGATTGCTTCTCCGGCTACGACCAAATATATATGAAGGAGGAAGACAAGGCCAGCACCAGTTTCATAACACCCTTCGGCACGTATTGCTTCATCAGAATGCCGGAGGGACTTAAGAACGCTGGGTCCACATTCTCTCACCTCACCAAAATGGTGCTCGAGAGCCAAGTCGGCAGAAACATATTTACGTATGTGGACGACATCGTCGTCGCCAGCAGAAGCAAGGAAGACCATCTGGCTGACCATCGCAGAAACGCTCGCGAACATGCGGGACGCACGACTTCGCCCAAACCCCGAAAAGTGTGTCTTCAGCGTTCGCCAGGGGAAAATGCTGGGTTACCTGGTGTCGCACCGCGGGATCGAAGCCAACCCGACCAAAATCCAGGCTATCATCAACATGACGCCGCCGCAGTCAGCTAGAGACGTCCAACAACTGACAGGCAGATTGGCCGCCCTCAACAGATTCATCTCCAAGTCCGCAGAGCGAAGCCTACCTTTCCTCAAAACGCTACACGGAGCAAAAGACTTCGCATGGGGACCAGAGCAAGTGGCGGCCTTCGCTTCACTAAAGCAGCACCTGTCAGAGTTGGTGATTCTTACAAGCCCCAACCCCTCGCTACCCCTGTTGCTCTACATCGCAGCTTCACCGCACACGGTCAGCGCAGCACTGGTTCAAGAGCATGACAGAGAGGGCACGATCATGCAATGTCCAGTTTATTACGTCTCTGAAGTACTCACGACATCAAAATGCAACATGACGGAACTAGAAAAAATCGCCTACGCAGTTGTTATGGCTTCGCGCAAATTGCGCCATTATTTTGAAGCGTTCAAGGTACGGGTCACCTCAGACAGGGGACTCGACGAATTGTTTAGAAATCCGGAGGTCTCTGTCTGGATCGCCAAATGGGCAGCTGAGCTTTCCGGCTACCATATCACCTTCGAGCCCAGGACAGCCATCAAGTCACAAGTCCTGGCAGACTTCATCGTCGACTGGACCGGGCCAATAACGCAGCCGGACACGTCTGTAGAGAAGATGTGGACCATCCATTGCGACGGCGCATGGTACCATGCGGGGGCAGGTGCAGCTGCAGTCATTACTTCACCCACAGGGGTCAAGCACAGATATGCAGCACGACTCAGCTTTGCTTTGGAGTCCGACAGGTGCACCAACAATATAGCAGAATACGAAGTCGTCATCCTCGGCCTTCGCAAGCTAAGGGCACTTGGTGTCACTACCTGCATAGTCAGAACAGACTCCAAAGTATTTGCCGGCCAGGTCGAGAAAGATTACGTAGCAAAGGACCCCGCGATTATGCAGTATCTCGCGGCTATCCGTAGTCTCGAGAGACAATTCAAAGGCTTTACCATGCAACACGTGGACCGAGCCAAGAATGAGGAGGCCGATGCATTGGCCAAGGCAGCCGCCAGAGGCGAGGCCCTGCCCTCCGACGTATTTTACCATGTCATCGGCATGCCAGCCGTCTGCAGCCCCGAGGGCCTCCAAATAACCAACGACAGCGAGGGCCACCGCATAGTTAACCTCATTATGACCGAAGACTGGCGGGCACCAATAACCCTATTCCTGCAGGGATACTACCATCCAACCGATGTCAACGAGGCCAAGCGCCTCAAACACCGAAGCCGGGACTTCGCACTCATCGAAGGCCAGCTTTACAAGAAGGGGGTCAGCCAACCCATGCTTAAATGTGTCACCGAGACTGAAGGCGTCCAAATCCTGCGCGAAGTCCACAGCGGGACTTGCGGCTCTCACGCAGGGCCTAGGGCCCTAGCTGTCAAGGTGATCCGTCAAGGCCACTATTGGCCTGCCATGATCTGTGCCGCAAATCGGGTCACAAGGTCGTGCGAAGCCTGCCAGAAGTTTTCTCCACGCTCGGGAAACCCTTCGCAATTCACAAAGCTAATCGCCCACACGTGGCCCCTTCAGCGCTGGGGCTTGGACATTGTCGGGCCACTTCCCATGGCCCAAAGGAACCTCAAGTTCGCCTTCGTCGCCGTCGAGTATTTTACCAAGTGGATCGAGGCGAGGGCAGTATCCACGATAACATCGAAGACTGCCCAGAAATTCTTCTGGCAAAACATTGTTTGCCAATTCGGAGTCGCGTTACGAGCTCACAGTTGACAATGGCAAACGATTTGACAGCCAAGACTTCAGGGATTTCTGCTTCTCCATTGGCACCAAACTTGTCTTCGCCTCCGTGTACCACCCACAATCCAACGGCATGGTGGAGCGCGTCAATGGCAAGATTTTCACGGCGATCAAGAAAATGCTCCTCGACGACAAGAAGGGCAAATGGGCCGACCTGCTACCTGAAGCAGTCTGGGCACTGAACACGACCGAGTGTCGGGCGACCGGATTCACTCCTTTTCGCCTGCTATACGGATCGGAGGCCATGACCCCGCAGGAAATCAAACATGGGTCCCCGCGGACAAGCGCTTCAGCAGTACCCGACGTGGATGAGCTAACTTCCAAAGACCTAATCGACGGAGAACGCGTCTTCGCCCTGCAGGCCCTCAACAAATATCAAGCCCAAACGAAGGCCTGGCGCAACCACGCAGTCGTCCTAAGAGAATTCAACGAAGGGGACCTCGTACTTGTCCGCACAACCCGGACAGAGTCGCGGGGTAAGCTGGAGCCAAAGTGGGAAGGACCATTTATCGTCAAGACGAAGTCGTCTCCCAGCGCGTACAGACTAACAACGCAATCTGGCGAAGACCTGGAACATTCCTGGAATATAGATAATCTTCGCAAATTTTTTGTTTGAATCCTCAGGGCCATCACGCCCTTGTAATTCACCAAACATTATTATTCCGGCCCGCACTCTTTTCCTCCCAGGGGGGTGAGGTTTTTAATGAGGCGGAGCCATGTAATATACAAGCAAAAATCCCCCGCAAAAACTAAGACAATGTCGATAAAGACCGCATCGACGGTCTTCGGCATTCGACCACACCAAAGTCACCGCGAGGGGCAGCGCTAACTACCCTCGCGTGCGACACTCCGCGCAAAAGTTGCCTAAGGGTGCAGCCGGACCTTCCATGCAAAAGTCGCCTACGGGTGCAGCCGGACTAGCACAATAAGTGCGCAAAATCGAAGTCTTCTCCAAAAGACTCCCCGTGCAAAAGTCGCCTAAGGGTGCAGCCGGACTTCGTGCAAAAGTCGCCTACGGGTGCAGCCGGACTAGCACAATGTGTGCGCAAAATCGAAGTCTTCTAAAGACTTCCCATGCAAAAGTCGCCTAAGGGTGCAGCCGGACCCTTCATGCAAAAGTCGCCTACGGGTGCAGCCGGACTAGCACAATAAGTGCGCAAAATCAAAGTCTTCTCCAAAAGACTCCCCGTGCAAAAGTCACCTAAGGGTGCAGCCGGATTCTCCGTGCACAAGTCGCCTATGGGCACGGCCGGACCAACGAAGGCACGCAGCCTCATATAAATTATAGTTACATATATACAGCGAGGGCATCACACTTTACATTGGCTCAACCTTCGGGATGATACCCATCTCCCTGTAGTTGAACAACATTATCCTCAGCTCCTCACCCTCAAAAAGATTTCGCATCTCCCCCTCACCTACACTCGCCCCAGCTGGCGAGGACAACAATTCCCGTTTGCTAGCCCCGTCCACACGAAGACGACCACCCTCCACCTCACTCACTCTCTGTTTCGCCATCGCCCTTCGCCGCCTACGCCCAACACTCGGACCAGGAAGAACTTCAGCACCCATCACATGCGAAGAAGCCTCCGCCGCAGCCACATCCAAGGCCACAAAATAATCCAAGTCCTCATCCGAAGACTCTTCCGTCCACACAACTAAACTCCCAGAATCATCAGACTCAAAAAACATAGACACGGAATCATCAGAATCATTTTCAGCAACCACGGTCGAAGCCACCACAAAATTAGCATTGTCAGTAGCGGTTGCGTGCGCAGGCCCAAAACCCTGAACCTGCGCAGCAACCGAGGTTCAGTAACACATAGACAAAATTTACAAACTCCCCTGCACCTATTTAACTACTTAGCCACCTACGAAGGCACAGCCGCGGCCGTGGGGTCTTCGACTGCCGGCTCAGCCACCACCTTTGGGGCATCTTCGACCGTCGGCGCAGGGGCCGACACAGGGTCTTCGCCGGCCACAGTAAGCACGGGCACAGCCGAGGGGCCTTCTCCGGCGTCCGAGGTCAGCACCGGGTTGACCTCCACAGCCTCGGGCGGCGCGTCGATCAAACCTCCAAGGTCCTCGACATCCTCGGCACGCTCCATCTGCAGCAACAGCACATTCACTCAGCAAAAACTACAAATACCCACACACACACAACCACACAAAAAAGAAACAACTTTCACCTGCTCTCTCGCCCGGTCGGATCGCTCCCTGACAGCCTCCCGACCATGCGCCCCCCACATCCTATCAAAAAGTGCCCCCGCTGAATGCTTCACAATAGGGTCTTCGGCCTTGAAGATCTCGCGTTCAAAATTCTCGTCCGATTGGTCGAAGACCTCGTAGTGCCTGCAGCCCTCGCGGGACAACACATTCATGGCCCCCTCGCAGGTGACGAGGGAGGCGAAGGACATGAAACCCTCCACGATGGTCGGGAGCACCAGCAACTCCTCCTGCAACCATTCGAGGAAGCGAAGGCTTGTTTCCTGGTCGGGTACTTCGAAGTCAGCGGTCCACGCACCCAGCTCGCGGTAGGAGTCCACGAACTGTGCGAGCGTCCGCTCAACCTCCGAGCGCGTAGAGGCCTCGGCCTTGTCCACGTGGCCACGCAAGGCATTGAACCTTGCCTCCCACTCCTCGGCGCGTTGGCCGGCGAGACTTCCCTCCGCCCGCGCCACTTTGGCCTCCGCCTGCGTAGCCTGCGCCTCAGCGATGGCCTGGTTCGCCTCCCTCCTCTCCTCCACCAACTGGCGCCGGAGGTCCGTCTTCTCGGCCTCCAAGGCGGCCACTTTCTCCGCTAGCCTGCGGTTTTTGCTCTCCGCTGCCGACTTCTCCCGGACGGTGTCCGCATGCTGCGCCCAAAGTCTCTCGACTTCGGTAGCCACATCCGCAGTCAGGACACCCGACGCCACGCGGTCAGCGAAGTCGGCCGCCTGACAAAAACACATGAGACCACAATCCTCATGATAACAACAAACACCAAAGTCCAGCTCAACTTACTTGACTTAGATGCTGCGACAGCTGCAGCGACAGCTGCTGCGACGCCTCCCTCAGTCGCCGGGACATGGAGCCCGCCACATCCTTAGCGGCAGCGGCTGACGGGATCTCGCCGCTCACGTAGAAAGCGCTCCACGGGTCCCGTGCGGCACCCTTCACCCCAACCACCGCCGTTGACGTCGTGGTTGCCACTGAGGGCGGGACAACAACCAATTGCCCCTCGCCCGACCCTGCAACGTATCACCGGTCAGAAGACCTCGCAAAAAAATTACCAACAAAATAGTCCTCCACACTGATGTTTGTGCCGAAGTCGGCAACTCGTTTCCCCGGCGAAGGCAGCTCCTGCCCTTTCGCAGCTTCGCCCGAGCGAGGCTTGGTTCCGCCAGCAGTGACAGTCTTCGCGCTCGCCGGCGCCTTACTGGATACGAGCGTGGCCGGTTTTGCAGCCGGCATCGGCTGGCTACCGCCGGAAGTAGTAGCCTTCGCGCTCCCCCTCGCTCTCTTCGCCTCACGCCTAGGATCTGCGATCCTGATAACCGCACGACGCTTCTGCGCAGCATCTTGATGGTCCTTGTTCATCACTGCCGACACAACAGCAGCAATATTCCGTCCGTAAGGGAAAATCCTCAAGCCACGAGCTATACGAGACGTAGACATGTCTTCGCCCTCCGCCCAGGGGATCGGAATATTCTTTGGCCATCGACCCCCGGTAACCTCCAGCATTCGCGCCGAAGACTCCCGGAGCTCGAGCGAAGACATCCTTCCCCCGGGGGCCACACATGTCCCCATCAACTCCACAGCAAAATTATCAGACACCCCGATTCCCCCCACTATAATACCTAATTTTCTCCTCTTAGCGGTCGGGGCAGCCTCCTGCGAAGGCCCTTCCTCGGTCCCGCCCATCAGTTTCTTCCCGCGGCGGTCGGCGACGTCTTCCCCGGGATAACCACCGTACGGCAGGCGGTTTAGGTCGAAGACCCGATTCAACCTGTCGTTGGACCCACGGATATTCCAGCTCCGCAGACCCTCTGTCTTCGGCATGTAGCGCCTCACGATCCTCGCTGCACCGTCTTCCGCCACACGCACGAATGTGGTGGGATCTCGGCCACGCAAATCCAGCGCGAAGGCAGGACTTCGCACCAACTGCCCGCCCCGAGAGGGCATCTCGCGAGGGCATACTTCGCCCAGCGCCTAGCCATGCGCCAAGGGCCATACCCCATAGCCGACAAATTCCTCAACAAGATCGCGCCCGCTACTCATGCGGGCAGCGCACCGAAGGGCTCCTTCGTCTTCATCATCCTCCGCTACCTCAAACTGCGGGTACGCTACGTAATAATGCAAGCACATAACGGCCACGGGGAGCCCTGGGTGGTCTTCGACTGTGCCTTCGGAAACGTAAAACCAGAATTCCCACCAGTTGCCCCACTTATTGCGGGCGCAGGGAACCAACTCCACGACTTCCATCGAAGTCTTGCCGGTCTTCGGCGTAAATGTGCACGATCCAAATTGTGCAATCTCATGTCCAATTTTCCTCTTTTGCCAATGCAGACAATAATGTTTTGCGAAGACTTCAACAGAGGGCTGACCGCCATACGAAGTCGTCGCCCAGACATACTTTGTCAGGGCCACCATGGCATTCAGCGTCAACTGGTGGACCTGGACCTCGAATCTCCGCAGGACCTCCGCCACGAATTGATGCGCAGGCAGACGAAGGCCAGCGGCGAAAAAATTCTCAAAAACGACCAACTCGCCTTTTGCCTCGGGGACCTCCTCCGCCCCCGGGACACGCCCCACTCCGCTGCCAAAATATCCAAGTTGTTGCATATCTTGCACGCGGACCGAGGAAATCCGCGAACGCCAAACTCCACTGTATCACCAGGATGTAACTCCTCCGCCGCCACGTTGCTCAGTGTGTCCTCGGACGATGCGCCGGCCGGTGGTGTATCGGCAGCAGAAGAGGAAGAGGACGGCATGGCTACGTACCGTCGGCGGCGGCGGGCGGTCTGCTTCACGAGGGCCAGATCTCCGATGAGCAGGAGCAAGGAGGGCAGGCGAGCGATCAAACGGTTTCAAGAGGAGGCTAGGGTTTTGCGGCGCGCAGAAAGAGTACCTGACCCGCGCCGCCCCGCCCCCTTTTTATACATAGGACACGACGCTTCGGGAAACCCGCAGTCCAACAGTGCCGCGTCCATCAATAGTCACATCAAAAACCCCCGCGGAACCACTTCGAGCGAGGGCAGCGTCTTCACCATCTAGCGACATATTTGGCACCAGATGACTTAGTCGAACTGGTCCCTCGGAGGGCAAATGTTGGGGCGAAGGCGAAGACGCTACCTTTCGCTCGATGCCTTCGCCGATCTCGCCGCACCAACGGAGGCAAAGCGACCGGCAGTTTCCACCCTTTGTCCAACACGCTGCAAGACGAAGGCCAACGACGAGGTCGCCCCGTCTCGCGTCCTCATCCAACACGAAGGCCCACGTGGAATTCGGCCCATTGTAACAGGCCCCGCGTGGCTGAGTGTATTACGAGCCCGATTTGTAAAGGCTTTTCTGTAATGACAGTCTGTAACCCTGCTTTATGGGAATATTCCGGAGATGACCTAGGCGCCTAACAGCACATGCGTCCTTAATCCAAGACGTTGGGTACTCAGGCACCTATAAATACCCCAGCACAGTGCCCTTGAGAGGCTAGATTAACAGAGCAATTGCCATCCCAAGTTGAAACCTTGTTTGTACTCCTCTCGATCCCCCGTTGGTTCATCTCGCCCAGCAGAGCAAGTTCCAACACCGGGCTCGAAGGGAATCGTGACTCATCGGTAAAGATGTGCCACCTCTGCAGAGTGTAAAACTAATATATCAGCTGTGCTCACGGTTATGAGCAGCCTGGACTCCTCACATGATAATTGAACTTGAAGATGAAAATAAATCGAGATCCGATGATCTGCTAATGGTTTGCTTAAGTGCTTTCACTTAAGTATTTTTGATATACTCTTATACCTTTGTTTAATGGGAATACTTGGGATTCACACTTATTAGTAAGACAAGTGTTGTTAATAAAATGTTGACCAACTAAAATGCTTACTGCTCAACCTTAGCCTCACCTTGTTAAACTTGCATTAATTTTCCCCCACTTGCTGTGCCCCGACCATAAGTGAGCTCACCCTTGCTTAAATTTTGATCAGAAGTTTGGAGATGAAGTTATGATGTTGAGCTCCATGGATGCTAGTCTAGTGATACCCCTGGTCATCTTCCTGTAGATGGATGTCCATGTTTCGCTGTACTTTGATGAATAAAAGTTAAGACATTATGTCTGCTCGAAGTGTAATATGTTAATAAAATCGTTATTTACGCTTTTATGCATTGTTCTTTTGATATATTACACTTGTGACGTCAACATATGTGTGGAAATAGATCCTGGCACACATATGCGATGCATCCGGCTTCTGCCCTTGGAACCGGGTGTGACAAAAATACTCACAACCCTGTTTCTTTTCGCCCCCCGGCCGCTTCATCAAGTCTGTCGTAATCTGGGTATTCAAAGTTGAGAGCATCCATCACCCGATTCAACCTTTGTTTTTCAGGGGTGCCAAAGGCAGTTGTCATCAACTTATCTTCTTTCTTCATGTAGTTCTCGAGAATTTCATTGCACATTGTTTCTATTAGCTCCAGCCATTCAGTGCAGGGTTTGTTGAATCTTTTCTGGAATTTAAACCGATAAGGAAGTCATACAAGTTCATACTTTTTCCCTCTTCCTTCTTTTTCGGTATTCCCCAACCGCTAGAAGTTGGGAATGTTCTGTTTGCTAAATATTCTTGCACTATGTCCCTAGTGCTAATGTGATCAGCCACGACCCTAAATTCCACTTCGTCCAGTTGGCAAGGAGACCCCAGCTGCATATTGCACAAGGGTTGAGTCATTCCGAAGTTCAGCCTTAAGGGACTCATTACCATGCTCATGAGCTTCTCCCTCTTCTTCTCATCAGCCTTCACGTAGAAGCACTCATTCGTCCACCCGGTCGGCCATTTAGTGCGGTAGCAGATCATAGGAGCCTTGGTGTCCTTCCGATACGCAAAGTTATAACACCCAAAATTCTTGTGCAGGCCATCAGCCCTAGCCTTCGTCTGATAATGAAGTTCGTGCACCCGATAGAACCCTTCGGCATTGGCACTATTTCCTTGGCTTTGAAGAGCCCAAATGTACACACTAAGTCTAACAATAGCATTGGGGGTCAGCTGATGTAGGCAAATTTCGAATTCCTTCAAAACCTCGCCGATCATCTCGTAAAGGGGAACCGAAGTCCTGCCCTGAAGAAGCTTTTAAAGACTACAACTTCATCATCTCTTGGCTTTGGAATCACCTCTTCCCCAGCAAAACGAACCAGACCGTCATCATTCTCTCCAAAATATCCTAGTTTTTTCATTAAAATTAGATCCTCTGCCTTAACCGTGGATTTCCCAAATTCGATATGGCTGGGTTTGCTTGGGCTTAAGATATTGTCATCATCTTCATCTTCATTTTCACTATCAGCTTCGGCGATAGTCGGTTCAACTTCGGCATCAGCAGCACCTTTGGTGATAGAAAAATGTTTGGATACATGAATAGTCCCCCTCAACCACAAGCAAAAGCCACGAAACACATGGATACCCAAACAGAAGAATCAAGTCAGGCTCAGCTAAATGAGATACAAACACCCCATCAACCCTCACCCCCTGTTGATCAAGCAAAGTTGACTCGCAAAGAACTCAAAGCAAGAGGTGCTTGCTACTACTGCAAAAACGAAGGACATATTATTCGCGAATGCCCCAAGAAGCGTCTAGACCGACTAAAGAAGAAAAATACCAAGCATGACCTAAGCAATAATTCAGAAGACCAACCATTTTATAAGTACGATGATGAAGGTCGCTTGATTAGTATACATTGCGGAGCAAAGAAGAAAGGAAGTTCCTTAATATTTGAAGAGTTTAATATGAACTAAGAACCTACAAATAACCATGTATCTCCTTTGCTTTTGTGCTAGCCTTCCTTAATCTCGAGGACGAGATTCTTTTAAGAGGGGTAGGTTTGTAACACTATAAAAACCATTAAATAAAAATAATGCATTTAGTTATTAATGGTAATTATGGCAATAAATTTTTCATTCAAGTGTTTGTTATTTATTTGCATTTGGAATAATTTTTGATTGCTCATGATTGATTTTGGATATTGAATAGCATTTCTTCTTAAATGAAAATCCAAATAAATATTATAATAATTATTAGTTTAAAAATAAATATTTTATTTATAAATAATTTTGGTATAATTATTATGAATTTTAGGGTTATTTAAAAAATATTTTTAATTTAGAAAAGAAAAAAAGAAAAAAAAAGAGAAAACCCTAACCGTAAGACTCACTAGGGGTCCAACATCCCAATCAGCCACGCGTCCCCCTGCCTCCCCTGGCGATCGCCGTTAGGCTTCTTCCTTCTCCCTCCCTCTTCTCTCTCTTGCGCGGGCCCCACCCATCTCTCTCCCACGCCCTTCCCTCTCTCTGCTTCCCTGACCGAGCCGCCAGGTAGCCGATCCCGCCCAGCCGCGTGACCCCGACCGCCCGCCAGGACGCCGCGACGCCCACCCACGCCTTGTACCCCGCGCGCCCAGCCCTATCGCATCCGAGCCGCCGACCCCGATGCCCTGAGCCACCCGTGCGCCCAGCACCGCGCTTGGCCGTCCGACTGTGCCAGGACCGTCGAGCCAGCCGTGCCCCCGTGCCCAACCGTCCGTTCTTCCTCGCGTTAATGGAGCCGTTTCTCCTCCCCCATTACTCCCTCTCTTCATCGACGCCATTGATGATCGCCTTGAAGCATCGGCACCCTCTCATCTCCTCTCTCCCTCCCTATAAAATCCGGGACTCCCTTCCTCTCTTCCTCTCCAAGCTCCTCTCTCCCTTTTCCCTACCCGAGCTCGCCCCTCTCTCTCACACTCCTTGCTCGCCCACGCCGTCGCCGGAGACCGTCGAGCCTCGTCGGAGGTTGTACCTCGCTGTTCCCTGCTCGACCGACCATTCTCCCTTGTCGAGTTCATCCCTACGCATGAGCGAGAACCCAAGGTTGAAGACAACCCCAAATTGATGATTTATTTTCTAAAGCATGTTTTGAATTAATTTATGAATCTTGTGAATTATCGTTGTAATATTGAGATGATGTGATTTGGCGATTCACGTGTATGATTTTAGAGATTTTGATGTATACGTGTAGCCAAAATCGAACCCTGCGACAATACTTTGAATATGTGTATGATTTTATAATTCTAAAATGAGTACTGTCACTATTCACTACCTCGTGATTTCCATACTAGAATACGTCTACAATTAAACCTCGCTTTAGCACATGGAATGATATTGGTTAGTATTGATATAAGTATATTTTTATTGATATAAGAAAAATAGAAGAAATACTAGGCCACGTATTCTGGTCAGATGAAAATATATATTTTACTATTCATGATAAATGTATTCATAACTATAGTACTTAATTACATAGAATGAGTAAAATCTTTATTTATGTCATAATAACCATGAATATGTCACTAAAAGTCCCATTTAGTAATTTACAATTAATTCTTAGTATATTAATGTCAGAAGAATTATAAATAAACATTTTTAGTTATACGTATAAATTCTATTTAGAAAAGAAAAGAGAAAACCGAAAGAGAAGAATTTATAATAATATTAAGATGACTTAACTAGGCACTCATACTTTCCTAGTAAAGAAAATGATAGTTATGTTGTTAAACATAGGTTTCTTACTAATGAAGTAGATACTATGTTTCTAATTTTAAAATGACCTTTTTAATAGATATCATGTTTTTGATTTAATAAGGTTCATTATAGATGTTTACGTATAGCCGTATTAAATAGAAACTTAAAAGAATATCTAGACCATATGTTTCTTAATAAAAATAGAAGATAAATATATGTCCAATTAATAGATTATTTATATTTTCTTAATTAAAAGATAACAAGGGTCATTGCTTTTACAAACTAAAATGATAGTTTATACATAATTTCCTTTCTAATGAATTAGATCATTTGTTCCTACAATAGAAATTAAAGATAATTAATAGATTAATTATTTGTTATCATAATTTATTAATCAAACTTATAGTCAATTTGTTCTTAACTAGATTTATGGCATGATTAATGATTTCATAGAATTTAGTCCACATTATATATGGATCACTTAGCTTTTCCTAAAGGATAAAATAACTAAATTAGTGTTCATGTTCTTTTTATAATTAAAATGTTAGTTTACATATTATTTTGTATATAGCTTTTTTAATAAAGAATATAGTCCATGTACCTTCTAATAAAAATAAAAGATGGTTATTCGTTCATTTTCTTTTACACAACAGTCCACTTAAAGGCCTATAACCTAGTTTTTCATAAAATAGGTGTTTAATAATAATGATCTTTTAAGATAAAACCTATTTAGACTTATATCTTAGTTTATCATAAGTGAAGGTTTAACAATGAATTATAATACGTTCCATAATGTTTCTAAAATTAATAATGTGTTTCATAGCCATTAACCTTAGATATATAACATATATCTTTTCAAAAAGGATAAAAAGGTTTAATATTGTTATAACCTGTTTTATCATCTTATAAACCCTTAATCTTAGACATATCACATATGATGTTTTGTAAAATATTAAATTGGTGAACCTAATATTTGTATATTTTAATTAAGATATTTTTAAGCTCATGTCTCGTTTTATAAAGTATAGATCACACATTTTTGGAAAGAATACCTACTTCTTATAAGAATTACTTGTGATGTTTTTTTGAAAAACGAATGCTCTTTTCGTTAAGCTTTCTTTTAGCTTTGCGTATGGTGAATGTTGTATGTTATTGAGTGGTGCTTGTTTCTTCTTGTTTGTTTGTGTGATATTCAGTGGTTGATCTAGTAGTTAAGAATCAAGATCTATTCCTATCCGTGGAAGAACCTCATGTTTTCAATAAGCAAGGCAAGTGGACTTCTCCCTCTGCATACTCTGTTTGATCCCAAACAATACATTTAATAAAGTTTATTCTTGGATATATTGCATAATTTGATGGGTTACCTATTTAGATACCCCTAACCTTTCCAACCTTACTCCTCGTTTAACCTGGGATTATGATCTAATCAAGTAGCTGTGCTATTGCTACAACTTTAAATTTATGCAGTCACTCCTGTTTATTATATTAATGTTCCAAATGGTAAGTTTACATTATTGTTGCTAATCCGATGATTAAGCAAGATCATATGATTTAATTGGAACATGGAGTGACCACTAGGGAAAACAGTGCTACCATGATGGTGGTATGGGACGCTGTTGGCTAAATAACTAGCGAAGTCTTATGTTGGGTGCTGGTCGTGGTCGACTGGAACGAGGGCATCTGGCTAGCGCTTATAGTTCTGGCTCAGGCAGATTGGATACAGGCATAGTTCCCAAAGCTTTACCCTGCAGACTGGACTATAAATCGGTTACGTTATGTGTGCTTTATGCAGTTTGACCATTTCAAGCATTTGCATAATGAGGACTCTAGAGAAAATCCTCGTAGTGAGACCCTAGCCATTCACCTCGGAAGTGAATACGGGTCTAGCCAACCCGGGCTAGAAGGGAATCGTGACTCATCGGTAAAGATGTGCCACCTCTGCAGAGTGTAAAACTAATATATCGCCGTGCTCACGGTTATGAGCAGCCTGGACTCCTCACATGATAATTGAACTAGAAGATGGAAATAAATCGAGATCCGATGATCTGCCAATGGTTTGCTTAAGTGGTTTCACTTAAGTGTTTTTGATATACTCTTATACCTTTGTTTAATGGGAATACTTGGGATTCACACTTATTAGTAAGACAAGTGTTGTTAATAAAATGTTGACCAACTAAAATGCGTACTGCTCAACCTTAGCCTCACCTTGTTAAACTTGCATTAATTTTCCCCCACTTGTTGAGCCCCGACCATAAGTGAGGTCACCCTTGCTTAAATTTTGATCAGAAGTTTGGAGATGAAGTTATGATGCTGAGCTCCATGGATGCTAGTCTAGTGATACCCCCGGTCATCTTCTTGTAGATGGATGTCCATGTTTAGCTGTACTTTGATGAATAAAGGTTAAGACATTATGTCTGTTCGAAGTGTAATATGTTAATAAAATCGTTATTTATGCTTGTATGCATTGTTCTTTTGATATATTACACTTGTGACGTCAACATATGTGTGGAAATAGATCCTGGCACACATATGCGATGCATCCGGCTTCTGCCCTTGGAACCGGGTGTGACAAAAATACTCACAACCCTGTTTCTTTTCGCCCCTCGGTCGCTTCATCAAGTTTGTTGTAATCTGGGTATTCAAAGTTGAGAGCATCCATCACCCGATTCAACCTTTGTTTTTCACGGGTGCCAAAGGCAGTTGTCATCAACTTATCTTCTTTCTTCATGTAGTACCCGAGAATTTCATTGCACATTGTTTCTATTAGCTCCGGCCATTCAGTGCAAGATTTGTTGAATCTTTTCTGGAATTTAAACCGATAAGGAAGTCATACAAGTTCATACTTTTTCCCTCTTCCTTCTTTTTCGGTATTCCCCAACCGCTAGAAGTTGGGAATGTTCTGTTTGCTAAATATTCTTGCACTATGTCCCTAGTGCTAATGTGCTCAGCCACGACCCAAAATTCCACTTCGTTGAGTTGGCAAGGAGACCCCAGCTGCATCTTGTACACGGGTCGAGTCATTCCAAAGTTCAGCCTTAAGGGACTCATTACCATGCTCATGAGCTTCTCCCTCTTCTTCTCATCAGCCTTCACGTAGAACCACTCATTCGTCCACCCGGTCGGCCATTTAGTGCGGTAGCCGATCATAGGAGCCTTGGTGTCCTTCCGATACGCAAAGTTATAACACCCAAAATTCTTATGCAGGCCATCGGCCCTAGCCTTCGTCTGATAATGAAGTTCGTGCACCCGATAGAACCCTTCGGCATTGGCACTCTTTCCTTGGCTTCGAAGAGCCCAAATGTACACACTAAGTCTAACAATAGCATTGGGGGTCAGCTGATGTAGGAAAATTTTGAATTCCTTCAAAACATCGCCGATCATCTCGTAAAGGGGAACCGAAGTCCTGCCCTGAAGAAGCTTTTAAAGACTACAACTTCATCATCTCTTGGCTCTGGAATCACCTCTTCCCCAGCAAAACGAACCAGACCGTCATCATTCTCTCCAAAATATCCTAGTTTTTTTAATTAAAATTAGATCCTCTGCCTTAACCGTGGATTTCCCAAATTCGATATGGCTGGGTTTGCTTGGGCTTAAGATATTGTCATCATCTTCATCTTCATTTTCACTATCAGCTTCGGCGATAGTCTCTTCTTACACAACCAATCCAGAATGCTTCATCATCTCCAAAATGGGAGCTATCTTAGTAGTCCCAGCCTAGAAGTAGATCTTACTCTGGCCATTTCAGTGTTCAGTCTTTGACAGACGAAGTTACACTTAAGCAATGGAACATTTGTCCAAAACGTAAAGCAGCAAGCTTCGACTTTAGTAAAAAATTTCAGCAGCACAATGGTGCAATATCAATGAATGTTGTTGCAACTTCTCACCAACTCGTTTGTTTATATAGCCCCGTAGGAGAAGAAGGCGAACGGCAATACTGTTCACCTATTTATAGGCGCGGATCGCAGCCCATGCAAAATTACATCCATGCCCTTTGCTTTTGACAATAACTCTATAGTAATCTATCTGGGTCTAGATAGTCTTTTCCTCTTTAAGTCGGTTTCCTCTTTTCTGCCATCATGTCGAAGCTCCCTTGTGCACAGCTTCGGCTGTGTTCCATCCTTCGTATTCTTTTCGTGCTTCTTCATATCGTGGGTTCTAGTTCGAAGATCCCGTTCCACACATTATACTCCAGAGACATTGTTAAATCATGTTTTTGAGGACCTTCGGAAGCCGAAGGCCCCAACAGTAGCCCCTCGCAATATTAATTTGTTAGAATGATAAATTCAGATTGCGACATGGATGAAGGCCTTAAGCCGAAGGTCCGAAAAAACACCTTCCCTTTGCTAGAATAGCAACAGTCATTGACAAGCGGGACCCTCCAGTTTTCAACGCACTAGGCGTATAAATAAGAGCTCACCACGAGTTCATTTGGCACGCTTTCTTGCCATCTGCTCTTGCTCACCCAATTTTTAGCCCCTGCGCACCAACACTTTCTTGGCTTTGAATTTTTAAGCTTCGTATTCAAGAGTGGTTTTTCAGCACCTCCGAAGATGTCTGAAGATAAGAAAGCTGTTGCTGAAACTAAGCTGAGCCTTCTTGAGGAGAAGAATCTTGGATTTCTTGAATCAATATCAAAGACAAATACAGAAAAGATTACAAGGGAAATTTTGGAAGGTTTGTCTGAAGATACTAATGATAGTGACAGTTATGATGCAGAAAGTGGGGGGGAGACCCAGAAGATCGACCTTGGCAGCCAAGCCATGCAGTTTTTGGAAAATCAACCATTAAGCAAAGCCATCTTGTCAATATGAGGGGTAGGTACTTTCGGTATTTGTCTATTGTGAGGGCTGACGAAGGAGAGAAGACTTGTCCTACTCCCGAGGAAAATGAAGTTGTGATCTTCCGAAGCTTTTTCAAGGCTGGGCTTCGGTTCCCTCTAAGCAGTTTCGTGGTTGAAGTTTTGAAGATATTTGAAATCTGCTTACATCAAATTACTCCCGAAGCAATCATAAGGATGGGAATTTTCATATGGGTCATGAAGAGCCAAGGTTTGGAGCCAAATGCAAAAAGTTTCTGCAATATGCATGAGCTATTATATGAGACAAAACCCTGGGGTAAAGAACAATATCATAACAATTTTGGCTGGTATAGCTTCGGTGCTCGATCTGGGTCAAGCTGCCCCGTGACAACATTTCGAAAGAGATGGCCTGGAGACTGGATGAGGGAATGGTTCTATGTGAAAAACGATTTGAAGGCACGAGAAGATATTAAAGATATCATCATGCGCCCCATTTGGCAGCGTTTCGGCTTTCGGAAACCGAAGGTGGATATGGATGAAGCAGCCGAAGAATGCCAAAGGGCCTTCGGCGTAGTTTGTTCTTTCATCGGGGCAAGAGATTTGATCCAGGAACACATAGCCTACAGAGTGTGGCCACCTGTAGAAAAGTGGGAAATGCCAAAGGAGACCATCAGCAAACCTGACGAAGGTGGTCTAGTTAGGTTGAAATACACCTTCAGATACGAGGGTAAATTTATTGAACCAGACGATGATTGGTTGAAATGTATTGAAGCTACAAGCGATGAACTGCTTGGGCCATATTCGAAGGGGGAAGATACTGCACTATCTGCGACCTTCGGAGGCCGGAAGAAGAAAAGGCTCAACTGCGTTTTTGATGCTATTGGATTTGTCTATCCTGACTACCGTTACCCAATACGGGGTCAAAAAAGAAAAGGTACGGCTTCTGTGAAGGACGTTGCTTCAGCCGCTCCTAGTGAGCCAGCGCCGAAGAGAAAAAGGATGAAAGTTCTTACGCACCGGCCACGCTATATTGAACCGGCCACAGTGCCTGAGTTTGTCGGTGAGACCTCTTCGGCCACCGAAGCCAAGGAGCCAACTCTTCTGCAAAATATTGAAGAGCCGGCCGTAATGCCGGAGATGGAAAAAATGGAAGAACCGAGGGCTAAAGAGACAAAGACATCGGAAACTTTAAGTCCTTCAGCAAGAGTTGAGGTGCCAATGCCAATGCCGAGGGCACAAAAAGACCTTACAACAACTCCCAAGAGAAAAAGTATGGTTAACGTGCTAGATGTGCTGGAAACAATAAAATCTTCAAGCTCTACTTCGAAGATAGCTACCGAAGTTCCAAAGACACAAATTGAGGCCGAAGCTGCCAAAAGTCAAGCGGAAACTAAATCTAGGCTTTCAGAGCCTACCAAGAGGGAATTCTTGGAAATTGAAAAAGAAACGGAAAAAGAATCTGCAGAAGAAATTTTATCTGAGAAAACCGCCACACCCATTCCCGAAGCATCTTCCGAAGCTCCTAACTATGTCTTACATCATGCTTCGGGTAAAAATCTGACCGAAAAAGAAAAACGAGAAGCTCAGTTCTATGCGCAAAAATTGAAATATCCAAAAGGGGCGCTGATATTCAACGGTAGCGGAGAAAAAGACTTTTTGTATTGTCTCCCTGACAGCAAGGAGATTTCTGTCTGTTGAGAGATGAGCAAGAGCTTCGGATTCCCGACATTAGAAGACGGGCTTTCGGTGCTGTCAAAAGACGAGCTGGCCGACAGCTTAGCATACAATAGTTTAAAGGTGAAAAAATGAGATCTTTGTATTATTATTTTTTTTGAAGCCCAAATTTTTCATTTGCTTAAACTTATTAGCGCATTTTTTTATAGGGCCTTATACTTAGCAATGCCCTCAGGGCACAAAAAGATGCCGAAGATGAAGGGTGTACCATAGCCTTGAGCAACCTTCGTTCCGAAGTAATTGAACTAAGGAACGAAGGTCTCGAATAAGATAAAATATTACATTCGTTGGTGGATAAAATAAAAGAAGACGAAGCTGCTTTCAAAGCTCAAGCTGAGGCCCAGAAGCGCGAAATTGAGGATCTTCGGAAACAACTAGCCGAAGCTAAAGAAAAATGCACAGTTGAAGAAGCTAAACGAGAAATTAGTGAACAATGGGCAAATCATTTAGATAAAAACATTGAAGAGCTTCGTGCATCCAAGAAAAGGTGTTATGAAAAGTCTATAGAATGTGTTAAGAAAATAAAAACCAGCTTCGCCAGCGTTGGCGCGTTCTCAAGTGAAGAAAATTTCATAAGGGGCGACCCCGAGGGCCCAATTGAATGGATCAGCCATGAAGCTGAAGCTTTTGAAGAAGTTTTGAATGGCCACAGAGACATATGTGCCTTCTCGGGTGCTAGGGGGATTGCCACTGTTTTGGAGAGAAAAGGCTGTGATCATGTGAAATCCTTGGCACAAACCGAAGCCGACTTATCTTCTGAAGACATAAAAGACCCTTCGGCCGAAGCAAGCTTGGTTGGTGGAAAATTTTTCACCGACATCTGGGAAAATGGTGGCCGGGAGATGGCTCAAGAAATTATAAGGAAAAGTGAGAAAGGTATTCACGACGCTAGAAAAGTAGCAGAGGCCGCCGAGAAAAGTGTGGATCTCGAGAGGCGAATAGGTATTGACTACTAGTTTTTGACTTTATGTTGTAATTATATGATTTCAGACTTATTTACACTTTGTAACACAGCCGCACTATCTTCTCCCCTAGAGCCCGCCGAGCCATTGGCGGACCCCAACGCAAAGGGGGACGATGAAATTAGAAAAATGGCCGAAGGTATTATGGATAAGGTTGTTGATCAATTATTAAACGAAGCTGCGGAAGTGGTCTTAAGAGAAGATTAGCTGCTATTGTAAAGACATTTAGAATGTAATATTTGCTGGCAAAAGTGTGTAATATTTTCATAACCTTGAATGTAATATATAAGTTGCTTGTAACTCAATTCTTTACGATGCATGAAACTTTATGTGCATACCGTTTTTGAGCCTTCGGCGAAAAAACACCTTCCCTTATTTTCATGCTTCGTGAAGAATATCCATATTTCATAAAAACATCCAATCTTCGTAAAATCAGTAAGCAATAGATCTTTTTAGAGTTTGACAAAGGTATGCTTCTTCAATGATTATTTTTGTGCCTTGGCACTGCTTCTTCAAAACAATCTCTGAAGAACAACATTGAACCCCCTTCTTGCGTCATTGATGCAATATGATGTATGATGTTATGCTATGCAAATGATGTGATGATGTGATGTTATGCAAAATGATATTTGCCGAAGATCAGCGTTTATTTTTCGCTGTAAGCCTCCCTTAGGAGCTTCTTCGCCTTCTATTTTGGCGGTATCATCGTTTATTTTTCACTGTAAGCCTCCCTTAGGAGCTTCTTCGCCTTCTATTTCAGCGGAATCAGCGTTTATTTTTCGTTGTAAGCTCTGCATTCCCATTGGAACGACTTTTCAGAAAACTTACGCTTCGCTCCCTTAGGAACGACTTTTTTGTATCTTCAGAGATACTTTCTGTAATCACGAGCTCTAAAGACCGAGCTTCGGCAATTTTTCTATGGAGAAGATATATTTTCACTATGGTAAAAAAAGAAGCTGTTACAAAAAATCGTAAATGAGAAGAAAAACTTAAGCTTTAATGATTGTTCCTTATTAAAACGAAAAAATGAAAAACGAATGCAAGAACTGTTGACAAGGTAGGCTATCTTCTAGTAGATGTGCTTTGACTCTGGCACAGTGCTGTTGACTGTGCGAGCTTCGGACTCCTCTCTGAAGTCTCGCTGCTGATGAGTGTGCTGGCTCCCTTCTGGCTGCTGGCCTCGTTGCATTGGTGGTGGAGGTGGAGGCTGTTGCCAAGACATCTGAGGTTGGCTTGCCGAAGCAACAGAAGCTGCAGGATGGTTACCCACATACTCTGGAATGTACGGTGAGTGATATGAAGCAGTATGCATAACTTGCTTCGGCTGGCTCTGTTGGGCTACAGCTTCTGCTATCCCTTTGTGTTTCTGGATGGTGACATGGCACATCCTGGTAGTATGTCCCTTTTCCACACCGCAGAATAAGCAATAAATTTTCCTGGGTTGATCCCCAAATCTTCCTCCGAAGCCCCTGGCGCCTCTGCCCCTTGGAGCTGGCGGCCGAAGATAGCTCTGTTGTTGCCCCGAAGCCTGAGAGGAGTATTGTGGCCGCTGTTGCTGGCTTCCTCTATCATCATTTTGAGTGGAATGGATTGATCTCACATGTCTTGGGTGGATTCTCCCTCCGAAGCCCCTGGTCATTTCGGAGAACCTGTAAGCTTCCTCTCTTCTTTGACGAAAATCATTATCAGCGCGGATGTATTCATCCATCTTTTGGAGCAACTTTTCCAGGGTCTGAGGGGGTTTCCTGGCGAAGTATTGGGCCGTAGGTCCTGGCCGAAGCCCCTTGATCATGGCCTCAATGACAATTTCATTGGGCACTGTTGGCGCTTGTGCCCTCAGGCGTAAGAACCTTCGGACATACGCCTGAAGATATTCTTCGTGATCTTGGGTGCACTGGAATAAAGCTTGAGCAGTGACCGGCTTCATTTGAAACCCTTGGAAACTGGTAATCAGCATATCCTTCAACTTCTGCCATGATGTGATTGTTCCTAGCCGAAGAGAGGAGTACCAGGTTTGTGCAACATTCTTGACAACCATGACGAAAGACTTCGCCATGACTGCAGTATTGCCACCATAGGAAGATATTGTTGCTTCGTAGCTCATCAGAAACTGCTTCGGATCTGAATGTCCATCGTACATGGGGAGTTGAGGTGGCTTGTAAGACGGAGGCCAAGGTGTAGCCTGCAGTTCTGCTGACAGAGGAGAAGCATCATCAAAAGCAAAATTTCCATGATGGAAATCCTCATACCAGTCATCCTCGTTGAAGAAGCCCTCTTGATGAAGCTCTCTGTGCTGAGGCCTTCGGTTCTGCTCATCTTGAGCAAGATGGCGAACTTCTTCAGAGGCTTCGTCTATCTGCCTTTGCAGGTCAGCTAGCCTAGCCATCTTTTCCTTCTTCCTGTGCACCTGCTGATGGAGCATCTCCATATTCCTGATCTCTTGATCTAAGTCGTCCTCCTGAGGCGTTGGACTGGTGGCCTTCCTCTTCGGGCTTCGGGCCTCCCGAAGAGAGAGGGTCTCCTGGTTGGGGTCCAACGGCTGCAGAGCGGCAGCCCCTGTTGTTGAAGCTTTCTTTGGCGGCATGACGAAGGTCTATGCTTGTCGAAGGTGTTCGAAACTCAAAAAGTGGAAGTGAGTTCACCGGAGGTGGGCGCCAATGTTGGGGACTTGTTCTCAAATGCTAAGAGTAAAGAACAAGGCAACATAAAAAGTGTTAAACGTTAAAGTCCTTCGTCCTTCGAAGCATTATCTCCCTTCGGATATAATGGATTTTGGACGAAGGTTATGAAGGACATACCTTCATAAGCACAATAAATGATGAAGAAAGATTCATATACAAAATATGGAAAATAACATAAACACTTTAAACATTATTATCAACTTATTTTTATTTGCGTTACATTATCAACAATAACAAATTATAAATGTACCTTCGGCTCGAAGGAAAGCAAGGGTACAAGCGTGACGCGAAAGCGAATGCCAAGTCAGCGTGAACAGTATGGGAATACCGTTCACCTATTTATAGGCGCGGGTCGCAGCCCATGCAAAATTACATCCAGGCCCTTTGCTTTTGATAATAACTCTATAGTAATCTATCTGGGTCTAGATAGTCTTTTCCTCTTTAAGTCAGTTTCCTCTTTTCTGCCATCATGTCGAAGCTCCCTTGCGCACAGCTTCGGCTCTGTTCCATCCTTCGTATTCTTTTCGTGCTTCTTCATACTGTTGGTTCTAGTTCGAAGATCCCGTTCCACACATTATACTCCAAAGACATTGTTAAATCATGTTTTTGAGGACCTTCGGAAGCCAAAGGCCCCCAACATGATCGCCCTTGTAAATGATGAAGGTTCATGCTTCATGACCTTCGTCTGAAGATCATTATACCCGAAGGGAGATAATGCTTCTGAGGACGAAGGTCCTTAATCCTTAACAATTGTGTTGCCTTGTTCTTGATCCACATCATTTGAGAACAAGTGACCAACAGCTCCTGTGTCTGGGTCGACACGCACGCCGCGGAGGTTGCGATAGCCGTCAATCCCACCGCATTCTGATTCCTGCACCGCCTTCGCCCCCACGGAGGCAGGTGAGGCTTTTTCCTTAGTCGTCGATCATCGTTTGGCACAATTAGGAACCACTAACTAGATTCTTTTTTTATGGAGGGGACATATTGCATATTCTTCAACAGCACCGTCTTTCCAGAAGTAAACTTTAGAATGACTGTACCAAAACCAAGAACACACACATGAGATCTATTACCCATCAGCAAGGCTCTAGTCCCTTTGCACTGATAAGAAGAAAACAAAGAAATATCAGCACACACATGAATATTAGCACTAGTGACACACCCGATGTTCCTTATCCAGTCTCACTAATAACCATGTTTCTTGTTTTCTTCTCTTGAACTAGTTTTTTTCTTGCATAAATTTGCGATCTTGACACGTACTTACCCAATGATCAGTGTTGGTCACTTGTTCTCAAATGCTACAGATCAAGAACAAGGCAACACAATTGTTAATGGTTAAAGACCTTCGTCCTTCGAAGCATTATTTCCTTTTGGATATAATGATCTTCAGATGAAGGTTATGAAGGACGTAGCTTCATCATCTCAATATGTAAATATTGATATAAATATAAATATGAGTAAGAGTGTGAAAGAACATTAAAGAATGAAAGATAATGATCAGATCCTCACAATTTATTTATATTCATATCCACATATAAGAATTAAGATTAATGATATTTATAATACTAATGTACCTTCGGTTTGCCAGAAGATGAGAATGCAAAGATGACGCGAGAGAGAGATTACAATCCAGCGTGAATAGTACGGTGCTACTGTTCATCTATTTATAGGCACATGACGCAGCCCGGATAAGATTACATCTGTGCCCCTGACATTTACTCTTAATCATAATGCGAGTTATCAAGGATGAAGTAGTCTTTTCCCCCTTAGGTCGGTTCTGTCAAACATCATACCAAGTCGAAGCTCCTTTAGCCATAGCTTCGGTGTTCATCCATGTCACCTTCGGGTTGTATCTTCATATTACACATGCCTTTATCATGAGAGAACCTTCATCCCAAAGCCGAAGCCTCCTATAATAGTCTATGTCATACTAAAAACATATGGTTAGTGACGTTTTTTAGGACCTTCAGAAGAGGAAGGCCCCCAACAGTAGCCCCTCGCAGTGTTAATTTGTTTCTTTGTAACAAATTTAGACAGCGACGTAAACGAAGGCCTTTAGCCGAAGGTCCAAAATACACCTTCCCTACGCTAGAATAGCGCAAGACACTGACATGTAGGACCCACCAAATCGTTAGACGCTAGGCATATAAATAGGAGCTTGCACTGAGAGTATTTTCTTGTGCCATCTCAGTTGCCTGCTTTGTGTTTGTCATTTTAGGTTTTCATGCTCTATTGAATTTTGATTGAATTTTAAGCTTCGTCATTTCAACAAAATCTAATGGATGGTGAGAAGATTATTTATCGAGCCCTGTCCAAATTTTACGAAGCTATGGAAAGAACCAATGCAGAAAAAATTACACATGAAACATTAGCTGGGATATCTGAGAGTTCCAGTGATGATGAAAGCTTTGATGCAGAGAGTGAGAACGAAGATGCCGAAGACCGTCCATGGCGACCAAGTCGTACTGTCTTCGGGAAATCAACCATTAAACAAAGCCAGATTGATGCAATGAAAGGTAGATATTTCCACGATATTTCTATTGTGACGGCTGGGGGAGACAACAATACCCCTGTGCCCGAAGCTGACGAAGTAGTTGTCTACAGAAGCTTCATGAAAGTAGGGCTTCTGCTTCCCTTGGATAAATTTTTGGTTGAAGTTTTGAAGACTTTTGAAATTTACCTTCATCAAATTACCCCCGAGGCTATCATTAGAATGGGAATTTTTATTTGGGCCATGAGGAGCCAGGGTTAGAGCCAAATGCAAAATGCTTCTGCAACATTCATGAGCTGTCCTATGAGACGAACGCTACTGGTAAAGAACAATATCATAATAATTTTGGTTGCTACATCTTCGTGCCTCGCGCTGATGTGAGCTATCTAGTCCCAACATTTTGGAAGAGGTGGCTAGGAGCCTGGATGCAAGAGTGGTTTTATGTGAAAAATAACTTGATTGAAAGAGAAGATATAAAGGGGATCATTCAACGCCCTATCTGGTCTCGCTTCGGCATTAGGAGGCCAGCCACTGCCCTTGGAAATGATATTCAAGCATGCCAGATGGCCTTGAACACCGTATGCACTTATATTGGCACAAGGGACCTAGTGTAGGAGCATATTGCTTATAGAGTGTGGCCCCTTGGAAGTGGTTGGGAGATGCCGAAGGAAGCTGCTGTCGGGTCCAGTCAAAGCGGCTTAGTTTACCTGAAGTACACCTCTAGGTACAGAAATCAATTCGATGAGCCGAACAATGACTGGCTAGATTGTATTGAGGCAACCAGCGACGAGTTGATTGGTGCCTACACAAGGGCTAAAGACGATGCCATGACAGTGGCCTTCGGAGGACGGGGCAAGAAAAGATTGAATAGAGTTTTGACGTTATTGGCTTCGTATACCCGGATTATTGCTATCCTTCATGAAAGCAAAGAAAAAAAAGAGAAAATCGCTACTTCAGCGATCGCCAGCATGCCCAAGCGCGCTAAGACGGCCGAAGTGCCGAAACCTACTGAAGGGTCTTCTGCTTCTGGGTCAGACTGCCCCGCTCTTGCTTAAGCTAAGGGAAAGTTGGCCGAAGTGACTAAGCCGAAGGTAGTAACGGAGCAGCAAAAAACCAAGACGGCCAAAGTGCCGAAGCGTCCTGCCGAAGCTAGATCAAAAATGGCTGAAGAGCCAGAATCAAAGAAATCAACAGGGCAACCAAAGATTCTGAGCCCGTCGCAAGAGACGGAGCTGACGAGGGTGTCAAAAATTCTTACAGTAACTCCAAAAAGGAGAAGAATGGCCAGCGTATTAGACGCTATCATGGAATCGACAAAGGTACTGACTCCTGCTTCAGCAGAAGTACCTAACATGGGTGAAAAGAATACGAAGGAAACTGCCGAAGCCGTCATGACTCAGGTTGGAACTGAAGCTGGGTCCTCAGTTCCCGCAGAAACGGGGCCTACGGAGGTTGTTGAAAAGAATACCGAAACAAAACCTTCAGATGCTACAAAAACTAGCAAAGAGTCTAAATTCCCTGCTGCTGAAGCTTCTACTGAGGGATTGGAATTTATAGTGTGTCACGCGGCAGGGGAAAAACTATCAGAAGAGCAGATTGCCGAAGCTATGCAATATGCCAAGGATTTGATGTATCCCCTAGGATCCTTGGTGTTTAATGGCACTGATGAAGACGACTTTCTATACTGCCTTCCAGACAATAAAGAGATATCTGTTTGTCGGGAGATGGCAAAAAATATAGGATTCCCGAAGCTAGAGGTTGGCCTATCTGCAATGTCGAAGGATGAACTTGCAGACTGACTTGCTTATAATAGCGTGAAGGTATATATATTTTTGTTGTAAAATAAGTTATGTTTATAGATTTTATTTTTATTGTTGTGTTCTCATACATTTCTATTATTAGGGTTTGATCCTAAGTAAAGCTTTGAGATCCCAAAAAGAAGCAGAAGATGAGAGCTGCCAAATAGCTCTTGTGAATCTTCAGGCGGAGGTCATTTCCCTAAGGATCGAAGCCCTTGAAAAGGATAAGATATTGCTTTCCTTAGTGGACAGGCTGAAGGCCAGTGAAGCTAGGCTCGATGCACAAACCGAAGCTCACAAGGTCGAAATTGAAAACTTAAAGAAGCAACTCGCAGAAACAAGTGAGAAATTTGAAGTCGCAATGGTAAAACATGAAATAAGCGAAATTGAGAAATCCAGAGCGCAAAAGAATGTTTAAGAGCTCTGGAATTGTAAATAGAAATGCTACAAAATATCCTTATGGTGCGCCAAGACTCTAAAGGACAGTTTTGCAAAAGTGGGAGCGTACTCTTTAGAGCAGAAATTCATCCGCGGTGACCCTAATGGTGTCGTGCAATGGATCAACAGGGAAGTCAAAGCCTTTGAGGAAATCTTAAGCGATCGAGGAGACTTCTGTGCGTTTGCTGGCACCCGAGGGGTCGCCGCGATCTTGGAGAAGGCTGATTGTGAGCACGTTCAGGCTGCAGCTAGGCCAGGATTTGTTTTCTCAGTGGAAGATATTAAGAACCCTTCGGCTGAAGCCTCTACCTTGGGTGGTAAGTTCTACTCTGATATGTGGATGAAGGGTGGTCGTGAGATGACTGATGAAGCTATTAGAAAAAACGAGAAAGAATCTCACGACGCCCGAGAAGAAGCTAAGCGAGCTGAAGAGGCTGCTGAGCGCACAAGGCTTATAAAACTTTTATTGAAAATTAGCTTTGGTGTTTGTTTTTAGCTTTGGATTAACAACTTGTTCTCTACTACAGCTGAACTTTCACCGCCGAATGAGCTGTATAATCCCGAGCCCGATCCGGCCATGAAGGAAGCATTAGAAATGATAAGGATCGGCAACGAAGTTGTTGATGAAGCTATCAACAGACTCCTAAATGAAGCTACCGAGAAGATATTGAAAGAAGACTGAATTCTTGTGTACTAAGAAATGTAATATTTGTATATGAGTCGAACATCGAACATTTGTATGCATATTAATGTAATATATTTCTTTGCGATGCATGAAATTTGTTTACATACCGTTTTTGAGCCTTCGGCGAAAAAACACCTTCCTCAAATTCTAGTTGGTATGCCATCTCCCCAACTCGCCTAAAGATTTTGAATGGTCAAATAAAGAGAGGGGACAATTTGCCCTTAACTTTGAATCTTCTCATTCCACGAAGTGGTGACACCTTGAGGTACACATGATCTCCTTCCTCAAATTCCAGTGGTCTCCTTCTATTATCATCATAGCTCTTTTGCCTGGTTTGAGCTACCCTCAAATTCTCACGGATTATACGGACTTGTTCTTCTGCCTCTTCAATAAGTTTAGGCCCAAAGAACTGTTTTTTCTCTAGTCTGATCCCAATATAGAGGAGTCCTGCACTTCCTGCCATATAAAGCTTCAAATGGTGACATCTTCAGATTGGCCTGATAACTATTATTGTTTGAGAACTCTGCATATGGTAGACTTTTATCCCAACTTCCTCTATGCTGAAGGGCACAAGCTCTCAACATATCCTCCAATACCTGATTAGTTCTTTCAGTCTGTACATCAGTCTAAGGGTGATAGACTGTGCTAAAGTTCAACTTCGTATTCATATTCTCATGAAAGCTTCTCCAGAATCATGAGTTAAACTGTGAACCTCGATCAGACACGATCTTCTTTGGTACTCCATGTAGACACATAGTCCAAGCCATATATAACTCTGCTAGTTGAGAGCCTTTATAAATAGTCTTGACAAGAATGAAGTGAGCTACTTTAGTCAATCTATCCACGATCACCCATATAGAGTCATATCCTTTCTGGGTGCGAGGCAATCCAGTAATGAAATACATACCAATCTCTTCCCACTTCTACTCGGGTACCTTTAGTGGATGCAGTAGTCCAGCAGGCCTCTGGTGTTTAGCCTTAGCTCTTTGACACACATCGCACATAGCCACATGTGCAGCCACATCTCTCTTCAATCCATACCACCAGTACTTTTGCTTCAAATCCCGATACATCTTAGTGCTACCAGGATGAATAGAATAATCAGAATCGTGGGCTTCCTTCAATATAGTCTCACGAAGACTATCAATATCAGAAACACATATCCTGTCCTTGAACCATACGGTGCCTTGCTCATCCTCCGTGAATTCTGGACCTCTACCTTCCGTAATAGGATCCTTGATCTCTTGTATCTTAGCATCACCAACCTGACCTTTATGGATTTCTTGTTCCAAGGTAGGTTCCACATCAATAGTAACTCCTTCAGTGTGAGCAACTATCCCCAGGTTAAGTCTCCTGAAATCCTCAATAATCTCCTCAGGTAGCTGGGCCACAATAGCTGAATGAACGTGCTCCTTTCGACTCAAGGCATCGACAACCAAATTCGCCTTGCCTAGGTGATAGTGAATCTCCAAATCATAATCTTTAATAAGCTCCAACCAACGGCGTTGCCTAAGGTTGAGATCCTTCTGAGTGAATATATACTTCAAACTCTTATGATCCGTGTACACTTGGCACTTAGTTCCCATGATATAATGTCTCCATATCTTAAGAGCGTGCACTACGACTGCCAGTTCTAAGTCATGAGTGGGGTAGTTCAACTCATGTTTCTGCAACTGACGACACGCGTAGGCAATCACGTGTCCTTCTTGCATAAGCACACATCCCAAGCCTTGGCCACATGCATCACAATAAATGTCAAATCCCTTCTGTAGATCTGGCATAACCAACACTAGTGGTGACATGAATCTCTTCTTTAATTGATCAAAGCTATCTTGGCACTTTTTGTCCCATTTAAACTATCTTCCCTTCTCCAGAAGCGAGGTCATAGGCTTAGCAATTTTAGAAAATATTTCACTAAATCTCTTGTAGTATCCTGCAAGCTCCAAGAAACTCTGAAACTCCGTAACTGTAGTGGGTATGCTCCTCGCCATTATCACTTTGACTTTAGCAGGATCCACTGATATCCCTCCATTGGAAATGATATGTCCAAGGAATGGCACCTCGTTAATACAGAACTCGAATTTACTATACTTGGCATAGAGTTGATTATCTCGTAGCTTCTGTAGCACCAATCTCAGATGTTCCTCATGATCGCTCTCACTCTTGGAATAAATAAGAATATCGTCGATGAATACTACGACGAATCTGTCCAGATACTCCATAAACACCTTATTCATCAGATTCATAAAGTAAGCTGGTGCATTAGTTAGTCCAAATGACATAACCGTGAACTCATATAAACCATATTGGGTCGAGAAAGCCGTCTTGGGAATATCCAATGGCCTAATCTTCATTTGATGGTAACCCGATCGGAGATCAATCTTCGAGAATACCCTAGCACCTCTCATCGATCAAATAAATCCTCAATGCGGGGTAACAGATACTTGTTCTTTACAGTAACATCATTAAGGGATCTATAATACACACACATCCTTTGTGATCCATCCTTCTTCTGTACAAACAGAACCGGCGCTCCCCAAGGTGAGGAACTCGGACGAATGTACCCAGCCTCTTCTAACTGTGTTAACTGCTTCTTAAGTTCTTTTAACTCTTCTACAGACATCCTATATGGCCGTTTAGAAATAGGAGCAGTCCCAGGTAAGAGATCAATAACAAACTCAACTTCCCTATCTGGTGGCATCCCTGGTAACTCCTCTGGAAAGACATCCGGAAAATCCCTAACCACACGGATGTTGTTACCAACAAACTCCTCAGCTATAAAGAACATCGCACGTCTGGAAGAGGTAGTTACTACAATTTCAACTTGAAATCTTTCTCCTTTAGGGCTGGTGAGTTCTACAGTACCCCTACCACATTGTATAACTGCCTTTGCCTTTCTTAGCCATGACATACCAAGAATTAGATCTATGTTGCTTGCCTCTAATATTATAGCAGTAGCCTCGAATTCTCTTCCCATAATTGTCAATGTCAATTTATGTGTCATATGATTTGCCTCAACAGGCCCTTTAGGTGTTATTACTATCATTGGTGTTTTCATATTTTTCAGTGGTAACTCATTTGTGTTGGCATATCGAGCAGACATGAATGAATGTGTAGCACCAGAATGCTATTGTTGCAGGAATAGCATTAATGTAAAACATACCAAGTGCAATGTCAGCTCCATCAGGAGTAGCATCAGCGCTGACTTGATTAACCCTGGCAATAGAGAATCCCTTGCCAGATCCTGGAGTCTGCTGCTTATTCTGAACTGGGGTAGTAGCAATCCTCTGTGGGCAAACATTTGCACAATGTCCAGTCTTTCCACACTTGTAGCAAGTAGTGCCTGCACTCTGTCCTAAAAACTTCGTTGGGGTGCCAGTGGGGGTAGCCTGACGAGTCGGTGGAGTCCCCTGAGGTGAGTGCTGAGCTGGGCGCTGGCCTCCGCCAGTGCGCACTGGTGTACCCTAGGGTGAACTGTAGCGAGGACGAACATTGTTGCTTCCCTGTCCCTGGGATATCGCCTTCCTCTTCAAATCACCCAGCTCAACACGCTTGTGTTCAATAGCTAGGACCTTGTCAAGCAGCCTATGGAATGATGGAAATGTATGTGCCACTAGAGCATACTGCAGAGGTCCATTAAGCCCTTCAATAAAATGCTCTTGCTTCCTCTCATCTTCAGCAACTTCATCCGGTGCATATCTGGAGAGCTGAATGAACTTATCGCGGTACTCGCTGACTGACATGCTCCCCTGCTTTAGCGACAGAAATTCTTTCTTCTTAATCTTCATCAGTCCAGCTGGTATATGATAGTTTTTGAACTGCGTAGTGAACTCCACCCATGTGATAGTATCAGCAACATCATGGGAAGCAGTGTATGAATCCCACCAATCAGCAGCAGGACCTGTCAAACAACCAGAAGCATATAGAACCTTCTCCCGGTCAGAGCATTGCACAATAATCAACATCTTTTCCACAGACTTCAGCCAATCATCAGCATCCAGTGGATTAGGAGAGTTAGCAAATGTCGGTGGCTTATGGCTCATGAACTCCCGATGCTTGTCCCGGGGTGAAACTGGTGGTGGTGGAGGAGGCGGTGGTTCTTGCTGCTGTTGTTGTTGCTGTTGCTGTTGCACCCTTCTCTCCTGGCGTATCTCCTCTCGCTCTTGGAGCATCTCCTGGCATATATCCTCTCGCTGTTGGCGCATCTCCCGGCAGTCCTGTCGCATCTACGCATGCATATCCGCCATGGTGTCTGCCATCTGCTGCATTATCCTCATCTGTGCTGCAATAGCTGGGTCAACTCCTACTGGTGGAGGCTGTGGAGGATCCATCTCAGGTTGTTGTTGTTGTGGTTGTCTAAATATCCTACGAGTGTGTTGATTGGGAGGTAGATCAATTCCACAACCCTTCCTGGTATTGACCATCTGAGTTAGAAACATATGGTAAGAGAGAAAGGATTATAGATGTAACACCCTAGGTGTTATCTCCCGTAAACAGCGATTATGGATTTAAGCGTGGGATATTAGTATATAAAGTATACACTAAATTTTAATCATCTCGCAAAAGTTCAAGTTTGGTGCCGTTTCCATTTCGATAATCTACGCAATTAAAAAGGATTCATGAAGCCTTTGGATTATCGAATCTTCGTCACTAGGGAATTTTGAACCGTTCGGATCACGCGCGTAAGTGAATACAAAAATCAGAAGACTTCTGATTTTATGTAAAATTTGGAGCCACACGCTATCCGAAAAGAACAATGTGCACAACTTCTCGCCCACATGTGCGATGCGAGACGTCGCTTCCGGAAGGATCGCAATCTCGATGCCTCATCGATATCGAGCATTTATTTTGCGATATGTCGAGTCCTATGTTTGATTAAAAATTTATGGATTAAGCGAATACAAATTTGGAAGCTCGATCCACCGTTGCGATCCATGTCCCAAATAAATTTATTATAACTCAACGACTAAAATGCTCAGTGAAAATAATTAGGATCGCACGTTATCTGAGAGAAATCTTGCACGAGGTTATGATCCAATTTATCCTTCAGCACACTATTTTGGCGACGAAATCGAGTGTACATTAGCAGATCTGGTTTCGGCTAATTTCGGTCGAATCACGTAGAGCAGATTATCGAAGCCGAAATCCGTTTAATTCGGTCCGTTGTTTCTTGCCTCGATCTCGTTTGATTCGACCCATTTTATATCGCTAAAAATCTAGATTCAAAAATCTAGATTCAAAAATATCTACGATTTTCGATAAAACAAAAAAAATTATCTTGCCGCCCTCTCTCTCCCCTGATTTGTCCAGTTGTCGCCCTGATCCGTTTTCCTAGTCGCGCGTCGTCCTTCTCTTTCTCCCTGACACGCGCTCCTCCTCCCTCCCCAGCTCTAGCTCGACCGACCGCGCAGCTCCCTGCGTGCCGCGGCTTTCCCCCCAGCTCCCTCTAGCTCGTGGAGCTCCCATGGCGCACATCCTCCCGCGCCCGGCCCCCAACGCCGTCGGTCGTCTTCGGCTCGCCGGCGCCGAGTCCCTGCTCCATCTTCCGCAGCCGAGCCCCTCCATCGCGCCGAGCTCGCCCCTGTGCGCTCCTCTCCCTCTCCCATGGTGCGCGCGTCCGTCTACCTGTTAGCCGCAAGCACCCGAGCCCCCTGGTGCCGGCGCTCGTGCCCGCCCTCAAGCTCGCTCTCCGGCGTCGCATTTCATCTCCCTGGCTCGTCGCTGCACTCGGACAGGGCGGATCCCGTGCCCTCTGCTACATCCCTGTCGAGCTCGTCTTCCAGCTCACCATGGCTGCCACATCCATGGCCCTGCTCAGATTTCGCCCAACCTTGTGGCCACGCCCATCGTCCTGCCTGCTCAAACTACCCCGCGCCTCGAGCCCTGCTCGATTGGTGTGCCTTGTGGCCTGTTGTCATGCTAGTCAGCCGGCGACGGCACCAGAGACCCTAGCAGACTGGCGGTAGAGACCTCACCAGGTCGCGCCCTTGCTCGACGCCGATGATGACCGTCGTGGAGCACCGCTGCAAACTCCCAGTGCCCTCGCCTTCAGTCTCACTCTTGCCGTGGATGCCATGCGCTATATCTCGTCGTCACCGTTCGCGTCGGGTATCAAACCTTCGCATGCCCCAGACGCATCGTCGTCACGTTCATGTGTTGACATCCGCGTTTCATGTTTATACCGGCAAAAGAATCCCAAAACAGTGTGGAGAAGCAAGCCCCTGGTCGATGCCCCCAAGTGCTCGGCGAAAGGCCTGAACAAGGATCATCGTCATTTTTGCGAAGTTCTAGTGATATGGAGGGATTCCAAGAGTTGTGGATTGAGGAGAAAGTGAAGCTCAGTTCAATACTCGTCAGGTGTTTAATCGAAGACTTCAATCGGAGACTGACGTCGGTCTCGCAAATATTGAGTCAAGTTAATTATGGTGAGCCGATTCACTATTTTTACTATTGATTTTATGATCGAGAAATAAGACGCTTAGTTTGCGTATGAAGTTTAAGTTAGAAATACCAGTGATGCGAGGTGTGCTTCGATGAGTTTAGTTGCCGAGTATATTCGAACTAGTTCTATTTTACAGAGTGTAGTATTTCGGTAACGCGTAGGTTAAGTTTAGTATTTTAAGCAATTATCGATAAGTCTGTCGATGCTAATTGTGTTCAGTGCGCGTAAGATAAAGTCGATGTCCTGCACTAGTAGTTTATATCATCTATGTTTGTGATCGATAATGTTGGAGTCAGATATTGATTAGTTAGATTAATAGCTATGAATAAATAGTTGTTATTTTGTTTTCGGTTGTCCAAATTAATTGGAGGTGAACAAGATTATTTGGTCCGCTTCAGTTGAAATCTAAAAAAGACTACTCAGTGGACATGGTTCTTTAGTATTTTAAATCTTTAGGATTTAAGTGGTGTACAAAATTCATTAATATGCTTCCTTACTCTAAATTGTCGGTATTCAAAAATAGTGAATGAAAATGTGACGAGTAATTTGCTATTGGGGGTTTTGACAAAAGACTTGCGCTTAGCTTATTATTACTTGATGTTTGAAGTAGATGCGATTACGTTAGAAAAGTGTGATAATTGGGCGTAGTCGTATATTGATAACTAGTGTTTCCGTATGAAATAGACAACGTCTCGCCACTAGGTGTTTAATTCGCTATTATGTAGCATTATTTAGGTTTGTGATATTCCTGCTTATATGCATTCATGTGCATTATGCAAATCATTTAGGTACGTTTATTGACTACATGATATGGAGGACCAAAGCTGAGTCGACCACAAGATGTCACTGCACGTGAGCCTCTCCATAAGATGATGCTGATGGACGAACCTGAAGATGGATAAACTAAACGAGTGCCAACACAAAAGCTGATCGACAAGTGGACGTCACCTAACAAACACTAACGTAGTGTTTATCCTAGGCAAGCCCCGGTGCATGCAACCCCTTCCTTGTATTTTTAAATGATTTTTACACACTTTAAGTCTAGCGAAATGTGCATTAGGTTTATAGTAGTTGCTTGGAAACCCTTTGATGCATTGGCTACCTTGAAATCCATTCCTTTTATAGATACTTCTGGTGAAGTATCAAATATGATTTACAAAATTGCTTAGCCCTGCCAAGAGGTACAACTTGTGGATAGAGTTTGTCCTTTCCATTAATGCCTAGCTCAGGTTTATCCTGAGCAAGGATGGCTTCTACCTGCAAGAATATTTTCATTGGGAGCGTGGTGGGATCTTACTGCAAAGTTTCGTATAATGCTCTTTTCATCCTAAGGAACACAAACAATCCTAAGGGTGGAAGTACTTAAATCAAGACTTGGGCTAGGAACAGGTGATGTTCTACCTAGGTTGATTAAGGATTATAGAGAATGTAGGCCTGCTAACCGAGGACCTTTCAACTGGTCACATGTCTCGTCATGGGTAAGCTTTGCCTCGGGCAGACTAATACTAGAAAGGCCAACACGCAATGGGAGTGGAGAGATGGCAAGAGTAGCGTGTACCCTCCGTGGCAAGAGGCTGGACGGTGGTGTATCTGTGCTCTCGGTTGGTGTGAACCCGGTCTAATCTTAAGAAACCCGGTGGCGAGTTGACATATGCAAGGGTTAAGTGCTACATATGTCGTGTGATTGGAGATCCCCAGCTGGGTATTAATCAATTCAGGATCGCCGTTACTTCTCGGATATGAAGACTTGGTCACTGACTTGCAATCTAAGTCATGGATGGAATCATAATGAGCAAAAATCATGTTGTACTGATTAATGTGATGATGAAATTAGACTAGATGCAAACAAGGTCTATTAATACTTAATCTAGCATTAAAATGTTGAAAGTAAGGACTCATTTTAGTAAGCTTTCTGCAAACTATTAAAGTTGATTCTTGCTAAAAGCCTTTCCTTGATTCCCAAATCCAGCATATTCTTGGGAGTCTTTTTCCTTAGTCGGGTAAGACTTGCGAAAGTACACTCCGTACTCAGGGTTTTTGAACCCGTGTTGTTGCAGGTACTAAAATTTGTGTTGTTGTGGATGGTGTTAAGTGCTGGTGGGCACGGCCTTCTTATAAGTCTAAGTACTTCTTCTACACTTCTTATTGAGGATTGTCATTGAGCTAGCATATATATTTCAAACTTATGAAAATTATACACCATTCAAAGGGAAATTGTGGCGGAACTGCCCGAATTATTCCAACTTAAGTGCCTAAGTCCCGCCTTAGAGGCTAGACCACACTTAAATGGGAATAACCCGTCAATCCCTCGGATGTAGTCCGACAAGGCCACTGACAGGATCAAGTACCACAATCTCACTCGATGGTGAGTCACAGAGCAAATACAATAAAGCATAAAACCATGCATATGAGAGTATTAAATTATTACATCACCCTCGGAGTTTTGCAAAAGTAGTCATCATTGTTCGAAGTGAAGCGGAATAAAACTAACGGTAGATAAACAGAGAGATGGGGAAGCCTGTCCCATCACTCCTCATGCTCCTCCTCGGCCGAGGTAGGGTCCCACTCGACAGTCCAACCCGGTGGCAAGATGGACGGCCAAGTCACTCCGGCAACCATGTCCTCCAGAGAACCTGTAAAATTATGCCACAAGCAAGGCTGAGTATACTAATACTCTGCTAGACTTACCCGGTGCGAGGAGTCTACTCCTCTACCTCTAGACATGCAGCTGTTTGGCTGTGGGGTTTGGTTGCCAAAAGCACTAGCTGAGTTTCTAAATCAAGTTTTTAACTTTGTCAAATTAAGTGTGACTCTCTTAAGGCTAAAGATGTACTATCTACTCATACATAGTAGCAAACATTTTTAGCAATCAACATCTTGTATCATCTCATCATAATTCCACTTGTTACTCAATGTAGCAGCATGGATCAAGCAGTCTCATTAGCTGCGAGAAGCAGACGATTCGAATCGAGTTTTTAAACCTTGCAAGGTAAACCTAAACACACGACGTGGCGAGGCACTCCGTCCCCACACACATCAACCGTCCCCATCGATTCCCCGTCAGCAGATCAGGGCTCACCGCCTTGGTGTACAATGCCTCATTGACCCCGACTGCCGTCGTGCAGTGACCGCACTTGTACCCACCATAACCGGAATGGGAGACCACGTCTCAGGTCGCGTGAGGGGATATGTCCACTGCCAGGTTCACTCAGGTACTAGGCTTACCGATTTACCATATTTCTCGACATGTGCTTAGTACGTTCAAACGCTTGACTCACGGTACCACACCTTAATCCTTATTCCAATTTTTATCCCGTAGACAACCAATCCCCATGGATTGTTGCCCACAAACCAACATCAATATGATAAGAAGGTGGATACAGCCAATTCCTGACCTCGCGAGAGTGCTAGAAAAACCACTCGACTTCTACCGAGATCCTAATTAATAAAGCAGCTACCTCGACCTAGCATACTAGTATTCATCTCAACAGGATTCCTGAGATCATGCAACTAGGGTTTCACACAACTCCTACACTTAAGTGCACATTCAATCCTACAATCAATAAGTGTAGTAAAATAGCATAAATAACAGGTTATGCATAAACCGGGGCTTGCCTTCCAAGGCTGTGGCAGGCAGATCCTCTGGTGCAGGCTCGGGTGCTGGATCCAGGGCTACCTCCTGAGCAGCTCCTTGCTCCGGCACGAGGACGTACTCTCCGTCAGCGAGGTTACAGTCTATCGAAATGTAATGAACATGTATGTCATGATTATGTAGGATTTAATAACATTATGCTAAAGAAGAAAACTAAGTTAATGAGTAACTTAGGGTTTCTTGGTCATGCGGGGCTTTTAGTGGTTTATGCTTATCACCCTTGGTTTTAGGTTTTTGCTAAGGATAAGCATATAGGATTGGTATCTCCTATCATAATTTAGTGGACAATTTACAAGGGGTTTTAGGATGACACCCTTTACCATTATTCATTTTCCTTTCTTTATTTTCTATTTATGAATTCTAGTGTAGGTTTGAACTACAACATTGGTTTAACGTTTTCCAAAAAATTTGTAAAAATTACAGTAGCTTGCCTATGGTCAATATAGCCTGTTCTAAGACTTTGAGGTTCAATTGAAAAAGGCTATGCTCTAGACAAAAACAACAAGAGTTGTGTAAATGGGCCACTTTGCACTACAACTCTTAATTAGGGGTGGGTTCTGTCCTAAAGGTTATTTTTGTTGGCATCTAACAGTAATAATAGGCTTCTGTGTCAAAAACCACATAAAGCTAAGGGATGGTTATTTAGTTGTGATTTTCCAAAGTTTAATGTCAAAAATGCACTTTCTACTACATTGTTATTTGAAAAATGTCAAACAGTAGATTTCATATTTTTCCTAAGTTCTTATTAACCAAACATTAACTATCCCAAGGGTTGGGGTGTTTTCACCTTGGGGTTATTCTTGTGGGGTTTTTCTAAGTTCTCCTTGTTTTCTTAAAATAAAAGGTATCCTATTTATTTTATACTAAACCAGAGTATAATAGATTTTTCTAGTAAACTACACTAAATAAGTACTCTTAACAAAATAGAAGTGCCCCCTGGTTCATCATTTAAATCACCTTTTCTATTTTTCTTAACCTTAAACATATTGTAAAATAAGTGGCAAAAGCTACCTTAATGGGGTGGACAGAGAGGTTTAGCATTTTTAAACAGGTCAGTATGTGGACATAAACTTCTCCAAATTTTTCTAACCCTAGTCAAATAGTGCAACTATTTTTCTTCCTATTTGTTAGCTTTTGGCCAAAACAATAATTAAATCAGAACCCTAAAGTTTTCTATAGTACATAGGGGTTTTATATTTTTCCTAAGTAGTTTATATTATTTAAGATCTGACAAAATTGGTTTGACTAAATTTGGATGAATAAAACAGAAGTTATGAATTATTCAAGTTCTGTTCAAATTTTAAATCAGATTTAATAAAGGTTTCCTGGAAAAACAGTTTACACCGAGGACCCTGGGTTTAATCCAAATCAACCCACTCAAATCTATCCCCGCGCCACTATTCCCCTGAGTCACTGACAGTTCAAAAATCCCCCTGACCTTTCCTTCTTCTTCCCCGAGGTCCTTACCCTAATGTAAACAGTACCCGCGGGAAAGAAAAGGGCGGCGCGGCTTACCGGCGGCGAGAGAGGTCCGGCGAGGGGCGGGGTTGGCTCGGGGAGGCTCTGGCGGTCACAACGATGTACGGCTCGACGACGGGGATGGCCGGAATCGCACGGTCCACGTGCGCAGGCGGGTGTCCTCGTCGGCGGCGGGTGTGCCGGCCAAATCACGGCGATCTAGTTCAATCCAATGGCCCGGTGAGCTTCACGGGGTGATGTAGAGGCTATCTGTGCATTGAATCAAAAAATGGCGCAGTGGCTTACCCGGTCTACGCTCGCCGGCGGTCGGAGGGAGTCCGGCGACCGTGGACTGGCCTCTCCGGCGAAGCAGACTTCGATTCCTCGCTCGGGGAGCTTCACCGAGGTGTGCTCAGTCCTCTCCGAGGGTCGGACGGGGTTGGGAAAGGCTTGGTTGGCCGATCTACGGTGGCAGGAGCTCGGGTGGCCGCGGACACGCCGTGCACGGGCAAACGCCGGTGAGTTTGAGCTCCGGTGAGGTTGAGCGTGTGCGAAAGGGTACGGTTAAGGTCACTGGGCGTTATATAGGCGCGGGCGCGGGCCATGGCGTCGGCTGGCCTTTGGCGCGACGCGGGGCACGCGAGGTCGGGCGCGGGCGTGCTCTGGCGCGCGCAGAACGCGTCGAACACGTGGAAGTGTTCATCTTCCCGTGTTCAAATGCCTGCTGAGATCGCAAACGTGCGAATCTTGGAAAAAATCCGGCGCAGACCTCTTCCTGGCACCTATGGCTATCTCTCATATGTGAGTTCCAAGGGAAGATAAGCCCTAGGTCAGAAGATATGCGGACGCCAAATCTGGCTTGTCCCCCTGCCCACTGCGCGACAAAAGTGATGCCAAGCCATGTCAAACGTCAAGGTCTCGGGCTCAACTTTTTCCAGGGGGTGCCCTAGGTGGTATGCCACATTTTTGGTATAGAACTTAGGTGGTTTTGGTGCCATCTTCAAGGTGAACACGGTGGATCTTTAGATTAGGTATAGATTTTGACCTAGAGAGAATTAGAGAGCTCTAGCTCTTTCTCTACTTAGGGAATGGATTTGGGGTTTCTTAAGGGGTCTTTTAGCAATGTTTCCTCTCTATAATTGTAGGTTAATAAGTTACTTACTTTGTGCCAAAGGTTTGGTCATGACTTGCACCTTTGCTTAAACTCTCCCCTTTAACCAAGGTGCTTAAGAGATAGGGTTCAAGAGAGGTCTAGGGTTTACTCCCCCCTTGTCCAAAGTGGTAATTGCACACAACTAGGGTAATGCTTTTGGTCATTCACATCTCTTGGTTAATACCTAGCCTCCAAGGCTCTTACACTTTTGCTCCTTAAGTTTCTTCCACATGTGATCATAGTCATTAGTGCATAGATGTGCCCTAGCCATGGTAACACCTGAGGTGTTACAGAAATACTTTGGATTTATTTTATAATCACTCTGATCTTGTATAATGGAATCATTATAACTTGTAACTTTTTGTAATAAAGTAATTCCGCTACAAAATGTTGGTGTGTGATATGTGTTTACTTAATCCTACGGTCCTGGTTGTAAGTGGTTTATCTGGGGTCCTTGGGACACTCGAACGGATCCTATTAAGTTATTTGGTGCACATGCATAACCGTCTGAGGTCTTTGAGACAAGGACAGGTGCATGTGGGCCCAATAACTTGGGAGGTTCTGCCACAGCTGGTATCGGAGCAAGATTAAGTATAATACAGTCACATACTTATTTTAAAAACAAAGTTTTGGTTTTAGAAAACCTAATTTCAACTAAACACATTGTTTGGTTTTAAAAAAAAACAGATTTGAAAAAAACTATAATGCTAGCGACATCCTCTATTAAGCCCTAAAACTAAGGACTATCAGGTGGCTTAGTTTAAAACACTAACCCACAACCGGGTGGGTATTGCATACATGTGTATTGTTATGTTTGAGGCCATTCAGTTTTGCATGGATCGATGCTCAGGTAAGGTGAGATGTGAGAGCATGACCGAACAATCGTCGGTCTAGGGGAGAGCATAAAAAGCGCTTGACTATATACATGTTCTGCATATGTATATATGAAGGCTGCGATGTGAAGTAATTACTTTTCCGGGATTCAGTACCCCAGGTGTGTGTATGGGTATACAGACATGGGAATACTGAGAAGTGTAATGTACTTGTAATGACGCACCTACGCTTAGGTAAGAAGGTGAGTTACCATAATGAGCTACCCTATGGTTAAAGTGTGGCAGCGGCGCCTATGCGTGGCTCGACACTTAATGATGAGCTGGCCTCCATATAGCGATATATGGAGTATACACTGTGATAAACTGTCATGTGTGGATATTGCATCATGGGAAAAATGGGCTGTAATGGAATTTTCTGCAGGTACACTAACCTCGAAAACGTATGTGTAGTTGACGACTAGCAAAATACCGAGAGAGTCGTAAGTATGCCACCGATATAAAACACTATTGCCACATTATGTTGGCAAAATCAGTGAGGACGAATAGGACGAGCATGCATCCTGATTGTTGCATCATGTTTGTCACCTATACACCCCAAAATGATTCTCTCATCTTTATTCCAGTAACCAGTGATTATAGATTATGTGGTGTAATGCTGTATTATGAACTCCAATGAAATAGTTGTCCTCCGTTCTTTAGGTAATCTATTTAGGTGTTATATATGTGCTTGCTCTTGTACTTGATGTGCCGATAGAATGTTGGTGACTTGTTTCCTTAAACCCAAAACTAGGCCATATTCTTATTTAGTGAACCATGACCCAAAGTTGATTTTTCCGTTATTCCTCCATGACTAAACTCATGCAAATGGATGTTTGGATAAGTTCTTTATCTAACACAAGATGTGCATGGGCTTAAAGCTAGAATTTTGGGTCCGTGTTCTTGCTATTTAATCCGTGACGTTTTAGTTGTCATATTTCCAACCTAGATCATGCCCTTATTTGATTGGCGCTAGCTGATGTCCCTTATCCAGTTTGCCTGTTCTTGAAGATCGCAATGTTGTTTTATCAACCCAACCTAGGAAAGTCCTGCTTGATCATCTTCTTTAATTTGATGCCTTTGGTTTCCCCATACCTATCGAAGGCATACCAACTTAATCCTTGACTTGTAATTGTTGCGATGGCACTGAAATATTCTTAGGGCTGAATTAGCATTCTCCAATCGTACTCCTTTCATCAAGTTTAGGTTATGGCCGTGTTTTGTTCATTTCATCGGGCCATGATCTATTTGTTTCTCTACTTGTAACCATTCTTACAGGTGGAGTATCTCTTTATATATTGTCACCCTTGCTCAATCCGTTGGTGTCACGCGAGACTTCTTATGGATTATGTCTGGTGATGGAGTTATGACTAAAACCGATGGTGCCGCGACGAAACCAAGGGCCTCCTGTGGGTGATCAACACATGGTTGTGCTACTTGGCACGCGCTGGTATCACAATTAGTAGTCATAATCCATTATGAGACTATATTGATATGTTATCTCTGCACAAATTGTTCTTACCACGTGAGATTCATTATTGGTGCCAGTTTTGTAATGGTGTCAGGGTTAAGGACTTATGGTGCCGCAGCGAAACTGAGAGCCTCCTGTGAATGTGCACACAGGACTGTGCTACTCGTCGGATGCTGGTATCAAGGTCTCTGATCGTGATCCATTATGGAACTACCCTAATATGTTATCTTCCGTAGATCTCTTCCTTGAAACGATTTCGGTGTCGGTTGTCAAAGTGACCAAGCAACATCTATCATCTCTGTTGGATCAAAAGGGGCTTACCACTTTCATGTGTGGTCTCTTTTCTTTTGATCTTGGTAGTGACTACTCATACAAGTTCCCTTTGCATCCTTGTTGTAAAGGTGAAGCCTTGGAGCTTTTTAGTGTTGAGAGACAACTGATTAGCTCTCAAAATGGAGATTGACTTTCCCTGCTGCTGATGCAGGAGTTTGTTCATTCGCTTTCTTATTTAATCCATGTATTCCCGAACCAAGTCAATTCATCTCGCATGAAGAAACGGATGAACAACCTGACCAAATGGATTTCTACCCAAATGCATGACCTTTTGCTAGCAAATGTGAACTCTCAACCCTTGGCTTACCGATGGTATTGAGAGGACCCACTCAAGGTCAAAAGTAGTTCAACAAGTTGGTTTTACTAACTTGTAACTTCTTTGTGATCAAAGGTTGAGTTTATAGATCATTTCAACGAGTTATCTAAACTCACCTTGGTTCAACCCATCCTAAGGAAGTGTTTATAAGAATCGAGATTAAGTCGGACAGTAACCACCTAATCATCGCTCTAGTCATGTCTCGATTGTATCACATGTAATTTTCTAACATGTGTGATCAAGTCGAGCCGTGCTAAGTATTTGATGAAATAGGCTGGTCGCGAAGTCAACATCAACGGACCTCTTCATTGATATTTTCTTGAATCTCTATCATCTTTCATGGACTTGAATTCTCTGGTTAGCCACATGTTAACCGCGACAGTATTCGACATCCACACCCGTCTCGTATGCTATGAACTTACTGTGACCACTTGTTGGTAAACTTCTTTTTGTGTGTTTTACCCAAGAGGTTACATCTAGTTCTGTTTGGGTAAAATCACGTATTCGCCGCTCGCTCAACAGACTCAGATAGTACAGTGTCATCAGAAAAAAGCAAACTGCACACATGGAACCTTATGTGTTCCTCTGGAAGACATCGTCTCTATTGGTGGACATCTCTAAATTAGCTTAAGGCGATACATGTTATGTCCACTAGAGAAACAACCTCCTGAGACACTCGCCTTTGCTTGGAACTGCATTATGTGATCGCTGATATGGACAGGAGTTACATTATTCTCCGCTCTTAAAAGTCTTTTGTTCCGAATCTCGGGACGAGATTCTTTTAAGAGGGGAGGGTTGTAACACCCCAGGTGTTATCTCCCGTAAACAGCGATTATGGTTTTAAGCGCGGGATATCAGTATATAAAGTGGACACTGAATTTTAATCATCTCGCAAAAGTTCGAGTTTGGTGCCGTTTCAATTTCGATAATTTATGCAATTAAAAAGGATTCATGGAGCCTTTGGATTATCGAATCTTCGTCGCTGGCGAATTTTGAACCGTTCGGATCACGCGCATAAGTGAATACGAAAATCAGAAGACTTCTGATTTTATGTAAAATTTGGAGCCACGCGCTATCCGAAAAGAACAATGTGCACAGCTTCTCGCCCACATGTGCGATGCGAGACGTCGCTTCCGGAAGGATCGCAATCTCGATGCCGCATCGATATCGTGCATTTATTTCGCGATATGTCGAGCCTTGTGTTCGATTAAAAATTTATGGATTAAGCGAATACAAATTTGGAAGCTCGATCCACTGTTGCGATCCGTGTCCCAAATAAATTTATTATAACTCCACGACTAAAATACTCAGTGCAAAATAATTAGGATCGCGCGTTATCTGAGAGAAATCTTGTGCGAGGTTATGATCCAATTTATCCTGTAGCACGCTGTTTTGGCGACGAAATCGAGTGTACATTAGCATATCTGGTTTCGGCTAATTTCGGTTGAATCACGCAGAGCAGATTATCAAAGCTGAAATCTGTTTAATTCGGTCTGTTGTTTCTTGCCTCGATCTCGTTTGATTCGACCCATTTTATATCGTTAAACATCTGGATTCAAAAATATCTGTGATGTTCGATAAAACAAAAGAAAAGAAAAATATCTTGCCGCCCAGCCGCCCTCTCTCTCCCCTGATTTTTCCAGCCGTCGCCCAGATCCGTTTTCCTAGTCACGCGTCGTCCTTCTCTTTCTCCCTGACGCGCGCTCCTCCTCCCTCCCTATCTCCAGCTCGGCCAACCACGCAGCTCCCTGCGCGCCGTGGCTTCCCCCCAGCTCGCGGAGCTCCCATAGCGCGCATACTCCCGCGGCCTGCCCCCAACGCCGTCGGTCGTCTTCGGCTCGCCGGCGCCGAGTCCCTGCTCCGTCTTCCGCAGCCGAGCCTCTCCATCGCGCCGAGCTCACCCCTGCGCGCTTCCCTCCCTCTCCCATGGCGCGCGCGTCCATCTCCCTGTTAGCCGCAAGCATCCGAGCCCCTGGTCCCGGCGCTCGTGCCCGCCCTCAAGCTCGCTCTCCGGCGTCGCATCTCATCTCCCTGGCTCGTCCCTGCACTCGGACAGGGCGGATCCTGTGCCCTCTACTACACCCCTGCCAAGCTCATCTTCCAGCTCGCCATGGCTGCCGCATCCATGGCCCTGCTCAGCGCCTGTCACACCCGGGTTTCGGGGCACCAAGACCCGGGCGCGAACATCATCACTAGGTGTGCTGGGACCAAGTCTCACACATATGATGAATCATGGCACAGGATCGAATGTCACATTTTACTATATAACAGGAGTTCTATACAAAATAAATAAATATTTACATTATAAGGAGACAACGGTCCAGCAACCCAAAGTTGACTGGGAGACGACGGCCTAGATCTCTCACGAACTCATCGCAGCATCCTCCATGCGCCTCATCCTGCGGTACCTGTTCTTGACCTGTGGGGGGGTGTGAGACAGCAAGAGTGAGCTCACATACGTTCATTGCTCAACAAGTTGTAGGGAATAATGTGCATGAACTCGCCAAAGGTGGGAGCTCACGTGAAGTGTAAGGCTTACCAAAGAGGATGGTTAGAGCTGAGCATTGCTTTTAAAGTTGGTCAAAATTTTATTAGCAATTACTAAGTATAAGTAAATACCAACCCAATTAAGTAGTAGAACAAAAGTAACAACATCACCTACGATGCAATGCATATGACAAATTGAATTTAGTTCCATAAATTAATCATCAGAGAGTCCTGAGCTGCTCATGACCGTGAGCTCGGCTAGTATACCAGTTTTACACTCTGCAGAGGTGGTACCCTTTACCCACAAGTCATGTTACCCGTCTGCCAAGGGATCGCGACTTCCCATACACCTCTACCGAGGAGGCGAGACAGGGTAACACTACGAGGCCTTTACAAAGTTCCACTAGCTTCAGAAAACCCGCTACAGTTTATAGGAAGCTCCAATGCAGGGTTCTTGCCTGACCGCCATCGCAGCAAAATCAACCAAGGACCTCCCTACACTGACCACTCCCCTACTGCCCTTGCCCCTTTCGGGTAAGGTAGTCCTCCACTAGCTTTCCTAATTAATCAGCCAAGGGCGTCCATAAACCCTTGTGGCGGCACGTGTTCCAATTAACATTTAATGATCTTGTCATGAACATAAATAAAATAACAACATAATTGGAACATAGATATAATGAAATATTAACCCAAAACCATATAAAGCAGTAGCAGAACTACCCAAGTGATTCAGGGGTAAACAAGGTATTCAGGATAAACAAACTAGGGTGACCTATTGGGTCCCATCAAAATTAACCTATGCAGATCATTATGATTAATCAGAACATGAGTAGGTAAAAAGAAGTGATCAAGGACACAACTTGCCTGAGACTTGAGATTCTAGGTACCAGGATGATCTTCAGATGACTCGTGACCTCGCTCTAGTCGTATCAATACAAACAAACATAGTATAGGCAAAATCAACATTACATCAAACATAAGAATAAACTGTATAATAATAATCTACGTATTGCTATGAGATCGTGGAAATAAGAACCACTAAATTCGGACCTACGATTATTAAGTTATGAATTTCCAAAATTATTTAGTGCTTAGAATAGATTAATCCTAATGAACAATTTCAATTCAAGTTTCATGGCTAAAAAGTGTTACTAGTTGATAGAAAATATTAATACAAAATTATTGCAACTAGAATGGGTTAAAAAGAGTAAAAACGGAATTTCTATGAATTAAATAAGTTCTGGATATATTTTTATACACAAAAACCATTTCCTAAATTATTTTTCTGAATTTCCTAAGCTTCTGTGGACTGGGCGCATGAATAAACAAAAGGACAAGGGCTAGCTTGAACGATTCCCTAGACACAGATTAACCCACAGATGGACGGCGGGTTGATTTCACTGAAACCCGAGGGCTCTTTACAAAACTGACCACCACCTTGTGACATGGGGCGCTCAGGACCATTGTATCTGTGATCAACGGTCACGAATAAACGTCGAACCGGTATGTTTCAGTGGCTAATGAAGACCGTTCATTCACCAGATGCGTGGCTAGGATTTAATAGGTCGAAGGGATATTCGTGAACTAATCATAGCCGCTCGCTATTGATCCCACGTCTACAGTTCACCCTGCTCCCCACAACGACCCAGGCAGCGGTGGCAAGCCCCCGCATGGTGGCGGGCTCGTCGGCGTGGCCTGCACACACTGCTTCGGTGGTTGCACACGAGCATGGTGTAGTGCAAAATCACGCTGACCCTATGGCGAAACAGCAGGGGAGAGTCTTACCACGATGCAGATGGTGGAAGGGGTCGACCACGGTGCTGCTGCGACCAGAGGAAAGGAGCGAGGAGCGGGGCGCGACGGAGGGACTTGGCCGGCCGGACGGAGCTTGTCAGGAAAGGTTGGCCGAGCAGACCCGGCAGGGAGAACGGCGCCTGCGCACCCCATCGCCGAGCATGCCGAGCGCTAGCGCCGTCTTGCCCGTGTCGGGCAGACCTGCAAGGAGAGGCCGGCCATCTTCTTCTCTCCTGGTGGCGGAGCTTCTCTCTCCCTGTCTTTCTCTGGGAACTAGAACGCGATAATGGTTCTCGGAGGACAACTCGGAGGTGGGGCCCAGTCTTTATACCCGCAGGTGGACTCTTAGCCGCAATAGCCGTCTAGGGTAGTTGCCGGTGATCGCGGCATCTGTTACGGTGTTCCGCTGAGCTCGGAAATGATAAGGAAGAAGGGATACACGCGAGTACGGTTGTTGCGACGAGCCAAGAGGGGGGTTGGTTGCCGTGAATCCAGGGAAGTTTGTTGAGCTTGCTTTAGTTTGTTACGAGTCGAGAAAAAAATATATTGACTGGTTTGGTTGCCTAGTATCGGAAGGTGGTTGGTTGTCCTGTGTAGCTGGCTCATGCGGCGTTTGCAGATCGCGTCTAGCTAGGGGGTCTCGTGTGTATGGCTGGGCACAAGCAGCGTAGACCCGCCCGATGTGCATGTGCATGGCCCATGCAACAGAGACATGCACGGATAAACGCAAGCGCGGGGTGCGGCTGATCAGCTCAACGATCCCAAGCTGAAAGACGTAGCTGACGGAGAGGCTCCACAAGGCAGTGTCTCCAAGCGCAAGGAAGCAAGCACGGGTTGCACGATGTGGAAATTGGCTTACCTCAGAATTATGATGACATCATTTGTGGCTAGTGAAATAAAGAAAGAACAAAACTAGAGGTGGAAGTGGCTATCACGAGAGATTAATTGGGACAAGTCTGAAAGGAGTGGCCGAGGCAGGTTTGTTTATTTTTTTTATTTTATGTTATCTTTACCACTCCCTAGTTTCAGTTCAATTTTAAATTTGTTTTGAATTGTCAAACTTAAGTTCATATGCACAAACAAGAAGTCCAGCATGTACGCAAGGTATAATTTATTTATTGGCATATATAAATGAGTTTATTCATTTATTTAGTCTAAATGCCTCGAATATGAAATACACACCCTTTATTCATTTTAGAAACTTATTATCCTTAAATGTATATACAAATTAAAAGTACATCCAAAGCTGAATATTAATTGCTTATCTAATTTAGAAGAAGTTAATATAAAATCTTTATCAAGAGTAATTTTATCTCATAAAAGATTGTTTTATATAGTTCTTGAATGGATTAATTTATTATAATACATTGAAACTCTTTTAATTATTATTTTTTTATTGAGTCCTTTATTAGAAAACTTGTTAATTTTAAGAGAAAAACTTTAGGTTAAGAAAACTCTTATTAAAAGTCATATTAAATCCAAATTTTCAGGAGACCTTTTTCCTGAATTCCAAATTCATGATTTTGAGGCGTTACAGCACCCAGCTCTGTAGCCGTGCCCTCACTGCCGCAGCTCACGCCCGTCGTCCTGCCTGCTCGAACTACCCCATGCCTCGGGCCCTGCCCGATTGGTGTGCCTTGTGGCCTGTTGGCATGCTAGTCAGCCGGCGACGGCACCAGAATCCCTAGCAGACTGGCGGCAGAGACCTTGCTAGGTCGCGCCCTTGCTCGACGCCGGTGATGACCATCGTGGAGCACCATTGCGAACTCCTAGTGCCCTCGCCTTCCGTCTCACTCTTGTCGTGGACGCCCTGCGCTCTATCTCGTCATCACCGTTCACGTCGGGTATCAAACCTTCGGATGCCTCAGACGCGTCGTCGCCACGTTCATGCGTTGCCATCCACGTTTCATGTTTATACCGGCAAAAGAATCCCAAAACAGTGTGGAGAAGCAAGCCCCTGGTCGATGCCCCCAAGTGCTCGGCGAAAGGCTTGAACAAGGATCATCGTCATTTTTGCGAAGTTCTAGTAATATGGAGAGATTCCAAGAGTTGTGGATTGAGGAGAAAGTGAAGCTCAGTTCAATACTCGTCGGGTGTTTGATCGAAGACTTCAATCGGAGACTGACGTCGTTCTCGCAAATATTGAGTCAAGTTAATTATGGTGAGCCGATTCACTATTTTTACTATTGATTTTATGATCAGCAAACATGAAGTCGATATCCTGCGCTAGTAGTTAGTATCATCTATGTTTCAAATCGATAATGTTGGAGTCGGATATTGATTATTTAGATTAATAGCTATGAATAAATAGTTGTTATTTTGTTTTCGGTTGTCCAAATTAATTGGAGGCGAACAACATTATTTGGTCCGCTTCAGTTGAAATCTAAAAAAAGACTACTCAGTGGACATGGTTCTTTAGTATTTTAAATCTTTAGGATTTAAGTGGTGTACAAAATTCATTAATATGGTTCCTTACTGTAAATTGTCGGTATTCAAAAATAGTGAATGAAAATGTGACAAGTAATTTGCTATTGGGGGTTTTGACAAAAGACTTGCGCTTAGCTTATTATTACTTGATGTTTGAAGTAGATGCAATTATGCTAGAAAAGTGTGATAATTGGGCGTAGTCGTATATTGATAACTAGTGTTTCCGTATGAAATGGTACAACGCCTCACCACTAGGAGTTTAATTCGCTATTATGTAGCATTATTTAGGTTTGTGATATTCCTGCTTATATGCATTCATGTGCATTATGCAAATCAATTAGGTACGTTTATTGACTACGTGATATGGAGGACCAAAGCTGAGTCGACCACAAGATGTCACTGCGCGTGAGCTTCTCCACAAGATGATGCTGATGGACGAACCTGAAGATGGATAAACTAAACGAGTGCCAACACAAAAGCTGATCGCCAAGTGGACGTCACCTAACAAACACTAACGTAGTTTTTATCCTAGGCAAGCCCCGGTGCATGCAACCCCTTCCTTGTATTTTTAAATGATTTTTACACACTTTACGTCTAGCAAAATGTGCATTAGGTTTATAGGAGTTGCTTGGAAACCCTTTGATGCATTGGCTACCTTGAAATCCATTCCTTTTATAGATACTTCTGGTGAAGTATCAAATATGATGTACAAAATTGCTTAGCCCTGCCTAGAGGTAAATCTTGCGAATAGAGTTTGTCCTTTGCACTAATGCCTACCTCAGGTTTATCTTAAGGAAGGATGCCTTCTACCTGCAAGAATATTTTCATTGGGAGCGTGGTGGGATCTTACTGCAAAGTTCCCTATGATGCTCTTTTCATCCTAAGGAACACAAACAATCCTAAGGGTGGAAGTACCTCAATCGAGACTTAGGCTAGGAATAGGTGATGTTCTACCCAGGTTGATTAAGGATTATAGAGAATGTAGGCCCGCTGACCGAGGACCTTTTAATTGGTCACATGCCTCGTCATGGGTAAGCTTTGCCTCGGGCAGACTAATACCAGAAAGGACAACACGCAATGGGAGTGGAGAGATGGCGAGAGTAGCGTGTACCCTCTATGGCAAGAGGTTGTACGGTGGTGTATTTGTGCTCTCGGTTGGCGTGAACCCAGTCTAATCTTAAGAAACCCGGTGGCGAGTTGACATATGCAAGGGTTAAGTGCTACATATGTCGTGTGATTGGAGATCCCCAACTGGGTATTAATCGATTCAGGATCGTCGTTACTTCTCGGATATGAAGACTTGGTCACTGACTTGCAATCTAAGTCATGGATGGAATCATAATGAGCAAAAATCATGTTGTACTGATTAATGTGATGATGAAATTAGACTAGATGCAAACAAGGTCTATTAATACTTAATCTAGCAATAAAATGTTGAAAGTAAGGACTCATTTTAGTAAGCTTTCTGCAAACTATTAAAGTTGATTCTTGCTAAAAGCCTTTCCTTGATTCCCAAATCCAGCATATCCTTGAGAGTCTTTTTCCTTAGTCGGGTAAGACTTGCGAAAGTACACTCCGTACTCAGGGTTTTTGAACCCATGTTGTTGTCGGTACTAATATTTGTGCTGTTGTGGATGGTGTTGAGCGCCGGTGGGCACGACCTTCTTATAAGTCTAAGTACTTCTTCTAGACTTCTTATTGAGGATTGTCATTGAGCTAGCATATATATTTCAAACTTATGAAAATTATACACCATTCAAAAGGAAATACTTAGGATTTATTTTATAATCACTCCTATCATGTATAATGGAATCAATGTAACTTGTAACTTTTTGTAATAAAGAAATTCTGCTGCAAAATGTTGGTGTGTGATTTGTGTTTACTTAATCCTGCAGTCTTGGTTGTAAGTGGTTTATCCAGGGTCCTTGGGACACTCGGACGGATCCTGTTAAGTTATTTGGTGCACATGCATAGCCGTCTGAGGTCTTTGAGACAAGGACAGGTGCATGTGGGTCCAATAACTTGGGAGGTTCTGCCACAATAGACAAGGCAAGTAATTACAAGGCATGTTACTTTGGGGAATTTATTAGCTAAGCATATTACTGTTTTACCTACCAAAGCTAATTCGTTACCTTATGGTGGTACATGTTATGATGTCCATTTATAATATCTCAATCAATCAAAGAACCAAATCAGGCAATTATCATTAGAACAATCAACCAACATTTTTAAATAGAGAAAATAGTTTTAATTTCGTCTTAGGTTCCCTATCTCTTAAAAGGTTCATAATTGTAGGATTCCAAGGTGTGAAATCCATCTTGTCTTAGAGGGAAAGGATAAGAGTAATCAGAGTAGGACAGCAAAAGGTGAGACAGGATCAAGATAAGATAAGTATAGAATGAATCAGAGTAAGGTAAGTAGGTAAGGGTTTTGTCCATTTATATCTAGGTTTCATCCTACAGTCAACATTTCCTCTAATACCACTTCTGTCACACCCGATTTTAATGGACAAAGTCGGGTGCATCTCATACATGCGCCAAAGAAGACAACATATATAATAATAGTGTATAGAGATAAATGTCATAATAACATCAGAGTGCTTATTACATTGCGGAAGTCTTACAAAAATAAAATATAAATATAAAACGAACTAAGGGTCATCCTTGGTGCCAATAAGTCAACTGGGAAACGCCACCTAGATCATATCAAACTCCTCGTTGTGTGGCTCCTCCTGAACCACCTGTTCTTCTCCTGTGGGGGTATGAAACAGCAAGGGTGATCTCACACATGATCATAGCTCAACAAGTTGTGGGGAAACCAATGGGCATGAACTCACTAAAGGAGGGAGTTCATGTGATGTGTAAGGCTAATCAACAACAGGGGTTAAAGCTGAGCATTGCTTTTAATCAGTTGGTCAAAATTTTATTAGTAGTTACTAGATGTAAGTAAATACCAAACCTTAATAAAAGTAATAGATCAAAATTAATAAATAATCCCATGCAATGCAAATGACAAATTAAATTTAAGTTCCATAAATTAATCATGCAAGAGTCCTGAGCTGCTCATGACCATGAGCTTGGCTAGTATACCAGTTTTACACTATGCAGAGGTTTTACCCTATACCCACAAGTCATGTTACCCATCTGCCAAGGGATCGCGACTCCCATACACCTCTACCAAGGAGGCGAGGCAGGGCAACACTACGAGGCCTTTACAAAGTTCCACTAGCTTCCAAAAACCCGCTACAGTTTATGGGAAGAGCACTTGCAAGAATCCCCGTCTGACCGCCATCGCAGCAAAATCAACCCGAGAACCTCCTTGCATGCAACTCCCCTACTGCCCTTGCCCCTTTCGGGTAAGGTAGTCTTCCACTAGCTTTCCTAATTAGTCAGCCAAGGGCGTCCCATTCCACCCTTGTGGTGGCACGTGTTTCTCAAGTTAAGCTCCATGTTCCAATTAACATTAATGATCTTGACATGAACATAAATAGAATAACAAAATAATTGGAACATGGATATAATGACATATTATCCCAAAACCATGTAAAGCAATAGCAAACTACCCAAGTGATTCAGGGATAACAAGGTAAAATGGAATAACAGTCTAGGGTGACCTATTGGGTCCCATCAAAATTAAACCTATGCATGAATATTGACATTAAAGAACATTATTGGGTAATAAAAGTTGTCAAGGGCATAACTTGCCTTCATTGAGCTCCTGCTCAGCTACTTCTACCAGCTGGGCACCAGGATCCTCAGTCACAGGTTCTTCTACTCGCCATAATACAAACAAGCACAGTATATAGAGAAAATTAACATCACACCAAACATGTAAACAAAATATATAATAATAATCTACGCATTAAAATAAAATCCTAGGAACAAGAATCATTAATTTTGGAGTTATAGATTTTAAATTATGAATTTCCAAAGGTTTTATGTGCTTGAAATAGGATTAAGTGAGAAATAAATTTTACTACTGTTTTCATGTCAAAACAGAGATTCTAAGTGATAAACAATAATATTACAAAATTTTAGAAACTGGAATGGAGTAATTTGGACTAAAAATGAATTTTCTATGAATTTTACAAGTTCTAGCACTTATTTAAATATTAAAAATCCATTTATAATTTAATTTCTCTTGTTTTATACTATTCTGGACTGGGCCTCATTACTAGAAAAGATAGGGCCTCGGGGTAAAACTTCCTAGACTCAGGGAACAGTTGTACATGGACGACGGGTTATTTATGTGAAAGCCGAGGGATTCTTTAGTAAAACATACCCGCAAAGGGGTACGCAGCGATCACGACCGCTGGATTAGAAGTCTATGGCACAGATCAAACCCACCCGAGATCGAATCGGTATGCCACCACATTCGTTGGATCGGACAACAATGCTCTGGATTTAAATACCTACATGACAATCACCGTCCGCTCGATTCGAATCGGACGACACACGCCCCCGCTGGCCGAAGCGGTATCCCAAGTATAATCCAGGCCACAGATCGCTCATCCAACGGCCGAAACCCTTTCCTCAACTCCGACGGAGGGCCACGGCGGCACGCGCTAACCCGTGGCGAGCGTCATCGCCGGAATCCCGGACCCGGTGATTTAGTGCCCTATGCTTGATTCTGCTGGGTGCTACACCATCGCAGGGGACGAGCGAAAGAGGTATAGGGTTTACTCACCGGAGTTGAGAACCGAGCAAAGCCACACGCGACACACGACGGATCTCCAACCTCAGCGAGGAATTCACACGGCCTCCAGTCACCTCCCTCCGATTGCGCCCACGTATGGTTTCTACGCGAGCAGCACAAGCCTCCGGTGTCCCGATTGAGGTCCAATTTGCACTATAGGTGGCTGTTCGCGGTGGCGGCGAGGAACACGAAGGCGGCGATGTTCTGGGAGAACAAGCTCGCGCGTGACGGTAGCATGGGAGAGAACGGGTCACGGGGACTCCCATTTAACCCACGGGGTTTTGGTTTGGAGGGAGAGGGAGGTCGCCCACACCCCCGGTCGTGGCGGCAGTATTCGCGCCTTCCGTTGCGCGAGTTAGGTGTAGGAGATGCTTCTGACCGGCCAGGCCTACCGGTCAGCGGGCCACGCCGATCGCGCGAGTGGAGCAAAGGTGTGGCTGGCAGTGGGTCCCGCGGTGCAGCGACTACAGAGTACGCGCGGCGCGGAGGTGGAGTCTGGTCACGGGGCCCAACACGATAGCCAAACAGGCTTGCATGCGCGCGGAGGGACTGGTCGCGCGGGCCCGCTTGTCGGCGCAGTGTTGAGGCACTGGTGGGCCGTGCACGAGGGAGGCAAAGAGGAGGTGGGCCGAAATGTGATAGCGAGGCCCAGGTGGGTTTCCCTTTTTATTTTCTTTTCATTTTCTTTTCCTAATTTGTTTTCCCTTTCCATTTGAATTCAAAATTCAAATTTAACTCTATGGTAAATCTTCCTCAAATTAAGAGAATCATTTTGCACATACTATTATTACCTTTATTTATAATATTTATTTTGTATACACATTTTCTTTTCTTTCTCCACTTCTAAATTCTAGATTTTCTTTTATATTCTAAGTTCCACTTTGGGACATTAATATTTTCTTTTCATATGATTTCTTATATGGTCACAAGATGCACACAAAAATGAAAACCAGCATGATGCATATTTTAGTGGCATATATCTTATTAATTATTTGTTTTTAAGTATGGTGTTCACATGTGATGGTACATAAAGGTCAAACTCACATATAGTTAAAGAGAAATTGTTTCTCCATTTATATTATCTCTTACAAATTACAAATTGGGTATTAAAGGATATAAATATAAATATGAGTAAGAGTGTGAAAGAACATTAAAGAATGAAAGATAATGATCAGATCCTCACAATTTATTTATATTCATATCCACATATAAGAATTAACATTAATGATATTTATAATACTAATGTACCTTCGGTTTGCCAGAAGATGAGAATGCAAAGATGACGCGAGAGAGAGATTACAATCCAGCGTGAACAGTACGGTGCTACTGTTCATCTATTTATAGGCACGAGACATAGCTCGGATAAGATTACATCCATGCCCCTGACATTTACTCTTAATCATAATGCGAGTTATCAAGGATGAAGTAGTCTTTCCCCCCTTAGGTCGATTCCGTCCTTCATGATTGCTATCATACCAAGCCAAAGCTCTTTAGCCATAGCTTCGGCGTTCATCCATGTAACCTTCGGGTTGTATCTTCATATTACACATGCCTTTATCATGAGAGAACCTTCATCTCAAAGCTGAAGCCTCCTGTAATAGTCTATGTCATACTAAAAACATATGGTTAGTCACGTTTTTGAGGACCTTCGGAAGAGGAAGGCCCCCAACAATCAGTACTCCCACAAACAAAGCAACCAACATCTCTGTTTTTCTTAAATGTGGTTGTTTGCTTGGGCTTAGAGGTGTTCTGTTGCTTGTTGTTCTTCTTGTTGTTATGAGATGCATTGGATTTTTTCTTCTGTACCATATTGGCACTAGAAGACTCAATTGCTTTCTCACAAGTGTATTTTTCTCTCGCCCTCTCCTCAACATCAAGAGATCCAATAAGTTCAGTCATGCTAAACTCTTGTCTCTTATGTTTAAGAGTGGTAGCAAAATCCCTCCAAGAAGGCAAAAACTTAGCAATGATACCGCCGGCCACAAACATGTCAAGCAACACACATCGAAATTGTTCGAGTTCTGTCACACCCGTTTCTAAGGGCAGAGACAGGTGCATCGCACATGTGTGCCAGGATCTATTTCCACACATATGTTGACGTCACAAGTGTAATATATCAAAAGAACAATGCATAAAAGCGTAAATAAAGATTATATTAACATATTACACTTCGAACAGACATAATGTCTTAACCTTTATTCATCAAAGTACAGCGAAACATGGACATCCATCTACAGGAAGATGACGAGGGGTATCACTAGACGCATCCATGGAGCTCAGCATAATAACTTCATCTCCAAACTTCTGATCAAAATTTAAGCAAGGGTGAGCTCACTTATGATCGGGGCTCAGCAAGTGGGGGAAAATTAATGCAAGTTTAACAAGGTGAGGCTAAGGTTGAGCAGTAAGCATTTTAGTTGGTCAACATTTTATTAACAACACTTGTCTTACTAATAAGTGTGAATCCCAAGTATTCCCATTAAACAAAGGTATAAGAGTATATCAAAAACACTTAAGTGAAAGCACTTAAGCAAACCATTAGCAGATCATCGGATCTCGATTTATTTCCATCTTCAAGTTCAATTATCATGTGAGGAGTCTAGGCTGCTCATAACCATGAGCACGGCTAATATATTAGTTTTACACTCTACAGAGGTGCCGCATCTTTACCCATGAGTCACGATTCCCTTCTAGCCCGGGTTAGCTAGACCCGTATTCACTTCCGAGGTGAATGGCTAGGGTCTCACTACGAGGCTTTTCCCTAGAGTCCTCATTATGCGAATGCTGGATATGGTCAACTACATAAGGTACACCTAACGTAACCAACTTATAGACCAGTCTGCAGGGTAAAGCTTTGGGAACTATGCTCGTATCCAATTTGACTGAGCTAGAACTATAAGTGCTTGCCAGATGCCCCCGTTCCGGTCGACCACGACCAGCACCAAACATAAGACTTCCCTAGTTATTTAGCCAAGGGCGTCCCATATGACCCTCATGGTAGCACTGTTTTCCCGGGTGGTCACTCCATGTTCCAATTAAATCATATGATCTTGCTTAATCGTCAGATTAGCAACAATAATGAAAACTTACAATTGGAACATTAATATCACAAACAGGAGTGACTACATAAATTTAAAGTTGTAGCAATAGCATAGCTACTTGATTAGATCATAATCCCAGGTTAAACAAGGAGTAACGTTGGAAAGGTTAGGTGTATCCAAATAGGTAACCCATCAAATTATGCATATATATCCAAGAATAAACTTTATTAAATGTATTGTTTGGGATCAAACAGAGTATGCAGAGGGAGAAGTCCACTTGCCTTGCTTATTGAAAACTTGAGTTTCTTCCATGGATAGGAATAGATCATGATTCTTAACTACTAGATCAACCACTGAATATCACACAAACAAACAAGAAGAAACAAACACCACTCAATAACATACAACATTCACCATATGCAAAGCTAAAAGAAAGCTTAATGAAAAGAGCATTCGTTTTTCAAAAACATCGCAAGTAATGGTTAAAATAAGAAGGTATTCCTTTCAAAAATGTGTGATCTATACTTTATAAAACAAGACATGAGCTTAAAATGTCTTTATTAAAATATACAAATATTTGGGTCACCAAATTAATCTTTTATAAAATGTCATATGTGATATGTCTAAGATTAAGGGTTTATAAGATGATAAAACACGTTATAACAATATTAAACCTTTTTAACCTTTTAGAAAAGATCTAAGTTATATATCTAAGGTTAATAGGCTATGAAACACGTTATTAATTTTAGAAGCGTTATGGAACATATTATAATTCATTGTTAAACCTTCACTTATGATAAACTAAGATATAAGTCTAAATAGGTTTTATGTGAAAAGATCATTATTATTAAACACCTATTTTATGAAAAGCTAGGTTATAGGCCCTTAAGTGGATTTTCATGCAAAAGATAATGAACAAATAACTATCATTTAATTTCATTAGAAAACACATAGCCTATATTATTATATTCGAAGTCAATATATAAAGTAACATTTTAAATTATAAAAGGACTTATACTCTTATTATTTTATTTTATCCTTTAGAAAAAGCTAAGTGATTCGTATATAATGTGGACTAAATTCTATGAAATCATTAATCATGCCATAAATCTAGTTAAGAACAAATTGACTATAGGTTTGATTCATAAATTATGATAAAGGATAATTAATCTATTAATTATCTTTATTTCTATTGTAGGAACAAATGATCTAATTCATTAGAAAGGAAATTATGTATAAACTATCAATTTAGTTTATAAAAGCAATGACCCTTGTTATCTTTTAATTAAGAAAATATAAATAATCTATTAATTGGACATATATTTATCTTCTATTTTTATTAAGAAACATATAGTGTACATATTCTTTTAAGTTTCTATTTAATACGGCTATACTTAAACATCTATAACGAACCTTGTTAAATATGATATCTATTAAAAAGGTCATTTTAAACTAGAAACAAGTTATCTAATTCTTTAGTAAGAAACCTATGTTTACCAACATAACTATCAATTTCTTTATTAGAAAAGTATGAGTGCCTAGTTAAGACATTTTAACATTATTATAAATTCTACTCTTTCGGTTTTCTTCTTTCTTTTCTAAATAGAAATTATATGTATGGCTAAAAATTGTTTACTTAACTCTTCTAACATTAATATTCTAAGAAGTAATTGTAAATTACTAAATGGGACTTTTAATAACATATTCATGGTTATTATGACATAAATAAGTATTTTACTAATTCTAAGTAATTAAGTGCTATACTTATGAATACATTTATTATGAATAGTAAAACCTATATCTTCATTTGACCGGAAATACATGGCTTAATACCTATGTCAATTTCTTATATCACTAAAATTATACTTATATCAATACTAACCAATTATTGCTCTACACACTAAAGCGAAATCAAATTTGTAAACGTTTTCTAGTATGAAAATCACCGCGGTAGTGAATAGTGATCGTACTCATTTTTAAAATTATAAAATCATATACATATTCAAAGCATTGTCGCGGGGTTCAATTTTGGCGATACGTATACATCGAAATCTCTAAAATCATACACGTGAATCGCTAAATCACATCATCTCAATATTACAACAATAATTCACAAAATTCATAAATTAATTCAAAACATGCTTTAGAAAATAAATCAACATTTTGGGGTTGTCTTCAACCTTGTGTTCTCGCTCATGCGCAGGGATGAACTCGACAAGGGAGGTCGGTCGAGCAGGAAACAACGAGGTACAAGCTCCGGCGAGGCTCCAAGAACGGCGGGGCGGACGGTTCGGTCGACGGCGAGCTCAGGAATGGGGAGAGTGCGAGAGAGAGGGAGAGCTCGGGGAGGAAGAGAGGAAGGGAGTGGCTGTTGTTGGAACTTGCTCTCCCGAGCAAGTTGATCCAACGGGGGAGTGAGAGCAACGTAAACAAGGTTTCAATTCGAGATGGCAAAAGCTCTGTTAATCTAGCCTCTCAAGGGCACTGTGCGGGGGTATTTATAGGTATCTGAGTGCCCAGCGTCCTGAGTTAAGGACGCATGTGCCCTCAGGCGCCTAGGTTATCCCCGGAATATTCCCATAAAGCAGGGTTACAGACTGTAATTACAGGGAAACCTTTACAAATTAGGCCCGTAATGCGCATCGGCCACGCGGGGCCTGTTACAATGGGCCGGTCACACGTGGGCCTCCATGTTGGACGAGGCCGTGAGATGGGACGACCTCGTCACAGGCCTTCATCTGGCGACGCGTGGGACGAAGGGTAAGTCTGCCAGTCGTCTTGTCTCCGTTGGTGCAGCGAGGTTGGTGAAGGCATCGAGCGAAGGGTGGCGTATTCGCCTTCGCCCCAACATTTGCCCTCCGAGGGACCAGTTCGACTAAGTCATTTGGTGCCGAAGACGTCGCTAGATGGTGGAGACGCTGCCCTCGCTCGAAGTGGTTCCGCGGGGGTTTTTGACATGACCGTTGGTTGACGCCGCACTGTTGGATTGCGGGTTTCCCGAAGTGTCGCGCCCTGTGTATATAAAGGGGGCGGGGGAGGCACGGATTGAAATTTACCTTTCTGTGCGCCGCGAAAACCCTAGCCTCACTTTCAAACTGCTCGCTTGATCGTCTGCCCTCCTTGCTCCTGTTCGTCGGAGAACTGGCCCGCGTGAAGGAGACCGCACGCCGTCGTTGATGGTACGTAGCCATGCTGTCTTCCTCCTTGTCTGCTACGACCACACCAACGGCCGAGGCGTCTTCTGAAGATCTCTCGGGCACTGCGGCGGCGGCGGAGTTGCTACCGGGTGATACAGGGAATTCGGTGTTTCGCGGATATCGTTGGCCCGCGTTCAAGATATGCAATGGTTGGGGTATTTTGGCGGCGGGGTTGGTCGGGTCCCGGGGGTGGAGGAGGTCCCCGAGCCCGAGGGCGAATTGGTTGTTTTTGAGGCGTTTTTCATCGCCGGACTTCGCCTGCCGGCGCATCGTTTTGTGTCGGAGGTTTTGCAGAAGTTCGAAGTCCAGGTTCATCAGTTGACACCGAACGCCGTGGTTGCGTTGGCAAAGTATGTCTAGGCAACGATGTCATATGGCGGCCAGCCTTCGGTGGAGGTCTTCGCCAAGCAATATTGTCTGCACTGGCAGAAGAGAAAAATAGGACAGAAGATTGCGCAATTTGGATCGTGCACTTTCACACCGAAGTCCGGGAAGACTTCGATGGAAGTGGTGGAGCTGGTCCCCTATGCCCGGAACAAGTGGGGCAACTGGTGGGACTACTGGTTTTATGTTTTGGAGGCTGAAGTCGAAGACCACCCAGGGCTCCCTGTCGCCATTATGTGTTCGCATTATTATGTGGTGTACCCGTCGTTTGAAGTGGCGGAAGATGATGAAAATGAGATGGCCCTTCGGATTGCTGCCCGCTCGAGTAGTGGGCGCGATCTAGTTGAGGAATTCATAGGGTATGGGGTGTGGCCTTTGGCACATGGATGGGCGCTGGGCGAAGTATGCCCTCGCGAGATGCCCTCCCTGGGTGGACGGAAGGTGCGAAGTCCGCGTTTTGCTTTGGATTTGCGAGGGCGGGATCCCGCCTCGGTTGTGCGTGAGGCAGAGGATGGGGCGGTGAGAATTGTTGGGCGCTATGTGCCAAAGACGGAGGCCCAGCGGAGTTGGGATATACGTGGATCCAACGACCGCCTGAATAGGGTCTTCGAGTTGAATTCTTTGTCGTATGGCGGTTACCCTGGGGAGGACGTCGTCAATCGCCGCGGGAAAAAACCAGCGGCCCTGACTGAGGATGACCCCACGCCGGAAGCCGCCCCAGCCACTAAAAAGAGGAAGCTAGGTACTGCGGTGGGAGAACTGGGGGTCTCCGATAGCTTTGCTATGGAGTTGATGGGAACATGCGCGGCACCCGGGGGAAGGATGTCTTCGCCCGAGCTCCGGGAGTCTTCGGCGCGGATGCTGGAGGTTAACGGGGGTCGATGGCCCAAGGACGTTCCTATCCCCCGCGCGGTCGGCGAAGACTTTTTTACGTCTCGCATGGCTCGTGACTTGAGAGTGTTTCCTTACGGACGAAATATTGCTGCTGTTGTGTCGGCAGTGATGAACAAGGATCGCCAGGAAGCTGCACAGAAGCGCCGGGCGGTCATCAGGCTCCCCGAAGCTAGGCCGAAGAGGGCGCGGGGGACTGCGAAGGCTACCGCCTCCGGCGGTAGCCAGCCGGCGCTGGCGGCGAAGCTGGCCGCCCCTGGGTCCAGCAAGGTGCCGGAGAGCGTGAAGGCGGCCGGCGCCGGCGGAACCAAGTCTGCCCCGGACGGAGCTGCGAAGGCCCGGGAATTGCCTTCGCCGGGGAAGTGAGTTGCCGACTTTGTCACAAATATTAGTGTGGACGATTATCTCGTTGGTAAGTTTTTTTTGACTGGTGATACGTTGCAGGATCGGGCGAGGGGCAACTTGTTGTTGTTCCGCCTGCGGTGGCGACCACGGTGTCTGCCGCGGTGCCTGGGGTGAAGGGTAGCGCTCTCAGCGCCGGCGGCGAGATTTCGGCGGTCACTGCCGTCAAGGACGAAGCGAGCACTGTGTCCCGCCGGCTGAGGGAGGCGTCGCAGCAGCTGAGTCAAGTAAGTTGAGCTGGACTTCGGTGTTTACCGCTTTCATGGGGATTGTGGTCTCATGTGTGTCTGTTAGGCGGCAGACTTCGCCGACCGTGTGGCGTCGGGGGCCCTTACTACAGATGTGTTTGCCGAAGTCGAGAGACTTCGGGCGCAGCATGCTGACGCCGTCCGGGAAAAGTCGGCTGCGGATAGCAAGTGCCGCAAGCTGGCGGAGAAGGTGGCCGCCCTGGAGGGCGAGAGGACGGACCTCCGGCACTAGCTGGTGGAGGAGAGGAGGGAGGCCAACCAGGCCATCGCCAAGGCGCAGGCGGAAGCCAAATTGGCGCGGGTGGAGGGGAGTCTTGCCAGCCAGCGCGACGAGGAATGGGAGGTGCGGTTCAACGCTTTGCAGGCCCACATGGAGAGGGCCGAGGCCTCTACACGCTCGGAAGTTGAGCGGACGCGCAAACAGCTCGTGGACTCATACCACGAGCTGGGCGCGCGGACTGCTGACTTCGAAGTGCCCGACCGAGAGGCGGGCCTTCGCTTCCTCGAGTGGCTGCAAGAGGAATTATTGGCGCTCCCGACCATCGTGGATGGATTTATGTCCTTTGCCTCCCTCGTCACCTGCGAAGGGGCGATGAACGCGCTGTCCCGCGAGGGGTGCAGTCACTATGAGGTCTTCGACCGATCTGATGAAGATTTTGGGCGCGAGATTTATAAAGTCGAAGACCCTGTGGTGAAGGACTCCGCGGGGGCCCTCTTCGACCGGATGTGAGGCCCCTACGGTCGGGAGGTGGTTAGGGAGCGGTCTGACCGGGCGAGGGATCAGGTAAAGTTGTCTTTTGTATAGTGTCGTTGAATGTGGGTATACGTGGGCTTTGCTGAATCGGTGTGCTATGTTGTAGATGGCGCGTGCCGAGGACGTGGAGGACTTCGGACCCCTGAACATCGTGCAGCCCAAAGCGGAGGCCAACCCGGTTGTGGCCGAGGCTGAAGTCGACCCGGCACCACCCCCGGAAACCGGTGAAGGCTCCCCTGCTGCCCCTGCGGCTGCTGTGTCCGGTGGAGGCTCGTCGCTAGCCACTGCGCCGATGGTGGAGAATCCCCCGAAGGCGGCGACGGAGCCGGCAGTGGAGGATCCCATGGCGGTGGCTGGGTCTTCGCAGGTGGCTTAGTGGGTGTGGGGTAGTTAGAGAATTTTGGCTATGTTACTGAACCTTGGTTGCTGCGCAGGTTCAGGATTTTGGGCCTGCGCACGCAACCGCTACTGCTAATTTTGTGGCAGCTTCGACTGTGGTCGCTGGAAATGAATCGGATGAGTCTGCGTTTAAGTTTTCTGATTTTGATGACTCCGGGAGTTCGGTTGAGTGGACGGAAGAGTCTTCGGATGAGGACTTGGATTACTTTGCGGCCTTAGATGTGGCTGTAGCGGAGGCTTCTCCGCATGTTACGGATGCTGAAGTTTTGCCTGGTCCGAGTGCTGGGCGTAGGCGGCGAAGGGCGGTGGCGAAGCGTAGAGTGAGTGAAGTGGATGGCGGTCGGCTTCGTGTGGGCAGGGCTGGCAAGCGGGAATTGTTGTCCTCGCCGGTTGGGGCGAGTGTAGGTGAGGGGGAGTTGCGAAGTCTTTTTGAGGGTGTGGAGCTTATGATAATGCTATTTAACTATAGGGAGATGGGAATCATTCCGAAGGTTGAACCTATGTAAGGTGTGATGCCCTCGCTGTACAAATGTAACTATAGTTTGTATGATGAGGCTGTGCGCCTTCGCGCATTCGGCTATGTCCATAGGGGCGTTGCGCACTTGGTCTAGCACGTTTATTATGTCGGTACGGCTGCGCCTGTAGTCGGTCTTTGCGCGGACAGTTTCTTGGTGTAGACTTTTGCACGGATAGTCTTTTGAGGAAGACTTCGGTTTTGCGCATTTGTTGTGCTAGTCCGGCTGCACCCTTAGGCGACTTTTGCGCGGATAGTCTTTTGAGGAAGACTTCGATTGTGCGCACTTGTTGTGCTAGTCCGGATGCACCCTTAGGCGACTTTTGCACGGATAGTCTTTTGAGGAAGGCTTCGATTTTGCGCACTTGTTGTGCTAGTCCGGCTGCACCCTTAGGCGGCTTTTGCACGAATAGTATTTTTGAGGAAGACTTCAATTTTGCGCACTTGTTGTGCTAGTCCAGCTGCACCCTTAGGCGACTTTTGCGTGGAGTGTCGCACGCGAGGGTAGCTAGCGCTGCCCCTCATGGTGACTTTGTATTGGTCAAATGTCGAAGACCGTCGATGCGGTCTTTTTTCGACGTAGATTTTTGCGGGGGATTTTTCGCTTATATATTACATGGCTCCGCCTCGTTAAAAACCTCACCCCTCGGGAGGAAAAGAGTGTGGGCCAGAATAAAATTGTTTTGCGAATTACAAGGGCGAGCTGGCCCTGAGGAGTCAAACAAAAAATTTGCGGAGATTCTCGATGTTCCAAGAATGCTCCAAGTCCTCGCCGGATGGCGTTGCGAGCCTGTACGCGCTGGGGGACGCCTTCGTCTTGACGATGAAAGGGCCCTCCCACTTGGGCTCCAGCTTGCCCCGGGACTCTGTCCGAGCTGTCCGGACGAGTACGAGGTCTCCTTCGCTGAATTCCCTCGGGATGACTGTGTGGTCGCGCCATGCTTTTGTTTGGGCTTGGTATTTGTTTAGAGACTGTAGGGCGAAGACGCGGTCTCCGTCGATGAGGTCCTTCGAAGTGGGCTCGTCCACGTCGGGGACAGCTGACGGGACTGTCCGTGGTGACCCATGTTTTATTTCTTGCGGGGTCATGGCCTCCGATCCATATAGAAGGCGGAAAGGGGTGAACCCAGTCGCCCTGCACTCAGTCGTGTTTAATGCCCAGACCGCTTCAGGTAACAAATCGGCCCACTTACCCTTTTTATCGTCGAGGAGCATCTTCTTGACAGCTGTGAAAAATTTGCCATTGGCGCATTCCACAACTCCGTTGGATTGCGGGTGGTATACTAAGGCGAAGGCAAGCTTGGTGCCAATGGAGAAGCAGAAATCCTTGAAGTCTTGGCTGTCAAATTGCTTGCCATTGTCAACTGTGAGTTCGGACGGGACTCCGAAGCGGCAAACAAAGTTTTGCCAGAATAATTTCTGGGCAGTCTTCGATGTTATTGTGGATACAGCCCTCGCCTCGATCCATTTGGTAAAATATTCGACAGCGACGAAGGTGAACTTGAGGTTCCCCTGGGCCGTGGGTAGGGGCCCGACGATGTCCAGGCCCCAGCGCTGAAGAGGCCATGTGTGGGCGATTAGCTTCGTGAATTGCGAAGGGCTTCCCGATCGTGGAGAAAATTTCTGGTAGGCTTCGCAGGACCTTGTGACCCGATTTGCGGCGCAGATCATGGCGGGCCAGTAGAAACCTTGACGGATTACCTTTGCGGCTAGTGCCCTAGGCCCTGCCTGAGAGCCGCAAGTCCCGCTGTGGACTTCGCGCAGAATTTGGACGCCTTCGGTCTCAATGACATATTTAAGCATGGGTTGACTAACCCCCTTCTTGTAAAGCTGTCCTTCAATTAGTGCAAAGTCTCGGCTTCGATGTTTGAGGCGCTTGGCCTCATTGATGTCGGTTGGATGATAGTACCCCTGCAGGAACAGGGTTATTGGTGCCCGCCAGTCTTCGGTCATCATAAGGTTGACTATGCGGTGGCCCTCGCTGTCATTGGTTATTTGGAGCCCCTCTAGGCTGCGGACGGCTGACGTGCCAATGACATGGTAGAATACGTCGGAGGGCAGTGTCGGTGTTTTGGGTCCGACCGCACACCCGGGGTTGCCCCTCAAGGTGTTTTTAGGAGTAGGACGGTGTCAACGACTGTAGCAAAATGGTTCGTGCCGGTCGCACGAGGGACAATGGACAAGATTTGCAGGTTCGGGCCGCTTAGAAGTGCGTAACACCCTACGTCCTGGTGAGTATACGAGCGTGGTTACAAGAGGGTTCTCTGGATAAAGGGCGCAGAGAGTTTATGTGGGTGGCTAAATAGAACAGGGGTCGATCGATCTGAAGGGGTGCCCCCTAGGCCTTATATACTCGGCCGTGGGGCAGTACATGTGATACGATAACAACAAGTAGCTAAAAGATAGTGAACCTCTTGAGTTTATCTCTACGTAACCTTCGCCGACTTATCCTCGCATGGCTCTGCTGCATGGGGGCTTCAGCGCGGGAAAGTCGGGTCTCTGTTGTGATTCATTCGTTCGACGTTGTGGGCCGCCTGGGTTTGCACTAATCAGTCTCACGTCTTCTTTGTTGGTTGCCTTTCCCTAGGCCCACGAAAGAATGACCTTACGAATTATTGGGCCCTTGGGCCTTTCGTGAGGCCTTTTACTTCTTTGGTGGACCCAGGGGATATCTATCCCCCACAAGCCCCCGATCTTTGGGTTGATTTAGAGGTAATCAACTCAAAGATCCAAGGTCCAAAAAATGACTTCCTGCTGTCTTCTCTGGCTTTGATCACTCGTCCGGCCAAAGTTTGGTTTTGTGCTTGTGCCTTAGAAGTCGGCATTTTGGATTGTAAGACTCTGGACTTCATTGGGTGCACCGGAGGTGCACCCAATGGGTGTAGCCCCCGACCTTTGAGTAGATTTTAGAAGATAATCTACTCGAAGGTCTTCTTCCAAAGGTTATCTCCATTCGCGCTCCTGCATCTCGGTTGAGGATTAATCTTTTCAACCTTGCTCTACGCCATAGAAGTCGGCGCTATGTCGATTTAGAACAATATTCCATGGGGTGCACCGGAGGTGCACCCAATGGGTGTAGCCCCCGACCTTCAAATGGATTTTTTAAGGATAATCCATTCGAAGGTCTTTCTTTTGCTTGTGGAAACTGGCGTGAGGCTATTTTGCATTATGCTTTAGAGGTCAGCATTATGTCATCAATATTTTGCTGCAAAGGTCAGCGTATATTTTGTCTTTAGCAGCCGAGTTTGCGATCCATCCATATCTTGCTAGGCAGTGCAATTTATTTGCTTCTGCAATTGATTGGACGTTTGACGGACGTTCTCTGTCTAGTCTTCACGTCGCTTCTGTCGGCCATATCTTGTACTTTGCTGGTTATATTTGGCTTTCCTCTGATCCTTACTGATATCTCATTTTTGTCTTGAGGTATTCACTGCATGCCCTGCACGGATGTGACCGTTTGAAAAATATACTGATAATTCCTGGGCGTCCCCCCCCCCCAATGGGTGTGGGCAAGGGACAGCTTGGTACGCTGAGTGTTTTAGCCGGTTGCCTCTGAGTAGTAATGCGATGGGACGGCTAGTGTAATCATATCCTTTGCGCTGTTGACTGGAGTCCCAATGGGTGTAGTGTTGCATGAAACGGCGTCCGCCGTCTGACGTGTCTTCAGATGGGTGGAAGTGCTTATTGAATGCCTTGCGACTGTTCAGTGACCGCGGTTAGAAGTGAGCGGTTGCCTTTCCCTGCTATAAATAACCCCTTTGCTTCTCTGGTTTCTTCACATCTCTTCGCTGCTCCTTACTGCCTTCTTTTCTTTCCCTCTATCTGCTTCCACCATGGGCAAGAACAACAAGCGCAAGCGCGAGCCGACTCCTCCATCTGAGGATTTCGGTGACTCGGAATACTCGGAGGAGGAGTTCTCCTCCGAGTCCGAGGGGTCTCCGGCTCCCGTCTCTCCCCCGGTGTCGTCCGATGACTCGGACGACTCCCAGGGGATAGCCGCGGAGGTCTGGTCCTACATCCGGGCCGTCGAGCGCTCCGGGCTCGAAGGCTCGGATGAGTCGGAGTACTCCTCGGATGAGGAGGACTCGGACGGCGGCGACGAGGGTGAAGACGACGACGACGACGACGACGACGACGACGGCGGTGACGGCAGCGGCAGTGGCGGCGGCGACGGCAGCAGGGGCAGCACCAAGGGCGACAGCAGTAGGGGCAGCACCAAGGGCAGCAGCAGGGGCAGCACCAAGGGCGGCGGCGGCGGGGGCAGCACCGAGGGCAGCAGCAGGGGCAGCACCAAGGGCGGCGGCAGCGGCAGGGGCAGGGCCAGTGGCTAGACGCCACTGGTCTTCTTAGATGTTAGTATAGTTTAGTATAGCTAGAATAATGTAGTAGTAATTAGTGTAATTTAGTAGTAGTAGTAATGTAGGGTAGTATATTGTAGTTTAGTAGTAGTAGTAATGTAGAGTAGAATTAGGGAAGTACCAACTCGTGAAGAGTTGGTTTGTAAAACTCGTTAACTTCCCTTTAATGAAGACTGTCGCTTATCTCCCCTTTTTGATGACTTGTCATTGCTTTTGCTGAATGTTGAACTGATTCTTTTGATATAGTTGAGACAACACCGAGCAATGTGAAGATTGACATCAGCGTTTTAGAAGTAACACTGAGCAATCGAACACAAGACCAGCGTTTTAGAGGCAATGCCGAATGATAGAAGGTCGGCATCGGCATTTTAGAAGTAATGCCAAGCGACAAAATATGGGGTCGGCATTTTAGAAATAATGCCGAGTGATTGAATGTTGGCGTCGGCATTTTAGAAGTAATGCCGAGCGATTGAACACGTGGTCGGCGTGTTAAAGGACACGCCGAGTGATTGAAAGTCGGCGTCGGCATTTTAGAAGTTAAGCCGAGCGATCGAACACGTGGCCGGCGTTTTAGAGGCAGCGCCGAGTGATTGAAAGTCAGCGTCGGCATTTTGGAAGTAATGTCGAGCGATTGAACACGTGATCGGCGTTTTAGAGTCAACGCCGAGTGATTGAGAGGTCGGCGTCGGCATTTTAGAGGCAACGCCGAGCGATTGAACACGTGGTTGGCGTTTTAGAGGCAGCGCCGAGTGATTGAAAGTCAGCGTTGGCATTTTGGAAGTAATGCCGAGCGATTGAACACGTGATCGGCGTTTTAGAGTCAACGCCGAGTGATTGAGAGTCAGCGTCGGCATTTTAGAAGTAATGCCGAGCGATTGAACACGTGATCGGCGTTTTAGAGGCAATGCCGAGCGATTGAAAGTCAGCGTCGGCATTGTAGAAGTAATGCCGAGCGATTGAACACGTGGTCGGCGTTTTAGAGGCAACGCCGAGTGATAGCCAGCTTCACAAGTTACTTTGAGGAAAATAACCGAGTGATGAGGTGGCACGTCGACTTTCTTGGAAGTAACTGTCGGATATCCACGTGGCATGCTGGGATTTCGGAGATGACCGCCGGGTGATGACTGGGCACCTTTTGAAAAGGTATCTGGCTCAAGAATATCCCTTAAGAGTCGCGCTTTTAGCCGCCTTTGCTTTCCGTGCCCTAGTTCTTGCATTTCCGCATCTGAGTCTTCTCTGCCACTCGCCTCCCACTCTGTTTCGCCAGCGAGAAGCAAGATGGCGCCTAAGAGGAAGACTGCGAACTCGTCTGCCGCAGTGATCCCCGCCATCGACCCCAACAGTCAGTTACCCTTCGCAGGTAACCATATGTCTGTAATTTCTGAAGTTGAGCTTCTCCGCCTTGTCTCCATCGGGGTTCTCCCTCCACGGGAACTCTGTTCTTGGCGGGCTTGCCACGGGACTACTGTCCCAACCGAAGATACCCACGAGTCAGTGGTTTACACTCCTTTCCTTCTTCGCGGCCTCGGCCTTCCCATATCTCCTTTTTTCCGTGGCATCCTTGATTTTTATCACATCAATCTGACTCACTTGAACCCTAACTCCATTCTCCAAATCTCTATTTTCGTTCACCTTTGTGAAGCTTATCTCGGCGTGCTGCCGCATTTTGGTTTATGGAAATATCTGTATCACTGCCGTCCTGGGATGGCCGGGGGGCAACATCAGTTGGTCGGAGGTGCAAGTTTAGAGATGCGCCGTGGGCGGAAGACCGAGTATCTCGAGATACCCCTCAAAGACAGCATTAAAGGTTGGCGTCTGGAGTGGTTTATAATGGATAATTATGGAAATTCTCTCCCTTCCCGCTCAGGGAGACAGGCAGACGTTCGTACTCCGAGTTGGACTGAGTCTCCCACGGACCAAGAAGTAGCCGAGGCGGGCGTGTTGCTTACTGAAGTTGGATTACTGAAAGAGAGAGGTCTGACTGCCGAAGCTGTGGTCACAGATTTTGTTTTCAAAAACATTCAGCCGCTGAAAGACAGGGCCTTTCCGGCATATCTTTACCGAGGGCTGGCCGACTCAACCCGAGTTACCAATAGGAGAATTCCTTCTGTTGATTTGGTAAGCCGACTCGAAATGATCCTCAGGGGTAAAGTTTCAAACGTTGGTGCTCCAGTGGCATACTCGGCTTGGAACCTACCTTCTTCCCAAGCCTTCACTCTTTTTGTGTCCAATCCGCCCGTGACAGATAGCAATTTGGGTCTTAGAGTGCGACCCTCTGCTGAAGAGGTCCGTTCCTTAGTTGCTTCGCTCGGGGAGATACCTGATGATGAACGGCAGATTTATTTTGAAGTGCCCTTGAACCCTAGTGATGCAGACATAAACGACATGCTCGATCTGCTAGCTGAGGATTCATCAGATGCTGCTCCTGATGGCACATTGGCAGTGGTGCCCCTTCCAGAGGTTGATGCGACCTTGGATGTCTCGAAACCTGTCAGTACTCGCCCGAGGCGTCCTAGCCGAACTAGTCAGCCCGAGCCTTCTGCTGATGAGCAGAAGAAGAAAAGAAGACGCCTCCGGTGAGTGTCCAGCTTTGACGAGGATGCCAGTACCCTGGCCCCTGCTGCCGAAGAAATGACTGCAACGGGCCTTGCTGACATTGATCCCAATGGGTGTGCTCCGCCTGCTGCTGACCCCAATGAGGATGCTGCTTGTGCTGTTGCTGTGGAAGATGAGGAGGAAGAGAATGAAACTCCATTAACTCGGAAAAACAGTCGGCAGTTTGTCGCTAGCGGTGGTAGTAGTGGGGTTCCTTCTCCTGCCTTGTCTGCTCTTATTGGTCTGCAAGAACTGTCCATGGCCAATTTTGATCAAGCTCTAGAGGATATGGTCCCTGAGAACTTGTTGTTGGAACCTGCAGACGTTGATGCAACAGAAACTTGTGCAGCCGTGCCAGATGCTGGGTTGAGGTCGTCCCGCGCCTCGTCGACCTTAGAGCACGATCTCGAGGGTCGGGATGATGACTTGGATCGGCCTGATCCTATGGAAGTAGCTGAAGGCCCGTCAACCTTAGAGGTGGTCACGGCAGAGAGCTTGGATCCCTTGAATAGCGCTGACATGTGCCCAGCCCCCGAGGATGTCGCCAGGGAGGACTCAGCTCAGGTGAGGAGTGTGGGCCACTGCCCAGCCCCCGAGGGTGTTGCCGGGGGTGACCCGGCTCGAGTGGGCAGTGCCAACCTTGACCCAGCCCCCGAGGGTGTCCGAGCGAGGTCTCTCTCCTGCACTTCCATGGATGTTCATGTGGGTTCACCTCCACACTCTGGCGGCATGGTGATGGCTCAAACTCCGGATCAGGGGGTCGCTTTAGAGGGCAGCATCCCCACTGGTCTGGCGTTAAGCTCTGCTGAATGTACTGAGCTCGTTCCTGCTGGTCTGCTGCAAGCTGCTTCGGGTGGTGGTCTGGCACCTGGACATCAGCTGATTTCTCCTGACTTGGGGATCCCTTCGCTTTTTTCCAACCTCCAGGTGTTGTGCTGTGCTTTAGTTTGATTTTTATGTTGTATGAATTTTTGCCATTATGTTCATCCGCTCTTCTTATCAGGCTTTGGTGGATGGAGTGGTCGGCCAGCTGAAGTCGCAGGGTGCTTCCATCCCGGAGGTGGCTTCATCTCTTGAGCGTTGGAATCCGGTGTTGCTTCGGGGTCGTGTATCTGAGTTGGAGGCCACTAATGCTGGTTAGTGTCCTTTCTTCTTCTTCTTTGTTCTTGTCAGTGGGTTGTTTTACCTTCTAACCTCATTTTGTCTGAATACCTCTTGATAGGGATGACTCGGCAGATCACAGTTCTTGAAGAGAAACATTCCCAAGGTCAAGCTGAAATGGCTCGGCGATGCGCTGACTTCGAGGAAAAGTATTCTCAAAGTCAGATCGAGTTGAGTCAGGTCTCTGCGGCTTTGGATGATGCCAACGCTCTGAGTTCTTCTCTTCATGCTCAGCTTGACTCTGAGAAGGTAGCTTACGAACCCGTGCTTCGCCTTATCATGCTCTTGGATTCTGAATGAGTTGATTTTTGCTTGTAGGAAGAAAAACGCGTCCTTGCTGCTTCTCGCGACAACTTGGACAGATTGTACCGAGATTCCAGCAACTCGCTGACCATCTTGGAGAGGAGCCACCGTTTTACGATGGAGGAGCTTGACAATCAGCGCCGTCAGTTGCAAGAATCCTCGGACGAAGTGGCCCGCCTTACACAGTTGCTATCGGCAAAGGATGCCACCATCAAGGGACTCCGAGCTTCTAAGAAGTCCATTGCTCAGGAGTTAGAAACTGCCCAGCAGGCTGTTAAAGTTGCCGAAGAAGCTGCTGTCACTTTCAAAGCTCAGCGCGATAAGGCCCTGGACAAGGCCATTCGGGCGGGACGAATCTTGATGAGAAGACCCGGCGTGGTTGTCCCTGAAGATATAAGAGCCGATGTGAATGCTGCCCCTGATTCCTCGAATCGCCCTTCTTCATCAGTCGTTCCTGAGAAAGACATTGGAAAATAAAGAAACAGTTCGCGTGCTCTGAGCGCGCAGTTAGCATGATCAAGCACTCGTTAGAGGTTATCGGCTTATCATTCGAATGACGTGATTACTCCTTTATTGTATCAGAATTTATTAGTTCGCAAGTTTGTGGTAACGCGGCACGATGATTATGAAGTTTGTTTGTGGGATATGGAGATCATCCCTTGAGCTGCATAAGCGCGAGTATGCTATACTGGTTTAAGCCGTCAATGACTTTTAGCCGGTGACTTCCGTTAGTAGGGCATAGTGGTCACCCCCGGTAAAGTAAGCGTGAGCATGTTGCACCGCCTTAAGTCGTTGCCGACTTAAGTCGATTGCTCCGTTTGTAGGGCATAGTGGTCACCCCGAGCTAAGTAAGCGTGAGCATGTTGCACCGCCTTAAGTCGTTGCCGACTTAAGTCGATTGCTCCGTTTGTAGGGCATAGTGGTCACCCCGAGTTAAGTAAGCGTGAGCATGTTGCACCGCCTTAAGTCGTTGCCGACTTAAGTCGATTGCTCCGTTTGTAGGGCATAGTGGTCACCCCGAGTTAAGTAAGCGTGAGCATGTTGCACCGCCTTAAGTCATTGCCGGCTTAAGTCGATTGCTCCGTTTGTAGGGCATAGTGGTCACCCCGAGTTAAGTAAGCGTGAGCATGTTGCACCGCCTTAAGTCGTTGCCGACTTAAGTCGATTGCTCCGTTTGTAGGGCATAGTGGTCACCCCGAGTTAAGTAAGCGTGAGCATGTTGCACCGCCTTAAGTCGTTGCCGGCTTAAGTCGATTGCTCCGTTTGTAGGGCATAGTGGTCACCCCGAGTTAAGTAAGAATGCAAGTCAATCATAAATGAGCCAAGTATCTTTGAAATCTCTCTTTATTGATGACGTATTTCCATTATACAGAATACATGGTCGCTCCGGCTGTTTTGAAATACAGCTAGGGGTAAAACTTTCGGAGGTGCTCTATGTTCCAGGAGTTCCCAACTTCCGTGCCATCCATTTGGGTGAGGCGATATGATCCGGGACGAGTGACTTCTGCTACTATGAAAGGTCCTTCCCATAAGGGTGATAACTTGTGCCGTCCCTCCCCCGTTAGAATTCGGCGGAGGACGAGGTCTCCCATCGAAAAGAAACGTTGCCGCACAGCTTTGTCGTGGTAGCGCCTTAGAGTCTGCTGGTATCGTGCTGATTGAATCACTGCATTCAGTCGTTCTTCCTCAAGTACGTCAATATCCTCCAGCCTAGTGGCTTCGGCTTCTACTATGCTTTCGAAGATCAATCTTGGCGCCCCAAACTTGAGATCAGCAGGTAGCACTGCCTCCGACCCATAGACCATGAAGAAAGGAGTGTTTCCATGCAGGGCTCGGCTAGGTTGGGTTCTTAGGCTCCAAACGACATAAGGCAATTCCCTTATCCACTTTCCTGCGAATTTTTCGTTTTTATCAAAGACCCTTTTTCTAAGTGCCTCCAATATCATTCCGTTGGCTCGCTCAACCTGCCCGTTGGCTCTCGGATGGGCTACAGATGCATACTTGATCTGAATGCTTTTTTGCTCGCAGAAGTCAAAGAATTCCGAACTGGTGAAGTTGGATCCCAAGTCAGTGATGATACTGTTTGGTATCCCAAATCTGAATATTATGCTTTGTATGAATTCCACGGCTTTAGCAGAGGTTAAAGAGGCAATGGGCTGGAACTCTATCCATTTAGTGAATTTGTCAATTGCCACCAATACATGGGTGTATCCTCCTTGAGCTTTTTTGAAAGGTCCAATCATATCCAATCCCCAGCATGCGAAAGGCCAGGTAACTGGTATGGTCTGTAGCTGCTGTGCTGGCATGTGCTGTTGCTTTGACAGGTATTGGCAAGCTTCGCATCTCTGAACTAACTCGGCTGCATCATTCTTCGCCGTCGGCCAATAGAATCCTGACCTGAAAACCTTCCCGACTAATGTTCTGGATGCTGCATGTACTCCACACTGCCCAGCATGGACTTCCTCCAGAAGTTGCTTCCCGGTGGACGGGAGAACGCACTTCATGAGGACGCCTGACGCGCCCCTCCTGTATAATATTTCCCCAATGAGTGTATAGTGAGCTGATTGTCTGGCAATGCGCTCTGCCGAGTTCTTGTCATCTGGTTCTTCTTCATTCTTTATATACTTAATAATCGGTTGCCTCCAGTCATCAGAGTCTGACTCGGGTTGGTCTATGATGTTGCACTCTTCTATTTGATCCGTCGAGATGCTCGGCTGAAGAATTTCTTGCACGAAGACCCCGGGCGAGACTTGAGTCCGATCGGATCCGAGCTTGGACAGTACATCAGCCGCCGTGTTCCGATCTCTTTCTATATGATGAAACTCCAGACCTTCGAATTTATCTTCTAGCTTTCGGACGGCGGCGCAGTATCTTCCCATTGAATCACTTGAACAATCCCATTCCTTGTTTATCTGACTGATGACTACCAGAGAATCTTCGTATACCATCAGTCTCTTGACACCCAGTGATATGGCGATGTTTAATCCGTGTATCAAAGCTTCATACTCGGCTGCATTGTTGGAGGCCGGGAATAGCAACTGGAGAGCATACTTGAGGTGCTCGCCTCCAGGTGCAGTGAAGAGAATTCCTGCTCCTGCTCCCTGCAACTTCAGCGAGCCATCAAAATACATTCGCCATACTTCTGCGGTTTCTGGATTATCCGGCACTTGCTGTTCTGTCCACTCTGATACGAAATCGACCAGTGCTTGAGTTTTGATGGCAGTGCGAGGTCGGAACTCGATATCATGGGATCCCAACTCGCAAGCCCACTTGGCTATTCGGCCAATGGCTTCCTTGTTGTGAAGAATGTCCCCTATTGGAAAACCAGTAACTACTATGACTTTGTGATCGTCAAAGTAGTGGCGCAGCTTGCGGGCAGTTAGAAGTACTGCATATAATAGCTTCTGAACTTGAGGATACTTTTTCTTTGATGGGCCTAGAACCTCACTGATGAAGTAGACAGGATGTTGTACCGGGTAGGCATGCCCTTCTTCCACTCGCTCGACTACCAACGCGGTGCTTACCACGTGAGTCGTGCAAGAGATATATAGCAGCAAATCTTCAGCCGGCTGAGTCGGCGTAGCTCGCCGGGGCGGTTTCAATACTGGCGGTGTTGTCAGGAATTTCTTCAGTGCATCTAGAGCTTCTTGTGCCTCTGAAGTCCATTGAAACTTATCCACCTTCTTCAGCAGTTTATAAAATGGCAGACCTTTTTCTCCCAGCCTGGATATGAATCTGCTCAGGGCTGCCATACATCCAGTGAGTCGCTGAACCTTCTTTTGCGATCGAGGAGCTTCCATCTTCATGATAGCTTCAATTTTATCTGGATTAGCTTCAATTCCCCGGTGGCTGACAATAAATCCGAGTAACTTTCCCGCTGGTACCCCGAAGACGCATTTCTCAGGATTGAGCTTCCATCTATATCTTCTCAGGCTGTTGAAAACCAGATGTAAGTCTTCGATGAAGTTTTCCGGATTCTCCGTTTTAATCACCACGTCGTCTACGTAAGCCTCCACACGCTTGCCCCAGTGATCGGCTAAGCATGTTTGAATAGCTCTCTGATAAGTCGCTCCAGCGTTTTTGAGGCCGAACGGCATGGAGGTATAACAGAAAGCACCAAACGGGGTGATGAACGCCGTTTTTTCCTCGTCTTCTTTTGCCAAACTAATCTGATGATACCCGGAATAACAATCTAAGAAAGACAGCATCGAACATCCAGCGGTGGAATCCACCACCTGATCTATCCTCGGGAGCCCGAAGGGATCCTTCGGACAGTGTTTGTTGAGATCAGTATAGTCGACGCACATGCGCCAATCCACTTTATTCTTTTTGAGTACAAGAACAGGGTTGGCTAACCACTCGGGGTGTAATACTTCTCTAATAAATCCGGCCGCGACCAAGCGGGCTAACTCGGCACGAATGGCCTCTCTCTTGTCGGGCGTGAAACGACGCAGCTTTTGCCGGATCGGCCTCGCCTGAGGATAGACTTTCAATTTGTGCTCGGCCAACTCCCTCGGGACTCCCGGCATATCCGCAGGTTGCCATGCGAATACGTCTCGGTTATCTTGCAGGAACTGGACGAGCGCGCTTTCCTATTTGTCATTTAAACTGGAGCTGATGATGGCCGCCTTGCGCTCATCAGCAAACCCCAGGTTGATCTGCTTGGTGTCTTCAGTCGGCCGCATAGAGGTCGCGGCCTGAGCTTCGTTTGCCGGCACGGCGAGGTCTTCCTCAGGCTTAGAGTTCGCCGGTGTAGAAGGAACCGTTGACGGCTTGGTGGTGAGGGCTGCTTGGATGGCCACTCGGAAACATTCTGCGGCGCCTTGGAAGTCGGCGCGCACAGTTATGATTCCTTGCGGTCCTGGCATCTTCAGTATCATGTACGTATAGTGTGGGATGGCCATGAATTTGGTCAGCCCCGGCCTCCCGATGATGGCGTTGTACCCGCAGTCGAAGTTCGCCACCTCGAACCTCAGGAACTCGGTTCTGTAGTTATCCGGAGTCCCGAAGGTGACCGGCATGTAGATGTGGCCCAGCGGGTATTCCCCTTCCGTCGGCACGATACCGAAGAAAGGAGTGTCTGACTCATGGAGCTCTTTGAGGTGAACTCCCAAGCCTTGGAGCGTACGGGGGAAGGTGACGTTGATGCTGCTCCCCCCGTCCACTAGCACCTTCTTCACCCGGCTCTCTCGGATCACCGGATCGACGAGGAGCGGGTATTTGCCCGGGTGGTCGAAGTTGAGCCATTGATCCTCCCGAGTGAACGTGATTGGGTGCTCCGACCACCGGTACGGGGCGGGAGGGCCGGTGGTCGCCACCAGTATCTGGCGGTCGTTGAGCTTTTGTTGTCTCTTGTTCTCCCGCGACCCATGTCCACCGAAGATGACGTTGACCTCCCTGTCAACGCGCGGGAAAGCTCCTCCTCCCCCCTCCTCCGGCTGATGGGGCTGTCGTGGTTCATCTGGTCCTCCCCTCGGCGGAGGAGGCGGTAGAGGTTGAAAGGGTCGGCCATGCCCGACGGAGTGCTTGAAATCCCGGCAGTTGCGGAGAGTGTGTCGCATGTCCTTGTGGTACGGGCACTGGGCGTCGAGGATGTCGTCCAGCGTGCGCTCGCCTCTACGAGGTCCTCCTCGGGCGCGAGAGGCGGGTGGTCCGGCGGCGTGTACCTCTTCGCGAGGCCTCTTCTCCCAGCGCTTGTCGGGCGGCTGGTTCGCGTCGCGTCGTGGTGCTGCCGGTGCGGGCTTTGCTCCTCCGATGAGGTCCTGGGCCCGCTCGTCAGCAGTGATGTAGAGGTCGGCTTCCCGGAACAGCTCCTCGGAGGTAGTCGGCGCCTTTTGCAGTATGGCTCGGACGAAAGCCGAGTCGTTAGATCCTCTGTAGAAGTCCTCGATCACGGCCGCCTCCGTGACCTCGGGGATGCGATTTCTCATGGTCTGGAACCTTTTAAGGTATGACCGGAGAGTCTCATCCCCCCGGCGCTTGATGGATTTGAGGTCCCATGGTTGCGCTGGCTTGTCGGAGAGAGATTGGAAGTTGGCGGTGAAACGTCGACTGAAGTCTCCCCAGTCGTCGATGCAGTGTCGGGGTAGATGTCGTAGCCACTGCAGCGCGTCTTGCCCAAGGACGATGGGCAGATACGCAGTCATGACGTCTTCGGATGCCCCGGCAGCCCGAGCAGCGGTGGTGTAGACGGCTAACCAGCCCCCTGGATCCTGCTTAGGTTCATATTTGTCGACATTGGATACCTTGAAGTTGGGAGGCCATTGGATGGCCCTAAGGCGCGGAGTAAGGGCGGATACTCCGCACGTGTCCTCCTGTCGTCGAGGATGTCGTCTGTCCCGGGGAGGGGAGTGGCGGTGGTGGTTCCTCGACCGTCCCCGGGTGGTTCCACCAGTTGAAGCTGTTGCCGACTCAGTTCGGGTGGCCTGGCTTTGAGTCGGGAAGCCATGATCTCGGTCATACTCCTCCCGACGGCGGATTTCGTTCTCGTGCCGCCGTTCGTGCGAAGCATTGATAGAGCTTCGCGCGTCTCGGCGACTGTTGATGGCGTGTCGCAAATCGTTCGGCGGGTGAGCGAGCGGTAGAAGATGGTTGGCTGCTTGAGTGAACAGGCGTCGGTATCCCTCGGCGTCGGGAGTCCGAGGAAGTCCGTCAGCTATCCGGGCTAGAACGCCTCCGACTTCGCTCGGCGTGTTCATAGCTCGGGCGAAGTCAGGGTTCAAGTTGCGCCCGAAGAGCGGATTCTCGCGTCGTTGCCTTGCATCTTGCTCGGCTTGCTCCTGAGTCCGACGGCGATCACGTCGTCGGGAGTTCCTTCGTTCCCTGAAGACGCGTTCTTCCGGAGTTTCTCCTATCTCTGAGACCTCGTCTCGCGAGACAGGCTGCTCCGGATCCCGTTCTCCAGCTGCGTGATGTCGTCGAACGTTCCTGCGTCGGTTCCTTCGCCGGCGGGATTCTCGCTGAGGCAGTTCTTCTCCGGGCGCGGTCGGTTCATCGTCGGAGACGGCGGGCGACTCTGCCCTCCCGATGAAGAGGACGTCGGGGTAGAACGGTATTGCTGCCACAACGACTTTCTTTCCGTTCTCCTTTGAGGTCGGAGGAACGGGAAGAACGACTTGCCTCTCCCTGGTCTCCTTCTTTCTTACGACCCGTGTCCATTCTCTCGTCGGGGAAGTAGACAGCGGAGTCTTCCGGGTCAGCGAGCTTCTAGCTCCAGCCTCCCCGGAGATGATCTCTTTCCGAAGAGCCGGAGGTAGCGTCTTTCCAGCATTTTCGGAGTTTGTTGGAGGAGACTTCCGTTCCGGCAGATCCGCGAGGCGGTGTAGAATTCCCTCTTCGTCCGCTATGGATGAGATTGTCCCGAAGCAGAATACAGATCCGGGACGCACGGTGATCTTGCTGTGGAAGGTGACGGCCATTGAGCTAGCTTGGATCGTCGACACACCCCCTACCTGGCGCGCCAGCTGTCGGTGTTTTGGGTCCGACCGCACACCCGGGGTTGCCCCTCAAGGTGTTTTTAGGAGTAGGACGGTGTCAACGACTGTAGCAAAATGGTTCGTGCCGGTCGCACGAGGGACAATGGACAAGATTTGCAGGTTCGGGCCGCTTAGAAGTGCGTAACACCCTACGTCCTGGTGAGTATACGAGCGTGGTTACAAGAGGGTTCTCTGGATAAAGGGCGCAAAGAGTTTATGTGGGTGGCTAAATAGAACAGGGGTCGATCGATCTGAAGGGGTGCCCCCTAGGCCTTATATACTCGGCCGTGGGGCAGTACATGTGATACGATAACAACAAGTAGCTAAAAGATAGTGAACCTCTTGAGTTTATCTCTACGTAACCTTCGCCGACTTATCCTCGCATGGCTCTGCTGCATGGGGGCTTCAGCGCGGGAAAGTCGGGTCTCTGTTGTGATTCATTCGTTCGACGTTGTGGGCCGCCTGGGTTTGCACTAATCAGTCTCACGTCTTCTTTGTTGGTTGCCTTTCCCTAGGCCCACGAAAGAATGACCTTACGAATTATTGGGCCCTTGGGCCTTTCGTGAGGCCTTTTACTTCTTTGGTGGACCCAGGGGATATCTATCCCCCACAGGCAGGGCCTCGCCTCTGGCGGCTGCCTTGGCCAACGCGTCGGCCTCCTCATTCTTGGCACGGTCCACATGCTGCAAGGTGAAACCTTTGAATTGCCTCTCGAGACTATGGATAGCTGCGAGGTACTGCATAAGTGCGGGGTCCTTCGCTGCGTAGTCTTTCTCAACTTGGCCGGTGACTACCTTGGAGTCTGTTCTGATGATGCAGGTGGTGTTGCCAAGGGCCCTTAGCTTGCGAAGGCCGAGGATGACAACTTCGTATTCTGCTATGTTGTTAGTGTATCTGTCAGACTCCAAAGCAAAGCTGAGGCATGCTGCGTATCTGTGCTTGACCCCTGTGGGTGAAGTAATGACTGCAGTGGCGCCTGCCCCCGCATGGCAGCATGCGCCATCGCAATGGATTGTCCACACCATCTCTATGGACGGGTCCGACTGTGTTATTGGCCCAGTCCAGTCGACGACGAAGTCTGCTAGGACTTGTGACTTGATGGTTGTCCTGGGTTCAAATGTGATGTGGTAGCCGGAGAGTTCGGCTGCCCATTTGGCAATCTGGACTGATGCCTTCGGGTTTCTGAATAATTCACCGAGTCCCCTATCTGAGGTAACCCGGACCTTGAATGCTTCAAAATAATGGCGCAATTTGCGCGAGGCCATAACAACTGCATAGGCTATTTTTCCAGTTCTGTCATATTACATTTGGATGTCGTAAGTACTTCGGAGACATAATAAACTGGACATTGCCTGATTGTGCCCTATCTGCTCTGCTCTTGAACTAGCGCTGCGCTGACCGCATGCGGCGAAGCCGCGACGTAGAGCAACAGGGGTAGCGAGGGGTCGGGGCTTGTAAGAATGGCCGATTCTGACAGGTACTGCTTCAACGAAGCGAAGGCCGCTGTCTGCTCTGGCCCCCATGCGAAGTCTTTTGCGCCATGGAGTGTTTTGAGGAAAGGGAGGCTTCGCTCTGCAGATTTGGAGATGAATCTGTTGAGGGCAGCCAACTTGCCTGTCAGTCGTTGCACATCTCTGGCTGACTGCGGGGGCGTCATATTGATGATAGCCTGGATTTTGGTTGGATTGGCTTCAATCCCGCGGTGTGACACCAGGTAGCCCAAGATTTTCCCCTGGCGAACACCGAAAATGCACTTTTCGGGGTTTAGGCGAAGTCGTGCGTCCCGCATGTTCGCAAACGTTTCAGCGAGGTCGGCCAGATGGTCTTCCTTGCTTCTGCTGGCCACGACGATGTCGTCCACATACGTGAATATATTCCTACCGACTTGGCCCTTGAGCACCGTTTTGGTGAGCCGAGAGAAAGTGGACCCGGCGTTCTTAAGTCCCTCTGGCATTCTGATGAAGCAATACGTGCCGAAGGGTGTTATGAAGCTGGTGCTCGCCTTGTCCTCCTCCTTCATGTATATTTGATGGTAGCCGGAGAAGCAATCGAGGAGTGACATGACTTTGCACCCGGCCGCACTATCGACGATTTTGTCGATCCGAGGCAGCGAGAAGTTGTCCTTGGGGCAGGCCTTGTTAAGACTGGTGAAATCGATACGCATTCGTCATTTGCCGCTCTTCTTCTGCACCATCACTACGTTGGCGAGCCATGTAGGGTAGGCAATTGGCTCGATAAATTTGGCCTCCAGCAGGCGATGTACCTCGGCCTTGGCGGCCTCTGTCTTCTCGTTGGACATCTTGCGCAGCCACTGTTTCTTCGGCCTTACCGAAGGGTCAATTCCCAAGCTGTGCTCGATGATGGAGCGACTGACTCCGACCAGGTCGAGGGCGGACCAGGCGAAGACGTCTTTATTCTTGGACAGACAGCTGAGGAGTCTCTCCTCGTCATGCGAGGTGAGGTCTTCGCTGATGGTGACAGTTTGCTTGGGTGTCGCCTTGTCGAGGGGGACAGTCTTGGTCCCGTCGTTGCTTTGCAGCTGTGCTTTGTCATGTTCTTTGGCGGTTGGTCTGGCAGATTCGGGGACCTCGCGCTGGGCCGTGAGGCAGTGTATGTTTATTTGCTTGGGAACGAAGTCTCTTTCTATGTTACGCGCAGCCTGCTGGTTGCCGTAGACTGTGATGGCGCCTTACGGACCTGGGATCTTCATGCACAGATAAAGACCGTGAATGGCTGCCTCGAACTTGTTGATGGAGCCCCAGCCCATTATGGCGTTGTACGGGTACACCATGTCGACGATGTCGAATGTGACTTGCTCACTTCGGGCATTGGGTGCTACACCAAAGGAGAGAGGTAACTCTATTTTGCCGATAGGAAAGGTGCCCTTGCCGCCGAAGCCGTACAGCGGGTTGTCCGAAGGCTTGAGCAGACTGTGGCTTATGCCCATGCGATCGAAGGCATAGAGGAAAATGATATCTGCCTGGCTGCCATTGTCGACTAAGACTTTGTGCAGATCCCATCCTGCCACGCTGCAGTTGATAACCATGGCGTCGATGTGTGGTGCGCTGCGCAGGTCGACGTCGCGGGCGTCGAAGGTCAATGGTACATGGGACCACTTTGTCTGCACGACTGGGCCGGTGACGGCGACGTGGTTGACACTGCGGTAATGGTCCCTCTTTTGCTGCTTTGTGTCGAAGTCTGCGCTGGACCCCCCAGTGATCATGTGAATGACTCTGTGATACGGTTGATCGGCGAAGTCTTCTTGCTTTGGGGCTTGGGGGTGGTTGTGGTGGTGGACGTTTTGCTGTTGGGGTGGGGGTGGGGGAGGTACGATTTGTACCTCCTGGTGATATTGGTATGCGTGGTGCGGTGGGTGCAGAGCGGGGCCGTGGTTGTATGGCTGAAGGGGTTGCTGGTATGTGTGCGCGACAACTCTAGGGTTGTCGGCTGGTTGCGCTCGTGCCATCCTGTCTCTGGTTGCCTTCGTTTCTGGGCAGTCTCTTGTAGGGTGGGCGCAGTCTTCGCCGTGGAATAGGCAGTAAAATCTGCGCGGCTGCTGCGCGCGTCCCTGGCCCCGACCGCGAGTTCCGTTTCCGCGGCCCTGGGGGGGATACTCCTGGCGGCGAGGGGCCTCGCCAGCGGGGCTCTGGTTGGCGATGTTGTGCACCTGTTGTTGATTGCGACCGTCCCGACCGGAGTCTGCCTGCGAGGTCCTCGTCCACGTGCGGCTGGGTTGTGGAGTGTCTTTGGGTTTCCTCTAAGACTCGACTTTGCGCTAGTGGAGCTCCTCGGATCTAGCGTATTTTTCAAATAGCTGATACAGCTCCTGGAGGTTCTTGGGTGGATCCCTGATGCAGTGGTTGTAAAGGACACCGGCCCGAAGGCCGCTGATGGCGTAGTGGATGGCAAACTGGTCATCGATCGAAGGCAGTTGTGACTTGAGGGTCAGAAACTTGTGGTAGTACTCCCGCAGAGTCTCTTTTTCCATCTGCTTGCAGAGTGAAAGCTCGGCCAAGGCGTCGGTGTCTGGGCGGTACCCTTGGAAGTTGAGCAAGAATTTGTCCCGGAGACTTCTCTAGGAGTCGATGGACAGTGGGGGCAGCCTGGTGTACCAGGTGAGGGCTGGGCCTTCGAGGGCGATGATGAATGATTTGGCCATGGTGGCGTCGTCCCCTCCGGATGATGCAATGGCGACCTGATAACTCATGATGTACTGTGCCGGGTTAGTGCTGCCGTTGTACTTGGGATAAGTCCCTGCCCTAAAGTTGGCGGGCCATGGTGACACTTGCAGGTGTGGCGCCAGGGGACTTCGCTCGTCAAGGTAGTTGACACCTTGGAATGCCGCGGCGTGCGGGATGGCGTGGCCGTGCTGAGGGAAGTACATGTCATCGATTTGTGCGTGCTGCTGTAGGGGAAGGCCGTGCTGCAGGCCGAGGTGGCCTTCGCGCTGCATGAGTGCGATCTCTTGTTCGAGCTCCTGGGCTTTCTGCTCTTCGTCGCGTATCATCTGTCGCACCTTAGCTTGTGCAGAGACACGTTGGCGCTTGGCCTCAAGGATTTCTTTTTGCTTCTGAAGGTTGCGGTTCTTGATGTGCAAGGCGCGCAGCTGTAGCTGCTCTTCCGCTGAAACACCGATGACTTCGCCGTCCTTGATGACGTCCGCGCCCTCCGATGGAGTGAAGCCTGGGGGAAGTTGCGGTTGTCCTCCAGAGCTACAGGTGCGGAGACTGCCTTCGGGAGTAGGTTGTTCGTTGCGCTGCCGCTTGCTGAGAGCGTCGTCTTCGGTGGCCTCTTGGTGGGTGGTGTAGACGAGGGCCTTGCCCTTTTTCTCGGCCAGCAGTGCTGCCTTCGCAGCCTCGTCAGCCTTCGAGCTAGCTCTCTTGGGTGCCATCGTGGGTGGTTTTTCCGTAGCACGAACGGTGGGCGCCAAATGTTGGAACTTGCTCTCCCGAGCAAGTTGATCCAACGGGGGAGTGAGAGCAACGTAAACAAGGTTTCAATTCGAGATGGCAAAAGCTCTGTTAATCTAGCCTCTCAAGGGCACTTTACAGGGGGTATTTATAGGTATCTGAGTGCCCAGCGTCCTGAGTTAAGGACGCATGTGCCCTCAGGCACCTAGGTTATCCCCGGAATATTCCCATAAAGCAGGGTTACAGACTGTAATTATAGGGAGACCTTTACAAATTAGGCCCATAATGCGCAGCGGCCACGCGGGGCCTGTTACAATGGGCCGGATCACACGTGGGCCTCTATGTTGGACGAGGCCGCAAGATGGGACGACCTCGTCACAGGCCTTCATCCGGCGACGCGTGGGACGAAGGGTAAGTCTGCCAGTCGTCTTGTCTCCGTTGGTGCAGCGAGGTTGGCGAAGGCATCGAGCGAAGGGTGGCGTCTTCGCCTTTGCCCCAACAGCTGTACAATTTATAGAGAATGGGAGGGAAGGGGAGAGGGCGCTGGGGTGAGAGAGGTATGGCCGGCGGGTTCAAGGCGCCATTGATGGTGTTCATCAATGGGGAGAGGGAGTAATGGGGGAGGGAAGGGCGAAGGCGAAACAATCGCAGTGAAGTTCCTTAACGCGGGGAGAAGAACGAACACGGGCTGCTCGGCAGGGCGCGGGGCTTCGGTGTCCTTGGGCTGCTTGGGCGCGGTCATGACGCTTGGGCAGGGCGTCGGGTCGTCGGGCACGGGCGTCCTGGGTCGTGGCTGGGCGGCGTCCTAGCGCGTCGGCTCGGTTGCGCGGCCTGGGTCGGGTCGCGGCTCTGGCGACTGGAGAGCGGGGTGGCGCTGCAAGGCCCGTGCGGCGGCTCGAGTCTTGGGCACAGGGCGGCCGGCTGCTGGCAGCGCGCGGGGTCCTAGCTCCTGGCGGCGCGCGGCCATGAGAGGGAGGCAGGGAGAGAGATGGGCGCGGGAGAGAGAGAGGAGAGAGGAAGGATTAGGGGCGGCGGCTAGGGAAGAGGCAGCCAGGGAGGTGCGCGGCTAATGGGCTTAATGGGCCGTTAGGGTTAGGTTAGGTTAGGTTTTTTCTTTTTATTTTTTTCTTTTCTAAATTCAAAATATATTTTTAAATAACCCTAAAATTCATAATAATTATACCAAACTATTTATAAATAAAATATTTGTTTTTGGACTAATAATTATTATATTATTTACTAGGATTTTCCTATAAGAAGAAATGTTATTAAATATCCACAAATCAATCATGCGAAATAAAAAATTATTCCAAATGCAATAAATAATAAACACTTCAATAAAAAATTTATTACCATAATTACCATTAATAAACTAACTGTATTATTTTTATTTGATGATTTTTATAGTGTTACAAGTTCCTTAGCTAGTGCCTATATCTCATGAGCTTGTTCGACCACAAGACGGTTATCAACTATCTTATAGTCAAATAGTTGCTCCATGATGTACAACTCACTACCCATAACTGCTTTGAAGTAGTGCACATAATGTAAGAATCAATATACTTGACAACAAGAGCTTTAATCACAGCGCCTCGAAACAGGTTATCGGCTACCTCGAACACTCTCTCCTCCCCAGGAGTGAACTGTTCGGCTTTCCCCGGTGCGGTGTGAAAGCAATTCATAGCTGTCAACCAAAGTATCATCTTGCTCGCCACCTCTTGAAAAACATTCCATTGAACGGTTCATTCTGTTTCAACGCACAAACAAAACCACTAATAGAAAAATGCCTAATATCAGGATTTTGGATTGTTAGGAATTTAGGCATTTTCAGATTCAATTTCATCTACAAATATAGTGTGAAAATAAGGAACAATGAGTATCCTAGGGAGGGACCAAATCTCAAGGCACTGGTGGCTCCATTGAGACGAGACATCTTCTGTGTATGTTCGATGTAGTTGATCGAAATTCGATGCAGGACAACGTTCACATTGCAGTCCTGCGAACAACCACCAGGAAGAAGACGAACATGTTCCCGTGAACAAGGCGATGTTGATCTCGTGAACAAGCCGATGTTAATTTCGCGAACAAGCTGATGCACCAATGAACTGATGTTGATCAAGTAGTCGTGTCATGTGCCCCCCAAAAACCTGACCAGCCGCCTATCCTGAGTAGAATCTCTTGAACGACGATGGTTTCGAAGGCCTAGTTACTCCGCGTCTTGTGTGCGCAAGAACATAGAGCCTAGAAAAACAGAACGTTGTGCAACAGTGTGTGAGAGTGCGCTTGGAAATTCTTATCGGTGCAGTCTTATATAGATGCATACGGAAATTTGAGGAGATGCCATCATGTATAACAACAACCATAAAATAGTCATCAAAATGACCATTACTAGTAACTCCAAGACATAAAAATGTTTGTTACTCGTAAGCCATCAGAATGACCTTTACTAGTAACTCCAAGACATAAAAATGTCTGTTACTAGTAACTTATCATTCATAAAGCCATGTCAATTATCTCCACCTTATCCTCTCATAATTTCCCTTGGAATTTTATTGAATATTAGATAAATGGATTTCACTCCAAATATTCTAACATTCACCCCCTCCAGGTGCTCTCAATAGTGGTCTAACCAACCTAAGTATTTTACAAAACACCTACGTGAATAATCAATTGATCTTTGAGCATTTGAGCGTTTAGAGCTATAGAAATAAACTCTCAACTCTCTATCAATACTTCTTAGCTCCTGTGCTTCTTAAATGGATGATTGGGATGGTATATATAGCCCCAAACCAAAAACTATCTATTGGAATCAAGTAGCAATTATGTACACTCAATGGACACTCTGCTACACCCACAATATACGCCGGTGCATGTCCATATCAGCTAGCCCTTGGAACTAGTTGATGTCGACCATTGTGTATGGTCATCCTGTGCTAAATCCTTTGTGTTATAGCCCTTCTTAGGTTGTTATGCAACCTCTATAAGTACCTATGGTGGGGTATCTGGTGCTTCACTAGACATGTCTAATGCCTTATGGATCTCCTAATCATGCTGCAGACCTCTCTCAGTGCCATATTTTGTGCCTTTCCATATTTTCTGACTCGTTCGGTGCGACATCTAATGCATACATGTGTGTTTGGTGTACTCTTTTTCTATAGCCCTTTCTTTAGTACAATGACACTTCTATCTAGTGACTTATCTGATGTCTCGCCGGACACGTCTTGTGCTGCTGAGCAGCTTGTTTTCTTTGTTTTTTCCATCTCTTTGTTTGGGCTTTTTCAATCTTGTGATTTGTACTCTTGCATGATCTTTGTAGGTACTCAATAAGTATTCTAATATCTTTCTTGAGATGTTGACTTTCATGATCACCTCTTTTCCTTTGTCTAAGACCATGTTGCGTCGTTTGAACTATAACCACAACACTAGTAAAAATGTTAGTCCAAATGGTTATGTTGATCATCAAACACCGTAACTCAATAATAATATGGGACTTGGTCCATTTTCCTTACCATCTCCCCCTTTTGGTGAATGAGGACAACACAACCAAAGCAAACAAATGATTAATTATCAAAAGTAAAATAAAACCTACTTGCTAGGATGCATGTGCACATGCAAGATTCATATGATATAAATAGATACCACTTGTTTACATATGAACTAAAATTGTTCTTGCCTATGCAAAGTGTCCCCTAACTCTATCAATCCTATCATCGCTCCTTTAGACAAAACTCAATATAAAATGGCATTCTCCTCATTTTGGAAGTGTCTCTATGTATACCTCTTTTATAAACCCCCCTTATTCAAAAATGGTTACCGTATGTTAAATACCACTTGATCTATGTGTATCCCTTTTACAAACTCCCCTCATTCAAATATGATATAGTTACCTTAGATTAAAATACCACTTAAAATGATGTCACTTGAAATTTTTTAAAAAATGTGGTTTTGGTATTTGTTTAAGGTTTTGGTATTTGTTTAAGGTTTTGGTTTGCTTTTGGTCCTCCAAATTCTTCCCTTGTGGAGTCAAACACCAAAAATGAAGGCATTAAAGCACTAGAAAGGGACAAAAACCTATGGTCCTTCAAATTCTCCCCCTTTTTAGAAGAGTGTTCCATTGGGAAAAGGAGCATATCACAAGATACTTAAAATTTTCATTATATATACTAGACGCCATGTATATATGCATACATATGATGAAAATAATACTCTATTGATATCAAATGAAAAGTAATTCTTATGCATAGTACAGGAGGAGAACATATAACAAGATGTGATTTTAGTCTATATAATATATGGAGAAAACATATATATATATATAAGATGTTAAATGATCTTGATACTAATATGAATGATACCAATTGAACTTGGTACCAGTATATATGATATCAATCATTGAATTATATCACTAGTAGTTGAATCATATTGATTTCCGTCGGGGATTCTATTTTTCTCTAATGAGACTACTACACACATGATAATTAAGCTTGCAAATAGTGCTAGTCTCAAAGACACTAATTTATAGGCTAGCCCCCCTAAAAAGTGAGCATACAAGTTTTGAATACTTGTAGGAGACATGCACTTAAACTTTTAAATTCAAGATACCACTTAAAGGTTAATGTCATGTGAATGTGAGCATTACTTAAATGATATTTAGGAGTAAATCATCCATACCTAGATTTTAGTAAAATATAAATCAAATGATACTACTAGTAGAATCTAAAACTCACTTGACAAGTTCGATATCATTTGTTAGGTAACAAGCTACGTGTCATGCTCCTAATCATTTGAAACCATATAGATTTGCTCCATGGGTATGAGTGACACCGAGAAATCATACCATATGATTATCCTAGTGTATGCATGTCTAAGTATTTAAAATAAGATGTAAAGCAAAACTAGACATACAAGGTAAACTAGATACCATTTGTAAGATACACATAGCATAAATTGGTCAACACTAGTTATCTAATCATTGGTGGGAGTTTGGGTCCACAATTTTCATTGACCCAGTTGGCATAAGCTTGATATGATATGATGTGATATATATCCCAATTTTTTCAAATCTCCGAATTTCTCAAAAGTATATTAGACTTATCACTTCCCTCTTAGGATCCAAACCTTTAGGGCATGTTTGGGAGAAGGGAAATGGAGAAGGGGATTGGATCCCCTTGCTATTGAATTTTGAATAGCAAGGAGATTTTAGCCCCTCTAATCTCCTCCATACCCCTTGTTCCCAAACAAACTATTATAGTTTCTTAATCATTGAATTTGATACTCCCTCCGTACCAAAATAGTATTTGTTTTAGCTCTTGGATTTTATGTATATATTTAACTAGATGACGTTGAATGTAGACACATATATAGAGCACATACACCAAATATTGTTTGAATCTATTGAAAGTGCAAAACAAAATTTACTTTGGCATAGAGGGACTATCTTTTAGCTATTTTTTAGAGTTGCTCTAGCTTTTTCAGAACTTTGTACCAAACAAAACATGTAGAAAAACGGTTTTGGCAGCGCAATAATTGAGGAACAAAAGTCATCTTACATAAAAGCTAAATGAGCCTGGATTTATAGTTTTTTTCAAAGTAGCAGGGGTGTTTGGACCCTAAGCTTTTCACCTCGCTTTGCAAATGTTGTGGGCATGGGCATGAGCATGACAAGACAACAGCGGACTCTTATTGCATTCTCATTCGTTGCTAAGAAAAGCTAGCGATAAATGAAGTGTATCAGTCATACATGGAAACTACTCCCTCCGTCTTTTATTAGGCATGATCTAAGGCTAACGGGAGTGGTATCCTCTATATTTCTAGTGATCGTTTGGATTCCTTCATTTTAAAGAAATTAAAATTTACTTAATATAGTAGATTATTTAGTTTGGAATCTAACATTTCACCACTTTGCACAGCTTAGATATAAGCCTATCCAAGATTCATAGGACGAGGAGTGAAAATTGATTTTATGTATCACTGGTCCATGTTTCTACTTTGCAACTTATGACACGTTTTTTGGCTCGCCCCTCTACATTAGAAGTGTAGCACATAAATATCTCCCTCATATGACCAATATTAGTATATAAATATATTATCTATAAAACCATATTAGCTTAATTGATATATGCCTAAATTAGGACTATTAGAATGGAATTCAATTTCAAAGATCCAAACAGGACCTAAACGATTTCCTCATATATATCTCGTTCCTTCTAATAGAGAAGGTAGAGTCTATATATAGAGAGGATGAATAAGTGTACTTTATATTTAGAGAGGGCTTTAGAAGACATAGTTGGATGCTATAAAGGAGATATTTTCTCTATATTTAGGATATAGAAGCGTATAGTGTCCCATTGAACACTTTCTAAACCAAATATATATATCTTTAACTATTAGTTAAAAATATATAAATTTATATCATAAGATCTATATTTCAGAATTTACTATAAATAAATACTCTTATAACATATAATTTATATTTTGTGAAACTATAAACTAGTCGAAACAAGCTAATGTGATGTGTAAAAGGGAATGCAAGGAATAATTAAGAGGATAACTAAATAAAATAAAATAAAATTTTCAAGCAACCATGTAAAAACTAATCAATTTAAGGCCTGTTTTTGAAGAAATTGGTTATGGAAAAAACTTAATGTGCATGTTTGGAACCCAGTTTCTTGGAAACTGATTTTATCTCTTTCGATAAAAAAGACAAGTTTACCTTTATTCTATTTTAAAAATAATTGATTCGATTATTCACTTCATTTTTCTTTTATGTCAATTTTTAATATAGATTGAACACATATTTTTTAAATTTATTTTTTTAAAAATAATAATTAAACATTAATATACTTCAGAGTTAGGAGCAAAGCACGTCACTCTTTCTAATTTCAGTCGTGGATTGACAGCCAACGGACATGCGAATGCTCTATCCTTTCCTAGTCTCCATAGTTTCACGATGCTTTTAGATGACGTTGGATGGACAAGGGAAATTAAAATTTATGCATCTTCCTCCCTCCCGGGGCGATGCCACCATGCCCCGCCACGATGTCAGTCCTTCGTGTTGCCACTGTCGTTGTGCTACAACCTGTCGTGCTCACACACTTGTTCCTCGTCTTCCCTACCGGTTCCTGCTCTGCCGAACTCCATCTCGTCTGAAGTCGGACCTTCCCCCACCAAGCGAGGGACCAAGTGGGTGAGGCGGCGCATGATAACACGAGCGAGGGTGACACTGCATGGGCGGAGCAGGCTATGCGCCAGGGCAAATTGGGGGAGTAGGCGAGGCCGCGAGGGCGAGTTTGCGTGTGCGACCAGCACGTTACATCACCATATTTTTAGCCGTAACTCACGGCCAACAGAGCACCTACATGTACAGGTAGGAGGGAAATAGTAAGAGGGTGTTTGTTTTGAAGAATCAATTCATTCTAGATAAGGTGGTGCATCATGAGTCTATTTCACAAATTTGGTCGAATGTAATCATTACTCATATTATTACTAATTATTATGATAAACGAAATGGTGGTAGATCAACTTCTTCCATTTCATAAACCAAACAAGAAAGTGATGAGTGAGAAGATAATGGTCTACCTCATTTTTCAAACCAAACACGCTGTAAATCAACTCACCGACGAGAAGTATGAAAGACAAAAAAAGGTGCATGTACCATTTAGAGTCCAATGATCCAATGAACCTTTCTTTTCATTCTAAAAAAATTCTCATAATATTACCCAGACTGGATTTTTCTACGTATGTTTGCTATATTTATCAAAAATAAATATTTGTGCTTACTCGATTGATAAGCTGAAGAGGTTGATAGTAGGAGTGGGAAAAAGTCACATGCTTGCACTTATGGTACCATATGAGAGAGATAAGGAGTAAAATCCTCATTTTGATTAGGCGAATGAAAAGCCTTTTAAGGCCTTACATACTTCTCATGGTTACCCTAATTACAGTTACAACATAAGAGGTTGTCTAACAGTATCAAAAATTACAATATAAACTCACTTTCATATTTTTATAAATTGAAGTAGCTAAAGTGTTCACATATTTGAAACATGATGGGTAACTGATAATGTTAAATCATGTTTGTTTAAATCCAACTGTGATTAGATACCACACTAGAAACTGATATCGGCCTATTCAAACTTATTACCACCGGTACTCGAGTGTGAATCATTAACGTTGCCATTTATGTTACATTTCGTGAACCAAACGACACCTAAGAGGTCTTGCAAGATGTCTACAAACAACCTATTCGTTTGACTTTAATCTGTACTGGCTTCTACTGTTTCTAGTATTTTTGTCTCTATAGATTATAGTTACAACAGTCCAAATAGCTGTCTTTAATCCGAAACGAACAACCCGACCTTTTGCTTAAAATTAAAAAAAGCACCGCTCAACTCCGTTGAAAATCAGAAGACATTTATTGTTTTTGTTAAAGTCAAGCTTCACAAACAACACTTAGTCACACATAGGTATGTATAGTGAATAAAATTTTACAATTAGATCATATTTCAAAGTAACGACAAAGTCTGAGCTTGAAGGTCAATCCCATGGAACATGAAATAAAGTGTTGTACATCTGTTACAACTTCTGATTGCCCACTGCAAGTGTGCTTCTTAGTGAATCTTGCTCAATTTTTTTCTATGTGCGCGGGCGTGCCCCAGTTACTTGTTCAATTCAAACATAGTAGGTATCGAGATGATCGTATGTATAGGCATGAAAACGGTGGCAATTGTCATAATTTTCACCAAACCAAATTCTTGTTTATTAGAATGCCCGCTTCTTGGTTTATTAGAAATTGGAAATCATGTTTCTAGAAACTAAATCATAAAGTAGCATGTTTAGAAGCACCCCATTTTTTATAAACAAGTTTCTTAAAAAACTTGATGCTTCTAATCAATCTTTTAAACACTCCAATTAGAAACTGTCACACCCGGTTTTAGGGGCAAAACCGAATGCATAACATATGTGTGCCAGGATCAATTTTCCACACATATGTTGACGTCACAAGTGTAATATATCAAAAGACAATGCAATAAAGGCGTAAAGAGAGTATAATAACTTTATTACATCATCCAGATATAAATGTCTTAAATAGTTTCATCATCAAAGTACAGTGGATATACCAGGTGCGATCTTCCACAGGAAGATGACTGACACATTGTTAGACTTAGTAATCGTCAACATCCTCATAAAAATCTTCCTCATCAGCTTCTGATCAAAATATCAGCAAGGGGTGAGCTGACTTATGGCCGAGACTCAGCAAGTGGGAGGAGTAATGAAAGTTTAACATGGTAGGCTATGGATAAGCGGTAAGCATTTTAGTTTGTCAATATTTTATTAACAATGCCTGACTTACTAATTGTGAGTGTATCCCAAAATTCCGAATTAAACATAAGTACATGATTATATCTCAAAAACACTTAAGTGAAACCACATAACCAAACCATTTATGAATCATCAGATCACAATTTATTTTCCATCTTTGAGTTTAATTAACATGTGAGGGTTCAGGTTGCTCTTAACCGTGAGCACGGCTGACATATCAGTTTTACACTCTGCAGAGATGGTACAACTTACCCACAAGCCATGTATCACATCTAGTTTGGGTTGTACGAACCCGTAAACACTGCCGAGGTAAATGGCTAGGGATCCATTACGAAGCTTTCACAAAATATCCTTAGTACAAAGCCACCCACTAAAGTTATCACGTCAGTATTGATGGTCCTCTGGGCGAGGTAACTTAGCCAAGACTACTACCCCATGTTAACATGACCTGCGGGTCGTCTTTGAACGTATTCGGTTTTTCTACCACACAGTCAGCTTCTAATATAGATTCACATATCGTACATACAAAAGAAAACATTCACTAAATAAATAAACATACACCATTACATGAATAACATTCACCATTACATGAACAAACATATATGAAAGGGAAATAGGCTTACACCTTTTCCTAAATGATTTTGGTGGTTGAATTGCCCAACATAAATAATTGGACTAACTAGTTTGCTCTAGATTATACACCCTACAGGTGTCAAAGGTTCAACACAAACCAACAAAAGAACAAGTAAGGCTTCAAAAGAAAGGAGCAAAAAGGAAACCGAAGTGTGCCCTGGTCTGGCGCACCGGACAGTGTCCGGTGCACCAGGGTGAATCAACTCCAACTCCTCAGCTTCGGGATTCACAGGCGCAGCTCCGCTATAATTCACCGGACTGTCCGGTGTGCCACCGGACTGTCCAGTGCACCAGCGGAGCAACGACTATCTGCGCGCAACGGTCGACTCTGACAGTGAATAGTGCAGCACAGTACATGCGGCAGAAGTCAGAGCAGCAGGTCAGAGAGGCACCGGACTGTCTGATGGCGCACCGGACTGTCCGGTGCCACATGAGGATAAAGCCTCCAACGGTCGACCAGCTCCAAGCCCTAACGGCAGAGTGACGTGGCGGCACACCAGACACTGTCCCGTGGCGCACCGGACTGTCCGGTGCGCCCATCGCCAGCAGCCTTCTCCAACGGCTACAATTTGGTTGGTGGCTATAAATACCACCCCAACCGGCCACTTCAATGTGAGGGAGCCCAAGCAACATTCCAAGTCATATAGTTGACATATTCAAGCCCTCCCAACCACCTCTATTCATTGATCCATCCTATACACAAGATTTAGACCACTACAACCAACACAAGTGCCACAAAAGAGAGAGCAAGCTAGAGAGGGCTACTCATTTGAGTTTAGCACTACTGCCTTGTGAGATTCATTGAGAGATAGTGTGTGCTACATCTTTGTGTTCATTTGCGCGTGGAGTTTTGACTTCCATTGAACTTCCTCCAAAGTTTTGGAGGCTTGTAAAGCTAGCAAGAGACACTAAAGAGTGTGGTGATCCTTGCGGGGTCTTAAGTGATCCTTGAGAAGAAGAAGAGCTCTCCGGTCTTGGGGATCGGGAGAGAGAGGGAAAGGGTTGAAAGAGACCCGTCCTTAGTGGACTCCTCAACGGGGACTAGGCCTTCGAGGGCCGAACCTCGGTAAAACAAATCACCCGTGTCTCGTGTGTTTATTGCTTGTGATTTGTTTGTTCTTTCCCTTTCTAAGTTTTCTTGCACTATTCTTTGCTAATACTATTTGGTGTTGCTTTAAGTTAAATTCTCATGTAGTGAAGCAACACATCGCAAGAAAAGAACTTGTGTCATTGCTCTTCTTATCTAAGCCCCCTTGCTTTATTCTCATAGACCTATTAGTTGTATTGTTTTATCAATTCCGCATTATTTGACAGCAATACACTTTACAAGCAAGGACTTAGTTTTTATACTCCGATAATTGTATATCTTGTTCTAACCACTAATCAAGGGATCTAGTTGGGGGATAAAGTTTTAATTTTCAGGTTTCGCCTATGCACCCCCTCTCTAGGCGACTTTCAATTGTTATCAGAGCTAGGCACTTCATATTGAGTCTAACAACTCGAAGTGATGGCTCGAAGAAGATCCTAATAGAACAAGAAAACCAAGGAGAACAAGGAAGTACCTCTTGAGATATTACTTTCCGATTGTTCTAATTATGATTCATGGGCTACTAGGGTGCTAAATGATTTTAGAACCGTAGATCCACGATTAGAACAAATCTTATACAAAAGTATTATACCTCCTAGTTATGATAGGAAAAATGCTTCCGACGAAGATCAAAGATGTATACGCTTAAACTATCTAGCTTATGACATCTTAAGTAATTCTCTTAGCAATGAAGATTATCGTGCCTTCATATCAAATTATAATGAATCTATTCATGATGCACATGATATTTGGACTAGAATTAAAATCAAATTTAATGAGTCCAAACATGATGGTTCATTTTGTGCTTCTACTTCCTTTGGTCCTTGTGAAACTAACTCTTTGAAGGAAGAAGAAGAAAATGAACGATGGAGACAAAACGATGAATCCACCTCTCCAAGAGGTTTGTCTTCCCATTTCAATTCCCACATATGTTGTGTGGCTAATGAAAATGATAGCGGAAGCACAAACGAGGATGAGGAGGAAGAAAGAAGCTTCATGCAACTCTACGCTCGCCTAAGCCAAGAAGTTTAGGCGGTCATGCTCAAACTTCTAGAAAGAGCGAGAGAGCAAAGCGAAGCTCGTCAAAGGCTAGAAAATGTTCTCTCCATGAAAATGCTACACTTTGACAAGTTGACTAAAGAACATGAGGAGCTAAAGTACTCTCATGTTGATTTGGTCCAAAGGTATGAAACTATTTCAATTGAGCAAGATAACGCTTTACATTGTATCGCTCAATTAGTAAATGGGAATGCCTTGCTTAAGGACCAAGTAGAAAAGCTAAAAGATGAAAATCTAGCTTTTCAAGAAAAATATGATATGCTCCTATGTTCTCATGAAAATCTTATGGATGATCATATCATATTAAATATTGCTCATGAGGTTGTGATAGAAAACTTAAAATCCCAACAACCTCACTCATGGACATGTATTCAAATTGAAACTACATTACCATGTGTTAATGCTTGTTGTCCGTCGAGAAGCAAATCTTCCTTTGAGCTAGAATTTGCAGGAACAAACGATGATACATATCAAAAGCTCAAAGAAGAAAATGAGAGGCTAAAAATGAGCTTGACACAACTAAAAGGGAAGTGCATTGCTCAACCTTCTCAAGATAATCGTGATCACATGGTGAAGAAGCTTGAGACGGGAACAACCGTGGCATGCACTAAATCCCTTGAAGAAAATGTCAAGGACTTGAGGATTGTCAAGAGGAAGGAACAAAAGAAGAAAATCAATACCTCTTCCAAAAGCCTCAACCACGCCTCCATAAAAGGTAACATCCAAGGTAATAATCAAGTCACACTTCACACTAAGAGAAGTAATAAGTGTACTGAATGCTTTGAAAAGGGGCACTCTATTAGGTCATGTCCTTATATTAAAAATGACTTGATTGTTAACAAGGATGGTAAACTTTGTTTTAAATGCTCCAAGAAGGGACACTTGTTTAGGTCTTGTCCCCATTTAAAACAAAAAGGCATAGTGTTAGAAAAGAAAATATTCACTGACCATGTAGCAAGAAAGAAACAAGGAAAGAAGAAATCTTCAAGACTTGAGGATCGCCTATGCTACATATGCCGAAAGAAGGGACATCAATGCAAGGATTGTCCCATTGGTAACAACCCTACTTCTAGCTTGTCAATTATTTCACATGTAACTAGGCAACCCAAAATTGCAACTTGTGCTAGAAAGGTAATGAGTTACCAAGCGCTAACACAAAGGACTTTTGAGTTCCTAGATCTTTGTTGACTAACCTTGATGGACCCATCAAGCGATGGGTACCAAAATATGCTTGACAAGCTTTGCAGGAGAAGGAGATGGTATGAAGCTTTGGGGTGCTTGAGAGAATCAATTCAATCTTTATTAATTCAAGCTATCAATCTTCAAATCCAAGATTGAACTAAAGTTATTTTGAATTGTTATATCTAAAACTCATATCATCTCGGGGAAGATATTAATGTTGTAGGAATCAAAGAGTTAATCCTATGCCGAAAAGTCGAGGCCTACAACATGGAGGAACGCCAAAGGATGGTAGCAATTATGCTTTAAGTGCAAGTATCTTAAATCATCATTTCTTATCTGTCTTGTGTAGTCACATAGAAAAAGAAAGCACTTCAAACGTTTTTAAATTATGTCACCATTCTTTGAAGAAATTCCTCTCATATGGTAGATTGTATATTCTTCATTTCTATACCATGGCAATCTACATGCTTTAAATTGTTGTAAGTATCTTATGGCATGCTTTACACTAATCATCCTATTATTACCATGTTCTAGATATAGAGAGATATTCCATATTCTTAAAAGAATAAGGTGTCACGTAAGGAATTCAATTCTTTAGGACACTTATAAAGGGAATCTCTCTTTATATCTAGAAATCGTGAGACTAATGTTTTTGTCTAAATAACCTAAGTAGTCTCACATGTAGAGAATAAGTTTCTCTTTGGAGGTGCATAATCCAACATAAAAGGAAAAATCAATTCAATGACTTTTGTTGTTGTGCTTCTTGCTTAAAATTGGATATGTTTCTTCTACATTCATCACTCTCCATGTTATGAATTAGATTTGTTCCCATTATCTTAAGGAATTAACTATGCTTGTTTCATAAGTTAAAACTAAGCATATATCATGGAATAATCCAGTTCATATTATAAATTTTCCATGCTTTAGTAATCCACTTTTCATTCCTTGTCAAAATGATTACAAAAAGGGAAACTTGTACTTGTGTTACTAACCATGTATCTCTTGAGCTTACTTATGGAAATCTACAAAAGAGAAAGTGCATGTCTAAAGTCACAAGCCTCAAGGGTTTCTCTTCACCCAAAGGAAGAAAGGTAAAAGCAAAGGTATGGGAACTCTTTTTCCCATCAATGGTTATTCACTCTAAATTATCTTATTCTACCTATGTGAAGATTAGATTCTTTATTGGACTTAAGTATGCATTCAATCTTGTTCTCATAAATGCACTAGTCCATTAGAATCTATTTCATGCCTTTGCTATACATATTCTCATATTGATTTACTTCTAAGTGATGATTAATAAATTCCATATGAAGAAGTAAATTTCCTATGATTGATTAAAATGTTTAAAAAGTGCTTATTCCTCTTTTTAAATAATGTGCACTAATGTTAAGGATTTTACTTCATGTTTGTGTGACTTGTGAATGATGAATTGTTTATATTTCTTATCTAAAAGAAATCATTCTTCATCATATACTCCCTTGTGCTATTAACATCTCTCTTGAGTATTTTCAATAAGTTTGGAAGGAAAAAGAGTCAACTATAAAGGGAGGACACTCAAATGAAAAAGGAAGACATCAAGAGCAACAACACCTACTTGGATAATGAGATCTTCAAAACAATCAATGGTGTGGTTGTAAGCATTCTAAATCTTTTTCATTGTGAGAATACTAGGCATAAAATGTTTATTGCAAATTTTGTAAGCCTTGATCAAGATGAATAATGCTTCTCCCTATTTGTTTCAAAAGTAAGTACATCTATTCAATTCATTCAATTTCTTGATGCATATCTTTAGGGGGAGCATATTTCTAAATCTTGATTATATTGAGACTAACACTTTATCTTAGTAATCTCATATAGTCTCAAGTATGAGAATAAGTTTCTCATGAAGTATGCTACTACATGTCAATCCATCTTGGTAAAGTAATATCACCTTTATCAAGGATTGTAGCTTTCATTGTTAAAGTAGCATATTTACTAGATTCTCCCATTTTAAGCTTGTTTAATGATCTAATGCCTATGTTGTTCTTTTGATCGCATCTGTTGCGCGTTTGATCATTGAATAACTTCAATTAACACTTATGCTTCTTAGTGCCTCATGTAATTTCAATTGATATCTCTCTTGATATGCACTAAGTTAAAAGGAGAATTCATGATACATCTATGCAATTTGTGATCTATTTGATATATGCTAAAAGGAAGAGAAAGCATGTCTAGGAAATATCCCTGCTTCATACCTAGTTTAACCTCTCAAAAATTTCATTCTTGCATTAATGCATTTTTGTTAAAACTAGGTGAAGTGATTTTATTGTCAAAGAGCTTAAAGCTTAACCTTGTAACGAGGATAAGCTACCTTTGTTTCAAAGGTGGAGGGTCCTTAAGTCTCTTTGAAATCCTTAAGGGTAAAAGCTTAAAATGATTCCAACATGCTTTCATAAGTGCATAGTCTGTCATGAGCATCACACTTTTATTATGGCACATTGCACATCACAGTTTCTATGATAAAGATATGTTCTCATGTGCACTTGGCATTTAAGGCCAAAATCTGTATTCCTCTCAAGGCACATATTTAGGGGGAGCAATCTCTATTATATAGAACTGTTTAAGCTTAATTGACATATCCTTTTAATCATGTCTCTTTCCTTTGGTACATTTGTATATTTCCTATCTCTATTGTGCCAAGGCTAAGACTAATATGTTTCCATGAGCATCTCGTGTATTAAATCTTAGATTGAAAAGGAAATGGAGTATTCGGCAAAGACATCGCTTCCACTCTACACCGTCGGTATTATCCTTCCTTGCCGGTACTCCGCCATCTCTCCAAATTTGGTATAATCTTCACTCATAATCATTTATACCACTAGGGGAGAAAGTAAAAAGGGCTTATATTTCACTCACAAGTATCCGTTTTTGGCGATTCATGCCAAAGGGGGAGAAAGTATTAGCCCAAAGCAAAAGGACCGCACCACCACCAATTTCAAAAATGTAGTCTTTCAAATTTGTATTAAAAGAAGGTTTTTCAATTGGTATCTTATTTTTGATAGAATTTTCAAATTGGTATAACCCCTTTCAAAATTAATATCCAAAACCCTCTTGAACTCTAAGAGGAGAATTTGATTGAGGGGGAGTTTTGTTTATTCAAAGGAAAAGCATTTGAAACAGGGGAAGAGAATTTCAAATCTTGAAAATGCTTCTAAAAATCGTATTCATTAACCTTTGACTATTTTCAAAAATACTTTGAAAAGAATTTAGAAAAGAATTTGCAAAAACAAAACAAGTGGTGCAAGCGTGGTCTAAAATGTTAAATATGAAGAAAGCATCCATGCATATCTTATGAAATGTATATTGGTTTAATTCCAAAGTAACCTTTGCATGCACTTATATATTTGCTTTGGTTTGTGTTGGCATCAATCACCAAAAAGGGGAGATTGAAAGGGAAATAGGCTTACACCTTTTCCTAAATAATTTTGGTGGTTGAATTGCCCAACACAAATAATTGGACTAACTAGTTTGCTCTAGATTATACACTCTACAGGTGTCAAAGGTTCAACACAAACCAACAAAAGAACAAGTTAGGCTTCAAAAGAAAGGAGCAAAAAGGAAACCGAAGTGTGCCCTGGTCTGGCGCACCGGACTGTCCGGTGCACCAGGGTGAATCAACTCCAACTCCTCAGCTTCGGGTTTCATAGGCGTAGCTCCGCTATAATTCACCGGACTGTCTGGTGTGCCACCGGACTGTCTGGTGCACCAGCGGAGCAACGACTATCTGCGTGCAATGGTCGACTCTGATAGTGAACAGTGCAGCACAGTACACGCGGCAGAAGTCAGAGCAGCAGGTCAGAGAGGCACCGGACTGTCCGGTGGCGCACCGGACTGTCCGGTGCCACATGAGGACAAAGCCTCCAATGGTCGACCAGCTCCAAGCCCTAACGACAGAGTGACGTGGCGGCGCACCGGACACTGTCCGGTGGCGCACCAGACACTATCTAGTGCACCCATCGCCAGCAGCCTTCTCCAACGGCTACAATTTGGTTGGTGGCTATAAATACCACCCCAACCGGCCACTTCAATGTGAGGGAGCCCAAGCAACATACCAAGTCATATAGTTGACATATTCAAGCTCTCCCAACCACCTCTATTCATTGATCCATCCTATACACAAGATTTAGACCACTACAACCAACACAAGTGCCACAAAAGAGAGAGCAAGCTAGAGAGGGCTACTCATTTGAGTTTAGCACTAGTGCCTTGTGAGATTCATTGAGAGATAGTGTGTGCTACATCTTTGTGTTCATTTGCGCGTGGAGTTTTGACTACCATTGAACTTCCACAAAGTTTTGGAGGCTTGTAAGGCTAGCAAGAGACACCAAAGAGTGTGGTGATCCTTGCGGGGTCTTAAGTGATCCTTGAGAAGAAGAAGAGCTCTCCGGTCTTGGGGATCGGGAGAGAGAGGGAAAGGGTTGAAAGAGACCTGTCCTTAGTGGACTCCTCAACGGGGGCTAGGCCTTCGAGGGCCGAACCTCAGTAAAACAAATCACCAGTGTCTCGTGTGTTTATTGCTTGTGATTTGTTTGTTCTTTCCCTTTCTAAGTTTTCTTGCACTATTCTTTGCTAATACTATTTGGTGTTGCTTTAAGTTAAATTCTCATCTAGTGAAGCAACACATCGCAAGAAAAGAACTTGTGTCATTGCTCTTCTTATCTAAGTCCTCTTGCTTTATTCTCATAGACCTATTAGTTGTATTGTTTTATCAATTCCGCATTATTTGAAAGCAATACTCTTTACAAGCAAGGACTTGGTTCTTATACTCCGATAATTGTATATCTTGTTCTAACCACTAATCAAGGGATCTAGTTGGGGGATAAAGTTTTAATTTTCAAGTTTCGCCTATTCACCCCCCTCTAGGCGACTTTCAATATACCACACAAACTATACTTATAATAGTGCCTAGAATAAAACCTAATTCGTATTCATATTATTAGTCTACATGTATTGACATATATAAACTTTAAATCTACTTTGGATTTGTCGCTGGTGGAAGTTATATGAACATGTGACCTCGAAAGTATTTTACATAACATAGCTTAGATGTAATGACTTAACCAATTCTGCAGAAATAAATTAATTACCAATTATTTATTTCTATTATGAATAATGATATCTTTTTAGTTTTATCCTTTCTAAAAGAAAATGTCATTATAATAATCAGAGGTCCAAACATTTAATAATAAATTAAACCATTGATTAAACTATAATACTTGCATTATTATGAATTCTATATCACTTACTAATTCTGTGTTAAGAAAGTTTCCATTACTTATTTAGTGGGTCTAAATGAACCTATGATTATAAACTTCTAGATTAATTCTAAAATTCATCATAAAAAAATTAACTATGAAATTACTTATCTAGTGTTTTTATTACCAACACTTGGTCTACCAAATTTTGTCACATTTCTTTCAAATCCCAAATTCTAAAGTAATCATAAATCAATATCATGTCTAACAACAATTCACTAATTCATCACATATATACCCAAAATCCATAGTTCACATACATGAATCACAATATTTCCAAATTACAACAACAATTACAAAATTCATGAAATAATTCAAAACATGATTTTAAAAATTAATAAAAAATCTGGGTTGTCTTCAACCTTGGATGAACGGAGGGGCTTGGTAACGACGAGGTCACGACACGATCATCGGTGAGGCACGGGAGCACGGCCGGGACGATGGACGGTCCGATGGGGCTCGGCCGGCTGGGACGGGCACGACGCAGACAAACGGCGCGGGCGGGGCTAGGAGGGCCAGGGCGCGGCCAGGGCGCGGTGGGCGGCGCGGACGGTCCGGCGAGGGAGAGTGAGCTCAATAGCCTTTTATAGAGGGAGAGAGGGAGAGGAGAGGGCGCCAGGGAGGGGAAGGGTTGCGGCGGCGGCTCCATAACTCCATCAATCAATTATGAGCAAACAAAAATCATTCTAAAGGTAAGTGAGATCAAACACTTGCAAAAAATTTCTTTACTATACTCGCTACCATTAATTTCAATGCATTATTTTTAGTTGATGATTTTATGGTGTTACAGAAACGGTGTCTTGTAACTAGGCCTATAAGTAGAAGCGGACACAGTGCACTAGAATAAAGACTGTGCAGAAGCACCATTGTTGAGTAGTATAACTAAAGCTAGAGGTGGTAATGGATCATTATCCAAATATTTCTTCATAATAAGTTAGAACTTTAATTATTTTTACTTTAAAAATAAATAGAAATAAAACCTGATTTTAATTTAATTCGATTCTTAAATTTTATAATGTAAATTTTAAAGTCCATTATTATTCTTAGCTAGGGTCTAGGGGGCCCTAGGGCCGTGGCCCCCCTAGTTGTGTTCCATGAAGTCCAGGTACCCATGTAGTTTTTAGCCCAACATCAGGCTCAAGCTAAGTAGTCCACCGGCATTTGGAACTTGTTCGCGAGTCGCGACTCGCCCAGCCGCCCCTTCCGAGTTCCGACGCCGATACCGTGACTCCGCTCGCTCCATTCCGCTCCTACCGCCGCTGGCCGCCGCACCATTCGATCCCTGTTTCTTAATCCGGCGGCCGGCCTGGAGCCCTCAGCTCAACACTCGGCAGATCATCTCGGCTGTTCGCCTACTTTCTTCTTCCCCACGGTCGTTCGCGTGCAGCACGGCCGGCGGTACCGGAACAGGGCCCAGCCGGAGCAGCGGTGCCGTCCCGGCCCGGCTGCCTTTTGCTACTGCTAACATCCCAGGACGCAGTCCGGAAGCTGTAGCTCCTTTCCGGTGGTCTGGTCTTCACGGTTCTACTCCTATTCGTCTGCTTCAATCCAGCTGCGTCATCTAATTTATGGTTTTTCCCTACAGTCCATTCCCTAATATCCAATCCCAACTGCTTGTATTTGTAGTATCTATTCAATTGGATTGAAAATTCAAACAAGAATCACGAATCTAAAATTATAGATTGTTCAAAATGAATGAGACCAATACTTTGGTATCTCATTTCCCCTGCGCTGCTGCCACACAACACAACTGAATAAAATATTACTTTTTTATACAATTTAATGTTCTTACTTTATTTTACTCTTAAACATGTAACTCAAGCATCATATCGTTTTGAAAGTTTCCCTAGAAGCTTCATTTTACCTCTCTATATGTACAACGTATATGGCTAGTTTTTGCCAATGGTAAGTGGTCCTAATTCTGAACAATTCCTGGGTTCACTAACCGCCGTTGCCATGCATGCCATTCTGTGTAGCCAGTCTTCCAGTCTAGTCAATGACATACGTGAACTACCCAAGCAAGGATAGGGCATTGTTGCCTCAGAACATCACCAGCTCTTCCCTAGCTGGTGCTGTCAGCCTGTCACTGACTAAGCAGAAGGGAGATGCGTGCTACCTTGTGCCGTAATGGAGGACCACAACCAATGCACAGACACATAGGGCCTGTCACTAGCAGGCCGTCATGTTGATTTTGAACAGTTTTAACTAAAGTGATTCTCATAGAATCAGGCTGAAAAGCTAGGCGTTCGGTAGTCTGCAGCAGCTTCTGCTGACCAGAAGCTGAAAAAAGCTAAAACAAACATGGCCATAGGCAGCTCTTCAGTGGCAGACCATGACTTCTGTGCTAGGCATTAAAAAACTGTGACACAAAGAGTTCATGAAAGTATTGCTAAATTAACAATATAAAGTCAATATACAAGTTTTTTCATACAAAATACTAGTTCTTTTCGCAAAAAAAAAGGAAACTACTACAAATAGCGATGAAAAAACATTGAATATCTAGTACGATTTTAGTCTATAATCTTGGTTACATATTTTCTAAAATTCTCTACGTTAGACATTTAAAAAAACCATTTTTCCTGTGAAAAAATAAAACAAGAGCTATCATTCATTGGCATTAACCATTCACCACTAAATCTACCATCCAATAATTTGTTTGAAATAAAACTAGCTACTTCTTGTTCCTTTCTGTGATGATCACATCCTGCACAGTCTATTATCTTGCATGGTTGTGTGGCTGCAGCTTTTGTCCATGGCTCAGACAAGGCTGAGCTGCCTTGGCTACCATTGGATGGACGTTGCATGTTATTTATGCTACAAAAGAGAAGAATATGGGAGAATAGAAGCATGTTTTGAGATAGTGTCCAACATGCTGTATACTAGTACATATGTCTAACACATAGATTATATATTTGTTTTTGTGCCAAAAGTTTTGGGCGTTCAACTGAATGCCTTGAATCTGTGTAGGTCCACCCCTGGCAGCCCTGCACAGACCCCATCACATTGGCAACGTCTCCGGAAGACCGAAACGAACCACACACATGCATGAAGTGCCTCCATCCCTAATAAATACCTATGTGGCACTATCTGGGCATCTTACCTGTCTCCTTTCCTTCTAGTAGACACGCATGTGAATCATGATTCCAAACGTTTATCTCTGACTAACACTAAGTCTAATGTAGATTATACATATGATTTTGGTATAATAATATTCATATTACACTTTCATATAATGTCAATTTCATGCTCATGCCAAATCTAATAGATGAAATATTCATGGTTTCAAAGGCAAGGCGTCGCCTAGGCGTCCAGGCGGCCAAAGAAGTCTAGGCGTCCCCGTCGCCTAGCCAAGAGTCAGCAAGAGAGGCAAGAGGGGAGGGGAAGAAGCCTAGCAGAGACTTTGGGGAGCGGGATCGGCGGCGCAGAGCTTGGGGGAGTGCCGAGCTCGGGGGAGCAGCAGTGCTGAGACTCGGGGGAGCGCTGAGCTTGGGGGAGCAGGAGCAGCGATGTTGTGACAGGAGTGGCAATGGTGAGATGGGGGCAACCCTAACCATCAGGGAGGATATATGGGCTGCCTGGTGGGCTGGGCCATCTCTTCTACCCCTTCCTTCTCTTTTTTTTTTCTTTTTCTTTTTCTTCCTCATCTATGCTGCTGTTCTGCCGTTTCTTTAATTGGTAAGGCGCCACATTGCTCGCCTTAGTAAGCGCCTAGGCGTCCAGGCGGTGACCCAACGCCTTGTCTCGCCTTACCGCTTTAAGAACTATGGAAATATTAACGGTCGAAATGTGAATACGAGCTTTTGTTTGTAAAGAAGCTGCCAATAGCATCAATTAGCTCTTCATCCCTTGGTGGTCATACCTGAACTGAAAGGAGGCGGGACTTGCTTCTTTGAGCGAAAGCATCCGACCATCCATTGATTAATCTGAAAAACCTTTAGAGGTAGTAATCATGCCCCTGCTCTGCAACTCCAATCCTTAGTTCTTGGCGCAGAAAACCTTTTGCAACTTCAATTGTGGTCATCTTTCGCCACAGAGGTTTTATAGCCTTTTTCTTGCTCGAATGTGCCAATTGACTCACAACCAGATGGGGAATTTTATCGAATGGAACATGGTTCAGGTCTCTGCTCTCTAATTAGGACCTTTTTTGCTTGGCAAGAACAAAGACAGACATTCTGTCTTGTTTTCTATTGCCTGAAGAACAAAGACAGACACTCTGATACCAGCAAGTACTTGAGGCTGTAGTGATCAGTCTTGACTTCGAAACGGCGGCCCCAAAGGTAGGGCCTCCAATGGCGGATTGCCTGGACTAGGCTGATCAGCTCCCGCTCATAGGCGGCTAGGGCGCGGTGACGAGGCGCCACGGGCCGACTGAAGAAGGCCACGGGGTGGCTGTCCTGGACCAGCACCGCCCCGAAGCCATGGGACGAAGCGTCGCATTCGACGACGAACGTCTTGGAGAAGTCCGGCATGGCGAGTACCGGGGCCGACGTGACCGCCTCCTTCAGAGCGGCGAAGGCAGCCGCCGTCTCGTCCGACCACAGGAATCCGTCCTTCTTGAGCAGGGCGGTCAGCGGCGCGACGATTGTGCCATAGTTGTGCACGAATTTCCGGTAGTACCCGACAAGACCGAGGAAACCGCGAACCGCGCGGGCCGACCGCGGCTGCTGCCAGTCTCGCACCGCCTGCACCTTGGCGGGGTCCATGGCGACTCCAGCCGCCGAGACGACATGTCCCAGGTACGCGACAGAGGAGGCCGTGAAAGCGCACTTAGAGCGCTTGACGAAGAGCTGGTGCTGCTGAAGCGTGCCGAAGACAGCACGCAGGTGACGAAGGTGGTCTGCCCATGTGCGGCTGTAAATCAAAATGTCGTCAAAAAATACCAGCACGAAGCGGCGGAGGAAGGGGCGCAGGACATCGTTCATCATGGCCTGGAACGTGGCGGGAGCGTTGCACAGCCCGAACGCCATGACCAGGAACTCGTAGAGGCCGTCATGTGTGCGGAACGCCGTCTTGTGCACGTCAGTCGGCCGCATGCGGACCTGGTGGTACCCAGAGCGCAAGTCGAGCTTGGTGAAGAAGCATGCCCCGTGGAGCTCGTCCAGCAGCTCGTCGACGACTGGGATAGGGAACGCGTCCTTGATCGTGAGCACGTTAAGCGCCCGGTAGTCGACGCAGAAACGCCACGATCCGTCCGGCTTCTTGACGAGGAGGACCGGGGACGAGAACGCGGAGTCGCTGCGACGCACGATGCCTTGTGCGATCATTGCTGCACATTGTCGCTCCAACTCATCTTTGTGGGCCGCCGGGTAACGGTACGGCCGGACCGCTACCGGCAGTGTGCCCGACTTGAGTACGATGCTGTGGTCACGCGCCCGCGGCGGTGGCAGTCCCGAGGGCTCGGCGAAGAGGCCATCGAACGTGGTCAGCAGCTCCTCCAGCAAGGCTTCGGGCGCCGTGATGCTGTCGAGGCGCGGTGTGCGCCGGGCGGCCACGTCCTCCCAGCAGACGGGGCGGCCATGGCGTGTGAAGGCCACGGTGCGTGTGGTGAAGTCCCACACCATCTTGCCTAGCGTGACCATCCACTGGGTGCCGAGGACGACGTCGTAGCCGGCCAGTGGCATCACATAGAGGTCGACGCAAAAGTCCTCGTCAGCGATGGTGATCGGGGCCTGACGGAAAACACTCGGGCAGGCGATGCGCTCGCCATTCGCCACGGTGGCCGTGAGGCGTGGGCTGGTCTGGACAACAAGCCCCGTGCGTGACGCTGCGGCCTCGGCGATGAAGTTATGCGTGGAGCCAGTGTCCAGAAGGGCGGTCAGCGTCATGGCGCCCACTTGCACGCGCACCTGCATGGAGTCACAAATGGGCATACCAGCCACAGCGCGAAGGGAGAACAATGGTGCGGAGGTGTCGACGGCGTCAGCCTCCTGGGCAGCGTCCTCCAGCTCGAAGCCGTCAATGTAGAAGACGCGGCGACACACCCGATTGTGCCCGCGGGAGTACGGCTCATTACAGTTGTAACACAAGCCAAGACGACGATGTTCCGCCTGCTCCTCCGTCGTAAGGCGCTTGGCAGCCCCAGCCGCGCCGCGTGGAGGAGGCGCTGGGAGGGCCAGCTGCTGTGCTGGGGGAACCGGTACGGGAAGCACCGGAGGCGCACCGGCCGCTGGTAGCGCTGGCCGCGTAGGTAGAGCGGGCAGGGCCGCGCGCGGGGCCGCCCGACCGAGTAGGGGGCTGAGCCGGTCTAGCTCCACCAGTTCCAGCATCCTGGCCAGGCTCATGGTTGCGGCCAGGGACTCCGGCGCGTGAACGCGGACCTGATGGCTCGGCGGCAGCAGCCCCCCTGTGTACAGCTGTACGCGCTGGCTTTCCTGCAGCCGGCCAGCACGCGAAAGAAGAGCCTGGAAGCGGTTGGAATATTCTTCCACCGATCCCGTGCGTCGACACTCCGTCAGCTCGAACAGCGGCGCCGATCTCAGCGCTGGTCCGAACCGAAGGTTGAGGAGTTCCTTGAAGCGACCCCAGGGCGGCGTGCCCTCATCCTCCTGGAGTTGGAGGAACCACAGCTGGGCCACGTCGTCCATGTTGTAAGATGCCATCCATACCTTTTCCTCCGGCATGGTGCGTTGATGTCGAAAGTACGACTCACACTTGTTGATGAAGATCAGCGGGTCGGACTTGCCGTCATAGCGCGGGAACTCCATCCTCTGGAACTTCGGCGGGTGATCCGTGCGGGGCTGCCCATCTTGGTGGCCGCCGTAGTCGGTCGCGGAGGCGACCTTCTCCTGCATGATAACCATGTCGGACTGCATCTTGGACATGTTGGTGGACAGGGTCTGGAGCATCTGCATGACGTCGGCCATGGAGGGTTGAGCACCGTCACCCATGGTGATGAACCTGGACGTAGCGGTGGACGGGGAGGTGGGGGCTGGTGGTGGTGGTGCGGCTGCAGTGACTGAAGGGTTGGGGGTGGTGGTTGGGGATCGCCGACTTCCTGATACCAGGTTGTCAAGGGCGTCGGGCCCGAGGGTAGGAGGACCGCGGCTTCGAAGGTCGTAGCCGCCGTCCGTGTTGCCGACCGGGTTATGCCCCCAGGAACGGCGGTCTTCGTCAACGGGTTATGCCCCCTGTTGCCGATTAGAGAGAGGTAGGAGACTGAGATAAAACTTTCTTGTCCTCTTCATTGGTGCTTACAGGGGGTATATAAGGCCATAGGCCAGGGCTACTAAAGGAAGCCACTAATCACTCTTATTCCCTTCTAAATGTAGCCCGGATTATTAAAGGAAAGCCATCAATCACTAATCACTCTTATTCCCTTCTAAATCTAGCCCGGACTAATAAAGGAAAGCCATCAATCACTAATCACTCCTATTCCTTCTGAATCTAGCCCGGACTAATAGGAAGGCCATCAATCACTTTTATTCTTTCCAGATCTAGCCACTAGGCCTGGCTGCCTGCTGGATCAGGCGTCCTGCGCGCTCAGCCGCGCGTGCCCTGTGACGCCGTGTGTACGTATTTCTGTACATCACAAGCTCACACATCTGCATATCCCACATTAACTGCAGTTCAGATCAGGGATACTGAAATTAGTGATTAAGGTATATACTCCATCCAATGTAGGTCATTTTACGATTCTAGCTGGTCAAGCTTCTTTAACTTGACCCATCATTGCATGAAAAGTTACATAGATTGGCAACATGTGCTTGATTTTATTAGATTCATCATGGAAAATACTTCCAGTACATATAACTTTCATTATTTCAAATAATATTTTTTTACAAAAGATGCAAGTCAAAGTATCAAATTGGAGTCGATGTTGCTATCCTAAATGACTTACCTTTGGGATCAGAGGGGGTGATCTATACAGTTATCTTCATTATGTGTGTCTGTGTGTGTCTTGACAACATACAAACTCAGCTTTGTCCCTCCTCTGAAACATTTGGGATCAGAGGGGGTAATGTATACAGTTATCTTCATTATGTGTGTCTGTGTGTGGTTTGACAACATACAAACTCAGCTTTGTCTCTCCTCTGAAACAGCTCCACCATGAAGATAGCCTGGGGTAAGAAATCTAAGGTTAAGAAGCAGTCAGTGGTTGTATCAACTATACCAGGCCTACCATTTGGAGCGGGGAGTGACAACGATGAGGTTGAAACGGAGGAAAAATCAGATGCAAACACAAACTGTCCTGGAACAAAGCCAGTTGAAACTGCTGAGTTGCTCCAGAGTCAGGGAGACAAGCTAGCCGAGGTATCTCTATTTATTGGAGATCAAATCCCCACAAATCTGTAGTTGAATGTCTGATATGTGTTTCTGGGGCTTTGTGCTGTTCCTGTGTCCCACTTTTTGGGAGTTCAATTTTCTCTTGGTTTCCTTGGTCAAAGAATATTCAGTAACTGCATACTTCATGAAGTGATTGTTAATTATCGTAAAATGAATTAAAGAGTTAGTCTTCGAAATAAGGAATTAAAACACAAAATGTATTAGTCTGTCTCAGAAATCCACCTTGTATGGGTATACACTCTCCACATGAAAGCTGCTGAAATACCCAGTTTTGACAGTCCATGTACTTTTGCATTTGCTGCTGCCTATAAAACTTTCTGGGCAACTAGTGAGGTATAAATTTTTATGTGGGTTCTGTGGGCCTACAAAAAATCAGCAGTCCAGTCATACTCAGCTTCTATATGATAGAGATATGTCTTTTTTTGTTATTTTTAGGAAGGGAAGTACCATGAAGCACTTGCTAAATGGGAGGCTGCTCTGATCTTGATGCCTGATAATGCGATACTTCATGAGCAGAAAGCTCAGGTTTTACTTGAAGTGGGAGATGCATGGCGTGCACTGACAGCAGCAACCAGTAAGCTCTCGTTCTTTTGGATGAATGACTTGATGGGCTATGCTATAGGAAATGCTGTGAACTGGGAAATAAAAAACTCGAGGGTGGTAAGACAGCCCTAGCATTGCACTAAGAAGACGACCTCATGCAGGTCAAAAACCCTCCAAACCTCTGCCCCACCCGTTTACAACAGAAACATAGCCCATCTAAGAACGACCATGATTAGGGCCAGGCTTTAGACTTGTGCTTTAGTGTTGGACAGACAAGGGGATTATTTTTAACCCTAGCCTAAGAATTTGCTGCCACAGAGATTTAAATTCAAGACCCAAGGAATTCTACTCAGGCGACGACCTAACCAACTCATCTAGATGCCTTTTCACTATGAATTGGAAATACACCAGCCATTTAAGTGATACTACTACTGTAGCACCAACTATCCATGGTCTAGATTCTAGAATTTGCTCAAGTACTCAACCATGGGGTTCCTTTCCTGGCAAACGTTGACATTGGTGACACTTTTGTTGTAGACATCCATACAACATTGATGACATAAGTGTGAAGAACCACCATATTATCACAAAGTGCATATGATCGTAGCAACATGTATGAGCTAAGAGCATCTCTAGCAGCTCACCAGTACTTTATCTCCAACACCAATACTGTTTTTTTTTCAGACTATTGTAGAAGATGCTCTAGCATAACGTCAATAATCTCTATAATTTATGGGGATCCACGTTATATTACAATTTCCTTTCTTTCGTTTTCTCCCTCAGTGTCTTCTTCTAGCTCGCGTAGAGGTCCCGCCTGGCCGTACTTCTTCATGATCATGGCTAGCCGCTGCACTAGTCCCCCAGCCATACCACTGGTCCCAACCAGCGTAGAGCCCATCTCTGGCCTCAGCCAGCACTGTCCCAAGCTTCGGCTGCAGCCATAGCACCTGGTCCTGGCTGCTACATGCGCTGCACGCTGGACACGGTGGCTGGATTTATCTGGCACCATGGCTGTGAAGAGAGGAAGAAATGACAGTTATTGTGAGACCCATCCTATTGGGTGATATGCAACTTCCCCTTAATTTGAGATGAGGGATTTTTTGGTGGCCACCAAAAAAGAAAAAGAGAGGGCCCTATTGGGAAGCTGCTGCTTGCTGGAGCACCAAAAGAACTCTATCTCTCCTAATATGATAGTTTTGTGGGGATGAGAGATGTGATTGGAGAATGCTGCAGAAGTGGAGATGCAGATTCTATAAGTTGGTTGTGTCAGTCTCATTCTACTGTAATCAAACCATTTAAAGACATGTTGTGGTATGCTTGCAGGAGCAACAGAACTGGATCCATTTTGGCCTGAGGTTAGTAAGGATTTCATGAGTGATGCTACTAGCTCCCTTTCAATTTTTAGTTTCTGCCCAGCTTTATTCCTAGGAGAATGCCATTATTACCAAATACTGTCACCCAATCAATCAGTAGTGTGATCATCTGCATTAAATTATGATTTACAGGCTTGGGTTACACTTGGTAGAGCTCAATTAAATTTTGGGGAGCCAGATTCAGCTATACTGACTTTTGACAAGGCGTTAGCTATGAAGGTGCCCATTTATTTATTTTTTCGTTTGAACCAGATTATCATAGGTCATTATACATATATAAGTTGCCTTCTACGCCTAAACGATCTGTTGGATGCTTTGGGCAGCCTGACTACACCGACGCAAAAGCTGACCGTGAAACTGCTGCTCGCCTAGTCAAGAAACGAGGACAGCTGCATACGTCAGGTTTAAGTGCTAACAAAAGACGCTTCACAGTTGGGGAGTACCCAAAGGAGGGAGGTGCAGAGGGTGAAGAAAAAGGGAAAGAAACAGCCGAGCAACTCCAAAAGATCACCCAAGAAAATTAGCTAAATTAACTGATTTTGTTACTGTGTAAAATAGATATTACAAAAAAATATTACATTAGTGTTGGTCACCTGCTTTAATTCGTAAAGGGAACCATAACAAGGCAATACAATTAAAGATAATCGGCCTTCGTTTTCCTAATCTATCTAATAGATAAATTAAGGGAGGAGGATTATGGTAATCCAAGACCTTCGAATAATAAAATAGGAATGTCTGATGAGAATCATTACTGTTGTGTCTCTTTATTATTCTTTCCTTATGACAAATAATTATAGGTAGGGATGGAAATTTGATCCGTGGATTTGGATATCCGTCGCATATCCGACCCGACGGAGCCGGGTATTGATACATGTTTTGACCCGTGGGTTAGCTCCGAATCCGATCCGAAGTCGGGCAGGCACGGATTAGGATATTATTTTCTACCCGCGGATTTTTGGCCTAGCCCATATTACATAGCAAAGAATAGATCCTAACACCATTAACCCCACGCCTAATGCTCCTAATTTCTCACTATTGGCTGCCCCTTATAGCATTGCTGACTTCCTGCGTTGTGCCTCGTGGCCTCTTCCAAGTCTCATAGACCATAGCACCACTGACGGCTGGCCCTTCCGTGCTCCTAATCGAGGCTGGCAGGCCCATAATAATTCTTTTATTAAGTTTTAATTGTGTATGATGGTGAATTGGGAAATGTTTTGACTAATTATGCTATTGAATTGTTGAATAAATGATTGTGTCTGTCATATCCGATGGATATCCGAAACCCGTCCGAAATCCGATGGACACGGGCATGGATATAAATTTCTACCCGTGGGTACGGTCATGGGCGGATATTGATACCAACCGTGGATATGGTTACGGATGGATATTTGCAATATCCAATCTGAATCCGATCCGTTGCCATCCCTAATTATAGGTATACCTTCGAGAGTCTGAATAGCAATATGAAGGTAATGAAATCACAACTTCGAAGGCGAAGCAAACTGAATCTCTTCGAAAAGGGTATCCGTATGCATGGCACTGTTTATAGTAGCGAGTTAGAGTACAACTTACAAAATTACAAACATGCACAAAATTACAAATATGCCCTCGTTTTCTATACATACAGACTACAAAATCCTCTAGGGGTACCACTGTCTTTTCCTTCATAGGTGTGGTGACAAGCCTTTAGTTTTTTCCATCCTTCGTCTTCGATAAGTTGTGGCGTGCCCAGATCACAGAGCCGTTCTTATCTTCGCCTTTGCGTGTGCGTCGTCCAAACAAAGGTCCTAAACGAAGGTTAACTTCATTATTGTTTCAGAGCATCTAAAATAGACCTAAAAACAATTAGCAACTTAATGTTTTGATGAGCTTCGGTAGGAGACAATCCCCAACAGTAGTCCCTCGCGGTATTAGTTCGTTTTAAAAACGATTTCAGACCATGGGATTAACGAAGGGGCCTTGTGCTGAAGGTCAGAAAAACATCTTCCCAGAGCTTGTTATTGAAAACGAATACTCATTTATAAGCATTCGACATAGAGGGACCACTTTGTAGTGAGTGATTGCGCATGGATCCTCTAATTCCATGCCTTTTTTATAAAACAGAGACCCTAGCAGCTAGGCATGGCGTTTACTGTTGCTGCCTACTTGCTGCTGCTTTCTCTGCCTCCTAAGCTTACTTCAGCTCACTGCTTTGTCCGCAAAACTTCGTGCCCTGCTAGCTTTATCGTTTTTAGAAATGGTAGGAGAGGAAGCAAACACTGAACTCGCCATTGTGTTTGGCTTTGGATGTTGCTGGAAATGGAGAAGTCCCAATTGCTGCGAGTTGGTCTCTAGTCATTGTAGCCGAAACATTTTGTCATGCTGACGAAGGGGAACCTATAGATGTTTTTACTAATCTTGGAGAAGGGTCTGACGAAGAAAGTGAGGACTTTGAGCTTGAAAAGGATAACGACATTCGGCCGCTAAAGCCCAGTCATGTATGCTTCAATAAGTCCACAATGATGAAGGGTCACATTGAGGTGCTGAAAAATACATACTACATTAGTGACATTGACATGGTTAGACTTGGGGGAAGACACTATCCCTTTGCCAGAGAAGAATGAGGTGGTGGTATTCTGAAGCTTTCTTAAAGCTATATGTTGGGTACCTAGGAATAGGGTACCCATGGCGAGGCCCATAAACCTCTTTCTAGCCCGCTCGCCGAGCAATACTGCTAGATGGGGCATACGTCCAAGTCCTCGCCAAGCAAGTTCAGTTGTATTCTTCAAAAATAGGCTGAGAGAAACCACAAGAATAGCAAGAACCCTAGAGTTTCCTTAGCCCCATTTGAGCATTGGAGCATCTCAAGGCCGACAACTTTTCTCATTGAATCTTGGAGCTTGCTCCTAGTCGATGTGTGAATCTCTCCTCAAGCTGCAAGTTTGTTGCAGTCTTGGTACTTTATAAGGTCACCCAAATTCATAGTGAAAACCTCTCATACTAAGAACAAGAGCTATTGGTTTGAAATCGAGGAAGAGTTTGTGGGACTCTTTGCCTTAGTGGCTTTCCTCAACAATGTGTAGGTAGGCAAGCCTTTGTGGTGAGCTAAACCATGGGATAAATACATTGTCTTTGTGTGATGAATTGTGTTGCTCATTTGATTAGTTAGGGTTTGAGAAGCTCATTTGAATCTCGAGCGAAGGGCCAAATCAGAAGCCACGACACAAATGGGTGCGCATCTGATGCAGCCAGAAGAAAAAAAAGATTGGCAAAGTCAGTCCTTTTGCTCTGCCATGAACTAAGTAAACGCCCAAACAATCCTCACAGATTACTCGGGGGCTACATCATACTGATGCACTTGTGCGCACCCATGGATTTTGATCCCGGCAAGAAAGCCTCCGACTGACTCCAAGGAGTTGCACAAAGGCTCGGTGGCTGCTGTCAGGCACCCAGGAATAGGGCACCCATGGTGAGGCCCATAAACCTATTTCTAGTCCGCTCGTCCAGTAAGCCTGCTAGGCGGGGCGTATGACCAAGTCCCTGCAGAGCAAGTCTGTGAGGCGGGGCGTACAACCAAGTCCCTGCCGAGCAAGTCTGCGAGACAGGGCGAACGACCAAGTCCCTGTCGACCGGCGAGCAAGTCTGCGAGGCAGGGCAAACGACCAAGTCTGCGAACAACCAAGTCCCCGTCGAGCAAGTCTGCGAGGTGGGGCGAAGGACCAAGTCCCCGACGAGAAAGTCAGCGAGGCGGGGCGAACGACCAAGTCCCCGCCAAGTGAGTCTGCGAGGTAGGGCGAACGACCGAGTGCCCACCAAGCGGATCTAGAAGGAGGTAACATAGGTCGACGCTTCCAGGGTTTTCAGACGAAGCCAGTCACTGCTCAGGCCTTATGTCAATGCATGCAAGACCATGAGGAGTACCTGCAGGCGTACGTCTGAAGGTTCCTGCGTTTAAGAGCCCAAGCGCCTACCCCAATGAAATTGTTATTGAGGCCAGGATCAAGGGGCTTCGGCCAGGACCCAATATTTTGCAAGGAAGCCACCACAAACCTTAGAAAAACTCCTTCAGAAGATGGATGAGTACATCTGGGCTGATAATGATTTCTGCTAAAGAAGGGAGGATGCATACAGGTTTTCTAAAATGACTAGGGGCTTCGGAGGAAGACTTCATCCCAGGCATGTGAGATCAATCCATAATTCCAATGCCAACGATGAAAGGGCCAACAATGCTCAGAGTAGTCATCATAGCTCATAGTCTTCAGGGATGCAACAAACTTCTTACAGACCACCAACTTCGAGAGGCAGAGGAGGAAGAAGCTTCAGTGGAGGAAGGTTCGGTAACCAACCCAGGAAGTTGTATTGCCTTTTCTGTGGCGAGGACAAGGGTTATACAACAAGGACGTGCCAGGTCACGATCTAGAAGCAAAAGGAAATTGCTGAAGCCGAGGCGCGGTAGAATCAACCGAAGCAGGTCCTCCATACTGCTTCATGCTACTCTCCATACATCCCAGAATACGTAGGCAACCAACAACCTATGGCTTCTACAGCTTCAGCAAGTCACTCTCAAGCTTCTTGGGCTCAATTACCACCGCCCCCCACCAATGGTGCCCGCCCCAAACCATGATTAGCAGCCAGAAGGGCATCTTCGGCCTCAACAACAACGTGACCTTCGGGAGCAGTCTGAAGCTCGCACAGTTAATAGCACTATGCCCGAATCCAGGCATATCTACTGAAGACGACACAATGTTTTGGCCAAAAGAAAGCTCTAATTTGTTCTAGTCCTACTCTTTTTTGCTTTTATATTTCCGTCAAAAAAGACAACACAGGAAGGTTTAACCTTCAACTCGATGTAATAAATTTGTGGTTACACCATTGTCGGGGACCATAATTAGGGGTACCCTCAAGACGCCTAATTCTCAGCTGGTAACCCCCATCAGCATAAAGCTGCAAAGGCCTGATGGGTACGATTAAGTCAGGGATCAGTCCACACGAGTGACTCGATCACGCTTCACCCGAGCCTAGCCTCGGCCAAGGGCAGCCGACCTCGAGAGACTTCCGTCTCGCCCGAGGCCCCCCTTTTTAACGGCGGACACACCTCCGGCTCGCCCGAGGCCTTGGCTTCGCTTAGAAGCAACCCTGACTAAATCGCCGCACCGACTGACCAAGTTGCAGGAGCATTTAACGCAAAGGCGGCCTGACACCTCTATCCTGACGCGCGCCCCCCGGCAGAGCCGAAGTGACCGCCGTCACTCTGCCGCTCCACTGACCGGTCTGACAGAAGGGCAGCGCCGCCTGCGCCACTCCGACTGCAGTGCCACTCGACAGAATGAGACAGACAGGCAGTCAGGCCTCGCCGAAGGCACCATGGGAAACTCCGCCTCGCCCGACCCTGGGGCTCGGACTCGGGCTAAGACCCGGAAGACGGCGAACTCCGCTCCGCCCGACCCCAGGGCTCGGACTCGGGCTACGACCCGGAAGACGGCGAACTCTGCTCCGCCCGACCCCAGGGCTCGGACTCGGGCTAAGACCCGGAAGACGGCGAACTCCGCTCCGCCCGACCCCAGGGCTCGGACTCGGGCTAAGACCCGGAAGACGGCGAACTCCGCTCCGCCCGACCCCAGGGCTCGGACTCGGGCTAAGACCCGGAAGACGGCGAACTCCGCTCCGCCCGACCCCAGGGCTCGGACTCGGGCTCAGCCCCAGAAGACGACGAACTCCGCTCCGCCCGACCCAGGGCTCGGACTCGGGCTCAGCCCCAGAAGACGACGAACTCCGCCTCGCCCGACCCCAGGGCTCGGACTCCGCCCAGGCCTCGGCCGAACGATCTCCGCCTCGCCCGACCCGATGGCTCGGACTCGGCCTCGGCAACAGAAGACAGACTCGACCTCGGCTTCGGAGGAGCCCCCATGTCGCCCGACCTAGGGCGCAGGCCCGCCACGTCAACAGGGAGCGCCATCATCATCCTACCCCGAGCCGGCTCGGGTCACGGAGAACAAGACCGGCGTCCCATCTGGCCAGCTCCGCCAGATGGGCAATGATGGCGCCCCACAAGCTCTGTGACGACGGCGGCTCTCAGCCCTCTTACGGAAGCAGGGCGACGTCAGCAAGGACTCGACCGCTCCAACAGCTGTCCCTCCGCCAGGCTCCGTCGCTCCTCCGACAGCCACGACATCACGCCAGCAAGGTGCCAAGACCTCTCCGGCTGCCACATTGGCATGTACCTAGGGCGCTAGCTCTCTCTCTGCTAGACACGTAGCACTCTGCTACACCCTCCATTGTACACCTGGATCCTCTCCTTACGACTATAAAAGGAAGGACCAGGGCCTTCTTAGAGAAGGTTGGCCGCGCGGGGACGAGGATGAGACAGGCGCTCTCTTGGGGCCGCTCGCTTCCCTCACCCGCGTGGACGCTTGTAACCCCCCTACTGCAAGCGCACCCGACCTAGGCGCGGGACGAACACGAAGGCCGCGGGATCTCCACCTCTCTCACGCCCGTCTCCGGCCACCTCGCCTCTCCCCCCTTCGCGCTCGCCCACGCGCTCGACCCATCTGGGCTGGGGCACGCAGCACACTCACTCGTCGGCTCGGGGACCCCCCGGTCTCGAAACGCCGACAGTTGGCGCGCCAGGTAGGGGCCTGCTGCGTGCTGACGAACAGCTTCCCGTCAAGCTCTAGATGGGCAGTCTCCAGCAACCTCTCCGGCCCGGGACGGTGCTCCGTTTCGGGAGTCTTGAGTTCATGTCCTTCGACGACAGCTACGACATGATACTCCTTCCACCGCCGCGCGACAACGACAATGGCGGCCGACAACCCGCCCGCCGGCGGCGGAATCGGCGACATCTTCCCCGCGTGGCGGAAGAACAACATTCGAGCTCGCTCCGTCCTCTCCCCCGCCAACGGAGGAGGAGGCGGGGCAACCAAGGCCAAGCGGGAGGCCGTGCTTCGTCGGCTGTCGAGCGAATCGACGTCCCCAGCGCCCCGACGGAAGGCACGCCGGGCGTCGACCTCGCGTTCGAGACGGAGGCAGGCGCCGTCCCCCCGCGACACGCTGATCCCGAGCAAGAAGACGACGCCAGCGCGCTCGCGGAAAGCCTGCAGGACGTCGCCCTCGTACCTGGGATGACGGTGCGACCAGTCCCCGATGTGACTACGTCGCTCCTCGTCGACCAAAAGGTACCGACTAACTCCCATCTTACGTCATTTCGACTCGGCCTCAACCCGCCAAGCGACCTCGCTTTGGCGGGCGCTCTCATTGAGGCGAGTGCAACCCCACTAGGGTTTCGTATGCGGTCGCCTTGGGACCGGTTGACGGACGTCTCAACCTACGGGCCCTCCGGGTCCGAGGAAGATGACGATCCCAGCATCTGTTGGGATTTCTCTGGACTTGGCAACCCCAATGCCATGCGGGACTTCATGACCGCATGTGACTACTGCCTCTCCGACTGTTCCGACGGAAGCCGCAGCCTTGACGACGAGGACTGCGGCCCAAGCCGCGAATGTTTCCACGTTGAGCTGGGGGATCCCTCCGAAGGCAACCATCTTGGCATGCCAGAGGACGGTGATTTTCCTAGGCCCGTGCCTCGCGCCGACATCCCGCGGGCGCTAGCTGTGGTCCCCGTTCCGGCGGGGGGTCACGACCCACAGCTCGAGCAAGTCCGCAGGGCGCAGGCCAGGCTCGACGAGGGAACAGGAGCGCTTGAGACGATCCGCCGGGAAGTCGGGCAGGTATGGGCGGGCCAACCCCCGACCGGAGAAATACGTCACCTGCCCCAGGGTCTCCAGCATCGCGTCGCCAACAATGTCAGGGTCAGGCCGCCGCCCGCGTCCAGCGGGGTTGGTCAGAACCTGGCAGCCGCAGCGATGCTCCTCCGCGCGATGCCGGAGCCATCAACCACCGAGGGTCGGCGAATCCAGGGAGAGCTCAAGAATCTCCTGGAAGGCGCTGCGGCCCGACGGGCCGAGAGCACTGCCTCCCGAAGGCAGGGATATCCCTCGGAACCTCATGCCGCGACTTCCCGATTCATGCGGGAAGCCTCGGTCTACACCGGGCGCACGCGCAACACCGCGCCTGCGGCCCCGGACCACCTCGGCAACGAGCACCACCGTCGCGACCGACGGGCCCACCTCAACGAAAGGGTGCGCCGAGGCTACCACCCCAGGCGTGGGGGGCGCTACGACAGCGGGGAGGATCGGAGTCCCTCGCCCGAACCACCCGGTCCGCAGGCCTTCAGTCGGGCCATCCGACGAGCGCCGTTCCCGACCCGGTTCCGACCCCCGACTACTATCACAAAGTACTCGGGGGAAACAAGGCCGGAACTGTGGCTCGCGGACTACCGCCTGGCCTGCCAACTGGGAGGAACGGACGATGACAACCTCATCATCCGCAACCTTCCCCTGTTCCTCTCCGACACTGCTCGCGCCTGGTTGGAACACCTGCCTCCGGGGCAGATCTCCAACTGGGACGACTTGGTCCAAGCCTTCGCCGGCAATTTCCAGGGCACGTACGTGCGCCCCGGGAATTCCTGGGACCTCCGGAGCTGCCGGCAACAGCCGGGAGAGTCTCTCCGGGACTACATCCGACGATTCTCGAAGCAGCGCACCGAGCTGCCCAACATCACCGACTCGGATGTCATCAGCGCGTTCCTTGCCGGCACCACCTGCCGTGACCTGGTGAGCAAGCTGGGTCGCAAGACCCCCACCAGGGCGAGCGAGCTGATGGACATCGCCACCAAGTTCGCCTCTGGCCAGGAGGCGGTTGAGGCTATCTTCCGAAAGGACAAGCAGCCCCAGGGCCTCCCATCGGAAGAGGCTCCCGAGGCGTCTACTCCGCGCGGCGCCAAGAAGAAAGGCAAGAAGAAGTCGCAATCGAAACGCGACGCCGCTGACGCGGACCTTGTCGCCGCCGCCGAGTACAAGAACCCTCGGAAGCCCCCCGGAGGTGATAACCTCTTCGACAAGATGCTCAAGGAGCCGTGCCCCTACCATCAGGGGCCCGTCAAGCACACCCTCGAGGAGTGCGTCATGCTTCGGCGTCACTTCCACAGGGCCGGGCCACCCGCCGAGGGTGGCAGGGCCCGCGACGACGACAAAAACGAAGATCACCAAGCAGGAGAGTTCCCCGAGATCCGCGACTGCTTCATGATCTACGGTGGGCATGCGGCGAACGCCTCGGCTCGGCATCGCAAGCAAGAGCGCCGGGAGGTCTGCTCGGTGAGGGTGGCGGCGCCAGTCTACCTAGACTGGTCCGACAAGCCCATCACCTTCGACCAGGCCAACCACCCCAACCGCGTGCCGAGCCCGGGGAAATATCCGCTCGTCGTCGACCCTATCGTCGGCAACGTCAGGCTCACCAAGGTCCTGATGGATGGGGGCAGCTGCCTCAACGTCATCTACGCCGAGACCCTCAAGCTCCTGCGCGTCGATCTGTCCTCCGTCCGGGCAGGCGCTGCGCCCTTCCACGGGATCGTACCTGGGAAGCGCGTCTAGCCCCTCGGACGACTCGACCTCCCCGTCTGCTTCGGAACGCCCCCCAACTTCCGAAGGGAGACCCTGACGTTCGAGGTGGTCGGGTTCCGAGGAACCTACCACGCGGTACTGGGGAGGCCATGCTACGCGAAGTTCATGGCCGTCTGAAAGTCGCCTAGAGGGGGGGTGAATAGGGCGAAACTGAAATTTACAAATATAAACACAACTACAAGCCGGGTTAGCGTTAGAAATATAAACGAGTCCGCGAGAGAGGGCGCAAAACAAATCCCAAGCGAATAAGCAAGTGAGACACGGAGATTTGTTTTACCGAGGTTCGGTTCTTGCAAACCTAGTCCCCGTTGAGGAGGCCACAAAGGCCGGGTCTCTTTCAACCCTTCCCTCTCTCAAACGATCCACGGATCGAGTGAGCTTTCTCTTCTCAATCACTTGGAACACAAAGTTCCCACAAGGACCACCACAAGTTTGGTGTCTCTTGCCTCAAATTACAAGTGAGTTTGATTGCAAAGAAAGGATCAAGAAAGAAGAAAGCAATCCAAGCGCAAGAGCTCGAAAGAACACAAGCAAATCACTCTCTCTAGTCACTATGGCGTTGTGTGGAATTTGGAGAGGATTTGATCTCTTTGGTGTGTCTAGAATTGAATGCTAGAGCTCTTGTAGTAGTTGGGAAGTGGAAAACTTGGATGCAATGAATGGTGGGGTGGTTGGGGTATTTATAGCCCCCAACCACCAAAAGTGGCCGTTGGGAAGCTGTCTGTGCGATGGCGCACCGGACAGTCCGGTGCCCCCTGCCACGTCATCACTGCCGTTGGATTCTAGCCGTTGGAGCTTCTGACATGTGGGCCCGCCTGGGTGTCCGGTGCACACCGGACATGTACTGTTTGCTGTCCGGTGTGCCAGTATGGGCGCGCCTGACTTCTGCGCGCGCTGCGCGCGCAATTAATGCGCCGCAGGTAGCCGTTGCTCCGGAGTCGCACCGGACAGTCCGGTGCACACCGGACAGTCCGGTGAATTATAGCGGACTAGCCGTTGGAGTTTCCCGAAGCTGGCGAGTTCCTGAGGCCGACCTCCCTTGGCGCACCGGACACTGTCCGGTGTACACCGGACAGTCCAGTGAATTATAGCGGAGTCGCCTCTGGAAATTCCCGAAGGTGGCGAGTTTGAATTGGAGTCCTCTGGTGCACCGGACACTGTCCGGTGTACACCGGACAGTCCGGTGTTCCCAGACCAGAGGGCCTTCGGTTCCCACTTTGCTCTTTTGTTGAATCCAAAACTTGGTCTTTTTATTGGCTGACTGTGAACCTTTGAAACCTGTATAATCTATACACTTGGGCAAACTAGTTAGTCCAATTATTTGTGTTGGGCAATTCAACCACCAAAAGTAATTAGGGACTAGGTGTAAGCCTAATTCCCTTTCAATCTCCCCCTTTTTGGTGATTGATGCTAACACAAACCAAAGCAAATATAGAAGTGTATAATTGAACTAGTTTGCATAATGTAAGTGCAAAGGTTGCTTGGAATGAAGCCAATATAAATACTTACAAGATATGCATGGATTGTTTCTTTCTTATTTAACATTTTGGACCACGCTTGCACCACATGCTTTGTTTTTGCAAACTCTTTTGTAAATCCTTTTCAAAGTTCTTTTGCAAATAGTCAAAGGTAAATGAATAAGATTTTGCAAAGCATTTTCAAGATTTGAAATTTTCTCCCCCGGTTTCAAATGCTTTTCCTTTGACTAAACAAAACTCCCCCTAAATGAGATCCTCCTCTTAGTGTTCAAGAGGGTTTTGATATGTCCTTTTTGAAATACTACTTTCTCCCCCTTTTGAACACAATAGGAAAACCAATTGAAAATATTCAACACTAAGTTTTTGAAATTGGTGGTGGTGCGGTCCTTTTGCTTTGGGCTCATTTCTCCCCCTTTTTGGCATGAATCGCCAAAAACGGAATCATTAGAGCCCTCGAAGTACTTTCTTCCCCTTTGGTCATAAATGAATGAGTTAAGATTATACCAAAGACGAAGTCCGGTCCTTTTGCCTTGGGCTCATTTCTCCCCCAAAGACGAGGTCCGGTCCTTTTGCTTGATGCTCATGCTTGAAGTGACGACGAAGTATGAGTTACGTAGTGGAAGCCTTTGTCTTCGCCGAAGACTCCAATTCCCTTTCAATATGCCTATGACTTGGTTTGAAATAGACTTGAAAACACATTAGTCATAGCACATGAAAGAGACATGATCAAAGGTATATAAGTGAGCTATGTGTGCAATCTAGCAAAAGAAATTGCGTGAATCAAGAATATTGAGCTCATGCCTAAGTTTGTTAAAAGATTGTTCATCAAGAGGCTTGGTGAAGATATCGGCTAATTGATCTTTAGTATTAATATAAGAAATCTCGATATCTCCCTTTTGTTGGTGATCCCTAAGAAAATGATACCGAATGGCTATGTGCTTAGTGCGGCTATGCTCGACAGGATTGTCGGCCATTTTGATTGCACTCTCATTATCACATAGCAAAGGGACTTTGGTTAATTTGTAACCATAGTCCCGCAGGGTTTGCCTCATCCAAAACAATTGCGCGCAACAATGGCCTGCGGCAATGTACTCAGCTTCGGCGGTGGAAAGAGCGACCGAATTTTGCTTCTTTGAAGCCCAAGACACCAAGGATCTTCCCAAGAACTGGCAAGTCCCCGATGTGCTCTTCCTATTAATTTTACACCCCGCCCAATCGGCATCCGAATAACCAATTAAATCAAATGTGGATCCCCTAGGATACCAAAGCCCAAACTTAGGAGTATAAGCCAAATATCTCAAGATTCGTTTTACGGCCGTAAGGTGAGCTTCCTTAGGGTTGGCTTGGAATCTTGCACACATGCATACGGAAAGCATAATGTCCGGTCGAGATGCACATAAATAGAGTAAAGATCCTATCATCGACCGGTATACCTTTTGATCCACGGACTTACCTCCCGTGTCGAGGTCGAGATGCCCATTGGTTCCCATGGGTGTCTTGATGGGCTTGGCATCCTTCATCCCAAACTTGTTTAGAATGTCTTGAGTGTACTTCGTTTGGCTAATGAAGGTGCCCTCTTGGAGTTGCTTTACTTGAAATCCTAAGAAATACTTCAACTCCCCCATCATTGACATCTCGAATTTCTGTGTCATGATCCTACTAAATTCCTCACAAGTAGATTCGTTAGTAGACCCAAATATGATATCATCAACATAAATTTGGCATACAAACAAATCATTTTCAAGAGTTTTAGTGAATAGAGTAGGATCGGCTTTACCGACTTTGAAGCCATTAGCAATAAGGAAATCTCTAAGGCATTCATACCATGCTCTTGGGGCTTGCTTGAGCCCATAAAGCGCCTTAGAGAGCTTATAGACATGGTTAGGATACTCATTGTCTTCAAAGCCGGGAGGTTGCTCAACATAGACCTCTTCCTTGATTGGTCCATTGAGGAAGGCACTTTTCACGTCCATTTGATAAAGCTTAAAGCCATGGTAAGTAGCATAGGCCAATAATATGCGAATTGACTCAAGCCTAGCTACGGGTGCATAGGTTTCACCGAAATCCAAACCTTCGACTTGGGAGTATCCCTTGGCCACAAGTCGAGCTTTGTTCCTTGTCACCACTCCATGCTCGTCTTGCTTGTTGCGGAAGACCCATTTGGTCCCTACAACATTTTGGTTAGGACGTGGAACTAAATGCCATACCTCATTTCTAGTGAAGTTGTTGAGCTCCTCTTGCATCGCCATCACCCAATCCGAATCTTGGAGTGCTTCCTCTACCCTGTGTGGCTCAATAGAGGAAACAAACGAGTAATGTTCACAAAAATGTGCAACACGAGATCTAGTGGTTACCCCCTTATGAATGTCGCCGAGGATGGTGTCGACGGGGTGATCTCGTTGGATTGCTTGGTGGACTCTTGGGTGTGGCGGCCTTTGTTCCTCATCCTCCTTGTCTTCATCATTTGCATCTCCCCCTTGATCAATGCCATCATCTTGAGGTGGCTCATTTGCTTGATCTTCTTCTTCATCAACTTGAGCCTCTTCCTCATTTTGAGTTGGTGGAGATGCTTGCGTGAAGGAGGATGGTTGATCTTGTGCATTTGGAGGCTCTTCGGATTCCTTAGGACACACATCCCCAATGGACATGTTCCTTAGTGCGATGCACGGAGCCTCTTCATCACCTATCTCATCAAGATCAACTTGCTCTACTTGAGAGCCATTAGTTTCATCAAACACAACGTCACATGAGACTTCAACTAGTCCAGTGGACTTGTTAAAGACCTTATATGCCCTTGTGTTTGAGTCATAACCGAGTAAAAAGCCTTCTACAGTCTTAGGAGCAAATTTAGATTTTCTACCTCTTTTAACAAGAATAAAGCATTTGCTACCAAAGACTCTAAAATATGAAATGTTGGGCTTTTTACCGGTGAGGAGTTCATATGATGTCTTCTTGAGGATTCGGTGTAGATACAACCGGTTGATGGCGTAGCAGGCGGTGTTGACCGCCTCGGCCCAAAACCGATCCGAAGTCTTGTACTCATCAAGCATGGTTCTTGCCATGTCCAGTAGAGTTCGATTCTTCCTCTCCACTACACCATTTTGTTGTGGCGTGTAGGGAGAAGAGAACTCATGCTTGATGCCCTCCTCCTCAAGGAAGCCTTCAATTTGAGAGTTCTTGAACTCCGTCCCGTTGTCGCTTCTTATTTTCTTGATTCTTAAGCCGAACTCGTTTTGAGCCCGTCTCAAGAATCCCTTTAAGGTCTCTTGGGTTTGAGATTTTTCCTGCAAAAAGAACACCCAAGTGAAGCGAGAATAATCATCCACTATAACTAGACAGTACTTACTCCCGCCGATGCTTATGTAAGCAATCGGGCCGAATAGATCCATGTGTAGGAGCTCCAGTGGCCTGTCGGTCGTCATTATGTTCTTATGCGGATGATGAGTGCCAACTTGCTTCCCTGCTTGGCATGCACTACAAACCCTGTCTTTCTCAAAATGAACATTCGTTAATCCTAAAATGTGTTCTCCCTTTAGAAGCTTATGAAGATTCTTCATTCCAACATGGGCTAGTCGGCGGTGCCAGAGCCAACCCATGTTAGTCTTAGCAATTAAGCAAGTGTCGAGTTCAGCTCTATCAAAATCTACCAAGTATAGCTGACCCTCTAACACTCCCTTAAATGCTATTGAATCATCACTTCTTCTAAAGACAGTGACACCTATATCAGTAAAAAGACAGTTGTAGCCCATTTGACATAATTGAGATACAGAAAGCAAATTGTAATCTAAAGAATCTACAAGAAAAACATTAGAAATGGAATGGTCAGAAGATATAGCAATTTTACCAAGACCTTTGACCAAACCTTGATTTCCATCCCCGAATGTGATCGCTCTTTGGGGATCTTGGTTTTTCTCGTAGGAGGAGAACATCCTTTTCTCCCCTGTCATATGGTTTGTGCACCCGCTGTCGAGTATCCAACTTGAGCCCCCGGATGCATAAACCTACAAAACAAGTTTAGTTCTTGACTTTAGGTACCCAAATGGTTTTGGGTCCTTTGGCATTAGACACTAGAACTTTGGGTACCCAAACACAAGTCTTTGACCCCTTGTGCTTGCCCCCAACATATTTGGCAACTACCTTGCCGGATTTGTTAGTTAAAACATAAGATGCATCAAAAGTTTTAAATGAAATATCATGATCATTTGATGCACTAGGAGTTTTCTTTCTAGGCAACTTAGCATGGGTTAGTTGCTTAGAGCTAGATGTCCCACCCTTATACATGAAAGCATGATTAGGGCCAGAGTGAGACTTCCTAGAATGAATTCTCCTAATTTTGCTCTCGGGATAACCGGCAGGGTACAAAATGTAACCCTCGTTATCCTGAGGCATGGGAGCCTTGCCCTTAACAAAGTTGGACAATCTTTTAGGAGGGGCACTAAGTTTGACATTGTCTCCCCTTTGGAAGCCAATGCCATCCTTGATGCCAGGGCGTCTCCCACTATAGAGCATACTTCTAGAATATTTAAATTTTTCATTCTCTAAGTTATGCTCGGTATTTTTAGCATCTAATTTTGCTATATGATCATTTTGTTGTTTAATTAAAGACATGTGATCATGAATAGCATTAATATCAACATCTCTACATCTAGTACAAATAGATACATGCTCAACAATAGATGTAGAGGGTTTGCAAGAATTAAGTTCAACAATCTTAGCATGAAGAATATCATTTTTATTTCTAAGATCGGAAATTGTAACTTTGCAAACATCAAAATCTTTAGCCTTAGCAATTAAATTTTCATTTTCTACTCTAAGGCTAGCAAGAGAAATGTTCAATTCTTCAATCCTAGCGAGCAAATCATCATTATTATCTCTAGGGTTAGGAATTGAAACATGACAAACATGTGAATCAACCTTAGCATTTAAACTAGCATTTTCATTCCTAAGGTTGTCAATCATCTCACGGCAAGTGCTTAGCTCACTAGATAACTTTTCACATTTCTCAATTTCTAGAGCATAGGCCTTTTTAACCTTAACATGTTTCTTGTTTTCTTTAATTAGACAATCCTCTTGGGAATCCAAAAGGTCATCCTTTTCATGAATAGCACTAACTAATTCATTTAATTTTTCCTTTTGTGCTATGTTAAGGTTGGCAAAAAGGGAACGCAAGTTATCCTCCTCATCACTAGCATTATCGTCACTAGAAGATTCATATTTAGTGGAGGAGTTAGATTTAACCTTCTTCCGTTTGCCGTCCTTTGCCATGAGACACTTGTGGCCGACGTTGGGGAAGAGAAGTCCCTTGGTGACGGCGATGTTGGCGGCGTCCTCGTCGTCGGAGGAGTCGCTTGAGCTTTCGTCGGAGTCCCACTCCCGACAAACATGGGCATCGCCGCCCTTCTTCTTGTAGTACTTCTTCTTCTCCTTTCTTCTCCCCTTCTTGTCGTCGCCTCGGTCACTGTCACTAGATATGGGACATTTAGCAATAAAATGACCGGGCTTACCACATTTGTAGCAAACCTTCTTGGAGCGGGACTTGTAGTCTTTCCCCCTCCTTTGCTTGAGGATTTGGCGGAAGCTCTTGATGACGAGCGCCATTTCCTCATTATCGAGCTTGGAGGCGTCTATTGGTTGTCGACTTGGTGTAGCCTCCTCCTTCCTTTCCTCCGTCGCCTTGAATGCGACGGGTTGAGCTTCGGATGTGGTGGGTTCGTCAAGCTCGTTGATCTTTCTCGAGCCTTCGATCATGCACTCAAAACTTACAAAATGCCCGATAACTTCCTCGGGGGTCATTTTAGTATATCTAGGATTACCACGAATTAATTGAACTTGAGTGGGGTTAAGGAAAATAAGAGATCTTAGAATAACCTTAACCACCTCGTGGTCGTCCCACTTTATGCTCCCGAGGTTGCGCACTTGGTTCACCAAGGTCTTGAGCCGGTTGTACATGTGTTGTGGCTCCTCCCCTTTGCGAAGTCGGAACCGACCGAGCTCCCCCTCGATCGTTTCCCGCTTGGTGATCTTGGTGAGCTCATCTCCCTCGTGCGCGGTTTTGAGCACATCCCAAACCTCCTTGGCGCTCTTCAACCCTTGCACTTTGTTATACTCCTCTCTACTTAAAGAGGCGAGGAGTATCGTTGTCGCTTGAGAGTTGAAGTGCTCGATTTGGGCCACCTCATCCTCATCATAGTCCTTATCCCCTACCGACGGTACCTGTGCACCAAACTCAACAACATCCCATATACTTTTGTGGAGTGAGGTTAGATGAAATCGCATTAAATCACTCCACCTAGCATAATCTTCACCATCAAAAGTTGGTGGTTTGCCTAATGGGACGGAAAGTAAAGGTGCATGTTTAGAAATGCGAGGGTAGTGTAGGGGGATCTTACTAAACTTCTTACGCTCTTGGCGTTTAGAAGTTACGGAGGGCGCATCGGAGCCGGAGGTTGATGTTGATGAAGTGTCGGTCTCGTAGTAGACCACTTTCCTCATCCTCTTTTGCTTATCTCCGCTTCGATGCGGCTTGTGGGAAGAAGATTTTTCCTTCTTCTCTTTGTGGTGAGAAGAAGATTTCTTCTCCTTTCCTTTGTTGGAGGAGATCTTCTTCTTCTCCCTCCTCTTGGTGCGGGACTCTTCCGATGAAGTGCTCCCTTGGCTTGTAGTGGGCTTTTCGCCAGTCTCCATCTCCTTCTTGGCGTGATCTCCCGACATCACTTCGAGCGGTTAGGCTCTAATGAAGCACCGGGCTCTGATACCAATTGAAAGTCGCCTAGAGGGGGGGTGAATAGGGCGAAACTGAAATTTACAAATATAAACACAACTACAAGCCGGGTTAGCGTTAGAAATATAAACGAGTCCGCGAGAGAGGGCGCAAAACAAATCCCAAGCGAATAAGCAAGTGAGACACGGAGATTTGTTTTACCGAGGTTCGGTTCTTGCAAACCTAGTCCCCGTTGAGGAGGCCACAAAGGCCGGGTCTCTTTCAACCCTTCCCTCTCTCAAACGATCCACGGATCGAGTGAGCTTTCTCTTCTCAATCACTTGGAACACAAAGTTCCCACAAGGACCACCACAAGTTTGGTGTCTCTTGCCTCAAATTACAAGTGAGTTTGATTGCAAAGAAAGGATCAAGAAAGAAGAAAGCAATCCAAGCGCAAGAGCTCGAAAGAACACAAGCAAATCACTCTCTCTAGTCACTATGGCGTTGTGTGGAATTTGGAGAGGATTTGATCTCTTTGGTGTGTCTAGAATTGAATGCTAGAGCTCTTGTAGTAGTTGGGAAGTGGAAAACTTGGATGCAATGAATGATGGGGTGGTTGGGGTATTTATAGCCCCCAACCACCAAAAGTGGCCGTTGGGAAGCTGTCTGTGCGATGGCGCACCGGACAGACCGGTGCACACCGGACAGTCCGGTGCCCCCTGCCACGTCATCACTGCCGTTGGATTCTAGCCGTTGGAGCTTCTGACATGTGGGCCCGCCTGGGTGTCCGGTGCACACCGGACATGTACTGTTTGCTGTCCGGTGTGCCAGTATGGGCGCACCTGACTTCTGCGCGCGCTGCGCGCGCAATTAATGCGCCGCAGGTAGCCGTTGCTCCGGAGTCGCACCGGACAGTCCGGTGCACACCGGACAGTCCGGTGAATTATAGCGGACTAGCCGTTGGAGTTTCCCGAAGCTGGCGAGTTCCTGAGGCCGACCTCCCTTGGCGCACCGGACATTGTCCGGTGTACACCGGACAGTCCGGTGAATTATAGCGGAGTCGCCTCTGGAAATTCCCGAAGGTGGCGAGTTTGAATTGGAGTCCTCTGGTGCACCGGACACTGTCCGGTGTACACCGGACAGTCCGGTGTTCCCAGACCAGAGGGCCTTCGGTTCCCACTTTGCTCTTTTGTTGAATCCAAAACTTGGTCTTTTTATTGGCTGACTGTGAACCTTTGAAACCTGTATAATCTATACACTTGGGCAAACTAGTTAGTCCAATTATTTGTGTTGGGCAATTCAACCACCAAAAGTAATTAGGGACTAGGTGTAAGCCTAATTCCCTTTCACCGTCCCCAATTACACCTACCTGAAGCTCAAGATGCCGGGCCCCAACGGGGTCATCACCGTCGGCCGCACGTACAAACACGCGTTCGAATGCGACGTGGAGTGCGTGGAGTACGCCGAGGCCCTCGCCGAGTCCGAGGCCCTCATCGCCGACCTGGAGAACCTCTCCAAAGAGGTGCCAGACGTGAAGCGTTGTGCCGGCAACTTCGAGCCAGCGGAGACGGTTAAGGCCGTCCCTCTCGACCCCAGTGGCGACACCTCCGAGCAGATCCGGATTGGGTCCGGGCTCGACCCCAAATAGAAAGCAGTGCTCGTCGACTTTCTCCGCGCAAACGCCGATGTCTTTGCGTGGAGTCCCTCGGACATGCCTGGCATACCGAGGGATGTCGCCGAGCACTCGCTGGATACTCGGACCTGAGTCTGATCCGTCAGGCAGCCTCTGCGCCTCGGTCATCAAGGAAGGGTCGGCCTCGCCTCGGCAGAGCCCGACCCTCCCTCGGGGGCTAAAAAGGGGAAACCCCTCTGCGTCGAGATTGGGCATACTTCTCCGCGTCGAAAATTTTCAATCAAAAAAGGGGCCTCTTGCGTTCTCCTGGCTATGTCAGAAGCAGGGTCTCGAGGAGCGAACACGGGTACATGTAAATGGCAAGGCCGACTGAGCCGAGGGACTCCTGTGCCTCCGGGTTAGGGATACCTCACTCATCACCTGCCACGAAGAATGACCCAACTCGAGAAGCCACCCTATTATTGACAAGCTAGGACGAACACGCAGATGGAAAGAAAGGAGAGTACGACTTCATGCAAGAAAGACAAAGTGTTCGGGCCTCAGCGGCCGCGGTGAGACGCGCATCCAATAAGAAATTGTTCGAACAAGAATTAGGCGCCGCCTTGGGAAGGAGCCGCACCCTCAGCTCCGTCCCCGCCGTCGGTGAGGTCCATATCGGCCTCCGGTGATGGCGCAGGGGGAAGGATCTCCGCCTCAAAGGTGGTCGCCAGCACCGCGCTCGGACCCGCGGCGACCGCGTCAAGCCGCTGGACCTCTGCCAGGGCAGCATCGTCTTCGTCAGGAAGACAGTACCCCTCACTAACCCGCTCCAGGTCCACGACGTAGTGGGAAGCGAGCACGGCGAAGGCCCGCCTGACGCCGTGGTGTAGCGCCTCGCGGACTCTGCCGCGCGCGTGATCACCCAAGGCTCGAAGGCGGCTTTGAGGGGAGCTTCCTGAAGGGACGTAGCCAGAGCCGAGGATACGATAAAAGTCCGAGACGGCCTCGGACATGGCCGCGAGGTCAGCTTCCCTCTGCTCGGCAGCTCCGGCAAGCGCCTCGGCGAGCGCCTTGGCGGACTCATCAAGGGCGGACTCAAGCTCTGCGAGCAACCAGGAGAAATACCTCAAGCACAAGCAAAGGAAACGGACAAGAACAAGAACCAGGGAGGACCAAGACGTACCTCCGGCTCGGACACGATGCTCCGAGGCCGCGACCTGGGCCGCGGCTAGGTCGGCCGCGAGGGTCTCAGCTCGGCTTTCGGCCTCGGCAGCCCGGCCCCGAGATTGGTCCCGCTCCTCGACGACCTGGACGAGCTCCAATCGCTGCCGTTGCGCCTCCGCACGCGCTGCTGCCGCCTCGGCTCTCAGGTCGGCGCAGAGCAGCTGGAGGTCCGCTACCTTGGCATCCTGCTGAGAAAGGCGCGCGGTAGCCCCGGCGAGCGAGGACCTCAGGGATCGCAGCGAGCCCCAGACATCGACCTCGCGGCGGATGAACGACGACTTGGCGGCGCTCCGGTCCGTCAGATCCTGGGGAAAGGAAACAGGGCGTCACGACGAGTGTCTCGCTCACAGAAGGAAAAAGGTATGCCTGAAACCGCTACCTGGAGGATTTTGGGGACGTCTCTGCAGAAAACCTCCAGCGACGACCGGAGCGACCCCACCGTTGCCTCAGCACACTCGCGGAGCTCATCCCAGGACTGGTCCTCCTGCTCATCGTCGAGAACGAAGACAGGGTCCGAGGCCTCGCGGGTCCGGAATCGGAGCAACGGGCGCCGGGCCTCGGGGCTTCGCCACACAGCGATGAGGCTGTCACCCGGCTGGACGGATCGCGCGTCCACGCCCACCTCTTCTGAGGCCTTGGGCGCCGACGCATCAGCCATCCCGACGCTGGCAGCAACTGGTCGCTCTCCGACAGGGACGGCGGCAACCTCGGCGGTGGCGGGCGCCGGCATGGCCGGCACGACAGGCGGGCTCAGGGCCACGTTGGCGTCAGCCGCCTCCTCAACCACGATGGCCGCCTCGGCAGAAGAGCCGGCCTCGGGAGCCCGCTCCTCAGAGACCGGCGACGCCCGAGCCCCCTGCGGTGAAGTACCCCGCGAAAGGGTCGGCTGAATGACAAGGCCCGGGGCGGCGCTGGCCACACAGTCCGGCGCCATCTTGAGGGCCTTCCGGGGTGCCAGGTCGGTCTGGCCATGACTTCGCTTGCTGGATATAAAAAAAAAGAGGAGAAAAGAAAGATCACGGCCGAGACATATGAATGGGAATCCAAGACGAAGACATCCCGAGATACTCACCCACTTCGGGCCATTATCCACCGCGCCTGGGGGGAGGTCTCTTGGATCCCGGCTCCCAAGACCGCCGCCGAGGTCCGCTTCGCCGGCATTTTCGGCGCCACCCTCGCCGTGGACGCCCGGGAAGCAGATTGCCCGGGCGCGGTCGCGACGACCTGAGGGTCACCCCCATGCGCCACCGGTGCGAGCGGCGGCCCCTGGGGAGCGGACGCCCTGACCTGGCCCTCCGGAGCCACCTCAGCTCCTCCGGCCGAGGGAACAGGTGACACCTCGGGTCGCCCCCGTGCCTCGGACTGGGACCCCGACGCCCCAACTCCGGGGACTGATGGTGTCGGCCCGCGCGGGGGCTGGCTCGACGACTCCTGGCCACACCCCGAGCCGGGGCCGAGGCCGAGACGGGCGGCCATGTCGTCCTCCTCCTCATCATCGTCGTCATCGTCGTCGTCGGGCGTCTCCGGCGACGGCTCCCTCGGGAGTCCTTCCCTCTCCTGCTGGCGACGGCGCTTCTCCAAGGCGTCCCGAGCCCGCCTCCGCTCGCGGGCCCGGGCCTTCTCCGCGTCCTTCTTTTTCTTCTTCTCCTCCGCGGCGACCCGCCGCGCTGCACGGTCCACCGCGTCCTCCGGGACCCGTGGCAGGGAAGGCTTGTGCCACCCCACATCCTAAAAGGAGGGGAGAAAGGAACCCGATCATAAGGACCCGGAGCGACCCGATGTACGAAGAAGGAAGGAGCGAACACTCACCAAAGTTACGCACCCCTGGTCGGGGCGCATCCGAAGCTGGGAGTATGCGTGGGGGTCCGGCTTCCCCATCGCAGCCGACACCCGCCATTGGAGGCGTTGAAGGGAAGAGGATCAGGGGACATTCGCGAGCCCTCCCAGTCAGCCTCTGGGGTCATCTCCCAGAGCGGCAGCCGCCGCTCCGCCAATGGAAGCACCCTCCGACGGTGGATGGCAGCGATCACTCCCGCAGCGGTGAGTCCCCCCTCCCGCAACTCCTTCAGGGCCTGGAGAAGGGGCTCGAGGTTCTTCTGTCTCTCGTGCGGAGTCCCGTGGCGCCAGGCGTCGGTGGCAGCAGTAACTACTCGCTGGGAGAACGGTGGGAGCAACTCACCGTCATTCCGGAGGTAGAACCACCGGCGCTGCCACCCCTTGTTCGAGGACGCAAGAATGGCAGGAATGTACTGTGACGCCCGCGACTGCCTCAGCAAAGGAGTGCAGCCGCCGGCCCGCACCGCTGCACGGACCCTCCTCTCCCCCGTCGACAAGGCGAAAAGCTCGGCGAGGAAGAGATGAGTCCACAAATCCCAATGGGGGGCGATCCCCAAGTACCCTTCGCATACCGCTACGAAGATAGCGGCCTGCGAGATGGAGTTGGGGGTGAGGTTATGCAATTCCACCCCGTAGTGGAACAGGATGGCCCGCATAAAGCGGCCCGTCGGCACACCGAATCCCCGCTCGTGGAAGGAGACGAAGCTCACGACGTACCCCGGCGGTGGGGACGGAGCGGCTCCACCCACGGGAGGAATCCACTCTGGCCGCTGCTTATCGGTGAGGGGGCGGAGCAAACCCTCGCCGACCAGCTCCTCCAGATCGCTCGCCGTCACCGTGGAAAAAGGCCACGGATCGCGCGGGGGGATTATGGTCACTCGATCCGCCATCACCAAAATGGAAGACATGGCGGCGCGGGGGGCAGGGAGGGCGGTTTTTTCTCTTCTCCGACTAAAGTTTCCCGGGTTGCGAAAACCTAAAGGGAAAGGAAGGAAGCAGAGCAAAGAACCGTCACCGGACCCCCTCTCGAGTACATGAAGGCCAGGGCGAAACCGTTTCCAGCGCTCCGCCCGGACCGGACGCGGGATTCAAAAAACGCGAGGCGAAACAGCCGTTCCTCGAACGGCTCGCGCACGCGCAACGGCCGCCCCGCCAACCACTCGCCCCGTCGCATTAACTCCGCGGCGGGACAGGCGGCGCCTCTGGCAGGAGAAGCGGACGACGCTTCGCCTTCGCCGTAATAACCGCGTCAAAAAAGGTACGCCACGTCGTTCGATTTCGTATCCTTTTTTCCTATTTCTCTATCTCTTGCAATAGGGACCGGGAAAGGGGGATACCCCGAAAAGGATCCTTCTCTGTGAAGGAACCGGGCTCTAAGCCCCCCCTACTGATCAGAGGTTCGAAGGCTGGCCCTCCGAGGGGTTCAACAGTCGCCTCAGATCGCGTGGGCCCGACACCCACTACTGGTCAGGGGTTCGAAGGCCGGCCCCCCGAAGGGCTCCATGGCCGCCTCAGGCTACTCGGGCTCTGCGCCCATTACTGATCAGGGGTTCGAAGGCTGGCCCCCGAAGGGTTCACAGTCGCCTCAGACGCCGAGCGAGGGATGACCAGGGGTACGTTGGATACATAACCGAGGCTCGGGCTGCGCTCCCGAGGTACCCTAGGACATTTCCGAGACCAGCGGGAACGATCTTGTAACGGAATCCCATCGGAGGGAGGCATCGAGCCCTCGAACCCCGTCGCCAGGGGACCGGGTCCGGCAAATCACCCGCAGGTACTTTTGGGCGTGCCCCTGGGCCCCTAACCGACCCCCAACGAACGGGGCACGGACGTCCACTCGGATTACCCGCTTGCAGCTCACCGGAGACACCATGTTCGGTGCCCATCGAGGGTAACATGGCGCTCTCCCCCCTCCTCCTTGCGGAAAGGCGACGTAGGGGCGTATGTAAAAAAGCCGAGTCTGTCCCTGATCGTCCTCTCGCCCTGTGCGGAGGCTCGGGGGCTGCTCTCGCAAACCCGGCTCCGGCCAAACCGTTGACAGCGTCAACATACCAGCCCGAGAGCTTGGGCCCCGACCGTGCACCCGGGCTACGGCCAGTTCGCATGAGGGAACAACCAGACCAGCCGAAGCATTGCGCGAGGCATTAAGACCTCGAAGGAGTGTAACCACTCCTCCGAGGCCTCGGGGGCTACACCCGGCGGGTGCACTCGCGCGCACCCACCGGAACAAAATGCAACCGAGAAAGGCTGGTCCCCTTGCAAAAAAGTGCGACGAAAGCCTCCAAGCGAGTGCTAACACTCCCTTCGAGGCTCGGGGGCTACTGTCGGGGACCATAATTAGGGGTACCCTCAAGACGCCTAATTCTCAGCTGGTAACCCCCATCAGCATAAAGCTGCAAAGGCCTGATGGGTACGATTAAGTCAGGGATCAGTCCACACGAGTGACTCGATCACGCTTCACCCGAGCCTAGCCTCGGCCAAGGGCAGCCGACCTCGAGAGACTTCCGTCTCGCCCGAGGCCCCCCTTTTTAACGGCGGACACACCTCCGGCTCGCCCGAGGCCTTGGCTTCGCTTAGAAGCAACCCTGACTAAATCGCCGCACCGACTGACCAAGTTGCAGGAGCATTTAACGCAAAGGCGGCCTGACACCTCTATCCTGACGCGCGCCCCCTGGCAGAGCCGAAGTGACCGCCGTCACTCTGCCGCTCCACTAACCGGTCTGACAGAAGGGCAGCGCCGCCTGCGCCACTCCGACTGCAGTGCCACTCGACAGAATGAGACAGACAGGCAGTCAGGCCTCGCCGAAGGCACCATGGGAAACTCCGCCTCGCCCGACCCCGGGGCTCGGACTCGGGCTAAGACCCGGAAGACGGCGAACTCCGCTCCGCCCGACCCCAGGGCTCGGACTCGGGCTAAGACCCGGAAGACGGCGAACTCCGCTCCGCCCGACCCCAGGGCTCGGACTCGGGCTAAGACCCGGAAGACGGCGAACTCCGCTCCTCCCGACCCCAGGGCTCGGACTCGGGCTAAGACCCGGAAGACGGCGAACTCCGCTCCGCCCGACCCCAGGGCTCGGACTCGGGCTAAGACCCGGAAGACGGCGAACTCCGCTCCGCCCGACCCCAGGGCTCGGACTCGGGCTCAGCCCCAGAAGACGACGAACTCCGCTCCGCCCGACCCAGGGCTCGGACTCGGGCTCAGCCCCAGAAGACGACGAACTCCGCCTCGCCCGACCCCAGGGCTCGGACTCCGCCCAGGCCTCGGCCGAACGATCTCCGCCTCGCCCGACCCGATGGCTCGGACTCGGCCTCGGCAACAGAAGACAGACTCGACCTCAGCTTCGGAGGAGCCCCCACGTCGCCCGACCTAGGGCGCAGGCCCGCCACGTCAACAGGGAGCGCCATCATCATCCTACCCCGAGCCGGCTCGGGTCACAGAGAACAAGATCGGCGTCCCATCTGGCCAGCTCCGCCAGATGGGCAATGATGGCGCCCCACAAGCTCTGTGACGACGGCGGCTCTCAGCCCTCTTACGGAAGCAGGGCGACGTCAGCAAGGACTCGACCGCTCCAACAGCTGTCCCTCCGCCAGGCTCCGTCGCTCCTCCGACAGCCACGACATCACGCCAGCAAGGTGCCAAGACCTCTCCGGCTGCCACATTGGCATGTACCTAGGGCGCTAGCTCTCTCTCCGCTAGACACGTAGCACTCTGCTACACCCTCCATTGTACACCTGGATCCTCTCCTTACGACTATAAAAGGAAGGACCAGGGCCTTCTTAGAGAAGGTTGGCCGCGCGGGGACGAGGACGAGACAGGCGCTCTCTTGGGGCCGCTCGCTTCCCTCACCCGCGTGGACGCTTGTAACCCCCCTACTGCAAGCGCACCCGACCTGGGCGCGGGACGAACACGAAGGCCGCGGGATCTCCACCTCTCTCACGCCCGTCTCCGGCCACCTCGCCTCTCCCCCCTTCGCGCTCGCCCACGCGCTCGACCCATCTGGGCTGGGGCACGCAGCACACTCACTCGTCGGCTCGGGGACCCCCCGGTCTTGAAACGCCGACAACCATCGAGTGTGACAAAACCAAGTTCCGAAGCTCCAAAAGTCGTTCCTAAGGGAGCGCAGAGTAAGTTCCAAAGCTCTAAAGTCGTTCCTAAGGGAGCGCAGAGTAAGTTCCGAAGCTCAAAAGTCGTTCCTAAGGGAATGCAAAGCTAAGATGCCACCTAAATCAAAGGTGAATAAGCTCCAAAGTCGTTCCTAAGGGGATGCAGAGCTTAAATGCCACCTAAGTCAAAGTTGAAGAAGCTCCAAACTCGTTGCCAAGGGGATGTAGAGCTTAGCTCCAAAGTCGTTTCTAAGGGGATGCAGAGCTGAAATACCACCTATGTAAAAGGTGAAGAGACTCCAAAGTCGTTCCTAAGCGGATGTAGAGTCTGGGTGTGTATCCGCGTGGGTTTTTACCTTCGGCATAAACATCATTTTGCATCAAGACATCACATCATATTGCATAGCATCGCATCATTCATCATTTTGCATCGCTTTAAAGATCTAGAGAAATAAAGAAAAGTTGCTCCCCTTTAAAATCGATCGGAGTATGGAGAAGAATGTTACATCACAAGATGTGCCTTCGGCAGATATATTGTACTACATCAAGCTAACCTTCGTCAACAGTGGCATAAGAAAAATACTTTTCTTTGCGAAGCATGAAAAGAAGGGAATGTGTTTTTTCGCAAAAGGCTCAAAAACGTAAGTACGGAGATTTCATGCATCGCAAAGAGATATATTACATTAATGTACATACAAATACTTGATGTTTGTTTCTAACACAAGGCGATAGCCATACACAAGCATTACATTTTCAAGCATACAAAAATTTAATCTTCCTTTAGCACTTTTTCAGCAACTTCATGTAATAGTCTATCGACGACTTCGTCAACGACTTCGTTAGCAATCTTCATTATAGCCAAAGCTTCTTTCATAACCGGGTCGACTTCGGGATTGTACGGCTCATGTGGTGGTGAAAGGCCAGCTGCAATAAAGAATATGTTGGTGAATTTCGAAGATAAAAACAACGAAGCAAAACTTTAAATAGAAGTACCTATAATCATTGTGCGTTCAACAACTTCTTTATCTCGCTTAGCCTCTTCTCGGGTGTCGTGAGATTCTTTCTCATTCTTTTTAATGGCTTCATCATCCATCTCACGACCGCCCTTCATCCAAACATCAGAGTAAAACTTCTCGCCTAGCAAAGAGGCTTCGGCCGAGGGGTCCTTGGTGTCATCCGCTGAGAAAATAGATTCCGGCTCGGCTGCGGCCTTAACATGCTCACAACCAGCTTTTTCCAAAATGGCCACGACCCGTCGCGCACCGGCGAAAGCGCAGAATTCCCCACGGTCGTTGAGTATTTCATCAAAAGCTTTGGCCTCTTCGCCGATCCACTAGATAACACCATTATGTTTACTTCTTCGTGTTCATGTTCATTCATTAAAATGATGAAGGTACGTCCTTCTAGACCTTCATCTGATGAGTATTATACCCATGGAGGAGTAATGCTTCGGAAGACGAAGGTCTCTTACAATTAACAATTGTGTTGCCTTGTTCTTGACTAGCAGCATTTAAGAACAACTGACCAACATTAGCGCCCACGTCCGGTGAACTCACTTCCGCAATCTTCGGCAAAGCATCCACCTTCGACATGCCGTCGAAGAAGGCAACAGTGCTAGGGGCTACCCTGCAGCCACTAGACACAAATCAAGACGCACTCTCCCTGCGAGAGGCCAGGAGGCAGGAGCCAAAAGAGAAAGGCCACCAGCCCGACTCTTCAGGAGGAGCAACTTGACCAGGAAATCAGGGATTTAGAAGCAATCCATCAGCAAGTACAAAGGAAAAAAAGAGAAGATGCTTCGCTTGGCTGACCTTCAGAAGAAGATTGACGAAGCTGCTGAGGAAATGCGTCATCTTACTCAAGATGACCAGGACCGAAGGCCTCAGCACAGGGAGCTTCGTCAGGAAAGTTCATTCAACGAAGACGAATGGTACGACGACTTCCATCATGGTAACTTTACTTTTGACGATGCTTCTCAAATGGTAGCAGAATTGCAGGCTACCCCGTGGCCACAATCCTACAAGCCACCACAGTTGCGCATGTATGATGGGCACTCGGATCTAAAGCAATTTCTGATGAGTTACGAGGAAACAATATTCTCATATGGGGGCAACGCTGCTGTCATGGCAAAGTCCATCATCATGGCAGTCAGAAGCATGACCTAGACCTGGTATTCCTCCCTTCGGCTAGGAACGATCACATCGTGGCAAAAGCTCAAGGATATGCTAGTCACTAGCTTCCAAGGCTTTCAGAGAAGCCAGTCACTTCTCAGGCAAGACCATAAGGAGTACCTCCAAGCGTATGTCTGAAGGTTTTTGCTGCAAAGAAGAACATGGTGAAGGTTTGGCCTTTCTTGGCCAAACAAGTTCAGCGTTACATATATCTACGGATTCATCATCTGAACTATCGCTCTCCACTAGATGTATATTATGGCCAGCTGACTTTGATGTCTCTTTACATCAGCTTTTACAATCCAAAGCCCGCTGATGTAGTTGTGCTATTGAAAAGAACTAGGTGCAATCTAATTTTTCTCTTAGGTGGTCGCAACCCATTAGAAGCTAGCCCTACTAGCTCTTTGTCTGTGACATGGATTTAGAAGCATCGATTTTTAGTGTTCTGGACCTCCGGATATAGTCATTAACTGATTCCCCATTCCCCTATCGGACTAAAGCTAAATCAGCTAATTCTAACTCATGCTCTCCTAAGAAAAAGTGTTTAGGGAATTTCTGCTCTAATTCCTCTCAAGAGTTGATAGAGTTAGGTGATAGAGCCGCGTACCATGCAAATGTTGTACCAGTAAGGGACAACGAGAATAAACGGACACGATAGGCTTCCGTATCAGCCAATCCTCCTAGGCGTGCTAAGAACAGGCTTACATACTTTTGCGTGCTTTTCCCGCTTTCACAGAAATCCGGTATCCTGGTCCCTTGCGGATATGGCATAGTGTCAAATCGGTGATTATATGGTTTCTGATACGACTGCCCCGATCTGGCTACACTTACGTCGAGCCTTTCTTGGAGTAGTTCAGTAATTTCTTCCCTAATTTTTTCATAGCGCCTGGTGGCAAGTCACCGGTCTTTGGGAGGTAGGGCTCATTTGGTTGGGCATTGCTGTGCCGACCTTCTTGCCATGGCCGATCGAAAGCGACGCTCGGCTTATGATCGCATGGTGCACCGCGGCTCTGATATGTAGGGGGAGAAACATATTATTGCTGCGGTGTGTAATAATTTGGTGTGTTTTGTGCCATAATAGATTCTGCATACACGTATCCAGACGGTCCGGTGCGCTCAAGGATGGTATGTGGGTATACCCTGACTGTTCGGTCGTGCTTGCTACCACCTAGGAGCCATGTGGTGTCCATGGCGTGGGTCTGGACTGTCCGGCAGGGAGAGCTAGACTACCGCATTAGGGCTAGACGGTCCGTGATTAGATGCGGACGATCCATCAAATCTAGAGTCGTCGATCTGTCAAGCAGGCACGACGGTGGTGAAATTTTCCCTAGATTTGAATTCATCGGCATACAATGCAATGGCTGACGCTGCGAATCCCTGTTCGTTGCCGATGTATTAGATATAGATATCCTATTGCTAGTTTCATATGACAAAAAACTAGGAGCAACAAATTTCTCAAATGTGCATGTTAATTTTCTAATTATTTCTTCCAACCCCAAGCTATTGTTTCATTTGATCTTGATGTTGCTTAATAGATTGGACGTCGTAAGATTTACTTACATTTGAGATTTGAAGCAAAGGTAGGAGGGATGCAATCTTGATCTCTCCATGCTTGGTAATTATTGGGGGCCTTCCTCTTCCGAAGGTCCTCAAAAAACCGGCTGACCATTTGCTTTCAACTTTCTACTGAGTATTACAGGAGCTTCGTCACCAGAAAAGCTTTGGTATATTGCAAGAGGAGCGAAGCAAGCTTCGTCCAACAGGTTTCATCATGGTGAAATGGGTAGACAACGTGGCTTCAGGATAACAGAAAGAAAGTACAACGAAGCACGCTTTATCAAACAGGCTTCATCACAATGAAACAATGAGACGATGCAAGGAGAAGGTGTTGCTCAAGTTATTAAATACAAATGACAATGTTGCCCTTGTAACATCTTGCAAACTGTATATGTAATTATTGAGGGAATAAATGTAATAGCATACGAACCCTTATGGTTGCCTATAAATAGATGAACAGTACCGCCGTACTGTTCACGTTGGACTATAATTGCTCTCACGTCATCACCTTCAAACAAGCCGAAGGTATCAATGTAATATAAATTCTAATAATGTTTATCGATGAATAAATATATGAATAGATAATACATTTCATGCATATAAACTTTTATTTCTTATGAATCATGGAGACGTGTTCTTCATGACCTTCGTCTGAAGATTGTTATAACGATTGTGTTGCCTTGTTCTTGATTCACAACATTTGAGAAACAAGTGACCAACATTGGCGCCCACCTCTGGTGAACTCAAACGACCACCTTCGACACCAAGAACTCGAACAACCACCTTTGCCATGCCACCGAAGAAGGCAATAGCGCCAGGGCCTACCCTTGCACCATTGGACATCAACCAGGAGGGGCTCCCTCTGAGAGAGGTCCGAAACCAGAAGAGGAAGGCCATTAGTCCAACAGCACAGGAAGATGAGCTAGATCAAGAGATCAGAGATCTAGAGGCCATCCACCAACAAGTTGAGAGAAGGGAGAAAATGCTTTGGCTGGCTGAACTCTAGAAGAAGATTGATGAAGCTGCCGAAGAGATGCGTTATATTACACAAGACGAGCAAGGACGAAGGCCACAACAGAGAGAGCTTCGTCAGGAAAGACCAAGTTATGATGATGTATGGTATGATGATTTCAATCATGGTAACTTTGCTTTTGAGGATGCTTCCCCCCTAGCAGCATAATTGCAGGCTACCCCATGGCTACCTTTGTACAAACTGCCACAACTCCCCATGTATGACGAGCATTCTTACCCAAAGCAGTTCCTAATGAGTTACGAAGCAACCACATCATCATATGGTGGCAACACCGCATAGGATTAACTGGAACACCGTCATGTCGGTCGGTGAACGTCGCCGAAGGCACTGCCCACATCGACCGGCCAATCCATAGCTCCTCCGGACAAACCTAGGTGAGCATCGTATGTCTGATGCATTACTAATACTTGTAGTGACCTTGAATTGAACCCTACCGCGTTTTAAACCTTGGTACACCTCACCGGAGCTCGTCGATCCACCGTCAGCATGGCTAGTGAAGCCCTAGATGGTTTAAGGTCGATTAACTTAGGGGAAATAGGAAGAAAGTCTCGAGGATCACAATTGTAGGCTTGTTTTCATCAGAAATGGTCGTCGTCGATGGGTCTAAGCGGCGGATGGCTGGCGCTCGTCGGGATGCGACCGTGGACTAGAGTTTGTGAATAGAACGGAAGCCGAGGGCTTATGTGCAACTGTTAGTGAGACACGTGAATAGTATCTAGGGTTCTTTACTGATTATTCGAACACCTAGGGACCCTCGTGAAAATCTGCACGCGGCCACCAGTGCGCGTGAGTTTCCCCTATCGTGGGCTGACTCGGGCCAGAATCGGCCCAACCCTATTCATTGTTTTTCTTTTTCTTTTTACTGTCAGCTTCAACAATTTATAGAAAATAGTAGAAAATTGATAAAATCACGAGACTAAATTTTCTAGACTCCTAAAAACACAGAGTAGTTAATAAAAATTGTTTCAAAATTAGTCTTTAAAGATGCTAAAAACCAAGCCTTTTAGAATTTTAGAAGCAAAACCCTAGGTCCAAAAATCATAAGAATTTGTGGCAAGATTATATACCCTTAGAATAACTTATGGTTAAAATTTGAACTTGTTTGGAGTTGATTTTCCCAAAGGACTAACACCTAGCTAAGTATAAGTAATTAAAACCCTAAACTTTAGTATTGGTTTAAGGTTAGATCAAACTTAAATCCTACCTAGTGTTAAACAGAAAATTGGCCAACTATTACATGGATAGTCCTCTGGTCTTTTAAAGTAAGTGTAATATGATCCCTTTAGACAAAAACTATATTACCCAGAAACATAAATATAATGGTCATGTCCTTAGTTATGAATATGTAAGTTTTCCACCTCTCTCTAAATGAGAGTTTGCATAGCATCTCATTACATGGGCATTCATATACTTGAATTGTAGAGCACCTAGAAGAAGAATTTGAAGTGGAAGTGGAAGGGGAGCCTGTTCCTCCATCTGAAACTTCTCCAACTGAGGTTATCTCTGAAGGTCCTCCAGAAGGTGCTCCAATAGGATTTGCTGCCAACTGCAATATTTTAGTAGAAGAGCCTGACTCTCCTCCTCATCAAGGAAAGCCCCGGTGCATTTGCCACCTCCTTGCTGTTTTAAACTTTTATCACTTATATGCTGCATTAGGTGGTAGGAGTTGAATGGTTAAACCTTTGTTGCATAACTTTCTTGAGTTATTGATTATCGTCCTTGATACCTGATTTGAAAAGCTAGATATGCTTAGTATGCTTATAGACAAGGAAAAAATGTTTTGATGTATGAATCATGTTTTTACAAAGAAAAAGGGACTCGATTGATGAAGGTATCAAAGGCCTTGATGACTTCATCATTTTAGTAGGGTACCTCTGACAGGTACCAGATTTTCAGAAAATATTTTAATATGAGACTAGATGTTGAGCAGGAAAGGCCGCCCATCTGTGTCGCTTAAGGACCGTATGATTGTTGGTCTGCTGATCTAGGACCCTTTAACTGGCCACATGCCACATCATGGGTAAGCTTAGCCTCGGCTGGACTAATACCAGAAAGGCCGACCCGCAATGGGAGTGGAGAGATGGCGAGAGTATCGTGTATCCACCTGGCAAGAGGCTGAATGGTGGGGTACTGAGCTCTCGGTTGGCGGGGACCCGTTCTGGTCTTGAAAAATCTGTGGGCGAGTTGACATATGCAAGGGTTAAGTGCTACATATGTCGTGTGGTTGGAGATCCCTAGCTGGGTATTAATCGATTCGGATCGCCGAACTTCTCGGATATGAAGACTGGATCTTTGACCCTCATCGTAGATAACAAGTGAAACTAAAGATGCAAAAATGGAGTTAGTGTAGGACAAGTGAATGATCTAGATTAGGCAAATCTAGATTCAGGAAGAAATTTAACTTGTGAAGTAAAATTTTGGCATAAGGATCCACTATTAGTAAGCTTTTCTGCAAAACTGAGTCTTTGAAATTTAGTAAGCTTTACCTTGATTCCCAACAAACCAGCATACCTTTAAGAGTCTTTTCTTTAGTCGGGTAAGTCTCGCTGAGTAATTGCGTACTCAGGGTTTTATTCCCATTGTTGCTACAGGAGAAACTATTAACACCTTTGAGTTCTGCTAAAATTCACACTGGAAGCTTCTACTTTTGTTTATGTTCATTATGTGTGTACTGCGGGAAGATGGTTTCTTCCCGGTTGATGTAATAAGTTAGCACTTGACTCTACCTCAGGCATGTAATAATAATAACTACTACTTGGTTTGTATACTTTAAAAGTTTGTTAACGTATATTATCTTATTGTAATGTCTTCCGCTCAACTCATGTATTTAAAGTTTATGTTTGTGTGGGATTATTGTAATACTTGCAACTATGGTGAATGGTCCTTGGGAATGAACGAGTTCATTGAAACTCGGCACCCCGAGTAAGTTATCTAATTCACTTGCATATCCATCCAAGGCCTTGAAGGCAAGGATTGGTGTACGTGGGTCCGATAACTTGTTGTGATAGCTAGTATCAGAGCCATTCACACATTTTTGCAAATAGTAGAATAATCATGAGAACATGTCTTTAAATGAAATTGAGTTCAAATGAATTTTTTGAAAAAATCTAAACTAGGATTACATGCCTAGTAGTAAAATTGCAGTTAGTACTATAGTAAGTTAAGGACTAGTAGGTGGCTTAGCTTGAGGTACTAACCACTAACCCACAACTTAGGCTGGAATAGAATTTTCTGCAGGTATGCTGACGAAACCTTAGAAGATTACGACTAGTTAATTACGAAGTGAGTAGGATTGCCACCGTCATAAAGCATGATAGCCAAATAAATTGGCAGTAGTTGAGAGGCGAATAGGAAACGAAGCATGCATCATAACATTCAATATTTTGATAAAAGATTTCCACCTAAAAGCTAAATGGTTACTAGATTATATGTGGGTTTAAAAATTATTCTTATTAATCCTACTAATCCTTTGATCTTTTCTTTCATCTATATTCCTTAAAAATTTAGAATGGCTCCTCCTAAGCAGACACCCCGCATGCGTGTTGGACCACGAGGTGTGCCCAAGCATCAGATGGCTTTACGTGCAGTGGAGGAATGCAGTAGCAGTCGTACACCTGCGACGTAGGTGGAGCAGCTGCAGCAGAGTCAAGACGTGTCCTTCTATGAGCGGTGTCTTGACGCAGCCCATATTCTTGAGCTACTGGCTGAAAAGAAACAACTTCAGAAGGAATTGGCGGAGCAGAAGGAACGCTTGGCGGCAGCCATGCGATCTCGGGAGGCAGCTTTTGCCCGGGAGGACCACTTGAGAGGCTGTTTTTAGGATTTGGTTCTAGCCTATAATGATCTGGAAGATTATTCTAATGAGCTGCATGAAGAAGTCCACCAACTTTACTATCAGCTGCACCCCAATGATGCGCCAGGAGCCGCAGAAGCAGAAGGTGGTGTGGTGCTAGCAGATGGTGGTGAGCCTGACGCAGACTGAGAGGAGGGAGCCGCTGTGTAACACCTTAAATCCATCAATTAAAACAATTCATTACTAGTTGCTAAACTTAGTAGAGGATAAAATTTTAAATTTTAAATCAAGTGCTTGATTTCTTTTATTCATTTTTCAGAGGATGATTTTTGATTGAATTAATGATTGACAATTGTTTTAGTAGTATTTCATTATTTCAAAACACAATTAACTTACATATATAAAATAAATATTTAGTGTTAGAAACTATTATTGGATTTATTAGAATTTTTTTAATACTATAAAGTATACTTATATTTAGAAAAAAAGAAAAAACAAAACTGCTAACCCTTACCCTAGTGTAACACCCTAAATCCGTTAATTGAAAATAACTTAATCTATATTGTTAATTGTCAGTAGAAAGAAAAATGTTTATATTCAAATAATGAAATGGTGATATATATAAATTGAACAAATTCTTGAACAATTAAAATTTTACCAAGTGATTGAATGCATTCATGCCGAAACTAGTGTTTTGTTTGATTTGATTTTCAAATCCAATCTTTGGATTGAAGTTGGTGTGAAAACCACATTTCATATAATAATAATATTTTGTTCTACAAAATATGTATCCTTTCTAAATATTATTCTTTAATTTATTCTAGTCTAAATATGTGTGTTTGGATTTATCTCATGGTGTAGATCTCTTTATAAAAACATATATATGATTTGCTCCACAATTTTTTTTTCAAAAACACGTACTTTATTTTGCTAATATTATTTGGAATTTCTGAAGTATATATATACACTATATATTATGCTCTTTAAAAAAATCAAAATAAAAAACAGAAAGTCTCACGCCCAGCCCAACCCACATACAACCTTGCCTTCCTCGTTTTTTTAATGCTGATCGGTGGATCCCGAGCCCACATATCATTTTCTCTATGGTTCTTCTTCTATCTCCTTTCTTCTCTCACGGTTGTGCACTCGCTCAGGATCGCAGCCGCCACTTCCGTTTCATGGACGTCGCACTGTCAACTGGTCGCTTCGTCCATAATGGAGCAAGCAGCGTCCTGCCACCATGTCTCGTCTGTTCATCTCTCCACTGCACAGCTAGCTGCTCGCCTCCTCCCCATTATGCTGCGTTGAGTTGCAGCGACCATTTTGTGTTCACGTCATTTCCTCCTCCATTAATGGTCTTCAAAGCTCTTCACGACGACATTCATCAACGGCCGCACAGCTCCCCCTCCCTCGCATATAAAACACGACGCTTCCCCTTCCTCTTTCTTTGGAACGTCGCTTGACCTCCCTCCCTAGCCTATAAATCATGGACGCAGCCGCGCAGAAGCTTTTCCTCGTCTCCACTTCCGCCTCCCACCCTTGGTACTGCTGCCTGCACTGAGTTGCGCAATGTGGCTTGCAGTCACTTGCTGTCTGTGCTGTCGCCGGAAATCCTCTACGTCGTGCTGCTGCTCCTCGCCATTCCAGCGTCATTGCCGTGCTATGCCACACCACCATTGCTCTCCACGCCGCTCGCCGGAGTTCGTCGTCAACGTCATCGAAGCTCTGCTCGCTGCACCGCGTGCTGCTCACAACTTGCTGCTCGTTGCGCCGTGCTGCGCCCTGCTCTGCTGTGTGCGTCGTGCCTTCGCCTACGCCGATGAACGCGCCCCGTCCAAAGCTCCTCCACGTGATCTGCTCCGCGCCATGCCGTCCCCAGCCTCTCTGTCCATGCTGTAGCTGCTCGGCGTCGCAGTGGTGTGCCTGCGCTCGCTGCCGCCTGCGACGTCGCACAATCGTCGTCGACGACTGTTGTCACCGTCATTCTCGAGCCCACGCAGCCGCTCCTCACCAAGTCCCTTCACCAGAGTTTGCCGACGACGCTCCAGCTCCGCCTTGTCGTGATGAAAATCAACGCCATGCAGACATCACCATTCTTCGATGGTACACCGCTGCCTCGTCAAGTTGTATGCCCTGGACCCCTGTGCTGTGCCGCAACGCCGACGTCAAAGCCCGCCTCAGCATCCCTTCTCCGTGCTTGAAGCCCCGTGATCATCGTTCCTTTCTCTCCTGCACGTCGAAATTAAAAGGTAGAAGGTCATATTTATAATCTACCCTCTAGACGCTATGGTTAATAGTGTATTAATTCCTGCGGCATTGATTTCTAAATAAATGTTTGTCCAAATAAATTGAGTATTATTTTGTTAGCTTGTGTTAGTGCGTAAACCATTTTAAATTTATAGGTTGCAACAATTTACATATTTTTTTGTAAATTAATTAGAACCATGTTTGATACAATCGATTTGTAAGTAGTTTTCAAGTTAAGAAATTAAATATATACATATATAGTTTTTATGTTTTTTATATAAAAGATAAGAGATATGTTGGGGACTTGTTCTCAAATGCTTAGAATTAAGAACAAGGCAACATAAAATGTTAAATGTTAATGTCCTTCGTCTATGAAACATTATTCTCTTTGAGAATAATGGATCCTAGACGAAGGTTGATAAAAGCATAATTACGAAGCTCGAACCTTCGTAATAAAATTTCGGTAAAGATTATAAAATGACATAAAATAAAAGGTATAAGAGGAATAAATATGTCATAAATGAATTACATTGCATTTATTTAATATACAGAATCATTGAATACAATAATACCTTTGCCTTGGCAAAGAGTTGAATTCCGAGAGATGCGATTGCAATTAATCGAATGCCCGAACAGTAACGGAATACTGTTCACTATTTATAGGCACAGGACGCAGCCTGTGAGGAATTACAAATATGCCCCTTATAAAAACTTACAACATTGACTCAGACCTTTATGGACTAAAAGGTCATTCTATGTTTAAGTCGGTTTGTAATGCCGAAGCTTTACGAAGAGGAACCTTCGGCTATCTTATACAAACAGCTTCATCCGAGGACCACTTCTTTCTACAAGACCTTCGGCGACGAAGCATAGACCCAACAGTAGCCCCTTTCGCGGTGCTAGATCGTTTTTCGTAACGAGCTTGATCCGTGAAAAAAAAGTTTCTTCGGCTTCGGAGCGCCGAAGGTCTCAAAAACACCTTCCCTGAGCTCGTTGTCGAGAAACGATTCAATCTTCCGGCGCGTAGCGGCCCCACCTTGCAGAGTTACTGTTCGATCTCTGCGGTCCACCGTACAGCGAGTGCGAGTGGATGTCCGCCTGGTGTAAAACTTCTGGTGCTTCGCCTTCTTACCTGCGGCACTATATAAACAGACGAGTAGGTGTGAAGTTACCACAGCATTTACTGCTATTTGCACTGTTTTGCTACCAAAATTTTTAACCGTCGCCGAAGCTTGTTTGTCGGAATCGAACGAAGCTCCATCTTGAAACCTGCTTCGGAGGAAAAAAAGTATTAAAGTTTCACAAGTTCATAGTTTAATGGCCAGAGTCCGTTCTACCGCCAGGGTTGAGCGTGAGGGGGACGAAACTGAAGCTTCGGAGACTGTCCCTATCTCCGAAGCCATGCAACGATCCGGGCTAGTGACTTCGGAAAAGATTCCTATTAATGATGCAGAACAGGCAATCGCTGAAGCAGAAGGAGAAGATGCTGAGGAAACTGACCCCGAAGATGATTATCACCTTGCCACGCCAAGCAAACCCAGCCATTTGGACTTCGGGAAATCTACTGTTTCGAAGACTGATCTGTCCAAGATGGTAAAGTCAGGCTATTTTACTGAAAATCAAAAGAAGCTGTTACGCTTCGGGGGAGAAGAGACTACCCCAAAGCCGGAGAAAGATGAAATTGTTATTTTTAAAAGCTTCCTAAAGGCTGGATTAAGATTCCCCCTTCATGGGATTATTGCAGAGATACTGAAGAATTTCGGAATCTATTTTCACCAGCTAACCCCTAACGCTATCGTTAGGCTTAGTGTTTATATCTGGGCACTCCGAAGCCAGGCGGTGGAACCGTTTGCGGACAGCTTTTGCCGAGTTCATGAACTGCACTATCAGACAAAGGCTAGAAAGGATGGATTACATGACAATTTTGGTTGCTATAATTTTGCTTATCGGAAAACTACGAAGTATCCTGTGATCAGCTACCGAAGCAAATGGGCAGCAGGGTGGAAATCGGAATGGTTCTATGTTAAGGTTGATGACGATAAGGAAAAGCTTGTGCAAAGTCCACTCGAACTAACCTTCGGAGAAACCCGCCCCCAGTGCCACATGTTACCAGAGGGTCCGACTCAAAAAGCAATGTATGAATTCAAAATAATTGCAGAGAATATCAGTACAAGGGACCTGGTCCAGGAGTTTTTGGCTTTCAAGGTTTTTCCTAGTGTAAAAGAGTGGGAAATGCCGAAGCTGAAGGGGGAGAAGAAAAAAGGTGAACTTGTACGTTTGCCTTACCACTTCAAATTTAAGAAATACTTTAAAACTCCTTGCCAAGAGTGGCTGGATACGATTGAAGTGATGTGCAACGAGATACTTGGCAATTATTCCAAAAAAGAAGATCAATTGATGACCGCAGCCTTCGGCACTCGTCTAAAACGAAGGCTGAATCGAGTGTTGGACGCCTTGGGCTTCGAATACCCAGACTACGAAAATCTGAACAAAGGTGCCGGAGGCCAAAAAAGGAAAAGGGTAACTGAAGCCTTAGATGAAGGTGAAAAAGAGCCAATAAAGAAGAAAATTCCAAAGAAAAGGAAAGCTTCTTCTCCGAAGCAACAAATATTCGAAGCAGAAGAAACCCCCGCATCACCTTCTGCTGCTGTTGTTGAGGAAATTCTGAAGGTAATGACTGAATCCTTACCTGCGAAGCTAAGTCCACTGGGTCCTCAACTGACAAAGTTTTTTCAGAAGGACAAGGAGCCCGAGAAATCGAGGAAAACAATCAAGGCAAAGAAACAAAGAATCATTACCGTGACAGAGGTAATTGACAAAACGCCGCCAAGAGCTTCGGCCCAAAAAACACGAGCGGCTGCAGAGGGGGCAGATATTGAAATTGAACCTTCGGAGGCCGCAGCCGCCGAAGTTGCCTCAGCTGAAGATTTGAATTTGGAGAGCACAATTGAACATATTGACCAAATGCTGCTAGACATGGCTGCAGAAGAAGCTACCACTGCTGCCGAAGAGGCCGTGACCGCAGCGTCAAAGAAAGGAAAAGAAATTGCTGATGAAGCTCCAGAAAACGAAGCCTTCGCGTTCCAAAACTTAGTTGGAGACCATCTATCAAAAGCTGAAATAGAAGAGCTTAAAGAGTATGCCCAATCCTGTGGATACAAACCTGGGGCACTCCTCTTCGGAGGCGTTGATGATGAGAAATTAGAGTGTATTCGAGACCAAACAGGGGCCAAAGTTATCAGTACTCTGTCCAAAAGTATTGGATTCCCGAAGCTAGAAACAGACATCAGCCGCTACCGACGACAACATGTCGTTGGTAGTTTATTTTACTCCAACTTCAAGGTGAATAACTTGTCCCTTAACTTTTATTGCTTTTAATAAAAACATGTCTGACGAAGGTTGTGTTTGTGTAGAGTATGCTATTGAGCAAAGCCTTGCAAATGCAGCAAGATCTTGAAGATAAAAAGCATGAAGTTATAATTGGAAATTTGGAAAACAAAATAAAGGAGCAATCAGATGCTTTTGAGAAAAAGAACTTTGAGCTCCAGGCAACCGAAGGCTTACTGGCGAAAGCTGAAGCAAAAATATCAGAACTGAACACGAAGCTTCTCCGCCAGTCTGAGCAGTTCGAACGAGAAAAACAAGATCTCAACGCAAAACTTGAAGCCGAAGCTCAGCAAAATTCGGATTTGAGAAAACTACTGACAAGTCTTCAAGAAAAATGCTTGGAATTTAGCAACAAATGCATTCAACGATTAAGAAAGATTTTTTACTCAGTTGGAGCCAGCAGTGAAAAATTTACCCCCTCAGCTGAAGATCTACCGAAAACCTTCGAACATATTGAGGGGGAGATTGACGAGCTCGACGAAGTCATAGCTGGGCATGGTGACTTCTGTGCCTGGGTGGCTTCTCGAGGGACTGCTGCAGCCTTCCTGAAGGCTGGCTGTGATCATGGGAAGATTGTCAATAGGCCAAATTTCACTTTATCACCATCAATCCTGGACGACATTCCTGATCTTGCCCGAAGTATCTCGAACAGATTTGTAAAAATGATATGGACAAAAGGAGGGCGAGAGAAGGCTGGAGACGAAGCTCGTAGCCACCTTGAACCAGTAAGAAATCATACCTTATGCTTACTTTTTCTTGTAAGCTTGATTTTGACTTACAACAACCTTATTCATGTAGGATGACGAAGCCGAAACCGAAGATCAAGAATGACGCCGAAGCCGAAGCTCCTTGGGGATTAGATAGTAGTCTGTAGACAGTACTTGAAAAACTTTTGAGATAACTTTTGTAAATGTAACCAAAACTTGTCTTTAATGAATTCTGTTCATACCTTATGAGAAATGCTTTGATGTGGACGAAATTTCCTTTTGAGCCGAAGGCGAAAAAACACCTTCCCTTCTTTTCGTACGCAGCGAAGCATAGAAAACAACATTTTCCTTTCTTCTTTGTGCACGAAGCTCTTTTTTCCCTTTCTTTTTTCTCTTTTTGCCGAAGCAACCATTTATGCGATGAAGATGATTATCCTACATATGCCTAGATGAATGTTTATGAATGCAAATGCTATGATGTAATGTGATGTGCAAATGAATGGCCAAACACGTATCCGAAGCCATATTCATAGCCATTATTTTCTTGAAAACAATCACACCTCAGCTCTACATTCCCTTAGGAACGACTTTGGAGCTTCTTCGCCTTTACTTTTGGCGGAATCAGCGTTGACTTTTCGCTGTAAGCTCTGCATTCCCTTAGGAACGACTTTGGAGCTTCTTCGCCTTTACTTTTGGCGGAATCAGCGTTGACTTTTCGCTGTAAGCTCTGCATTCCCTTAGGAACGACTTTGGAGCTTCTTTGCCTTTACTTTTTGGCACTCGATGGTGCGCTCTCAGCTTTTACATTTACATTCTTTGGGGGATTTTGCTCTTATAGAACTAAAAAGGAAATTACATATGCTGGCCCCATTAAAAACCTTTCTCCCCCTTTGGAAAGGAAAAGGGTGCCATGAAAGAAAAAATAAAAAATATGAAAAATTACATTGAATTATACATAATATCGCCGAAGCTCATCCGCATTCCAAGACCTAGGAATGTCATTGCCGTCCATATCTTTCAATCTGTATGAACCGGGTCTTGACGAAGATGCTACTAAGAAAGGTCCGTCCCATTTCAACTGCAATTTGCCCACTGTTTCTGGGTTGGCCACCCTCCGAAGCACCAAGTGCCCTGGCTCAATATTTTTTAGCCGAACCTTTCTATCCCGCCATTTGACTGTTTCAGCTTGATATTTATTGATATTCTCCACGGCTTGCAGTCTGATCCCTTCTAAAGCATCTTTTTCTATAGAATAAGCAGCTTCGGAATCTGATTCTGCCGAAGCTACTATCCTTATTGATCCGGTTTTAGCTTCCTCTGGAGTTATTGCTTCGTCACCGAATAACAACTTGAATGGAGTGAAGCCTGTAGACCTTGATGTTGTCGTGTTGTGGCTCCACACCACTTTGGTTAGCTGATCTGGCCATTTTCCTCTGGGTTGATTGAAGATTAGCTTCATTATTCCTGTCATTATAATGCCGTTGGCTCTTTCAACGAGTCCATTTGACTCCGGGTGCCTGACTGATGCAAAATGAATCTTCGTACCAATTTGGTTACAGAAGTCCCTGAAAGCTTCGGAGTCAAACTGTGTCCCATTGTCCACAGCGATGGCCTTTGGCACCCCGAAACGACAAACAATATTCTGCCAGAAAAACTTTTGGACGGTGGCCGAAGTTATTGTGGCTAAAGGCTTCGCCTCAATCCATTTAGAAAAATATTCCACAGCTACTACAACATATCTCAGGTTCCCTTGGGCCGGTGGTAACGGACCTAACAAGTCAAGGCCCCACCTTTGCAATGGCCAAGTGGGTTGTATGAGCTGTGTTAAGGACGAAGGTTGTTTTTGATCTCTTGCACATTTCTGACAACCTTCGCACTTTTGAACCAATTCTGCTGCATCCGAAGCTGCCTTCGGCCAATAAAACCCTTGGCGGAAAATTTTTCCAAGTAACGGCCTAGATCCGATGTGAGATCCACACAGGCCTGCATGTATTTCTTTCATTAACTCTATACCTTCGGTTCTGGATAAACAATTGAGCAACGGGGCACAAACTCCATGTTTGTACAACTCCCCTTCTATCATGACATATGGACGAGCTCTTGCCTCTATCCTCTTGTTATAAGCTTCGTCATCTGAAAGGAATTTACCCTGAAGGTAAGAGATGATCTCGGTTCTCCAATCTTCGCTAAAAACAGGAGATATATTAAGAACTGCTCTTTCAAGAAGTTCCACCGAAGGTGCTTTTATTGTTTCGAAGAACACATCCGAAGGTAAAGGCAGCCCCTGTGCTGCTGACTTAGCTAGCAAATCAGCATGCTCATTTTGTCCTCGAGGGATATTTTTGACAGAAAACCCTTCGAAGGAAGCTTCAACTCTTCGAACCATATCCAGATATTTTTCAAGCTTCGGATCCTTAGCCTTGCAACTTTTGTCAATATGACCCGAAACAACCTGGGAATCAGTTTTAAGTATGGCCCTTCTGATTCCCATTGCTTTTAACTTCCGAAGACCTAGAATCAATGCTTCGTACTCAGCAATGTTATTTGTGCAATTAAAATCAAGCTTTGCCGCATAACAAGTTTTGACTTTGGAAGGTGAAACCAACACAGCAGCCGCTCCTGCTCCGAAGGTTCCCCAAGATCCATCACAAAACACTGTCCAAGCTTCGTTGTCTTTATTCGTTTCCTCCTCCTGAGCCCCTGGCGTCCAATCAGCAATAAAGTCTGCCAGCGCCTGTGACTGAATCGAAGATCTATGAACATATTCAATACAAAATTCATTGAGCTCTGCAGCCCATTTTCCAATCCTTCCAGTAGCTTCTCGGTTCCTCATGATATCCTTCAGAGGTTGTGATGAAGGAACAATTATGTTGTAAGCTTGGAAATAGTGCCGAAGCTTCCTGGAGGCCATCAAGACAGCATACAATACCTTCTCCAGCTCTGTATAATTTTTCTTTGACAAACTAAGAACCTCGGATACAAAATATATTGGGGCCTGCCTCTTGACTTGACCATCAAGCTTCTCCTGGACAAGCGCTGCACTTACCGCTGAGTGCGAAGCTGCCACATATAATAACAAAGGAGCCCCTGGCATTGGTGGAGTCAATGTTGTTAGATCTATTAAATACTGTTTTAGCTCTTCAAAAGCCTTCTGCTGGATTGGTCCCCATTGAAAGACTTCGGCTGACTTCAGCACTTCGAAGAATGGTAAGTTTCTCTCTGCTGATCTGGATATGAATCTATTGAGAGATGCCAATCTTCCTGCAATCTTTGAGCCCCCTTCTTTGTAGTTGGTGGCTCCATCCGAAGTATAGCTTCAATTTTACTTGGATTAGCTTCAATTCCCTTTGTTGAAACCAAGCATCCAAGAAATTTCCCCTTCTTTACCCCGAAGACGCATTTTTCTGGATTTAATTTTAAGTCGGCTTGCCTGAAACTGGCGAAGGTCTCCTGCAGATCAGCAATATGATTCTCCTGCTTCGTGCTTTTGACAATGATGTCATCAACATAAGTTAGCACGTTTCTGCCTATTTGAGATTGGAGAACCTTCGCAGTCATTCGGCTGAAACTTCCTCCAGCGTTTTTGAGCCCCTCAGGCATCCGAAGATAGCAATATGTGCCACTTGGAGTTATGAAGCTAGTCTTCGGCTCATCTTCCTTCTTCATCCAAATTTGGTGATAGCCTGAATAGCAGTCTAACAGACTCATGAGCTCTGAAGAAGCTGCTGCATCAACTAAAGAGTCTATCCTTGGTAGTGGGAATTCATCCTTCGGACAAGCCTTGTTAAGATCTGTAAAATCGATGCACATTCGCCACTTGCCATTGGCCTTTTTTACCATAACAGTGTTAGCCAGCCATTCTGGGTACTTCACTTCTCTGATAACTCCTGCACTGAGGAGTCTTTTGACTTCGTTGCGAGCACCTTCGGCCTTATCATCTGACATTTTCCGAAGCCTTTGCTTTCTGGGTCTGAAGGATGGATCGACATTGAGCGAGTGCTCAATAACATCCCTATTAACTCCGCATAGATCATTGGCTGACCATGCAAAAACATCTTTGTTATTGAACAAAAACCTTATCAAGGTTTTTTCCTGCTCTTCGGATAATTGAGAGCCTAACAGCACCTTCTGCTCTGCTATGTCCTCACATAAGAGCATAGGCTTCGGCTGATCTGCTGAAGCTGCTTTCTCCCTTCTGAATTTGTACTGTTCACAAGCTTCAGCTCCATCTATGTTATGGATTGCTTTTGAGTCAGTCCAATTGCCTTCGGCCCTTCTTGCAGCTTCCTGACTTCCATGGATAGCAATGGGTCCCTGATCCGAAGGTATCTTCATGCAAAGATAGGCAGGATGAAGGATTGCTTCAAAGGCATTGAGAGTACCACGACCAATAATTGCATTGTAAGGGTATTCCATGTCAACAATGTCAAACACAACTTGCTCAGTTCTAGTGTTGTTGATGAACCCGAAGGTCACTGACATGGTGATCTTGCCCAGTGCTACTATCTGTCTTCCTCCGAAGCCACAGAGAGGATGTGTAGCATCATGAATCTTATCTTCTGACTCTTGCATTTGTCTGAAGGCTTTAGCAAATATGATGTCAGCTGCACTGCCTGTGTCAACCAAGACATTGTGGACCAGAAATCCTTTGATAACACAAGAGATAACCATGGCATCGTTATGTGGGTAATCTTTGAGCTGAAGGTCCTCTTGGGAGAAGGTAATAGGAATGTGAGACCATCTTGACTTGATGAAGGGTCCTTGCACCCCAACATGCTGTACCCTTCTCTGTGCTTCTTTCTTCTGTTTCTTGTTAGCTGGCTCTGAGGACGAGCCACCTGTGATCGGGAGCACCAGCTTCGGGTCCGAAGCAGCTCCAGCTTGGTTGTTGAACGAAGCCATCAGCTCAAAAAGTGGAAGTGAGTTCACCGGAGGTGGGCGCCAATGTTGGGGACTTGTTCTCAAATGCTTAGAATTAAGAACAAGGCAACATAAAATGTTAAATGTTAATGTCCTTCGTCTATGAAACATTATTCTCTTTGAGAATAATGGATCCTAGACGAAGGTTGATAAAAGCATAATTACGAAGCTCGAACCTTCGTAATAAAATTTCGGTAAAGATTATAAAATGACATAAAATAAAAGGTATAAGAGGAATAAATATGTCATAAATGAATTACATTGCATTTATTTAATATACAGAATCATTGAATACAATAATACCTTTGCCTTGGCAAAGAGTTGAATTCCGAGAGATGCGATTGCAATTAATCGAATGCCCGAACAGTAACGGAATACTGTTCACTATTTATAGGCACAGGACGCAGCCTGTGAGGAATTACAAGTATGCCCCTTATAAAAACTTACAACATTGACTCAGACCTTTATGGACTAAAAGGTCATTCTATCTTTAAGTCGGTTTGTAATGCCGAAGCTTTACGAAGAGGAACCTTCGGCTATCTTATACAAACAACTTCATCCGAGGACCACTTCTTTCTACAAGACCTTCGGCGACGAAGCATAGACCCAACAAGATAGTTATTTATAATGACATATGTACAGAAACATACAGGTTTACTAGATACCCCTGCTAGTCTACCTTTATTTATGTGTAGGTCCTTGTTACAGTTTTTATTATAAAATGTATATTAGAAACCCGAATAAAATAGAAACAGTTTCGTTAGTTTCATAATTATATGATAAGCATTTTAATTAGTGTTGCCAACAGTTAACATATTTTCATAGTTTAATTTGATTTACGGTTGTTATGCATTAAATATTATAATGACCTTTTTAATAGATATCATGTTTTCAATGTTCATTATAGATGTTTAAGTATAGCCATCTTAAATAGAAATTTAAAAGAAACTATAGACCGTATGTTTCATAATAAAATAAAAGACGAGTAATTATATTTATCCATAAAGTATAATTTAGTTTTATATTCAAGTTTTATGCATGTGTGTGGGGGACAGATATCCCCCGGGTCCACTGGAAGGATAAAAGACCTCACGAAAGGCCCAAGGGCCCAATAGATCATAAGGTCACTCCTTCATGGGCCTGGGGAGGAACAATCAGTAAAGCAGATCGACATAAGGCCGGGTCGGTGCAAGCCCGGACGGCCCCACAACGTTGAGCAAGCAACCACAACAGAAGATCCGACTTTCCCACGCTGGAGCCCCGTACAACGGAACCAGGCGAGGATAAGTCGGCAGAACTATAGGAACATAGACTCAAACAGTTCACTATCTTTTAGGTGCACATTGTTATCACATTCACATGTATTGCCTCACGGTCGAATATATAAGGCCTAGGGGGCACCCCTTCAAGACGATCGATCCCACTACTCAGCCATCCACCCCAACTCTCTACGTTCTAGCTTTAGAGAGCTCCCTTGTAACCCATTACATAAAGCATACTCGCCAGGACGTAGGGTGTTACGCATCTCAAAGCGGCCCGAACCTGTAAACATTGTCCATCGTTCCTCGTGCATCTGGCACGAACCATTTAGCTACAGTCGGCGACACCGTCCTACTCCTAAAACACCTTGAGGGGCAACCCCCGGTGTGCGGTCGGACCCAAAACACCGACAGTTGGCGCGCCAGGTAGGGGGTGTGTCGCCGATCTAAGCTAGCTCAATGGCCGTCACCTTCCACCGCAAGATCACCCTCCGTCCCGGATCTGTATTCTGCTTTGGAACAATCTCATCCGTAGCAGATGAAGAGGGAACTCTACACCGCATTGCAGATCCGCCAAAGAAGAAGTCTCCTCCAACAAACTCCAAGAATATCGGAGTAAGGAAAGAAAAAGCGCAGCCTCCAGCGCTCCGAAAAAAGATCGCCTTCAGCAAGCCAGGGGCCGAGGGCCAGCTGACCCGGAGAACTCCACTGTCTACTTCCCCGACGAAAGAATGGACACAAATCGCAAGGAAGAAAGAGACCGGGAGGAAGCAAGTCGTTCTTTCCGAGCCTCCGGCCTGAAAGGAGAACGGAAAGAAGATCGCCACGACAGCCGCACCATTCTACCCCGACGTTCTTTTCATCGGGAGAGTGGAGTCGCCCCCCGTCTCCGACGACGAGCCGACCGCGCCCGGAGAAGAACCACCTCAGCGGGAGTCCCGTCGACGGAGAAATCGGCGCCGAAACATCCGGCGACATCACGAGGCCGGAGAGCGGGATCCAGAGCAGCCTGTCTCGCGAGACGAGGTCTCAGAGATAGGAGAAACTCCGGAGGAATGCGTCTTCAGAGAACGAAGGAACTCCAGACGGCGTGATCGCCGACGAACTCAGGAACAAGCCGAGCATGATGCAAGGTAACGTCGGGAAAATCCACTCTTCGGGCGCAACCTGAATCCCGACTTCGCCAGAGCCATGAACACGCCGAGTGAAGTTGGAGGGGTACTAGCTCGTATAGCTGACGGAATCCCTCGGACTCCCGACACCGAGGGCTATCGGCGACTGTTTACCCAGGCAGCCAACCATCTTCTACCCCTTTCTCACCCGCCGAACGACCTGCGATACGCCATCAACAGTCGCCGGGGCGCGCGAAGCTCCATCAATGCTTCGCGTGAACGACGACATGAGAACGAGATCCGCCGCCGGGAGGAGTACGACAGGGATCATGGCATCCCAGCTCGGAGTCAGGCCACCTGAACCGAGTCAGCGACGGCCTCGACTGGCGGTACTACCCGGGGACGGTCGAGGAACCACAACAACTACTCCCCTCCCCGGGACAAACATCATCCCCGACGACAGGAAGACACGTGTGGAGTGTCTGCCCTTACTCCACGCCTTAGGGCCATTCAATGGCCCCCTAACTTCAAGGTATCCAATGTCGACAAATATGAACCTAAGAAGGATCCAGGGGGCTAGCTGGCCGTCTACACCACCGCCGCTCGAGCCGCCGGAGCGTCCGAGGACGTGATGACTGCATACTTACCCATTGTCCTCGGGCAAGACGCACTACAATGGCTGCGACATCTACCCCGGCACTGCATCGACGACTGGAGCGACTTCAGTCGATGCTTCACCGCCAACTTTCAGTCCCTCTCCGACAAACCAGCGCAACCATGGGACCTCAAATCCATCAAGCGCCGGGGGGACGAAACTCTCCGGTCGTACCTCAAAAGGTTCCAGACCATGAGAAATCGTATCCCCGAGGTCACGGAGGCGGACGTGATCGAGGACTTCTACAGAGGATCCAAAGACTCGGCCTTCGTCCGAGCCATATTACAGAAGACGCCGACTACCTCCGAGCAGCTGTTCCGGGAAGCCGACCTCTACATCACCGCCGACGAGCGAGCTCAGGACCTCATCGGGGGAGCGAAGCCCGCACCGGCAGCACCACGACATGACGCGAACCAGCAACCCGACAAACGCTGGGAGAAGAGACCTCGCGAAGAAGTGCACGCCGCCGGACCACCTGCCTCTCGCGCCCGGGGAGGACCTCGCGGAGGCGAGCGCACGCTGGACGACATCCTCGACGCCCAGTGCAAGTACCACAAGGACATGTGCCACACCCTTCGGAACTGCAGGGACTTCAAGCACTCCGTCGGACACGGCCGGCCCTTCCAACCTCTACCTCCTCCTCCACCGCGGGGAGGACCAGAAGAACCACGACAACCCCAGCAGCAGGAGGAGGGAGGAGGAGGAGCCTTCCCACGCGTTGACAGGGAGGTCAACGTCATCTTCGGCGGACACGGATCACAGGAGAACAGAAGCCAACAAAAGCTCAACGATCGCCAGATATTGGTGGCGACCACCGGTCCTCCCGCTCCGTACCGATGGTCGGAGCACCCGATCACCTTCACTCGGGCAGATCAATGGCTCAACTTCGACCACCCAGGCAAATACCCTCTCCTCGTCGATCCGGTGATCCGAGAGAGCAGGGTGAAGAAGGTGTTAGTGGACGGGGGGAGCAACATCAATGTCACCTTCCCCCGGACACTCCAAGGCTTGGAAGTTCACCTCAAAGAGCTCCACGAGTCAGATACTCCTTTCTTCGGCATCATGCCGACTGAAGGGGAATACCCGCTGGGCCCCATCTACATGCCCGTCACCTTCGAAACTCCGGAGAACTACAGAACCGAGTTCCTGAGGTTCGAAGTGGCGAACTTCGACTGCGGGTACAACGCCATTATCGGGAGGCCGGGATTGGCAAAATTCATGGCCATTCCGCATTACACGTACATGATATTGAAGATGCTAGGACCACAAGGAATCATAACTGTACGCGCTGACTTCCAAGGCGCCGCAGAATGTTTCCGAGTGGCCATCCAGGCGGCCCTCGCCACCAAACCGTCGACAACTTCTTCAACGCCGGCAAACTCTAAGCCTGAGGAAGACCTTGCGCCACCGGCAAATGAAGCTCAAGCCGCGACCTCCATGCGGCCGACTGAAGAAACCAAAAGGATCAACCTGGGGTTCACTGATGAACGCAAGACTGCCATCATCAGCTCCAGCCTGGATGATAAATAGGAAGGCACGCTCGTCCAGTTTCTGCAAGATAACTGAGACGTATTCGCATGGCAACCTGCAGATATGTCGGGAGTCCCGAGAGAACTGGTCGAGCACAAACTGAAGGTCTATCCCCAGGCGAGGCCGATCCGGCAAAAACTACGTCGCTTAACGCCCGACAAGAGAGAGGCCATTCACGCTGAGCTGGCTCGCTTGGTCGCGACTGTGTTTATTAGAGAGGTGTTACATCCCGAGTGGTTAGCCAACCCTGTTCTTGTACTCAAAAAGAATAAAGTGGATTGGCGCATGTGCGTCGACTATACGGATCTCAACAAACATTGTCCAAAGGATCCCTTCGGGCTCCCTAGGATAGATCAGGTGGTAGACTCCACCGCTAGGTGTTCTGTGCTGTCTTTCCTGGACTGCTATTCCGGATATCATCAGATTAGCTTGGCAAAGTAAGACGAGGAAAAAACAGCGTTCATCACTCTGTTCGGTGCTTTCTGCTATACCTCCATGTTGTTTGGCCTCAAAAACGCTGGAGCGACTTATCAGAGAGCCATTCAAACATGCTTAGCCGATCACTGAGGCAAGTGTGTGGAAGCCTATGTAGATGATGTGGTAATCAAAACGGAGAACTCAGAAAACTTCATCGAAGACTTACAACTGGTTTTCAGCAGTCTACGACGATATCGATGGAAGCTTAATCCCGAAAAATGTGTCTTAGGGTACCAGGAGGAAAGCTACTCGGATTTATTGTCAGCCACCGAGGAATTGAAGCTAATCCGGATAAGATTGAAGCTATCATGAAAATGGAGGCACCACGGTCACAAAAGAAAGTTCAGCGACTTACTGGATGTATGGCAGCCCTGAGCAGATTCATATCCAGGCTGGGAGAAAAAGGTTTACCATTTTACAAGGTACTCAAGAAAGTGGATAAGTTTCAGTGGACTTCAGAAGCACAGGAAGCCCTAGATGCACTGAAAAAATTCTTGACGACACCACCAGTGCTGAAGCCGCCGCGGCGAGCCACGTCAACTCAACCAGCTGAAGACTTGCTGCTGTATATCTCTTGCATGACTCACGTGGTAAGCACCGCGTTGGTAGTCGAGCGATCCGAAGAAGGACATGCCTACCCAGTGCAGCATCCTGTTTATTTCATCAGTGAAGTTCTGGGTCCCTCAAAGAAAAAGTACCCTCAAGTTCAGAAGCTATTATATGCAGTACTTCTAACTGCCCACAAGCTACGTCACTACTTTGACGACCACAAAGTCATAGTGGTCACTGGTTTTCCGATAGGGGATATTCTTCACAACAAGGAAGCCATTAGCCGAATAGCCAAGTGGGCCTGTGAACTGGGATCTCATGACATCGAATTCCGACCTCGCACGGCCATCAAAACTCAAGCGTTGGTTGACTTCGTATCAGAATGGACTGAACAACAAGTACCAGACAACCTAGAAACTGCAGAGGTATGGCAAATGTATTTTGATGGCTCGCTGAGGCTGCAGGGAGCAGGCGCGGGAATTCTCTTCACTGCACCTGGAGGCGAGCACCTCAAATATGCCCTCCAGTTGCTATTTCCAGCCTCTAATAACGCAGCCGAGTATGAAGCTCTAATTCATGGACTGAACATTGCTATATCACTAGGCATCAAGAGACTGATGGTATATGGAGATTATTTGGTAGTCATAAGCCAGATAAACAAAGAATGGGATTGTTCAGGCGATTTAATGGGAAAGTACTGCACTGCCGTCCGAAAACTAGAAGATAAATTTGAAGGTCTGGAATTTCATCATGTAGAAAGAGATCGAAACACGGCAGCCGATGTACTGTCCAAGCTAGGGTCCACTCGAACTCAGGTCCCACCTGGAGTCTTTGTACAAGAAATAACACAACCAAGCATCTCGATGGATCAGGCAGAAGAGTGTAATATCGTGAATCAACCAGAGTCAGACTCTGATGACTGGAGAAGGCCGATCATCAGATATATAAAGAATGAAGAGAAATCAGATGACAAAAATGCAGCCGAGCGCATCGCTAGACAGTCAGCTCACTACACACTCATTGGGGAGGCATTATACAGAAGGGGTGCATCGGGCATCCTCATGAAGTGCATCCTCTCATCTACTGGGAAGCGACTTCTAGATGAGGTCCATGCTGGGCAATGTGGAATACATGCAGCATCCAAGACGCTAGTCGGGAAGGTCTTCAGGTCAGGATTCTATTGGCCAACAGCGAAAAGTGACGCAACCGAGTTAGTTCAGAGGTGCGAAGCTTGCCAGTACTTGTCAAAGCAACAACATCTACCAGCACAGCAACTGCAGACCATACCAGTAACTTGGCCCTTCGCATGCTGGGGACTGGATATGATTGGACCTTTCAAGAAAACGCAAGGAGGATACACTCATGTACTTGTAGCAATCGACAAATTCACTAAATGGATAGAGTTCAAACCCATTGCTTCTTTAACCTCAGCTAAGGCCGTGGAATTCATACAAGACATAATATTCAGGTTCGGGATACCGAACAATATCATAACTGACCTAGGATCCAACTTCACAAGTTCAGAGTTCTTTGATTTCTGCGAGCAAAAAAGCATTCAGATCAAGTATGCTTCAGTAGCACACCCAAGAGCCAACAGGTAGGTTGAACGAGCCAACGTGATGATATTGGAGGCACTCAGGAAAAAAGGTCTTTGATAAGAATGAAAAGTTCACAGGAAAGTGGATAAGGGAATTGCCCTACATCGTTTGGAGCCTAAGAACCCAACCTAGCCGAGCTCTGCATGGAAACACTCCTTTCTTCATGGTCTATGGGTCAGAGGCGGTATTACCCGCTGATCTCAAGTTTGGGGCGCCAAGGTTGATCTTCGAAAGCATAGCAGAAGCCGAAGCTACTAGGCTGGAGGACATTGATGTACTCGAAGAAGAACGGCTGAATGCGGTAATTCAATCAGCACGATACCAGCAGACTCTGAGACGCTATCACGACAAGGCCGTACGACAACGATCCTTTTCAGTGGGAGATCTCGTCCTCCGCCGAATTCTAACGGGGGAAGGACGGCACAAGTTGTTACCCTCATGGGAAGGACCATTCATAGTAGCAGAAGTCACTCGGCCGGGATCATATCGTCTCACTCAAGTGGACGGCACAGAAATTGGGAACTCCTGGAATATAGAACACCTCAGGAAGTTTTACCCCTAGCTGTATTTCAAAAGCTATCGGGACGATAATGTACTCTGTAAAACGGGAAATGTGTCTTCAATAAAAAGGGCTTCAAGAATACTCAATTTGTTCATGATTGACCGGCATTCTTATTTAACTCGGGGTGACCACTTTGCCCTGCTAATGGAGCAATCGGCTTAAGTTGGCAACGACTTAAGACGGTGCAACATGCTCGTGCTTACTTAACTCGGGGTGACCACTTTGCACTGCTAACAGAGCAATCGGCTTAAGTCGGCAACGACTTAAGACGATGCAACATGCTCGCGCTTACTTAACTCGGGGTGACCACTATGCCCTGCTAACGGAGCAATCGGCTTATGTCGGCAACGACTTAAGACGGTGCAACATGCTCGCGCTTACTTAACTCGGGGTGACCACTATGCCCTGCTAACAGAGCAATCGGCTTAAGTCGGCAACGACTTAAGACGGTGCAACATGCTCACGCTTACTTAACTCGGGGTGACCACTATGCCCTGCTAACGGAGCAATCGGCTTAAGTCGGCAACGACTTAAGACGGTGCAACATGCTCTCGCTTACTTAACTCGGGATGACCACTATGCCCTGCTAACGGAGCAATCGGCTTAAGTCGGCAACGACTTAAGACGGTGCCACATGCTCGTGCTTACTTAACTCGGGGTGACCACTATGCCCTGCTAACGGAGCAATCGGCTTAAGTCGGCAACGACTTAAAACGGTGCAACATGCTCACGCTTACTTAACTTGGGATGACCACTATGCCCTATTAACAAAAGCAATCGATTTAAGTCAGCAACGACTTAAGGCAACTTCACATGCTTACGATTACTCATATAGGGGTGACCTCTATATCCCGTAAACAAGTTTCAAAATCATCACACAACATTTTACTCCAGCAAATTTACGTACTACCGAATTCTAAAACAATAGGAGAATAACAATATCATTCAAATGCCAAACTGGTGTCCGCTAACAGATATCCGATCATGATAACCGCGCGCTCAAAGCACGCAAATATTTCTCTATTTTGCAACATCTTTCTCAGGAGCAACCGACGAAGAAGGGCGACTTGAGGAATCAGGAGCAGCGTTCACGTCAGCCCTTATATCGTCGGGAACAACCACGTCGGGTCTCCTCATCAAGATTCGCCCCGCGCGAATGGCTTTATCCATGGCTCTGTCGCGCTGGGCCCTCAGAGTAATGGATTTTTCTTCAGCAACTTTGGCAGCCAACTGAGCGTCTCTAGCTCCTGGGCGATGGACTTCTTGGAAGCGCGCAGTTCTTTGATAGCAGCATCCTTAGCTGATATCAACTGCCTGAGACGGATCACGTCATCCATGGATTCCTGCAGCTTGCAACGATGATTGTCTAACTCCTCCATGGTAAATCGATGGCTCCTCTCCAGGATGGTCAACGAGTTGCTAGAATCACGATATAGTCTGTCAAGATTGTCGCGAGAAGCAACAAGGGCACGTTTTTCTTCCTACAAACAAGAATCAACTCCTTCAAACATCAAGCAAGCAATATGAACACAATAATACAAGGCACAGTTTCATAAATCACCTTTTCAGAATCAAGATGAGTGCGAAGAGTAGAGTTCACCGTGTTAGCGTCACTCAGAGCAGCAGAGACCTGGGCCAGCTCAGTGTGGCTTTGAGAATACTTTTCCTCAAAATCAGAACACCGCCGGACCAGTTCGGCCTGACCTTGAGAATGTTTTTCTTCAAGAACGGAAATCTGCCGAGCCATATCTGGCGAGAGACAATCAAGCAAAAAGGGTCAAAGTGTAATGCAGTTCAATAAGGTAGACGAAGAGAAGCAAAAGAGCACTAACCAGCATTTGTCGCCTCCAAGTCAGAGACACGATGTTGAAGCAACACCGGATTCCAACGTGCCAGAGACAAAGCTCCTTCTGGAACAGAAGCACCTTGCAACCTCAGCTGACTAGCCATCTCGTCCACCAATGCCTGATATGGAGAGTAGATGAGTGTAATGACAACAATTTGTACGGTGTAAAAGTCAGGCTAGAATATATCACAGTATCTGGAGGTTGGAGAAGAACGAAGGGACTCCCAAATCGTGAGAGATTAATTGATGACTTGGCATAGGGTCACCACCCGAAGCAGCTCGCAATGAACCAGCAGGAACCAACTCAGTGCCATCAACAGAGCCCAAAACTTGGTCGGCGGGAACGCTAGCCTCTAAAGCGACTCCCTGGCCCAAAGCTTGGGCTACCACCATGCAACCAGAGTATGGAGGAGATCCTGCATGAACATCCATACAAGTACAAGAGGGAGACCCCGCTCGGACACCCTCGGGGGCTGGGCCATAGTTTGCGCTACCAACTTGAGCCGGATCATCTCTGGCAGTACCCTCGGGGGCTGGGCATTGGCTTGCGCTTCCCACCCGAGCCGAATCATCCCCGGCAACATCCTCGGGGGCTGGGTAAGTGTCAACACCATCCTTGAGGACCAAGTTCTCTGCAGTAGCCGCCTCTAAGGCTGAGGGTTCCTCAGTTACTTCCATGGGAACAAGACGATCCAAGTCAGTTTCCTAACCCTCAAGACCGCGCTCTAAGGTCGATGAGGCGCGGGACACTACCCGGGATGACCCCAACCCGGTGTCGAGCACATCAGCACAAACATCCGTCGCACCATCATCCGCTGGCTCTGATAACAGATCCTCTGGAACCATATCTTCAAGAGTCTGATCAAAGTTCGCCAGGGACAATTCTTGTAGACCAATGAGGGCAGACAGAGCAGGAGAAGGAACTCCACTACTTTCCCCACTGGCGACATACTGCCGACTGTTCTTCCGAGTCAAAGGGACCTCATCTTCTTCCTCCCCGTCGTTTTCATCAACAACACAAACAACACCCCCATTGGGATCAGCAGCAGTTGGAGCACACCCATTGGGATCAGCAGCAGTTGGAGCATACCCATTGGGGTCAGCGTCAGTAAATTCAGGCACAGACACTTCCTCAGCAGCAGGAACCGAAGGACCAACGTCCCGATCCAAACTAGAAACTCGCCGAAGACGTCTCTTTTTCTTTTTCTGCTCATCAGCAGGAGAATCAAGTTGATTGGCTCGGCAAGGGCGTCTCGGGCGAACACTGACAGGTCTCTGAATATCCAAGGTTGTACCAGCTTCTAGGAGAGGCGCCACCACCAATGTCCCAGCAGGAGCAGCATCAGAAGAGTCCTCAACCAGCATATCAAGCATAGCACTTATCTCTGCATCACTAGGATCCAAAGGCACCTCAAAGTGGACCTGTCGTTCATCATCAGGAATTTCCCCGAGCGAGGCAATCAAAGCGCTAACTTCTTCGGCAGAGGGTCGCACTCTAAGGCCCAAACCACCATCAGCGACAGGTGGATTCGACACAAAAAGAGTGAAGGCCTTGGAAGGAGGCAGGTTCCAGGCTGAGTATGCCACTGGGGCACCAACATTTGATACCTTTCCTCTAAGAATCATTTCAAGTCGGTTCACCAAATCTACAGCGGGAATTCTTCTGTTGGTAACCCGAGTTGAGTCAGCTAGACCTCGGTACAGATAAGCCGGGTATGCCCTGTCCTTCAACGGCTGAATGTTCTTGAAGACAAAATCAGCAACCACAGCCTCTGCAGTCAGACCCCTCTCCTTTAGCAGTCCAACTTCAGCCAGCAAAGCCCCTGCCTCAGCCACCTCCTGATCCGTGGGGGACTCGGTCCAACTCGGAGTGCGAACATCCGGCTGTCTCCCCGACCGTGGGGGGAGAGAACTTCCGTGGTTCTCAACAATAAACCACTCCAAGCGCCATCCCTTGATACTATCCTTGAGAGGGATTTCAAGATAGTCAGTCTTCCTCCCACGGCGCATCTCCAAACTAGCACCCCCAACCAGCTGATGCTGCCCCCCGGCCATCCCAGGGCGAAAGTGATACAAGTACTTCCACAGTCCAAAATGTGGCAGGACGCCAAGAAAAGCTTCGCATAAATGAACGTAAATGGAAATTTGCAGAATGGAATTGGGATTCAGATGGGTCAAATTAAGACGATAGAAATCAAGGATGCCGCGGAAAAAGGGAGAAATAGGAAGAGCGAGACCGCGGAGAAGAAAAGGAACATAAATCACGGATTCGTGGGTATCCTCTGTCGGAACAGTGACCCCATGGCAAATCCGCCAAGAACAGAGCTCCCTCGGGGGAAGGACCCTGATGGACACGAGATGGAGAAGGTCAGGCTCGGAGACAATAGACATATGGTTACCTGCGAAAGGCAACTGGCTGTTAGGGTCAATTGGGGGAATCACCACAGTAGATGAACTCGAGGCCTTTCGCTTGGGCGCCATCTCAGCTCCACTAGCGAACAGATCGGGAGCCGAATTGCAGAGAGGATCTGGAGGCAGGAAAGCAAGAACTAGGGCGCGGAAAGCAGAGGCGGCTGAAAGCGCAGTACTTATGGGATATTCCCAAGTCAGATACCGTTTCCAAAAAGCGCCCAGTCAGCACCCGGCGGTTACTTCTAAAACACCATCGTGTCATGTCATCACCCGGCGGTTACTTCTAAAACACCGGCGTGCCATGTCATCACCCGGCGGCTACTTCTAAAACACCGGTATGCTACATCATCACTCGGCTATTATCCTCAAAGTGGCCGATGCAGCCCGTTCTAACTCGGCTGTTATTTCTAAAACACCGACGTTACCACCAGTCGCTCGGCAGTTATCTCTAAAACGCTGACGTCGTCTTCAGTCGCTCGGCAGTTATCTCTAAAACGCTGACGTCGTCTTCAGTCGCTCGGCAGTTATCTCTAAAACGCTGATGTCGTCTTCAGTCGCTCGTCAGTTACCTCTAAAACGCCAACGTCATTTTCAGTCGCTTGGTAGTTAGCTCTAAAACGCCAACGTCGTTATAAGTCACTCGGCTGCTACCTCTAAGAGCGCCGACGTGGTCATCAATCATTCCGACGCTGGCGTGGTTTCGTCATCACTCGGACGCTATTTCAAAAGCGTAGATGTTGACAATAATAGCTCGGCCATCACCCCTAAAAGCGACGATATGACGCCCAAGTTACTCAGTCACTATTCCAGAGGAATCAATTTCACAAATAAGGCAAACGGAGGAATGATTCAAGAACTCTAAGTTATGCCACAAACATAACAGATAGAGAACATCATGGGCAATAAATATCACGACAGAGATCAACTGACTACGAAGCAAAATAATCGACACAGAAGGAAACGAAATCATTCTTCATTAAGGGAAGTTACAGTACTTACAAATCAACTCATTATGAGTTGATACTTCCCTACTGCTACTACTACTACTACGCTACACTATACTACTCTACACTACTAAATACTACTACATTATTTCATTATACTACTTCTAACCTATACTAACATCTAAAGACCAGTGGCATCTAGCCACTGGCCTTGTTGCTACCCTTGCTGCTGCCGCCGCCGTTGCTGCCCCTGCTGCTGCCGCCGTTGCCGTCCTTGCTGCCGCCGTTGCTGCCCCTGCTGCCGCCGTCACCGTCATCGTCGCCGTCGTCACCGTCGCCTCCGTCGTTGTCGTCGTCGTCTCCGCCATCGCCGCCACCACTAGGGCTGGGCATTCGGTTTTTTTTGAAATTTCGGTTAGGTTTTTCGGTTTTAAAAAACTTCGGTTTTCTAGACATTAGAAACCAATCGGTTTTCTAGAAAATGAAAACCGAAAACTTCGGTTTCGGTTTTTAACTTCGGTTTTTCGGTAAAAACCGAGTACCAAACTTATACTCAAGACAACACATACAACAAATTTATATAATAGATTACACATAATTTTAAAAAGTAAAAATTATATAGGTACAAATATTAAGAGATTTATCATACATCACATATAAATAAGTGCATAACAATTTAATTACTTCACACATTTAGTTCACATAAACGAAAAGTCAAATTTTAGAATTGATAAAGTTTGGTATTCGGTTTTTTGGTATTTCGGTTCGGTATACGGTGAAAACCGATTACGATACCGAAAACCGAACTTCTGAGATATAAAAACCGAAACCGAACCGAACTACCAAAAAAACCGAAATTTCGGTTCGGTTCGGGACGGTTCGGTTCGGTTTTCGGTTTATGGTAAAAAAGTGCCCACCCCTAGCCACCACCCTCCTCGGACGAGTCCTCCTCATCTGAGGAGTACTCCGACTCATCCGAGCCCTCGAGCCTGGAGCGCTCGACGGCCCGGATATAAGTCCAGACCTCCGCGGCAAGCCCCTGGGAGTCGTCTGAATCGTCAGACGACGCCGGGGGAGGGACGTGAGCCGGAGACCCCTCGGACCCGGAGGAGAACTCCTCCTCCGAGTATTCTGAGTCGTCGAAATCCTCCGATGGAGGAGTCGGCTCGCGCTTGCGTTTGTTGCTCTTGCCCATGGTGGAAATGAAAGGAGAGGAAGAAAGCAAGCAGCGGAGGACAGCAAGAGATGTGAAAAAACCAGAGGGGCAAATGCACTATTTATAGAAGAAGAAGAAGGCAACCGTTCACCTCCTACCACGGTCACTGAACACTCGCAAAATATTCAATATACTGAACAACCCGTCTGAAGATACGTCAGGCGGCTGACGCCGTTTCACGCAACGCAACACCCATTGGGACTCCAGTCAACTGCACGGGCGATATGATTACACCCGCCATCACATCACATTACTACTCAGAAGCAGCCAGCTAAAACACTCAGCGTACCAAGCCGTCCCTTGCCCACACCCATTGGGGGGGACACCCAGGAATTATCAGTATATTTTTCAAAACTATCACATCCGTGCAGGGCATGCAATGAATACCTCAAGACAAAAATGAGATATCAGTAAGGATCAAAGGAAAGCCAAATATAGCCGGTGAAGTACAAAATCTGACCGACAGAAGCGACGTGAAGACTAGCCAGGGAACGTCCATCAAACGTCCAATCAGTCGCAGAATAAATAAATTGCACCACCTAGCAAGATATGGGCGGATCACGAACTCGGCCACAAAAGACAAAATACATGCTGACCTCTAAAGCATAATATCGATGACATAATGCTGACTTCTAAGGCATTCGAAAAAAGAAAAGATGACTCTCAGCAAAATGACACGAAATGAAGTCCTTCGAGTGGATTATTTTCAAAAATCCACTCAAAGCTCGGGGGCTACACCCATTGGGTGCACCTTTGGTGCACCCCATGAATCACCATTTCAAGTCAAGACAATGCCAACTTCTAAGACATAGGGCAAGATTAAAGACAAGGCTGGCCTCCAACCAAAGTGCAAGTGGAAAATAAAAATGATTTCTGATGAAGACCTTCGAGTGGATTATTTTCCAAAATCCACTCGAAGCTCGGGGGCTACACCCATTGGGTGCACCTCCGGCGCACCCAACGAAGTTCAAGGTCCTACAATACGAAATGCCGACCTCCAAGGCATGAGTGTGAGACAAAGCTTTAGTTTTCAAGTGATCAAAGCAGAAGGAGACAGTAAGAAATCGTTTTTACCGAACTGCCCGGAAAGCATTTCTTGTCGTAAACGAAGCCCACAAGCTGGACCTAGGATCTTTGGGCCGATTATCTCAAAATCAACCCAAAGATCGGGGGCTTGTGGGGGACAGATATCCCCGAGTCCACTGGAAGGATAAAAGACCTCACGAAACGCCCAAGGGCCCAATAGATCGTAAGGTCACTCCTTCATGGGCCTGGGGAGGAACAATCAGTAAAGCAGATCGACATAAGGCCGGGTCGGTGCAAGGCCGGACGGCCCCACAACGTTGAGCAAGCAACCACAACAGAAGATCCGACTTTCCCGCGCTGGAGCCCCGTACAATGGAACCAGGCGAGGATAAGTCGGCAGAACTATAGGAAGATAGACTCAAACAGTTCACTATCTTTTAGGTGCACATTGTTATCATATCCACATGTATTGCCTCACGGTCGAATATATAAGGCCTAGGTGGCACCCCTTCAAGACGATCGATCCCACTACTCAGCCATCCACCCCAACTCTCTACGTTCTAGCTTTAGAGAGCTCCCTTGTAACCCATTACATAAAGCATACTCGCCAGGACGTAGGGTGTTACGCATCTCAAAGCGGCCCGAACTTGTAAACACTATCCATCGTTCCTCGTGCATCTGGCACGAACCATTTAGCTACAGTCGGCGACACCGTCCTACTCCTAAAACACCTTGAGAGGCAACCCCGGGTGTGCGGTCGGACCCAAAACACCGACAATGTGTGTATATAAATTGCTTATTCATAGAAAGAATAGAGTTTTCTAAAAATACTAAAACAATAGAATTGATGTTCATATCTTTAAAATTGTGATCTATCGGTTTGAATATAGTTTTCTCAACAAATATAGATTAAGTGTTTTCCTAATAGAATGATAATTATTTATTATCCTTTCACATAAAACATATTTAGTTTCATACTTAAGTATCCATAATTATATGCTTTACAATAAAATATGTCATATAACTTTTCTAATAATGTTAAAATGACTTAATTAGGTGCTCATACCTTCATAATAAAGTAAATGATAGTTTATATTGTTGAAACATAACTTTTTTAGTAATAAACTAGATCATTTGTTCCTAATTTGAAACTTAAGATAATTAATGAATTAGCCTTTCTCATAATCTATTAATTAAGTTTATATCTCAATTTGTTCATAACTAGTTATATAGGCTTGATTGATCATTCCGTCACATTTAGTCCATGTTTCCTAAAGGATAAAATAACTAAATTAGTGTTCATGTTCTTTTATAATTAAAATACTAGTTTATATGTTGTTTTGTATATAACTTTCTTAATAAAAATAGAGGCTAGTGTTTTCTTAAGCAAAAGTGAATATAATTAATTGTTTAATTATCTATTGCATAAAAACATATCTAGGTCATGTATTTTCTTAATGAAAATAAATGTAATTATCTGTTTAATCACCCTTCCACATAAAACTCGATTAGGCTTATATAATAACTTTTCATCAATAAATGTTTTACAATATGTTTTGTAATGTTTCATAAATCAATGTTTAATGATGTGTTTCATAACTCATTAACGTTAGATATATAACATATATCTTTTCTAAAAAGGTTTAATATTGTTATAACGTGTTTTGTCATCTTATGGACCCTTACTCTTAGACATATCACATATGACTTTTTATAAAAGATTAAAGTGGTGAACCTGATATTTTCATATTTTAATTAAGATATTTTTAAGCTTATGTCTTGTTTTATAAAGTATAGATCACACATTTTTAAAAAGAATACCTTTTTATTATAACCTTTGCGTGTAATATTTTTGAAAAGCAAATGCGCTTTTTGTTATGCTTTCTTTTAGCTTTGTTTGTGGTGAATGTTGTATGTTATTGAGTGGTGTTTGTTCCTTCTTGTTTGTTTATGTGATGTTCAGTGATTGATCAAGTAGTTGAGAATAAAGATCTATTCTATGGAAGAATCTCAAGTTTTCTATAAGCAAGGCAAGTTGACTTCTCCCTCTGCATACTCTGTTGGATCCCAAATAATACATTTAATAAAGTTTATTCTTGGATATATATGCATAATTTGATGGGTTACCTATTCAGATACACCTAACCTTTCCAACCTTATTCCTTGTTAACCTGGGTTTGATCTATTCAATTAGCTATGTTATTGCTACAACTTTAACTTTATGCTGGTACTCCTATTGATGATATTAATGTTCCAAATGGTAAGTTTACATTATCGTTGTTAATCCGATGGTTAAGCAAGATCATATTGTGATAATTGGAACATGGAGTGACCACCCAGAAAAACAGTGCAACCACGAGTGCTATCATGGCTCTGGCTTTGGTAATTAGCTTTATATGCTTAGTGCCTAGCAACCTTACCTGAAATATGGGCAAGAGGGGGAGCGACAGTGGTGACAGCTCACGTTAACATGGGTACGTATTCTTGGCTAAGGTACCTCACCCAGAGGGTCACCACACTGACTTGGAAACCTTAGCGGGTTGCTTTGTATTAAGTGTATTCTGTGAAAGACTCATAATGGATCCCTAGCCATTCACTTTGGAAGTGTTTACGGGTTTGGTCGACCCAGGCTAGAGGAGATACACAGCTTGTGGGTAAAGTTGTACCACCTCTGTAGAGTGTAAAACTGATATATCAACCATGGTCACGGTTATGAGCAGCTTGGACCCTCACATGATAATTGAACTTGAAGATGAAAATAAATCGTGGTCCTTTTTGGTTCAAGTGGTTCTGAGCTTATGCTGGTGATATATTTATGCTGATGATATATATATGCCGATGAATATTGTTCATGCCTAAATGGGTTTGTATTTACTTATACTTAGTAATCAAGTGTTGATAATAAAATGTTGACCAACTAAAATGCCAATCACATTAAACTTTAGCCTTACCTTGTTACCTTGCATTTTTCCCCACTTGCTGAGCCCCGACCATAAGTGAGCTCACCCTTGCTTAAATTTTGATCAGAAGTTTGCAGATGAAGATATGGTGGTGAACTTGATGGATGCTAGTCTAGTGATTCCCTCAGTCATCTTCCTGTGGAAGGATGTCCATGTTTCGCTGTACTTTGATGAATAAAGGTTAAAACAATATGTCTGTTCTAAATGTAATATGTTAATATAATCTATTGGGGGCCTTCTTCTTCGCCGAAGGTCCTCCAAGCAAAAACACCTTCGACAGTGTGATATGCGAACTGACATAACATGAAGGTACAAGCTGAAGCTATAATCGAGGAAGCTTCGGCATGACAACACCTTGAGATGAAGGGCAGCACCGACTTAAACAGTAAAAGACCGTTTGGTCCTTGATAGTTTGTGTTTTGGTTATGATTAGTTATCAAGGACACAAATGTAATTTTGTCCGGGCTGCGTCCCGTGCCTATAAATAGATGAACAGACGCTGACTTCTGCTCATTCGCACATCATACTTGGATTTTCACCTTCTGTCAAGCCGAAGGTATAAATGTAATTTGATATTGTTCATGTTTATTCATGATGATATTATAAAAATATCCTAATGAGGTCATATGATTTTTCATATTGTTTCCTATGTTTCATATGCTTCTACTTTCATTATGATATACTGAAATGATGAAGGTACATCCTTCATAACCTTCGTCTAAAGATCATTATATCCTAAGGGAGATAATGCTTCGAAGGACGAAGCTCTTTAACCATTAACATTTTATGTTGTCTTGTTCTTAACTCATAGCATTTGAGAACAAGTCCCCAACATTGGTGCCCACCTCTGGTGAACTCACTTCCACTGTTGAGACGATGGCTTCGTTCAACAACCAAGCTGTAGCACCTTTGACCATGAAGCTGGTGCTCCCAATCACGGGTGATTCAAGTTCAGAGCCAGCCAACAAGAAGCAGAAGAAGGAAGCGCAGAGAAGAGTGCAGCATGTTGGGGTGCAAGGACCCTTTGTCAGGTCCAAGTGGTCCCACATCCCAATCACCTTCTCCCAGGAGGATCTTCAGCTAAAAGACTATCCTCACAATGATGCTATGGTCATATCTTGTGTCATCAAGAGATTTATGGTCCACAATTGTCGGGGACCATAATTAGGGGTACCCTCAAGACGCCTAATTCTCAGCTGGTAAACCCCATCAGCATAAAGCTGCAGAGGCCTGATGGGTGCGATTAAGTCAGGGATCAGTCCATATGAGTGACTCGATCACGCCTCGCCCGAGCCTAGCCTCGGACAAGGGCAGCCGACCCCGAGGGACTTCCGTCTCGCCCGAGGCCCCCCTTTAACGGCGGACACATCTCCGGCTCGCCCGAGGCCTTGCCTTCGCTAAGAAGCAACCCTGACTAAATCGCCGTGCCGACCGACCGAGTCGCAGGAGCATTTAACGCAAAGGTGGCCTGACACCTTTATCCTAACGCGTGCCCCCCGGCAGAGCCGAAGTGACCGCCGTCACTTCGCCGCTCCACTGACCGGTCTGACAGAAGGACAGCGTCGCCTGCGCCACTCCGACTGCAGTGCCACTTGATAGAGTGAGACTGACAGGCAGTCAGGCCCTGCCAAAGGCGCCATAGGAAACTCCGCTCCACCCGACCCAGGGCTCGGACTCGGGCTAAGCCCTGGAAGACGGCGAACTCCGCTCCGCCCGACCCAGGGCTCAGACTCGGGCTAAGCCCCGGAAGACGGCGAACTCCGCTCCGCCCGACCCAGGGCTCGGACTCGGGCTAAGCCCCGGAAGACGGCGAACTCCGCTCCGCCCGACCCAGGGCTCGGACTCGGGCTAGGCCCCGGAAGATGGCGAACTCCGCTCCGCCCGACCCAGGGCTCGGACTCGGGCTCAGCCCCAGAAGACGACGAACTCCGCTTCGCCCGACCCCAGGGCTCGGACTCCGCCCTGGCCTCTGCCGAACGACCTCCGCCTCGCCCGACCCAGGGGCTCGGGCTCGGCCTCGGCCATGGAAGACAGACTCGACCTCGGCTTCGGAGGAGCCTCCACGTCGCCCGACCTAGGGCGCAGGCCAGCCACGTCAACAGGAAGCGCCATCATCACCCTACCCCGAGCCGACTCGGGCCGCAGAGAACAAGACCGGCGTCCCATCTGGCTAGCTCCGCCAGATAGGCAATGATGGCGCCCCGCAAGCCCTGTGACGACAGCGACTCTCAGCTCTCTTACGGAAGCAGGAGGACGTCAGCAAGGACTCAACCGCTCCGACAGCTGTCCCTCCGCCAGGCTCCGTTTCTCCTCCGACAGCCACGACATCACACCAGCAGGGTGCCAAGATCTCTCCGGCTGCCACATTGGCATGTACTTAGGGCGCTAGCTCTCCCCTGCTAGACACGTAGCACTCTGCTACACCCCCATTGTACACCTGGATCCACTCCTTACGCCTATAAAAGGAAGGACCAGGGCCCTCTTAGAGAGGGTTGGCCGCGCGGGGACGAGGACGAGACAGGCGCTCTCTTGGGGCCGCTCGCTTCCCTCACCCGCGTGGTGTGGCGGAACTGCCCGAATTATTCCAGCTTAAGTGCCCAAGTCCCGCCTTAGAGGCTAGACCACACTTAAATGGGAATAACCCGTCAATCCCTCGGATCTAGTCCGACACGGCCACTGACAGGATCAAGTACCACAATCTCACTCGAAGGTGAGTCACAGAGCAAATACAATAAAGCATAAACCATACATGTTACAATGTTAAATTATTACATCACCATTATCATCATTGGAGTTTTTGCAAAAGTAACCATCATTGTTCGAAGTGCAGCGGAATAGAACTAACGGTAATTAAACAGAGAGATGGGGAAGCCTGTCCCATCACTCCTCATGCTCCTCCTCAGCCGAGGCAGGGTCCCACTCGACAGTCCAACCAGGTGGCAGGGTGGTCGGCCAAGTTATCCCAGCAACCATCTCCTCCAGAGAACCTGTAAAAATTATGCCACAAGCAAGGCTGAGTATACTAATACTCAGCTAGACTTACCCGGTGTGAGGAGTCTACTCCTCTACCTCTAGACATGCAGCTGTTTGGCTGTGGGGTTTGGTTGCCAAAAGCACTAGCTGAGTTTCTAAATCAAGATTTTAACTTAATCAAAGTTAAGTGTGACTCTCTTAAGGCTAAAAGTGAACTATCTACTCATACATGGTAGCAAGCATTATTAACAATCAACATCTTATCTCAACTCATCGTACTTCCACTTATTACTCAATGCAGTACAATGGATCAAGCAGTCTCATTAGCTGCGAGAAGCAGACGATTCGAATCGAGTTTTTATCCTTGCAAGGTAAACCTAAACACACGTCATGCAGGGGTACTCCGTCCCCACACACATCAACCGTCCCCATCGATTCCCCGTCAGCAGAGAGGGGCTCACCGCCTTGGCGTACAATGCCTCACTGACCCCGACTGGCCGTCGTGCAGTGACCGCACTTGTACCCACCATAACCGGAATGGGAGACCTCGTCTCAGGTCGTGTGAGGAGGGCAATCTGCTGCCAGGTTCAATCAGGTACTAGGCTTACCGATTTACCATATTTCTCGGCATATGTTTAGTACGTTCAAACGCTTGACACAGGTATCCGCACGTTAATCCTTATTCCATTTTCCATCTCGTAAACAACCAATCCCCATGGATTGTTGTCCACCAACTAGTATCATGACAGTGTGAAAGTGGGTACAATCAATTTCCTGATCTCGCGCGAGTGCTAGAAAAATCACTCGTCTTCTACCGAGATCCTATTTAATTAAAGCAACTACTCGACCTGTCATACTAGTATTCAATTCAAAAGGATTCCTGAGATCATGCAACTAGGGTTTCAAACAATTCCTACACCTAAGTGCACAATCAATCCTACAATCATTAGGTGAAGTAAAATAGCATAAATAATAGGTTATGCATAAAACCGGGGCTTGCCTTCCAAAGCAGTGGCAGGCAGGTCCTCTGGTGCTGGCTCTGGTGCTGGATCTGGGGCTACCTCCTGAGCAGCTCCTTGCTCCGGCACGAGGATGTACTCTCCGTCAGCAAGATTACAGTCTATCGAAATGCAATGAACATGTATGTCATGATTATGCATGATTTAAGAACATTAAGTTAAAGAAACTAAGTTAAGAATTAACTTAGGGTTTTCTCAGTTATGCGGGGCTTCTAGTGGTACATAGATAGACTTATTACTCTTTGGACTTAGGTTTTCCTTTAGGACAACACATTGGTTTGGTATTGCTTTGATATATTTTTGTGGACAGCAAATAAAGTTTTTAGGGACAACCTTTATTCATATCTTGTATTTCTCTTCCCTTAATTTCCATTTAGGTTTTCTAGGGTAGGTTTGAACTACAACAGGGTTTTAATAATTTCCAAAAATTCTGTAAAAATTACAGTGGGTTGTCACTGGCTATTTTAGCTTGTTTTAAGAAATTGAGGCTTAAAGTATAAAAGTTAGGCCTTAAACAAAAATAACAAAAGTTAGGCAAAAAGGGGCACTTTATACTACACCTCCTAGTTAGGGGTAGGTTTTGTCCTAAAGGTCATTTTTGTTGGCATCCTCTGGTAATGATAGGTCTTTGTGCTAAAAATCACAGGAAACTAAGGGGTGGTTAATTAGCTATGATTTTCCCAAGTTTAATGTCAAAAAGGCACTTTCTACTACCTTATTATTTGAAAAATGTCAAACAGCAGATTTCATATTTTTCTTAGGTTCTTTCTAATAAAACAATAGTTATCCCAAGGGTGGGGGTGTTTTCACCTTGGGGTTATTTTTGTGGAGTTTTTCTAAGTTATCCTTGTTTTATTAACTTAAAAGAGATCTTAATTATTTTACTCTAAAACAGGGTATGATATATTTTTCTAGTGAACTACATTAACTAAGTATCTTAACAAAAATAGGGGTGCCCTCTGGTTCAACATTTGTGTCACTTTTCCTATTTTTATTAAACTTTAAGCATATTTGGAATAAGGGGTTAAAACTAACTTAATGTAATGGACAGAGGGGTTTAACATTTTTAAACAGGTTAGTAGGTGAATATAAACTTCTCCAAATTTTCCTAACCTTAGTCAAATAGCCTAACTATTTTTCTTACTATTATTTAGCTTTTGGCCAAAGTTAACATTAAATCAGAGCTTTTAAGTTTTCCACAGCACCAAGGGGTTTTATATTTTTCCTAAATAGGTTACATGATTTAGAGTCTGGCAAAATTGGTTTGACCAAAATTGGATAAACCAAACAGAAGTTATGGGTTTTTAAAGTTTCTGTTTGAATTTAAATTAGGTTTTAATTAAGTTTTCCTGGAAAAACAGTTTGCGCCGAGGCCCCTGGGTTTAAAACAATTCAAACCTCGCAGATCTACCCTTAAGGCACTATTCACTTGAGTCTCTGACCTTTCACTTAACCCCCTGGGTTTCTCTCCCTCTCACCCGCAGTCCCTCCCTCAACTGAAACAGTAGCCGCGGAAAAAGAAAGGGCGGCGCGGCTTACCGGCGGCGAGGGAGTTCCGGCGAAGTGTAGGGTTGGCTCGGGGAGGGTCTGGCGATCACGTCGAGGTACGGCTCGTCGTCGGGGATGGCCGGAATCGCCCGGTCCACGTGAGCAGGCGGGCGAGCTCGTCGGCGGCGTGTGCTCCGGCCTATCCACGGCGGCATAGTTCAATCCAAGGGCATAGGGAGCTTCGTGGAGGTCTAAGGAGTCTAACCGTGCAAGGAATCGAAGAGAGGTGCACGGTGTACCTCGGTCCACGGTTGCCGGCGGTCGGTTGAAGTCCGGTGACCTTGGGCCGGCCTCTCCGGTGAAGCAGAGCCCGATTCCTCGCTCGGGGAGCTTCACGGAGACGCGCACAGTCCTCTCCGAGAGCTGGACGGGGCTGGGAATGGCTGGGCTGGCCGGTCTACGGCGGCAGGGGCTCGGGTGGCCGCGGGCGCGTCGCGTATGGGCAACCGGCGGCGAACTGAGCTCCGGTGAGGCTTGAGTGCGTGCGGAGGGGTACGGCCGAGGCTCCTGGGCGTTTTATAGCCGCGGACGCGGACCAGGGCGCTGGCTCGGCTTGGGCGCGGCGCGGGCGCGCGCGGGGGCGTGCTCTAGCGCGGCAGACGGCGTCGAACACGTGGCGGTTTGTTTCTTCCAGTGTTCAAATGTCGCCAGAGGTCGCATACGTGCGAATCTTTGCAAAAGTCCGCCGCAGACCTCTTCCTGGCACCTAGGGCTGTCACTCGACTGTGAGACGCCGGGGCAGATACGGCCTAGGGAGGAAGATCTTCGAGTGCCAAAACAGGTGTGTCATACTGAGCATAACACGACAAAAGCCATGCCATGGCATGTCAAACGTCCGAGTCTCGAGCTCAACTTTTTCCAGTGGGTGCCCTAAGTGGTATTGCACATTTTTGGTATAGAACCCAAGTGGTTTTGGTGCCATTTTTGAAGTGAACACGGTTGATCTTTGATTTAGGGCTAGAATGGGACTTAGAGGGAATTAGAGAGCTCTAGCTCTCTCTCCACTTGGAGATTTGAAATGGGGTTTCCCTAGGGGCCTTTTTGCAATTATTCCCCTCCCTAATTGATGGTTATAATGTTGCTTAGGGTTTGGGTAAAGATTACCCATGTTTTGCACATTTGCTCACTCTCTTTCCCCTCTTATCCATGGTTTTGGGAGATAGGGTTTAAGAGAGGCCTAGGGTTCTTTCTCCCTCTCCCAAGGTGATAGTTGCACACAACTAGGGTAAAGCCTTTGGTCATTCCCAACTCTTGGTAAAAACTTAGTTTCCAAAGCCCCTTATACTTTTGCTCCTTAAGTTCTTCCACATGTGATCATAGTCTTGAGTGCCAAGGTGTGTTCCAGCCATGGCAACACCTGGGGTGTTACAGCCCTCCCCCCTTAAAAGAATCTCGTCCCGAGATTTTAGGTAGAGTCCCTTGGAGGGTGCTGGAAGGTGTGTTGGTGCTACTCTTTCTTTATACTCAAGTTTCTCTTGTTAACTGCTCTTCGAATGTCATTCTCTTTGCAACTTCAGAAGGAAGCCCTTCTTAAGTTAAATCCACAACTTAGACCATCCTTATTATCTAAGTTTTTCTTATAATTGGATTCAAAGGGCAGGTGGGGGTGGGGTTCTGGGGTTACATACCGACTCCTTTGGGTAGAAAGTCGGGGAAGCGAGAGCGTAGAAAATCCTCAGTCTCCCATGTAGCTTCTTCTGCTGAATGGTGACTCCACTGAACCTTATACATTCTGACCGACCTTGCCCGAGTTGATCTCTCCTTCTGATCTAATACATTGACGGGGTACTCTTGATAGGACAAGTCTGGTTCTATCTCAATGTCTGGTTCCGGGAGTACTTCAGTGGGTAGACGAACGCATTTCCGCAGTTGAGATACATGGAACACATTATGAACTGCTGACATGTGAGGTGGCAATTCCACTTGATAGGCTACGGGTCCACAACTTGCCTCGATCTTATAGGGTCCAATGTAGCGAGGGGCTAACTTGCCCTTGATCCCGAATCTCTGAACACCCTTGGTGGGTGATACCTTAAGATAGACATGATCTCCCACCTCAAACTGTAGAGGCTTCCGCCTCTTATCATGATAGCTCCTTTGCCTAGCCTGAGCAGCTTCCAAGTTCTTGGTAATGACTCTGACTTTTGCCTCTGCCTCGAGTACTAAGTCTGGTCCAAAAATTTCCCTTTCTCCTGCTTGAGACCAATTTAGTGGGGTCCTACACCTTCTCCCATACAATGCCTCAAAAGGTGCCATCTTTAAACTGGACTGATAGCTATTGTTGTAAGAGAACTCTGCCAAAGACAGACACTTGTCCCAATCCTTTCCATAATGTAGTGCACAGGCTCGCAACATATCTTCCAAAATTTGATTCACCCTTTCTGTCTGACCATCGGTTTGTGGGTGGTATGCTGAGCTTCGGATGACATGGGTTCCAAGTGATTCTTGCAGTTTTTCCCAAAAGCGTGCCACAAACAGTGCTCCTCTGTCAGATATAATGGTCTTGGGAATACCATGCAATCTCACTATCTGATCAACATAAATTTCAGCATACTTCTCGGTCTTGTGGGTGGTGTGCACTGGTAAGAAGTGAGCCGTCTTGGTCAATCTGTCCACGATAACCCAAATAGAATCATGGTGTCTGGAGGTATTGGGTAATCCCACTATAAAGTCCATGCAAATGTCCTCCCATTTCCAAGATGGTATGGGAAGGGGTTGTAGAGGGCCTGCTGCCTTCAAGTGACTAGCCTTTATCCTCTGACAAGTATCACACTCGGATATGTACTTGGCAATTTCCCTTTTCATTCTAGTCCACCAATATAAAGATCTGAGATCATGATACATCTTGTTGCTACCAGGGTGCATGGAGAATTTGGAAAGGTGAGCTTCGTCCAGTATCTTCTTTCTGAGCTCAGGGTCCTTGGGAACAACCAATCGATCTCCAAACCATAGAATTCCCTTACTGTCCTGTCGGAAACATTTGTATTTTTCTGCCTTTTGCTTGATCATATCCTTGATAACCTGAACACCCTTATCCTCAACCTGTGCCCTGACTATTTGTTCTTGCAATGTGGGCTCCACCGAGATATAGCTTAGGTTACCCGAAGAAACAACTTCCAGGTTCAGTTTGCACAATTCATCACACAGGGTGGTCACTCCCACATCCATGCTCATGCAATAGCACTGGGTCTTTCTGCTTAAGGCATCTGCCACAACATTGGCCTTACCAGGGTGGTAATGCACCTCCAGATCATAGTCCTTAATCAACTCTAACCATCTCCTTTGCCTCATGTTCAGATCTGCCTGCGTGAAGATGTATTTGAGGCTCTTGTGATCAGTGTAGATGTTACAGTGAGCTCCCATCAGGTAGTGCCTCCAAATCTTAAGGGCATGAACTACAGCTGCCAACTCTAGATCATGTGTAGGGTAGTTCTGCTCATGGGGCCTGAGTGCCCGAGAAGCATAAGCAATCACTCTGTTCTCTTGCATCAAGACACATCCCAAACCAGTACCAGAGGCATCACAATAAACCTCAAACGGCTTGGTGTTGTCAGGTTGAGCTAACACTGGGGCTGTTGTCAAATGCTGTCTCAAGGTATGAAAGGCATCTTCACACTTTTGGCTCCACTCAAATTTGACTCCCTTCTTCAACAGTTCAGTCATTGGTTTGGCAATTCTGGAGAAATCTGGAATAAATCGTCGATAATACCCTGCCAATCCCAGAAAACTCCGAATTTGCTTTACTGTGGTCGGGGGTTTCCAATCCATCACTTCTTGCACCTTCTCAGGATCAACTGATACCCCATCTTGAGAAATTGTGTGACCCAAGAATTTGATCTCCTTCAGCCAGAACTCACACTTAGACAACTTAGCATAAAGATGATGATCGCGCAGCCGTTGAAGCACGATGTGCAGGTGCTCAGTATGTTCATCTTCATTCTTGGAATAGACCAGAATATCATCAATGAAGACAACCACAAACTTATCCAATTCTGGCATGAATACTGAGTTCATCAGGTACATGAAATATGCCGGGGCATTGGTCAGCCCAAAAGACATCACCAGAAACTCATACAATCCATATCTGGTAGAGAAAGCCGTCTTGGGAATATCGCTGGCACGGATCTTGATCTGATGGTATCCTGAGCGAAGGTCTATCTTGGAGAATACCTTGGCTCCAACCAACTGATCAAACAGAACATCAATGCGAGGCAACGGGTATTTGTTCTTTATGGTCACCGCATTGAGAGGGCGGTAGTCAACACACATCCTCAAACTCTCATCCTTTTTCTTCACAAATAATGCTGGACATCCCCATGGTGAAGTGCTTGGACGAATAAACCCCTTGTCCAACAACTCTTGTAATTGTTTCTTCAATTCTGCCAATTCCGCGGGAGGCATCCGATACGGTCTCTTGGAGATCGGAGCAGTCCCGGGTTGCAACTCAATTGCGAACTCAATGTCTCGGTCAGGTGGCATTCCTGGCAATTCATCCGGAAAAACATCTGGATAGTCACAGACCACTGGGATCTTTTCCACCGGGGATTCTATCATAACAAAGGCACAAGATCGGGTACAACCCTGGTCGGGTAAATATAAAACAGTCTCGCCATAAGCAGGGGAATGGATTTCAATGGCTCTGGCTGCAATGTCCAATACTGCCTGATGCCTGGTCAACCAGTCAGCTCCCAAAATAATATCCACGCTATCCAATCCTAAAATGAGAAGGGTGGTTCTAATTACCAGACTACCAAATTTTATAGGCACTTGCCTGTTGATTTGATAAGTGGCAACTCTGCCTCCTGGTGTTGAAATTGTAATGCCCCCATCGGTATGGTGAAAGGGCAACTGGCATTTGGCACTAAATTTGGCACTGATAAAACTATGCGATGCACCAGAATCAAATAGAATAATAGCAGGGTAATTCAAAACTGTAAAGATACCAGTCATGACGGGTGCTCCCTCTGGAATGTCTGCCATGGTGGTGAAGTTCAGCCTGCCCTGCCTCACTTGCACCTTCTGTCTCTTGCCTTGGTTCTGGTTGACATTCTGCCCCTGCCTCTGCTGGTTCCTGGGGCAATTCTTGGCATAATGCCCAGTGTTGCCACAAGTGAAACATCTGTTGTCATTGGCTTGGCGGTACTGCTGCTGCTGATTATTCCGCTGTGCTGGAAACTGGTTGCGGTTGGGTGCCTGCTGCTGCTGCTGCTGAGGTCGGATTACCCATCGCCCTTGCTGCTGCTGGGGTCCCCTGCCCTGGGTGTCGGACACAATTCTGAAACGCTGTGGCTGAGCTGAGGGTCCTGCCACAGGGGTCTTCCGCTTTTTCTCTGCCTGCCTAGCGGTAATGCAGTCCTCTTGGGAGATTGCCATGTTGACCAACTCATTGTAGCTGTTGGCCCTGACGGTGTTGAGACGGTCCCGGAGCTTAGTGCTGAGCCCCCTTCTGAATCTGTCCCTTTTCTTCTCATCTGTATCCGCATGATATCCCGCATACTGGCACAAGTCATTAAAAGCCTGGGCATACTGCAACACTGTCCTGTTGCCCTGGGTGAGTGCCAAGAACTCATTGAGTTTCCTGTCCATGATCCCGGCTGGTATATGGTGTCCTCTAAAAGCTGCCTTAAACTCCCTCCACTCCACCTCTCGGTCCTCTGGATGCATAGCCAGAAAGTGATCCCACCAAGTCCTTGCAGGCCCGCGAAGCTGCTGGGTGGCGAACCTGACCTTGGTGACCTCTGAGCAAACTCCATGGAGCAGTGGAAATTTGGATTCCACCACTCGCAGCCATATATCTGCGTCAAGTGGGTCCTCCGCCCTTGTGAACAGTGGAGGCTGGGTGCTGAGGAATTCTTGATAGGTGGCCACCACGGGGTGACGTTGGTGGTCTCCACCACCATAATGCTGGGGTGGTGGCTGACATTGAGCTAGCTGCCTCAGAATCTCATTCTGCTGAGCCATGAGCTCCTGCAGAGTGGGAGGTGGGGGTGGTGGTGGAACGTGCTCGTTCTGGCCACGACGCTGCCTCCCGGCCATCTGAAAAATCACATACTTACTTAACACCACAGTTCCAATTTCAAGATTTCAACACGGGGAAAAAGTTAAAAACAGCATGAAAGATCTAACTTCAACAAAAGGGATTCTTTAAGAGGCATAAATTCTTCCTTCCAAATTAAACTGATAATAGCATCCATCCATCAAGCTCCCAAGAGAGTTTAATACGATTACATCAAATTGTTCCAAAATGACTCAACTCTATCTAGCCTAGTACCCCAAGGGTGCAAAAGCTAAGCTAGTTGCGAGGAGTCCGACTGTCCGACTTCTAAGCCTACCCTGGACACCTAGTGAGCGAACGAAGCAACACTGGACTCGGGGGAAGGTGGTCTTCCCGAGCCAGCAGTGTCTACACTGGAGGCAGGCTCATCTCCTCCCTCAATGTCGACGTCCTCGTCGTCCTCCTGGTCCTGGATCTCCTGGTGGTGCATGTCCAGGTGCTCATTTGCTTCTGCCAGCTGCTGCTGAGTGTTGAGGAGCTGATTCTCTAGGACCTCAATGGTGTTCTCCCGGGTACCCACTAGCTCCTCCAACTCATGAATCTCACCAGACAGCTGCTCCACTTGCAAATCTTTCTCTACCATTTCTTGAGACAAGTCGACCACAAGCTCCTCTCGGTTATCCAACGTGATCTTGGTGGCCTCCAGCAGTGCCATCAGATGGGACATGGCCTCACCGCGCATTACCTGCAGACGGTACAGAGCATTCATGCACCGTACTGTCAAGTGCGCAGTCTGACCTGGGTAGATGGCCCAGATGTCCTTGGCATGTTCCACCCGATCCTTCCACATTGGGTCGTCCTCCTTTTCAGCGGGGAACAAGCCAATGGGGTGGGTAGCCAGCTCCAAGGGATGAAATCCGCAGAAGGTAGTCAATCCATGCAGCGCGATCGCCTCGATCGTGTCCTCCGCTCGGTATCCGAAGGACTCGGAGTCCAAGGAGCGCCAGCCTGGCTGCAGGGGATGAGGCTCCAAGGTCATCCTCACCCTACAGCGGGGCACTCGGTGCTTCTCGAACTGCTGCACCGCGTACTGAGGGGGTGTCGTGTATCCAGCCCCCTGAAGTACCTCCCACAAAATGCGGGGAAAACCCTCTCGTGCAAGTCCGTCCGTGTGGGTCAGTGCATTTCCGTCATCGGAGGATCCATGGGAAGTCATCTGTGTACGGTTAAGCGTAAGTAAAAGAAAAGAATTATAAAAAGAACAAGAAAAATAAAACTCAGCCTTTCTCTAGTTAAGTAAAAAGGCACTAAGGACCTAGCTGGTTGTTATCTTGTCTTTAAGTCCTTACTTAGTTATCCATTTGCTTAATTATGAATGCATGCATGCTCGTCCTGAACGACCTCACAACAAGATAAAAGGAATAGGGAGGAACTCCCATCCTGTAAAAGTGGCCTATAGGGCCTAGTTACTTAGCCACCTAGCTACCCTTCTATTAACCTAAGGCTTCACGTCCTAGGTCTATCCTGCTCGTCCTACTATCTATCCAACTTGTTTCTATCAAGTTTTATTTAGAAAATTGATGGTATTTACATTTTATTGATTCCTCTGTGGTGGTACAAGCTCCGATACCAGCTGTGGCGGAACTGCCCGAATTATTCCAGCTTAAGTGCCCAAGTCCCGCCTTAGAGGCTAGACCACACTTAAATGGGAATAACCCGTCAATCCCTCGGATCTAGTCCGACACGGCCACTGACAGGATCAAGTACCACAATCTCACTCGAAGGTGAGTCACAGAGCAAATACAATAAAGCATAAACCATACATGTTACAATGTTAAATTATTACATCACCATCATCATCATTGGAGTTTTTGCAAAAGTAACCATCATTGTTCGAAGTGCAGCGGAATAGAACTAACGGTAATTAAACAGAGAGATGGGGAAGCCTGTCCCATCACTCCTCATGCTCCTCCTCAGCCGAGGCAGGGTCCCACTCGACAGTCCAACCCGGTGGCAGGGTGGTCGGCCAAGTTATCCCAGCAACCATCTCCTCCAGAGAACCTGTAAAAATTATGCCACAAGCAAGGCTGAGTATACTAATACTCAGCTAGACTTACCCGGTGTGAGGAGTCTACTCCTCTACCTCTAGACATGCAGCTGTTTGGCTGTGGGGTTTGGTTGCCAAAAGCACTAGCTGAGTTTCTAAATCAAGATTTTAACTTAATCAAAGTTAAGTGTGACTCTCTTAAGGCTAAAAGTGAACTATCTACTCATACATGGTAGCAAGCATTATTAACAATCAACATCTTATCTCAACTCATCGTACTTCCACTTATTACTCAATGCAGTACAATGGATCAAGCAGTCTCATTAGCTGCGAGAAGCAGACGATTCGAATCGAGTTTTTATCCTTGCAAGGTAAACCTAAACACACGTCATGCAGGGGTACTCCGTCCCCACACACATCAACCGTCCCCATCGATTCCCCGTCAGCAGAGAGGGGCTCACCGCCTTGGCGTACAATGCCTCACTGACCCCGACTGGCCGTCGTGCAGTGACCGCACTTGTACCCACCATAACCGGAATGGGAGACCTCGTCTCAGGTCGCGTGAGGAGGGCAATCTGCTGCCAGGTTCAATCAGGTACTAGGCTTACCGATTTACCATATTTCTCGGCATATGTTTAGTACGTTCAAACGCTTGACACAGGTATCCGCACGTTAATCCTTATTCCATTTTCCATCTCGTAAACAACCAATCCCCATGGATTGTTGTCCACCAACTAGTATCATGACAGTGTGAAAGTGGGTACAATCAATTTCCTGATCTCGCGCGAGTGCTAGAAAAATCACTCGTCTTCTACCGAGATCCTATTTAATTAAAGCAACTACTCGACCTGTCATACTAGTATTCAATTCAAAAGGATTCCTGAGATCATGCAACTAGGGTTTCAAACAATTCCTACACCTAAGTGCACAATCAATCCTACAATCATTAGGTGAAGTAAAATAGCATAAATAATAGGTTATGCATAAAACCGGGGCTTGCCTTCCAAAGCAGTGGCAGGCAGGTCCTCTGGTGCTGGCTCTGGTGCTGGATCTGGGGCTACCTCCTGAGCAGCTCCTTGCTCCGGCACGAGGATGTACTCTCCGTCAGCAAGATTACAGTCTATCGAAATGCAATGAACATGTATGTCATGATTATGCATGATTTAAGAACATTAAGTTAAAGAAACTAAGTTAAGAATTAACTTAGGGTTTTCTCAGTTATGCGGGGCTTCTAGTGGTACATAGATAGACTTATTACTCTTTGGACTTAGGTTTTCCTTTAGGACAACACATTGGTTTGGTATTGCTTTGATATATTTTTGTGGACAGCAAATAAAGTTTTTAGGGACAACCTTTATTCATATCTTGTATTTCTCTTCCCTTAATTTCCATTCAGGTTTTCTAGGGTAGGTTTGAACTACAACAGGGTTTTAATAATTTCCAAAAATTCTGTAAAAATTACAGTGGGTTGTCACTGGCTATTTTAGCTTGTTTTAAGAAATTGAGGCTTAAAGTATAAAAGTTAGGCCTTAAACAAAAATAACAAAAGTTAGGCAAAAAGGGGCACTTTACACTACACCTCCTAGTTAGGGGTAGGTTCTGTCCTAAAGGTCATTTTTGTTGGCATCCTCTGGTAATGATAGGTCTTTGTGCTAAAAATCACAGGAAACTAAGGGGTGGTTAATTAGCTATGATTTTCCCAAGTTTAATGTCAAAAAGGCACTTTCTACTACCTTATTATTTGAAAAATGTCAAACAGCAGATTTCATATTTTTCTTAGGTTCTTTCTAATAAAACAATAGTTATCCCAAGGGTGGGGGTGTTTTCACCTTGGGGTTATTTTTGTGGAGTTTTTCTAAGTTATCCTTGTTTTATTAACTTAAAAGAGATCTTAATTATTTTACACTAAAACAGGGTATGATATATTTTTCTAGTGAACTACATTAACTAAGTATCTTAACAAAAATAGGGGTGCCCTCTGGTTCAACATTTGTGTCACTTTTCCTATTTTTATTAAACTTTAAGCATATTTGGAATAAGGGGTTAAAACTAACTTAATGTAATGGACAGAGGGGTTTAACATTTTTAAACAGGTTAGTAGGTGAATATAAACTTCTCCAAATTTTCCTAACCTTAGTCAAATAGCCTAACTATTTTTCTTACTATTATTTAGCTTTTGGCCAAAGTTAACATTAAATCAGAGCTTTTAAGTTTTCCACAGCACCAAGGGGTTTTATATTTTTCCTAAATAGGTTACATGATTTAGAGTCTGGCAAAATTGGTTTGACCAAAATTGGATAAACCAAACAGAAGTTATGGGTTTTTAAAGTTTCTGTTTGAATTTAAATTAGGTTTTAATTAAGTTTTCCTGGAAAAACAGTTTGCGCCGAGGCCCCTGGGTTTAAAACAATTCAAACCTCGCAGATCTACCCTTAAGGCACTATTCACTTGAGTCTCTGACCTTTCACTTAACCCCCTGGGTTTCTCTCCCTCTCACCCGCAGTCCCTCCCTCAACTGAAACAGTAGCCGCGGAAAAAGAAAGGGCGGCGCGGCTTACCGGCGGCGAGGGAGTTCCGGCGAAGTGTAGGGTTGGCTCGGGGAGGGTCTGGCGATCACGTCGAGGTACGGCTCGTCGTCGGGGATGGCCGGAATCGCCCGGTCCACGTGAGCAGGCGGGCGAGCTCGTCGGCGGCGTGTGCTCCGGCCTATCCACGGCGGCATAGTTCAATCCAAGGGCATAGGGAGCTTCGTGGAGGTCTAAGGAGTCTAACCGTGCAAGGAATCGAAGAGAGGTGCACGGTGTACCTCGGTCCACGGTTGCCGGCGGTCGGTTGAAGTCCGGTGACCTTGGGCCGGCCTCTCCGGTGAAGCAGAGCCCGATTCCTCGCTCGGGGAGCTTCACGGAGACGCGCACAGTCCTCTCCGAGAGCTGGACGGGGCTGGGAATGGCTGGGCTGGCCGGTCTACGGCGGCAGGGGCTCGGGTGGCCGCGGGCGCGTCGCGTATGGGCAACCGGCGGCGAACTGAGCTCCGGTGAGGCTTGAGTGCGTGCGGAGGGGTACGGCCGAGGCTCCTGGGCGTTTTATAGCCGCGGACGCGGACCAGGGCGCTGGCTCGGCTTGGGCGCGGCGCGGGCGCGCGCGGGGGCGTGCTCTGGCGCGGCAGACGGCGTCGAACACGTGGCGGTTTGTTTCTTCCAGTGTTCAAATGTCGCCAGAGGTCGCATACGTGCGAATCTTTGCAAAAGTCCGCCGCAGACCTCTTCCTGATACCTAGGGCTGTCACTCGACTGTGAGACGCCGGGGCAGATACGGCCTAGGGAGGAAGATCTTCGAGTGCCAAAACAGGTGTGTCATACTGAGCATAACACGACAAAAGCCATGCCATGGCATGTCAAACGTCCGAGTCTCGAGCTCAACTTTTTCCAGTGGGTGCCCTAAGTGGTATTGCACATTTTTGGTATAGAACCCAAGTGGTTTTGGCGCCATTTTTGAAGTGAACACGGTTGATCTTTGATTTAGGGCTAGAATGGGACTTAGAGGGAATTAGAGAGCTCTAGCTCTCTCTCCACTTGGAGATTTGAAATGGGGTTTCCCTAGGGGCCTTTTTGCAATTATTCCCCTCCCTAATTGATGGTTATAATGTTGCTTAGGGTTTGGGTAAAGATTACCCATGTTTTGCACATTTGCTCACTCTCTTTCCCCTCTTATCCATGGTTTTGGGAGATAGGGTTTAAGAGAGGCCTAGGGTTCTTTCTCCCTCTCCCAAGGTGATAGTTGCACACAACTAGGGTAAAGCCTTTGGTCATTCCCAACTCTTGGTAAAAACTTAGTTTCCAAAGCCCCTTATACTTTTGCTCCTTAAGTTCTTCCACATGTGATCATAGTCTTGAGTGCCAAGGTGTGTTCCAGCCATGGCAACACCTGGGGTGTTACACGTGGACGCTTGTAACCCCCTACTGCAAGCGCACCCGACCTGGGCGCGGGACGAACACGAAAGCCGCGAGATTTCCACCTCTCTCACGCCCGTCTCCGGCCACCTCGCTTCCCCCCTTCGCGCTCGCCCACGCGCTCGACCCATCTGGGCTGGGGCACGCGGCACACTCACTCGTCGGCTTAGGGACCCCCCGGTCTCGAAACGCCGACAGTTGGCGCGCCAGGTAGGGGCCTGCTGCGTGTTGACGAACAGCTTCCCGTCAAGCTCCAGATGGGCAGTCTCCAGCAACCTCTCCGGCCCGGGACGGTGCTCCGTTTCGGGAGTCTTGAGTTCATGTCCTTCGACGGCAGCTACGACATGATACTCCTTCCACCGCCGCGCGACAACGACAATGGCGGCCGACAACCCGCCCGCCGGCGGCGGAATCGACGACATCTTCCCCGCGTGGTGGAAGAACAACATTCGAGCTTGCCCCATCCTCTCCCCCGCCAACGGAGGAGGAGGCGGGGCAACCAAGGCCAAGCGGGAGGCCGCGCTTCGTCGGCTGTCGAGCGAATCGACGTCCCCAGCGCCCCAACGGGGGGCGCGTCGGGCATCGACCTCGCGTTTGAGACGAAGGCGGGCGCCGTCCCCCCGCGACACGCCAATCCCGAACAAGTGGACGACGCCAGCGCGCTCGCGGAGAGCTTGTAGGACGTCGCCCTCGTACCTGAGGCGACGGTGCAATCAGTCCCCGACGTGACTATGTCGCTCCTCGTCGACCAAAAGGTACCGATTGATTCCCATCCTACGTCATTTCGACTCAGCCTCAACCCGCCTAGCGACCTTGCTTTGGCGGGCGCTCTCGTTGAGGCGAGTGCAACCCCTCTGGGGTTTCGCACGCGGTCGCCTTGGGACCGGTTGAGGGACGTCTTGACCTACGGGCCCTTTGGGTCCGAGGAAGATGACGATCCCAGCATCTGTTGGGATTTCTCTGGATTTGGCAACCCCAGTGCCATGCGGGACTTTATGACCGCATGTGACTACTGCCTCTCCGACTGTTCCGACGGTAGCCGCAGCCTCGACGACGAGGACTGCGACCCAAGCCGCGAATGTTTCCACGTCGAGCTAGGGGATCCCTCCGAAGGCAACCATCTCGGCATGCCGGAGGACGGTGATCTCCCTAGGCCGGTGCCTTGCGCAGACATCCCGCGGGAGCTAGCTGTGGTCCCCGTTCCGGCGGGGGGTCACGACCCACAGCTTGAGCAAGTCCGCGGGGCGCAGGCCAGGCTCGACGAGGGAGCAGGAGCGCTTGAGCCGATCCGCCGGGACGTCGGGCAGGTATGGGCGGGCCAACCCCCGACCGGAGAAGTACGTCACCTGCCCCAGGGTTTCCAGCACCGCGTCGCCAACGATGTCAGGGTCAGGCCACCACCCGCATCCAGTGGGGTCGGTCAGAACCTGGCAGCCGCAGCGATGCTCCTCCGCGCGATGCCGGAGCCATCAACCACCGAGGGTCGGCGAATCTAGGGAGAGCTCAAGAATCTCCTGGAAGGCGCTGTGGTCCGACGGGCCGAGAGCTCTGCCTCCCGAAGGCAGGGATACCCCTCGGAACCTCATGCCGCGACTTCCCGATTCATGCGGGAAGCCTCGGTCTACACCGGGCGCACGTGCAACACCGCGCCTGCGGCCCCGGGCCACCTCGGCAACGAGCACCATCGTCACGACCGACGGGCCCACCTCGACGAAAGGGTGCGCCGAGGCTACCACCCCAGGCGTGGGGGACGCTACGACAGCGGGGAGGATCGGAGTCCCTCGCCCGAACCACCCGGTCCGCAGGCCTTCAGTCGGGCCATCCGACGGGCGCCGTTCCCGACCCGGTTCCGATCCCCGACTACTATCACAAAGTACTCGGGGGAAACGAGACCGGAACTGTGGCTCACGGACTACCGCCTGGCCTGCCAACTGGGTGGAACGGACGACGACAACCTCATCATCCGCAACCTCCCCCTGTTCCTCTCCGACACCGCTCGCGCCTGGTTGGAGCACCTGCCTCCGGGGCAGATCTCCAGCTGGGATGACTTGGTCCAAGCCTTCACCGGCAATTTCCAGGGCACGTACGTGCGCCCCGGGAATTCCTGGGACCTCCGAAGCTGCCGGCAACAGCCGGGAGAGTCTCTCCGGGACTACATCCGGCGATTCTCGAAGCAGCGCACCGAGCTGCCCAACATCACCGACTCGGATGTCATCGGCGCGTTCCTTGCCGGCACCACCTGCCGCGACCTGGTGAGTAAGTTGGGTCACAAGACCCCCACCAGGGCGAGCGAGCTGATGGACATCGCCACCAAGTTCGCCTCTGGCCAGGAGGCGGTCGAGGCTATCTTCCGAAAGGATAAGCAGCCCCAGGGCCGCCCATCGGAAGATGCTCCCGAGGCGTCAACTCCGCGCGGCGCCAAGAAGAAAGGCAAGAAAAAGTCGCAAGCGAAACGCGACGCCGCCGACGCAGACCTTGTCGCCGCCGCCGAGTACAAGAACCCTCGGAAGCCCCCCGGAGGTGCTAACCTCTTCGACAAGGTGCTCAAGGAGCCATGCCCCTATCATCAGGGGCCCGTCAAGCACACCCTCGAGGAGTGCGTCATGCTTCGGCGCCACTTCCACAGGGCCGGGCCACCCGCAGAGGGTGGCAGGGCCAGCGACGACGACATGAAGGAAGATCACCGAGCAGGAGAGTTCCCCGAGGTCCGCGACTGCTTCATGATCTACGGTGGGCATGCGGCGAACGCCTCGGCTCGGCATCGCAAGCAAGAGCGCCGGGAGGTCTGCTCGGTGAAGGTGGCGGCGCCAGTCTACCTAGACTGGTCCGACAAGCCCATCACCTTCGACCAAGCTGACCACCCCGACCACGTGTCGAGCCCGGGGAAATACCCGCTCGTCATCGACCCCATCGTCGGCGACGTCAGGCTCACCAAGGTCCTGATGGACGGGGGCAGCTGCCTCAACATCATCTACGCCGAGACCCTCGGGCTCCTGCGCGTCGATCTGTCCTCCGTCCGAGCAGGCACTGCGCCCTTCCACGGGATCATTCCCGGGAAGCGCGTCCAGCCCCTCGGACGACTCGACCTTCCCGTCTGCTTCCGAACGCCCTCCAACTTCCGAAGGGAGACTCTGACGTTCGAGGTGGTCGGGTTCCGAGGAACCTACCACGCGGTACTGGGGAGGCCATGCTACACGAAGTTCATGGCCGTCCCCAACTATACCTACCTGAAGCTCAAGATGCCGGGCCCCAACGGGGTCATCACCGTCGGCCCCACGTACAAACGCGCGTTCGAATGCGACGTGGAGTGCGTGGAGTACGCCGAGGCCCTCGCCGAGTCCGAGGCCCTCATCGCCGACCTGGAAAGCCTCTCCAAAGAGGTGCCAGACGTGAAGCGTCATGCCGGCAACTTCGAGCCAGCGGAGATGGTTAAGGCCGTCCCTCTCGACCCCAGTGGCGACACCTCCAAGCAGATCCGAATCGGTTCCGGGCTCGACCCCAAATAGGAAGCAGTGCTCGTCGACTTTCTCCGCGCAAACGCCGACGTCTTTGCGTGGAGTCCCTCGGACATGCCCGGCATATCGAGGGATGTCGCCGAGCACTCGCTGGGTATTCGGGCCGGAGCCCGACCCATCAGGCAGCCTCTGCGCCGATTCGACGAGGAGAAGCGCAGAGTGATAGGCGAGGAGATCCACAAGCTAATGGCAGCAGGGTTCATCAAAGAGGTATTCCATCCCGAATGGCTTGCCAACCTTGTGCTTGTGAGAAAGAAAGGGGGGAAATGGCGGATGTGTGTAGACTACACTGGTCTCAACAAAGCATGTCCGAAGGTTCCCTACCCTCTGCCTCGCATCGATCAAATCGTGGATTCCACTCCTGGGTGCGAAACCCTATCATTCCTCGACGCCTACTCAGGGTATCACCAAATCAGGATGAAAGAGTCCGACCAGCTCGCGACTTCTTTCATCACGCCCTTCGGCATGTACTGCTATGTCACCATGCTGTTCGGCTTGAGGAATGCGGGCGCGACGTACCAGCGGTGCATGAACCATGTGTTCGGCGAACACATCGGTCGCACAGTCGAGGCCTACGTCGATGACATCGTTGTCAAGACAAGGAAGGCTTCTGACCTCCTCTCCGACCTTGAAGTGACATTCCGATGTCTTAAAGCGAAAGGCGTCAAGCTCAATCCCGAGAAGTGTGTCTTCGGGGTGCCCCGGGGCATGCTCTTGGGGTTCATCGTCTCCGAGCGAGGCACTGAAGCCAACCCGGAGAAGATCACAGCTATCACCAGCATGGGGCCCATCAAGGACTTAAAAGGCGTACAGAGGGTCATGGGATGTCTCGCGGCCCTGAGCCGTTTCATCTCACGCCTCGGCGAAAGAGGTCTGCCTCTGTACCGCCTCTTAAGGAAGACCGAGTGTTTCGCTTGGACCCCAGAGGCCGAGGAAGCTCTCGGGAACCTGAAGGCGCTCCTCACAAAGGCGCCTATCTTGGTGCCCCCAGCTGATGGAGAAGCCCTCTTGGTCTACGTCGCCGCAACCACTCAGGTGGTTAGCGCCGCGATTGTGGTCGAGAGGCAAGAAGAGGGGCATGCATTGCCCGTTCAGAGGCCAGTCTACTTCGTCAGCGAGGTACTCTCCGAGACCAAGATCCGCTACCCACAAGTCCAGAAGCTGCTGTATGCAGTGATCCTGACGAGGCGGAAGTTGCGACACTACTTCGAGTCTCATCCGGTAACTGTGGTGTCATCCTTCCCCCTGGGGGAGATCATCCAGTGCCGAGAGGCCTCGGGCAGGATTGCAAAGTGGGCGGTGGAAATCATGGGCGAGACAATCTCGTTCGCCCCTCGGAAGGCCATCAAGTCCCAGGTATTGGCGGACTTCGTAGCCGAATCGGTCGACACCCAGCTGCCGACGGCTTCGATCCAACCGGAGCTCTGGACCATGTTTTTTGACGGATCGCTGATGAAGACGGGAGCCGGCACGGGCCTGCTCTTCATCTCGCCCCTCGGGACACACCTACGCTACGTGCTACGCCTCCATTTCCCGGCGTCCAACAATGTGGCTGAGTACGAGGTTCTGGTCAACGGGTTGCGGATCGCCATCGAGCTAGGGGTCAGACGCCTCGACGCCCGTGGTGACTCGTAGCTCGTCATCGACCAAGTCATGAAGAACTCCCACTGCCGCGACCCGAAGATGGAGGCCTACTGCGATGAGGTTCGGCGCCTGGAAAACAAGTTCTACGGGCTCGAGCTTAACCACATCCCTCGGCGCTACAACGAGACTCCGGACGAGCTGGCAAAAATAGCCTCGGGGCGAACGACGGTTCCCCCGGACGTCTTCTCCCAGGATCTGCATCAACCCTCCGTCAAGATCGACGACACGCCCGAGCCCGAGGCACCCTCAGTTCGGCCCGAGGCGCCCTCGGTTCAGCCCGAGGTACCCTCGGCCCCCGAGGGCAAGACACTGCACGTCGAGGAGGAGCAGAGCGGGGCCACGCCTGATCGAAATTGGCAGACCCCGTACCTGCAATATCTCCGCCAAGGAGAGCTACCCCTCGACCAAGCCGAGGCTCGGCGGGTAGCGTGACGCGCCAAGTCGTTCGTCTTGCTGGGCGATGAGAAGGAGCTCTACCACCGCAGCCCCTCGGGCATCCTCCAGCGATGCATCTCCATCGCCGAAGGTCAGGAACTCCTGCAAGAGATACACTCGGGGGCTTGCGGCCATCATGCAGCGCCTCGAGCCCTTGTCGGGAATGCTTTCCGGCAAGGCTTCTACTGGCCAACAGCGGTGGCTGACGCCACTAGAATTGTCCGCACCTGCGAAGGGTGCCAATTCTATGCAAAGCAGACCCACCTGCCCGCTCAGGCTCTGCAGACGATACCCATCACCTGGCCCTTTGCTGTGTGGGGGTCTGGACCTTGTCGGTCCCTTGCAGAAGGCGCCCGGGGGCTACACGCACCTGCTGGTCGCCATCGACAAATTCTCCAAGTGGATCGAGGCCCGACCTCTGAACAGCATCAGGTCCGAGCAGGAGGTGGTGTTCCTCACCAACATCATCCATCGCTTCGGGGTCCCAAACTCCATCATTACCGACAACGGCACCCAGTTCACCGGCAGAAAATTCTTGGATTTTTGCGAGGATCACCACATCCGGGTGGACTGGGCCGCCGTGGCTCATCCCATGTCGAATGGGCAAGTAGAGCGTGCCAACGGCATGATTCTACAAGGGCTCAAGCCTCGGATTTACAACGACCTCAACAAGTTCGGCAAGCGATGGATGAAGGAACTCCCCTCGGTGGTCTGGAGCCTGAGGACAACACCGAGCCGAGCCACGGGTTTCACGCCGTTCTTCCTGGTCTACGGGGCCGAGGCCGTCTTGCCCACTGACCTGGAATACGGCTCCCCGGGGACGAGGGCCTACAACGATCAAAGCAACCAAGCTAGCCGAGAAGACTCGCTGGACCAGCTGGAAGAAGCTCGGGACAAGGCCTTACTACACTCGGCGCGGTACCAGCAGTCCCTGCGACGCTACCACGCCCGAGGGGTCCGGCCCCGAGACCTCCAGGTGGGCGACCTGGTGCTTCGGCTGCGGCAAGACGCCCGAGGGAGGCACAAGCTCACGCCCCCTGGGAGGGGCCATTCGTCATCGCCAAAGTTCTGAAGCCCGGAACGTACAAGCTGGCCAACAGTCAAGGCGAGGTCTACGGCAACGCTTGGAACATCCAACAGCAACGTCGCTTCTACCCTTAAGATGTTTTCAAGTTGTTCATATACCTCGCACCCATGCAAAGTTTAGTCATCAAGGAAGGGTCGGCCTCGCCTCGGCAAAGCCCGACCCTCCCTCGGGGGCTAAAAGGGGGGGACCCCCTCTGCGTCGAAATTTTCCTCGAAAAAAGATCTCTTTTAGCAGAATATCTTTCGTGCTTTTTGACTACTTTGAAAAGCGGATCCTGAAAACGACGGAGTACACGTAAGCAGCCAAGGCTGACCGAGCCGAGGGACTCCTACGCCTCCGGGATACGGATACCTCACTCATCACCTTCTGCGATAAGTAACTCGCGTTCGGATAAAGTGATTCCACGGACCGAACAAGTCTTTACGTCCGGAAGCTCTTCTGCCGAAGCGATCCTTCGAGCTTTCTCGACTGAGTCGGTGACAGGGCCTCATGGACGGGTTAAAGTACGCGTAAGCGGCAAGGCCGACCGAGCCGAGGGACTCCCACGCCTCCGGGATACGGATACCTCACTCATCACCTTCCACGAGAAGCAACTCTCGCTCGCACAAACATCCCTGTTACCGACAAAAAAGTCCAGATACTCGAAATAAGAGGAAAAGAGACGCAGCTTTACAACGCAGCGAGGGTGTGTGTTCTGGCCTCGGCGGCTGCAGAGGGCACACATTACAAGACAATCTGATCCTGCAGGCTCGGGTCTTCACGCTGGAAGGGGGCTGTAGCACCCTCGGCATCGACGATGCCTTCAGCGAGGTCCGACCCAGCCTCGGACGGCGACGCGGTCCAGGGACTTCTCCGGGAATCCGGCCCGAGCAGGCGGCTCGGTCGGTTACCCCAGGGGCCTCGGCCAACCATCTTCCAAGGGCGCCAGCCCGATCCGAGGCCTCGGCTGATCAACTCCGGCATCGGTCCCGCTGACGGACAACCCGGTTAGGCTCCGGCCAACCAGGTTCTCATTTTCGAGCCAACTCCGCCTCTGTTCGTGCTGATATCGCTAACCCTGGCCTCGGCTCGTCGAAGAGCGGCCAAGGGGTCTCTTTAACTAAGCTAGAGGAGCCTCAGACAACAAGGCCAATCGAGCCGAGGGATTCCTACGCCTCCGGGATACGGATACCTCACTCGTCACCTTGACACGGGGCGACTCATGCTTGGTGAAGCGGTTCAGATAATCAACATGCGAGTCTTAGTGCTCGAAAATGAGGAAAAAAAACACACGGCTCCGTGCCAAAATTACATACATGTTCAGGCCTCGACAGCCACAATGAACAAAAACCCTGGCATTCAAAGTGCCATACAAACGGAACTCCGGTTCCCCCTCCGCAGATACGAACAACCCCACTCGATGGGGGTGGGCCTGCGGAGCAACGGAAGACCGACGAACGGCGCGCCGTCACCTGCTCCAGCAGCGGTGACGACGACGACTTCTGCTCCAGGGGGCCGAACAGCGGCAGCACTGACCTCAGGGCGGATGCTGCTGCCAGGAGGCCCCTGCCCATGCCAAAACTCGTAAGGCAAGGACGGGCAGAAGGCCGTAGAGTTGGAGGTCGGTCCGTGGCCAGCCTCGGCTATCACGCCGGTGGAAGAACCCCTTCCAGCTGCCGTGGCAGACGCCGGCGCCACGAGCGGCTCCGAAGCCACTCGCGTCCGAAAGCCGGGCACGCTGCAGCTGCCAGCGACACGGACAACAACCGCCCCTCCCTCCGATCACTGAGTGAAGGAGCGGGCCACCGCCCACGCAGGGGCCGACCCCAACTCGGCACACTCCCCTCCCCAGCCTTGGTGATGAAAATCCTTGAGGCTGAGGGAGGGGGAGAGGCCGCAGCCCGGCTCGCTTTCCCCCACCATCAAGCTGGAGGTCACCATCTTGGGTGACCACAAGCGGAGGGGTGCAGCCGGGCTGCATGATGAAAATCCTTGAAGCCGAACGATGGCTGAAAGGTACCAACTCCCACGGAGTTGTGTTCCTCCAATGATGAGGCGAAAAGACGGCGGGTTCCCCCCATCCGGGGGCTTGGAAGGTGAAAAGACGCGATGCATAAGGAAGGGAGAAGACATGGTCGCCTCCCGAAAGGGGTCGCCCTCCTTTTAAAGGCAACTCTCCCTACGTGTGCCCCCAAACGTCACGGGCTGAGTCTTCTCCAACACGCTCCAAGGCCCTCCCCTGCGACGCGGGGGCTGGGTCCCGCATGTCATGCAAACCGGCTCAGAGCAGAAGAAGCCAAACCGCCGCGCGTGGTGCACACAACCGCCCAGCGGTTACAAGCGACCCCCCACTTTTGCCCAGACCAACGGGCGGAAGGGGCGGGCAGCCATGCAGGCAGCATGCAATCGCGCCGGGTGGACGCGCTTCTACGGCTCCCAACACGCCAGCATAGAGGCCCAGGCCCACGCGTCACGCAACCGGCGCGCCGGATGCTGCATGCAAGCAACTGCACCGCCAGTTGCGCCACCACCGCGCCTCTTCGGTTGCGGAACCAATACCGCGACTCGAGGCGGCCCAGCGCACGACCCAGCAGCGCCAGCCTGGCGCGACGGTCAATGCAGCCGAAAGTGGGCCGGCAGTAATGACGGTGGCAGGCGGGCGGGAGCAGCGGTCATGTCGTCGGCCAGGCTCACGTCCCATCCGGGGGCAGCAAGAGAACCCCCTCTCACGGCGTGAAGACAGGGCGCCCGTGATCCGTTCCTCGAACGGCTCGCGTACGCGCAACGGCCGCCCTGCCAACAACTCACCCCGTCGCATTAACTCCGTGGCGGGACAGGCGGCGCTACTGGCAGGAGAAGCGGGCGACGCTTCGCCTTCGCCGTAATAACCGCACCAGAAAAGGTACGCCACGTCGTTCGATTTCGTATCCTTTTCCTTTTTTTCTCTTTCTCTATCTCTTGCAACAGGGACCGGGAAAGGGGGATACCCCGAAAAGGATCCTTCCCTGTGAAGGAACCGGGCTCCGAGCCCCCCTACTGATCAGAGGTTCGAAGGCTGGCCCTCCGAGGGGTTCAACAGCCGCCTCAGATCGCGTGGGCCCTACACCCACTACTGGTCAAAGGTTCGAAGGCTGACCCCCCGAAGGGCTCCACGGCCGCCTCAGGCTACTCGGGCTCCGCGCCCATTACTGATCAGGGGTTCGAAGGCTGGCCCCCGAAGGGTTCACAGTCGCCTCAGACGCCGAGCGAGGGATGACCAGGATTACGTTCGATACATAACCAAGGCTCGGGCTGCGCTCCCGAGGTACCCTAGGACATTTCCGAGACCAGCGGGAGCGATCTTGTAATGGAATCCCATCGGAGGGAGGCATCGAGCCCTCGGACCCCGTCGCCAGGGGACCGGGTCCGGCAGATCACCCGCAGGTACTTTTGGGCGTGCCTCTGGGCCCCAAGCCGACCCCCAACGAGCGGGGCACGGACGTCCACTCGGATTACCCGCTTGCAGCTCACCGGAGACACCATGTTCGGTACCCATCGAGGGTAACATGGTGCTCTCCCCCCTCCTCCTTGCGGAAAGGCGACGTAGGGGCGTATGCAAAAAAACCGAGTCTGTCCCTGATCGCCCTCTCGCCCTGTGCGGAGGCTCGGGGGCTGCTCTCGCAAACCCGGCTCCGGCCGAACCGTTGACAGCGTCAACATACCAGCCCGAGAACTTGGGCCCCGACCGTGCACCCGGGCTACGGCCAGTTCGCATGAGGGAACAACCAGACCAGCCGAAGCATTACGCAAGGCATTAAGACCTCGGGGGAGTGAAACCACTCCTCCGAGGCCTCGGGGGCTACACCCGGCGGGTGCGCTCGCGCGCACCCACCGGAACAAAATGCAACCGAGAAAGGCTGGTCCCCTTGCAAAAAAGTGCGACGAAAGCCTCCAAGCGAGTGCTAACACTCCCTTCGAGGCTCGGGGACCATAATTAGGGGTACCCTCAAGACGCCTAATTCTCAGCTGGTAACCCCCATCAGCATAAAGCTGCAGAGGCCTGATGGGTGCGATTAAGTCAGGGATCAGTCCATACGAGCGACTCGATCACGCCTCGCCCGAGCCTAGCCTCGGACAAGGGCAGCCGACCCCGAGGGACTTCCGTCTCGCCCGAGGCCCCCTTTAACGGCGGACACATCTCCGGCTCGACCGAGGCCTTGCCTTCGCTAAGAAGCAACCCTGACTAAATCGCCGCGCCGACCGACCGAGTCGCAGGAGCATTTAACGCAAAGGTGGCCTGACACCTTTATCCTGACGCGCGCCCCCCGGCAGAGCCGAAGTGACCGCCGTCACTTCGCCGCTCCACTGACCGGTCTGACAGAAGGACAGCGCCGCCTGCGCCACTCCGACTGCAGTGCCACTTGACAGAGTGAGACTGACAGGCAGTCAGGCCCTGCCAAAGGCGCCATAGGAAACTCCGCTCCGCCCGACCCAGGGCTCGGACTCGGGCTAAGCCCCGGAAGATTACGAACTCCGCTCCGCCCGACCCAGGGCTCGGACTCGGGCTAAGCCCCGGAAGACGGCGAACTCCGCTCCGCCCGACCCAGGGCTCGGACTCAGGCTAAGCCCCGGAAGACGGCGAACTCCGCTCCGCCCGACCCAGGGCTCGGACTCGGGCTAGGCCCCGGAAGACGGCGAACTCCACTCCGCCCGACCCAGGGCTCGGACTCGGGCTCAGCCCCAGAAGACGACGAACTCCGCTTCGCCCGACCCCAGGGCTCGGACTCCGCCCTGGCCTCTGCCGAAAGACCTCCGCCTCGCCCGACCCAGGGGCTCGGGCTCGGCCTCGGCCATGGAAGACAGACTCGACCTCGGCTTTGGAGGAGCCTCCACGTCGCCCGACCTAGGGCGCAGGCCAGCCACGTCAACAGGAAGCGCCATCATCACCCTACCCCGAGCCGACTCGGGCCGCAGAGAACAAGACCGGCGTCCCATCTGGCTAGCTCCGCCAGATAGGCAATGATGGCGCCCCGCAAGCCCTGTGACGACGGCGACTCTCAGCTCTCTTACGGAAGCAGGAGGACGTCAGCAAGGACTCAACCGCTCCGACAGCTGTCCCTCCGCCAGGCTCCGTTGCTCCTCCGACAGCCACGACATCACACCAGCAGGGTGCCAAGATCTCTCCGGCTGCCACATTGGCATGTACTTAGGGCGCTAGCTCTCCCCTGCTAGACACGTAGCACTCTGCTACACCCCCATTGTACACCTGGATCCACTCCTTACGCCTATAAAAGGAAGGACCAGGGCCCTCTTAGAGAGGGTTGGCCGCGCGGGGACGAGGACGAGACAGGCGCTCTCTTGGGGCCGCTCGCTTCCCTCACCCGCGTGGACGCTTGTAACCCCCTACTGCAAGCGCACCCGACCTGGGCGCGGGACGAACACGAAGGCCGCGGGATTTCCACCTCTCTCACGCCCGTCTCCGGCCACCTCGCTTCCCCCCTTCGCGCTCGCCCACGCGCTCGACCAATCTGGGCTGGGGCACGCGGCACACTCACTCGTCGGCTTAGGGACCCCCCGGTCTCGAAACGCCGACAACAATGTTCTGGTTGACACAGGCAGTGCAGCAGACATTATATTTGCAAAGGCTTTCAAGCAGATGCAAAAACCAGAGGACAAGATTCATGATGCTACACACCCTCTTTGTGGCTTCGTAGGACGGCACATTGTGGCACTTGGCAAAATCACAATGTTAGTTACCTTCGGTTATGTCCACAACACAAGAACTGAACAAGTTGTTTTTGACATTATCGACATGGAATACCTGTACAATGCAATCATTGGTCGAGGAACACTAAATGCCTTCAAAGAAATACTTTATCCAGCATACTTATGCATGAAGATACCTTCGGAACAAGGGCCCATTGCCATCCATGGAAGTCAAGAAGCTGCCAGAAGGATCAAAGGGAGTTGGACAGATTCAAAGGCAATCCACAACATAGATGGAGCCAAAGCTTGTCAACAATATAAGCACAAAAGAGAGAAAGCTGCTTCGGCAGATCATCCAAAGCCTATGCTTCTATGTGAAGATATAGCAGATCAAAGGGTACTGCTGGGATCTCAGCTATCTGATGAGCAAGAAAAAACTCTGATAAGGTTTTTGTTCAACAACAAAGATGTCTTTGCTTGGACAGCCAATGATCTTTGTGGTGTCAACAGAGATGTCATTGAACATTCACTTAATGTGGATCCATCTTTCAGGCCAAGGAAGCAAAGACTTCGGAAGATGTCTAATGATAAAGCTGAAGGTGCTCGAAACGAAGCAAAGAGACTTCTCAGTGCTGGTGTTATCAGAGAAGTAACATATCCAGAATGGCTAGCTAACACTGTTATGGTGAAGAAGGCTAATGGCAAATAGAGAATGTGTATTGATTTCACATATCTCAACAAAGCATGCCTAAAGGACAAGTTCCTATTACCAAGAATAGACTCCCTTGTAGATGCAGCAGCTTCTTCAGAGCTCATGAGTCTACTGAACTGCTACCCAGGCTATCATCAAATTTGGATGAAGAAGGAAGATGAGCCAAAGACTAGCTTCATTACTCCTAGTGGCACTTATTGCTACATTCGGATGCCTGAGGGGCTCAAGAATGGTGGAGGAAGCTTCAGCAGAATGACAGCCAAGGTCCTTCATTCTCAAATAGGCAGGAATGTGCTAACTTATGTTGATGACATCATAGTAAAGAGCGTGAAGCATGATAATCATATTGCTGATTTGCAGGAGACATTTGCCAATTTCAGGCAAGCTAGTCTGAAATTAAATCTAGAAATGTGTGTTTTTGGAGTAAAGAAGGGCAAGTTCCTTGGTTGTCTAGTATCAACGAAGGGAATCAAAGCTAATTCAAATAAGATCGAGGCTATCCTTCAGATGGAGTCGCCAAATACGAAGAAAGGGGCCCAACGGTTGGCAGGAAGGCTGACATCGTTAAATAGATTTATATCTAGATCAGCAGAAAGGAATCTACCATTCTTTGAAATATTGAAGTCAGCCGAAGTTTTCCAGTGGGGTCTGGCTCAACAAAGGGCTTTCGAAGAGTTAAAGCAATACTTGATCGACTTGGCAACACTAACTCCACCTTCGCCAGGGGCTCCATTACTCTCATATGTAGCAACCTGTCACTCTGCAGTCAGTGCGACGCTTGTACAGGAGAAGCAAGATGGCTAGGTCAAAAAACAAGCACCAGTATATTTTGTCTCCGTAGTTCTAAGCTTATTAAAGAAAAATTATACAGAATTGGAGAAGGTACTATATGCTGTGTTGATGGCCTCCAGGAAGCTTCGGCATTACTTTCAAGCATATCATATAATTGTTCCTTCGTCGCAACCTTTGAAAGACATAATGAGGAATAGAGAAGCTACTAGGAGGATCGGAAAATGGGCTGCTGAGCTCAATGAATTTTTTATAGACTATGTACACAGGTCCTCAATTCAGTCCTAGGCATTAGCGGATTTCATCGCTGTTTGGACGCCAGGAGCTCAGGAAGAAGTAACAAAGGACGCCAAAGCCTGGACAGTCTTCTGTGATGGTTCTTGGGGAATCTTCGGCGCAGGAGCCGCTGCTGTCCTAGTAGCGCCCTCTAAAGTCAGAACATGCTATGCAGCAAGACTAGATTTTAGTTGTACAAATAATATTGCTGAGTACGATGCCCTTTTGTTGGGGCTTCGGAAATTAAAGACAATGGGAATTAGAAGGGTGATCCTTAAAACTGACTCCCATGTCATCTCTGGCCATGTAGACAAAAGCAGCAAGGCAAGGGATCCGAAGCTTGAAAAATATTTGGACACAGTCCGAAGGTTGGATGCCTCTTTCGAAGGTTTTTCTGTAAAAAATATTCTAAGAGGGGAAAATGAGCATGCCGATCTACTAGCTAAGTCAGCAGCACAGGGGCTCCCTCTACCTTCGGAAGTATTCTTGGAGACAATAAAAGCACCTTCGGTTGAACTTATGGAAAGAGAAGTGCTCACAATATCACCTGTACATAGTGAAGATTGGAGGACTGAAATCATATCTTTTCTCCAAGGTAATTGTCTTTCGGATGACAAAGTTTATAATAAAAGAATGGAAGCAAGGACAAGACCATATGTCATGATAGAAGGGGAGTTATACAAACATGGAGTGTGCTCTCCACTTCTCAAGTGCTTGTCCAGAACCGAAGGTATAGAGCTAATGAAAGAAATACACATAGGTCTGTGTGGATCTCACATTGGATCCAGGCCTTTGCTGGGAAAGGTTTTTAGGCAAGGATTTTATTGGCCGAAGGCAGCTTCGGATGCAGCAGATCTGGTTCAAAAGTGCGAAAATTGTCAAAAATGTGCAAAAGACCAGAAGCAACCTTCGTCGTTAACTGAGCTAATACAGCCAACCTGGCCATTGCAAAGATGGGGCTTAGATTTGTTGGGCCCACTTCCACCAGCACAAGGCAACTTGAAGTATGTTGTAGTGGCAGTAGAATATTTTTCCAAATGGATTGAGGTGAAGCCCTTAGCTACAATAACTTCGGTCACGGTGCAAAAAATTTTCTGGCAAAATATTATTTGTCGCTTCGGTGTGCCAAAGGCAATAACCATGGACAATGGTACACAATTTGATGCCGAAGCATTCAAAGATTTTTTTGACCAAATTGGTACGAAGATCCATTTTGCATCAATTAGGCATCCAGAATCAAATGGGCTGGTAGAAAGAGCAAATGATATTATAATGACAGGAATAATGAAGCTAATCTTCAACCAGCCCATAGGAAAGTGGCCAGACAAACTGATTAAAGTGGTGTGGAGCCACAAAACAACTGCGTCAAGGTCAACAAGATTTACACCCTTCAAGCTCCTATTTGGTGGCGAAGCAATAACCCCAGAAGAAGCGAAGACAAGGTCAATAAAAACAATAGCTTCGGTAGAAGACGAAGCTGATTATCAAGTAACAAAAGATACTATAGAGGGTACAAGACTTCAGGCTATAGAGCACATCAATAAATATCAGGCCGAAACAATAAAATGGCGTGACAGAAAAGTTCGATTGAAAAATATCAAGCCAGGACATCTGGTGCTTCGGAGAGTGGCCAACCCATACACAGTGGGTAAGTTGCAACTGAAGTGGGAAGGTCCTTTTCTGGTAGTATCTTCGTCAAGGCCCGGTTCTTATAGATTGAAGGATATGGACGGCAACGACATACCCAGATCTTGGAATGCAGATGAGCTTCGGCGATACTATGTGTAATATGATGTAATCTTTTTTCATTTTCTTTCTATGGCACCCTTTTATTTTCAAGAGGGGAGAAAGGTTTTTAATGGGGCCATAGTTTGTAATTTTTCACTTATTTAGCCCTATGAGGGCAGAATCCCCCAAAAGATGGAATATGTAAAATCTGAGCATGCACCATCGAGTGCAAAAAAGAAAAACAGGAAGAAGCTCAAAAGACGTCCCCAAGGGGATGCAGAGCATGACAAAGCTGAAAAAAGTCATTCCTAAGGGAGCGCAGAGTAAGTTTTCTGCTCAAAAGTCGTTCTTAAGGGAATGCAGAGCCAAAAGCATGATGAAGTTGCAAAAAAGTCGTTCCTAAGGGAGCACAGAGTAAGTTTTCTGCTCAAAAGTCGTTCCAAAGGGAATGCAGAGCCAAATACCACTGAAATAGAAGGTGAAAAAGTTCAAAAGTCGTTCCTAAGGGGATGCAGAACTTAAATGCCACCGAAATAGAAGGTGAAGAAGCTCAAAATTCATTCCTAAGGGTATGCAGAGCTTAAGACTCAAAAGTCGTTCCTAAGGGGATGCAGAGTTTGGGTGTGGTTTCGTGTGTGTGTTTGGGACATTTATTTGCACGTTACATTACATCATTCAGTGCATTCATATACATTCATGTAGACATTCGTAGGATCATCATCATCATCATAAGATAAAACACAAACAGATACTTCAGCTTTGATAACAATGCTTCGATGAGCATGAAGAAACGAAGATATGCTTCGTTGTGTACAAAAAGAAGGGAAGGTGTTTTTCGCCTTGGGCTCAAAAGATACAAGTTTCGTCCACAGCAAAGCAATTTACACATGGAAGACAAGGTAAAAATATATTACAAGGTATGGACAAATATACAGAGTAATGTTCAATTCTCGATTACACTGTCTTTTACAGAGATAATACAAATGTCTCTAAAGATCTATGCAGCCAGGCCTAAAAAACAGCTTCGGCGGCCCTTCGGAATCTGCTTCGGATTATCAATCTTCGGCATCATCATCCTACACATGACAAAGCCGTATAAGGTAAAGAGTAATCACAAGAAAAGGTAAGCAACAGGTATAAGTTTCATACCGGTTTAAGTAAGCTTCGGGACTCGTCACCAGCCAAATCTCGACCACCCTTTGCCCAAATTTGAGTTATAAATCTGCTCCCTATGCTTCGGGCCTCGCTGGGAATGTCAACCAAATCCGTTGAATATAGACTGAAAGTTAGTCTATTGACAATCTTCTCGTGCGTACAGCCAGCTTTCAGAAACACTGCAACTGTGCCGCGAGAAGCTAGAAGGGCATAGAAGTCACCGTGCCCCGCTATTACTTCGTCAAGCGCTTCGACTTCGCCTTCAATATGTTCGAAGGTGCTTGATATGTTTTCGGCCGAAGGGGTAAACTTTTCAGCGCTGGCTCCAACTGAGTTGAAAACCTTCTTCAATCGCTGTACGCAGCGGATGCCAAAACCCAGACACGTGTTCCGAAGCTCTTTCAAAGATTGCTTCAGCTTCGTATTTTCTACAGCTTCAGCTTCGTATTTTGTCTACAAGTTTTTTATTTCTTGTTCGAAGCTCTCTGATTTTTGGAGAAGCTCCCTATTTAATCTAGCATTTTCGGTTTGCGCTTCTGCAAGGGAGCCTTCCATTGCTTGGAGTAGGAAATCTTTCTTTTCAAGAGAAGCTTCGTATTCTTTAATCTTGTTCTCTAAACCCTTGATTATAATTTCGTTCTTTTTATCCTCGAGGTCTTGTTGCATTTGCAGCGCTTTGCTCAGTAGCATACTCTATACAAATAGACCTTCATCAGCAAACTTGCTTCGTCGCAAAAATAAAAAGTAAAATTTTGCATCATCACAAAAAATTTACCTTAAAGTTGGAATAAAACAAACTACCGACGATATGTTGTCGTCGGTAGCTGCTAATATTGGCTTCGAGCTTTGGAAAACCGACACTCTTCGATAGAGTGCCGATTACTTTCGCCCCAGTACGATCGCTAACGCATCCCAAGGCCTCTTCATCAATCCCACCAAAGAGCATGGCTCCTGGCTGGTAGCCACAGGAAATGCCATATTCCTGTAGCTCCTTCTTTTCGACCTCAGATAGTTCTTGTCCGACCAGGTTCCGAAGGTCGAATTTTTTTTCTTTCGAAGCAGCATCGACAATTTTCTTCCCTTTGTCACTGGGGCCATGACCTGTTCTGTAGCCGCAACTGTTTCTTCTGTAGGCATACTCAGTATCAATTTATCAATTCTAGATAGGGTGGCCTCCAAGTTGGTAGCTTCGGTGGCAGCTGCAGCTTCGGCCGATATGTTTGCTTCGGCAGCGGCCTCGACGCTTGCAGTAGGTGCTATCTTAGATGCCGAGGCTGATGGTGGCGTCTTTTTAATGGCTTGCATTACACTACCAATTCTTCGCTTCTTCAGCCCATCTACCTTCTTTGTAGCCGAAGGTTCTTCTTTCTTCTGAAAAAGCTTCGTCAATTCTGATCCCAGAGGGCTTAGCAGCTTGATAGGTAGAGATTCAGTCATTACCTTTAAAATTTAGGCCACTTCGGTAGCTGGAGGTGTTGAGGGAGTCTCTTCTTCCTCTTCAGTCACCTTCGGCTCTGGGGATTTAGCTTTTATTTTCTTTAAAGCTGCCACCTTCGGCTCAGGAGTGGATTTACTCTTCTTTAAAACCTTCTCATCCTCCTTCACCATCCTGGCAGCTTGTCTGCTTAGAACGCTAACAATCCTTTTTATTTTTGTCCCTTCGGCACCCTTGTTGTGCCGCTCATAATCAGGGTATTCAAATTTTAGAGCGTCCATTACCCGGTATAACCTTCGTTTTGGCCGGGTGCCGAAGGCTGCTGCCATTAATTGGTCTTCTTTTTTAGTGTAGTTCCCCAAAATTTCATTGCACATAGTTTCAATCATTTCCAGCCATTCTTGGCAGGGTTCCTTGAACTGTTTCTCCAACTTAAAATGATAAGGTAATCGAACAAGTTCATATTTCTTCTTTGTCCCCTTTAGGTTCGGCATGCCCCAATCACTTGACGTCGGAGATGTCCTGTTGGCCAGGTATTCTTGCACCAGGTCTCTGGTGCTGATTTGTTCAGCCACCACCCTGAATTCTACTGTGGCCAGTTGGCATGGTGACCCTAGCTGCATGTTGCACAGGGGCCGGGTCATTCCAAAGTTTAGAGATAGCGGCCACATAACCATCGTCATCAGGTTTCCCCTTTTCTTCTCATCAGCCTTGATATAGAACCATTCACCTTTCCAACTGGTTGGCCACTTGGTGCGATAGCTAAGAACTGGAGCCTTCGTATCCTTGCGATACGCAAAATTGTAGCAACCAAAATTTTCATGTAAATTGTCTTCCCTGGCCTTCGTCTGGTAGTGCAACTCGTGCACTCGGCAGAATGCTTCGGCATCCAGCTCCATCCCTTGGCTTCGGAGGGCCCAGATGAAGAAGCTGAGCCTAACGATAGCATTAGGGGTCAGCTGATGAAGATAAATTTCAAAAATTTTCAAAACTTCTCCTATCATCTCGTTCAGAGGAAACCATAATCCTGCTCTGAAAAAACTTTTCAAAACCACTACTTCATCATCCTTCGGCGCTAGGGTGGTTTCTTCTCCGGCAAAACGAACAAGTTTCCTTTCAGCTTCTCCAAAGTAGCCCAGTTTTATCATCATGGGCACATCGGCTTCAGACACAGTAGATCTCTCAAAATCTAGGTGGCTGGGTTTTGATGAGATCAAAATGATATAATCCTCCTCTTTTTCATCAGCATTTTCTTCTTCAATATTAGCCTGTTCCGCTTCGGCATCAGGTGTACCTTCGTCAATGGTTCCCTCTGTCACAACTAAACCTGATCATTTCATGACTTCGGAAATTGGTTCCATCTCAGTAACTTCAGTTTCTTCTCCTTCACGTGACACCCTTGCAGTCGAGCGCACTCTGGCCATTTGATGGATTTTTCTCGGTCTTTACGAAGATTGATGGTTCTTGTGCAGTTTTGATGAAGCCCACTCTTCTGACGAAGTTAACTCTAAACGATGAAGTGATTGCTTGAGAGCGTAGTAAAAAAGCTTCGGCTATGGTTAAATTTTTTAACAGCACAACAGTGCAATGTCAATGAATGTTGTGGTAACTCCACACCAACACGTCTGTTTATATAGTGTTGTAGGTGGGAAGGTGAACCGCCTAATCGCCCGCACCCGCTGAACGGTGGACCACTCGGTGCCTGGAAGGTGAATCGCCAGATCGCTCGTATCTGTTGAGCGGTGGACCACCCGGCGCTTAGAATATTTTAATCGTTTCTCGGCAACGAGCTCAGGGAAGGTGTTTTTCGGACCTTCAACATTCCGAAGCCTTTGAGATTTTTTCACGGATCAAGCTCGTTACGAAAAATGATCTAGCACCGTGAAGGGGCTACTGTTGGGGGCTGTCGGAGAGAAAATTCTCCGGCCAGGTGGAGGAATGCATCCGCCCTAATCCTAAGATGAGGAGGGGGCTTAAGCGTTTTGCCTGTCTACTGTAAGGTGGATGAGTACACAAGGACTCGAGGGTTTAGAGTGGTTCAGGCCGCCGCAGCGTAATACCCTACCTCCACTGTGTGTATGTTGTATTGATAGTGTGTGAGAGCTTGTGCTTGTGAGCTTGAGAGCCTGAGTGTGAACCTGTCCTTGTAACGCTGTGTGCCTTCCCTTTTATAGTCTAAGGGAAGGCACATACAAGAATACTGAGCCCCGACATGCGGGCCCAGGAGCATAACAGAAGGAATACATTATGTGAGTAGTTAACGCTAGTAACGCCTGAGTAATCACCGGGAGTATTGATGTCCTCAATCCATGCTGCATTGATGGGCAGTTACCGTACGAGTAATACGGGAGTAATGGTGAGTAACTGCACGGCCCACACATCGTGGACTGAGCATGCCGCCTGTTAGTGGAATGCCGGGTTCCGCCCGTTTGCTTCTGTCGCGCGCAGTATGCCACGTGGCAGCATCGGGGCTCCGCCTGAGCGGGGAGCAGGAGTGTATGCGGATAGGTCCGGAGCACACCAGAGCAGGTCTGGACACGTGTCAGCTCCGGACCCCCGCTTGGGCCTTAAGTAAGGTCTTAGGGCCCCACTGTGGGCGGTTCGGACCCCATACGTGGGGTCCGGATCCCAATCTAGGGGTCCGGTCCATACACGTGGGAGTCCTAGACCAACTCGGAGGTCCGGACTGTATATCCAAGGGTCCGGCACTTTTCCCATGGGGGTCCAGACTCACTGTCGATGCCTTGGTGTACATCACCTTCTCTGGCCACGTGGCGGCCCCAGAGCCACCCACATGGTTGGGTCGGATGCTGTTGCTGGCCCAGAGTAGTCGCCCGAGGCTGGGGCGAGTCACGGCCTGGCCCAACGCACAACTCCTTTACCACGCAACTAATGATAGCCGAGTGGGTACTGCGTCTTTATACTGTAGTAAGGGGTACCCTAGTTTCAGGGTACCGACAGTGGCCCCCGGGCCCACCTCAGGGGAGGATGCGAGCCTACAGGTGGGGCCAAAGCTTGTACTTCGCCTCAACATGGCCTGATTGGTGATTGGCGCGCCGCTTCCGTGCGTCTGCTGACGTACTCACCGTCAATCCGCCTTCGGTCATGCCAACTACCATATTTTTTCTCGCGGCTGACAGGCCCGCAGCCCCCATGCCTGGTGGTTTCGTCGGGCCACGCACGGGGCGCCTCGATACCGCTGCATTGGTTTAAAAAATTACCTTCTGTGTTTTGCCGCGACCCCAAGGAGGCGCACTACCGGCGCATGCGGCGATTCGCTCTCTCCGCACCCGGGATCTGGCACTCACGGAGTATGACTTGTGGGCCTGGGCCCCCGTGTCATAGACTGGGCTGTTGTCTCTTGCGGCGGAGATGAAGAGGCGCGCTACAACGTGCGGCGGTTCGTTCCTTCTGCACCCGAAATCCAACTCGCAAAGTGTATGACTTGTGGACCTGGGCCCCCATGTCATAGACTGGGCTGCCTGGATCTAGGTGCCCGTCACGCGTGATCTCCTGCGGCGATTGAGGGGCGCGCGGAAGGGTTTCCTTGAGCGAGGACACTGGTTTCCTTGAAAAAAGGTTCACCCCCGCGTGCAGTAGTTACCCTTTCACATTCTCTTCCAATCGATTGCGCCCTTTTGCCTTCGTGCTGCTTCGTTCCACGCCCGCACCACCGGCTGTGCCTTTTTTCCTTCGAGCTCCTCAGTTCCACGCCCGTGCCGCCGTGCACGCCATGACTTCACTCAGTCACCCCGACCGCTTCCAGTTTGAGGCGGCGCTCAACCTAGTGCACGACCTGCTTGGGTGGAGCGTGGCAGCATTTGCCGCAAGGATCCACGCCGGCGCAGCTCCCCTCGGCGATATCGCCTTCGGGGAATTTGTTCTGTTTGTCTCCTACATTTTCTGTGGGTTGGCGCTGCCAATCTCGCCTTTCTTCCTGCTGCTGTTGGAGGAGTTCGAGCTCCAGCTTCAGCACCTTACGCCCCACTCCATCCTCCAAGCGGCCATCTTCGTCCACCTCTACGAGATGTTCGTAGGGGTGGCCCCCCTGCACTTCCCTCTTCCGCCATTTCTTCGTGCTGGTCATGTCTGGGAAGGCTAGGGACCATCTTGGTGCCTACTACTTTCATACGAGGCCGGATTCGACCGTAGCCTACATCTCCACCTTCGGCAACGCGAGATGGGAAAATTAGCACGCCGACTGGGTGATCGCCAGCGTCGAGGCCAATGACCGCCTCGTCCTACCGAGCAACGGGCCATCCCTCGATCGCAAGCACTGGATGACCAAGCCATCGCTATCGCCAGAGCTCCTACCCGTACTGGACAGGATCAAGACCTTAGTAACCGGTGGTCTGACCTCCATGCATGTGGTCGGTGACTTTCTGAAGCGGCGGGTCATGCCGCTGCAGAGGAGGCCGCGCCTGTGATGTTGGTTCACTGGCCCGAATGATATCGGCAGGATCCAGCGTGGGCTGGGTATCGATCTATCCTGGGAGGAGCTGGAACTCCTGGTGAAGGGGATTACTGGTGAGTCATTTATCCCTAAATCCTTGATACTCCCCCAGGACATCCCGGCGCTCTGTGATGATCCAGGGCTGCGAACGGCGGTGCTGGCCACGTTGCCGACCCTCGATGAGAGCGGCATGGCGGTTCGTCAGACCGGCAGTCGGGACCCCCTCTGTGGGATCCAGATCCCTGGTGTACGGCTAGGGGTCCCCAGCCCGCCAGTGGGGCTCCTAGTGCCAGTCCCGCCATGGCCCCCAGCTCCATGGACAGGGGCAAGGGACCTGCAAGCAACTCCTCTGCCCCAGGTGGCACCGAGGGTTCAGAGGAAGAGAGGCGACGCCGGCTGCGTCGTGCCGACGGGTCGCTTGTTTCGAACCCCCCCAGAAGCGTCAGAGGACTGCTGGTAGGGCCGAGGAGGCCGGCTCCCAGGCCCAGGGCGCGCAGAGGCACATCGGTCCTCCACCACCTCCACCATTGGGCCCGCCACCACCACCACCACCACCACCATTGGTCCCTCCGCCACCACCACCTAGGGGTGATCTCCCTCAGGGGCACCAGCAGCAGCAACAACCACAGCAGCAGCAACAACAACAACAACCGCAGCAGCAACAATAGCAGCGGTCGCCCCTCTTCCAGGGTCGCTGGAAAGTACAGGGCCCCAAGTAAGTGTAGCCCCTTTTTCCATGAGTCTAATTACCATGTCGATAGGTCTTAACCCATCGTCTATTCGCCAGGGCTTCCTCCTCCACCGCTCCTAAGGCCACACCTCCTCCGCCAGGCACTAGGCCCACCGATGGGTCCGGCTCTCAGCAGCAGGGATCTGCTGGGAGTGGTGCCGGCGGTCCGCCTCCAGCCGCTGCCCAGACAGCGCCTACAGCTTCTCAAGCCCCAGCCAGGGGTCCGGCGGTAGTGGCGTTAGCATCAGGCGACGTCACAACGACGGAGGAGGTCCCAACTGCGCCCACTCCCGCCATCGAGGATGATGTGGGGGGCGCACCCAGCTCCATCCTGTCGCCCACTCCGGAGGAGACAGAGGTGGTTTTTGGGCGGCGGCTCCGGTCCGGCGCCAAGCCAGAACTAGCGCCAGTTCCCCTCCTCCAGGTGCTGTCTCGTGCCCATCAGGCTCTTCATGAGACTGAGGCAACGATCCTGCGGGAGTGGGAGGTGCTTGAGGCCGAGCACCAGTGCCTCAGCGACTGACGCACCTAGCTGGAGGAGCGCACCAAGGTGGCGTCCCACCAGTTCGCCTTCGAGCGGTCCGAACTCAAGCGGGACCGCAAGGATTAAAAAAGAGACCTCCAGAAGGTGTACGCCCGGGAGCTGGAGGCGTCCCAGAGGGAGAATAATTTGGCCAGGAGGGAGGGGGCCGTGTCTCAGCGGGAGGCCCTCGCAACAGAGTTCTGGGCCAAGCTGAGTGGCCTGGACTAGACCCTAGAAGAGCAGCGGATCCAGCAGACCAAGGCTGTGGAGAGGCTGCAAAAGTTGCAGCAAGAGCTCGAGGGCAAGGCCAGTGACGGACCTCGCCAGGCGGGAGATGTATCTCTCCAGGCGGGAGACAGATCTCGCCAGGCGGGAGATGTATCTCTCCAGGCGGGAGACAGATCTCACCTTCCGGGAAGAAATGCTGACCCGGCAAGGCGAGATGCTGGCCGAGCATGAGCTCGAGGTGGAGAAGAAGGAAAAGGAGCTGGAGGAGCGTATCCAGCAGTTCCAGGCGCCGCAGGCGGCACCAGGTCCCCAGGCGGTGGAGGCCACCAGGAAGGCCCTTGAAGACCTTTAGGCGGAGCATCGTGCCGGGGTCTAGCGCATAGCCACATGGGCCGGCGAGGTGAGCACGACACTGGTGCCACTAGGGATTAGTCCCATCCCGGTGTCGGAGCTGCCGACGTCTATCTCCGACGCGCTCCCGGTGCTGGACTCTGCCGCCGACTGCCTCCGACGCGTTGACCAGATTCTTGGCGCCCTCCTGGAGACCGTGGGCGGCAGGCTCTGTCGGGCGGTGATCGAGTATATCTTGACATGCTTCCAGAGCCATGACCCGGCCATATCCTTGGAGCCGGTGATCGCTGGTCCGGTGGCCGATACTGAAGACGCCGCCCGGGAGGGCGTACAAGATACTGTGGAGCTGGTGGCCGAGCGCTTCCAGCGAGATCCTGCTGATAACGAGTAATCTAATCTGCAGAGACAAGGCAAGGGTCCCGCTGGAGTGCGGCTTGTAATAATATTTGGTTTTGTAAGATACTTTTTGAGAACTATTAATAAACAACTCTTATCTGTATGCCATTTGTCATTTGTCCTCGTTGTGTGTGGTGTCATCAACTTCTTCCTGGTATTTGGCCCCCCTGAGATGTAGTCTCGACGTGTCGAGGCTGGATACCAGTATACCTAAGAAAGAATTGGTGACCTGGCACCTAGGAGGTAGGCTCGACTAGGACCTGGACCTGTACACAGCTTTGGCTAGGAAGTTTTAGTAGCGCACCCATAGGACCCACCAACTGGTATCTTTTATCGTTTGATTCATGCAACAGGACCTGCAGGATTTAGCCTGGGAAGCCAAGTCGTATACCCGGACCCCCTGAATCACAGCTCCTTGTACTAGCACACCCATCGCAGAGTGGTGGAGCGTGCAGGCTTAGGGTACGGAACCAGGCTAAGAGGCTACACAGCTCCGGACCACCCCAGGAGACGTGTGTCCATTCTCTAGAACCGGACCCATGTTGCCGGACCCACAGGGCTATAGTTCCAAATACCAGGATACCCGTCACAAAGTGGTGGAGCGTGCAGGCTTAGGGTACGGAACCAAGCTAAGCGGCTACACAGCTCCGGACCACCCCAGGGAACGAGCGCCCATTCTCTAGAACTGGCCCCTAGGCTGCCGGACCCCCTGCCTTTGTAGAGGGGTCCTAATACTGCAAGCCTGGCTACTCAATTCGGATGTCAACATAACAGAAAGGGTGGGAAATTGTATGGGTGGGTTAGATAAAAAAAATAATGCTCATAAATTGAAGTAGAATGAACCATCATAAAAACAAATCTGGGGGTGAATCTTTTCCTTATAACTTGATATACATGAGTGTAGGCCAACAGACCAGGTTTATGAGGGCGGACCTCACCAGATTGACGTACATATATGCGTAACCTAGTTACAAAGGAAGAAAACTGAATTCCCCAGTGTTGCTTTTATGGGTAAAACTTACGGAAATGTTCTATGTTCCAGGGGTTGGGAAGAGGCACTCCTTCAGTCATGGCAAGGCGGACACACCCAGGTCGGCATATTTCCGTCACCTTGAAGGGTCCCTCCCAGCCCAGGGAGAGCTTGTGGAGCCCTTCTCGGTTCAGTACTCGCCTTAGGACTAGGTCCCCGACCCTGAGCTCCCTACTATGCACGAACCGTTGGTGGTAGCGCCTGAGCGCTTGGTTGTACCGTGCATTTTGGATCGCCGCTCGCCATCTGCGTTCGTCGATGAAGTCCACATCCTCACGCCGTAGCTGTTCCTGCATAGACTCGTCGAAAGCCTAGACCCGTGGGGAGCCCATATTGATTTTCGGGGGAAGGCAGGCTTCGGCCCCGTAGACCAGGAAGAACGGGGTCTCCCCGGTATCTCGGCTGGGTGTGGTCCAGTTCCCCCATAGCACGGACAGAAGCTCGTTGATCCAATTTGCACCATGCTTTTTCAAGCAGTCATAGGTGCGTGTCTTGAGTCCCCTGAGGATCTCTGCGTTTGCCCTCTCCGCCTGGCCGTTGCTCCTAGGATGAGCCACAGACGCAAAGCAGAGTTGGGTGTCGATGCCCTCGCAATACTCCTGGAAGAGCCGACTTGTAAACTAGGTCCCATTGTTCGTAATGATACGACTTGGGACCCCAAATCTATAGACAATCGGCATGAGGAAAGCAACAGCAGCACCCTGGGTGATATTGACCACAGGGGTGGCCTCTGGCCACTTTGTGAACTTGTCGATGGTGACGAAGAGAAAACGGTACCCGCCGACGGCCTTGGGGAATGGTCCCAGGATATCCACCCCGCATGGCCCGGAGGGTGGAATCATCTGCAGGGCCTGAGCTGGTGTGTGTATCTGCTTTGCATGGAATTGACACGCCTTGCAGGACTTTACCATTTCAGCTGCATCTTGGAGGGCGGTTGGCCAGTAGAAGCTGTGCCGGAAGGCCTTACCGACCGGCGTGCGGGATGAGGAATGACTTCCGCACTCACCTCCATGGATCTCCGTGAGCAACTCACGGCCCTCCTCCTGGGTAATGCACCGCATGAGAATTCCGTTGGTGCCACGGTGGTAGAGATCCCCTTCCACCACCGTGTATCGTTTAGCCAACCACACTATGCGCTCTACGGACACATGATCTTCAGAAAGGATATTTTCCTTCAGGTAGCCCCGGATCTCAGAGATCCATGCATCGGGACCACTCTGAGATAATGGCTGCGGCGCTAAGGGGTTGGTGGGACCCCCTGTAACACACAACTTTTGGTGGGTTCTGTAGATAGTACGCCACCGGGACCGCTAGCTTCGAGGTGCTAGTCTCGCCCCCTTCGCCCGGTTCGGTAGGCTAGGCGGTAGGTCTCAGCAGCCGCCTTTCGAAGATGCCCTCGGGCACGGGTTCCCAAGTTGATGCCCTCATGGAGAGTTCATCTGCCGCTGAGTTGTCAGCCCGAGGAACATGTTGCAGTTCCAGGGCCGTGAAGTCCTTTTCCAGCTTCCTCACATGGAGGAGGTAAGCTGCAAGCCTGGGCTCGTTGCAGCTACATTCCCTGCGGACCTGCTTGATGATCAGCTGGGAGTCCCCCTTCACGAGGAGCTGGCGGATCCCTAGGGATAGGGTCGCGGACAAGACGAAGATCAGTGCCTCGTACTCTGCCATGTTGGTGGTGGCCTTGAACTCGAGGTGCACCATGTACTTGACTTGTTCTCCACCTGGGTCGACGAGGACCACTCTAGCACCGCCACCTTGCTGGCGGGCAGACTCGTCGAAGAAAAGTGTCCAGTGGGGCTCTGTGTAGACCGGGACCCTGGGCTCCGCAGGTGTGGGGTCCGAATCGGGATCCGGACCTCTAGGAGCACTCGGGGGAGGGGTCCACTCCACGATGAAATCAGCTAGAACCTGGCTCTTGATAGCGTGGCGAGGCTAAAAGTCCAACTGGAACTCAGCAAGCTCTGCTGCCCACTTGGCGATGTTGCCTGTGGCGTTAGAGTTGTGGAGGATGGCCCTTAGCGGGAAGGAGGTCACCACCACAACCCTGTGTGCCTGGAAATAGTGGCGCAGCTTCCTGGACGCAATAAGCACAGCATAAAGAAGCTTGTGCGTCTCAAGGTACCTGGTCATCGCCTCATGGAGGACCTCACTGACGTAGTAGACCGGCCTCTGTATGGTCCGGACCCCTACGGGTGGTCCCGGGTCCTCAAGGTCCATGGTGGTCGAACCACCACCTTCTCCTGGGGGAACCTCCTGACTCCCCTGGGAGTGTTGCTCCATCCTTTCGATGACTGGCACCATGCTCACCGCCTCTGCGGCTGCTGCAATGTACAAGTATAGCGGCTCCCCTGGCTCCAGAGCTACCAGTATTGGTAGGGACACAAGGTGCTGCTTCAACTCTTGGATGGCTTGCTCTGCCTCCTCGATCCAAGAGAATGGGCCGAACTTCCGTAGGAGCTTGAAGAAGGGTAGCGCCCTGTCAGCCAGCTGTGAGATGAAGCGACTAAGGGCGACCAGGGACCCTGTAAGCTTCTGGACGTCCTTAATCCGGGCCAGAGGCCTCATTTCCTCAATTGCTCTGATTTTCTCCGGGTTTGCTTCAATGCCCGGTGCGAAACCAGGAATCCCAGCATCTTCCCAGCGGAGACACCAAAGACGCACTTGTCCGGGTTCAGCTTTGTGCATGTTGCTCGCAGCTTGTCAAAGACCAGGGTCAGGTCTTCCACCAGAGTCGACCCCCTCTTGGTCTTGACCACGATGTCATCGACATATATCTCTATCATGTCCCTATTCAGGTCCCCAAAGGTCTTACTCATCGCCCGTACAAATGTTGACAAGGCGTTTCTCAGACCGTAGGGTATTACAACATAGCAGTAAAGCCCATCCACTGTTACAAAAGTGGTATGCTCCCTATCTTTCCTAGCCATCTGGATCTGATGGAACCCAGAGTAAGCATCTAAGAAGGACAAAAGGTCGCACCCGGAAGTAGAGATTTGATCTATGCGTGGAAGTGGATACGGGTCCTTGAGACAAGCCTTATTAAGGCTGGTGTAGTCGATGCACATCTGAAGCTTCCCGTTTTCCTTTGGAATGATGACTGGGTTGGCCAGCCATACAGGGTGATGAACCTCTTCGATGAAGCCAACATCAAGCAGCTTCCAGACCTCCTCGAGGATGAAGTCCTGCTGCTCAACGGACTGTCTACGAGGTTTCTGACTCACCGATTTGGCATCAGGGTGGATCTTCAGACGGTGCTCAATCACCTCCCTGGGGATCCATGGCATCTGCGACGGTTCCCATGCGAAAACGTCGACATTTGCCCAGAGGAAGGCGACGAGCGCGAGTTCCTATTTCTCCTCCAGATTACCCGCGATGCGGGTGGTCCGGGAGGAGTCCGTGCCGATCTGGATGGCCTTGACGGGTCAGCCATCTGCTCCAGATGGCTGCACCTTTGGCACCTTGGAAGGCGCCTTGGTACCGGAAGTCGAGGGGTCCCTCCTTCTGTCGTCCGGGTGAGCAGTCTCTGCCGGCAGGGCGTGCAGCTTCTCGACAACCATGAGTGCAGCAGCGCGGTCGCCCCGCACGGTGAGGACATCAGCTGGGGAGACCAAATACCCATAATGGGCAATGGCCATGAACCGGTACAGGGCCAGCCTGCCAATGATGGCATTGAAGGGGAGGTTAACCTCCGCGATGTCGAACTGGACGTTCTCTATGCGAAAGTTTTCCTCGGTCCCGAATGTAACCGGGAGTGTAATGCTCCCAAGGGGATACACTGGTTGTGGGCCCACTTCGAAGAATGGACGAGAGGGTCCCAGTCGGGACCCTAGGATTCGCAGCTGCTTGAATGCAGCATGGCTGATGACGTTGAGCCCAGCTCCACCGTCAATCAGAACATGGTGCAACCACATGTTGGCAATGACAGGGGCGGTGATGAGTGGTAGTATACCAGTCCCTACCATGTTGTCGGGGCAGTCGGAAGCCCCGAAGGAGATAGTGGTGCTCTTCCACCGCAGATGTGGAGCAGCCTTCGTGACCCCTGGGACCGCCGAAAGGATCTCCCGGCGCAGGGACTTGACGTTCCTGTGGGAGGTGAGCTCCCAGCTCCCGCCGTACATGACGTACAGCTTCTTGCGGTGGTCATTGTCGTCACCAGAGTCAGAGTCTCCAGTGAAAACGTCCTTCAGGACCCCCTCAGGTGACTGATACCCAAGGTCCCGTTCTCCCGCGACCGCGTTGCCCTCGTCGACCTTTTCCTTACCAGGCCGACGACAGGGCGGCAAACCATCCCTGGAAGCCTGCTCGCGTCGCTCACTGACGCGCTTCGTGAGCTTTATGATCTCGCGGCACTCCGAAGCGCTGTGGCGACTATTGGGGTGCACAGGGCATGAGCCACTGTTGCCTCCATGTGGCCGTGGGCGCTTGTTGCGCTCGTTCTGTCCCCCAGTCGCAGCCGCAACGACCGGAGCAGCAGACTGCGGCCTCTCGTGGCCGCGGTTCTTCTTCTTTTTCTTGCTACCGCCTTGGGTAGCAGGACCCGAGCCACCCGTCTGGGTAAATCCAGTCTGTGGTGCCGAGTGCCATGCATGGCCCTCGGCAGCTCTGGCACACTTGTCAGCCAGAGCGAAGAGCATGGTGACGATTTCCATGTCGTGTGTCGCCAGCTTCTCCAGCATATTCTCATCACTCACCCCCTGTCGGAAAGCAGTGATGATAGAGGCATCAGAGACGCGAGGTATGGTCCCGCGTACCTTGGTGAAGCGGGCGATGAAAGCCCGGAGAGTCTCCCCGGGTTCTTGTCTTACAGCATGGAGACGAGCCTCCACGCCGTGTTGCTGATAAGCACTGGCAAAGTTCGCTGTGAACCGTGCACAGAGCTCCTCCCATGAGTAGACGGATCCTGGGGTCAGGTTCATGAGCCAGGTCCGGGCCGGCCCGGTCAAGGCTACATGGAAATAGGTCGCCATCACAGCAGTGTCTCCACCAGCTGTCGTAATGGCGGTGACGTAAACCTGCAAAAATTCCGACGGGTTTGACGTACCGTCATACTTCTCTGGCAGGTGTGGCCGAAACTTGGGCGGCCAAGTCGCCGCGCGAAGGTGATCCGCTAGCGCGGCACAGCCCACGCCAACCAATGGGACACACGTATGGGTTCGAGCACCCCTTGGAGTTTGTGGCGCAAGCGGAGCGTAGTCCTGGTCGAGGTTGCAACCCTCAAAGTTTAGCCGGCGCTCACGCGCCCTCTCTAGAGAGACTCGTGCGTCCTCGCCCGCACGCCTGCGGTTGAGTTCTGTTCGCAGGTCATCAGGTCTCTCTAGAGAAATTGGGGCATCCTCGCCCGCACGCCGGCGGTTGAGCTCTGCCCGCATGTCCTCAGTCAGTGTGGCCTTCACTGAAGGTGAGCGCACCGATGCCGACGCCTCATGTTGACGCCGGAATGACCGAGGCCTCACTGAAGCTGAGCTAGAATGCGCCATGCCGAGCAGACGGTCGACATCATCACACCACTGCTTCATGGCACCCGGTGAGGCCGTGGAGCTAGGAGGGTGGCGTAGCAACTCCCTGGCTGCAGACAAGGCCCCAGGCATAGCCCTTGACGCTCTGGATGTCTGCGCAGGAGTGTGCTGCCACACAAAGCGCACAGCAGCAGCACCAGGCACAGGGCGGTTGGAGGCCCGTGGCATGGAAGACGCAGCCTCTTCCTCCATCGGGAAGTCCTCGGGAATGAAGTCACGATGCTCGACGATCTGGACCATGGTGTCGAGCAGGAAAACAGGCAAAAACCTAATGCCAAAGTCCCCTACCCGGCATGGTGGCGGAATGCACCCGCCCTAATCCTAAGATGAGGAGGGGGCTTAAGCGTTTTGTCTGTCTACTGGAAGGTGGATGAATACACGAGGACTCGAGGGTTTAGAGTGGTTTAGGCCACTGGAGCGTAATACCCTACCTCCACTATGTGTATGTTGTATTGAGAGTGTGTGAGAGCTTGTGCTTGTGAGCTTGAGAGCCTGAGTGTGAACCTGTCCTTGTAACGCTGTGTGTCTTCCCTTTTATAGTCTAAGGGAAGGCGCATACAAGAATACTGAGCCCCGACATGCGGTCCCAGGAGCATAACGGAAGGAATACATTATGTGAGTAGTTAACGCTAGTAACACCTGAGCAATCACTGGGAGTCTTGATGTCCGCAATCCATGTTGCATTGATGGGCAGTTACCGTACGAGTAATACGGGAGTAATGGTGAGTAACTACACAGCCCACGCATCGTGGATTGAGCATGCCGCCTGTCAGTGGAATAGACAGGCGCACGTCTTATCCGTCATGAAGGCGCGCGTAGCCTAGAGGCGTCATGTCGGGTTCCGCTCGTGGGCTTATGCCGCACGCAGTATGCCACGTGGCAGCATCGGGGCTCCGCCTGAGCGGGGAGCAGGAGTGTATACGAATAGGTCCAGAGCACACCAGAGAAGGTCTGGACACGTGTCAGCTCCGGATCCCCCTGGGCCTTAAGTAAGGTCTTGGGGCCCCACTTTGAGCGGTCCGGACCCCACTGTGGGCGGTCCGGACCCCATACAGGGGGGTGGATCCCATTCTAGGGGTCCGGTCCGTACACGTGGGAGTCCTGGACCAACTCGGAGGTCCAGATTGTATATCCAGGGGTCTGACACTTTTCCCATGGGGGTCCAGACTCACTGTTGATGCCTTAGAGTACATCACCTTCTCTGGCCACGTGGAGGCCACGGAGCCGCCCACGTGGTGGGGTCGGATGCTGTTGCTGGCCTAGAGTAGTTGCCCGAGGCTGGGGCGAGTCACGGCCTGGCCCCACGCACAGCTCCTTTACCATGAGACTAAAGATAGTCGTGTGGGTACTGCGTCTTCATACTGTAGTAAGGGGTACCCTAGTTTCAGGGTACCGACTGTGGCAGAACCACCCGAATTATTCCAGCTTAAGTGCCTAAGTCACGTCTCAGGGGCCGTAACACACTTAAATCGGAATAACCCGTCAGTCCCTCAGATCTAGTCTGATAGAGCCACTTAACCAGTATCAAATTCCACAATCTCACTCGAAGGTGAGTCACAGAAGAAATACAATAAAACAGGAAACCTCAAATTAAGTGATGGATTATTACATAGATCGGAGTTCTTGAGTAGCAATAAAGTTCACAAAATAAAGTGCAGTGGATAATCGATGTCGTCGGTATCGAGGAATTGGGCAAGGCCTAGCCCACTACTCCTCGTGCTCCTCTCCTGCCGGAGCAACATCCCACTCGACCGTCCAACCCGGTGGTAGGGTGGTAGGCCAAGTCACACCATCAACCATTTCCTGAATGGTACCTGCAAAAATTGTGCCACAAGCAAGGCTGAGTATACTAATACTCAGCTAGACTTAACCGGTGTGAGGAGTCTACTCCTCTACCTCTAGACTATGCAGCTGTTTGGATGAGGGGTTTAGTTTGCCAAAAGCACTAGCTGTTTCTAAAAGCAAATTTTAGCTTTTCAAATTCTATCATCATTAACTTAGCTAGATTTGCTCCTTCTAAGCATACATGGTAACAAACATTTAGTTCAATCAACAAGTTATCTCATGTAACCTCGTTTCACTTCTTACTCGATGCAGTACAAGGGGTCAAGCAGTCTCATTAGCTGCGAGAAGCAGACGATTCGAATCGAGTTTTAACCTTGCAAGGTAAACCTAAACACACGGCATGTCAGGGTACTCCGACCCCACACATGACAACCGTCCCCATCGATTCCCCGTTCGCGTCGAGGCCTCACCGCCTTGGCATACAATGCTCCACTAACCCCGGCTGCCGCCGTGCAGTGACCGCACTTGTACCCACCATAGCTAGCATGGGAGACCCAGTCTCAGGTCGCATGAGGGATAAAGTCCGCGCTCGGCTTCAATTAGGTACTAGGTTTACCGGTTACCATTTTTCCCGGCATGTGCTTAGTACGTTCAAAAGCTTGACTCAGGTATCCACACATTAATCCTTAATTCCTTTTTCCCGTCTCATGGACAAGGCATCCTCCCTGGATCCAAGTCCATAGACCAACATAGATCCCGTTATCAAGATGAATACAATTAATTCCTGACCTCGCGCGAGTGCTAGAAAAATCACTCGACTTCTACCGAGATCCTGATTAGCAAGCAGCTACTCGACCTAACATACTAGTATCCATCTCAAAGAGGAATCCTAAGTTCATGCAACTAGAGGTTTCAAGCAACTCCTACACTTAAGTGCACATTACAAACCTACAAGCATTAAGTGTAGTAAAGTAGCGTATAGTAATACGGTTATGCATAAAACCGGGGCTTGCCTTCAATTGCTGGGGCTGCGTGGAGATCCTCAATAGCAGCCTCTGAAGCCTGCTCCTGGTCCTCCTATTGGACAGATCCTTGCTCGGGGATGAGCACGTACTCTCCGTCAGCAAGATTACAATCTAATGAACGCAATGCGTAAGATATATGCATGATATGATAGGTGCTTCAGAATTTACAACTTTTGACGATGTACGACCTATCTGAGTTAGACAAGGTTAACTTCACTTATGTAAGACCCTGGGGTGGTATACTTGGTAAATTGGGTCCAACTTTAGCTAAGGTAAGTGGTAGGTTTATTTTTGGGGTTCCACTGAATTTCTTTTAAGTCTTAGTGAGAGTTGATAAGTACTCAAGTTAGACTTATTAGGGTGAGGTTTATTTCTTCTTTCCTTTTCTTTTATTCTCTTTAATGTTTTGGAGTAGGTTTGAACTACAAGTTGCTTTTATAAAATTCTAAAAATTCTGCAAAAATTACAGTGACTTAGTACTGATGTATGTTTCTCTGTCTCAAAATTTGGGGATCAGAAAGTGAATAGTTTTCTCTGGACAAAATTGTTAAATTCTAGGGCAGAAGGGGTGCTTTGAACTACAACTATTATTTAACAGTGGGTAATTCTCTAAAACTTATTTTTGCTGGCTTTTAGGTGTTATAACATGACTTGATACAAATTTCTAGCCATTAATATGTTTTAGTTATTTTACTATGGTTTTTCTCAAGTTTCTAGCCAAATAGATGCTTTCTACTACCACTATATTTGAAAAATATCAAACAACAGAGTTCTCATTGTTTTTGTTATTGTTTTGTGCAAGAGCAATCATTCTGAAGTTTGGCATCTTTTTGCTTAAGGGAAGGGGTGGTATGCATTATTTGAATTAAGTGGCCTTTCTCATAAAATACTAGCAATAGGTATGAGTTTGCTTCTTTTTCATGGGTTTGCATTTTTCTCTGGTGGTTTATTTCATCATGGACTTAGTCAATTTTTGGTTGCCCATTATCACATCATTAGGGGTTGTTCAAGATTTATTTGGAAAATGCCTCATTAGCATTTTATATTTATTTTCCTTACTTAAAAAGTTGGGCTGAGGTGTTCCTTATTTTTGTAGTGGGGCTCTGGTGGTTGTAAGTCCACTGGATTTTTATTACTCATTTTGGTTATAGTTTTGTAACTTTAATAATTGATTTTCATTCCAAATAAGGCTAAATAAAACATTTTAATTTAAAACTGATCTGGACTAATGGTCTCTGTATTTTTCCTAAGTTCTCTGTTACATAAGTAAACTAGGAAAAATAATTTTACTCACTGTTCATTAATTTCTAATGCCTTTCTGGGTTTTTCTAAGTTTTGGGCAAAATAGCTTTAAATGAATAACTACATCATATTTTCTAATGCTGGGGTTCCTATTATTTTTAAACAGTGTCTAAATGAGGTTTGAATACCTACAAATTTTCTTAGGTTCACTACAGAAGAAAAACTAATTTTCCTTAATTGAACTAGGTTTGGTAAGTTTCTGTTTTAAAATTTAAACTCTAAAATTTAGAACAGAAAGCATAGGGTTTATCATTTTTAAATGATGGTCCATAATATTCAGGATCTAGCAAAATTTGTTTGACAACTTTTTATTAAGAATTCATCAAGTTATGGATTTTCTAAGTTCTCTGGTCATTTAAAAAGATTAACAGAATTGATTAAATGGAAATCCACTTTGCACTAGGGTCCCTGGCGGGTTTTTAAGTTTTCCTCGCGGATTGGTCCTTAGGTTACTATTCACATGAGTCACTGACGTTACAGAAAACCCCTTGGGTTCTACAAATCCTAACCCGGGGTCATTCTTCTAACTTAAACAGTAACCGCGGCGGAAGAAAGGGCGGAGGGGCTTACCGGCGGCGAGATGGCTCCGGTGAAGTGGTCGAGGACGTAGGGGAGGTCTCGGGGATCACAACGGTGTGCGGGTCGCCGTTGGAGATGGCCGGAGTCGGTCGGTCCACGCGCGCAGGTGGGGATGCTCGTCGGCGGCGAGGAGTCCGGCCTGCTCACGGTGAGATAGTTCAATTGGACGGGTCAGAGAGGTTCACGGGATGCCAGAGAAGATGTGGGTGCAAGGAATTGGACGGAGACTCACCGGTTAGCTCTGTCCACGCGCGGCGGCGAAAGACCGAAGTCCGGTGAGGTCGATCTCGGGCTTCCGGTGAAGTCCGGCCTGGTCCGAGAGCTTGGAAAGCTTCACGGGCTACTGGCGGAGCTAGCCGAAGCGCTGGCTCGACTTGGGGGTGGCTGGAGTGGGCTGGCCACGATGGCCGAAGCTCTGGCGGCAATGGCGGGCGGAATTGAGCTCGCCAGAGCTAAGGAGAGGGGGCTGGCCGGTGAAGGTGAGCGCAGGGTGAAGTGGGGCGCGCCCGGGGAGGCTTTATACGCACGGCGCGGTGCATGGGCGGTCGTGGACCGGCGAGCGCGCGCGGGCGTGCACTGGGAGGCGCAGTGCGCGAACGGGCGTGAACCGGAGGTGTCAGCCACGGTCGAACACGTGTTCCCGTTGCCTCTGCCCATGTTCAAGCGCTGGTTGGGTGCAAATCTTCGCGAATTTGGGCAAGATCGCTGTGAAGGATTTGTTCACCTGACCATGCTTTGTCTTTTGTGTATGGACGTCGCGCGGTTTCAGGCTAGGGACAGGGAGTTGTAGCGTCACCAAGGTGCTAGTGTCAGAATGCCTGGTCCCGAGGCCAAACTGCGCCAAAACCGTGTCAAATGAATTTGGTTTGAGTTCAAACTTTTCCAGGACGTGTTCAAGGGAATTTGACACAACTTTGATATTTGGATCTCCTGGTTTTGAGTTTCGAAAAACAGAGAACGCAGTTGATCTTTGGAAAGAGGTCTGAATTTCAGAAATCTGAATTTCTCCAAGGGTTCATGGTTCAAGGGCTGATTTGGGAATTTGCTTGAGTTATTTTGGCTAAGCTTTCTCAACCTTTCTTGTTGCTTATTAAATATACTTTAATTTTTACAATTGGCTCAAGTCATAATTTTAAAATTTTCATACCCTTTTCCTTATTTCCTTGAATTTTGCTCATGGGGCTTACTTAGGGTTTTTATTAGGGTTACACCATTATTACCTTTTGAAAGACTCAATTGTTTTGATCATGATACTTTTAAGTATATGCTTGGTGAATTCCTTCTTACTTAAGTTAATTTGATGCTCATGCTTACTTGGGTTCACATAAAATGATGGTTTTTGGTTGGCATTTTGAGAGAAACCCTAGGTGACACTGGGGTGTCACAGCCTTCCCCCCTTAAAGGAATCTCGTCCCGAGATTCGGGCCAGAGTCCTCCCAGGGTGAAGCGAAGGGTGAGACTTATAGGAAATGGGTGATTATTGTTATTATTAGGGTAAAACTGCTCTTCGAATGTCATTCTCTTTGCAACTTCAGAAGGAAGTCCTTTTTAAGTTTTACTTCATAGTTACTTCATTCTGAATTAAGATCATATTTTTGGAAATTAGATTCGAAGGGCAGGAGGAGGGGTTGGGGGTGATTACGTACCAGCTTCCTTAGGTAGGTAATCGGGGAAGTTGGATCTCAAGAATTCCTCGGTTTCCCAAGTAGCTACCTCCTCTGAGTGATTACCCCACTGGACCTTGTACATCTTGATCGATTTAGCCCGAGTTGATCTTTCTTTGCAATCCAAAATCTTGGAGGGGTACTCTTGGTACGATAGGTCTGGCTCTATCTCCAATTCTGGCTCTGCTATGATCTCGGTCGGCAATCGAACACACTTCTTCAGCTGAGATACATGGAAAACAATGTGAATGGCAGACATCTTTGAAGGTAACTTCAGCTTGTATGCCACGGGTCCACATGCTTCTATGATCTTATAAGGTCCAATGTAACGAGGGGCTAGCTTGCCTTTGATCCCAAACCTCTGCACTCCCTTGGTGGGTGATACCTTGAGGTATACAAAACTTCCCACCTCAAACTAGAGAGGTTTCCTTCTTCTATCATGATAGCTCTTCTGCCTGGCCTCAGCAGCTTCTAGATTCTTCCTGATTAGTTTGACCTTCCTTTCGGCTTCAGTCACTAAGTCAGGTCCAAAAACTTCTCTTTCTCCAGGTTGAGACCAATTGAGCGGTGTCCTGCACCTTCTTCCATAGAGAGCTTCAAAAGGTGCCATCTTTAGGCTGGATTGATAACTATTGTTATAATTAAACTCTGCCAAGGAGAGGTGCTTATCCCAGTTCTTGCCACAATCGATCGCACAAGCTCTTAGCATATCCTCCAGGATTTGGTTTACCCTTTCCGTCTAACCATCAGTCTGTGGGTGGTAAGCTGAACTCCTGATTAGCTTGGTTCCCAAAGACTCTTGCAATTGTTCCCAAAATCTGGCAACAAATTGGGCTCCTCGGTCAGAAACAATGGTCCGAGGTAATCCGTGCAAACACACGATCCGGTCGATATACAATTCTGCATACTTCTGAGCCTTATCAGTGGTGTGCACAGGACGAAAATGTGCCACTTTCGTCAATCGGTCCACAATAACCCAAATCGAATCATGATGACGAGAGGTGTTGGGCAGACCCACAATGAAATCCATGCTGATGTCGTCCCACTTCCACGAAGGTATGGACAGGGGTTGCAAAGCTCCAGCTGACTTCAAGTGGCTTGCCTTTATCCTCTGACAGGTGTCACATTCTGATACATACTGGGCTATCTCCCTCTTCATTCTGGTCCACCAGTACAAAGGCTTCAGATCATGGTACATCTTGGTGCTTCCCGGATGCATAGAGAATTTGGAGAGATGAGCCTCATCCAAAATTTTCCTCTTGAGGTCCTGATCTTTAGGAATCACCAATCTGCTTTTGAACCATAACACACCCTTTTCATCCTGGCGGAAACAATTATACTTCTCAACCTTCTGATGGAGATTCTTCTTGATAATTTGCACTCCCTTGTCACTGAGCTGGGCCATGATAATCTGGTCTTGCAAAGCTGGCTCAACAGAAATGTGAGACAAAGAACCAGAAGGAATCACTTCAATTTGCATCTTGCTCAACTCATCACACAAGGTGTTAACGCGAGAATCCATCAGAATACAATTGCATTGCAACTTCCGACTCAAGGCATCTGCTACCACATTAGCTTTTCCTGGGTGATAATGTACCTCTAGGTCATAATCCTTGATCATCTCTAGCCATCTTCTCTGCCTCATGTTGAGATCAGCCTGAGTAAAAATGTACTTAAGGCTCTTATGATCAGTGAAGATGTTGTAGTGGGTTCCCATTAGATAGTGCCTCCACATCTTTAATGCATGAACCACTGCTGCCAACTCGAGGTCATGAGTGGGATAGTTTTGCTCATGAGGCCTGAGTGCTCTTGAGGCATAAGCAATGACTCGGTTGTCTTGCATCAAGACACAACCTAGCCCAGTGCCAGAGGCATCGCAATATACATCAAAAGGCCTACTGTTGTCGGGTTGCGCCAATACTGGTGCTGTGGTCAGATGCTGCCTTAATGCATGGAAGGCATCTTCGCACTTCTGACTCCAAACAAATTTGACTTCTTTCTTCAGCAACTCAGTTATAGGCTTCGCAATTCGAGAGAAGTCCGGAATAAATCTTCGGTAATAACCAGCTAATCCCAGAAAACTCCAAATCTGACGAACAGTTGTGGGTGGCTTCCAGTTCATCACCTCTTGCACTTTATCAGGATCAACAGCTATTCCAGCCTGAGAGATAGTGTGACCCAATAATTTGATTTCCTTTAGCCAAAAATCACACTTGGATAACTTGGCATAAAGGTGGTGCTCTCGCAGATGTTGAAGCACTACATGCAAATGCCCGACATGTTCTTCTTCGTTCTTTGAGTACACCAAAATGTCATCGATGAAAACCACCACGAACTTGTCCAATTCCGGCATGAAAACAGAATTCATCAGATACATGAAATATGTTGGTGCATTTGTCAGCCCGAATGACATCACCAAGAATTCATATAGCCCATATCTGGTTGAGAATGTCATCTTCGGAATATCACTTGCTCGTATCTTGATCTGATGGTAGCGAGAGCGAAGGTCTATCTTGGAAAACACCTTGGCCCCGACCAACTGGTCAAAAAGAACATCAATACGAGGCAAAGGATACTTGTTCTTGATAGTTACCACATTAAGAGGGCGGTAATCTATACACAGCCTCAAGCTTTCATCCTTCTTCACCAATAGTGCTGGACATCCCCAAGGCGAAGTGCTTGGGCGAATAAATCCCTTATCCAGCAACTCTTGCAATTGCTTCTTCAATTCTACCAACTCAGCGGGTGGCATTCGTTAGGGCCTCTTGGAAATTGGGGCCGTTCCCGGTTGCAACTCGATGGCGAATTCAATATCCCGGTCTGGTGGCATTCCTGGCAATTCATCAGGGAAGACATCTGCATACTCACAGACCACTGGGATCTTCTTCAGAGGTAACTCCGTCATAGAGAAAGCACATGACTGAGTAGAACCTTGACTAGGCAGAATTAAGGTGAAGTTCCCGCAGAACGGAGAATTAACTTCCAGGGTACGGCTGGCTACATCAAGCACAACTTGGTGCAAGGTCATCCAATTTGCTCCCAGAATAATGTCCACATTTTCCAATCCCAACACAAGAAGAGTGGTTTTGATAATGTGGCTTCCCAGTTGAATAGGCACACTTTGGTTTAATTGATTAGTTGCAATTTTACCCCCAGGTGTGACTATCATGAATGACCCTTTTGAGTGAGAGAATGGCAGTTTACATTTAGCACTGAACTTTTGGCTAATGAAACTATGAGATGCACCAGAATCAAACAGAATTAAAGCAGGTTGATTATAAACTGAAAAGGTACCGGTCATGATAGGAGCTCCTTCTGGTACTTCCTCCAGAGTAGTGAAGTTGAGCTTCCCTTGCCTGACTTGCACCTTCTGCTTTCTTCCCTTGTCTTGATTTGGTGCTGGCATCTGCCTCTGCTGGTTCCTGGGACAATTCTTGGCATAGTGGCCCACATTGCCACAAGTGAAACACTTGTTCCCATTGCCCTGGCGGAACTACTGCTGCTGCGGAAGCTGATTGTTCCTTGGGGCGGGAGCTGGAAAGCGGTTGGGTGCCGGCTGCTGCTGCTGCTTAGGTGGCCTGATCACCCATCTGCCTGCGTGCTGCTGAAAACCCCTGCTCTGATTGTGAGAAACAATCTGGAACCTCTGAGCCTGAGCGGATGGTGCTGCCATTGGTGCCTTTCTCTTCTTCTCTGCCCGGTGAGCAACAATACAATCGTCCTAGGAGATGGCCATATTGACCAACTCATTGAAGCTATCAGCCTGGACAGTGTTGAGTCGTTCCCGCAGCTTGGTATTGAGACCCCTACGGAAGCGATCCCTCTTCTTTTCATCAGAATCAGCATGATACCCTGCATACTGGCATAAGTCGTTGAAGGCTTGCGCATACTGCAGTACCGTGCGGGTTCCTTGATTAAGAGCGAGAAATTCATTCAACTTCCGATCAAGAATGCTAGCTGGGATGTGGTGTCCTCTGAAGGCAGTCTTGAATTCCTCCCAAGATACTTCATGATCAGCGGGGAGCATAGCACGGAAGTGGTCCCACCAAGTCCGAGCAGGGCCGCGAAGCTGCTGTGCGGCGAAGCGAGCCTTGGCCTCATCAGGGCAGTCTCCCGTGAGGAGGGGAAACTTGGACTCAGCGACGCGAAGCCATACGTCGGCGTCCAACGGATCCTCTGCCTTGGTGAACAAGGGTGGCTGCGTGCTCAGAAACTCCTAGTAAGTTGCCATAGCCGGAGGTCGCTGATGCTGGCCTCCACCATGCTGCTGAGGGTGGGGCTGGCGCTGCAAGAGGTGTCGCAGAATCTCATTCTGCTGGGCCATCAGCTCCTGCACTGTGGGAGCTGGAGGAGGTGGCTGGGGAACCTGCTTGTTATGCCCGCGACGCTGCCTAGCTGCCATCTGAAAATAGAGATTGTCGCCATTGTTATCCCAACTCACAGTTTCGAACAACAAGATATCATCTCATATGGAAGGAAAAATGCCATAATCCTAATACTAGGTTCGAAATGAAGATAACATGGTGACAAATATCCCACAGATTTCAAAAGTTCACAGGGTTACATCAATCAGGGGAAAGTACCCATAAGCCTAGTCCAAAATCTGACATCACTAAGCTCGCATAGGTTTCTATCCGCCTAAAAGTGTCGAAGTGACTGCTTAACCCTGAGCGGTGGAAGCGACACTGGATACGGGTGAAGGAGGCATCGCGGAGGTAGTCCCATTGGCACCAGGGGCTGGTCCTACCTCCTCGGGAGCCTCTTCTCCCTCGCTTCCTGCTTCATTGGCCTCCATCTCCAGGTGGTGCATGTCCAAGTGGTCGTTTGCCTCTTCGAGTTCCCTCTGCACATCGTGAAGCTGGTTCTCCAAGACATCAATAGTGTTGTATCGGATCTCCACCTGGTGCTCTAGGGTGGCAATGCGCTGGCTCAGCCTCTCCACCTGCTGATCCTTCTCTACCAACTCGGTGGATAGATCGACCACAAAATCTTCTCGGCTGTCGAGAGTGAGCTTGGCAGTTTGAGCGGTGTTAGCAAGGAGTGCCATAGCATCGCTCTGAAGGGCCTAAAGGCGGTACATCGCACTCATGCACTGAACAGTGACCCTCCCAACCAAGTCAGGATACATCGCCCACACATCCTTTACATGGCTCACGCGGTTACACCACATGGGATCATCCTTCTTCTCAGCAGGGAAGAGTCCCAAGGGGTGCATCACCATCTCCAGGGGATGGTAGCCACAGAAAGTCGCCAGAGTCTTCATGGCTGCTGCTTCAACGGTGTCGTCCGTCCTGAGTCCAATCGTCTCAGAATCAAGAGAACGCCTACTCGGCTGAAGGGGATGAGCCTCCAAAGTCAGCCAGACCCGACAACGAGGTACCCGATGCTCCTCATACAACTGCACTGTGTACAAAGGGGGCGTAGGGTAACCGACGGAGTTAAGCACTTCCCAAAAGATGGAAGGAAAACCATCGCGAGGAAGGAAGTCAGAACTGAAACGAGAGTCTCCTCCACTGGCGGGGGTGGGTGAATTCATCTGCGGAAAGGAATCAAAGGTAAAGATTATGGTGGAAGGAAAAAGAAAAAGAGAGCCCGGATGGTTTTAAAGAAAGTGGGTTAGCTCAAATTTTAATTCCTCTTTGTGTTTTTATAATGCATGCATGTTGGAAGAAACGTTGCCTCTCGAAAGAAAATAGGGTGCTTTTTAGGGCATCCTTAAAAATATAAGTACTGGCCCACGGGGCCTAATTAGTTAGCCACCTATTTCTCCCTCTATGCCTAAGGCCTTTCGTCCTAGGTCTAGCGGTCTAGTCCTGACGATCCATAGCAGTTTCTAGGCAAGTTTTAGGTTTTGAAAATTGGTATTCATGGTTTATTGTCCTTCTCTGTGGTGGAATTTGCTCCGATACCAGCTGTGGCAGAACCACCCGAATTATTCCAGCTTAAGTGCCTAAGTCACGTCTTAGGGGCCGTAACACACTTAAATCGGAATAACCCGTCAGTCCTTCAGATCTAGTCTGATAGAGCCACTTAACCAGGATCAAATTCCACAATCTCACTCGAAGGTGAGTCACAGAAGAAATACAATAAAACAGGAAACCTCAAACTAAGTGATGGATTATTACATAGATCGGAGTTCTTGAGTAGCAATAAAGTTCACAAAATAAAGTGCAGCGGATAATCGATGTCGTCGGTATCGAGGAATTGGGCAAGGCCTAGCCCACTACTCCTCGTGCTCCTCTCCTGCCGGAGCAACATCCCACTCGACCGTCCAACCCGGTGGTAGGGTGGTAGTCCAAGTCACACCATCAACCATTTCCTGAATGGTACCTGCAAAAATTGTGCCACAAGCAAGGCTGAGTATACTAATACTCAACTAGACTTAACCGATGTGAGGAGTCTACTCCTCTACCTCTAGACTATGCAGCTGTTTGGCTGAGGGGTTTAGTTTGCCAAAAGCACTAGCTGTTTCTAAAAGCAAATTTTAGCTTTTCAAATTCTATCATCATTAACTTAGCTAGATTTGCTCCTTCTAAGCATACATGGTAACAAACATTTAGTTCAATCAACAAGTTATCTCATGTAACCTTGTTTCACTTCTTACTCGATGCAGTACAAGGGGTCAAGCAGTCTCATTAGCTGCGAGAAGCAGACGATTCGAATCGAGTTTTAACCTTGCAAGGTAAACCTAAACACACGGCATGTCAGGGTACTCCGACCCCACACATGACAACCGTCCCCATCGATTCCCCGTTCGCGTCCAGGCCTCACCACCTTGGCATACAATGCTCCACTGACCCCGGCTGCCGCCGTGCAGTGACCGCACTTGTACCCACCATAACTAGCATGGGAGACCCAGTCTCAGGTCGCATGAGGGATAAAGTCCGCGCCCGGCTTCAATCAGGTACTAGGTTTACCGGTTACCATTTTTCCCGGCATGTGCTTAGTACGTTCAAAAGCTTGACTCAGGTATCCACACATTAATCCTTAATTCCTTTTTCCCGTCTCATGGACAAGGCATCCTCCCTGGATCCAAGTCCATAGACCAACATAGATCCCGTTATCAAGATGAATACAATTAATTCCTGACCTCGCGCGAGTGCTAGAAAAATCACTCGACTTCTACCGAGATCCTGATTAGCAAGCAGCTACTCGACCTAACATACTAGTATCCATCTCAAAGAGGAATCCTAAGTTCATGCAACTAGAGGTTTCAAGCAACTCCTACACTTAAGTGCACATTACAAACCTACAAGCATTAAGTGTAGTAAAGTAGCGTATAGTAATACGGTTATGCATAAAATTGGGGCTTGCCTTCAATTGCTGGGGCGGCGGGGAGATCCTCAATAGCAGCCTCTGAAGCCTGCTCCTGGTCCTCCTCTTGGACAGGTCCTTGCTCGGGGATCAGAACGTACTCTCCGTCGGCAAGATTACAATCTAATGAACGCAATGCGTAAGATATATGCATGATATGATAGGTGCTTCAGAATTTACAACTTTTGACGATGTACGACCTATCTGAGTTAGACAAGGTTAACTTCACTTATGTAAGACCCTGGGGTGGTATACTTGGTAAATTGGGTCCAACTTTAGCTAAGGTAAGTGGTAGGTTTATTTTTGGGGTTCCACTGAATTTCTTTTAAGTATTAGTGAGAGTTGATAAGTACTCAAGTTAGACTTATTGGGGTGAGGTTTATTTCTTCTTTCCTTTTCTTTTATTCTCTTTAATGTTTTGGAGTGGGTTTGAACTACAAGTTGCTTTTATAAAATTCTAAAAATTCTGCAAATAATACAGTGGCTTAGTACAGGTGTATGTTTCTCTGTCTCAAAATTTGGGGATCAGAAAGTGAATAGTTTTCTCTGGACAAAATTGTTAAATTTTAGGGAAGAAGGGGTGCTTTGAACTACAACTATTATTTAACAGTGGGTAATTCTCTAAAACTTATTTTTGCTGGCTTTTAGGTGTTATAACATGACGTGATACAAATTTCTAGCCATTAATATCTTTTAGTTATTTTACTATGGTTTTTCTCAAGTTTCTAGCCAAATAGGTGCTTTCTACTACCACTGTATTTGAAAAATATCAAACAACAGAGTTCTCATTTTTCTTAGTTATTGTTTTGTGCAAGAGCAATCATTCTGAAGTTTGGCATCTTTTTGCTTAAGGGAAGGGGTGGTATGCATTATTTGAATTAAGTGGCCTTTCTCATAAAATACTAGCAATAGGTATGAGTTTGCTTCTTTTTCATGGGTTTGCATTTTTCTCTGGTGGTTTATCTCATCATGGACTTAGTCAATTTTTGGTTGCCCATTATCACATCATTAAGGGTTGTTCAAGATTTATTTGGAAAATGCCTCATTAGCATTTTATATTTATTTTCCTTACTTAAAAAGTTGGGCTGAGGTGTTCCTTATTTTTGTAGTGGGGCTCTGGTGGTTGTAAGTTCACTGGATTTTTATTACTCATTTTGGTTATAGTTTTGTAACTTTAATAATTAATTTTCAGTCCAAATAAGGCTAAATAAAACATTTTAATTTAAAACTGATCTGGACTTATGATCTCTGTATTTTTCCTAAGTTCTCTGTTACATAAGTAAACTAGGAAAAATAATTTTACTCACTATTCATTAATTTCTAATGCCTTTCTGGGTTTTTCTAAGTTTTGGGCAAATTAGCTTTAAATGAATAACTACATCATATTTTCTAATGCTGGGGTTCCTATTATTTTTAAACAGTGTCTAAATGAGGTTTGAATACCTACAAATTTTCTTAGGTTCAGTACAGAAGAAAAACTAATTTTCCTTAATTAAACTAGGTTTGGTAACTTTCTGTTTTTAAATTTAAACTCTAAAATTTAGAACAGAAAGCATAGGGTTTATTATTTTTAAATGATGGTCCATAACATTCAGGATCTAGCAAAATTTGTTTGACATCTTTTTATTAAGAATTCATCAAGTTATGGATTTTCTAAGTTCTCTGGTCATTTAAAAAGATTAACAGAATTGATTAAATGGAAATTCACTTTGCACTGGGGTCCCTGGCGGGTTTTTAAGTTTTCCTCGCAGATTGGTCCTTAGGTTACTATTCGCATGAGTCACTGACGTTACAGAAAACCCCTCGGGTTCTACAAATCCTAACCCGGGGTCCTTCTTCTAACTTAAACTGTAACCGCGGCGGAAGAAAGGGCGGAGGGGCTTACCGGCGGCGAGATGGCTCCGGTGAAGTGGTCAAGGACGTAGGGGAGGTCTCGGGGATCACAACGGTGTGCGGGTCGCCGTCGGAGATGGCTGGAGTCGGTCGGTCCACGCGCGCAGGCGGGGATGCTCGTCGGCGGCGAGGAGTCCGGCCTGCTCACGGTGAGATAGTTCAATTGGACGGGTCAGAGAGGTTCACGGGATGCCAGAGAAGATGTGGGTGCAAGGAATTGGACGGAGACTCACCGGTTAGCTCTGTCCACGCGCGGCGGCGAAAGACCGAAGTCCGGTGAGGTCGATCTCGGGCTTCCAGTGAGTCCGGCCTGGTCCGAGAGCTTGGAAAGCTTCACGGGCTACTGGCGAAGCTAGCCGAAGCGCTGGCTCGACTTGGGGGTGGCTGGAGTGGGCTGGCCACGATGGTCGAAGCTCTGGCGGCAATGGCGGGTGGAATTGAGCTCGCCGGAGCTAAGGAGAGGGGGCTGGCCGGTGAAGGTGAGCGCGGGGTGAAGTGGGGCGCGCCCGGGGAGGCTTTATAGGCACGGCGCGGTGCGCGAACGGGCGTGAACCGGAGGTGTCAGCCACGGTCGAACACGTGTTCTCGTTGCCTCTGCCCCTGTTCAAGCGCTGGTTGGGTGCAAATCTTCGCGAATTTGGGCAAGATCGCTGTGAAGGATTTGTTCACCTGACCATGCTTTGTCTTTTGTGTATGGACGTCGCGCGGTTTCAGGCTAGGGACATGGAGTTGTAGCGTCACCAAGGTGCCAGTGTCAGAATGCCTGGTCCCGAGGTCAAACTGCACCAAAACCGTGTCAAATGAATTTGGTTTGAGTTCAAACTTTTCCAGGACGTGTTCAAGGGAATTTGGCACAACTTTGATATTTGGATCTCCTGGTTTTGAGTTTCGAAAAACAGAGAACACAGTTGATCTTTGGATAGAGGTCTGAATTTAAGAAATTCAGAAATCTGAATTTCTCCAAGGGTTCATGGTTCAAGGGCTGATTTGGGAATTTGCTTGAGTTATTTTGGCTAAGCTTTCTGAACCTTTCTTGTTGCTTATTAAATATACTTTAATTTTTACAATTGGCTCAAGTCATAAATTTAAATTTTTCATACCCTTTTCCTTATTTCCTTGAATTTTGCTCATGGGGCTTACTTATGGTTTTTATTAGGGTTACAACATTATTACCTTTTGAAAGACTCAATTGTTTTGATCATGATACTTTTAAGTATATGCTTGGTGAATTCCTTCTTACTTAAGTTAATTTGATGCTCATGCTTACTTGGGTTCACATAAAATGATGGTTCTTGGTTGGCATTTTGAGAGAAACCCTAGGTGACACTGGGGTGTCACACCGACAGGGGCCTTCTTCTTCGCCGAAGGCCCTCCAAGCAAAAACACCTTCGGCAGTGTGATATGCGAACTGACATAACACGAAGGTACAAGCCGAAGCTATAATCCCGAAAGCTTCAGCATGACAACACCTTGAGACAAAGGGCAACACCGACTTAAAGAGTAAAAGACCGTTTTGTCCTTGATAGTTTGTGTTTTGGTTATGATTAGTTATCAAGGACACAAATGTAATTTTGTCTGGGCTGCGTCCCGTGCCTATAAATAGATGAACAATACCCTAGTAATGTTCACGCTGACTTGTGCTCATTCGCACATCATACTTGGATTTTCACCTTTTGTCAAGCCAAAGGTATAAATGTAATTTGATATTGTTCATGTTTATTCATGATGATATTATAAAATATCCTAATGAGGTCATATGATTTTTCATATTGTTTCCTATGTTTCATATGCTTCTACTTTCATTATGATATACTGAAATGATGAAGGTACGTCCTTCATAACCTTCGTCTGAAGATCATTATATCCTAAGGGAGATAAAGCTTCGAAGGACGAAGGTCTTTAACCATTAACATTTTGTGTTGCCTTGTTCTTAACTCATAGCATTTAAGAACAAGTCCTCAACATAATCTTTATTTACGCTTTTATGCATTGTTCTCTTGATATATTACACTTGTGACGTCAACATATGTGTGGAAATAGATCCTGGCACACATATGCTATGCATTCGGTTTTGCCCCCTAAAACCGGGTGTGACACCTAGCCGGCCCATCAGGGCCCATCAGCCACCTGGCCACCGCGCCCCTATTGCCTCCCCTCCCTCTCTATGGCAGGTGGGGTCCGCCCTGGCCCCCTCCTCTTCTTCCTCCTTCTCCCGCTGCCAGGACGCGCGTAGCCGTGCCCGCACCCTCACCGCGTGATGTACCCGCGCTCGGCTGCACGCGCTCAACGTCCGTGCTCCCTGGCCGCGCCCGTTCGGCCCCGCGTCGGAAACCGCCGCACGACCGCCCTCTTCTACACCCCCGTTTCCCATTCTTCCTCCCCATTATTGTAATACCCCTGGTGTTACTAGTTCTAAAACTTGAGCATGACATCATATGCATTGACATTTCATTTTGTTTGTTACACCTAGAATGCATCCACTAGGTAAAATTTCAAAACATGTGTGATATGGTGGCTTGAAGTATTCTTAAACTTAGGGTAGGGTACTTAACCCTGGGATTAGGTCATGATGGTAATAATAAGCTAAAATGAGTAATACCTCAAAAGTCATTGGAAATATTCATAAGAGATCAAGATTTATGGATTTGAGTGGCACAAAAACCCTAAAGTACTCAAAACCCTAAAAGGAACCCTAGAAAACCCTAATTTGTACCCTAGGGGTGAATTCAAATTCTATACACTTTTGGACCAAAATGTAAATATCAAAGTGGTAGAACATAAAAAACCAAGCAACTTTTACATTGGAGAATTTTCAAGTAGTGTGGAGTAATTTGGACTTAATTGCAAAAAGTATCAAGAACACCTATGTGGCTAAGTCTGAATTTCAGTGAGATTGAGCCAACTTTGGAGCCTTGTATTTCTTAATTCATGAGGATTTTGCCCTAGGTCAATACATCAATCTTGTAGAGCTATGATAGGAGTACAAGTTTGATTAAGTGATAAAGCATAGGTGCTGTACAAAAATTGGAGAAAAATGGGCTCAAAGTCTGGCTGTCACTCAGCCCTGAGACTTAATCTAGACTAACAGTGAATTCTGAGAAACTTTAGAGTTGATTTAAGCCTAATCGAGTGAGTAAATGGCCCAAGTTCCTATGGTCGAATTGAAGATGTTATATAGGAGATTAACTTTGTTAAAGACGTATTAGGGAGTTCCCACATAAAAATTTGTGAAAAACACCTCTGAAGATGCTCTGTCAGACAGACTGATGAAGGTTCTGATGGTACAGTAGCCGGACAAAATATGCAGATACACTGCACTTCACCGCCGGTGATCTCCGCGCTGCGATCCGTGCTGTCCGCCGCGATTCGTGTTCGGCTCAGGCAGGATATTACCGTGGATGTGAAAAGATCGGAGGGGGAGTGGATTGAGCCGGCTTCACCATACCCACTTGCACCGGCGACGTGCCCGCGTGACCACCGTCGTCGTGCCGCCGTTTACCTCGGTCATGACACGCCTTAAGCTATTCTACCACGTCGTCGCGGGTTGGGGAGGATAACCATGTGACGGCCGTAACCTTTTGCCCAGTGAATGCCACGATAGCACTCACCGGTGTCTTCCCCCTCTCTCCGGCCGCGAGCGTGTCTTCCCCAAATTGGGCACCACCGCAGTTGATCTCTATGAACCTTGAGCACAAACCCTCGCCTCCAATTAGCCACCATAGCGCATGAATTTAGCTTTTCCCCCAATTCGGTCGCCATCGCCGCCGTGGATAGCTCTTCCGTGGCCAGTGTCGCCTGAGGTAGTTCCAGCCCAATTACCGTTTCTTCCGTGGCCAGCGTTGCCAGGGTTCGTTTGGAGAAGAAACAAAAGTGCGAGGGGTGTTGTGTAAATGTCAGAGACACAGTGAAATAGTGCCAAGGGTTCTTTACTGGTTATTCAAATCCCCGAGGGTGTCTGCGCAAGTTTTCCAACGCGCGCGCGAGCGTGTTTCTTCTGTTGATGGGCTGACTTGGGCTGGTTTGAGCCCATCACTGTTCATTCTTTTCCTTTTTCTTTTTCTGCCAGGCTTAGAAAATTTATAGAAAATGTTGGGGACTTGTTCTCAAATGCTAAGAGTTAAGAACAAGGCAACATAAAAAGTGTTAAGTGTTAAAGTCCTTCGTCCTTCGAAGCATTATGTCCCTTCGGGAAATAATGAGTTTCGGACGAAGGTCATAAGAGACATACCTTCGTAAACATAACAAGTAATGACGAAGGATTCATATAAAGCATGAAATATAATATAAGCATCATCATAGAATCATTTCTATTTTATTAACATGGAAAAATAGAAATGATTTCAAATTACAAATGTACCTTCGGTCCTGAGAGAAGGTAAAAAGTACAAGCGTGACGCAAAAGCAAATGCCAAGTCAGCGTGAACAGTACGGGGATACTGTTCACCTATTTATAGACACGGGACACAGCCCTTACAAAATTACATTTATGCCCTTTACATCTGACAATAACTCTATAGTAATCCATCGAGGTCCGAATAGCCTTTTCATCTTTAAGTCGGTTTCCTTTCCTGCCACCATGCCGAAGCTTTTCTGCTCACAGCTTCGGTGCTGTATCAACCTTCGTATGCTTTGAGCTTCTCCCTCTGTGATACCGATTCGAGTCCGAAGATACCTGTTTGCACATTATACTCCAGAAACACTATTAAATCATGTTTTTGAGGACCTTCGGACGCCGAAGGTCCCCAACAGTAGCCCCTCGCAATATTAATTTGTTTGAAATAATAAATTCAGATTGCGATATGAACGAAGGCTTTATGCCGAAGGTCCGAAAAAACACCTTCCCTTTGCTAGAATAGCAACATTCAATGACAAGTGGGGTCTTTCAACTTTCAACGCATCAAGCGTATAAATACGGCCATACCGCAAACTTATTTTGCACGCTTTCTGGCCAACCACTCCTGCTCACTGATTTTTTAGCTCTTGTGCACTGTGATCTGCTAAGCTTTTAGCTTTGAAGCTTCGGCTTTGAAAACAGTTTTTTAGTGTTTCCGAAGATGTCTGAAGCTGCTAAGAAGGCTGCTGCTGAGATGAAGCTGAGTCTTGATGAAGAGAAGAACTTAGGGTTTCTTATAGCAATGTCGAAGACCAACACAGAAAAGATCACCAGGGAAATTCTGGAAGGGCTGTCTGAAGATACTGGTGACAGTGACAGTTTTGATGTGGACAGCGGTGGCGAAGACTCCGAAGATCGCCCCTGGCGACCAAGCCATTCAGTTTATGGTAAATCAACTATCAAAGAGAATCATCTTGTTAATATGAGAGGAAGGTATTTCCGGGATCTGTCCATTGTGAGGGCGGACGAAGGGGAAAAGACTTGCCCAGACCCCGAAGAAAATGAAGTCGTGGTATTCCGAAGCTTTTTGAAGGCTGGGCTGCGATTGCCCTTGAGCAGCTTCGTCGTGGAAGTGCTGAAGATCTTTGAAGTCTATCTTCACCAACTTACCCCCGAGGCAATTATAAGGCTGAATATCTTCGTGTGGGCCGTGCGAAGCCAGGGTCTGAAGCCTGATGCAAGAAGCTTCTGCAATATTCACGAATTATCATACGAGACAATACCTTGGGGTAAGGAACAGTATCACAATAACTTTGGCTGCTACAAATTTGTTTCTCGGTCTGGGTCAAGCTGCCCCGTGCCAACTTTTCGGAAAAAATGGCCCAGCGGCTGGATGACAGAGTGGTTTTATGTAAAAAATGATCTGAAAACACGAGAAGACATCAAAGGTATAATCATGCGTCCTATTTGGCAAAGCTTCGGCCTTCGGAGGCCGAAGGTTGAAATGAATGAAGCCGCCGAAGAGTGCCAAAGAGCCTTCGGCGTTGTCTGCTCTTTTATGGGAACAAGGGACTTGGTACAAGAGCATATTGCCTTCAGGGTGTGGCCGCTTGCGGAGAAATGGGAAATGCCACAAGAAACCATTAAAGAGGCCGACGAAGGTGGACTTGTCAGGTTTAAGTACACTTTTAAATTTGGAGATAAATTTATTGAGCCAGATGATGAGTGGTTGAAAAGCATTGACAATTTAAGTGATGAGCTGCTTGGGACCTACTCGAAGGCCGAAGATACTGCAATGTCAGCAGCCTTCGGAGGCCGAAAAAAGAAAAGGCTGAATCGGATATTTGATGCCATCGGGTTTGTCTACCCTGACTATTGCTACCCCATTCGAAGGCAGAAGAGAAAAAATACAACCTATGCAAAAGAAGAAACTGCAGCTGCTCCTAGCGAGCCAGAACCAAAAAGGAAGAAGATAAAGGTTCTTACGCATCGGCCGCGTTATATTGAACCAGCTTCGGTGCCTGAGTTTACCGGAGAGACTTCTTCGGCCAACGAAGCTGAAAAACCAGCCGAGCCAACTTTGCTGCCAGAAGTCGCAGAAACAGCCGAAGAACCAACGAAGACAAAATTGGAGCAATCAAAAATTTTGTTACCGGAAACGAAAGAGAAGGCCGAAGCGCCATTCACAGAAAAAATGGAAGAGGTAAAGGAAGCAACCGAGGACTCCAAAACATCAGAAGTTTTGAGTCCTTCAGCAATTATTGGGACATCAAAAAATGAAAAAGTGCCAGCTGCAACTCCGAAGAGAAAAAGAATGGCTAATGTGCTAGATGTACTGGAAACGATCATATCTTCGAGCACACCTCCGAAGAAGGCTGCTATTACTTTTGAAACAACAGCTGAAATTTCTGGTTCTGCAGCTCCAGAGCAAGAAATTGAAGCCGAAGCTGGGCCCTCAGAGCCCACAAAGGCAAAAACCTTGGAAAGTGAGGCAGAAAAAATAACAAAGCCAACTTTTGCTGAAGAAACTGGTGTTGTTACCCCCGAAGCATCCCCCAAAATTCGTGATTATATTTTTCGTCATGCTTCGGGGAAAAAATTATCAGAAAAAGAAGAACAAGAGGCCCAACACTATGCCCAAAGGTTGAAATATCCAAAGGGGGCGTTGATATTTAATGGCAGTGGAGAAGAAGATTTCTTGTATTGCCTCCCCGACAGCAAGGAAATTTCTGTCTGTCGGGAGATGAGCAGAAGCTTCGGATTCCCAACTTTAGAAGACGGACTTTCGGTGCTGTCAAAGAACGATCTGGCTGACAGCCTAGCTTACAACAGTTTAAAGGTGCGACAAATAGAATTCTTATATTTTTGTTGGGTTCAAGATTTTTCGTTTGTTTAAAACTATTGACACAGACATATTCCTGTCTGCAGGGCCTGATTCTCAGCAATGCCCTCAGAGCACAGAAAGATGCTGAGGACGAAGGATGTACTATAGCCCTGAGCAACCTTCGTTCCGAAGTAATTGAACTAAGGAACGAAGGTCTCGAAAAAGACAAAATATTGCATTCCTTAATAAATAAAATAAAAGAAGACGAAGCTATTTTCAAAGGTCAGGCCGAAGCTCAGAAGCGTGAAATTGAAAACCTTCGTAAACAATTAGCCAGAGCTAAAGAGGAATGCATACTTGAAGAAACAAGGCGAGAACTCAGCGACCAATGGGCAAATCATTTAGAAGAAACTGTTAAAGAGCTTCGGTCAGCCAAGAAGAAATGCTTCGAGAAATCTATGGAGTGTGTCAAGAAAATAAAAACTAGCTTCGCCAGCGTTGGCGCATTTTCGCAAGAAGAAAACTTTATAAGAGGTAACCCCGAAGGTCCCCTGGAATGGATCAATCATGAGGCGGAGGCCTTTGAAGAAATTTTAAATAGTCGCGGAGACATCTGCGCTTTTTCTGGTGCCAGAGGGATTGCCACCATTTTGGAGGGGAAAGGATGTGAACATGTAAAGATTTTATCGCGGTCCGAAGCCACCTTGTCCACTGAAGATTTAAAAGATCCTTCAGCCGAAGCTAGCGCGGTTGGGGGAAAATTTTTCACCGACATCTGGGACAACGGTGGTAGAGAAATGGCCCAAGAAATCATTCAGAAAAGCGAGAAAGGGATTCATGAGGCTAGAAAAGTAGCCGAGGCTGCTGAGAAAAACGCAGAGCCTGAAGGGCAAATAGGTACTAACGAATAGTTTTCATTGCGTTATAACTTTTAATTTTATAGTTCGTTCGCGATCTGTAATAGTGATGTAATAATATCCCGTCCTCACTCAGATCCTACTAAAGCATCTTCGGGCCCTCAGCCTAAAGATGACGACGAAATTAAAAAGATGGCCGAAGCTATCATGGATCAGGTTGTCGATCGACTGCTGAACGAAGCTGCAGAGATAGTACTTAGGGAAGACTAAGTGCTATTGCAAAAAAACATTTGATATATGATTTGTGTAATATTCTGTAATCCTGTATGTAATATACTTGTTTTATGATTCAATTCTTTACGATGCATGAAACTTTAAACACGTACCATTTTTGAGTCTTCGACGAAAAAACACCTTCCCTTCTTTTCATGCTTCGTGAAGAAGAATTTATCATTTATCACGACAATATCCATAGTGTTCTGATAAGAAATATCCAAGCTTCGTAAAAATAATCTCCGAAGCTATGCCTCGAAGATCAATATTGTTTCTCCCTGTAACTTGGCATGATTTGCCCTTTCTCAAAGCATTTTCCGAAGATCGATAACATGCCCCCTTCTTGTGCCACATGCAGCATGATGTATGATGATTATGCTATGCAAAATGATGTGATGATGTTATGTTATGCAAAATGATATTTTGTGCCGAAGATACGCACATTCCTGCAATGGAGCACAATCTTTTGTATCAATACTGACTTTTTCATTATAAGCCTCCCTTAGGAGCTTCTTCGCCTTTTACTTCAGCGGAATCAGCGTTTATTTTTCGCTGTAAGTTCTGCATCCCCTTAGGAACGTCTTTGGAACTTCTTCGCCTTTTACTTTCGGCGGTATCAGCGTTGACTTTTCGCTGTAAGTTCTGCATTCCCTTAGGAACGTCTTTGGAACTTCTTCGCCTTTTACTTTCGGCGGTATTTAGCTCTGCATTCCCTTAGGAACGACTTTGGAGCAGAAAACCTACGCTGCGCTCCCTTAGGAACGACTTCTTGTAGCTTCGGCAAGCTTACTCTGCGTCCCTTAGAACGACTTTTTGTAGCTTCGGCAAGCTTACTCTGCGTCCCTTAGAACGACTTTTTCCTTGCTCCGAAAAATACATATCGTGGTGGAGGCAAGCTTATTCGCCCTTCTCTTGCAAATTCTTACAATTTGAACCTGTGAAGAAAATTTACTTTCCTCGTGGCAAACGACAAAACCATTACATTAAGTTTAAAAAGTGTTCTTTATTACATGAAAAATGAAACTTGAATAGAGAAGACTTCTATCAAAGTAGGATACTAGTCAATAGATGTGCTTTGACTCTGGCACAGTGCTATTAACTGTGCGAGCTTCGGACTGTTCTCTGAAATCCCGTTGATTTTGAGTATATTGGCCCCCTTCTGGCTGCTGGCCTTGTTGTAGCGGTGGTGGAGGCGGAGGTTGTTTCCAGGAAGCCTGAGGCTGACTCGCCGAAGCAACAGAAGCTGCAGGGTGATTGCCTACATATTCTGGGATGTAAGGCGAATGATACAAAGCAGTGTGCATGACCTGCTTCGGCTGAGCCTGTTGCGCGGCAGCTTCGGCTATCTCTTTTTGCTTCTGAATGGTAACATGGCACATCCTGGTAGTATGACCTTTGTTTTCACCACAGAATAAGCAAAATATTCTTCTGGGTTGATCCCCGAATCTTCCGCCGAAGCCCCTGGCGCCTCTGCCTCTTGGAACTGATGGTCGGAAGGAGCTTTGCTGTTGCCCCGAAGCCTGTGAGGAGTACTGTGGCCTTTGCTGCTGGCTCCCCTTATCATCATTTTGATTGGAATTATGAATTGATCTGACATGCCTCGGATAGAATCTTCCTCCGAAGCCCCTGGTCATCTCAGAAAATCTGAAGGCCTCCTCCCTTCTTTGGCGAAAATCATTGTCAGCTCGAATATATTCATCCATCTTCTGGAGCAGCTTCTCCAGCGTTTGTGGTGGCTTCCTGGCAAAATACTGCGCTGATGGCCCTGGCCGAAGCCCCTTGATCATGGCCTCAATGACAATCTCATTGGGCACTGTCGGCGCCTGTGCTCTTAAACGCAGAAACCTTCGGACATATGCCTGAAGGTATTCTTCGTGGTCCTGGGTGCACTGGAAAAGGGCCTGAGCAGTGACCGGCTTTGTTTGAAACCCTTGGAAACTAGTTATGAGCATATCTTTCAGTTTCTGCCAAGAAGTGATTGTCCCTGGCCGAAGAGAAGAGTACCAGGTCTGAGCAACACTTCTGACGGCCATGACGAAGGATTTTGCCATGACTGCCGTATTGCCACCGTATGAAGATATTGTTGCCTCGTAGCTCATTAGGAATTGCTTCGGGTCTGAGTGACCGTCATATATGGGAAGCTGAGGTGGCTTGTAAGTCTGTGGCCAAGGTGTAGCCTGCAATTCTGTTGAAAGAGGAGAAGCATCATCAAAAGCAAAGTTTCCATGATGGAGATTTTCATACCAGTCGTCCTCATTGCGGAAATCTTCCTGATGAAGCTCTCTGCGTGGAGGCCTTCGGGTTTGATCATCTTGAACGAAATGACGGACCTCTTCCGAAGCTTCATCTATCTGTCTCTGAAGATCAGCTAGACGAGCCATCTTTTCCTTCCTGCGCTGAACTTGTTGCTGAAGGATCTCCAAATTTTGAATTTCCTGATCAAGATCATCATCCGGAGGTGTTGGACTGACAGCCTTCCTTTTCTGGCTTCGGGCTTCTCTAAGAGAAATAACATCCTGATTGGGATCCAGCGACTGCAGTGTGCCAGCTCCTGTTGTTGAAGCCTTCTTCGGCGGCATGACGAAGGTGACGCTCGCCGAAGGTATTCAAAGCTCAAGAAATGGAAGTGAGTTCACCGGAGGTGGGCGCCAATGTTGGGGACTTGTTCTCAAATGCTAAGAGTTAAGAACAAGGCAACATAAAAAGTGTTAAGTGTTAAAGTCCTTCGTCCTTCGAAGCATTATGTCCCTTCGGGAAATAATGAGTTTCGGACGAAGGTCATAAGAGACATACCTTCGTAAACATAACAAGTAATGACGAAGGATTCATATAAAGCATGAAATATAATATAAGCATCATCATAGAATCATTTCTATTTTATTAACATGGAAAAATAGAAATGATTTCAAATTACAAATGTACCTTCGGTCCTGAGAGAAGGTAAAAAGTACAAGCGTGACGCAAAAGCAAATGCCAAGTCAGCGTGAACAGTACGGGGATACTGTTCACCTATTTATAGACACGGGACACAGCCCTTACAAAATTACATTTATGCCCTTTACATCTGACAATAACTCTATAGTAATCCATCGAGGTCCGAATAGCCTTTTCATCTTTAAGTCGGTTTCCTTTCCTGCCACCATGCCGAAGCTTTTCTGCTCACAGCTTCGGTGCTGTATCAACCTTTGTATGCTTTGAGCTTCTCCCTCTGTGATACCGATTCGAGTCCGAAGATACCTGTTTGCACATTATACTCCAGAAACACTATTAAATCATGTTTTTGAGGACCTTCGGACGCCGAAGGTCCCCAACAGAAAATTCTAGAAAAATGATAAAATCATGGGACCAATTTTACTGGACTTCCAAATTCCTCAAGTATTTAATAAAAATAGTTTCAAGATTTTTAGTCCCAACCATGAATTAGTTGGCATTTAAAGAAGCCTAAACCTAGTCATTTAGAATTTTAGAATTAAATTGGTAGCTCCAAAAATAGTAAAACTTTTGGGTGAGCCTAATATGATAATTAAAACCCTTAGGTAAAGTTTGACATGCTTTGGACATTGTTTGATCCCAAACCCAAGAAACTAGCCTTCTAGAGTTCAAATATCTAACCCTAATACAGTACTAAACTAGGAAACTCTAGTAGCTAGTGGGCACCGTGAAGGAAAGTTATATTCAAGACACAACCTAATATGTTCCTGCATATTCATAGCATCACATGATAATTCATGTACCTGTATTGTTCTGTATAGAAAACGAAGAAGAAGTTGCATCGCAAGCTGAAATTCCACCTATTGAGAACAACTTCTACTTTGATATCCGTGGAACAGATCCTGTGCCTCCTACAACACAAGTCAAGCCCCGGTGCATTTACCCCTTTCCTTGTTGTTTTAAACTCTTTATCACTTGAAATGATGCATTAGGTGATAGGAGTTGAGTGCTAAACAATTGCTGCATTTCTTTCCATGGAACTATTTACCATTCCTTGGTACCTATTTTATAAAAATGTTTTCTAATGCTTAGTCCTGCCTTAGAAAACAAAATGTTTTGTTTTAAACAAAGATGATGCTTCATAATGGGATGGGAAGTTTTCAAAGAAAAGACTTGATGGTGGATCCATCATGGCCATGATGGGTTCAACATCTAGAAAGATGTACCTCAGTCAGGTACCAAACTTTGGGTTAAAATGATAAAGACGAGACCAGGCGGGTGACTTGCACGAGAAGGAAGTCTCAGTGTAGTGTCTCCGTCTGAGTCGATTAAGGACCGTACCGATGTAGGCTTGATGATTGAGGACCTTTTAACTGGCCACATGCCTCGTCATGGGTAAGCTTCGCCTCCGTTAGACCAATACTAGAAAGGCCAACACGCAATGAGAGTGGAGAGATGGCGAGAGTAGCGTGTACCCTCCATGGCAAGAGGCTGGACGGTGGTGTATCTGTGCTCTTGGTTGGCGTGAACCCTGTCTGGTCTTGAGAAACCCGGTGGCAAGTTGACATATGCATGGGTTAAGTGCTACATATGTCCTGTGGATCCTCAGCTGAGTATTAATCGATTCAGATCGCCGTTACTTCTCGGATATGAAGACTTGGTCACTGCCCTACACGTAGCAATCCAGTAAAGTGAAGGGTTGATAAAAGATGGCTAGTGTAAGCTAAGTGCTTGAACTAGGATAGAAAGAACTTTAGATACAGGTAATTTTACCCAACCTGATAATAAAACTGGATTTTTAGGATCCACTGTTAGTAAGCATTTCTATAAATAGAGTCTTTGATTCTTGATTAGCTCTACCTTGAATCCCACAAGCCAGCATATCCTTGAGAGTCTTTTCCTTTGTCGGGTAAGACTTGTGAAAGTACACTCCGTACTCAGGGTTTTCGAACCCATGTTGTTGTAGGTGATGAAACAGCAGAGTTTTGTTGTTTCTGATCGAAGGTGGTACCAAAGGAGGAGCCAAATCAGTGATCGTGTATGCGGGAGGATGTTTGCCTCCCAGTTTGAAAACACTAAACTTTTGTGCGGGAGGGTGTTTTGCCTCCCTGGTATGTAATAATATTTTATGCACTCATAACACCTGGTATTGTAATAATACTCTCTCTCTATATATTTTATGAATGTAAATTAAGTTATTGTAATCCACTTCTGCTTATTCTATCCTCCGATGTGATGTAATGTCTGCGTGATGGGTGAAGCGCTCTTGGGTGGTATGATGTTGATACAGAATACCGAACTTGTCATGATTATGTGCATCTACATGGTTGTCCGAGGTCCTTAGGACAAGGACATATGTAGGTGGGCCTAATACCATGGGAGGTTCCGTGACAATTATGGAGACCACCATTGATGGCCATCAATGGTGTGGTGATGGCCGGCCGTTTTCTCTCCCCCCGGCGCCCTCTCCTCTCCCCTCCCCCTCCCTATAAAAGCCGGTTGAGCCCATACTCCTCTCCCTCCCCTACAGCCAAGCACCCAGGATAACAGTGCAACCACGATGATGCCACTTTTTCAATGATATTATTGTTTTGGAAATGAAATTTGTATTATGATGTTAACCCGATGGTTAAACAAGATTATTTCATATTAAATGGAACATGGAGTGACCACCCAGGATAACAGTGCAACCACGAGTGCTATAATGCCTCTGGCTCTGGTATTTAGCTTTATATGCTTAGTACCTAGCAACCTTTCCTGAAATATGGGCAAGAGGGGGAGCAGCAGTGGTGGCAGCTCATGTTAACATGCGAAAGTATTTTTGGCTAAGGTACCTCGCCCAGAGGGCCTCCACACCGACTTAGAAACCTTAGCTGGTTGCTTTGTATTAAGTGTATTTTGTGAAAACCTCATAGTGGATCCCTAGCCATTCACCTCGGCAGTGTTTAATGGTCTGTACAACCCAGGCTAGATGGGATACACGATTTATGGGTAAAGTTGTACCACCTCTGCAGAGTGTAAAATTGATATGTTAGCCGTGCTCATGGTTAAGAGCAACCTGAACCCTCGCATGATAATTGAACATAAAGATGGAGAATAAATCGTGATCTGATGATTCACAATTGGTTTGCTTAAGTGATTTCACTTAAGTTTTTTTTGATATAATCTTATGTTTTTGAGTAATTGGGATATTTGGGACACATTTTTTAGTAAGACAGGTGTTGCTAATAAAATATTGACCATCTAAAAAGCTTACCGCTTAACCTTAGCCTTATCTTGTTAAACTTGCATAATTTCCCCCACTTGCTCAGCCCCGACCATAAGTGAGCTCACCCTTGCTAATATTTTGATCAAGGGTGATGAAGAAGACCTTGATGGAGATTTCGATGAATACTGAGTCTAACGATGTGCCATTCATCTGCCTGTGGGAGATTACCCATGTTATTTCCGCTATACTTTGATGATACTGTTTGAGATACTTATGTCTGGATGTTGTAATAAATTTACTATACTCCCTTTACGCTTTTCTGCATTGTCTTTTGATATATTACACTTGTGACGTCAACATATGTGTGGAAAATCGATCTTGGCACACATATGCTATGCATTCGGTTTTGCCCCTAGAACTGGGTGTGACATAAGTGGTATCAAAGCTATGCTGACCCTAGGTCATTAGACTAGTTAGAAATGGAAAGCCTAGTCTTTTCAAAACTTGCTAATTTCGTTCTTATAAAATTATTTTATTAGTCTTACCTCTTTAAAAATTCAACTGAGTTGACAATTTCTCTTGTAGATGGTTCGCACCCTTCAAACCACCTGAGTCAACACCAACTATGTCCCTCTGCCATGGCAAGTTCCTGTCTACCCAGTAGTAGTCGAGGAAATTCCAGTGGATCTCCCTTGCCTTCGTGTGGAGAATGGAGTCATCTTGGAGGACAGCTCGAAGGAACTTCTGCCTATGCCCACCGCGTTGGCAGAGTCACTAGCTTTCGCAGCTGGATTATCAACTTCAGCACCGCCTGCACCAGCAGTTCAAGCCCCTGCTCTCGGAGGCAACAACCTGTGCGACTCTAGGGGCGATGATGTCACTTTTTCAATGATATTATTGTTCTGGAAATGAAATTTGTATTATGATGTTAACTCGATGGTTAAACAAGATTATTTCACATTAAATGGAACATGGAGTGACCACCCAGGATAACAGTGCAACCACGAGTGCTATAATGGCTCTGGCTCTGGTAATTAGCTTTATATGCTTAGTACCTAGCAACCTTACCTAAAATATGGGCAAGAGGGGGAGCGGCAGTGGTGGCAGCTCATGTTAACACGGGGACGTATTCTTGGCTAAGGTACCTCGCCCAGAGGGCCTCCACACCAACTTAGAAACCTTAGCAGGTTGCTTTGTATTAAGTGTATTTTGTGAAAACCTCATAGTGGATCCCTAGACATTCACCTCGGCAGTGTTTAAGGGTTCGTACAACCCAGGCTAGATGGGATACACGGTTTATGGGTAAAGTTGTACCACCTCTGCAGAGTGTAAAATTGATATGTCAGCCGTGCTCACGGTTAAGAGCAACCTGGACCCTCACATGATAATTGAACATAAAGATGGAGAATAAATCGTGATCTGATGATTCACAATTGGTTTGCTTAAGTGATTTCACTTAAGTTTTTTCGATATAATCTTATGTTTTTGAGTAATTGGGATATTTGGGACACATTTTTTAGTAAGACAGGTGTTGTTAATAAAATATTGACCAACTAAAATGCTTACCGCTTAACCATAGCCTTATCTTGTTAAACTTGCATAATTTCCCCCACTTGGTGAGCCCCGACCATAAGTGAGCTCACCCTTGCTAATATTTTGATCAGAGGGTGATGACGAAGACCTTGATGGAGATTTCGATGAATACTGAGTCTAACGATGTGCCAGTCATCTTCCTGTGGGAGATTACCCATGTTATTTCCGCTATACTTTGATGATACTGTTTGAGATACTTATGTCTGTATGTTGTAATAAAGTTACTATACTCCCTTTACGCCTTTCTGCATTGTCTTTTGATATATTACACTTGTGACATCAACATATGTGTGGAAAATCGATCTTGGCACACATATGCTATGCATTCGGTTTTGCCCCCAAAACCGGGTGTGACATAAGTGGTATAAAAGCTATGCTGACCCTAGGTCATTAGACTAGTTAGAAATGGAAAGCCTAGTCTTTTCAAAACTTGCTAATTTCGTTCTTATAAAATTATTTTATTAGCCTTACCTCTTTAAAAATTCAACTGAGTTGACCATTTCTCTTGTAGATGGTTCGCACCCTTCAAACCACCCGAGTCAACACCAACTACGTACGTCCACCACAGCAAGTTCCTGTCTACCTAGTAGTAGTCGAGGAAATTCCTGTGGATCTCCCTTACCTTCGTGTGGAGAATGGAGTCATCCTGGAGGACAACTCGAAGGAACTTCTGCCTACAAAAGCTTTGTGACAACCAATTGTATGCAAAGTTCTCGAAGTGTGATTTTCAGCTGAAGGAAGTTGCTTTCCTAGGACATATTGTTATTGATGGTGGAATTAAAGTAGATCCTGGAAAGATAAGTGAAATACTAAATTGGAAGCAACCAAAGGATGCGTCCAAGATCAGAAGTTTTCTTGAATTGGCAGGATACTACAGAAGATTTATTGAAGGTTTTTCCAAGTTAGTGAAACCTCTTACCTCACTATTGGAGAAAGGTAAAGAGTTTAAGTGGGATGAAGCATGCTAGAAATGTTTTGAGGAACTCAAGAAAAGGTTAACTACTGCACCAATATTGGTAATGCCATACATTCACAAAGGATTTGATGTGTATTGCGATGCATCACACCTTGGACTCGGATGTGTGCTAATGCAAGAAGGAAAAGTAATAGCTTATGCCTCAAGGCAGTTGAGAAAGCATGAGAAGAATTATCCTACGAATGACTTGGAACTAGCTGCCGTATTGCATGCTTTGAAGATTTGGAGACACTATATGATTGAAAACAAGTGCAAAATCTTCACAGATCACAAAAGCTTGAAATACATATTCACTCAGAAAGAACTCAACCTAAGACAGAGAAGATGGCTTGAGTTAATCAAAGACTATGATTTAGAAATACAATATCACCCAGGAAAAGCAAATGTAGTGGCAGATGCTTTGAGTCGTAAAGGTCATGTAAACAGTATCATTACATATTTGATGCCACAAGAATTATGTTGGGAAATGGAACAACTCAACCTGGGTGTGCTTAATAATATGGAAGCAACAGTTATCGAAGTTGAATCTACTTTGGAACAAGATATTCGTAAAGGACAGGAATCTTATGAGAAAATTAAGGAATTTAAAACTTTGATTGGTTTGGGTAAAGCCCTAGAATTCACAGAAGATGAACAAGGCACCATTTGGTTTAAAAAGAGAATATGTGTACCAGAAATCGAACACCTACGCCCACTTATTTTAAGAGAAGCTCATGATTCAACTTATTCTATTCACCCTGGAAGTACAAAGATGTACCAAGATCTAAAGGAAAAGTATTGGTGGTATGATTTGGAAAGAGATGTGGCTACTCATGTTGCACTATGTGTCGTATGTCAACGAGTTAAAGCCAAGCACCAAGGACCAGTAGGATTACTACAACCTCTCAAGGTACCAGAATGGAAATGGGAAGAAATCGGTATGGATTCATAGTTGGACTACCCCTTACTCGGGATGGCTATGATTCAATAAGGGTCATAGTAGACAGGTTGACTAAAGTGGCACATTTTATCCTATAAAGGCAACTTACTCGGGGCCCAGTTAGCAGAGTTATACATGTCAAGGATTGTGTGTCTGCATGGAGTACCAAAGAAGATCATATTAGATCGAGGAACCCAATTTACCACGCGCTTTTAGAAAAGACTACATGAGTCCATGGATACCAAGCTAAATTTTAGCTCAGCTTATCATCGGCAAACGAATGGGCAAACGGAAAGAACAAACCAAGTATTGGAAGATATGTTCAGAGCTTGCGCTCTAAAGCATGGTAGAAGTTGGGATAAAAGTTTGCCTTATGCAAAATTTTCATACAACAATAGTTACCAGGCAAGTCTAAAAATGGCATCGTTCGAAGCCCTTTATGGACGAAAGTGTAGAACCCCGCTTTACTAGAATAAGACCGGAGAAATTCAAGTATTTGGTCCAGAAATTCTCCAAGAAGCAGAAAAGCAGGTATAGATTATTAGAGAGAATTTGAAGACAGCACAGTCGAGACAGAAAAGCTATGCTGACAATAGAAGGAGAGAGTTGATCTTTGAAGTAGGAGACTTCGTATACCTTAAGGTTTCACCAATGAGAGGAATGAAAAGATTTAAAGTTAAGGGAAAATTATCTCCTCGCTACATTGGTCCATTCAAAATTTTGGAAAGAAAAGGAGAAGTAGCGTATCAGTTAGAGCTACCAGACAGTTTATCATACGTGCATGACGTATTTCACGTGTCACAACTCAAGAAATGCTTAAGAGTACCGGAGGAACAGTGACCTATGGAAGAACTGAATGTTAATGAGGACTTGACTTATTCAGAGTACCCTATCAGAATTCTGGAAACAACTCATAGGATTACTCGGAGTAAAGTTATTAACATGTGCAAAGTTCAGTGGAGTCACCATTCGGAAGATGAGACCACATGGGAAAGAGAAGATGAACTCAGAGCAGAATTCCCCCAGTTATTCTCAGAAGTTCCTTAATCTCGAGGACAAGATTCTTTTTAGGGGGTAGGTTTTGTAACACCTCGAATCCATCAATTAAAACAATTCATTACTAGTTGCTAAACTTAGTAGAGGATAAAATTTTAAATTTTAAATCAAGTGCTTGATTTCTTTTATTCATTTTTCAGAGGATGATTTTTGATTGAATTAATGATTGAGAATTGTTTTAGTAGTATTTCATTATTTCAAAACACAATTAACTTACATATATAAAATAAATATTTAGTGTTAGAAACTATTATTGGATGTTGGGACTATGCTTCGTCGCCGAAGGTCTTGTAGGGAGAAACAGCTTCGGCTGAAGCTGTCTGCATGTGATGACCGAGGGTTCCTCTGTATGAAGCTTCGGAATTACAAACCGACTTAGGAGTAGAATGACGTTTTAGTCCATAAATGTTTGAGTCGCTGTTGTAATTCCTTATGAGGGACATAATTGTAATTCCTCACAGGCTGTGTCCTGTGCCTATAAATAGTGAACAGTATTCCTTTACTGTTCACGGATTCCTGTAATTGCAACCGCATCATTCGGGAATCAATCTTTGTCAAGGCAAAGGTATAATTGTATTCAATGCTTAAATATATTAAATCAATTTAATATGAAAGTAATGTTGTTCATTTGTAATTTATTTACCTTTGACGCTTCGTATTCTATATTACTTTATTCAATCTATTACGAAGATTTAACCTTCGTAATCGTATTGCCTTTAACCTTCGTCCAAAGTTCATTAATCCTTAAGGGAATAATGCTTCATTGGACGAAGGGCATCTACATTTAACACTTTGTGTTGCCTTGTTCTTAATTCATAGCATTTGAGAACAAGTCCCCAACATTGGCGCCCACCTCCGGTCAACTCACTTCCACTTTTTGAGCTGATGGCTTCGATTAGCGTTCAAGCTGGAGCTGCTTCGGCCCCGAAGCTGGTGCTCCCGATAACAGGTGGTTCATGCTCAGAGCCAGCCAACAAAAAGCAGAAGAAAGAGGCGCAGAGAAGGGTACAACATGTTGGAGTGCAGGGACCCTTCATCAAGTCAAGATGGTCCCACATTCCAATCACCTTCTCCCAAGAGGATCTTCAACTCAAGGATTTTCCTCACAACGATGCTATGGTTATTTCTTGCGTTATCAAAGGGTTTCTAGTCCACAATGTTTTGGTTGATACAGGCAGTGCAGCTGATATTATATTTGCTAAGGCCTTCAGACAAATGCAAGAGCCAGAAGATAAGATCCATGATGCTACACACCCTCTCTATGGCTTCGGAGGAAGACAGATTGTAGCACTGGGCAAGATCACCATGCCAGTGACCTTCGGATTCATCAACAACACCAGAACTGAGCAAGTTGTGTTTGACATTGTTGACATGGAATACCCTTACAATGCAATTATTGGTCGTGGCACCCTCAATGCTTTCGAAGCAATTCTTCATCCTGCTTATCTTTGCATGAAGATACCTTCGGATCAAGGACCCATTGCTATTCATGGAAGTCAGGAAGCTGCCAGAAGGGCCGAAGGAAACTGGACTGACTCAAAAGCAATCCATAATATAGATGGAGCTGAAGCTTGTGAACAGTACAAATTCAGAAGGGAGAAAGCAGCTTCGGCAGATCAGCCGAAGCCCATGCTCTTATGTGAGGACATAGCAGAGCAGAAGGTGTTGTTGGGCTCCCAATTATCCGAAGAACAGGAGAAAACCTTGATAAGGTTTTTGTTCAACAACAAAGATGTTTTTGCATGGTCAGCAAATGATCTTTGCGGAGTTAACAGGGATGTTATTGAACACTCACTCAATGTTGACCCATCCTTCAGACCCAGAAAGCAGAGGCTTCGGAAAATGTCTGATGACAAGGCCGAAGGAGCTCGGAATGAAGTCAAAAGACTCCTTAGTGCAGGAGTTATCAGAGAAGTAAAGTACCCAGAATGGCTAGCTAACACTGTTATGGTAAAAAAGGCCAATGACAAATGGCGAATGTGTATCGACTTTACGGATCTCAACAAGGCCTGTCCGAAGGACGAATTCCCATTGCCAAGGATAGACTCCTTAGTTGATGCAGCAGCTTCGTCAGAGCTTATGAGTCTTTTAGATTGTTATTCAGGCTATCATCAAATTTGGATGAAGAAGGAGGATGAGCCGAAGACCAGTTTCATAACCCCTAGTGGAACATATTGTTACCTTCGGATGCCTGAGGGGCTCAAGAACGCTGGAGGAAGTTTCAGCAGAATGACTTCGAAGGTTCTTCAGTCTCAGATAAGCAGAAATGTGCTAACTTATGTTGATGATATCATTGTAAAAAGCACGAAACAAGAAAATCACATTGCTGATTTGCAGGAGACCTTCGCCAGTTTTAGACAAGCTGGTCTAAAGCTGAATCCGGAAAAATGTGTCTTCGGAGTAAAGAAAGGGAAATTTCTTGGATGCTTGGTTTCAACAAAGGGAATTGAAGCTAATCCAAGTAAAATTGAAGCTATACTTCGAATGGAGCCACCAAATACAAAAAAGGGGGCCCAAAAATTGACGGGGAGGCTGGCATCTCTCAATAGATTCATATCCAGATCAGCAGAGAGAAATTTACCATTCTTTGAAGTGCTGAAATCAGCCGAAGTCTTTCAATGGGGACCAAGCCAACAAAAAGCTTTCGAGGAACTGAAGCAATATTTGATGGATCTAACAACATTAACTCCACCAACACCAGGGGCTCCTTTGTTATTATATGTGGCAGCTTTGCACTCAGCGGTAAGTGCAGCACTTGTCCAGGAGAAGCTTGATGGCCAAGTCAAGAAGCAGGTCCCAGTATATTTTGTATATGAGGTTCTTAGTGTATCAAAGAAAAACTATACAGAATTGGAGAAGGTGTTATATGCTGTTTTGATGGCATCCAGGAAGCTTCGGCATTACTTTCAAGCATACAATATTGTTGTTCCTTCTTCGCAACCGTTGAAGGATATTATGAGAAATAGAGAAGCTACTGGACGGATTGGAAAATGGGCTGCAGAGCTCAATGAATTTTGCATTGATTATGTGCATAGATCTTCGATCCAGTCTCAAGCACTGGCAGACTTCATTGCCGACTGGACGCCAGGGGCTCAGGATGAAGAAACAAATAAAAATGCCGAAGTATGGACAGTGTTTTGCGATGGGTCTTGGGGAACCTTCGGAGCAGGAGCAGCTGCTGTGTTGGTCTCACCATCCAAAGTTAAAACTTGTTATGCGGCAAGACTCGATTTTAGTTGCACAAACAATATTACTGAGTACGAAGCCCTGCTTTTGGGTCTTCGGAAGTTAAAAGCAATGGGAATCAGAAGGGTCATTCTTAAAACTGATTCCCAGGTTGTTTCGGGTCATATTGACAAGAGTTGTAAGGCTAAAGATCCGAAGCTCGAAAAATATCTAGACACGGTCCAAAGGATTGAAGCCTCTTTCGAAGGATTTTCTGTCAAAAATATTCCTCGAGGAGAAAATGAGCATGCTGATTTGCTAGCTAAGTCAGCGGCACAGGGGTTGCCCTTACCTTCGGATGTGTTCTTCGAAACAATAAAAGCACCTTCAGTGGAGCTTCTTGAAAGAGCAGTCCTCAATATATCTCCTGTTTATAGTGAAGACTGGAGAACTGAGATCATCTCTTACCTTCAGGGTAACTTCCTTTCAGATGACGAAACTTATAACAGGAGGATAGAGGCAAGAGCTCGTCCTTATGTCATAATAAAAGGGGAGTTGTACAAGCATGGAGTTTGTGCTCCATTACTCAAGTGTTTGTCCAGAGCCGAAGGCATAGAATTGATGAAAGAAATACATGCAGGCCTGTGTGGATCTCACATTGGATCTAGGCCATTACTTGGAAAAGTTTTTCGTCAAGGGTTTTATTGGTCGAAGGCAGCTTCGGATGCAGCGGAATTAGTTCAAAAGTGCGAAGGTTGTCAGAAATGTGCAAGAGATCAAAAACAACCTTCGTCTCTAACTCAGCTGATACAACCCATCTAGCCATTGCAAAGGTGGGGCCTCGACTTGTTAGGTCCGTTACCACCGGCCCAAGGAAACTTAAGATATGTTGTAGTGGCTGTGGAATATTTTTCTAAATGGATTGAGGCAAAGCCTTTAGCCACAATAATTTCGGCCACCATTCAAAAGTTTTTTTGGCAGAATATTGTTTATCATTTCGGAGTACCAAAGGCCATCACTGTAGATAATGGAACACAGTTCGACTCCGAAGATTTCAGACAATTTTGTGATCAAATTGGCACGAAGATTCATTTTGCATCAGTTAGACATCCGGAGTCAAATGGACTTGTTGAAAGAGCTAATGACATCATAATGACAGGAATAATGAAGTTAATCTTCAACCAACCCAGGGGAAAATGGCCAGATCAATTAATCAAAGTGGTGTGGAGCCACAATACAACAACATCAAGGTCAACAGGCTTTACTCCATTCAAATTATTGTTTGGTGATGAAGCAATAACTCCGGAGGAAGCTAAAACTGGATCAATAAGAGTAGTAGCTTCGACAGAATTAGATTCCGAAGCTGATCATTCTGTGGAAAAAAATGCTATAGAAGGGATCAGGCTTCAAGCTGTGGAGAACATCAATAAGTATCAAGCCGAAACAATCAAATGGCGTGATAGAAAGGTTCGGCTAAAGAATATTGAGCCAGGGCATTTGGTGCTTCGGAGAGTGGCTAACCCAGATACAGTGGGCAAGTTGCAGTTGAAATGGGAAGGACCTTTTTTGGTAGTATCTTCGTCAAGACCCGGTTCATACAGATTGAAGGATATGGACGGCAACGACATTCCTAGATCTTGGAATGCGGATGAGCTTCGGCGATATTATGTATAACTCGATGTAATTTTTTTTATATTTTTTATTTTTCTTTTATGGCACCCTTTTCCTTTCTGAAGGGGGAGAAAGGTTTTTAATGGGGCCATCACATGTAATTTCTTTTTTATTTCAGTTCTATAAGAGCAAAATCCCCCAGAGATGTAAATGTAAAAACTGAGAACGCACCATCGAGTGCCGAAAAGAAAAAAAAAAGAGAAACAGGGAAGAAGCTCGAAAGCCATCCCTAAAGGGATGCGGAGCACGACGAAGCTACTAAAGAAGTCGCTCCAAAGGGGGGCGCAGTGTAAGTTTTCTGCTCAAAAGTCGTTCCAAAGGGAATGCAGAGCTTACAGCGAAAAATCAACGCTGATACCGCCGAAATTAAAAGGCGAAGAAGCTCCTAAGGGAGGCTCACAGCGAAAAATCAACGCTGATACCGCCGAAAGTAAAAGGCGAAGAAGCTCCTAAGGGAGGCTTACAGTGAAAAATCAACGCTGATACCGCCGAAAGTAAAAGGCGAAGAAGCTCCTAAGGGAGGCTTACAGCGAAAAATCAACGCTGATATGTGATTGTTTCTAAGGAAATAACGGTTGTGATTATGGCTTCGGATATGTGTTTGGACATTCATTTGCACACCACATTACATCATAACATTTGCATTCATAAACATTCATCCAGGCATATGTAGGATAACCATCATCATAGCATAAGTGGTTGCTTCGGCAAAAAGAAAAAAAAACTGTCTTTTGTATTTCGTCGTATAAGAAAAGAAGAGCTTCGGCAGAAAGGAAAAGCTGCTTTATGCTTCGCTGTGTACGAAAAGAAGGGAAGGTGTTTTTTTCGCCTTGGGCTCAAAAAGATAATTTCGTCCACATCAAAGCACCTCATACATTAATGGAAGGGTAAGAGCATATTACAAGGTATGAACAAAATTCATTAAAAACAGTTTAGCCATATTTACAAAAGTTATTTCAAAAGTTTCTTGAGTTTTTCTGCAGTCTACTCCTACTGATCTTCACGGGGCCTCAGCTTCGGCGTCATACTCTTTAAACATCGGTCTCGGCTTCGTCACCCTACATGAATTAAGTTGTTGTGAGTCAAAACCATGTTTGAAGGAAAAGGTAAACACAAGGTATGATTTCTTACTAGTTCAAGATGACTCCGAGCTTCGTCTCCAGCCTTTTCTCGCCCGCCTTTTGTCCATATCATCTTTACAAATCTATTAGAAATGCTTCGGGCGAGGTCAGGAATGTCATCTAAAATTGATGGTGATAGAGTGAAATTGGGCCTATTAACAATTTTTCCATGGTCGCAGCCAGCTTTCAGGAAAGCTGCAGCAGTGCCCCGAGAAGCTACCCAGGCACAGAAGTCACTGTGCCCGGCTATAACTTCGTCAAGCTCATCAATTTCACCCTCAATATGTTCGAAGGTCTTTTGTAAATCTTCAGTTGACGGGGTGAATTTCTCACTGCTAGCCCCAACTGAATGGAATATCTTTCTCAGTCGTTGAATACATTTATTGCTAAACTCCAAACATTTGTCTTGAAGGCTTGCCAATAATTTTTTCAAATCTGAATTTTGTTGGACTTCGGCTTCAAGTTTCGCATTAAGTTCTTGCTTTTCTTGTTCAAACTGTTCAGATTGGCAGAGAAGCTTCGCATTCAATTCTGCTATTTTAGCTTCGGCTTCTGCCAATAAGCCTTCAGTTGTTTGAAGCTCGAAGTTTTTCTTTTCAATAGTAGTTGATTGCTCTTTTATTTTGCTCTCTAAATTTCCAATTATAACCTCGTGTTTTTTGTCTTCCAGATCCTGCTGCATTTTCAAAGCCTTACTCAACAGCATACTCTACTTTTGTCTTCATTATTAAAAACAATAAAAGTCAAGGCAAAAGTAGTTCACCTTGAAATTGGAATAAAATAAACTACCAACGATATGTTGTCGTCGGTAGCGGCTAATATCCGTTTCCAGCTTCGGAAAACCGATACTCTTTGATAGAGTACCGATAATCTTAGCTCCAGTTTGATCCCGGATACAGTCTAATTTTTCATCGTCAATACCTCCGAAGAGGAGTGCTCCTGGTTTATATCCGCAAGATTTGGCATATTCTTTAAGCTCTTCTATTTCGGTTTTTGACAATTCTTGTCCAACTAAATTTTGAAACATGAAGGTTTCGTCCTCCGAAGTATCGTCAGCTATTTCCTTCCCTTTCTCAGACACTGCGGCCATGGTCTCTTCGGCGGCAGTAGTAGCTTCTTCTGTGGCCATGTCTAGCAGTAATTTGTCGATATGTTCGATTGTGGTTTCCAAGTTTAAATCTTCGGCTGAGGTAGCTTCGGTAGCCGTGATTTCCGAAGGTGCGACTTCAACATTTGATATTTCCTCAGCCGCTGGTGTCTTCCGAGCTGAAGCTCTCGGTGGTGTCTTGTCAATGACTTCGGTCACTGCGACGATTCTTTGTCTCTTTGTTTTAGTTGTTTTCTTCATTTTTTTCGGGCTCCTTTTCCTTCTGAAAAAACTTTGTCAGTTGAGGCCCTAATGGACTTAGCTTCACAGGCAGGGATTCAGTCATTACCTTCAAAATCTCTTCCACGTCAGTGGCAGAGTGTGATGCGGGAGTCTCTTCTTCGTCAGATACTTTTCGCTTCGGAGATGATACTTTTCTCTTCTTCAGAATATTCTTCTCTTTTGGTGGTTCTTTCTCATCTTCATTTAAAGCTTCGGCTACCCTTCTCCTTTTCCGGCCTTCGACAATTTTATTCAGTTGTTCGTAGTCAGGGTATTCAAAACCCAAAGCGTCCAGCACTCGATTCAGTCTTCGCTTCGGACGGGTACCGAAGGCCGCAGTCATCAACTGATCTTCTTTTTTGGAGTAATTACCGAGTATTTCATTGCACATTATTTCAATTGTTTCCAGCCACTCTTGGCAAGGTGTTTTAAAGTATTTCTTAAACTTGTAATAGTAAGGTAACCGCACAAGTTCCCCTTCTTTCTTCTCCCCCTCTAGCTTCGGCATTTCCCATTCTTTTGAAGTAGGAAAAACCCTGAAGGCCAAAAACTCTTGAACCAGGTCCCTAGTGCTGATATGTTCTGAAACAATTTTAAACTCAGCCAGTGCAGCCCAAGTGGGACCTTCTAATGACATTTGGCATCGCGGTCTTGTTTCTCCGAAGATCAATTCAAGAGGGCTTTGTACCAGCTTCTCTTTGTCTTCGTCAACTTTCACATAAAACCAGTCCGACTTCCAGCCTGCCGGCCATTTCCTTCGTTAGCTGATTACAGGAAACTTTGTGGTTTTCCGATAGGCAAAATTATAGCACCCAAAGTTATCATGCAATCCATCTTTTCTAGCCTTCGTCTGGTAATGCAGCTCATGAACTCGACAAAAGCTGTCGGCAAACGGCTCCACTGCCTGGCTTCGGAGGGCCCAGATATAAACACTAAGCCTAACGATAGCGTTAGGAGTCAGCTGATGAAAGTAGATCCCAAACTTCTTCAATACATCTGCAATAATCCCATGAAGGGGGAATCTCAACCCAGCCTTCAGAAAGCTCTTGAAAATGACTATTTCATCCATCTCTGGTTTCGGGGTAGTTTCTTCCCCCCGAAGCGAAGTAGCTTCTTCTCACTCTCACTGAAATAACCCGACTTCACCATCTTGGAGAGATCAACCTTAGAAACAGTTGACTTTCCGAAGTCCAAGTGGCTGGGCTTACTTGGCATGGCAATATGATAATCATTTTCGGAATCAGTTTCCTCAATATTTCCTTCCTCCGCGTCGGCAGCAATTTCGGAGATGGGGACAGTCAGCTCTGTCTCAGCGGTACGGATTCCTTCCGAGGTTACCAGTCCGGATCGTTGCATCGCTTTGGAGATGGGAACAGTCTCCGGTCCTTCAGCTTCGCCTCCCTCACGCTCAACCCTAGCGGTAGAACGCACTCTAGCCATTTAATTCTGAATTTTTTGGGAACTAAGTACTTTTTCTTCCGAAGCTTTTTCTTCTGACGAAGTAGGCTTCAAACTGGAGCTTCGTTTGATTCCGAGAGTCAAGCTTCGGCTATGGTTAAAAATTTTGGCAGCAAAACAGTGCAAATAGCAATGAATGCTGTGGTAACTTCACACCTATCCATCTGTTTATATAGTGATGCAGGTAAGAAGGTGAATCGCCAGGATTTTTACACCAGGCGAACAACTGCTTGCACCCGTTGCAAGGTGGGACCGCTACGCGCTCGGAAACTAAATCGTTTCTCGACAACGAGCTCAGGGAAGGTGTTTTTCGGACCTTCGGCTTCCCGAAGCCTAAGAGACTTTTTTCACGGATCAAGCTCGTTACGAAAAATGATCTAGCACCGTGAAGGGGCTACTGTTGAGACTATGCTTCGTCGCCGAAGGTCTTGTAGGGAGAAACAGCTTCGGCTGAAGCTGTCCGCATGTGATGACCGAGGGTTCCTCTGTATGAAGCTTCGGAATTACAAACCGACTTAGGAGTAGAATGACGTTTTAGTCCATAAATGTTTGAGTCGCTGTTGTAATTCCTTATGAGGGACATAATTGTAATTCCTCACAGGCTGTGTCCCGTGCCTATAAATAGTGAACAGTATTCCTTTACTGTTCACGGATTCCTGTAATTGCAACCGCATCATTCGGGAATCAATCTTTGTCAAGGCAAAGGTATAATTGTATTCAATGCTTAAATATATTAAATCAATTTAATATGAAAGTAATGTTGTTCATTTGTAATTTATTTACCTTTGACGCTTCGTATTCTATATTACTTTATTCAATCTATTACGAAGATTTAACCTTCGTAATCGTATTGCCTTTAACCTTCGTCCAAAGTTCATTAATCCTTAAGGGAATAATGCTTCGTTGGACGAAGGGCATCTACATTTAACACTTTGTGTTGCCTTGTTCTTAATTCATAGCATTTGAGAACAAGTCCCCAACATTGGATTTATGAGAATTTTTTTAATAATATAAAGTATACTTATATTTAGAAAAAAGAAAAAACAAAACAGCTAACCCTAACCCTAGCCGGCCCATCAGCCACCAGGCCGCCTCGCCCCCTATTCCCTCCCCTCTCTCTCTATGGTAGGTGGGGCCCGCCCTGGCCCCTCCTCTTCTTGCTCCTTCTCCCGCCGCCAGGACGCGCGCAGCCATGCCCACAACCGCACCGCGCGCCACGCCCGCGCTCGACATCCACGCCACCTAGCTACGCCCGTTTGGTCCCGCGCCGGAAACCGCCACACGACCGCCCTCTTCTCCTCCCCCGTTTCCCCTTCTTCCTCTCCATTATGGAGACCACCATTGATGGCCATCAATGTTTTGGTGATGGCCGGCCGTTTTCTCTGCCCCCGGCGCCCTCTCCTCTCCCCTCTCCCTCCCTATAAAAGCCGGTTGAGACCTTGTTCCTCTTCCTCCCCTGTAGCCGAGCCCCCTCCGTCCTCTTCCTCCCCTTGCCGTAAAGCTCGCCGCCTGAGCTCGCCGTCGTGCCCCCTGCCCCCTCACCGTCGCCGGAGCCACACCCCGCCAGTCCGGTTGACCCAGCCACCTCGACCAAGCCCCTCCCCTACCCGACGCTGAGCCTCCCTACTCGTCAAGTCCCCTGCGCATGAGCAATAAGCTCCAAGGTAGAAGAAGGCAATTTTGTGATTTAGTCTTTGGTTTTGTAAATTAAATTAGTTTCGATATTTTTAGTTTATAAATTATCAAAAAGAGACTCTGATGTATACGTGTAGCTATAAACAAATCCTGCAACAATATTTTGGACAAGTGTATGATTTTATATTTTAAAAATGAATAATGTCACTATTCACTAACTCGGTGATTTTCATACTTGAAACATTTACAATTAAACTTCACTTTAGCACATGGAACGATAATTGTTAGTATTGTTTTAAGTGTAACTTTATTGAAATGAGGAAGTAGAATAAAATACTAGACCACGTATTTTCAGCCAGATGAAAATAGATTTTTACTAGTCAGAATAAATGTGTTCATAAGTATAGCACTTAATTACTTAGAATTAGTAAAATACTTGTTTATGTCAAAATAACCATGATTATGTTATTAAAAGTCCAATTAGTGATTTACCTTAATTCTTAGAATATTAATGTTAGAAGAATTATAAATAAACAATTTTAGCTATACGCATAATTTCTATTTAGAAATAAAAGGGATAAAACTTAAAAGTCTATTGTTAGTAATAAAGAAAATAATTAGCATTTATTCTCCATAAAGATTGTTAATACATATTATACTAGATAAAACTAGTGTTATAGTCACCTACTCATATTTTCACCAATATTGACTCACAATATGTCACACCCGGCTTTAAGGAACAAAGCCAGGTGCATCTCATACATGCGCCAAGAAGACAACATATATAATAACAGAGTGTATAGAGATAAATGTCATAAAACATCAGAGTATTTATTACATAGCGGAAGACTTATTACAAAATAAAATAATAAAGATAAAACGAACTAAGGATCGTCGGCGCCAATGTCAACTGAGAAACGCCACCTAGATCAGATCATACTCCTCGCCTTTTGGCTCCTCCTGAACCACCTGCTCTTCTCCTGTGGGGGGGTGTGAGATAGCAAGGGTGAGCTCACACATGATCATCGCTCAACAAGTTGTGGGGAATAATGTGACATGAACTCACCAAAGGTGGGAGCTCATGGAGTGTAAGGCTTATCAAAGAGAATGGTTAAAGCTGAGCATTGCTTTTAATGTTGGTCAAACTTTTATTAGCAGTTACTAAGTGTAAGTAAATACCAAACCTTAAATAAAATAATAGAACAAAATTAATAATAAACCCATGCATATGCAAATGACAAAATTGAATTTAGGTTTCATAATTTAATCATCAGAGAGTCCTGAGCTGCTCATGACCGTGAGCTCGGCTAGTATACCAGTTTTTACACTCTGCAGAGGTTGTACCCTTTACCCACAAGTCGTGTATCCCATGTCGCCAGGGTTAGCTAGGCCCTTAGACACTACCAAGGTGAATGACTAGAGATCCACTACGAGGCCTTTACAAAGTTCCACTAGCTTCCGAAAACCCGCTACAGTTTATGGGAAGAGCACTTGCAAGAATCCCCCGTCCGACCGCCATCGCAGCTAAATCAACCCGAGAACCTCCTTGCATGCAACTCCCCTACTGCCCTTGCCCCTTTCGGGTAAGGTAGTCTTCCACTAGCTTTCCTAATTAATCAGCCAAGGGTAGAGGTGGTAACGGGCCATTTAATTTAGCCTAGCAAATTTAAGGGTCGGATCAAGTTAGGGCCGGATCATAAAACAATACAATTTTAAACTAACAAAATTAAGGACCTTGTTGGTTTGTGAAGGAAGTATTAGGGTCGTGATCCATTACCACCCCTAGCCAAGGGCGTCCATAAACCCTTGTGGTGGCACGTGTTTCTCAAGTTAAGCTCTATGTTCCAATTAACATTAATGATCTTGACATGAACATAAATAGAATAACAAAAGAATTGGAACATAGATATAATAAATGATTATCCCAAAACCATGTAAAGCAATAGCAAAACTACCCAAGTGATTCAGGGGTAAACAAGGTAATGAGATAAACAATCTAGGGTGACCTATCGGGTCCCATCAAAATTAACCTATGCATGGTAGATGATTATAAAGAACATTATTGGGTAACAAAAGTGAATCAAGGGCACAACTTGCCTTCAATGAGCTCCTGCTCAGCTACTTCAACCTGTTGCTCACCAGGATCCTCAGCAACGGGCTCTTCTACTCGCCACAATACAAACAAGCACAGTGCATATAGAGAAATTAACATTACACCAAACATATAAACAAAATACACAGTAATAATCTACACATTAAAATAAAACCCTAGGAATAGGAATCATAATTTTTGGAGTTATAGATTTTAAGTTATGAATTTCCAAATGCTTTATGTGTTTAAAATAGGATTAAGTGAGGAATTAATTTTCTTACTGTTGTCATGATAAAACAGAGACACTAAGTGATAGAAAATAAAATTACAAAAATTTAGAAACTGGAATGGATTAATTTGGAGTTAGTATGAATTTTCTATGAATTTATAAAGTTCTAGCAATTATTTTCCTATTAAAAATCTATTTTCTATTTCATTTATTCAATTTAAACGATCTCTGGACTGGGCCTCAAATCCAGATAAAACCAGGGGCTATTCTACAACTAATCCTGAGACTCAGAGCACTGTTGCTCTGGACAGCGGGTTGTTTTCACGGAAACAGGAGGTCTCTTTTGCAAAAGATACCCGCGAAGGGGTACGGTGCAATCTGGGTCGTCCGATTAGATCCGAACGATCCAGATTAGACCAGCGTGCTGCGAATCGGTATGCAATCAGGGGCGTTGGGTCCCGATCCGACGGTGTGGATTTAATGCACACCGATCTCACCTGCACCACCCGATCTAACTTCAATGCCCTAGATCGATTCCCCCTGAACCGGTAACTCATGACTAATCAAGGCCATTGACTCTGGATCCGACGACCGAGAATGACTCGCCCCAAACAGACCGGACCACGGCGGCGCACCAACCATCCACGGCGGAGCACTCGCCCTTCCTGTGACCCACTGTCGACGCCCCAGAGCTCCCAAACTAAAATTAATAGGTCCCGACGCAAACTATAAAGGAAAGGGAGCTGGGCCATGGCCTTACCCGCACTGGAAGGTAGCAGAGGTCACCGGCTACGGCGCGGATGGCTTCACGGCGGCACCGAAGTCGTCGACGAGAAATTCCGGGGCACCAGAGGATCTTCCGCGCCCACCAATCGCAAGAACAGCCCCGCCCGTCGGTTGGACACGCCGGTGTTGGCCAAGGAACCACAGACTGCTTGTGAATCGTGGGCTTTGCCTCCAATGCCCGCGGCGGCGTGCTCTCCTCTCACCGTGCGCAAGAACTAGTGAAGATGACTGCGGGGTCAAAGGGGATAAGGGCACGCGACCGCTTGGATTTATACCCTGGGCATGGTGGTGGAGTCGCGGCTCTTGTAGGGCGGCTGGGGAAGTCCTGGTCAGCAACGGAGTCCGAGATCTCCGGCGAGCACCGCCATGGTCGGGATTTCGGTTGAGAGCAGAGAACTGACAGTCGTGGCCCACGTGACAGTGACACCGGATGAGCGCGCAGGAGGAAAGAGTAGAAGGAGGCTGACAGGGTGGCCCCGGTTGTCGGCGCACGCGGGATAGAGTGGGCTACGCGCGCTGGATTGACCAAGTGGGCCGAAATGGGAGTCTGCGGCCCATGTAAGGTTTTTTTCTTTTCTCCTTTTATTTTCTGTTTTCTTCTTTCTCTTTTTTTATTCATAAATATTTGAATCCAGATTTGAATTTGAATATAAATTTCAGCTTTGGGTTAAATCATACAAATTCAAAATCTAGTCTTGGAATAATATATTTTTAATTACTCATTTTATCCACACAATACTTATTTTCTTTTCCCTTCTAAATTCTAGAATTTCTTTCAAATCTTAAATTCCCAATTGGGTATTAATATATTTCTTTTTCACATTATTATATGTTGTCACAAAATGCACACAGAATAAAATCGAGCATGATGCATAATTTGGTAGTATATATTTTTATTAATTGTTTTTTTGGGCATGATGTTCCCATAAGATGATGCATAAAGATCAAACTCACATAAGAGAAATTGTTTCTCTATTGGTATTATTTCTAGCAAATTACAAAGTGGGTGTTACAAATCCTACCCCCTTAAAAATAATCTCGTCCTCGAGATTTAAGAAGATCCAGGAAAAAGGTGGGGAAAATCTATGCGAAGCTCTTCTTCTCTTTCCCAAGTTGCTTCATCTTCACCGTGGTGACTCCATTGCACTTTACACATCTTTATCACCTTATTTCTTGTAACTCGAGTCAAAGTATCTAAAATCTTGATCGGGTACTCCGTATAAGTCAAATCACCTTGAACACTGAGCTCTTCCATGGGTAACTATTCCTCAGGGATACGGAGACACTTCTTTAGTTGAGACACGTGGAACACATTATGCACATCTGATAGAGTAGCAGGTAACTCGAGTTGGTATGCCATCACCCCAACTCGCCTAAAGATCAAGAATGGTCCAATGTAGCGTGGGGACAATTTGCCCTTGACTTTGAATCTCCTCATGCCACGAAGTGGTGACACCTTGAGGTACACATAATCTCCTTCCTCAAATTCCAGTGGTCTCCTTCTATTATCAGCATAGCTCTTTTGTCTGGTTTGAGCCACCCTCAAATTCTCCCGAATTATACGGACTTGCTCTTCTGCTTCTTGAATCAGTTCAGGCCCAAAGAATTGTCTTTCTCCAGTTTGATCCCAATACAGAGGAGTCCTGCACTTCCTCCCATATAAAGCTTCAAAAGGTGACATCTTCAGACTGGCCTGATAACTATTATTATATGAGAACTCAGCATATGGTAGACTTTTATCCCAACTTCCTCCATGCTGAAGGGCACATGCTCTCAACATATCTTCCAATACTTGATTAGTCCTTTCAGTCTGTCCATCAGTCTGAGGGTGATAAGCTATACTGAAATTCAACTTTGTACTCATATTCTCATGAAAGCTTCTCCAAAATCTTGAGGTAAACTGCGAACCTCGATCAGACACGATCTTCTTTGGTACTCCATGCAAACACACAATCCGAGCCATATATAACTCTGCTAGTTGAGAACCTTTATAAGTAGTCTTGACAGGAATAAAGTGAGCCACTTTAGTCAATCTATCCACAATCACCCATATAGCATCATATCCTTTCTGGGTGCGAGGCAATCCAGTAATAAAATCCATACCAATCTCTTCCCATTTCCACTCGGGTATCTTCAGTGGATGCAGTAGTCCGGCTGGCCTCTGGTGTTCAGCCTTAACTCTTTGACATACGTCGCACATAGCCACATGTGCAGCTACATCTCTTTTCAATCCATACCACCAATACTTCTGTTTCAAATCTTGATACATCTTAGTACTACCAGGATGAATAGAATAGTCCGAGTCATGGGCCTCCTTTAAAATAGTCTCTCGAATGCTTTCAATATCAGGAACACATATCCTGTCCTTGAACCAAACAGTGCCTTGCTCATCTTCCGTGAATTCCGGAACTCGACCCACAGTAATCAGATCCTTAATTTCTTTTATTTTAGCATCATCAAGTTGACCTTTGCGGATTTCTTGCTCCAAAGTAGGTTCCACATCAATCGTAACTCCTTTAGTATGAGCAACTATCCCCAGGTTGAGTCTCCTGAAGTCCTCGACAATCTCATTAGGTAGCTGGGCAACAATAGCTGAATGAACATGCTCCTTTCGACTCAAGGCATCTGCAACCAAATTTGCCTTGCCCGGGTGATAGTGAATCTCCAAATCATAATCCTTAATAAGCTCCAACCAACGGCGTTGCCTAAGGTTGAGATCCTTCTGAGTGAATATATACTTCAAACTCTTATGATCCGTATATACTTGGCACTTGGTCCCCATGATATAGTGTCTCCAAATCTTAAGCGCATGCACAACGGCTGCCAATTCCAAGTCATGAGTGGGGTAGTTCAATTCATGTTTCCGTAACTGACGAGACGCATAGGCAATCACATGTCCTTCTTGCATAAGCACACATCCTAAGCCTTGGCCACATGCATCACAATAGATATCAAATCCTTTCTGTAGGTCGGGCATAACCAATACTGGTGGCGACATCAATCTTTTCTTCAATTGATCAAAGCTGTCTTGACACTTCTCGTCCCACTTAAATTCTCTTCCTTTCTCCAAAAGCGAAGTCATAGGCTTAGCAATCTTAGAAAATCCTTCAATAAATCTCCGATAATATCCTGCTAATCCCAAGAAACTCCGAATCTCAGTAACTGTAGTGGGTACTCTCCATTCCATTATCTCCTTAACTTTAGCAGGATCCACTGAAATTCCTCCATTAGAAATAATATGACCAAGAAATGGCACCTCGCCAATCCAAAACTCGCACTTGCTAAACTTGGCATATAGCTGGTTATCTCGTAGCTTCTGCAGCACCAATCTCAGATGTTCCTCATGATCGCTATCACTCTGGGAATAAATAAGAATGTCGTCGATGAACACCACGACGAATCTATCCAAGTACTCCATAAACACCTTATTCATCAAGTTCATAAAATAAGATGGTGCATTGGTTAATCCAAATGACATAACCGTAAACTCATATAATCCATATCGAGTCGAGAAAGCCGTCTTGGGAATATCCGATGGTCTAATCCTCATCTGATGGTAACCGGATCGGAGATCAATCTTCGAGAATACTCTAGCACCTCTCATCTGATCAAATAGATCCTCAATACGGGGCAACGGATACTTGTTCTTCACAGTGACATCATTAAGAGATCTATAATCCACACACATCCGCTGTGATCCATCCTTCTTCTGTACAAACAGAACCAGCGCTCCCCAAGGTGAGGAACTCGGACGAATGTACCCAGCCTCTTGTAACTCAGTTAACTGCTTCTTAAGTTCCTTCAACTCCTCTATGGACATTCTATATGGCCGTTTAGAAATAGGGGCGGTTCCAGGTAAGAGATCAATAACAAACTCAACTTCTCTATCAGGTGGCATCCCTGGTAACTCCTCTGGAAAGACATCCGGAAAATCTCTAACCACCCGGATGTTGTCACCAACAAACTCCTCAGGTATAAAGAACATTGCACGCATGGATGAGGAGGTTACTGCAATATTAACTTGAAATCTTTCTCCTTTAGTGGTAGTGAGTTCTACGGTACCTCTACCACATGCTATAACGGCCTTTGCCTTTCTTAACCATGACATACCAAGGATCAGATCTATACTGCTTGACTCTAATATTATAGCAGTAGCTCCAAATTCTCTACCCATAATGGTCAATGTCAATCTACATGTCATTTGATTCGCCTCAACAGGCCCTTTAGGTGTAATTACTATCATTGGTTTTCTCATATTTAGCAGTGGTATTTCATTTGTGTTGGCATATCTAGCAGACATAAATGAATGTGTAGCACCAGAATCAAATAAGATGGTTGCAGGAATAGCATTAACATAAAACATACCAAGCACGATGTCAGCACCATCTGGAGTAGCATCAACGCTGACTTGATTAACCTTGGCAATAGAATATCCCTTGCCAGATCCTGGAGTTTGCTGTCTGTTCTGAACTGGAGTAGTAGCAATCCTCTGTGGGCAGACATTTGCATAGTGACCAGTCTTCCCACACTTGTAACAAGTAGTGCCTGGACTCTGTCCTGAAAACTTCGTCGGGGTGCCGGTAGGGGTAGCCTGTCGAGGAGGTGGAGTCCTCAAAGGTGATTGCTGAATTGGGCGCTGGCCTCCGCCAGTGCGAGCTGGTGTACCCTGGGGTGAACTGTTGTGAGGTCGAACACTGCTGCTTCCTTGTCCTTGAGATATAGCCTTTCTCTTCAAATCTCCCAGCTGAACACGCTTGTGTTCAATAGCCAGGGCCTTATCAAGCAGCCTCTGAAATGATGGAAATGTATGTGCCACTAGAGCATACTGCAGTGGTCCATTAATTCCTTCAATAAAATGCTCCTGCTTCCTCTCATCTTCAGCAACTTCATCAGGGGCATATCTAGATAACTGGATAAACTTGTCGCGGTACTCGCTGACTGTCATGCTTCCTTGCTTCAGCGATAGAAATTCCTTCTTCTTAATCTTCATCAATCCAGCTGGTATATGATAATTCCTGAACTGTGTACTGAACTCTGCCCAAGTGATAGTATCAGCAGCATCGTGGGCGGCAGTAGATGAATCCCACCAGTCAGCAGCAGGACCTGTCAGACGTCCAGAAGCATATAAAACCTTCTCTCGGTCAGTACATTGTGCAATATTCAGCATCTTCTCAACGGACTTCAGCCAATCATCCGCGTCCAGTGGATCAGGTGAGCTAGCGAATGTAGGTGGCTTATGACTCATGAACTCCCTATGCTTATCACGGGGTGGAACTGGTGGTGGTGGTGGAGGCAGTGGTACTTGTTGCTGTTGCTGTTGCATTTGCTGTTGCAGCTGCTGTTGTTGCGCCCTCCTTTCCTGACGTATCTCTTCTCGTTCTTGGCGCAGCTCTCGACGTATATCCTCCCGCTCTTGGCGCATCTCCTGGCGTTCCTGCTGCATCTGAGCACGCATATCTGTCATAGTGTCTGCCATCTGTTGCATCATCCTCATCTGAGCTGCAACCAGTGGGTCAACTCCTGCCGGTGGAGGCAGTGGTGGAGGATCCATCTCTACTGGTTGTGGCTGGGGTTGTCTAAATATCCTCCGAGTGTGTCGATTGGGCGGTAAATCAATTCCACCACCCCGCCTGGTATTGACCATCTGAGTTAGATACATATGGTAAGAGAATAGTAGACAAGGCAGGTATTTACAAATCAGGTTACTTTGGGGGATTTTATTAGCTAAGCGGATTAATATCTTACCTACCATAGCTAATTCAATACCTTATGGTGGTACATGCTAAGATGTCCATCTATAATAATTCAATCAATCAAAGAAGCAAATCAGGCATTTATCATCAGCACAATCAACCAATCTTTTTTTTAAATAAAGAAAATAGTTTTAAATTTTGTCTTGGGTTCCCTATCTCTTAAAAGATCATAGTGGTAGGATTCCAAGGTGTGAAACCCATCTTGTCTTAGAATAGAGGAGGTAAGAATGATCAGAGTAGAACCGCAAAAGGTGAGACGAGATCAAGATGAGATGAGTATAGAATGAGTCAGAGTAAGGTAAGTAGGAAAGGGCCTGTCCATTTCTATCTAGGTTTCGTCCTACAGTCAACATTTCCTCTGATACCACTTCTGTCACACCCGGCTTTAAGGAACAAAGCCAGGTGCATCTCATATATGCGCCAAGAAGACAACATATATAATAACAGAGTGTATAGAGATAAATGTCATAAAACATCAGAGTATTTATTACATAGCGGAAGACTTATTACAAAATAAAATAATAAAGATAAAACGAACTAAGGATCGTCGGCGCCAATGTCAACCGAGAAACGCCACCTAGATCAGATCATACTCCTCGCCTTGTGGCTCCTCCTGAACCACCTGCTCTTCTCCTGTGGGGGGGTGTGAGACAGCAAGGGTGAGCTCACACATGATCATCGCTCAACAAGTTGTGGGGAATAATGTGACATGAACTCACCAAAGGTGGGAGCTCATGGAGTGTAAGGTTTATCAAAGAGAATGGTTAAAGCTGAGCATTGCTTTTAATGTTGGTCAAACTTTTATTAGCAGTTACTAAGTGTAAGTAAATACCAAACCTTAAATAAAATAATAGAACAAAATTAATAATAAACCCATGCATATGCAAATGGCAAAATTGAATTTAGGTTTCATAATTTAATCATCAGAGAGTCCTGAGCTGCTCATGACCGTGAGCTCGGCTAGTATACCAGTTTTTACACTCTGCAGAGGTTGTACCCTTTACCCACAAGTCGTGTATCCCATGTCGCCAGGGTTAGCTAGGCCCTTAGACACTACCGAGGTGAATGGCTAGGGATCCACTACGAGGCCTTTACAAAGTTCCACTAGCTTCCGAAAACCCGCTACAGTTTATGGAAAGAGCACTTGCAAGAATCCCCCGTCCGACCGCCATCGCAGCTAAATCAACCCGAGAACCTCCTTGCATGCAACTCCCCTACTTCCCTTGCCCCTTTCGGGTAAGGTAGTCTTCCACTAGCTTTCCTAATTAATCAGCCAAGGGCGTCCATAAACCCTTGTGGTGGCACGTGTTTCTCAAGTTAAGCTCTATATTCCAATTAACATTAATGATCTTGACATGAACATAAATAGAATAACAAAAGAATTGGAACATAGATATAATAAATGATTATCCCAAAACTATGTAAAGCAATAGCAAAACTACCCAAGTGATTCAGGGGTAAACAAGGTAATGAGATAAACAATCTAGGGTGACCTATCGGGTCCCATCAAAATTAACCTATGCATGGTAGATGATTATAAAGAACATTATTGGGTAACAAAAGTGAATCAAGGGCACAACTTGCCTTCAATGAGCTCCTGCTCAGCTACTTCAACCTGTTGCCCACCAGGATCCTCAGCAACGGGCTCTTCTACTCGCCACAATACAAACAAGCACAGTGCATATAGAGAAATTAACATTACACCAAATATATAAACAAAATACACAGTAATAATCTACACATTAAAATAAAACCCTAGGAACAGGAATCATAATTTTTGGAGTTATAGATTTTAAGTTATGAATTTCCAAATGCTTTATGTGTTTAAAATAGGATTAAGTGAGGAATTAATTTTCTTACTGTTGTCATGATAAAACAGAGACACTAAGTGATAGATAATAAAATTACAAAAATTTAGAAACTGGAATGGATTAATTTGGAGTTAGTATGAATTTTCTATGAATTTATAAAGTTCTAGCAATTATTTTCCTATTAAAAATCTATTTTCTATTTCATTTATTCAATTTAAACGATCTCTGGACTGGGCCTCAAATCCAGATAAAACCAGGGGCTATTCTACAACTAATCCTGAGACTCAGAGCACTGTTGCTCTGGACGGCAGGTTGTTTTCACGGAAACAGGAGGTCTCTTTTGCAAAAGATACCCGCGAAGGGGTACGGTGCAATCTAGGCCGTCCGATTAGATCCGAACGATCCAGATTAGACCAGCGTGCTGCGAATCGGTATGCAATCAGGGGCGTTGGGTCCCGATCCGACGGTGTGGATTTAATGCACACCGATCTCACCCGCGCCACCCGATCTAACTTCAATGCCCTGGATCGATTCCCCCTGAACTGGTAACTCATGACTAATCAAGGCCATTGACTATGGATCCGACGACCGAGAATGACTCGCCCCAAACAGACCGGACCACGGCGGCGCACCAACCATCCACGGCGGAGCACTCGCCCTTCCTGTGACCCACTGTCGACGCCCCAGAGCTCCCAAACTAAAATTAATAGGTCCCGACGCAAACTATAAAGGAAAGGGAGCTGGGCCATGGCCTTACCCGCACTGGAAGGTAGCAGAGGTCACCGGCTACGGCGCGGATGGCTTCACGGCGGCACCGAAGTCGTCGACGAGAAATTCCGGGGCACCAGAGGATCTTCCGCGCCCACCAATCGCAAGAACAGCCCCGCCCGTCGGTTGGACACACCGGTGTTGGCCAGGGAACCACGGACTGCTTGTGAATCGTGGGCTTTGCCTCCAATGCCCGCGGCGGCGTGCTCTCCTCTCACCGTGCGCAAGAACTGGTGAAGATGACTGCGGGGTCAAAGGGGATAAGGGCACGCGGCCGCCTGGATTTATACCCTGGGCAAGGTGGTGGAGTCGCGGCTCTTGTAGGGCGGCTGGGGAAGTCCTGGTTAGCAACGGAGTCCGAGATCTCCGGCGAGCACCGCCACGGTCGGGATTTCGGTTGAGAGCAGAGAACTGACAGTCGTGGCCCACGTGACAGTGACACCGGATGAGCGCGCAGGAGGAAAGAGTAGAAGGAGGCTGACAGGGTGGCCCCGGTTGTCGGCGCACGCGGGATAGAGTGGGCTGCGCGCGCTGGATTGACCAAGTGGGCCGAAATGGGAGTCTGCGGCCCATGTAAGGTTTTATTCTTTTCTCCTTTTATTTTCTGTTTTCTTCTTTCTCTTTTTTTTTATTCATAATTATTTGAATCCAGATTTGAATTTGAATATAAATTTCAGCTTTGGGTTAAATCATACAAATTCAAAATCTAGTCTTGGAATAATATATTTTTAATTACTCATTTTATCCACACAATACTTATTTTCTTTTCCCTTCTAAATTCTAGAATTTCTTTCAAATCTTAAATTCCCAATTGGGTATTAATATATTTCTTTTTCACATTATTATATGTTGTCACAAAATGCACACAGAATAAAATCGAGCATGATGCATAATTTGGTAGTATATATTTTTATTAATTGTTTTTTTGGGCATGATGTTCCCATAAGATGATGCATAAAGATCAAACTCACATAAGAGAAATTGTTTCTCTATTGGTATTATTTCTAGCAAATTACAAAGTGGGTGTTACACAATAATGGTCATAATGGATTAATAAGTATTTACGCTTTAAGACGTATTTATGAGGATAATTGTGTGATGTATGAATGTGTATGTAATGGAATGATTACTCCTGTAATGGTGTATGTTTATTTATTTGGTGTACGTATTCTTTTTGTATGTACGATACGCAAATCGATGCTAGAAGTTGACTGTGAGGTAGACGAACCAAACTCGTTCGAGGACGACCCACAAGACACTTTCGAGCAAGGCAAGTGGATTCTCCCTCTGCATATTCTGTTTGTACCCAATTAATGCATATAATAATGTTTACTTTTTGGATATATTGCATAATTTGATGGGATTTGCCTAATTAAGGATTTCCTAGATTTACTAACTTTATTCCTTGATTACCCTAGGAAAATACTATGCTTTGCAAATTTTGCTATCTCTCAACTTGATAAAAGTGATGTCACTTTTTCAATGATATTATTGTTCCGGAAATGAAATTTGTATTATGATGTTAACTCGATGGTTAAACAAGATTATTTCATATTAAATGGAACATGGAGTGACCACCCAGGATAACAGTGCAACCACGAGTGCTATAATGGCTTTATATGCTTAGTACCTAGCAACCTTACCTGAAATATGGGCAAGAGGGGGAGTGGTAGTGGTGGTAGCTCATGTTAACATGGGGACGTATTCTTGGCTAAGGTACCTCGCCTAGAGGGCCTCCATACCGACTTAGAAACCTTAGCAGGTTGCTTTGTATTAAGTGTATTTTGTGAAAACCTCATAGTGGATCCCTAGCCATTCACCTCGGAAGTGTTTAAGGGTCCGTACAACCTAGGCTAGATGGGATACACGGCTTGTGGGTAAAGTTGTACCACCTTTGTAGAATGTAAAACTGATATGTCAGCCGTGCTCACGGTTAAGAGCAACCTGGACCCTCACATGATAATTGAACATAAAGATGGAGAATAAATCATGATCCGATGATTCACAATTCATTTGCTTAAGTGATTTCACTTAAGTGTTTTTGATATAATCTTATGTTTTTGAGTAATGGGGATATTTGGGACACATTTATTAGTAAGACAGGTGTTGCTAATAAAATATTGACCAACTAAAATGCTTACCGCTTAACCTTAGCCTTATCTTGTTAAACATGCATAATTTCCCCCACTTGCTGAGCCCCAACCATAAGTGAGCTCACCCTTGCTAATATTTTGATCAGAGGGTGATGAAGAAGACCTTGATGGAGATTTCGATGAATACTGAGTCTGACGATGTGCCGGTCATCTTCCTGTGGGAGATTACCCATGTTATTTCCGCTATACTTCGATGATACTGTTTAAGATACTTATGTCTGGATGTTGTAATAAAGTTACTATACTCCCTTTACGCCTTTTTGCATCGTCTTTTGATATATTACACTTTTGACGTCAACATATATGTGGAAAATGGATCTTGGCACACATATGTTATGCATTCGGTTTTTCCCCAAGAACTGAGTGTGATACGCTCCTATGTATGTACCAGGTGGTGAGTCTTCAGGGAGTAGTGATGTTTGTGAGATAGCTAGTGATACAGAGGGTTAGTGTGACATGTGTATGGTGTCGTGACCTCTAGTTTAGACATAGGATATTAAGCTTTGTCAATTTTGGTATTGTAATGAATAAAACTCCATGTACCTGTTTTATGTAATATGTTTCATGGTTATGGATGTTTATTCATGAGTTTGTTTTACTCCAGATGCCTATGCGTACTCGTGGGTCGGATGGGGCTGGCACATCGCGTGGTGGTGCAAAAGCTGATATCAACATTCCACCACCACCAGTTCCACCTACACTGGCAGATGCCATTACTGCCCTAGTAAATGCCACTGTTGACAATGCTAGGGTTTTGCATGAGATTGCTCACCATCAAAACAATCAGGGTGGGCCTCATATTCCCCAGAATCAGCAAAGGAATGCAACATATATGGAATTTATGGAGACTCGGTTGCCAGTGTTTGCTAAAGGAGAAGAGCCTCTTGACGCAATTGAGTGGCTGCAGGTGATTGAGTAGAAGTTTGGCCTCATTCAGTGCACTGAGGTACAAAAGTCTCTGTTTGCTGCACAACAACTTTGCGGAGCTGCCAGCACTTGGTGGTCAATTTTTTTGCCATACAACTTCCAGATCACCATGTTACTTGGGCTGAATTTAAAGAAGCTTTCCGCACTCATCATGTTCCTGATGGGGTTTTGCAAATGAAGCTTGAGAAGTTTCTGAGACTTAGGCAAGGGGCAGATACTGTGATGCAGTATATTGGGAAATTTAATCACCTTTCTCAGTATGCTATTGAGCATGTGAACACGGATATCAAGAAAAGAGATTGCTTTATGAGAGGCCTCAACTCAAAATTGCAAAAGAAGATAGTGAAAGTCGCCTAGAGGGGGGTGGATAGGCGGAAAACTGAAATTCTCAAAATTTAAGCACAACTACAAGCCGAGGTTAGAGTTAGAATAAAATCAAAGTCCAAAAGAAAGGGTGAAAACAAATCAACCAAGAAATAAAGCGAATGACACAGTGATTTGTTTTACCGAGGTTTGGTTCTTGCAAACCTAGTCCCCGCTGAGGTGGTCACAAAGACCGGGTCTCTTTCAACCCTTTCCCTCTCTCAAACGGTCACTTAGACCGAGTGAGCTTTCTCCTTAATCAAACGGGTCACTTAGACCCCTCACAAGGACCACCACAACTTGGTGTCTCTTGCTTTGATTACAAGTGTCTTGAGAATAAGAATGTGAGAAGAAGAAAGCCAAGTGCCAAGAGCGACAAATAACACGCAGATCACTCTCTCTCTCTCAAGTCACTAATCACTAATGATCACTTGTCTCAATTATGGAACTTGGAGAGATTAGAAGCTTTGATTGTGTCTTGCAATAGATTGCTAGCTCTTGTATTGAATGTGAAGGATTGGAATGCTTGGGTCAAGTGAATGGAGGTGGTTGGGGTTGTATTTATAGCCCCCAACCACTTCCTAGCCGTTGCTCCCTTTCTGCCGACCGCAGACGGTCCGCGCCCCTGGTCCGGACGGTCCGCCCCTGCACATGAATGGCTGAAATCGCAACGGTCAGCAGTAACGGCTATATAGCATTTAATGCGTCGTCAGATGTCAGATAAAGGCAGTCGCGGACGGTCCAGTCGTGCACCCCGGACGGTCGAGGATGCTATAATTCATTTACCCAACCCGTCACCTTCGGGTTTTTCGGTTCTGCGCCGACCGGACAGTCCGCACCTGGTCTCGGACGATGCTTGCTTTTCCATGAGACGGTCCGTAGTGTAGACTTGTGTTTTTGCATTGGTTCTGTTCGAGGGTCATCCTGGTGTCACGGACGGTCCGCCACAAGGGCTCGGACGGTCCGCGCTTAGGTGATTTTCCAAAAAGCTTCTCCTGTCCGGAATAATCTACGGTATTCCGGACAGTCGACTTTAGAATAGATGTAGATGAACTTATGCACCTGTGGAATGATCAACTAGACAAACTGGTTAGTCCACAAGGTTTGTGATGGTCGTCAAACACCAAAATCAATTATAGGAAATGTTGAGAATATTTCCCTTTCAATCTCCCCCTTTTTGGTGATTGATGCCAACATAAACCAAAGCAAATATAAAGTATAGAAATGTAACTAGTTTGCATTTTGAGAGATGTGCATAAGTTATTTTGAAATGAAAGCATTTCTAAGCAGATAAGTTTGATATGGTAATTTTAACATTTTGGACCACATTTGCACCACTTGTTTTGTTTTTGCAAATTCTTTTTGGAAATTCTTTTCAAAGGCTTTTGCACATAGTCAAAGGTATATGAATAAGATTGTACGAAGCATTTTCAAGTTTTGAAATTTCTCCCCCTATTTCAAATGCTTCTCCTTTGACTAAACTAAAACTCCCCCTAGAAAAATTCTCCTCTTAGTGTTCAAGAGGGTTTTACCAATTGAAAAAAGATTTAGATACCAATTGAAATATCTTTGAAGATAAATATACTAAAATATATCAATTGAAAATTTTTAAATTGGTGGTGGTGCGGTCCTTTTGCTTTGGGCTAATACTCTCTCCCCCTTTGGCATGAATCGCCAAAAACGGAGACTTAGTGAGCCCTTTTATTTACTTTCTCCCCATTGGTACGAGTAATAAGAGTGAAGATTATACCAAAGTGGAGAGCGGTGCGGAGTGACGGCGAAGGGTAAATAACACTGATAGAGTGGAGTGGAAGCCTTGTCTTCGCCGAAGACTCCATTTCCCTTTCAATCTATGACTTAGCATAGGATGACACTTGAAAACACATTAGTCGTAGACATAAAAGAGATATGATCAAAGGTACATAAATGAGCTATGTGTGCAAAGTATCATTCAAACTTCCGAGAATTAAGAATGTTTAGCTCATTCCTAAGTTTGGTAAAGGTTTAGTCATCTAATGGTTTGGTAAAGATATCGCTAATTGATCTTTTGTGCTAACATAAGCAATCTTGATATCCCCCCTTTGTTGGTGATCTCTCAAAAAGTGATACCGAATGGCTATGTGCTTAGTGCGACTGTGTTCAATGGGATTATCCGCCATGCGGATTGTACTCTCATTATCACATAGGAGAGGGACTTTGCTAAATTCGTAGCCATAGTCCCTGAGGGTTTGCCTCATCCAAAGTAATTGCGCACAGGAATGGCCTGCGGCAATGTACTCGGCTTCGATGGTAGAAAGAGCTACTGAGTTTTGTTTCTTTGAAGCCCAAGACACCAGGGATCTTCCCAGAAACTGACAAGTCCCTGATGTGCTCTTCCTATCAATTTTACACCCTGCCTAATCGGCATCAGAATATCCTATTAAATCAAAAGTGGATCCCTTGGGGTACCAAAGACCAAACTTAGGTGTGTAAACTAAATATCTCATGATCCTTTTCACATCCCTAAGGTGAACTTCCTTAGGATCGGCTTGGAACCTTGCACACATGCATACGAAAAGCATAATATCCGGTCGAGATGCACATAAGTAGAGTAAAGATCCTATCATCGACCAGTATACCTTTTGATCTACGGATTTACCTCCCGTGTCGAGGTAGAGATGCCCATTAAATCCCATGGGTGTCTTGATGGGCTTGGCATCCTTCATTCCAAACTTGGTAAGTATGTCTTGTATATACTTGGTTTGGCTGATGAAGGTGCCCTGTTGGAGTTGCTTAACTTGAAATCCTAGGAAATACTTCAACTCCCCCATCATAGACATCTCGAATTTTTGAATCATTATCCTACTAAACTCTTCACAAGTAGATTTGTTAGTAGACCCAAATATGATATCATCAACATAAATTTGGCATACAAACAAATCATTTGCAATGGTTTTAGTAAAGAGTGTAGGATCGGCTTTACTGACTTTGAAGCCATTAGTGATAAGGAAATCTCGCAGGAATTCATACCATGCTCTTGGAGCTTGCTTGAGCCCATAAAGCGCCTTTGAGAGTTTATACACATGGTTAGGGTACTCACTATCTTCAAAGCCGGGAGGTTGCTCAACATAGGCCTCTTCCTTGATTGGTCCATTGAGGAAGGCACTTTTCACGTCCATTTGGTAAAGCGTAAAGCCATGGTAAGTAGCATAAGCATGTAATATGTGAATTGATTCAAGCCTAGCTACGGGTGCATAGGCTTCACCGAAATCCAAACCTTCGACTTGTGAATATCCTTTGGCTACAAGTCGAGCTTTGTTCCTTGTCACCACACCATGCTCATCTTGCTTGTTGTGGAATACCCACTTGGTTCCTACAACATTTTGGTTAGGACGTGGAACAAGATGCCATACCTCATTTCTCGTGAAGTTGTTGAGCTCCTCTTGCATTGCCAACACCCAATCTGAATCTCTTAATGCATCCTCTACCCTGTATGGCTCAATAGAGGAAACAAAAGAGTAATGTTCACAAAAGTTAGCGACTCGAGATCGAGTGGTTACCCCTTATGAATATCCCGAGGATGGAGTTCACGTGGTGATCTCTTTGAATCGTTTGGTGGACTCTTGGGTGTGGCGGTCTTTGACCCTGTTCTTTCTTGATCATCTTCCTTGTCTTTGTCATGGTCATCTCCCCCTTGATCATTGCCTTCCTCTTGAAGTGGCTCATCTTGTTGGTCATCTTCTTCATTGTCTTGAGCTTGATCCTCATCTTGAGTTGGTGGAGATGCTTGATTTGAAGGATGGTTGATCTAGTGCTTGAGTGGGCTCTTTAGATTCCTTAGGACACGCATCCCCAATGGACATGTTCCTTAGCGCGACGCACGGAGCCTCTTCATCATCTAGCTCATCAAGATCAACTTGCTCCACTTGGGAGCCATTAGTCTCATCAAACACAATGTCACAAGAAACCTCAACTAATCCAGTGGACTTGTTGAAGACTCTATATGCCCTTGTGTTTGAGTCATAACCAAGTAAAAAGCCTTCTACAGCCTTAGGAGCAAATTTAGATTTTCTACCTCTTTTAACAAGAATAAAACATTTGCTACCAAAGACTCTAAAATATGAAACATTGGGCTTTTTACCACTTAGGAGTTTATATGATGTCTTCTTGAGGATTCGGTGAAGGTAGAGCCCGTTGATGGAGTAGCACGCAGTGTTGATTGCTTCCGCCCAAAACCGGTCCGGGGTCTTGTACTCATCAAGCATGGCCCTCGTCATGTCAAGTAGAGTTCTATTCTTCCTCTCCACTACACCATTTTATTGTGGTGTGTAGGGAGAAGAGAACTCATGCTTGATGCCCTCGTCCTCAAGAAAGCCTTATATTTGTGAGTTCTTGAACTCCGTCCCGTTATCGCTTCTTATCTTCTTGATCCTTAATCCGAACTCGTTTTGAGCCCATCTCAAGAATCCCTTTAAAGTCTCTTGGGTTTGAGATTTTTCCTACAAAAAGAATATCCAAGTGAAGCGAGAATAATCATCCACAATTACAAGACAATACTTACTCTCGTCGATGCTTATGTAAGCGATCGGGCGGAATAGATCCATGTGGAGTAGCTCAAGCGGCCTGTCGGTCATCATGATGTTCTTGTGTGGATGATGGGTACCAACTTGCTTCCCTGCTTGACATGCGCTACAAACCCTGTCTTTCTCAAAATGAACATTGGTTAGTCCCAAAATGTGTTCTCCCTTTAGAAGCTTGTGAAGATTCTTCATCCCAACATGGGCTAGTCGGCGATGCTAGAGCCAACCCATATTAGTCTTAGCAATTAAGCAAGTATCGAGTTCAGCTCTATTAAAATCAATTAAGTATAGCTGACCCTCTAATACTCCCTTAAATGCTACTGAATCATCACTTCTTCTAAAGACAGTAACACCTATATCCGTAAAAAGACAGTTATAACCCATTTTGCATAATTGAGAAACTGAAAGCAAGTTATAATCTAAAGAATCTACAAGGAAAACATTGGAAATAGAATGGTCAGGTGATATAGCAATTTTACCTAGTCCTTTGACCAAACCTTGATTTCCATCCCCGAATGTGATAGCTCTTTGGGAATCATTATTTTTCTCGTAGGAGGAGAACATCCTTTTCTCCCCTGTCATGTGGTTTGTGCATCCGCTATCAATGATCCAACTTGAGCCACTGGATGCATAAACCTACAAAACAAGTTTAGGCCTTGTTCTTAGGTACCCAAACGCTCTTGGGTCCTTTCACATTAGAAAAAGCACCTTGGGTACCCAAACACAAGTCTTGGAGCCCTTGTGTTTGCCCCCAACATATTTGGCAACTACTTTGCCGGATTTGTTAGTAAGCACATAAGCAGCATCAAAAGTTTTAAATGAAATGTTATGATCATTTGATGCAACAGGAGATTTCTTTTTAGGTATTTTAACATGGGTAGAATGCCTAGAGCTAGAAGCCTCATTCCTATACATAAAGCATGATGGGAAACAGAATGAGTTTTCTTAGCATGAATTCTCCTAATCTTGTGCTCAGGATAACCAGTAGGATATAAAATATAGCCTTCGTTATCCTATGCCATGGGAGCCTTGCCCTTAACAAAATTGGACAATCTCTTAGGGGCATTAAGCTTGACATTGTCTCCCTGTTGAAAGCCAATGCCATCCTTAATGCCAGGGCGTCTCCCATTATAGAGCATGCTTCTAGCAAATTTAAATTTTGCATTCTCTATCTCATGCTCATTAATTTTAGCAGTTAATTGAGCTATGTGATCATTTTGTTTTTTAATTAAAGCTAGGTGATCATGAATAGCATCAACATTAATATCTCTACATCTAGTGCAAATAAAAATATGTTCAACAGTAGAAGTAGAGGGTTTGCAAGATTTTAATTCATCAATCTTAGCATGCAAAATGGCGCTCTCATTTCTAAGATTGGAAATAGAATCATTGCAAGCATTTAAATCCTTAGCCTTAGCAATTAATTTTTCATTCTCAATCTTAAGGCTAGAAAGTGATTCATTCAACTTATCAATCTTAGCAATTTAACTAGCATTATCATTCTTAAGATTGACAATTGATTCATCACAAACATTTCCCTTTTCAACCTTAGTGATCAAATTAGCATTTTCAATTCTAAGGTTGGAGATAGTGTCATGGCAAATGCTAAGCTCACTAGTTAGTTTTTCACATTTCTGTATTTCCTGAGCATAAGCATTTTTCACCTTAACATGCTTTTTGTTTTCCTTAATAAGGAATTCCTCTTGGCTATCCAAGAGTTCATCCTTCTCATGAATGACTCCTATCAATTCATTCAATTTTTCTTTTTGTTGCATGTTTAAGTTGGCAAAAAGAGCAAGCAAATTATCTTCATCATCACTAGAGCTACCTTCATTACTAGATGTCGTATATTTAGTCGAGGCTCTAGATTTTACCTTCTTGTTTTTGCTGTATTTTGCCATGAGGCACTTGTGGCCGACGTTGGGGAAGAGGAGGCCTTTGGTGACGGCGATGTTGGCGGCGTCCTCGTCGGAGGAGGAGTCAGTGGTGCTTTCATCGGAATCCCATTCCCGACACACGTGGGCATCTTCGCCCTTCTTCTTGTAATATCTTTTCTTCTCCTTCTTCCCCCTCTTGTCGTTGTCCCTATCACTATCACTAGATAATGGACATTTAGCAATAAAATGACCGGGCTTACCAGATTTGTAGCACACTTTCTTGGAGCGGGGCTTGTAATCCTTCCCCCTCCTTTGCTTGAGGATTTGGCGGAAGCTCTTCATGATGAGCGTCATTTCCTCGTTGTCGAGCTTGGAGGCGTCGATGGGGAGCCTACTTGATGTAGACTCTTCTTTCTTTTCTTCTGTCGCTTTGAATGCGACGGGCTGCACCTCGGGTGTGGAGGTGCTGCCTTGCTCGACAATTTGTTTGGAGCCTTTGATCATCAACTCTAAGCTCACAAACTTTCCTATAACTTCCTCGGGAGACATTAGCTTATATCTAGGATCACCACGAATTAATTGAACTTGCAAGGGATTACGAAAAACGAGTGATCTTAGAATAATCTTGACCATTTCATGGTCATCCCATTTGGTGCTCCTGAGGTTGCGCACTTGGTTGACCAAGGTCTTGAGCCGGTTGTACATAGCTTGTGGCTCCTCTCCTTGGTTGAGGATGAATCGACCGAGCTCCCCCTCGATCGTCTCCCGCTTGGTGATCTTGGTCACCTCATCCCCTTCATGCGCGGTATTTAGTACGTCCCAAATCTCCTTGGCACTCTTCAACCCTTGCACCTTATTATCCTCCTCTCGACATAGAGAGGCGAGGAGTATAGTGGTGGCTTGGGAGTCAAAATGTCGGATTTAGGCGACCTCATCCGAATCATATGCTTCATCCCCCACGGATGGTACCTGCGCTCCAAACTCAACAATGTCCCAAATGATAGCGTGGAGTGAGGTTAGATGATGCCTCATTTTATCACTCCACATACAATAATCTTCACCGTAAAAAACCGATGGTTTGCCTAATGGGACGGAAAGTAAAGGAGTGCGTTTGGAAATGCGAGGATAGCGTAAGGGGGTCTTACTAAACTTCTTGCGCTCATGGCACTTAGAAGTGACGGACGGAGCGTCGGAGCCAGAGGTGGAGGGTGACGAAGAGTCGGTCTCATAGTAGACCACTTTCTTCATCTTCTTCTTGTCGCCACTCCGATGCGACTTGACGTGGGGAGGTGACTCCTCCCTTCCTTTGGTGTCGGACTCCTTTGATGGAGCCTTCCCGTGGCTTGTGGCTGTTTCCATCTCCCTCTTGGTGGATCCTCCCGACATCACTTCGAGTTGTTAGACTCTAATGAAGTATCGGGCTTTGATACCAATTGAAAGTCGCCTAAAGGGGGGGTGGATAGGAGGAAAACTGAAATTCTCAAACTTTAAGCACAACTACAAGCCGAGGTTAGCGTTAGAATAAAATCGAAGTCCGAAAGAGAGGGCGAAAACAAACCAACCAAGAAATAAAGCGAATGACACAGTGATTTGTTTTACCGAGGTTCGGTTCTTGCAAACCTAGTCCCCGTTGAGGTGGTCACAAAGACCAGGTCTCTTTCAACCCTTTCCCTCTCTCAAATGGTCACTTAGACCGAGTGAGCTTTCTCCTTAATCAAACGGGTCACTTAGACCCCTCACAAGGACCACCACAACTTGGTGTCTCTTGCTTTGATTACAAGTGTCTTGAGAATAAGAATGGGAGAAGAAGAAAGCACGATCGCAAAAGCCAAGCGCCAAGAGCGACAAATAACACACAGATCACTCTCTCTCTCTCTCTCTCAAGTCACTATTCACTAATGATCACTTGTCTCAATTATGGAACTTGGAGAGATTGGAAGCTTTGATTGTGTCTTGGAATGGATTGCTAGCTCTTGTATTGAATGTGAAGGATTGGAATGCTTGGGTCAAGTGAATGGAGGTGGTTGGGGTTGTATTTATAGCTCCCAACTACTTCCTAGCCGTTGCTCCCTTTCTGCCGACCGCGGACGGTCCGCGCCCCTGGTCCAGACGGTCCACCCCTGCACATCAACGGCTGAAATCGCAACGGTCAGCAGTAACGGCTATATCAATGACTATATAGCATTTAATGCGTCGTCAGATGTCATATAAAGACAGTCGTGGACGGTCCGGTCGTGCACCCCGGACGGTCCATGAGGACGATATAATTCATTTTACCCAACCCATCACCTTCAGGTTTTTCGGTTCTGCGTCGACCGGATGGTCTGCGCCTGAGGCCGGACGGTCTGCGCCTGGTCTCGGACGGTGCTTGCTTTTCCATCGGACGGTCCATAGTGTAGACTTGAGTTTTTGCATTGGTTCTGTCCGAGGGTTATCCTGGTGTCGCAGACGGTCTGCCGCAAGGGCTCGGACGGTCCGCACTTAGGTGATTTTCCAAAATGCTTCTCCTGTCCGGAATAATCTACGGTATTCCAGACAGTCGACTTTAGAATAGTTGTAGATGAACTTATGCACATGTGGGATGATCAACTAGACAAACTGGTTAGTCCACAAGGTTTGTGATGGTCGTCAAACACCAAAATCAATTATAGAAAATGTTGAGACTATTTCCCTTTCAGATGGCCACTTGTTGTAACACCCTAGGTGTTACTTAGGGTTCTTCCTTAATAACCACATTGTGACCTTTATCACATGTGATTTAAATTGAGTAAAAGACACCACACTTGAAGAGCTAGAAAATAAATCAGGTCTTTTCATCCCAAGAATCATACCCTAACCACATCATGCACCCCAAAGTGAGCAAACTTCTCAAACCCTAAAAGTTACCTATTTAAGCCTTTTTAAGTACCACCAAGAAATTTAGTGAAAAGGCTATGAAAAACATAAAATCATGATTTGGACCAATTAACAAAGTTGTAGTACACTAAATAAGCTACAAAATATAGTAAGGAAGTTTAATCAAGAGGGTTTTGCAAAATTCTCAAAACAGCCACTTAAGTGGAGACTTAAAAAAATTAGGATTTCTGATTTCAGAAATCCAACCTTCTCACAAAGAGCAACCACGTTCACCTTGTTCCAAAACTTGAAACCACATGGTCCAAAAAGCAAAATGACTCCAAAATATCCTAGCACACTCTGGTGAAGTTTGAAATCAAACCAAAATCGTTTGACATGATTTGGATTGGTTGTGCCCTCGGGTTTCGGCTGGGAGACAGACCAGACTTGACCACTCATTTTCTCCATATTCCCAAGGCAATCTTCACTCGAGGCTAGCAGAGAAAAGATAGAATATGGTTCAGAGAAGAGACGTTACAAAGGATTTTGCCGAGATCTGCTCATTAAGGTGACCAAACAAACGCTTAAACACGGGCAGAAGCAAAGCGCCACGTGCTCGGTGCCTTGCTAGGCCGGTCGAGCGTGGACTGGCCGCGGTAGCGCGCGCCCCCGAGCGTGGTCAACCCGCCGCGTGCGCCTGCGCCTCGCCCATGCCTATAAGTGCCCACAAGACCTTAGCCGTCTTCCCACGCGCACCCTAACTCCCGCGCCGAGCTAGTGGTCACCGGAGTTCGCCGTGAAAAGCAAGCGCCACCGCCCGCCACCACTGCCTGAGCACGGCCGCTGTGGCCAGCCTTTTCTGTAGACCCCCAACCTCGCCTAAGCCCTTGGACAACTTCCCTAAGAGGTCGTGAAGCTTTTCCAAGCTTGAGCCGAGGCCCTGCCCCGCCGGAACAGCGAGCGCGACCTCACTGGACTTCGGCCGGCCGCCGCCGCGCGTGGACCGGGCTACCAGGTGAGCCATTCGCAAATTCCTTGCACCTACGACCTCCCTGACTTTTCGTGGAGCTCCCCAACTCACTAGATCAAGCTATACCACCGTGGTTAGGCCGTAACACTCGCCGCCAATGAGCCCCCCCTGCATGCGAGGTCCGACCAACTCCAACCACCTCCGACGCCGACCCGCACACCGTCCTGACCGCCGTGACCTCCCTGACGTCGTCGACCACCTCACCGGAGCTAAATCGCCGCCGGTAAGTCTCACCGACATGATCTTTGCCCCGGTCACTTTTGCATCCAGCGAGGGACCGCAGGATAGATTTAGGTTAACCCTAGGGGGTTTTCTGCTATGTCAGTGACTCACATAAATAGTATACCGAGGGCTAATTGGTGAGAGAAAGGGGAAAATAGAACCAGGGACTTCAGCGCAAATATGATTCCTTTTCGAATTTATAAGTTATTAAATCTGCAGCAAACTTGATACATGCATAACTTAAAGAGTATTCATCCAAATTTGGTCAAATTAATTTTGCTGGACTCTGAAAAATATGAACTGTCAAACAAAAAAAGTAAACCCCACGTTTCCTATACTATTTTTTAGAGTTTTGAATTAAATTAGAAAACTGCCCAAATCTTAATAATACAGAGAAAAATAGAAATGCTTCTAGACTAGGCTTGAGAAATATTGTGGAGACACTCACCTAGTAGTTACATTGTTTAAAATAATAGACACCACAGGGTACAAGGCTAAACCAGAGATATCCATTAAAGCCTATTTCTGCCCAAACTTTAGGAAAATGAAAAAGGTGATAGAAAATAAAAACCAGAGGGTGACCACATTTTTCCTAGTATGCCTAAGTGATGTAGTTCATAGGAAAAAAATATGGAACCCTAGTTCAGTACTAATCTGAATTTATAGTTTCATTTAGGTGGTAAGAAGTTAATAAAGACCATGATTAATAATATAAGGAACAAGAGGCAAGAAAAATCTAGTAGGCCCCTAACCACTAATATACCACTGCAAAAATGATAACTACCCTAAACCATCACAGTGAGTTAAACAAATAAAACTTGGATTTTGCCAATACTTAAAATAAATCAAAAGAAAGACTAAAAGTGGGAAACAGAGAGCAACCATATTTTTACCTAAGTACTTATGATGCATACTACAAGAGAAAAGTATAAGACTAAGGTAAAAATGTAATGGAATACACCTCACCCGCTGCCCCATGAAAAAGACCATATATTCCAAGAAATTTTACAACTCATTCCCTGTAAGAAAAATTAACCAACTTTAAGAATAATTGCTCTTGCACAAAGAATAAGATAGAAAAATTAGGAAATCTGTTGTTTGACATTTTTCAAAAATATTAGTAGTGGAAAGCACCACTAAGCCCCCAAACTTTAGAAAATCACTATAAATTAACCAGAAGGTATCTTTGGCTAAAATTTCACATAAAGTCGTATTATTACACCTAGATACCAGCAAAAATAAACCTTAGGGTAAAATCCACTCCTAGAAGAGAGTTGTAGTTCAAAGCACCCCCTCTGCCCTAAATTTTAATATTTTTGTGCAGAGAAAACCATTCTCATTTTAGGCCTCAATTTTTAGACTGAATTATATAAACTAGTTAGAAGCCACTGTAAGTTTTACAGAATTTTTTGTGAATTTTTAAATCAGTGTTGTAGTTCAAAGCCACTCTAAAAGCCTAAGTAGAAAAAGGAAAAGAAAGGATTAATGAAGTACTAAATTAAGCCATAAATAACCTCAGCCAAAAACGTTATTAAGTCTTCACTAAGACATTGAAGGATTGTTGAGTACAACATTAATCCAACTTCCTAGACTGGCCACACCTATTCCTAAATACCAAGTATACCACTAAAATCTTCAATAGTGGGACTAAGACCCGTACTGCTAACTTGAGTACTTCACCTTGCATTTTAATTATTAAACTGACATACCATAGCATACATGTATCTTATTCATTGCATTCATTTAGATTGCAACCTCGCTGACGGAGAGTACGTGCTCATCCCCGAGCAAGAAGTTGCCTAAGAGGAAGTCTAGGAGCCAGCTCAAGAGTCTGCCACCGAGGATCTCCCTGAAGCCCCAACTTTTGAAGGCAAGCCCTGGTTTTATGCATAACCGTTATATATGCTATTTTAATGCACTTAACGTTTGTAGGCTTGTACCGTGCACTTAAGTGTAGGAGTTGCCTGAAACCCTAGTTGCATGAACTCAGGATTCCTTTTTGAGATGGATACTAGTATGCTAGGTCGAATAGCTGCTTTGCTAATTAGGGATCTCGGTAGAAGTCGAGTGATTTTTCTAGCACTCGCTCGAGGTTAGGAATTGATTGTATTCATCTTGATAACGGGATCTATGATGGTCTATGGACTTGGATCCAGGGTGGATGCCTTGTCTATGAGACGGGAATGGAATTAAGGATTAATGTGCAGATACCTGAGTCAAGTGTTTGAAAGTACTAAACACATGTCGGGAAATATGGTAACCGGTAAGCCTAGTACCTGAGTGAAGCCGGACACGGACTTTATCTCTCACTTGTCCTGAGACGGGGTCTCCCATGCTAGCTATGGTGGGTGCAAGTGCATCCACTGCACGACGGTAGCTGGGGTCAGTGGGGCATTGCATTCCAAGGCGGTGAGCCCTGGCCGCGAACGGGGAATCGATGGGGACGACTGATATGTGTGGGGACGGAGTGCCCCTACATGTCATGTGTTTAGGTTTACCTTGCAAGGTCAAAACTCGATTCAAATCGTCTCCTTCTCACAGCTAATGAGACTGCTTGACCCCTTGTACTTGTAACGCCCTGAATTTGGGGGTAGAATTTTTTCTTCTTTTCTCTCACCAAATTCGGGCGTTACTCTCTTTTCTCTTTCCCCGTTTGCTCTTTCTTCCCAACTTCAAACCAGTATAGCGGCAGGTGTCCGTGTCATGTATAAACCAAAACCTAAGTCTCATGGGTGTTGCATCATGCCGAAGCACATTTCTTTGTCTGATGATGAGTGTTCGTCTCGTTCCGTTCCGGATTTCGGTTCGCGATTTAATTCCGTTTAGTGGTCCGCGCTCGTCGTGGGTTTTCGATCCGCGAAGTGGCCTGGCCCAACCTAGTCCAGCCCAGCCCAGCCGGCCCGGCCCGCCCCGGCCTGCGCGCCCCTGGCGCCCAAAACCCCCCATGCGCCCCCCCCTCCTCTCTCTCTCTCTCATTTGGATCTCCCGCGCAACAACCTCTCCTCTCCCTCTTCCACCTCTCTCTCCCCGTGGTGCCCTAGGATTTGGAGACGGCGATCACCGGATTTTGGACCCCGAGGTGAGCTCCCCTCCCCTCCCTTTCTCCTCTCTCTCTCTCCCCACGCGCGCCCTCCCTCTCCCCCTGCCCGCGCGCGACCCCGACCTCGACCCCGACCCCGCTCGCCCGCGGCGGCGCCCCTGCCTGCCCCTCCCCGCTCGCCCGCGGCGGCGTTCGGCCCCCGCCCGGCCCCGGCGGCGCTCGGCCCCGCCCGTCCCTGCCCTCCCCGGCGGCGCTCCCCGCCCGCCCCCTCCCGCGGCGGCGCTCGGCGCCCGTCCCCGGCCTCCCCTCGCGCGGCCCCTCTCCCTCCCTCCCCGGCGGCGCGGCCCCTGCCCGTCCCCGGCCCCCGCTCGGCCCCTCCCCGCGGCGGCGCCCCGGCCTGCCCGCTCGGGCCCCTCCCTCGGCGCGGCGGCGCTCGGCCCCTCCCGCGGCGGCGCTCGGCTCCCCGTCCCCGGCCCCTCGGCGCGGCGGCGCTCGGCCTCCCCGCTCGGCCCCCCGCTCGGCCCTCGGCGCGGCGGCGCGGTCCCCGCTCGGCCCCTCGGCGCGGCGGCGCGGCTCCCCCGCCCGGCCTCCCTCCCCCGGCGGCACTCGGCCCCGCCCCCTGCCCGCGCGTCCCCGCTCGCCCGCGCGCTCCCCGGCCGGTTCAACCGCCCCGGCCCCGGCCCTGCCGCCCGTTCCCCCGCCCCGGCCTCGCCCGACCGTATCTTCGCTCGCCCGACCGTATCTTCGCTCAACCGCGACATTCCACTTTGGACTCAGTTTAGTCGACGTATGCCGTCGTGCGCTTCGTCGCGCGACGCTTAACGTCTCCTCGTAGCTAAGGCGAAGTGTCTCGTTGCGTGCTCGGTCGCGCGACGAGTCGTTAACTTCTTAATTTGTTTTAGAGAGCTTTGTCGCGCGTCTCGCCGCGCGACCATCCTTTTATTTATCTCCACCTGCTTATAATAATTAGACATGAAACATGACTTTACTTTACGCTAAACATAGTGTCTACATTAGATTTTCTTCCATTAAGCGAGTGGTTAATTTATAATCATGTAACGTGATCGTTTCTCGACTGTCTTTTCCTCTTTCTCTCTTAACCGTACTCGCGAGCCCGCGTAGAACGTCTGTTTACTTATTGCATTCTATTGTATGGTGTACTGTTCTTTGGTATTAAATATGTGGATGTATGTATGTTTGCGCTCGCATAGAGAACGATCCGGTTGAAGAGCCCGAGGAACTCGCAGGAGAAGCCCCTGAGCAGCAGTCGTTTGGTGGAGGCAAGTGTCCCTTGACCTATCTATGTCCTATTCATTATTTAATTCACCTCCCGCTTTACACATTTATGCCTAAGGATTGACTAGCTTTTGTTATCCATGTCCTTGTTTACCTATCTGGGTTGGATTATTACTGTTTAGCTTTACGCTATTGCTCAAACTCTAATCAATGAACATGATGAGATTATCTGTGATACGCTGTTTTCGCTTCTCTTATGATGATGTGATACTTGTGGTCTTCAAGGGGGCTCGAGCGGTTTCTCGAGTGCCTCTCCGTAAGGACCTGTTCTATGGATGACCGCCCGGGAAAACAGTGCAACCATGAGGGTAGAATGGGGTGCCCTTAGCTGAATAATTAGAGGATCCGGGGTGTAGTTCACTTAGCCGTCGTGCCGTCAATGGGGCTCGGTGTATGCGGCTCGCTCTGCCAAGTTTGGGTTCGCCCCTTGGGGAGGAGTGCGGTGCATTTAGGAAACCTAACGGGTGGCTACAGTCCCGGGGAATCTTCGTAAAGGCTACGTAGTGATGCCCTGCTGGGTCACCTTGGTAGTGATCAATGGAGAGTCATGATCTCCGGGCAGAATGGGAATCACGGCTTGTGGGTAAAGTGCACAACCTCTGCAGAGTGTTTGAAAAACTGATATATCAGCCGTGCTCACGGTTATGAGCGGCCAAGGGAGCTCCAATGATTAGTGGTACTTGATCAGAGATACTTTGGTACAGGTGGTTATGAGATTGATGGTTTTGATTATGACTATGGTGCTGGTAAGTGGTACTCTTTCCGTTTGGAAAGGAGTACGTTTGGGTTAATAACTTGGGTTAATGCTAAAACTTGGCTTCCTACTAGTAAGTAATAATCTGACCAACTAAAAGCAACTGCTTGACTTATCCCCACATAAAGCTAGTCCATTACAGCCAAACAGGATACTTGCTGAGTATGTTGATGTGTACTCACCCTTGCTCTACACACCAAACCCCCCCCCATCCCCAGGTTGTCAGCATTGCAACCACTGCTCAGGCGAAGATGAAGCTGTGGAAGGAGACTTCCAGGAGTTCCAAGACTACGACGAGTTCTAGGTGTGGGTTAGCGGCAACCCCCAGTCGGCTGCCTGTGAAGGCCGCGGTTATCTACGTTTCTTTTCCGCACTTTGATTTATTGTAAGAACTATATGGACGTCTCAGACGTATGATGTAATCGACTATTTCCCTTATTAATACTATTTTGAGCACTGTGTGATGATGTCCATATTATGTAACTGCTGTGTACGTGAATAACTGATCCTGGCACGTACATGGTTCGCATTCGGTTTGCCTTCTAAAACCGGGTGTGACATAAGTGGTATCAAAGCCGTGCTGACTGTAGGACCGCTAACCTAGAGTAGAATGGTCGTTCTAAGGACTATAGACCTCTGTCCCTGCCTTGACTTTGATATCCCTTCAAAAGTTGGTCATACCGACCAAACCTATGTTCTACTATATATTATACCTTGCTGAAAATCATGTTTTATTCTAATCCTTCATTTACTTATGATTCATTATTTGCTGGTCATATTAATTCTGTTCTTACCCTTTTGCTTGCGATGTCTTTTGTAGATGGCTCGACTTAGACACACTGCACGAAAGTCAGTCATCCCCTTCTTACCCTCCCGTCTTGCTGAGCGTCCGCTTCGCCGTCCCGTGGCCAGACAGTCCAGCCACTTGGAGAGACTACACCACCGCCTGCGTGAGGAGCAGGAGCGTCGACGACAGGAGCAGCAGGGCTCTTCTTTCTCGCTCCAGCAGGAGATAGAGTCTGTGAGGAGCTGCTCCCCTGTGCTTCCTCTGGAGCCGCCCCCTGCACCACCACTGGGCGCCCCAGCTTCTGGAGTAGCTGCTGGAGGAGACCCAGACGACGGAGATGGCGACGACAGCTCGAGCCACGACACCGACTTCTCTGCTAACCCTGAGCCGGAAGGATGGGTTGCTCGACCCATCACTCGCGACGCTGCTCGCGGGTGTCACTTCCACGATGCGCTCGACACCCTGCTACGTCGGGCATTTGACCGGCATACTTGGTCCGTCGAGTATCGCTGTGTGGTCTACCAGCATAGTCGCGGGGTCTACCCGGACCGCTGGGAGGCAACCTGTTTGGTGCGCTGCCCGGAGAACAGTCTCCAGGGTGCAGAGGCCTGTTCAGAGCACTATTCTATCTCTGAACGGGACTCAGCTGAGGCAGCCATGCAAGATGCTGCACGGCGTGCGCTTTCGCACTACTGCTCGGTTTTCGGTGGGGCAGCTGACGGTCTTGACCTGAAGTATTACCCCCGCCGTCCATCTGGCAGCACAGGAGGCGTGATTGTCTCACCTGTCGGTGAGGGCAATCCTAGGTTGAGCAGCACAGTCAACCTAGCCGCCGTGCTAAACACGGAGCTGGACCATGCACTAGATGAGTTGAGTAGGGCTCGTGCTGAGATCGCCCTGCTGCGGGCTGAGCGCGCGGAACGTCGTCACTTGGATGGTGGTTCCCCCGCTCCCGTCGGGACTCAGCACCCGTACCGCTCACCTCAGCGTGGACACCAGTCTTATGGCAATCCCGACTGCAAGACCAAGATAAATCTAGAACCATAGCTCGTTAGAGTTGGATCTTGTAATTAATACGAAATATATATACGTAGAAGCTTCAGTCTTAGCGTTAGTCTCAGTCTTAGTTAGACAGGGTAGTTTGCTATATCCTGTGCATCTATGTTTGTCATGATGAACTATGTTTGGTTTGGATCTTTGTAATGATTGTTACCAGAGTGTGGGTATCCCCTGCATTTTGGTTTACCTATTATGTTAATGGAGTTAGTTATATAGTTGGGAAACCCCTTTTATTCCACTCTCCTCTTTATCTGAGAAGTTGTGTGGTCTGTTTTGGAGATCAGTGAAGATGCTCATCTGTTCAGTGCTGTTGAAGAATTCTATTCTCTTTTCTTATGCTGCAAGATTTGCCAGATCAGTTCTGATGTGTGGTTGCATTCTGCAGATGTCAGAGAACGGACGCAGAGGAGGAAGGCGTGCTCAGCAGGAGCGAGCCGCTCAACAGGAGGAGGTGCCTCAGCAGCAGCACCTGCCGCCCCCGCCCCCGATGTCGATCGAGCAGATGTTTCTGATGCAGACTCAGGCAGTTCAAGCCATCGGTCAGACTTTGGCCGCCATTCAGCAGCAGCAGCAGCAGCAGCAGGCCCCACCTCAGCCTCAGATGCCTCAGATGCCTAGAGACAAGCGTGCTGAATTCATGAGAGGTCATCCACCAACGTTCGCTCATTCTTCTGACCCCATGGATGCTGAAGACTGGCTGCGCACTGTGGAGCGGGAGTTGCATACCGCTCAGTGCGATGACAGGGAGAAAGTCCTGTATGGTCCCCGTCTGTTGAGAGGAGCAGCCCAATCATGGTGGGAGTCTTACCTCGCCACCCATGCCCACCCTGACGCCATCACCTGGGAAGAGTTCAGGAGTAGCTTTCGTCAGTACCATGTACCTGCAGGTCTGATGACAGTGAAGAAGGAGGAGTTCCTGGCCCTCAAGCAAGGGCCATTGTCTGTCAGTGAGTACCGGGACAAGTTTCTGCAATTGTCTCGCTATGCTCCTGAAGATGTCAACACCGATGCCAAGCGGCAGTACCGTTTCCTGAGAGGCTTGGTTGACCCTCTGCAGTACCAACTGATGAATCACACCTTCCCGACATTCCAGCACCTGATTGACAGAGCAATCATGACAGAAAGGAAGCGTAAGGAGATGGAAGATCGTAAGCGCAAGATCAGTGGACCCCAGCCTGGAAGCAGCAATCTCCTCGTTTCTCCGGCAATCAACCTCAGCAGTTCAGGCAGAACCAGCGTCCACCTCAGCAGCATCAGCAGTTTCAAAGGCAGTATTCTCAGCACCAGTATCAGAACCGTCAGAGCAATCAGTCAGGAGGTCAGTTTCAGAGGCAGAATCAGCAAGCACCTCGTCTTCCTGCCCCAGCAAACCAGCAGAACAGTCAGGCAGCACCAGCTCAGGTTGGAAACAGAGCATGTTTCCACTGTGGAGAGCAAGGCCACTGGGTGATGCAATGTCCAAAGAAGGCAGCCAGCAGCAGTCAGGCCCCAATGCCCCAGCAAAGCAGAATGTGCCTCAGCCTGGATCAGGCAACCGCTCTCAGCCGCGCTATAATCATGGAAGGCTGAACCACTTGGAGGCTGAAGCAGTTCAGGAGACCCCCGGCATGATAGTAGGTATGTTCCCAGTCGACTCCCATATTGCAGAAGTGTTATTTGATACTGGAGCAACACATTCTTTCATTACTGCATCATGGGTAGAAGCACATAATCTTCCGATTACTACCATGTCAACCCCCATGCAAATTGACTCAGCCGGTGGTAGAATTCGAGCCGATAGCATTTGTTTGAATATAAGTGTGGAAATAAGGGGGATAGCGTTTCCCGCCAACCTTATAGTAATGGGTACTCAGGGAATAGATGTCATCCTAGGGATGAATTGGCTAGATAAGTATCAGGCAGTTATCAGTTGTGATAAGAGGACCATCAAGTTGGTGTCCCCACTAGGAGAGGAAGTGGTGACCGAGTTAGTCTCGCCTGAGCCAAAGAAAGGAAGTTGTTATCAGATAGCTGTTGATAGCAGTAAAGCAGACCCAATCGAGAGTATCAAGGTTGTGTCCGAGTTCCCGGATGTGTTTCCAAAGGACTTACCGGGTATGCCACCAGAGCGGAAAGTTGAGTTTGCTATAGAGCTTCTTCCTGGAACCGCCCCTATCTTCAAGAGAGCTTACAGAATATCTGGACCAGAGTTGGATGAACTTAAGAAGCAAATTGATGAGCTGTCAGAGAAAGGTTACATTCGGCCAAGCACCTCGCCTTGGGCCGCCCCTGTCCTATTTGTGGAGAAGAAAGATGGCACCAAGAGGATGTGCATCGATTATCGAGCTTTGAATGAGGTCACGATCAAGAACAAGTATCCCTTGCCCAGAATAGAAGATCTGTTCGACCAGTTGAGAGGAGCCAGTGTGTTTTCCAAGATTGACCTGAGGTCAGGTTATCACCAGCTCAGAATCCGACCTTCGGACATTCCGAAGACGGCCTTCATTTCCAAGTATGGTTTGTACGAGTTCACAGTGATGTCTTTTGGTTTGACCAATGCGCCAGCATTCTTCATGAACTTGATGAACAGTGTATTCATGGATTACCTTGATAAGTTTGTGGTGGTATTCATTGATGACATTCTGGTTTATTCTCAAAGCGAAGAAGAGCACGCAGATCATTTGAGGATGGTATTGCAGAGATTGCGAGAGCACCAGTTGTATGCAAAGTTGAGCAAGTGTGAGTTCTGGATCAATGAAGTCCTGTTCTTGGGTCACATAATCAACAAAGAAGGATTGGCTGTAGATCCGAAGAAAGTGGCAGACATTCTGAACTGGAAAGCGCCAACAGATGCTCGAGGAATCAAGAGTTTCATTGGAATGGCCGGATATTATCGGTGATTCATTGAAGGATTTTCGAAGATTGCGAAACCAATGACAGTGTTGCTAGGCAACAAGGTTGAGTTCAAGTGGACCCAGAAATGTCAAGAGGCTTTCGAAGCGCTAAAAGAGAAGTTGACTACAGCGCCTGTCCTAGTCTTGCCTGATGTGCACAAGCCCTTCTCGGTGTATTGCGATGCTTGTTACACAGGTTTGGGATGCGTGTTGATGCAAGAGGGAAGAGTTGTGGCTTACTCGTCCCGACAGCTGAAGGTTCATGAGAAGAATTACCCAATCCATGATCTAGAGTTGGCAGCAGTGGTTCACGCACTGAAGACATGGAGGCACTATCTGTATGGACAGAAATGCGATGTTTACACAGATCACAAGAGTCTGAAGTACATATTCACTCAGTCAGAGTTGAACATGAGGCAACGAAGATGGTTAGAGTTGATCAAAGATTATGAGTTGGAGATTCATTACCATCCAGGCAAAGCAAACGTAGTGGCAGATGCTTTGAGCAGAAAGAGTCAAGTCAATCTGATGGTCGCTCGTCCGATGCCTTATGAGTTGGCCAAGGAGTTTGACAAGTTGAGTCTCGGATTTCTGAACAAGTCGCGAGGAGTCACAGTTGAGTTGGAACCTACCTTGGAGCGCGAAATCAAAGAAGCGCAGAAGAATGATGAGAAAATCAGTGAGATCCGGCGACTGATTCTAGAAGGCAAAGGCAAAGATTTTCGAGAAGATGCAGAAGGTGTGATATGGTTCAAAGACCGCTTGTGTGTTCCCAATGTCCAGTCTATTCGGGAGTTGATTCTTAAGGAAGCTCATGAGACATCCTATTCGATTCACCCTGGCAGTGAGAAGATGTATCAGGATCTGAAGAAGAAATTCTGGTGGTACGGAATGAAGAGGGAAATCGCAGAGCATGTGGCTATGTGCGATAGTTGCCGAAGAATTAAGACAGAGCACCAGAGACCTGCTGGATTGTTGCAACCGTTGCAGATCCCTCAGTGGAAATGGGACGAAATCGGTATGGATTTCATAGTCGGATTGCCTCGCACCCGAGCCGGCTACGATTCCATTTGGGTAGTAGTGGACCGCTTGACCAAGTCAGCCCACTTCATACCTGTCAAGACCAACTACAGCAGTGCAGTATTGGCAGAGTTGTATATGTCTCGGATCGTTTGTCTTCATGGTGTGCCAAAGAAGATAGTGTCAGACAGAGGAACACAGTTCACCTCTCATTTCTGGCAGCAGTTGCATGAAGCCTTGGGCACGCATCTGAATTTCAGTTCAGCTTATCATCTGCAGACAGATGGCCAGACCGAAAGAACCAACCAAATTCTTGAAGATATGTTGAGAGCCTGTGCGTTGCAAGATCAGTCCGGATGGGACAAGAGATTGCCTTATGCAGAGTTTTCCTATAACAACAGTTACCAGGCCAGTTTGAAGATGTCACCATTTCAGGCGCTTTATGGAAGGAGTTGTAGAACTCCGTTGCAATGGGATCAGCCTAGAGAGAAGCAAGTGTTTGGGCCAGACATTCTGCTTGAAGCCGAAGAGAACATCAAGATGGTCCGAGAGAATCTGAAGATAGCGCAATCGAGGCAGCGAAGCTATGCAGACACAAGAAGAAGAGAGCTGAGTTTCGAAGTCGGAGACTTTGTCTATCTGAAAGTGTCACCGATCCGAGGAGTCAGAAGATTTGGAGTGAAAGGCAAGCTAGCACCCCGCTACATCGGTCCGTATCCGATTCTTGCAAGACGTGGAGAAGTGGCCTATCAGCTCAGTTTGCCCGAGAATTTGTCAGCTGTGCATGATGTCTTTCATGTGTCTCAGTTGAAGAAGTGCTTGCGTGTGCCAGAAGAGCAGTTGCCAGTGGAAGGTCTTGAAGTCCAGGAGGACTTGACCTACGTTGAGAAGCCAGTGCAAATCCTTGAGGTTGCAGACCGAGTCACCCGAAGGAAGACCATCAGAATGTGCAAAGTCAGATGGGATCATCACTCAGAGGAAGAAGCAACCTGGGAGCGTGAAGATGATCTGATAGCTAAATACCCTGAGCTCTTTGCTAGCCAACCCTGAATCTCGAGGGCGAGATTCTTTTAAGGGGGATAGGTTTGTAACGCCCTGAATTTGGGGGTAGAATTTTTTCTTCTTTTCTCTCACCAAATTCGGGCGTTACTCTCTTTTCTCTTTCCCTGTTTGCTCTTTCTTCCCAACTTCAAACCAGTATAGCGGCAGGTGTCCGTGTCATGTATAAACCAAAACCTAAGTCTCATGGGTGTTGCATCATGCCGAAGCACATTTCTTTGTCTGATGATGAGTGTTCGTCTCGTTCCGTTCCGGATTTCGGTTCGCGATTTAATTCCGTTTAGTGGTCCGCGCTCGTCGTGGGTTTTCGATCCGCGAAGTGGCCCGGCCCAACCTAGTCCAGCCCAGCCCAGCCGGCCCGGCCCGCCCCGGCCTGCGCGCCCCTGGCGCCCAAAACCCCCCATGCGCCCCCCCCCTCCTCTCTCTCTCTCATTTGGATCTCCCGCGCAACAACCTCTCCTCTCCCTCTTCCACCTCTCTCTCCCCGTGGTGCCCTAGGATTTGGAGACGGCGATCACCGGATTTTGGACCCCGAGGTGAGCTCCCCTCCCCTCCCTTTCTCCTCTCTCTCTCTCCCTCTCCCTCCTCTTCTTCCCCACGCGCGCCCTCCCTCTCCCCCTGCCCGCGCGCGACCCCGACCCCGACCCCGCTCGCCCGCGGCGGCGCCCCTGCCTGCCCCTCCCCGCTCGCCCGCGGCGGCGTTCGGCCCCCGCCCGGCCCCGGCGGCGCTCGGCCCCGCCCGTCCCTGCCCTCCCCGGCGGCGCTCCCCGCCCGCCCCCTCCCGCGGCGGCGCTCGGCGCCCGTCCCCGGCCTCCCCACGCGCGGCCCCTCTCCCTCCCTCCCCGGCGGCGCGGCCCCTGCCCGTCCCCGGCCCCCGCTCGGCCCCTCCCCGCGGCGGCGCCCCGGCCCGCCCGCTCGGCCCCCTCCCTCGGCGCGGCGGCGCTCGGCTCCCCGTCCCCGGCCCCTCGGCACGGCGGCGCTCGGCCCCCCCGCTCGGCCTCCCCGGCGGCGCTCGGCCGCTCGGCCCTCGGTGCGGCGGCGCGGTCCCCGCTCGGCCCCTCGGCGCGGCGGCGCGGCTCCCCCGCCCGGCCTCCCTCCCCCGGCGGCGCTCGGCCCCGCCCCCTGCCCGCGCGTCCCCGCTCGCCCGCGCGCTCCCCGGCCGGTTCAACCGCCCCCTGGCCGGTTCAACCGCCCCGGCCCCGGCCCGGCCGCCCGTTCCCCCGCCCCGGCCTCGCCCGACCGTATCTTCGCTCGCCCGCGCTCGTGGTGATTATTTGTTAATTAGCGTGTTGCGTCGCGCGCTTCGCCGCGCGACGGATTTGTCTAAATTCGGATTCTATCTTGTGTTGCGTCGTGCGCTTCGTCGCGCGACGATCCATTTTTGTTTCAGGTTGTTTAAGGTGTAACGCCGCGTGTGTATTCACGGGACGTTCCACTTTGGACTCAGTTTAGTCGACGTATGCCGTCGTGCGCTTCGTCGCGCGACGCTTAACGTCTCCTCGTAACTAAGGCGAAGTGTCTCGTTGCGTGCTCGGTCGCGTGACGAGTCGTTAACTTCTTAATTTGTTTTAGAGAGCTTTGTCGCGCGTCTCGCCGCGCGACCATCCTTTTATTTATCTCCACCTGCTTATAATAATTAGACATGAAACATGACTTTACTTTACGCTAAACATAGTGTCTACATTAGATTTTCTTCCATTAAGCGATTGGTTAATTTATAATCATGTAACGTGATCGTTTCTCGACTGTCTTTTCCTCTTTCTCTCTTAACCGTACTCGCGAGCCCGCGTAGAACGTCTGTTTACTTATTGCATTCTATTGTATGGTGTACTGTTCTTTGGTATTAAATATGTGGATGTATGTATGTTTGCGCTCGCATAGAGAACGATCCGGTTGAAGAGCCCGAGGAACTCGCAGGAGAAGCCCCTGAGCAGCAGTCGTTTGGTGGAGGCAAGTGTCCCTTGACCTATCTATGTCCTATTCATTATTTAATTCACCTCCCGCTTTACACATTTATGCCTAAGGATTGACTAGCTTTTGTTATCCATGTCCTTGTTTACCTATCTGGGTTGGATTATTACTGTTTAGCTTTACGCTATTGCTCAAACTCTAATCAATGAACATGATGAGATTATCTGTGATACGCTGTTTTCCCTTCTCTTATGATGATGTGATACTTGTGGTCTTCAAGGGGGCTCGAGCGGTTTCTCGAGTGCCTCTCCGTAAGGACCTGTTCTATGGATGACCGCCCGGGAAAACAGTGCAACCATGAGGGTAGAATGGGGTGCCCTTAGCTGAATAATTAGAGGATCCGGGGTGTAGTTCACTTAGCCGTCGTGCCGTCAATGGGGCTCGGTGTATGCGGCTCGCTCTGCCAAGTTTGGGTTCGCCCCTTGGGGAGGAGTGCGGTGCATTTAGGAAACCTAACGGGTGGCTACAATCCCGGGGAATCTTCGTAAAGGCTACGTAGTGATGCCCTGCTGGGTCACCTTGGTAGTGATCAATGGAGAGTCATGATCTCCGGGCAGAATGGGAATCACGGCTTGTGGGTAAAGTGCACAACCTCTCCAGAGTGTTTGAAAAACTGATATATCAGCCGTGCTCACGGTTATGAGCGGCCAAGGGAGCTCCAATGATTAGTGGTACTTGATCAGAGATACTTTGGTACAGGTGGTTATGAGATTGATGGTTTTGATTATGACTATGGTGCTGGTAAGTGGTACTCTTTCCGTTTGGAAAGGAGTACGTTTGGGTTAATAACTTGGGTTAATGCTAAAACTTGGCTTCCTACTAGTAAGTAATAATCTGACCAACTAAAAGCAACTGCTTGACTTATCCCCACATAAAGCTAGTCCACTACAGCCAAACAGGATACTTGCTGAGTATGTTGATGTGTACTCACCCTTGCTCTACACACCAAACCCCCCCCATCCCCAGGTTGTCAGCATTGCAACCACTGCTCAGGCGAAGATGAAGCTGTGGAAGGAGACTTCCAGGAGTTCCAAGACTACGACGAGTTCTAGGTGTGGGTTAGCGGCAACCCCCAGTCGGCTGCCTGTGAAGGCCGCGGTTATCTACGTTTCTTTTCCGCACTTTGATTTATTGTAAGAACTATATGGATGTCTCAGACGTATGATGTAATCGACTATTTCCCTTATTAATACTATTTTGAGCACTGTGTGATGATGTCCATATTATGTAACTGTTGTGTACGTGAATAACTGATCCTGGCACGTACATGGTTCGCATTCGGTTTGCCTTCTAAAACCGGGTGTGACAGTACTGCATCGAGTAAAAAGTGAAATGAGGTTTTACTTGAGATAACATGTTGATTGTACTAAATGATTGTTACCATGTATGCTTAGAGAGGAGCAAACCTAGCTTAATTAAATATGCTAGAACTGGAAAAAGCTAAAAATATTTTTAGACTCAGCTAGTGCTTTTGGCAAACCAACCCCTCAGCCAAACAGCTGCATGGTCTAGGGGTAGAGGAGTAGACTCCTCACACCGGGTAAGTCTAGCTGAGTATTAGTATACTCAGCCTTGCTTGTGGCATATTTTTTCAGGTACGCTACAGGATATGGTTGATGGTTTGACTTGGCCTTCCACCCTGCCACCGGGTTGGATGGTCGAGTGGGATGCTGCCTCGACAGGAGAGGACCAGGAGTAGTGGGTAGGCTTTGCCCTATTCTTCAGTATCGTCGTTATCAATTATCCGGTGCATTTAATTATGAACTTGTTATCTTTTATTAAAACTCTGATTTATGTAATAACTCCAGTACTTCAAATTGTGGTCACCATCGTGTAAGCTAGTAGTATTCGATCCTTGGTAATTGGCTTTATCGGACTAGATCCGAGGGACTGAAGGGTTATTCCGATTTAAGTGTATCCGAGCCATACATAACTCCGCCAGCTGAGAGCCTTTATAAGTAGTCTTGACCGGAATGAAGTGCACCACTTTGGTCAGTCTATCCATAATCACCCATATGGAATCATATCCTTTCGAGGTGCGAGGCAATCTAGTAATGAAATCCATACCAATATCTTCCCACTTTCATTCGGGTATCTTTAATGGGTGCAATAGTCCAGCTGGTCTTTGATGTTCAGCCTTGACCCTTTGACACACATCACACATAGCCACGTGTGCAGCCACATGTCTCTTCAACCCATACCACCAGTACTTTTGCTTCAAATCCTGATACATCTTAGTGCTACCAGGATGGATAGAGTAATCAGAATCATGGGCTTCCTTCAGTATAGTCTCACGAAGGCTATCAATCTCAGGAACACATATCCTGTCCTTGAACCATACTGTGCCTTGCTCATCCTCCATGAATTCTGGACCTCTACCTTCAGTGATCAGATCTTTGATCACCTGGAATTTAGCATCACCAATTTGACCCTTGCGAATTTCTTGCTCCAAGGTAGGTTCCACATCAATAGCGACTCCTTCAGTATGTGCAACTATTCCTAGGTTGAGTCTCCTGAAATCCTCAACAATCTTATCGGTTAGCTGGGCAACAATAGCTGAATGGACATGTTCTTTTCGAGTCAAGGCATCTGCAACCAGATTTGCCTTGCCCGGGTGATAGTGAATCTCCAAATCATAATCCTTTACGAGTTCCAACCATCAGCGTTGCCTAAGGTTGAGATCCTTCTGAGTGAATATGTACTTCAAACTCTTGTGATCGGTGTACACTTGGCACTTGGTTCCCATAATATAATGTCTCCATATCTTATGTGCATGCACTATGGCTGCCAGTTCTAAATCATGAGTGGGATAGTTCAACTCATGTTTCTGCAACTGACGAGACGCGTAGGCAATCACATGTCCTTGTTGCATAAGAACACATCTCAAGCCTTGGCCGCATGCATCACAATAAATATCAAATCCCTTTTGTAGATCCGGCATAACCAATACTGGGGGTGACATCAATCTCAACTTCAGTTGATTAAAGCTATCTTGGCACTTCGAGTCCCACTTAAACTCTAGAAGTGCGGTCATAGGCTTAGCAATCTTAGAAAATCCTTCAATAAATCGCTGGTAATAGCCTGCAAGTCCAAAGAAACTCAGGACCTCGGTAATTGTACTGGGTATGCTCCATTCCACTATCTCCTTGACTTTAGCAGGATCCACTGATATCCCACCATTAGAAATGATATGTCCAAGAAATTGCACTTCGTTAATCCAGAACTCGCATTTGCTATACTTGGCATAGAGTTGATTATCCCGTAGCTTTTGTAGCACCAATCACAGATGTTCCTCATGATCACTATCATTCTTGGAATAAATAAGAATATTGTCGATGAAAACCACGACGAATCTATCAAGATACTCCATGAACACCTTATTCATCAGATTCATAAAATAGGCTAGTGCATTAGTTAGTCCAAATGACATAACTATGAATTCATATAAACCATATTTGGTTGAGAAAGTCATCTTGGGAATATCAGATGGCCTAATCTTCATTTGATGATAACCCGATCAGAGATCAATCTTTGAGAATACCCTTGCTCCTCTCATTTGATCAAATAAATCTTCAATGCGGGGTAGCGGATACTTGTTCTTCACAGTAACATCATTAAGGGATCTATAATCTACACACATCCTTTGCGAACCATCCTTCTTTTTGTACAAACAGAACCGGTGCTCCCCAAGGTGAGGAACTCGGACGAATGTACCCAGCCTCATGTAATTCCGTTAACTGCTTCTTAAGTTCCTTTAGTTCTTCTACAGACATCCTGTATGGCCGTTTAGAAATAGGAGCAGTACCAGGTAAGAGATCAATGACAAACTCAACTTCCCTATCTGGTGGCATCCCTGGTAACTCTTCTGGAAAGACATCTGGAAAATCCCTAACCACACAGATGTTGTCACCAACAAAGTTCCCATCTACTAAGAATACCGCAAGTCTGGTAGCGGTAGTTACTGCAATTTCAACTTCAAATCTTTCTCATTTAGGGCTGGTGAGTTCTACAGTACCCCTACCACATTGTATAACGACCTTTGCCTTCCTTAACCATGACATACCAAGGATCAGATCTGTACTGCTTTCTTCTAATATTATAGGGGTAGCCCAGAATTCTCTTCCCATAATTGTCAATGTCAATCTATGTGTCATATAATTTGCCTCAACAGACCCTTTAGGCATAATTACTAGCATTGGTGTTTTCATATTTTGCAATGGTAACTCATTTGTGTTGGCATATCGAGCAGACATAAAAGAGTGTTTAGCACCAGAATCAAATAATATTGTTGCAGGAATTGCATTAATATAAAACATAACAAGTGCGATGTCAGCCCCTTTAGCAGTAGTATCAGTGCTGACTTGATTAACCCTGGCAATAGTGACTCCCTTGCCAGATCCTGGAGTCTGCTCCTTGTTTTGAATGGGTGTAGTAGCAATCCTCTATGGTCAAACATTAGCATAATGCCCAGTCTTACCACACTTATAGCATGTGGTACCAACACTCTGTCCTGAGAATTTCGTCGGGGTGCTAATGGGGGCAGCCTGACGAGTTGGATGAGTCCCCTAAGGTGTGTACTGGGCTGGACGCTAGCCTCCTCCAGTGTGAACTGGTGTACCCTAGGGTGGAACATAGCGAGGAAGAACGTTGTTGCTTCCCTGACCCTGGGATATCGCCTTCCTCTTTAGGTCTCCCAGCTGAACACGCTTGTGTTCAATAGCTAGGGCCTTGTCAAGCAGCCTCTGAAATGATGGAAATGTGTGAGCAACTAGAGCATACTGTAGAGGCCCATTGAGTCCTTCAATGAAGTGTTCCTGTTTTCTCTCATCTTTAGCCACTTCATCCGGTGCATTTCTGGATAGCTGTATGAATCTGTCGCGATACTCGCTAACTGACATGCTCCCCTGCTTCAGCGATAGAAATTCCTTCTTGATCTTCATAAGTCCAGCAGAAATATGATAGTTTCTGAACTGAGTAGCAAATTCCGCCCATGTGATATTATCAACAACATCATGGGCAGCAGTGTAAGAATCCCATCAATCAGCAGCAGGACCAGTCAGACGACCCGAAGCATAGAGATCCTTCTCCCGGTCAGAGCATTGGGCGAAAATCAACATCTTCTCCACAGACTTCAGCCAATCATCATCGTGCAGAGGATCTGGAGAGCTCGCGAACGTCGATGGCTTAGGGCCCATGAACTCCCGGTGCTTGTCCCGGGATGGAACTGGTGGTGGTGGTGGTGGCAGTGGTGCTTGCTGCTGTTGCACCCTCCTCTCCTGACACATCTCCTCTCTCTCTCTCTCTTAACGAATCTCTTGGCGTTCCTACCGCATCTGCACGTGCATATCCGCCATAGTATCAGCCATTTGTTGCATTATCCGTATCTGGGCTGCAACTGCTGGATTAGCCCTAGCTGGTGGAGGATTTGGAGGATCCATCTCTGCTTGTTGTTGTTGTTGTTGTCTAAGTACCCTCTGATTGTGTCGATTGGGGGGTAGATCAATTCCACCACCCTTCCTGGTATTGACCATCTGAGTTAGAAACATATGGTAAGAAAGAATTGTAGACAAGGCAAGTAATTACGAATCATGTTAGTTTGGGGGATTTATTAGCTAAGTAGATTAGTGTGTTACCTACTAAAGCTAATACATTACCTTATGGTGGTACATGCTAAGATGCCCAACTATAATGTTTCAATCAATCAAACAAGCAAATCAGGCATTTATCATCAGAACGATCAACCAACATTTTTAAATAGAGAAAATAGGTTTAATTTTGTCTTAGGCCTCCTATCTCTTAGAAAGGTCATAAATGTAGGATTCCAAGGTGTGAAATCCATCTTGTCTTAGAGTAGAAAAGATAAGAGTAATCAGAGTATAATAGCAAAAGGTGAGACAGGATCAAGATAAGTATAGAATGAATCAGAGTAAGGTAAGTAGGTAAGGGTTTTGTCCATTTTTATCTAGGTTTCATCCTACATTCAACATTTCCTCTGATACCACTTCTGTCACACCCGGATTTAAGGGATAAAGCCGGGTGCATCTCATATATGTGCCAAAAGAAGATGTTTGGGGTCTGCTTCGTCGCTGAAGGTCCCATAAGAATAAACACCTTCGGAAGATCGACACAGAAGCAAAGCCGAAGCTGCCAATCAGAGAGCTTCGTAGCGTACTACCAGATGTACCGCCTTAAAGATGAAATGACCAATCGGTCCATGATAGCTTGTATTATGATTTTAATCATTTGTAAAGGGCATGAATGTAATTTCTCACAGGCTGCGTCCTGCGCCTATAAATAGATGAACAGTAGCCCTCTACTGTTCACGCTATCTTACATTCGCTCGTGCGCCACGCTTGGGTTTTTTCCTTCTGTCAAGTCGAAGGTACACATGTAATTGAATATTGTCTTTATCTATTCAAGATTATATAATGAAGATATGTGAATGATATTATATGATTATTCATGTTATCTTTCATGTTTCATATGCTCTGTCTTTCATTAACGTATACCGTGATGATGAAGGTACGTCCTTCATGACCTTCGTCCGAAGATCGTTATATCCTAAGGGAAATAATGCTTCAAAGGACGAAGGACATTAATATTTAATATTTTGTGTTGCCTTGTTCTTAACTCATAGCATTTGAGAACAAGTCCCCAACATTGGCACCCACCTCCGGTGAACTCACTTCCATTGTTGAGCTGATGGCTTCGTTCAACAATCAAGCTGAAGTTGCTTCGGCTACGAAGCTGGTGCTCTCGATAACAGGCGGTTCATGCTCAGAACCGGCAAACAAGAAGCAGAAGAAGGAGGCTCAGAGAAGGGTACAACATGTTGGGGTGCAGGGACCCTTCATCAAGTCAAAATTGTCCCACATCCCAATCACCTTTTCCCAGGAGGACCTTCAGCTCAAGGATTACCCTTACAATGATGCTAAGGTCATATCTTGTGTCATCAAGGGTTTTCTGGTCCGCAATGTTCTGGTTGATACAGGCAGTGCAACAGACATCATATTTGCTAAGGCCTTCAGACAGATGCAAGAGCCAGAAGACAAGATTCATGATGCTACACACCCTCTTTGTGGCTTCGGAGGAAGGCAAATTGCAGCACTCGGTAAAATCACGATGCCCGTGACCTTCGGCTTCGTCCACAACACAAGGACTGAACAGGTTGTGTTTGACATTGTTGATATGGAATACCCTTACAATGCAATCATTGGTCGTGGGACACTCAATGCTTTTGAAGCAATACTTCATCCAGCATATCTATGCATGAAGATACATTCGGAACAAGGGCCCATTGCTGTTCATGGGAGTCAGGAAGCTATAACAGAACCTCCCAAGTCATTAGGCCCACCTACAGTTGTCCTTGTCCAACGGACCTCAGACAACCCTGCAGGTGCACCTGATCACTTGACAAGCTCGGTATCTGAATTCCTTACCTTTCCAAGAGCGTTTTACCCGTCACGCAGACATTACAAATCATCGGAGATGCGGAAGTGCGGAAGCAGTTACAATATCTTACTTTTATTGAAAAGTAAGATAGAGTTAAATATTTACAGACCAGAACATAATATACGAGTGCTGAGTATTATTATTACAAACCATGGGAGGCAAAAACTCCTTCCCGAATAAACAGTAAAAAGTTTTTAACGGGGGGCCTTCCCTCCCGCAGCTCTAGTCTTGGTTCTCTTCTTTGGGTACCACCTTTGAACAGAAGCAACAAAAGTTTATCGCTTCCTCACCTAAAACAACATGGGACAAAGCCCTGAGTACGAAGTGTACTTTTGCAAGACTTACCCGACAAAGTAAAAGACTCTCAAGGATATGCTGGCTTTAAGGGAGTCAAGGTAAGGCTAATTAATAATCCATGACTCTGTTTGCAGAAATGCTTACTAAAGTGGATCCTTAAAAATCCAGTTTTATTTGTCAAGTTAAGTAAAATTACTTGCAACTAGAGTTCTTTCTACCCTAGTTCAATCACTTGACCTGCACTAGCCAATTTCTTAACAACCCTTTATCTTCACTGGATTTCTACGTATAGGGCAGTGACCAAGTCTTCATATCCGCGAAGTTACGGCGATCCAAATCGATTATACTCAGCTGAGGATCTCCAATCACACGACATATGTAGCACTTAACCCTTGCATATGTCAACTCGCCATCGGGGTTCTTAAGACCAGATCAGGTTCACGCCAACCGAGAGCACAGATACACCACCGTCCAGCCTCTTGTCACGGAGGGTACACACTACTCTCGCCATCTCTCCACGCCCATTGCGTGTTATCTTATTCTGGTATTAGTCTGCCCGAGGCAAAGCTTACCCATGACGAGGCATGTGACCAGTTAAAGGGTCCTCGATCATCAAGCCTACATCGGCACGGTCCTTAATCGACTCAGACGGAGACACTACACCGAGACTCTCTTCTCGTGCAAGTCACCCGCCCGGTCTCAGCTTAATCATTTCAAACCCAAAGTTTGGTACCTGGCAGAGGTACATCTTTTTCGATGTTGAACCCATCATGGACATGATGGATCCACAATCAAGTTTTATATTTGAAAACATCCCTCCCACTTTGCAACATCATCTTTTGTAAAAACAAAACATTTTGTTTTGCTAGAGCAAGACTAAGCATAGGAAAAACCTTTTGTAAAACAGGGATTCAAAGGAAGGTAATCAAATTCAAGGAAGAAAATGCAGGAATTGTTTTAGCACTCAACTCCTATCACCTAATGCATCAAGCAAGTGAGAAAGATTTAAAAAGGAACAAGGAGGTGGCAAATGCACCGGGGCTTGCCTTGTTTTACTGGTGAATTAGGCTCGGTCCCGCAGATATCAAAATAGAAACAGCTGCCTGCCTGATGTTCCTCAGGTGGTGGTGGTGATGAAGTCCTTGTCTCTTCAACTTCTACTTCCTCTTCGTTTTCTAAATATAGCCAAGTATAGTAATGAATGCTTATGTAGTGCTCATGAAGATGCAAAAATAATTGAAGTTTGTTATCTAAAGTCTTGAGTACAATTTTCCTTCACGGTTCTTCGACAACCTAGGGTTTCCGGAGTCCGTAGTGGAGTTCACAGGGCAGGGGGTAGGGTTTTGGGTTCTAAGTATCAAACAAGGTCCAAATCATACCAAACTCTACCCAAGGCTTCTAAATATTACTTAGAGATTATCCTAAAAATTTAGTGAATTTTGGATTTATTATTTATTTTCTAAAAATCCAGAAGCAAGGTCTTATGTTGTTTTAAATACTCTATAATTTTCTGTTTGGATTAAAAATCCAAAAACTATTTTTATCAGTGTTTTAAATAGTGGGTTATGACATTTAGCGCTTGGTCTCCTCAAACAGCTAATAGCGGGCTAAATAGAGCTACAGCGGGAGATAGCGGCTAAATTGTGCATGAAAGCAAATAGTTATTTCCCCTCAAAACAGCTATAGCGGGAGATTTAAAACCTTGATTTTTATTAAATTCTATGGAAAATTAGGAATCTAGCAAAATTGGTCTTACATTTTTAGGATTTTTCTACAATTTTCTAGAATTGTTTTGAGCTCTAGTAGAAAAGGAAAAAAACTGTGAATAGTATTGGACCTCATTCAGGCTAGTCGGCCCAATCCGAACAGGAAACGGGGACGTGCCCGTGCGCGCGCGCCCGCGTTGGTGGTTTGCACAAAGGCCCCAAAATACCTGAAAAATGCGCTAAGAACCCCCTGCCACTATTTATTGTCTCACTGACAAATGCACCGAGGTCCTTCAACTTGTGTTTCTTCTCCAAACTAACCCATGGCCACGGTGCGTTCACCGCCGGCCATCCCGTTGCGCGGTCCGGCCACGAACAATGGTGGCTACCTAAATTAGCTGTCGGGCAAGCATAACCGACCCGAGGCAACCTTAGAACAGGCTCCAATTTGACTAATCCGGACCAGGATGTGCTTGACCACGGTGATGGCAGACACCGAGCACCGATCAAGATGTTCTAGTTGCATACGTAAGGTCAAGCTCTCTGGGTTGCGGATAACAATCACGAGCACGTGAGGGCGCTAAAACATGAGCAACAAGAGCGAGGGCAGACCTGGGAGCAGCTAGCCACAAGGAGGCGGTTCACGGCGGCGTAGTCGACCGAATTGGGGAAGAAAGAAATTCTCTGGCTATAGTGACTAATTGAAGGTGGGACTGGGTGCTTTGGCTTCGTGATAACATGGTGCAACAGACCCAGCCATCAGTTTATAGGATTGCTAAGCGGTGGCTAGTGAATTTGTATTGAGCGCGTTGGCGGTCAGAGAAGAAATGAGTCACGGACATGGTGATTCGTGGCGTTCACCGCGGCGGCCTCCCTGGCGACCATCGGACGTGCATAACACTGGTGATTGTATTGTGGTAATTGCTGAGGCACGTGGCATTCAGTCGACGGGCAGCCAACTCCGGTGACTTATCCGGACCAGCCGCAAAGTAGAAAGGAGCACGACGGCTAGCCGGATTAGTACCCATAGCCCAACAGCGGTGACGATCTTTTTACCCTGCGGCGTTATCCGGGCTTAAGTGGGTACGAATCACCTCATCGACGCAAATCTACGCTTGAGGTCGCCGGCGGCGAGGGGGATCTACTTCTGTTGATATTTTGGTACTGTACCATTGGAAGCTTTTTTAGTTAGCCTGACAGCTGAGGTTTAGGGCAGGTTTTCTCCAAATTTTTCATGGCAACATCATCATCCTTCTGCACCAAAGTTGTAGACCTATAGATCATCTTCATCTTTGTTATAGCAGTCCTAGTCGAATTCCCAATGGACTTAGCTCAAATCTGATCTCAAGTTCGACCAATAATACTGACGACCACTTCTGCTATCAGATTCTGATTCAGTTGTTCAATACCAGTCTGACAGAGCAACTTTGGGCAACAATTTCTTTAATTTTTGTATAACAACTAAAGAGACTGTCTGCATCAAAGTTATTCTCCTATAATAGTTCTACAGAATTGATGTGGTGACCTAGGGCAAAAACTTTATAACTTGGCAGATATAGGGCTCCAAAGATGAGCCAATGCCACAGATTTCAGACTTAGCCCATATAGTTCAAGTGTGGCTCTTTTGCAATTAAGTCCAAATCTCATGGTTTTACTTGCAAACTCACATATTTGTGAACCATATTGCTTAAGGCACCTTAACTTCATAGTTTTTGCACTTTAGTCCAAAAGTGCACTAATTTTGCACTTAGCCCCTAGGGTTTAAGTTTAGGCTTTCTACGGTCTTATTTAGGGTTTTTGATACTTCTAGGGTTTGGATACCCCATAAGTCTATTCAAGGTGACATTCTATGATCATCTTAATGAGTTTTGAAGTTTTCCCTTATTTAAGTCTTGTCTGCTCTATTAAACCCATTCTAGGGTTGAGTACCCTACTCTAGGGTTTTATTCACAAAATGTCATAACAATACAACTTGTTTGAAATTTTTGGCCTAGTTAATGCACTCTAGGTGTGACAAACATATGGAATTCCAATGCTTATGATGTTATGCTCAAGTTTTAGTAACAGTAACACCAGGGGTGTTACATCCTTCCCCCCATAAAAGCATCTCGTCCCGAGATTAAAAGTCCTAGGGCAAGTAATGGAAAAGGAAACACGACACATCTTTATTTCCTTATTTTTGGTACAAGGCAGGGGTGGTATGGGGCTCATTCCTTTATTACATCAATTGTATACACTTTACAAATTACATGAGGCTAAAAAGCCTGGGAAATTCTTTTGTAAAAAGTCTTGAGTTTCCCATGTAGCCTCATCTTCTGAATGCTGGTTCCACTGTATCTTGTAAAACTTGAGAGTTTTTCTTCAGGTAATTCTGTCCTTTTGATCCAATACTCGAATAGGGTCTCTGAATATGTCAAGTCTAGTTCTAAGGCAACATCTGTTACTTCAATGGTTCGATCGGGAACCCAAAGACACTTCTTCAATTGAGACACGTGGAACACATTATGTACTGCAGACAAGGTTTCGGGTAACTGAAGTCGGTATGCCACTGCTCCATATTGTTCAAGAACAGGAAAAAGGCCAATATACCGGGTGCAAGCTTCCCTTTAACCCCGAAACGTGATACACCCTTCATCGGTGAAACTTTCAAGTAGACATAATCTCCAACTAGAAAGTACAAGGGTTGTCGTCGCTTGTCTGCATAACTCTTCTGGCGAGCTTGAGCTTCTTTCAAATTATGAATTATTCGTTGAACTTTTTCTTCAGTCTCTTTTACCATATCAGGTCTGAAGAATCTTCTTTCACCTGGTTCAGACCAATTTAACGGAGTACGACATCGTCGTCCATATAAAGCTTCGAAGGGTGCCATCTTAATACTTTCTTGATAGCTATTATTATATGAGAACTCCGCTAATGGTAAACAATCATCCCATTTCTGTGGGAACTCCAGAACACATGCTCGCAACATATCTTCAAGTATCTGATTTACCCTCTCAGTCTGCCCACTGGTTTGGGGGTGATAGGCCGAACTATGGAGCAATTTATTACCCAAGGATTTGTGAAGTTCTTCCCAGAATTTGGATACAAATTGAGGTCCACGATCCGACACTATAGTCTTTGGAATACCATGCAAACTGAGAATGCGAGCAATATACAGTTCCGCATATGCGATCACTGGATACTTTACTTTGACTGGAAGAAAATGGGCGAGCTTTATAAGTCGATCAATGATAACCCAAATAGAGTCGAATCCTTTTGCTGTCCTGGGCAATCCCACAATAAAGTCCATACTAATATCCTCCCATTTCTATGTAGGGATAGGTAGAGATTGTAATAGACCAGTAGCCTTCATGTGTATAGCCTTGACACATCTACAAGTGTCGCATCTTGCCACATAGCGTGCGATTTCAATCTTCATCTTTGTCCACCAATAATGTTGTTTCAGATCATGATACATCTTAGTGCTTCCGGGATGAATAGAATAGCGACTAAGATGTGCTTCATCCAAAATTTGCTGGCGGATCTCATCATTTTTAGGCACAACTATGCGATTGTTAAACCATACAACACCTTGATCGTCTCTTCTGAAGCAGTCGGCTTTACCGGCTTCTATTTTCTCATGAATGTGCTTCATTCCCTCATCATTTCTTTGTGTGTCAATTATTTGTTGCAGGATGACTGACTCAAGCTTCAAATGATTTGAAGTTCCATGTTGAATCATTCCCTGGTTCAACTTCTCCATTTCTTGGCATAACGTATTGTCAGAAGTCTTCATGGTAAGACAATAGCAGAAAGCCTTACGACTTAATGCATCTGCCACTACATTAGCTTTGCCTGGGTGATAGTGAATCTCTAATTCATAATCCTTGATCAGCTCAAGCCATCTCCTTTGTCTCATATTAAGCTCTGACTGGGTAAAGATATACTTTAAACTCTTATGATCTGTATAAATGTGACAGACATTCCCCAGCAGATAATGACGCCATATTTTTAGGGCATGAACCACCGCAGCTAACTCCAGATCATGAGTTGGATAATGTTCCTCATGCATGCGCAACTGCCTTGAAGCATAAGCTATTACTTGGCCCTCTTGCATTAAAACACAGCTGAGACCACTGCCTGATGCGTCACAATACACATCGAAGGGCTTTTCAATATCCGGTTGAGCCAATACCGGAGCAGTGGTTAATAATACTTTTAACTGCTCAAAAGCTTCATTACATTTCGAAGACCAATTGAATTTAATATGATTCTTCAATAAACTTGTGATTGGTTTCACAAGCTTAGAAAAATCCGGAATGAATCGGCGGTAATAACCAGCCAGCCTAAGGAAACTTCGGACTTGATGTACAGTGGTTGGGGGTTTCCACTCCAAAATATCCTTGACTTTGCTGGGATCTACCGCAATCCCCTTGGCAGATAATACATGTCCCAGAAATTGAATCTCCTCTAGCCAGAATGCGCACTTACTGAACTTAGCATATAATTGGTGTTCCCTTAAGCGCATTAATACGATTCGTAAATGCTGAGCATGCTCCTCTTCATTCTTGGAGTATATCAAGATATCGTCAATGAAAACCACCACAAACTTGTCCAACTCGGGCATAACTACCGAGTTCATCAGATATGTGAAGTGGGCAGGGGCATTCGTCAGTCCGAAAGACATAACCAAATATTCAAATAGTCCATACCGCGTGGTGAATGCGGTCTTTGGTATATCTTCGGGTCGGATACGGATCTGATGATAACCCGACCTGAGGTCAATCTTGGAGAATATCCGAGCTCCGGTAAGTTGATCAAATAGAATGTCAATCCGGGGAAAAGGGTACTTATTCTTGATGGTGACCTCATTAAGGCATCTATAATCCATGCACATCCGCAGTGTTTGATCCTTCTTCTTGACGAAGATGGCTGGACAACCTCAAGGCGAAGAACTTGGTCGGATAAATCCTTTCTCAAGTAGATCTTGCAATTGGGTCTTGAGTTCTGCCAGTTCATTTGGAGGCATTCGGTATGACCTTCTAGAAATAGGAGCCATACCGGGCTTCAACTCAATCACAAATTCTACTTCTCTTTCTGGAGGCAATCCCAGCAAATCTTTTGGAAAGACATCTGGGAACTCACATATTACCGGAATATCTTGGATCTCCGGTATGATGGTTTCATACACTCTGCCAGTTGGTCTAGCTGGAATGGCTGCGGGGATGGATAAAAGAATCTCTTCTTGGCCATAACTCAACCTGATTGTTCTCAGATCAGTGTTGAGGATTGCTTTATGCTGGGCTAACCAATTCATGCCCAAAATTACATCTATGTCTTGGCCTTTTAGAACAATCATGTTTGTTGGAAAGTCCCGTTCAGCCAATGTTACGGGCACGTGGTAAGCCACTTCTTTAGTAAATATTTGTCCCCCAGGTGAATGAATAGTAAACCCTTCCCTTGATTCAGTATATGGAATGCAATGTTTTTCCACAAATTTCTTGCTTATGAAAGTATGTGAAGCACCAGAATCAAAGAGAATAACTGCAGGGTGATTGGCCACGAGGAACGTACCCATCATAACCGATTCGCCTTCCGGTGTTGTGGCCACTTGAGTATAATAGATTCGTCCTGTTTTTCTTGTATTTTTGCCCGCGGTATTGTTTGTCGCATTTCCCTTGGAACTCCCGAAACTCTGTTGATTATTTGATTGATTCTGCCTCAGGTATGGACAGTCCTTAATAAAATGCCCAGACTTTCCACAGTTGAAGCAGCCTGTTGATGAGCTGGGAAGAGTGGGGAAACGAGTGCCAGGGGCACCCGGCTGATTTGTAGCGGTGGGGGCAGCGGTAGGACGGATAAAAACTGGTTGCTTGAAAGGGAAGGAGGGTGGGCGCGATGAAGAACGATTCTGATTAAAAGGTCGGATGACCAACCTTTGTCTTTTCTCAGGCCCCTGGTTGGGCCTGTCGCCTCCATTCCCCATTGATTTTCCGGAGCCTGTATATTTAGCTTCTACTGCCAGCACCGTGCTGACAGCCCTTCCATAGGATAGATCAATGCAGGTGGCCATCTTTCTTTGCATTCGATCATTCAAGCCTCTCATGAAGCAATTCCTCTTCTTTATATCCGTGTTGACTTGATCGATTGCATATTGGGATAAGTGGTTGAATTTATTGAGATACTGAGTAATAGTATCGCCGCCTTGCTTAAGCTTCATAAACTCCTCCTGCTTCATATGGAGGACCCCTTTAGGTATATAATGCTCTCTGAAAGCCAACTTGAACTCATCCCATGTGATTTGATGACCGGCCGGCTGAACGGCAACAAAATTTCCCCACCACGTACTGGCAGGGCCTCGCAGTTGTTGTGCTGCAAACAAGGGCTTTTGAGTCTTCGAACACCGGAGAAGCCCAAACTTCTGTTCAATAACGCGGATCCATTCATCCGCTTCCAAAAGATCTTCTGCTTTGACAAACAATGGAGGGCGTGTCTCGGAGAAATCCAGATAGGATGTTTCATGGGGGCCTTGCGGATATGCTCGCCCGCCTTGTTGCTGCATCTGTTGCCCTGCCATTTTCTGCAGGAAACGGGTATTGTCAGCTGTGGCATTAACCAAGGCAGCAATGGCCTTGGCTAACGTTGGAGGTACTGGGGGTTGATTCGGAGTTGCTTCCCTCCCACGGGAGGTGCCCGCCCCATCCTGTGCGCGAGTCTTAGACGACATCTGAGGCAAAGAATATTTGAAAATATGATATGCCAGAACAAACCATCCATTTCACATTACTAAAAAGGTAATGTTACAGACTCGTATATACAATAGGATTACATTACCTATTACACATTACTACTACTTCTATACTATACTACTCTTGCTTCTTGTCGCTTTTTGTAGCCTCGCTGTCAGGCGTAGGAGACCACTGGTCAACCAAATTCATTGAAGGAGGGGGCCTAAAAAGGTCCAGTTCTCCTCCAAGGGCTTCTCCTGCTGCTCTAGATGGTCCGGCTCCCATCTTGATAGGATCCGCAGGGACGTTCGGGTGCAGTTGTGAATACAACACATGAACTTCTTCATGTAATGTATTACAATAAACCTGCAAGTTATCAACAGCTGAGCTAAGCTCTCCCACGCGGGCTCGAGCTCTAGCTTCCTTTGCCCAAGCTAGTGAACGAGAGTTCACAGCCCAGTCGAGCGCTAGATCCCGATCCGCTAGTTGGTCTTGCAGGTGGTGGATTTCTATCCTCAATTCATTTATCCTTTCACCATCCGTGGCCCATAGATTGTTCCTATGTCGGAGTTCTGATCGAAGTTAATCAACTTGTGCTTCTAGATCCCCGATTGGATCGTTACTACCACTGCTACTATCTTCATGTTGTGGGGCAAGCTGATGACGGGGTACGCCAAACGGCCCGGTAGACTTGCGCGTGGTCTTTCTCGTGCGCGACGGCATATCTCCATGAGGGGAAAATCTTATTAGCATAGTTTTTAGCATGATGCATGTATAATTACAGAATCAACCTTAGTTGATTCACACCTTCTATACATTGCACTCTTACTATCTGATCTTTTAAAATAAACTCTTCAGAAGATACTTAGATAAGAAGGGAAGAAATTTTCTAGATAAGTCTTGAAAAATTCTTTTTGAAGATGCCTCATAATATCTACAGAGATGGGCTTCGCTCTGATACCAGCTATGACAGAACCTCCCAAGTCATTAGGCCCACCTACAGTTGTCCTTGTCCAACGGACCTCAGACAACCCTGCAGGTGCACCTGATCACTTGACAAGCTCGGTATCTGAATCCCTTACCTTCCCAAGAGCGTTTTACCTGTCACGCAGACATTACAAATCATCGAAGATGCGGAAGTGCGGAAGCAGTTACAATAACTTACTTTTATTGAAAAGTAAGACAGAGTTAAATATTTACAGACCAGAACATAATATACGAGTGCTGAGTATTATTATTACAAACCATGGGAGGCAAAAACTCCTTCCCAAATAAACAGTAAAAAGTTTTTAATGGAGGGCCTTCCCTCCCGTAGCTCTAGTCTTGGTTCTCTTATTTGGGTACCACCTTTGAACAGAAGCAACAAAAGTTTGTCGCTTCCTCACCTAAAACAACATGGGACAAAGCCCTGAGTATGAAGTGTACTTTCGCAAGACTTACCCGACAAAGTAAAAGACTCTCAAGGATATGCTGGCTTTAAGGGAGTCAAGGTAAGGCTTATCAATAACCAATGACTCTGTTTGCAGAAATGCTTACTAAAGTGGATCCTTAAAAATCCAGTTTTATTTGTCAAGTTAAGTAAAATTACCTGCAACTAGAGTTCTTTCTACCCTAGTTCAATCACTTGACTGCACTAGCCAATTTCTTAATAACCCTTTATCTTCACTAGATTTCTACGTATAGGGCAGTGACCAAGTCTTCATATCCGCGAAGTTATGGCGATCCGAATCTATTATACTCAGCTGAGGATCTCCAATCACACGACATATGTAGCACTTAACCCTTGCATATGTCAACTCGCCACCGGGGTTCTTAAGACCAGATCAGGTTCACGCCAACCAAGAGCACAGATACACCACTGTCCAGCCTCTTGCCACGGAGGGTACACGCTACTCTCGCCATCTCTCCACGCCCATTGCATGTTATCTTATTCTGGTATTAGTCTGCCCAAGGCAAAGCTTACCCATGACGAGGCATGTGACCAGTTAAAGGGTCCTCGATCATCAAGCCTACATCGGCATGGTCCTAAATCGACTCAGACGGAGACACTACACCGAGACTCTCTTCTCGTGCAAGTCACCCACCCGGTCTCAGCTTAATCATTTCAAACCCAAAGTTTGGTACCTGACAGAGGTACATCTTTTCCAATGTTGAACCCATCATGGCCATGATGGATCCACCATCAAGTTTTACTTTTGAAAACATCCCTCCCACTTTGCAACATCATCTTTTGTAAAAACAAAACATTTTGTTTTGCTAGAGCAAGACTAAGCATAGGAAAAACCTTTTGTAAAACAGGGATTCAAAGGAAGGTAATTAAATTCAAGGAAGGAAATGCAGGAATTGTTTTAGCACTCAACTCCTATCACCTAATGCATCAAGCAAGTGAGAAAGATTTAAAAAGGAACAAGGAGGTGGCAAATGCACCGGGGCTTGCCTTGTTTTACTAGTGAATCTGGCTTGGTCCTGCAGATATCAAAATAGAAACAGTTGCATGCCTGATGTTCCTCAGGTGGTGGTGGTGATGAAGTCCTTGTCTCTTCAACTTCTACTTCCTCTTCGTTTTCTAAATATAGCCAAGTATAGTAATGAATGCTTATGTAGTGCTCATGAAGATGCAAAAATAATAGAAGTTTGTTATCTAAAGTCTTGAGTACAATTTTCCTTCACGGTTCTCCGAGAACCTAGGGTTTCTGGAGTCCGTAGTGGAGTTCACAGGGCAGGGGGTTGGGTTTAGGGTTCTATGTAACAAACAAGGTCCAAATCATACCAAACTCTACCCAAGGCTTCTAAATATTACTTAGAGATTATCCTAAAACTTTAGTGAATTTTGGATTTATTATTTATTTTCTAAAAATCTAGAAGCAAGGTCTTAGGTTGTTTTAAGTACTCTATAATTTTTTGTTTTGATTAAAAATCCTAAAACTATTTTTATTAAATTCTATGGAAAATTAAGAATTTAGAAAAATTGGTCTTACATTTTTAGGATTTTTCTACAATTTTCTAGAATTGTTTTAGCTCTGGCAGAAAAGGAAAAAGAAAAATTGTGAATAGTATTGGACCTCATTCAGCCTAGTCGGCCCAATCCGAACAGGAAACGGGGACGCGCCCGTGCGCGCGCCCGCATTAGTGGTTTGCACAAAGGCCCCTGATGACCTGAAAAATGTGCTAAGAACCCCCGGCCACTATTTATTGTCTCACTGACAAATGTACCGAGGTCCTTCAACTTGTGTTTCTTCTCCAAACTAACCCATGGCCACAGTGCGTTCACCACCGGCCATCCCGTTGCGCGGTCCGGCCACGAACAACGGTGGCTACCTAAATTAGGTGTCGGGCAAGCATAACTGACCCGAGGCAACCTTAGAACAGGCTCCAATTTGACTAATCCGGACCAGGTGTGCTTGACCATGGTGATGGCGGACACCGAGCACCGATCAAGATGTTCCGGTTGAATACGTAAGGTCAAGCTCCCTGGGTTGCGTGGATAACAATCACGAGCATGTGAGGGCGCTAAAACACGAGCAACAAGAGCGAGGGCGGACCTGGGAGTAGCTAGCCACGAGGAGGCGGTTCACGGCGGCGTAGTCGACTGAATTGGGGGAAGAAAGAAATTCTCCGGCTATAGTGACTAATTGAAGGTGGGACTGGGTGCTTTGGCTTCGTGATAACATGGCGCAACAGACCTGGCCATCAATTTATAGGATTGCTAAGTGGTGGCTAGTGAATTTGGATTGAACGCGGTGGCGGTTAGAGAAGAAACGAGTCACGGGCATGGTGATTCGTGGCCTTCACCGTGGCAGCCTCCCCGGTGACCATCGGACGTGCATAACACTGGTGATTGCGACATGGTAATTGCTGAGGTACGTGGCGTTCGGTCGACGGGCAGCCAACTCCGATGACTTATTCGGACCGGCCGCAAAGCAGAAAGGAGCACGTCGGCTAGCTGGATTAGTACCCATAGCCCAACAGCGGTGACGATCTTTTTACCTCGCGGCGTTATCCGGGCTTAAGTGGGCACGAATCACCTCATCGGTGCAAATCTACGCGCGAGGTCACCGGCGGCGAGGGGGATCTGCTTCTGTTGATATTTTGGTACTGTACCCTTGGAAGCTTTTTCAGTTAGCCTGACAGCCGAGGTTTAGGGCAGGTTTTCTCCAAATTTTCCATGGCAACATCATCATCCTTCTGCGCCAAAGTTGTAGACCTATAGATCATCTTCATCTTTGTTATAGCAGTCCTAGTCGAATTCCCACTGGATTTAGCTCAAATCCGATCTCAAGTTCGACAAATAATACTGACGACCACTTTTGCTATCAGATTTAGTTGTTCAATACCAGTCTGATAGAGCAACTTTGGGCAACAATTTCTTTAATTTTTGTATAACAACTAAAGAGATTGTCTGCATCAAAGTTATTCTCCTATAATAGCTCTACAGAATTGATGTGGTGACCTAGGGCAAAAACTTTATAATTTGGCAGATATAGGGCTCCAAATTTGAGCCAATGCCACAGATTTCAGACTTAGCTCATATAGTTCAAGTGTGGCTCTTTTGCAATTAAGTCCAAATCTCAAGGTTTTACTTGCAAATTCACATATTTGTGAACCATATTACTTAAGGCACCTTAACTTCATAGTTTTTGCACTTTAGTCCAAAAGTGCACTAATGTTGCACTTAGCCCCCTAGGGTTTAAGTTTAAGCTTTCTAGGGTCTTATTTAGGGTTTTTGATACTTCTAGGGTTTGGATACCCCATAAGTCTATTCAAGGTGACATTCTACGATCATCTTAATCAGTTTTGAAGTTTTCTCTTGTTTAAGTCTTGTTTGCTCTATTAAACCCATTCTAGGGTTGAGTACCCTACTCTAGGGTTTTATTCACAAAATGTCATATCAATACAACTTGTTTGAAATTTTTGGCCTAGTGAATGCACTCTATGTGTGACAAACATATGGAATGCTAATGCTTATGACGTTATGCTCAAGTTTTAGTAAGAGTAACACCAGGGGTGTTACAGAAGCCGCTAGAAAAGCCGAAGAAAACTGGACAGACTCAAAAGCAATCCACAATATAGATGAAGCCGAAGCTTTGAACAGTACAAGTACAGAAGAGAGAAGGCTGCTTTGGCTGATCAGCCAAAACCTATGCTTCTATGTGAAGACATAGCAGAGCAGAAGGTACTGCTGGGATCTCAGCTATCTGAAGAGCAGGAGAAAACTTTGATAAGGTTTTTATTCAACAACAAAGATGTTTTTGCTTGGTCGGCCAATGATCTCTGTGGTGTCAACAGAGACGTCATTGAACATTCACTCAATGTCGACCCATCATTCAGGCCAAGAAAGCAAAGGCTTCAGAAAATGTCTGATGATAAAGCCGAAGGTGCTCGGAATGAAGTAAAAAGACTTCTCAGTGCTGGTGTTATCAGAGAGGTAAAATATCCAGAGTGGCTAGCTAATACTGTTATGGTGAAGAAGGTCAATGGCAAATGGAGAATGTGTATTGACTTCGTGGATCTCAACAAGGCTTGTCCGAAGGTTGAATTTCCATTACCAAGAATAGACTCTCTTGTAGATGCAGCAGCTTCTTCAGAACTTTAGAGTCTGCTAAATTGCTACTCAGGATATCATCAAATATGGATGAAGAAGGAGGATGAGCCAAAGACTAGCTTCATAACTCCCAGTGGCACCTATTGTTATCTTTGGATGCCTGAGGGGCTCAAGAATGCTGGAGGAAGTTTCAGCAGAATGACAGCCAAGGTCCTTCATTCTTAGATAGGCAGAAATGTGTTAACATACGTTGATGATATTATAGTAAAAAGCACGAAGCAAGAAAATCACATTACTGATCTGCAAGAAACATTTGCTAATTTCAGGCAAGCTGGCCTGAAATTAAATCCTGAAAAATGTGTCTTCGGAGTGAAGAAGGGTAAGTTCTTTGGCTGTCTAGTTTCAACAAAGGGGATTGAAGCTAACCCAAGCAAAATCGAAGCTATACTTCGGATGGAGCCGCCAAGCACAAAGAAGGGGGCCCAACAGTTGGCAGGAAGACTGGCTTCATTGAATAGATTCATATCTAGATTAGCAGAAAGAAACTTGCCATTCTTTGAAATATTAAAGTCAGCCAAAGTCTTTCAATGGGGCCCAGCTCAACAAAAAGCCTTCGAAGAGCTGAAGCAATACTTGATTGATCTAACAACATTAACTCCACCTGCGCTAGGGGCTCCATTACTATTGTATGTGGCAGCTTCGCACTTTGCAGTGAGTGCGGCGCTTGTGCAGGAGAAGCTTGAAGGACAAATTAAAAAGCAAGCCCCAATATACTTTGTCTCCGAAGTTCTAAGTTTATCAAAGAAAAACTATACAGAATTGGAGAAGGTGTTGTATGCTGTCCTAATGACCTCCAGGAAGCTTCGGCGTTATTTTCAAGCATACCACATAGTTGTTCCCTCATCACAACCTCTGAAGGATATTATGAGGAACAGAGAAGCTACTGGAAGGATTGGAAAGTGGGCTGCGGAGCTTAACAAATTCAGTATTGACTATGTGCATAGATCCTCAATTCAGTCCCAGACGTTAGCAGACTTCATCACTGATTGGACGCCAGGGGCTCAGGAAGAAGAAGCAAATAAAGATGTTGAAGCTTGGACAGTGTTCTGTGACGGTTCCTGGGGAACCTTCGGTGCAGGTGCGGCTGCTGTCCTAGTTGCACCTTCTAAAGTCAGAACATGCTACGCAACAAGGCTTGATTTCAATTGTACAAATAATATTGCTGAGTACGAAGCTTTACTTTTGGGACTTTGGAAGTTAAAGGCAATGGGGATAAGAAGGGCAGTCCTTAAAACCGACTCTCAAGTTATTTCTGGTCATATTGACAAGAGTTGCAAGGCAAGAGATCCGAAGCTTGAGAAATATCTGGACACAGTTCGAAGACTTGAAGCTTCTTTCGAAGGATTTTCTATTAAGAATATTCCACTAGGAGAAAATGAGCATGCTGATCTGCTAGCCAGGTCAGTGGCACAGGGGCTTCCTCTACCTTTGGAAGTATTTTTTGAGGCAATAAGAGCACCTTCGGTGGAACTTCTCGAAAGAGCAGTGCTCACAATATCTCCTGTTCATAGTGAAGATTGGAGGACTGAGATTATATCTTTCCTCCAAGGTAACTGTCTCTCGGATGATGAGGTTTACAGCAAAAGAATGGAAGCAAGAACAAGACCATATGTCATAATAGAAGGGGAGTTATATAAACATGGGGTTTGTTCGCCACTTCTCAAATGCTTATCTAGAACCGAAGATATAGAACTGATGAAGGAGATACACGCAAGATTGTGTGGATCCCATATTGGGTCTAGACCTCTTCTGGGAAAGGTTTTTCGACAAGGATTCTATTGGCCGAAGGCAGCTTCGGACGCAGCAGATTTGGTTCAAAAGTGCGAAAATTGCCAAAAATGTGCAAGAGATCAGAAGCAACCTTAGTCATTGACTCAGCTGATACAACCAACCTGACCATTGCAGAGATGGGGCCTGGATCTACTAGGTCCACTCCCACCAGCGCAGGGCAACTTGAGATATGTCGTGGTGGCGATAGAATATTTTTCTAAGGCGATAGAATAACTTCGGCTACGGTCCAAAAATTCTTCTGGCAGAATATAGTTTGTCACTTTGGTGTGCCGAAGGCTATAACTATAGACAATGGAACGCAGTTTGATGCTGAAACTTTCAAAGATTTCTACGATCAGATCGGCACAAAAATTCATTTTGCGTAAGCCAGGCACCTGGAATCAAACGGACTAGTTGAAAGGGCGAATGGTATTATCATGACGGGAATAATGAAGTTAATCTTCAATTAGCCCAGAGGAAAGTGGCCAGATGAGTTGGTTAAAGTGGTGTGGACCCATAATACGTCTATATCAAGATCAACAGGTTTTACACCATTTAAGTTATTGTTTGGTGACGAAGTTATAACCCCCGAAGAGGCTAAAGCGGGGTCGATAAGAACAGTAGCTTCGGTAGAAGACGAAGCTAATTATTTTGTGGCAAAGGATACTATAGAAGGGACCAGACTTCAGGCTGTGGAAAATATCAACAAATAACAAGCCGAAACAATAAAATGGTGTGATAGAAAAGTTCAGTTGAAAGACATTAAGCCTGAACATTTGGTGCTTCGGAGAGTAGCCAACCCTGACACAGTAGGCAAGCTTCAGCTGAAGTGGGAAGGACCCTTTTTGGTAGTATCTTCGTCAAGACCCGGTTCTTACAGATTAAAGGACATGGACGGCAGCGACATTCCTAGATCTTGGAATGCGGATGAGCTTCGACGATATTATGTATAAATTGATGTAATCTTTTACATTTTTCTATGGCACCCTTTTCCTTTCCAAAGGGGGAGAAAGGTTTTTAATGGGGCCATAGTTTGTAATTTTTCCTTTCCTATTCAGCTCTACGAGAGCAAAATCCCCCAAAATATGTAAATGTAAAATCTGAGTATGCACCATCGAGTGCAGAGAAAAGGAAAAAACAGGGAGAAGCTCAAAAGTCGTCCCTAAGGGGATGCAGAGCACGACGAAGCTACAAAAAGCCGTTCCTAAGGGAGCGCAGCATAAGTTTTCTGCTCAAAAGTCGTTCATAAGGGAATGCAGAGCCAAATACCGCCAAAATATAAGGCGAAGTGTGAAAAGTCAACGCGAATACCGCCGAAATAGAAGGCGAAGAAGTTCAAAAGACGTTCCTAAGGGGATGCAGAACTTACACCAAAAAATAAGCGGTGCAGCCAAAAAATAAACGACAAAGTGACTTCAGTCATTCCTAAGGGAATGAAGGTTATGGATGTGGCTTCGTATGTGTGTGTTTGGGCATTCATTTGCACGATACATTACATCATACATTGCATTCATAAACATTCATTTAGACATACATAGGATCATCATCATCATATCATACAAATACAGACAGTTGCTTCGGCTCTAAGGTTACGGCTTCAGAAGCAGATTTATGCTTCATTGTGTACGAAAAGAAGGGAAGGTGTTTTTCGCCTTCGGCTCAAAAAATACAAATTTCGTCCACATCAAAGCAGTTCATACATGGACGGAAAGGTAAAAATATATTACAAGGTATGGACAAATTTACAGAGTAGTATCTGGTTCTCAAATTACAATATTCTTTACAAGGATAATACAATAATTTTTCTAGAGTTTTTTCACATCAAGGTTTTCGGCTTCATCATCTACTGATAAGCTTCAGATCATCTGCTAAGCTTCGGCTCAATGCTCTTCGGCTTCATCATCCTGTACACATCAAAGCATTATAAGGTAAATTCAAGTTTCAAGGAAAAGGTAAGCGCAAGGTATGAGTTTATTACCGGTTTAAGGTGACTTCGAGCTTCGTCACAAGCCAGGTTTCACCCGCCCTTTGCCCAGATTTGAGTAACGAATCTGTTTCCGATGCTTCAGGCCAGGCTGGGGATGTCATCCAAGTCTGCTGGGGACAGGCTGAAGTTTGGTCTGTTTACAATATTTCCATGTGTACAACCAGCCTCCATGAAAGCGACAGCTGTGCCTCGAGAAGCTAGCAAGGCACAAAAGTCACCATGTCCAGCTATAACTTCATCGAGAGCATCAACTTCACCTTCGATATGATCAAACGTGCCCGGCAGGTCTTCAACCGAAGGTTAAAACTTTTCGGAGCTGGCTCCAACTGAATTAAAGACCTATTTGAGCCGTTGAATGCACCGGGTGCCGAAGCATAAGCATTTTTCCTGCAGATCCTTGAGTGATTTATGTAGATTTGAACTTTTTTCAGCCTTGGCTTCGAGTTTTATTTTGAAATCTTTCTTCTCTTGCTCAAAGCTTTTTGATTGTAGGGAAAGTTCACTGTTCAATCTGGCAATCTCGGCTTGAGCTTCTGCCAGTGAACCTTCCATCGTTTGAAGCACGAAGTCTTTCTTTTTCTAAGGCAGCTTCATGATCTTTAATCCTCTTTTCTAAGCCCTCAATTATAACTTCGTTTTTCTTGTCCTCGAGGTCTTGTTGCATCCTTAAGGCTTTGCTTAGCAGTAAGCTCTGACAAAATAACCTTCATCAGAAAACATCTTCATATCAAAACAATAAAAAGTTAAGGGAAGAATTTCACCTTAAAGTTAGAATAAAATAGGCTACCGGCCATATGTTGTCGTCGGTATCTGCTAAGATCAGTTTCGAGCTTCGGGAAACCAACACTTTTCGATAAAGTGCTGACAACCTTCGCCCCAACTCGGTCCAGTAGGCATCCTAAGCTCTCTTCGGCAACACCGCCGAAGAGCAGTGCCCCTGGCTGGTACCCGCACGATATGGCATAGTCCTTGACAATTCTTGCCCAATTATGTTTTGAAAGTTGAAATTTTCTTCTTCCGAAGTATCTTCGGCAGGCTCCTTCTCTTTTCCAGGCATCTTCTCCCCTTTTTCAGGCACTACGGCCGGGGTTTCCTCGGCAGCTGCAGCAGTTTCTTCCTCAGTCATATTCAAAATCATTTCATCAATATCAATGAGTGTGTTTTCCAAATCTGTGGCTTCGGCTGCTGCAGTTTCGGAAATAGAAGCTTCGGCTGCTACTGTTTTCAGTGCTGAGGCCGATGGCGGTGTTTCTTCAATAGCCTCAATGACAGTAATAATTCTTCGCTTTTTTGGTTCAGCAGGCTCCTTATTCTTCTGTAAAAGCTTCACCAGTTTTGGCCCCAGCGGACTTAGCTTATTAGGTAGAGATTCAGTCATTACCTTCAAAATTTCTTCTGCGTCAGTGGCAGAAGGTGTTGAGAGAACTTCTTCTAAATCAGCTTTCAACTTCAGAGCTGGAGCCTTTCTTTTCTTCGACAGAGCCACCTTCGGCTCAGGACTGGATTTTTTCTTTTTTGCAAAATTCTCATCTTCTTTTATCATCCTGGCAACTTGTCTTTGTATAATACTGACAGCCCTTTTTCGTTTTGGCCCTTCGGCACCTTTGTTTAACCTTTCGTAGTCTGGGTATTCAAATTTCAAAGCGTCCATTACTCGGTTTAACCTTCGTTTCGGCCGGGTACCGAAGGCTGCTGTCATCAGTTGATCTTCTTTTTTTGTATAATTGCCCAAGATTTCATTGCACATAACTTCAATTGTATCCAACCATTCTTGGGAGGGTTCTTTGAAGTGTTTCTTGAACTTAAAATGATAGGGCAACCGAACGAGTTCATTCTTTTTCTTCTCTCCTTTAAGCTTCGGCATACCCCATTCCTTTAACGTTGGGAATACCCTATTGGCTAAGTATTCCTGAACTAAATCCCAAGTACCAATATGCTCAGACACAACTCTAAATTCGCCCACAGCATCTGGGCATGATGCCCCCGGCGTCATGTTGCACTGAGGCCTAGTCAACCCGAAGGTTAGCTCCAGCGGGCTCTGAGCTACTCTTTTTTCTCATCAATCTTAACATAAAACCATTCAGTTTTCCAACCGGTCAGCCATTTGGTGCGGTAGCTAACCACCGGTGTCTTCATGTCTTTGCGGTAAGCAAAATTATAGCAGTCGAAGTTCTCGTGCAGTCCATCTTCTCTAGCCTTCGTCTGATAGTGAAGTTCGTGTACCCGGCAGAAGGCTTCGGCAAGCGGCTCCACTCCTTGGCTTCGAAGAGCCCATATAAAGACGCTGAGCCTAACGATAGCGTTAGGAGTCAGCTGATGAAGATAAATTTCGAAATTTTCCAAAACATCTGCAATAATTCCGTGCAGAGGAAACCTTAACCCTGCTTTGAAGAAGCTCTTAAAAACTACCACTTCATCATTTTCTGGTTTCGGGATGGTCTCTTCCCTGCCAAAGCGAATCAGCTTCTTCTTGGCTTCCCCGAAGTAGCCTAGCTTCGTCATCATGGGCATATCAGCTTCAGAGACAGTCGACTTCCCAAAATCCAAATGGTTGGGCTTGGATGGCATAATGGTGTTATAATCTATCTCTTCTTCACCAGCATCACCCTCTTCAATATCTGCCTGCTCGGCTTCAGTAGCAGGTGCACCTTCGTCAGAGGCGCCCTCTATCACAACCAGTCCCGACTGCCTCATAACTTCGGAGATTGGGGCAGTTTTAGCAGCTTCGGTTTCCTCTCCAACACGTGTAACCCTAGCTATTGAACGCACCCTGGCCATGTGATGCTGAATTTCTTGCGTTTTGACGAAGTTGATTACTTTTTATCTTTGCCGAAGCTCCCTCTTATGACGAAGCTAAAGCAAAACGATGCTTGGATTCAGAATACGGTGGATAAGCTTCGGCTGTGGTCAAATTTTTTGGCAGCACAACAGTGCAATAGTAGTAAATGTTGTGGTAACTTCACACCTACCCGTCTGTTTATATAGTGCTGTAGGTGGGAAGGTAAATCGTCAAGCCGCTCGCACCCGCTGAACAGCCACCCGCACCCACTGAACGGTGGACCATAGTGCGCGAGAAGGCAAATCTCCAAATCGCGCGTACCAGTCGTATGGTGGGACCACCTTACACTCTGAATATTTAAATCGTTTCTCGACAACGAGCTCAGGGAAGGTGTTTTTCGGACCTTCAGCATTCTGAAGCCTAAGAGAATTTTTCACGGGTCGAGCTCGTTACGAAAAACGATCTGGCACCATGAAGGGGCTACTATTGGGGTTCTGCTTCGTCACTGAAGGTCCCATAAGAATAAACACCTTCGGAAGATCGACACAGAAGCAAAGCCGAAGCTGCCAATCAGAGAGCTTCATAGCGTACTACCAGATGTATCGACTTAAATATGAAATGACCAATCGGTCTATGATAACTTGTATTATGATTGTAATCATTTGTAAAGGGCATGAATGTAATTTCTCACAGGCTGCGTCCTGTGCCTATAAATAGATGAACAGTACCCCTATACTGTTCACGCTATCTTACATTCGCTCGCGCGCCACGCTTGGGTTTTTGTCTTCTGTCAAGCCGAAGGTACACATGTAATTGAATATTGTATTTATCTATTCAAGATTATATAATGAAGATATGTGAATGATATTATATGATTATTCATGTTATCTTTCATGTTTATATGCTTTGTCTTTCATTAACGTATACCGCGATGATGAAGGTACGTCCTTCATGACCTTCGTTCGAAAATCGTTATATCCTAAGGGAAATAATGCTTTGAAGGACGAAGGACATTAATATTTAATATTTTGTGTTGCCTTGTTCTTAACTCATAGGATTTGAGAACAAGTCCCCAATAGAAGACAACACATATAATAACAGAGTGTATAAAGATAAATGTCACAATATCGTAAAAGTACTTATAACATAGCGAAAGTCTTACAAAATAAAAGATAAATATAAAACGAACTAATGTCCATCCTTGGCGCCATAAAGTCGACTAGGAGACGCCACCTAGATCAAGTCGAACTCCTCGTTGTGTGGCTCGTCTTGAACCACATGTTCTTCTCCTGTGCGGGGTGTGAGACAGCAAGGGTGAGCTCACACATGTTCATCGCTCAACAAGTTGTGGGGAATAATGTGCATGAACTCACCAAAGGTGGGAGTTCATGTGGTGTGTAAGCTTGGTCAATAATAAAGGTTAAAGCTGAGCATTGCTTTTAATAAGTTGGTCAAATTTTATTAGCAGTTACTAAATGTAAGTAGATACCAAACCATAATTAGAATAGAACAAAATTAATAAATAATCCCATGCAATGAAAATGACAAATTGAATTTAAGTTCCATAATTTAATCATGCGAGAGTCCTGAGCTGCTCATGATCGCGAGCTCGGCTAGTATACTAGTTTTACACTCTGCAGAGGTTGTACTCTATACCCACAAGTCATGTTACCCATCTGCCATGGGGTTGTACGGGCCCCATACACCTCTACCAAGGAAGCGAGGCAGGGTAACACTATGAGGCATTTACAAAGTTCTGGGAAGAGCAATGCAGGAATCCCTCATCTGACTGCCATCGCAGCAAAATAAACCCGAGAACCTCACTACACGCCTACTCCCCTACTGCCCTTGCCCCTTTCGGGTAAGGTAGTCTTCCACTAGCTTTCCTAATTAGTCAGCCAAGGGCATCCCATTACACCCTTGTGGTGGCACATGTTTCTCAAGTTAAGCTCCATGTTCCAATTAAAGATAATGATCTTGACATGAACATAAATAAAATAACAGAATAATTGGAACATGGATATAATGAAATATTATCCTAAAACCATATAAAGCAATAGCAAAACTACCCAAATGATTCAGGGGTAAACACGGTAAAAGGATAACCAGTCTAGGGTGACCTATTGGGTCCCATCAAAATTAAACATATGCATGAATAAGTGATATTAAAGAACATTATTGGGTAAAAAGTGGTAAAGGGCACAACTTGCCTTCAATGGGCTCCTGCTCATCAACTTCTACCTGCTGAACACCGGGATCCTCAACCACTAGCTCTTCTACTCGCCACAATACAAACAAGCATAGTATAAAGAGGAAATTAACATCACACCAAACATGTATGCAAAATACATATTAATAATCTACGCATTAAAATAAGATCATAGGAACAAGAACCATTAATTTTGAAGTTGTAGATTTTAAGTTATGAATTTCTGAAGGTTTTATGTATTTGATGCAAGATTAATTAAGAGATACATTTTAATATGGTTTTCATGTCAAAACAGAGAAACTATGTGATAAACAATATTATTACAAAATTATAGGAACTAGAATGGATTAATTTTGACTTAACATGAATTTTCTAGAAATTATACAAGTTTCTGCATTTAATTTCATACTAAAAATCAATTTCATAATCTTTTATTCATTTTCACTGACTTCTGGACTGCGCCTCAATTTCCAGAGAAGACAGGGGCAACGGCGCAAAAGTTCCTAAGACCCAAAACACCCTAGTAATGGACCGCGGGTTGATTCTATCATATTCGAGGGACTCTTAAGCCAATCTGACACGTCTGAAGAGTTCTGGTGGATCTGAGTCGTCCGATCAACGATAGATGGCACAAATTAGATCAAGTGTTACTGCCTATCCACAACTGAGGTCTTATCTGCCTATCCACAATTGAGGTCTTATCTGCCCACTGCCCTAGTCTCATGTCTGCAGAAGTGGACAAATAGGATATTTGGGTTGTTAAAATCGACTAGGTTCATTCGGTGGAAGTGTTTGTGAGCTGGTGTGAAGTGGGTGCATGGGAGCCATGTTGGGTAGCCGTGATGTGTTGGCATCCCCAGGTTTCTTGCACCGAGAGGTGGCTGAGCTTGATGACTCTCCCTATCTTGCCTTCTTATTTAATTATTGCAGGTTGGTTCAGTTAGAGCAGCTCTCCTCTCTGCCCTCAAGCCCTAGCCCTGGGACTGCTGTAAAGGATTGGAATTCTTGTGTGTCTGCTAGTGTTAATTCCCTCCTCCAGTCACAAGTTTGATTTGTCCTGATGATTGTGTGCCATTTCCCTAGTCTGGTGACCATACCCACCGGTTACTCACCCTCACCATGGCTAGATAACTTCAAAGTTTCCTCATTCGAGTTGTGCATGTTTTGTGCTCTGCATAGGACAGTGAAGCTCACCGTGTTGGTTTTTCCAACTCTACCAGTGCCAGATGTCCAGAACGTCGTCGTGCCGCCGCAGACCAGAGTCGTGAGCAGCATCCATGTCGACTGATTGACTCACGCTTTCCCCGACCATTTTCATGTGAGCGCCGAGGCTTTGGTGAGTCTCTGTTGCTCCACGCGTATTTGATTAAGCTCTACTACACGAATGCCTTAGGATCGGGCTCGTCGGGGCAACTGTTCCGCTGCCGCTGACGGTATAATGGTTCCAAAGTCTCTGCGAGTAAATTGAGTGCACAACCGAGTTTGTCATAGTCTGGAGAGTTGGTTGGTACCGTCGTCGTCTGCGACGTGTGACCATGGCCGATCCGATGCCGGTTCACCGGAGAACTGTGCGACGGTGTCGGGGCCGATGCGTTGTGAAAGAAGGAAAGCCGAGGGGGTTAGGTGCATCTGTCAGTGACACGAGTGAATCGTGGATCGAGCCTCGGGTTAATTCAATCGGAGTGTGGGGTCCTTTTTGCAAAACAGCATGTGCGGGTGTGGGCTCCCCTGACGCGGGCCGGGTCTGTCCGGTGTTGAGATGGCTTGGCTGGTTATGGCCCAAAATTGTTCATGGTTTGGTCTTTTCTTTTAACAGAAAACTTGTAAATTGTGCCAGAAATTGTAGAAAAAATCCAAAAATAGCACGACAAATTTTGTTGGATGTCTCAATTCATGAGCTCTCTGGTAAAGTTTGTTTCAGGATATTAGAGCAATTATAAAATATTAAGTGAATTAAAGGTGCTTTTGGAAGGACTATTTAAATTTTAGAAATAAAAATACAAAGCCAAAAATTATAGAAATTTTTGAGTAACCTTGTTTTAGTCATTTGAGCTTGTGGTATAAATTTGGGGCTGTTTGGAAGCCATTTTCTCAGAAATCCTTGTAAAGTCCCTAATTGAAATAATTAGAAATCCATAATCCCCTGTGGATTAAAAATTTAGAAGAAGGAACAAGTTTAACAAGGGAAACCTGATCTTTGGACAAGAAGCAAGAGTGCCTAGTGAGATCTGATCTTGGAGTAAGTCTAATGTGTCCTAGCCCATGGATGGTTTAAGCTTGTAGTGGTAGCTTATGGAGTTCAGAGAAAGAGAGATGAATCCCTGATTAAGTCGTATATAAAGTATGTGTGTACTTGTCATGTACTTATTTAGGAGGGTTTATGTTCCCCACCTCTCCTGATGAGAGTTTGCATTTCATCTCATTACATAAGCACTCATGTATTTGTAATTGACTTGTAGAACACCTAGAAGAAGTGGTGTTTGAAGGAGTCTACTCCAGTGTCTGTTGATCAAGTGGAGGAGCCATCTAACTGGGTATTTGATAGAGGGATCTGGAACCTCTTCACTGCAATAAGGCACCCGGTGCATTTACCCCTTCCTTGTATTTTAAAAAGACTTTTATACACTTAAGTCTAGTAAAATATGCATTAAGTTTATAGGAATTGCTTGGAAACTATTTGATGCATTGACTACCTTGATATACATTCCTGTTATAGATACTTTTTTGGAAGTATCAAATATTGTTTACAAAAATGATTAGCCCTGCTTAGATCTTATGGATAGAGGTTGTATTTTGCAATAATGCCTAGCTTAGTGGTTATCCTGGGGAAGGATGGCTTCTACCTGCAAGAATATTTTCATCGGGAGCATGGTGGGATCTTACTGCAAAGTTCCCTATAATGTTTTGTTCATCCTTAGGAACAGAAAACAATCCTACGGGTGGAAGTACTTAACTCGAGACTTGGGCTAGGAACATGTGATGCTCCACCCAGGTTAATTAAGGATTGGATGCGTGTGTAGGCCTATATGATCAAGGACTATCTTAACTGGCCACATGCCTTGGATATGGGACAGGGTAAGCTTGAACCCGGCTATTCCATAAATGAAAAGACAATCGCGCACTGGGAGTGGAGAGATGACAAGAGTGGCACGTACCCTCCTGGCAAAGGACCGCCTAAAAGGGGTGGTGTGCTCTCGGGTGGCGCAGACATGTTCATGCAGTGGAGGATCCGTGGGAATGGTAGACATATGCAAGAGTTACGAGAAACATATGTCGTGTGGTTAGAGATCCTCAGCTGAGTAAATCGATTCGGATCGCCGTTATATCCCCGGATAGTGGAGACTTGATCTCTGACCTGTAACCTAGGTCAGGATGTAAACATCATGAATAAAAATGATGTTGTACTGATGAGATGGTGAAATTAGACTAGATGCAACCAGAGTCTATTAATATTTAATCTGGCATTAAAATATTGAAAGTAAGGACTCACTTTAGTATGCTATTTCTGCAAAAGTATCTAAGTTGATTCTTGCTCAAGCCTTTCCTTGAGTCCTATTGAACCAACATATCCTTGAGAGTCTTTTTCCTTAGTCGGGTAAGACTTGCGAAAGTACACTCCGTACTCAGGGTTTTCGAACCCATGTTGTTGTAGGTGATGAGGAGTACTCTAAGTGTTCCTTTGGCTGGAGGGCGTTTCCAGTTCTGGAGGAAGACTAGCTAGGTTTATGTATGAGCTTTGGAAAGTTTCTACCTTCCTGCTTTTGTAATAAGTTATGCACTTTGAGTATATCAGGACTTGTAATAAATGTAACTCTTCCTATGTAATAAACTTCAGTTTTAGAAATGAAAAGAATGTTTTATAAAGTCTTCCGCTCTTATCTCCGAAGTGTGTGTGTATCGAATGTGATTACAACTGTAATATGCATGTATGGTGGGAGATCCTTGGGATAGAGAGTTCAAATCGTTGAACTCGATATCCTTGTCAAGTTACCCGATACACGTGCATAGCCATCTGAGGCCATCAAGGCAAGGATTGGTGCACGTGGGCCCGATAACTTGGAAGGGCTGCCACAACTGGATCGAGTGAAGGCGACCGGGAAAGGGTCTAGCCACGGTGGCCGTGCTCTGGCGGCGGTTGCGGGCGGTATTACTCGGCGAACTCTGGGAACTCCGGTTCGGGCGGGGGTGTGGGTGTGCGAGGGAGTACGGCCTCGCCGAGGCCGTGCTGCTCTTATAGACGCGGGCATGGCGCACGGTCGAGTGTGGACTGGCGCGGGCGCGCGGGTGGGCGTGCACCGGCGCGTCAATAGCGGTCGAGCACGTGGTGCTTTGCTTCTGCCCCTGTTCCAGCGCTCATAGGCTCCATATCTTCGCATATTTGGGAAATATCACTACGTAAGATATGTTCTCCCGACTGTGCTTTGTCGTTTTCATGTGGGAGCCTAGGGGTTTTCGTGCTTGTGTAGAGAGTTGTCATGTCACCAAGTAGGGTGTGTCTGGCTGCCGCGTCCCGAGGCAAATCCATGCCAAGATCATATCAAACGGCTGGGGTTTGTTTCCAAACTTCGCCAGGGCGTGTACAAGGTAATTTGGCGCCACTTTGATATTTGGACCATGTGGTTTTGAGTTTTGGATTTAAGGGAACACGGTTGATCTTTGGGGAAAGGTTGGATTTCAGAATTTTGAATTTCTGATTTTCACTTGAAGTCCCTACTTGAGTGGTTGATTTGAGAATTTTGCAAGCCCCTTTTTGGTAAACTTTCTTACTATGTTTTGGAGATTATTTTGTGTACTATAATTTTGTTAATTGGTCCAAAACATGATTTTGTGTTTCACATAGCCTTTTTACTAGATTTCCTTTTGGTACTCAATGGCTTAATTAGGGTAGTTCTAAGGTTTTGAATATTTTCCCACTTGAGATGGATGATGTGGTTAGGGTATGATTCTTGGGATGTAAAAGACTTAATTTAGTTTTATTTCCTCAAGTTTGGTGCCTTTTGCTCAAATTAATCCACATGTGATAATGGTCACAATGTGGGTACTGAGGGAAAATCCCTGAGTAACACTGGGGTGTTACACTAATTTCCATCCATGGCGCCATAAAGTGTGAGCTCACCTAGATCAAGTCAAACTCCTCGTTGTGCGGCTCCTCCTAGGTCACCTGTTCATCTCCTGTGGGGGTTTATATATCGCAAGTATAAGCTCACAAAAGATGATAGCTCAACAAGTCGTGGGGAATAATGTGCATGAACTCACCAAAGGTGGGAGTTCATGTGATGTGTAAGGCTGATCAACAATAGGGGTTAAAGCTGAGCATTGCTTTTAATAAGTTGGTCAAATTTTATTAGCAATTACTAAATGTAAGTAAATACCAAACCATAATACGAGTAGAACAAAATTAATAAATAAATCCCATACAATGCAAATGAAAAATTGAATTTAGTTCCATAATTTAATCATGCGAGAGTCTTGAGCTGCTCATGACCGCGAGCACGGTAAGTATACCAGTTTTACACACTGTAGAGGTTGTACCCTGTACCCACAAGTCATGTTACCCATGTGCCAAGGGGTCATGAGTCCCATACACCTCTACCAAGGAAGCGAGGCAGGGTAACACTACGAGGCCTTTACCTAGTTCCACTAGCTTCAGAAAACCCGCTATAGTTTCTAGGAAGAGCAATGCAGGAATCCCCATCTGACCGCCATCGCAGCAAAATCAACCCGGGAACCTCCCTGCATGCCTACTCTCCTACTGCCCTTGCCCCTATCGGGTAAGGTAGTTGTTGGGGACTTGTTCTCAAATGCTATGAGTTAAGAACAAGGCAACACAAAATATTAAATGTTAATGTCCTTCGTCCTTGAAGCATTATTTCCCTTAGGATATAACGATCTTCGGATGAAGGTAATGAAGGACGTACCTTCATCATCACGGTATACGTTAATGAAAGACAGAGCATATGAAACATGAAAGATAACATGAATAATCATATAACATCATTCACATATCTTCACTGTATAGTCTTGAATAGATAAATATATTATTTAATGACATTTGTACCTTCGGCTTGAGAGAAGGCACAAATCCAAGTGTGGTGCACGTGCGAATACCATATAGCATGAACAGTACAGGGGTAATGTTCATCTATTTATAGGCACAGGACGCAGCCTATGAGAAATTACATTCATGCCCTTTACAAATGATTATAATCATAATACAAGTTATCATGGATCGATTGGTCATTTCATCTTTAAGTCGGTACATCTGGTAGTATGCTACGAAGCTCTCTGATTGGCAGCTTCGGCTTTGCTTCTGTGTCGATCTTCCGAAGGTGTTTATTCTTATGGGACCTTCAGCGACGAAGCAGACCCCCAACAGTAGCCCCTTCATGGTGCCAGATCGTTTTTCGTAACGAGCTTGACCTGTGAAAAATTCTCTTGGACTTCGGAATGCCGAAGGTCCGAAAAACACCTTCCATGAGCTCATTGTCGAGAAACGATTTAAATATTCCGAGTGTAATGTGGTCCCACCATATGATGGGTATGCGCGATCTGGTGATTCCCTTCTCGCGCACTATGATCCACCGTTCAGTGGGTGTGGGCGACTGTTCAGCGGGTGCGAGCAGCTTGACGATTTACCTTCCCACCTGCAGCACTATATAAACAGACAGGTAGGTGTGAAGTTACCACAGCATTTACTGCTAATGCACTGTTGTGCTGCCAAAAAATTTGACCACAGCCGAAGCTTATTCACCGTACTCTCAATCGAAGCATCGTTTTGCTTTAGCTTCGTCACAAGGGGGAGCTTCGGCAAAGATAAAAAGTATTCAACTTCGCCAAAACGCAAGAAATTCAGCATCAAATGTCCAGGGTGCGCTCGACAGCTAGGATAACCAGTGACGGAGAGGAGACCGAAGCTACTGAGACTGCCCCAATCTCTGAAGCTATGAGGCGGTCGGGACTGGTTGTGATAGAGAGCGCTTCTGACGAAGGTGCACCTGCTACTGAAGCCGAGCAAGCAGATATTGAAGAGGGTGATACTGGTGAAGAAGAGATTGATTATAACACCACTATGTCTTCCAAGCCCAGCCATTTGGATTTTGGGAAGTCGACTGTCTCCGAAGCTAATATGAATATGATGACGAAGCTAGGCTACATCGGGGAAGCCGAGAAGAAGCTGATTCGCTTTGGCGGGGAAGAGACCATCCCGAAACCAGAAAATGATGAAGTGGTAGTTTTTAAGAGCTTCTTCAAAGCAGGGTTGAGGTTTCCTCTGCACGGAATGATTGCAAATGTGTTGGAAAATTTTGAGATTTATCTTCATCAGCTGACTCCTAACGCTATCGTTAGGCTCAGCGTCTTTATCTGGGCTCTTCGAAGCCAAGGAGTGGAGCCACTTGTCGAAGCCTTCTGTCGGGTGCACGAACTTCACTATCAGACGAAGGCTAGAGAAGATGGATTGCACGAGAAATTTGGCTGTTAAAATTTTGCATACCGCAAAGACATGAAGACACCGGTGGTCAGCTACCGCACCAAGTGGCCAACCGATTGGAAAACTGAATGGTTTTATGTTAAGATTGATGAGAAAAAGGAGAAGCTAGTTCGGAGCCCGCTGAAGCTAACCTTCGGGTTGACTAGGCCTCAGTGCAACATGACACCGGGGGCATCATGCCCAGATGCTGTGGGCGAATTTAGAGTTGTGTCTAAACATATTGGTACTAGGGATTTAGTTCAGGAATACTTAGCTAACAGGGTATTCCCAACGTTAAAGGAATGGAGTATGCCGAAGCTTAAAGGAGAGAAGAAGAAGAAGAATGAACTCGTTCGGCTGCCCTATCATTTTAAGTTCAAGAAACACTTCAAAGAACCCTGCCAAGAATGGTTGCATACAATTGAAGTTATGTGTAATGAAATCTTGGGCAATTATACGAAAAAATAAGATCAACTGATGACAGCAGCCTTTGGCACCCGGCCAAAACGAAGGTTAAACCGAGTAATGGATGCTTTGAAATTTGAATACCCAGACTACGAAAGGTTAAGCACAGGTGCCGAAGGGCCAAAGCAAAAAAGGGTTGTCAGTATTATACAAAGACAAGCTGTCAGGATGATAAAAGAAGATGAGAATTTAGCAAAAAAGAAAAAATCCAGTCCTGAGCCGAAGGTGGCTGTGTCTAAGAAAAGAAAGGTTCCAGCTCCGAAGTCGAAAGCTGATTTGGAAGAAGTTCCCTCAACACCTTCTGCCACTGACGCAGAAGAAATTTTAAAGGTAATGACTGAATCTCTACCTAATAAGCTAAGTCCGCTGGGACCGGAACTGATGAAGCTTTTACAGAAGAAGAAGGAGCTTTCGGCTGTCGAGAAGCCTACTGAACCAAAAAAGCGAAGAATTATTACTGTCATTGAGGCTATTGAAGAAACATCGCCATCGGCCTCAGCACCGAAAACAGCAGCAGTCGAAGCTGTTCTTGTCGAAGCTTCTACTTCCGAAGCTACAGCAGCCGAAGCCACATATTTGGAAAACATGCTCATTGATATTGATGAAATGATTTTGAATATGGCTGAGGAAGAAACTGCTGCAGCCGCTGAGGAAACCCCGGCCATAGTGCCTGAAAAAGGAGAGAAGATGCCTAGAAAAGAGAAGGAGCCTGCCGAAGATACTTCGGAAGAAGAAAACTTCATCTTTCAAAACATAATTGGGCAAGAATTGTCAAAGGCTGAAAAAGAAGAGCTGAAGGAGTATGTCATATCTTGCGAGTACCAGCTAGGGTCGCTGCTCTTCGGCGGTGTTGCTGAAGAGAGTTTAGGATGCCTTCGAGACCGAGTTGGGGCGAAGGTTGTCAGCACTTTATCAAAAAGTGTTGGTTTTTCGAAGCTCGAAACCGATCTCAGTAGATACCGACGACAACATATCGCCGGTAGCCTGTTTTATTCTAACTTTAAGGTAAAATTCTTCCCTTAACTTTTTATTGTTTTCATATGAAGATGTTTTCTGATGAAGGCTATTTTGTCAGAGCTTACTGCTAAGCAAAGCCTTGAGGATGCAACAAGACCTCGAGGACAAGAAAAACGAAGTTATAATTGAGGGCTTAGAGAAGAAGATTAGAGAACATGAAGCTGCCCTAGAAAAGAAAGACTTTGTGCTTCAAACGATGGAAGGTTCACTGGTAGAAGCTCAAGCCGAGATCGCCAGATTGAACAGTGAACTTTCCCTACAATCAAAAAGCTTTGAATAAGAGAAGAAATATTTCAAAACAAAACTCGAAACTGAAACTGAAAAAAGTTCAAATATACAGAAATTACTCAAGGATTTGCAAGAAAAATGCTTAGGCTTCGGCACCCGGTGCATCCAGCGGCTGAAGCAGGTCTTTAATTCAGTTGGAGCCAGCTCCGAAAAGTTTAAACCTTCATTTGAAGACTTGTCGGGCACATTTGATCATATTGAGGGTGAAGTTGATGCTCTCGACGAAGTTATAGCTGGACATGGTGACTTTTGTGCCTTGCTAGCTTCTCGAGGCACGACTGTCGCTTTCATGAAGGCTAGCTGCACACATGGAAATATTGTAAATAGACCAAACTTCAGCCTATCACTAGCAGACTTGGATGACATCCCCGGCCTGGCCCGAAGTATCGGAAACAGATTCATTACTCAGATCTGGGCAAAGGGCGGGCGAAACTTGGCTGGTGACGAAGCTCGAAGTCACCTTAAACCGGTAATAAACTCATACCTTGTGCTTACCTTTTCCTTGAAACTTGAATTTACCTTATAATGCTTTAATATGTACAGGATGACGAAGCTGAGGAGCATTGAGTCGAAGCTTAGCAAATGATCCGAAGCTTAACAGATGATGATGAAGCCGAAAACCTAGATGTGAAAAAACTCTAGAAAAAACTCTTGTAGTATCCTTTGTAAAGAATATTATAATTTGAGAATCAGATTCTACTCTGTAAATTTGTCCATACCTTGTAATATATTTTTACCTTTCCGTCAATGTATGAAGTGCTTTGGTGTGGACGAAACTTGTATTTTTTGAGACGAAGGCGAAAACACCTTTCCTTCTTTTCGTACACAACGAAGCATAAATCTGCTTTCGATGTTGTATCCTTAGAGCCGAAGCAACTGTCTGTATCTGTATGATATGATGATGATGATCCTATGTATGTCTAAATGAATGTTTATGAATGCAATGTATGTTGTAATGTATCGTGCAAATGAATGCCCAAACACACACATACGAAGCCACATCCATAACCTTAATTTCCTTAGGAATGACTGAAGTCTCTTTGTCGTTTATTTTTCGGCTGCACCACTCTTTTTTCGATGTAAGTTCTGCATCCCCTTAGGAACATCTTTTGAACTTCTTAGCCTTCTATTTCGGTGGTATTCGCGTTGACTTTTCGCGCTTCGCCTTATATTTCGGTGGTATTTGGCTCTGCATTCCCTTAGGAACGACTTTTGAGCAGAAAACTTACGTTGCGCTCTCTTAGGAACGGCTTTTTGTAGCTTCGTCGTGCTCTGCATCCCCTTAGGGACGACTTTCGAGCTTCTCCCTGTTTTTTCCTTTTCTCTACACTCGATGGTGCATGCTCAGATTTTACATTTACATATTTTGGGGGATTTTGCTCTCGTAGAGCTGAATAAGAAAGGAAAAATTACAAAATATGGCCCCATTAAAAACCTTTCTCCCCCTTTGGAAAGGAAAAGGGTGTCATAGGAAAAATGTAAAAGGTTACATCAATTTATACATAATATCGTCAAAGCTCATCCGCATTCCAAGATCTAGGAATGTCATTGTCGTCCATGTCCTTTAATCTGTAAGAACCGGGTCTTGACGAAGATACTACCAGAAAGGGTCCTTCCCACTTCAGCTGAAGCTTGCCTACTGTGTTAGGGTTGGCTATTCTCCGAAGCACCAAATGTCCAGGCTTAATGTCTTTCAACTAAACTTTTCTATCACGCCATTTTTTGTTTCGGCTTGATATTTGTTGATATTTTCCACAGCTTGAAGTCTGATCCCTTCTATAGTGTCCTTTGCCACAGAATAATTAGCTTCGTCCTCTACCGAAGCTACTGTTCTTATCGACCCCGCTTTAGCCTCTTCGGGGGTTATAGCTTCGTCACCAAACAGTAACTTGAATGGTGTAAAACCTCACAACAACACAAACCCCCCTATAACAACGCATATGCAGCAACACATGGTTTTATGTGTTGTAAGAAATTAGCGGGCAACGCTTAATATGCGTTGCAAGCAACATCCGTCAAGTTATTACAGTAGTGGCAATGCTTAATATATGTTGCTAGCACCATATGTTATTTAAATAGAATATGGCAACACTTAATATGCATTGCTAGCGGAATGTATTGATTAACTAGGATATGGCAACATTTAATATGTGTTGCTAGTAATATTTATTATTAGAACATAGAACAACTTGGTACAAATAACTCACAGACCCGAATTCTTCATACAATTCACCTTTGAGCGTTCTTGTTCCTATCCCTTCCCACCTCTCCCATCTCCGGTGCCGCCGCCGCCCGCTCGCCCTCATCCCCAAACCTCCAGCTCCCCACCTCCCCTGCTCGCTCCCTTCCAGGAGATGCCATACCGGGGACGGCTCCCAACTTTTCTCCTGTCAGATCTCCCTCCACATCTCGCCTTCTCCCCCTTCCTCTCCTGGCACCGCCTTGATCCTGCCCCCAAGATCTCCTAGCCACTACGTCCGCCCCCACCCTCGTTGCCCAGATCTGGTAGTCCCTCCATGTCTGTCCACCCCTTTCCTGCTCTCTCCCTGGTCGGCTCACTCCCGCTTGCAACCACCCACACCCAGTTCTCCTCCAGATACAGTCCTGACTGCAGGGGACGTGGTGTCGGCCCAACATCAAGGGTGGTACGGGATGGGCACCCAATACACGTTTCTTTACCCTAAACTTTTCACTGCTCCATCGAGGGCAGAGCCGCCGCCGTTTCTTCAATCTCCTCGCAGCACTGGTGCTCCATCTTCGCTCCCTTTTTTACCTGCGATCGGCACGCAGGCGGCGGCGGCGCTCAGGCTCGGGCTCTGCGACTGCGTCAGCGGCTTCCTCTCCGGCCTCCGTCCTCCCGCCAGTCACTGCGCGCCCTCGCCCTCGGTCCTCTGCACAGTGGCCGGTGACCCTGCGTGCTTGCCTTTCTCTCTCCTCCCGCCTCCGGTGGATCGTCAACGGCGCCTGGCCCGGGCGGCAGCGCGGCGCGCGTCTCGAGGGCAGCGGGAGCCAGCAGCCGCTGCTCCAACAAGGCGGAAGCAAAGCGTTACCCTTCCTTTTAGCGCTTCAGCGCGCTGACGTGTGCGCTTAGTTCCGCCTTTTGGAACCCTAAACCCTGGTAAGAGATATCCTTGCGCTTTATTTTTTTTAGCTTATTTGCTTTTCTAAATTCCCTTCAGATAATTGTTGTGAAGGCAATCGTGAGATTAGATTGCAATTACAGTAGAAAACAAGTAGTTACTTTCATTTCAGAAGTGTTGAGCAATGTATTTTCTAATTAGATCTTTTGGCAAGTTTTAATCGTTTGAACATGAGTGTATGTACTTATTTTGTTCAAAATAAACCCCGACATATGACCTATATGTAGTTTGATCCAGGTGGTATTTGAATTATTGGCGCAGCTGTAAGCTATCTGTTCATTGAGAAGAAAATAAATACAGTAATAAATTATAGACAGCAACCTTGCAGTGTTTCTTGCCACGGAACCATTCCGTATCAATCCAAGTCATCCCAGATAAGTAACTTCATCAGTGGTTTTAAACCCCCAGGTGGAAGGGAATTGGGTGGGAGGGAGGGACCAGCGACACTTGGGTAATTTCTCCTCTAGAACATAACCCCCACATGGCAAATGAAACCTTGAGGGTTTTTCTCTCTCTCTCTCTCTAGCTGATTGTAATGTTCACGCATGGGGTCAGGTCAATCCTTTTTCTTCCTATAAAAAACAGTTGATGACTAGATGTGCAACATTTCTTAATGCTAGCATTATCTGCTTGGTACTGATGGGTGCTAGGTAATCAGCAACCTGAAGCCCGCAATCAGTTTGCTGGGTTATCCAAACATTGGATGTTGAACATAAATGTACAAACCAGAACTTTAGCAGGTCGTAGGAGAAAACTTTGCCACTGTTAATGCCATCAGGTTAATAAATGTCTCTGTATGTTTCAGATACCACAGCTAAGGAAAATTCACAAATTTACTATTTCGTTTCTCGGTTGTAGGTAGGGCTTATATTTTCTCACTTATATCCTCAAATTTCCCATTTGCACTTTGAAATAGCAATGCAATTAGTAAGTCACTTTATCAAGAATAATCAGATGGTAATTTACTACGGAGATACACAATAAATTTAGTTGTTCCATTTCTACCATTGGACAATCTGAAATCTCTCTGGTTTTTATTCAGGGCTTTAAGAAGACACTACTGCTGCAACCATGAGCACCATGAAGTTTTGTCGCGAGTGGTATGCACCCTTCTACATCAATCATCTTCCTCTCTCTTGCATTAGATTGATCATACAGTTACTTGATGATGGATGGATGTGCAGCAACAACATCTTGTACCCCAAGGAGGACAGGGACAGGCGCACCCTGTTCTTTGCATGTCGCAACTGCGAGCATCAGGTACAACTCGGTAACCTCTATCCTTGTTCCACCAACAAATCCAATCCAATCTTCTTGCTATACCCCTCTCATCAGTGCACCACTACAATAATGGCATTTGGGCACAGCAGTGATGGGGTTCGAATGAGCACTAGATTGTTTATGGGGATGGGGTTGTTCCCCACCCCCTTCCAAATTATAGGATTTTAGTAGGGTCATGCCAATGCTATGTGTGCCCTTCATTTCCGTATTTAGCTACTTAATTCCTCATTGGTTGCATGGTGCATAGCAAAAGTTAAACATAACTGTAACAGGACAACAAATATTCACGCTTCTGCACCATGCTTATCAAGGCGCCCTTGAAGCGTCGCCTTAGCATCACTTAGGCTCTAAGGCGTGCGCGGAACCTAAGGCATCTAACACACCTTTCCGTGGAGCGTAAGGCGTCCGCCACGGCGCAGGGCGTCGGCGAGGTGTTGTTGGGCGACGCCTTAGGGGGAAGGTAGGGTTTTGAGGCTTCTTTCCTTTTTTTCTGCTTCTACTAGGCTGAAATTAGGCCTAGTAGGCCATAAGTGCTAGCTTGTTTATTAACTTTGAAGTAATGATATATAAATAATATTTGATCATTTTTTTATATTTACTTATATAATTAAATCGCCGCTTCGCCTTACGGTTTATCGCCTAAAATATAAACAGGGGGTCGGTCGCCTTACCGCCTTAATAACTATGTCCTTAGCTTGCAACCTAGCTTTTGTTGAGCTTGTGGGCTGCTACAGTGTCACTGCACTCTAGGCTCTAGCCTCTAGGTGTGTATCGAGTAGCGCAATATTTTGCCTATCGATATAGTGTGTATAATTTATATGGTGATTGTTGGTGGTTGTAGGTTCTACCGTGTGTCACGTTTGCCAACACATTTTGTTAGGTGCTTAGGTGTCGGGTTCTCTCTTTTTTTAAAAAAAAATCCCTAGCGGCGCGTTTGGATCCCTTCATTTTAGAGGAGTTGGAATTCACTCAATAAAGTAACTTATTTAGTTTGGAATTTGACATGCCATCACTTTCTAAAGTTCAGTGTTAATTTCTAGCAGTGTTAATTTTCTTGGCATCATGTTATCATCTATATTGTGTTACTTACTGTGGATTATCCTTAGCTTTAATGTCAGAACTAGCAGTATATATTTTCACTTCCCTGTGAGTATCAACAAATCTTATGATATTTGACTTTTGTAAATTATGTTATCCTCAAATTTGAAGTTGAGGGGCATTGACCAAATAAAAGCTATCAGTATTTGGCTACTATGATTTCTGGTCTGAACTTTTATCCTCAATTTTGTAGTCCAGCAGGAAATGTTTGAGCGGGTGATTGGTCGCCTCTGATCACTATATTTGTAGCAACAATAGTAGCCATCACTGGCTCTCCTTTGATCTTTGTTTCTCAGTTCGTTCATTCCTGTGCTCTCCTATTGCACTATTGTATTCTTTTGCACATATGTTTCTTTTTCTGAAATGCTTTCTTATTGTTCATCAGATTCAGTACCTAGGATGAAGTTTCAGGGCTGCCAGATTTCAGTTTCAGAGCTGCAAGATTTATGCAGAATTTGAAGACTATGCTACCAAAAAAGCTTTCCTAATTTACCTATGATGCAGTTCAGTATTGTTAAGGATGAGTCATATGTTTATATCTGTCTCCAAAAATATTTGTACATGCATGAAGTGGTGATTATTTTAAGTTGTGCTACTCTATATATTGACTATTTTATTTCAATGAGAAATGGTTTGTCCATTGCAATCGTGTTTATGCCTAGGATGAATTGGACCTTCTCATTTTATTAATGGCAAATGTTGTTGTATATCAATTTCTATTCAATAAATGGTTTATTTCTTGCAACACATATATGTGCTCTCACAAATCCGATCTAAATATTGCCATTGTTATATGGTTCAACAACATTGCAACACATAAATGTGCTACCATAAATCTAAGCAAAATGTTTCCAAATCCAATACGGGTCAACCCGTCTTTGCCAGTACAAACACATGTAAGCGTTGCAGTAGGCAATAAATATCCGTTGCGGCCCAGCAACGCTTATAGCCATGGCTTACCAACATATAAATAAGTGTTGCAGTAGACCCTAGCAACGCCAGCATAGGCAACACATAATTATGTGTTGGTATAAGCCTTAGCAACACTTATTTCAACTTCTAGCACCGCATAAATGCGTTGCAATACAGGGGGTATTTTTGTAGTGCCTATTGACCTTGATATAGATGTATTGTGGCTCCACACCACTTTAACCAACTCATCTGGCCACTTTCCTCTGGGCTGATTGAAGATTAACTTCATTATTCCCGTCATTATAATACCATTTGCCCTTTCGACTAGTCCATTTGATTCCGGGTGCCTGACTGATGCAAAATGAATTTTTGTGCCGATCTGATCACAGAAATCTTTGAAAGTTTCAGCATCAAACTGCGTTCCATTTTCTACAGTTATAGCCTTCGGCACATCGAAGCGACAAACTATATTCTGCCAGAAGAATTTTTGGACTGTAGCCGAAGTTATTGTCGCCAAAGGCTTCGCTTCGATCCACTTAGAAAAATATTCTACCACCACCACGACATATCTCAAGTTGCCCTACACTGGTGGAAGTGGACCTAGTAAATCCAGGCCCCATCTTTACAATGGCCAGGTTGGTTGTATCAGCTGAGTCAATGACGAAGGTTGCTTCTGATCTCTTGCGCATTTTTGGCAATTTTCGCATTTTTGAACCAAATCCGTTGCGTCTGAAGCTGCATTCGGCCAATAGAATCCTTGTCGGAAAACCTTTCCCAGAAGAGGTCTGGACCCAATATGAGATCCACACAATCCTGCATGTATCTCCTTCATTAGTTCTATACCTTCGGTTCTGGATAAGCACTTGAGAAGTGGGGAACAAACTCCACGTTTATATAACTCCCCTTCTATTATGAGATATGGTCTTGTTCTTGCCTCTATTCTTTTATTATAAACCTCATCATCCGAGAGACAGTTACCTTGGAGGAAAGATATAATCTCAGTCCTCCAATCTTCACTATGGACAGGAGATATTGTAAGCACTGCTCTTTCGAGAAGTTCCACCAAAGGTGCTCTTATTGTTTCAAAAAATACTTCCGAAGGTAGAGGAAGCCCCTGTGCCGCTGACTTGGCCAGCAGATCAGCATGCTCATTTTCTCCTCGTGGAATATTCTTAACAGAAAATCCTTCGAAAGAAGCTTCAAGCCTTCGAACTATGTCCAGGTATTTCTCAAGCTTCAGATCTCTTGCCTTGCAACTCTTGTCAACATGACCAGAAATAACTTGAGAGTCGGTTTTAAGGACTGCCCTTCTTATCCCCATTGCTTTTAACTTTCAAAGTCCCAAAAGTAAAGCTTCGTATTCAGCAATATTATTTGTACAACTGAAATCAAGCCTTGTTGCATAGCACGTTCTGATTTTGGAAGGTGCAACTAGGACAGCAGTCGCACCTGCACCGAAGGTTCCCCAGGAACCGTCGCAGAACACTGTCCAAGCTATGGCATCTTTATTTGCTTCTTCTTCCTGAGCCCCTGGCGTCCAGTCAGCGATGAAGTCTGCTAACGCCTGTGACTGAATTGAGGATCTATGCACATAGTCAATACTGAATTCGTTAAGCTCAGCAGCCCACTTTCCAATCCTTCCAGTAGCTTCTCTATTCCTCATAATACCCTTTAGAGGCTGTGATGAGGGAACAATTATGTGGTATGCTTGAAAATAGTGTCGAAGCTTCCTGGAGGCCATTAGGACAGCATACAACACCTTCTCCAATTCTGTATAGTTTTTCTTTGATAAACTTAGAACTTCGGAGACAAAGTATACTGGGGCTTGCTTTTTAATTTGTCCTTCCAGCTTCTCCTGCACAAGCGCTGCACTCACTGCAGAGTGCGAGGCTGCCACATACAATAGTAACGGAGCCCCTAGCGCGGGTGGAGTTAATGTTGTTAGATCAATCAAATATTGCTTCAGCTCTTCGAAGGCTTTATGTTGAGCTGGGCCCCATTGAAAGACTTCGGTTGACTTTAATATTTCAAAGAATGGCAAGTTTCTTTCTGCTGATCTAGATTTAAATCTATTCAATGAAGCTAGTCTTCCTGCCAACCATTGGGCCCCCTTCTTTGTGCTTGGCGGCTCCATTCGAAGGATAGCCTCGATCTTGCTTGGGTTAGCTTCAATCCCCTTCGTTGAAACTAGACAGCCAAGGAACTTACCCTTCTTCACTCCAAAGACACATTTTTCAGGATTTAATTTCAGGTCAGCTTGCCTGAAATTAGCAAATGTTTCTTGCAGATCAGTGATGTGATTTTCTTGCTTCGTGCTTTTTACTATGATATCATCAACGTATGTTAGCACATTTCTGCCTGTCTAAGAATGAAGGACCTTGGCTGTCATTATGCTGAAGCTTCCTCCAGCATTCTTGAGCCCCTCAGGCATCCAAAGATAACAATAGGTGCCACTGGGAGTTATGAAGCTGGTCTTCAGCTCATCCTCCTTCTTCATCCATATTTGATGATATCCTGAGTAGCAATCCAGCAGGCTCATAAGTTCTGAAGAAGCTGCTGCATCTACAAGAGAGTCTATCCTTGGTAATGGAAATTCGTCCTTCGGACAGGCCTTGTTGAGATCCGTGAAATCAATACACATTCTCCATTTGCCATTGGCCTTCTTCACCATAACAGTATTGGCTAGCCACTCTGGATATTTTACCTCTCTGATAACACCAGCACTGAGAAGTCTTTTCACTTCATTCCAAGCACCTTCGGCTTTATCATTAGACAGTTTCTGAAGCCTTTGCTTTCTTGGCCTGAAGGATGGGTCGACATTGAGTGAATGTTCAATGACGTCTCTGTTGACACCACAGAGATCATTGGCCGACCAAGAAAAACATCTTTGTTGTTGAATAAAAAGCTTATCAAAGTTTTCTCGTGCTCTTCAGATAGCTGAGATCCCAGCAGTACCTTCTGCTCTGCTATGTCTTCACATAATAGCATAGGTTTTGGTTGATCAGCCGAAGCAGCCTTCTCTCTTCTGTACTTGTACTGTTCACAAGCTTCGGCTCCATCTATATTGTGGATTGCTTTTGAGTCTGTCCAGTTTCCTTTGGCTTTTCTAGCAGCTTCCTGACTCCCATGAACAGCAATGGGCCCTTGTTCTGAAGGTATCTTCATGCATAGATATGCTGGATGAAGTATTGCTTCGAAAGCATTGAGTGTCCCACGACCAATGATCGCATTGTAAAGGTATTCCATATCAACAATGTCAAACACAACTTGTCCAGTCCTTGTGTTGTGGACGAAGCCGAAGGTCACTGGCATCATGATTTTACCGAGTGCTGCAATTTGCCTTCCTCCGAAGCCACAAAGAGGGTGTGTAGCATCATGAATCTTGTCTTCTGGCTCTTGCATCTGTCTGAAGGCCTTGGCAAATATGATGTCCACTGCACTGCCTATATCAACCAGAACATTGTGGACCAGAAAACCCTTGATGACACAAGATATGACCATAGCATCATTGTGAGGGTAATCCTTGAGTTGAAGGTCCTCCTGGGAGAAGGTGATTGGGATGTGGGACCATTTTGACTTGATGAAGGGTCCCTGCACCCCAACATGTTGTACCCTTCTCTGAGCCTCCTTCTTCTGCTTCTTGTTGGCCGGCTCTGAGCATGAACTGCCTGTTATCGGTAGCACTAGCTTCGTAGCTGAAGCAGTTTCAGCTTGATTGTTGAACGAAGCCATCAGCTCAACAGTGGAAGTGAGTTCACCGGAGGTGGGCGCCAATGTTGGGGACTTGTTCTCAAATGCTATGAGTTAAGAACAAGGCAACACAAAATATTAAATGTTAATGTCCTTCGTCCTTTGAAGCATTATTTCCCTTAGGATATAACGATCTTTGGATGAAGGTCATGAAGGACGTACCTTCATCATCACGGTATACGTTAATGAAAGATAGAGCATATGAAACATGAAAGATAACATGAATAATCATATAACATCATTCACATATCTTCACTATAGTCTTGAATAGATAAAGATATTATTTAATTACATTTGTACCTTCGGCCTCAGAGAAGGCACAAATCCAAGCGTGGCGCACGAGCGAATACCAGATAGCGTGAACAGTACAGGGGTACTGTTCATCTATTTATAGGCACAGGATGCAGTCTATGAGAAATTACATTCATGCCCTTTACAAATGATTATAATCATAATACAAGTTATCATGGATCGGTTGGTCATTTCATCTTTAAGTCGGTACATCTGGTAGTATGCTATGAAGCTCTCTGATTGGCAGTTTCGGCTTTGCTTCTGTGTCGATCTTCCGAAGGTGTTTATTCTTATGGGACCTTCGGCGACGAAGCAGACCCCCAACAGTAGTCCTCCACTAACTTTCCTAGTTAGTCAGCCAAGGGCGTCCCATTCCACCCTTGTGGTGGCACGTGTTTCTCAAGTTAAGCTCCATGTTCCAATTAAAAATAATGATCTTAACATGAACATAAATAAAATAACAGAATAATTGGAACATGGATATAATGTAAGATTAACCAAAAACCATATAAAGCAATAGCAAAACTACCCAAATGATTCAGGGGTAAATAAGGTAAAAGGATAACCAGTCTAGGGTGACCTATTGGGTCCCATCAAAATTAAACATATGCATGAATAAAGGGTTAAAAGAACATTATTGGGTGATAAAAGTGGTCAAGGGCACAACTTGCCTTCAATGAGCTCCTACTTAGCAACTTCTACCTGCTGAACTCCGAGATCCCCAGCCACTGGCTCTTCTACTCGTCACAATACAAAAAAGCATAGTATAAAGAGGAAATTAACATCACACCAAACATGTATACAAAATACATATTAATAATCTACACATTAAAATAAGATTATTGGAACATGAATCATTAATTTTGGAGTTATGGATTTTAAGTTATGAATTTCCAAAGGTTCTATGTGCTAGGTACAAGATTAATTAGGAGATTAATTTTAATATATTTTTCATGTCAAAACAGAGACACTAGTTGATAAACAATAATATTACAAAATTATAGAAACTGGAATGGATCAATTTGGACTTAATATGAATTTTCTAGGAATTTAACAAGTTTCTTCAATTAATTTTATACTGAAAATCATTATCTAAATGAATTTCTCGGTTTTATTAAATGTCTGGTCTGCGCGCCGATTTCTGGAAAGTGTAGGGGCCTCTACGCAATGTTTCCTAGACTCAATCCACAGTAACTACGGACTGCATGTTCATTTCCTAAAAACAGAACGTCTCATGTGAAAATCTATCCCGCGAAGGGGTATAGCGCCATTCTGGCCGTCAGATCTAAATCCAACGGACGCGATTAGATCTATCATATCACGAAGCGGTACGTGATCCGGTCCATCGAATCAATGACCAAGGGTTATGATTTAAAATATGCCCGATCCAATCTCGCCCCTACATCGACGATCCGATGACCGGAATGATCTAGATCTATCACTGACGAATCGGTACACGGTGGGCTAATCTAGGACGACCCGTGACCATCCAACGACCAGTGGTCATCGTCCCCATCCTGACCCCAATCCGAGCGGTCCAATCACTGCGCACGGCGGTGGGATCACCGGAGGTCACTAATCCGGCCACCACGAGTGCCAAACACCAATTCACTCGGCCCTCGTGAGATTAACGATTCCTCGAACCTATTTCTCCCATCAATTTCTGCTGCCATACCGTGCAGACCCCTGACCCACGGTGCGGTCAAACGCACGACGGGGAAAATCGCACTGGTGAGCAATTACAAAGGTTTTATGATTCGAACATGTGCGCGGTGTGAACTCCTATCGACCAAGGAAGGTTCCGCAATCAAGAAGGGGAGTTACCGTCAAGGAAGGCAAAGGAGAGCATGGTTGCAGCGTCGGTCGTCTCGGCGGCAATGGCGGTGCTCTTCTCACACTCAGAGGTGTCGCTAGGGCGGTCTGGGAGAAGGAGGGGCAGAGGAGATGGGTACGTCTCAAGGCTTAATACCGGTAGAGGAAGGAATGGCCGGGGCAAGATGGTAGGGAGGACTCCGATTCCTCTGGCGGCGAAGTCGGACCACGCCTGCGTCGTGGCGAGGCGGAGCGCGGTCCTGCAACCCGGGCCCGCCCGTCAGTGGAAGGCGGATGCGATGCGCTGTGACGTGGGGCCTGACTATCGGTGCAAGGTTGCCAACAGCTTCGCGCGGCAACAGGTGGACAGGCAGGCCACGATTCCCAGTGCAACGCGCGCGAGGAAGTGGCCGAGCGGTGGACCCCACATGTCGGTGCAACCCTGGGTAGCTGGGCTGTGCGGTAGAGTGGGTAGTGGGCCGAATAGTGGCAGAACTGGCCCAATTGCTCCTCTTTTCCCTTTTCTTTTCTTTCCCTATTTCATTCTCTTGATTTTCAAATTTAAATTTAAACTTTGTTATGAGTCTCACCATGGATCAAAATGTACCAAATTCAAATGTTAGTGTAAAGAAATATATTCTTATGTATATATTTGTTTTACCTCATTTGTTTAGTATTTTCTTCTCTTTTCTCAAATTCTAAATTTCCACTTTTAAGTTTAAATTCTATTTTGACAATTTATGTCCTTCTATAAAATATTATTACTGTCATATGCACACACAATAAACTCCAACATGATGCATGGTGTATTTTATGTGCCCTTTGTTTTTATTACTCACTCTTAATTATAGGTACGCTCTTGTTACAATGAATAGATGGCACACAAAATAAGGAGATCAACTATATTCTCATTGTATACATTTTTGGGTATTACACTACTCCCCTACTGCCCTTGCCCCTATCAGATAAGGTACTTCTCCACTAGCTTTACAAAGTTCGCATTCCACCCTTGGGTGGCACGTGTTTCTCAATTTAAGCTCCATGTTCCAATTAAAATAATAGTCTTATCATGAACAGAAATAGAACAATAATAAATAATTGGAACATAATCATAATTTAATGTTAATCCCAAAACCATGTATAGCAATAGCAATGACTACCCAAAATTTAGGGGTAAACAAGGTAACAAGATATTTAGACTAGGTTGACTATTGGGTCCCATCAAAACTAAGTCTATGCATGGATAAGTGATAATAAAGGACAGTATTGGGTAATAAAAGTGGTCAAGGGCATAACTTGCCTTCAATAAGCTCCTGCTCAGCAACTTCTACCAGCTGAACACCAAACTCCTTTGCCACTTGCTCTTCTACTCACCACAATACAAACAAGCATAGTACAAAGGAGAAATCAACGTCACACAAAACATGTATACAAAATACATATTAATAATCTACACATTAAAATGAGATCATAGGAAAAAGAATCACTAAGTTCAGAGTTACAGACCTTAAGTTATTAATTTCCGAAGGTTTTATGTGTTTGGTAAAAGATAAATTAAGAAATCAATTTTAATACAGTGTTCATGTTAAAACAGAGGCACTATGTGATAAACAATATTATTACAAAATTATAGAAACTAGAATGGAATAATTTGGAGTTAAAATGAATTTTCTAGGAATTAAACAAGTTCTAGGGTTATTTTTATACTTAGAAATTTATTTCATAAATTAATTCCTGATTAAATCTCTGTTTGGACTGTGCGCACAAAAACAGATAAGTACAGGGGCTTCCACGTAAGAATCTTTAGACTCAGTACATAGTGGCACTGGACTGCGGGTTGATATCTATCTTCTGCGGGCTCTCTTTAAGAAAATTCCCTAGCCAAAGGGTATCGCGCTACCGAGGCTGTTAGATCGGGAGCCAACAGCCTAGATTAGATCTAATTCTCCGCGAAGTGGTATGTCATCGTGAGCGTCGGATTCAATCCTACAGCCCAGATTTTTATGCGGATCCGAACGACGTCGTTCATCCGATCAACCGTCAACGCTCCCGATTTTATTTCCCCTGAACTGGTGTCCTACATCTAATCTGAGCCGCATCTGGTAGATCTAGCGGCTCCCACAAACTCGCCCACCTTCTTCCCTATTACCGGCCGGTGGCGTCCTACGCACAGCGGCGTTCTCACCGGAGCATAATGTCTCCCTCTTTCTCGGCCTGATTACTTGCGCCAATGACTGCAAAACGTAGAGTAGGGTACAGCGATACACGGGAAAGGCATCTCAGCACTGCTAGACGCACGAACGGCCTCAACCGCGGGAGCTTGCGTCTGGCGACGGATTTCGGTCGACGGTGAGCAATTCAGGTGGTGCTGGCGGTGAATCCCAAGCGGCCCGGCTTCTTCAACCTTCCTTAAGGCCAGATGAAGCCCAGGGACACCAGACCGAGGACTGGGTCGACGGCAAGTAGAAGATCTCTCGTGGCGGCATACGACGCTTGGCTTCTCTCGGTCTCTCCATGCGGCACAACTGGTGAGACGAGGGGAAGAGGAGAGTAGGGGGGGTCTGCCCACTTATCCCGCGACGTCGCGAAGATCTTGCCCGCAAGCTACGCCAGCACGAGCTGCGGGGTGGTCGTTATGGCGCCCACCACGCCGGAATTGCAGGCACGAGGACCAGGTCACGGGAGTATGACGTGCGGGACCCGGTGGACAGAGGGCGTGGGCGAGAGAGGACATACGTGCTGACGACCCTGGCCCACCCGTCAGTGTGTGGTTGATCATGGCAAGCAACACCCACTAGTCAGCGCCTGGTGTTGGGGACGCGCGGTACTGGCGACAAACCGGACCGTGCGGAAAGGGAATGTGTGTGTCTGGCGCGTGGGCCCGTGGTTTCGGCACTGATTCCCAGAACTGGGCTGCGCGAATGGTAAGGGCAACGTGGGCCAAATTGAGACACAGCGAGCCCAATTAGATGTTTTCCCTTTTTCTTTATATTTCCCCTTTTCTTTTCTTTTCCTTTTCATTTCCAAATTCACAATTTAAATTCTCATTTAAATTCAAACTTCGTGGTAGATTTATCTTCACATTAAATGTCCAACTTAAACATGGCATAGGGTGAATTTATCTATTTTAATATTTATTTTGTGACGACTAGTGCTTCTCTTTCTCCAAATTCTAAAATTCCAAATTTAGGTCTAAATCCCCAGTTTGAGCATTGATGTCTTTCTATAGATTTTTATTATTATTATATGCACTCACAAATAACTCCAGCATGATGCATGATTTATTTTATAGGTTATTGGTTAATTCCTCAATAAAAATGTGTTTGTTCACATGTTTATATTATCTAGAGGCAAACATATAAGTAATTCAATTCCACCTTCGTTATTTACATTTTTGGGCATTACAAATCCTACCCCCTTAAAAAGAATCTCGTCCTCGAGATTTAGGGGGACTAGGCAAAAGATGGGGAAATTCTATTCGAAGCTCTTCTTCTCTCTCCCAAGTAGCCTCATCTTATCCATGATGGCTCCATTGCACCTTGCACATCTTTATCACTTTATTTCTTGTAACTCGAGTCAAAGTATCAAGAATCTTGATAGAATATTCCATATAAGTCAGATCACCCTGAACACTGAGTTCTTCCATTGGTAGTTGTTCCTCAGGGACACGGAGACACTTCTTGAGTTTGGACACGTGGAATACATCATGCACATCAGATAGATGATCAGGTAGCTCGAGCTGGTAGGCCATCTCCCCAACTCACCTAAAAATTTGGAAGGGTCCAATATAGTAAAGGGATAATTTGCCTTTAACTTTGAATCTCTTCATTCCACGAAGTGGTGACACCTTGAGGTACACATGATCACCTTCCTCAAACTCCAGTGGTCTTCTTCGATTATCATCATAGCTCTTTTGCCTGGTCTGAGCTACCCTCATGTTCTCCCGGGTTATACAAACTTGTTCTTCTGCCTCTTGAATAAGTTCAGGACCAAAGGACTGTCTTTCTCCAGTCCGATCCCAATATAGAGGAGTCCAGCACTTTCTACCGTATAAAGCTTTAAATGGTGACATCTTCAGACTGGCCTGGTAACTATTATTATATGAGAACTCAGCATATGGTAGACTCTTGTCCCAACTGCCTCTATGTTGTAGGGCACAAGCTCTCAACATATCCTCCAGTACTTGATTGGTCCTTTTCGTCTGGCCATCAGTTTGAGGATGATAGGCCGAACTGAAGCTCAACTTTGTATTCATATTCTCATGAAAGCTTTTCCAAAATCTGGAGGTAAACTGTGATCTTCTATCAAAGACGATCTTCTTTGGTACACCGTGCAAACACACAATTCGAGCCATATATATCTCTGCCAACTAAGATCCTTTATAAGTAATCTGACCGGAATGAAGTGAGCTACTTTGGTTAACCTGTCCACAATCACCCATATCGAATCATACCCCTTTGAGGTGCGAGGCAACCCAACAATGAAATCCATAGCAATTTCTTCCCACTTCCATTTGGGTACCTTTAACGGGTGTAGTAGTCCAGCTAGTCTTTGGTGTTCAGCTTTGACTCTTTGACACACATCACACACAGCCACTTGTGCAGCCACATCTCTTTTAGCCCATACCACCAGTATTTCTGCTTCAAATCTTGGTACATCTTAGTGCTACTAGGATGAATAGAGTAATCAGAGTCATGGGCTTCCTTCAATATAGTCTCACGGAGGCTATCAATCTCAGGAACACATATCCGGTTCTTGAACCATATTGTGCCTTGCTCATCCTCTGTGAATTCTGGACCTATACCTTCAGTGATAAGATCTTTGATCTCTTGGATTTTAGCATCACCAATCTGACCCTTGTAGATTTCTTGCTTCAAGGTAGGTTCCACATCAATAGTGATTCCTTTAGTGTGAGCAACTATTCCCAGGTTGAGTCTTCTAAAATCCTCAACAATCTCATCGGGTAGTTGGGCAACAATAGTTGCATGGACATGCTCCTTCCGAATCAAGGCATCCGCAACCAGATTTGTCTTGCCTGGATGATAGTGAATCTCCAAATCATAATCCTTAATGAGCTCCAACCAACGGCGTTGCCTAAGGTTGAGATCTTTCTGAGTGAAGATGTATTTCAAGCTCTAGTGATCGGTGTACACTTGGCACTTGGTTCCCATAATATAATGTCTCCATATCTTGAGCGCATGCACTACGACTGCTAGTTCTAAGTCATGAGTGGGATAGTTCAACTCATGTTTCTGCAACTGACGAGATGCGTAGGCGATCACGTGTCCTTCTTGCATAAGAACACATCCCAAGCCTTGGCCGCACACATCACAATAGATATCAAATCCCTTTTGCAGATCTGGCATAATCAACACTGGGGGGTGACATCAATCTTAACTTAAGTTGATTAAAACTATCTTGGCACTTCTAGGTCTATTTAAACTCTTTTCCCTTCTCTAACAGTGAGGTTGTAGGCTTAGAAATCTTGGAGAACCCTTCAATAAATTGCCGGTAGTAGCCTGCAAGTCCCAAGAAACTCCGGACCTCGCTAACTGTGCTGGGTATGCTCCACGCCACTATCTCCCTGACTTTAGCAGTATCCATTGATATTCCACCATTATAGATGATATGTCCAAGAAATGGCACTTCATCAATCCAGAACTCGCACTTGCTGAACTTGGCATAGAGTTGATTATCCCGTAGCTTTTGTAGCACCATCTACAAACGTTCCTCATGATCACTATCACTCTTGGAATAAATAAGAATATAGTCGATGAATACCACGATGAATCTATCAAGATACTCCATGAACACCTTATTCATCATATTCATAAAATAGGCTGGTGCATTAGTTAGTCCAAATGATATAACTATGAATTCATATAAACCATATCGGGTTGAGAAAGCCGTCTTGGAAATATCGGATGGCCTAACCTTCATTTGGTAGTAACCCGATCGGAGATCAATCTTGGAAAACACCCTGGCGACTATCATTTGATCAAATAAATCTTCAATGCGGGCTAATGGATACTTGTTCTTCATAGTAACATCATTAAGAGATCTATAATCCACACACATTCTTTGCAAACCATCCTTCTTCTGTACAAACAGAACCGGTGCTCCCCAAGGTGAGGAACTCAGACGAATGTACCCAGCCTCCTGTAACTCTGATAATTGTTTCTTAAGTTCTTTTAGTTCTTCTACGGACATCCTGTATGACCTTTTTGAAATAGGAGCGGTTCCAGGTAAGAGATCAATGATAAACTCAACTTCCCTATCTGGTGGCATCCTGGGTAACTCCTCTGGAAAGACATTGGGGAAATCCCTAACCACACAGATGTTGTTGCCTACAAACTTCTCGTCTACTAAAAATACGACGAGTCTGGTAGAGGTAGTTACGGTAATTTCAACTTCAAATCTTTCTCCTTTAGAGCTGGTGAGATCTACAGTTCCCCTAGCACAGTGTATTTCTCTGCCATGACATACCAAGAATCAGGTATGTACTGCTTTCTTCTAACACTATAGGGGTAGCCTAGAATTCTCTTCCCATAATTGTCGATGTTAATCTATGTGTCATATAGTTTGCTTCAACAGGCCCTTTAGGTGTAATTACTGCCATTGATGTTTTCATAGCTTGAAGTGGTAATTCATTTGTGTTGGTATATCGAGCAGAAATAAAGGAATGTGTAGCACCAGAATCAAATAATATTGTTGTAGGAATTGCATTAAAATAAAACATACCAATAGCGATGCCAGCTCCTTCAGCAGTAGTATCAGCACTGACTTGATTCACCCTGGCAATACTGAATCCCTTACCAGATCCTAGAGTTTGCTGCTTGTTCTGGATGGGGGTACTAGCAATCCTATGTGGGCATACATTAGCATAATGTCTAGTCTTGCCGCACTTGTAGCACCTGGTGCCTACACTCTATCCTGAGAACTTCGTCGAGGTGCCAGTGGGGGCAGCCTGACGAGTCTGTGGAATCCCCTGTGGTGTAAACTGAGTTGGGCGCTAGCCTCCTCCAGTACGAGTCGGTGTACCCTAGGGTGGAACATAGCGAGGACGAACGTTACTGCTCCCCTGACCCTAGGTAATCGCCTTCCTCTTCATATCCCCCAGCTGAACACGCTTGAGTTCAATAGCTAGGGCCTTGTCAAGCAGCCTCTGGAATGACGGAAATGAGTGAGCCACTAGTGCATACTGCAGAGGTCCATTAAGTCCTTCAATGAAGTGTTCCTGCTTCCTTTCATCCTCAGCCACTTCATCTAGTGCATATCTGGATAGTTGGATAAATCTGTCACGATATTCGTTGACTGACATACTCCCCTGCTTCAGTGATAGAAACTCCTTCTTTATCTTCATCAGTCCAGCAGGGATGTGGTAGGTTCTGAACTGTGTAGTGAACTCTGCCTAGGTAATAGTATCAGCGGCATCATGGGCAGCGGTGTAAGAATCCCACCAATCAGCAGTAGGACCAGTAAGATGACCAGAAGCATAAAGAACCTTCTCCTGGTCAGAGCACTGAGCAATAATCAGCATCTTCTCCACTGACTTCAATCAATCATCAGCATGCAGAGGATTTGGAGAGCTAGCAAACGTTGGTGGCTTATGGCTCATGAACTCCCGATGCTTGTCCCGGGGTGGAACTGGTGGTGGTGGAGGCAATGGTGCTTGTTGCTGTCGCACCATTCGCTCTTGGCGCATCTCCTCCCTCATCTCTTGTCGCTCCTGGCGCATCTCTTGACACTCATGTCCCATCTGCGCCTGCATATCTTGCATTGTGTTCGCCATATGTTGCAGCATCTGCATTTGAGCTGCAACCACTAGATCAGTCCAAGCCAATGGAGGATTCGGAGGATTCATTTCGGCTTGCTGTTGTCTAAGCACCCTCCGGTTGAATGGGTTGGCAGGTAGATCAATTCCGCCTCCCTTCCTGGTATTGACCATCTGAGTTAGAAACACATGGTAAGAAAGAATTGCAGACAAGACGAGTAATTACGAGGCATGTTACTTTGGGGGTTTTATTAGCTAATTAGATTAGTGTGTCACCTACTAAAGCTAATACATTATCTTATGGTGGTACATGCAGACATGCTAAGATGCCCGACTATACTATTTCAATCAATCAAAGAAGCAAATCAGGCATTTATCATCAGAACAATCAACCAACATTTTACTAGAGAAAATAATTTTATTTTTTTGTCTTAGGTCTCCTATCTCTTTAAAAGGGTCATAAATGTAGGATTCCAAGGTGTGAAATCCATCTTGTCTTAGAGTAGAAAAGAGAAGAGTAATCAGAGTAGAACAGCAAAAGGTGAGACAGGATCAAGATAAGTATAGTAAGAATCATAGTAAGGTAAGTAGGTAAGGGTTTTGTCCATTTCTATCTAGGTTTCGTCCTACAGTCAACATTTCCTTTGATACCACTTCTCTCACACCCGGATTAAAGGGATAAAGCCGGGTGTGTCTCATATGTGCGCCACAGAAGAACAACGCATATAATAACAGAGTGTATAGAGATAAATGTCACAATATCATAAAAGTAATTATTACATAGCGGAAGTCTAACAAAAATAAATTATAAATATAAAATGAACTAATGTCCAACCATGGCGCCATAAAGTTGACTGGGAGAAGCCACCTAGATCAAATCGTACTCCTCGTTGTACGGCTCCTCCTGGACGACCTGTTCTTCTCCTATGGGGGGTTATATATCGCAAGTGTGAGCTCACAAAAGATCATAGCTCAAAAAGATGTGGGGAATAATGTGCATGAACTCACCAAAGGTGGGAGTTCATGTGAAGTCTAAGGCTGATCAACAATAGGGGTTAAAGCTAAGTATTGCTTTTAATAAGTTGGTCAAATTTTATTAGCAGTTACTAAATGTAAGTAAATACCAAACAGAATAATAATAGAACAAAATTAATAATAAATCCCATGCAATGCAAATGACAAATTGAATTTAGTTCCATAGTTTAATCATGGGAGAGTCCTGAGCTGCTCATGACCGCGAGCACGGCTAGTATACCAGTTTTACACTCTGTAGAGGTTGTACCCTGTACCCACAAGTCATGTATCCCATGTCGCTAAGGTGAGCCAGATCTTTAGACACTACCGAGGTGAATGGCTAGGGATCCACTACGAGGCCTTTACAAAGTTCCACTAGCTTCAGAAAACCCGCTACAGTTTCTAGGAAGAGCAATGCAGGAATCCCCCGTCTGATCGCCATCACAGTAAAATCAACCCGGGAACCTCCCTACATGCCTACTCCCCTACTGCCCTTGCCCTTATCGGGTAAGGTAGTCCTCCACTAGCTTTCCTAGTTAGTAAGCCAAGGGCGTCCCATTCCACCCTTGTGGTGGCACGTGTTTCTCAAGTTAAGCTCCATGTTCCAATTAAATAATAGTCTTATCATGAACAGAAATAGAAAAATAATAAATAATTGGAACATAATCATAATGTAATGTTAATCCCAAAACCATGTATAGCAATAGCAATGACTACCCAAAATTCAGGGGTAAACAAGGTAACAAGATAATCAGACTAGGGTGACCTATTGGTGAGAGCACTTAGAGGGGGGTGAATAGGTGATCCTGTAAAATCAAATACTAAATAGCACAAACTTGGTTTATAAATGTTAGAAAGATTGAAGCCAAGTTGTTAAAGCGAGAACTCTTCACTTGATTGTTCCTTTAGAGTGAGTAATGAACTATGGAACAATATCACAAGTGATTAAGCGAGAACTCGAGAGAAGAAACCAATCACACAAAAGATGGCACAAGAGACTTGGTGATTTTATCCCGTGGTTCGGCCAATGCCTACTCCACGTTGTGGTGACCTCCTTCGGTCCAGGATTGCACTCAATCCCTCTCAAGTGAATCAACGATCAACCTTGAGTACCATGGTTTTATTCCTTAGTAGTCTTTTCCCATTTGCGAGGAATCTCCACAAGTTGGAGCCTCTCGCCCTTACAATGTTTGATCACAAGAAAAGCACAAGAGTAAGGGAGGGAAAGCAACACACACAAAACTAGAATCGCAGCAAACACACGCACACAAGCCAAGACATGAGCACAAAACACGGCGCAGGGAGTTTACAACTCAAATGGTGCTCAAATCTCTAACACGATGATCCGAGTGCGTGGTGGCGAAGTCTAGGCATCTTAGAATGTTTAATGAATGCTTGGTTCAGTGCTCCATGCGCCTAGGGGTCCCTTTTATAGCCCCAAGGCAACTAGGAGCCGTTGGAACTCCATTTGGTAGGCAATTCTTGCCTTCTGTTTGTCGGTGCACCACACTGTCCGGTGGTGCACTGGACAGTGAACAGTACGCGGCACAGAATCCCCTGATTGGCTATCTTCCTTTTCTATGGGGCACCGGACCGTCCGGTGCACCATGTGACCGTTGGCGCTTGTCGATGTGGCAGATAGCCGTTGCACGGTTGGAGCACCGGACTGTCCGGTGCCTCACACGGACTGTCTGGTGATTTTTAGCCGACGTAGCCAGCAAAAATCTGAGAGCGAGGAGTTCGCAGACCTTGCACCGAACTGTCCGGTGCACACACCGGACTGTCTGGTGATTGGCTCCGGATCGTCCGGTGCACACCGGACTGTCCGTTGAGTAGCTCCATACCGTCCGGTGTTGCGTAGTTCAGCACCTTTTCTTCATTTCTTTCTTTTTCTTCTTTTGATTCTTTTGGACTTCACTTAGCTGAGTCCCCGGCACTTAGACTATAGTGTTTAGCATATAAAATAATTGACCAAGTGTATAGAGCTTACCTTTACTCTTTATTTGCACCTCTTTAACACTTGGCACACATCACCTTGATATAATATGTCTTGGGCATCTAATCACCAAAATATTTATAGAAATGGCCCAAGGGTGCATTTCCCTTTCAATTGGGTCCCATCAAAATTAAGCCTATTCATGGATAAGTGATAATAAAGAACATTATTGGGTAATAAAAGTGGTCAACGGCACAACTTGCCTTCAATGAGCCCCTGCTCATTAACTTCTACCTGCTGAACACCAGACTCCTTTGCTAGTGGCTCTTCTACTCGCTACAATACAAACAAGCATAGTACAAAGGAGAAATCAACATCACACTAAACATGTATACAAAATACATATTAATAATCTACACATTAAAATGAGATCATAGGAAAAAGAATCACTAAATTCGGAGTTACGGATCTTAAGTTATTAATTTTCGAAGCTTTATGTGTTTGGTACAAGATAAATTAAAAGATCAATTTTAATACAGTGTTCATGTTAAAATAGAGGCACTATGTGATGAACAATATTATTACAAAATTATAGAAACTGGAATGGAACAATTTGGAGTTAATATGATTTTTTTAGGAATTAAACAAGTTCTAGGGTTATTTTTATACTTAGAAATTCATTTCTTAAATTAATTCCTGATTAAATCTCTGTTTGGACTGCGCGCGCAAAAACAGATAAGTACAGGGGCTTCTACGTAAAATCTTGAGACTCAGTACAAAGTGGCACTGGACTATGGGTCGATATCTATCTTCTGCGGGGTCTCTTTAATAAAATTCCCTGGCCCAAAGGTACCGCGGTACCCAAGCCGTCAGATCGGGAGCCAACAGCCCAGATTAGATCTAATTCTCCGCGAAGTGGTATGTCATCATGAGCGTTGGATTCAATCCTACGGCCTAGATTTTTATGCGGATCCGAACGACGCCGTTCATCAGATCAACCGTCAACGCTCCCGATTTTATTTCCCCCGAACCGGTGTCCTACATCTAATTCGAGCCGCATCTGAAAGATCTAACGACTCACACAAACTCGTGCACCTTCTTCCCTATACCGGCCGGCGGCGTCCTACGCACGGCGGCGCTCTCATCGGAGCTTAACGTCTCCCTCATTCTCGGCCCGATTACCCGCGCCAATGACTGCAAAACGTAGAGTACGGTACGACGAAACACGGGAAAGGCATCTCACCACTGCTAGACGCACGGACGGCCTCAACCGCGGGAGCTTGCAGTCGGCGACGGATTTCGATCGACGGTGAGCAATTCAGGCGGTGCTGGCCACGAATCCCATGCGACCCGGCTTTGTCAACCTTCCTTCAGGCCAGATGAAGCCTAGGGACACCACCTCGAGGACTGGGTCAACGGCAAGTAGATCTCTCGTGGTGGCACACGGCGCTCGGCTTCTCTCGGTCTCTCCGTGCGGCACAACTGGTGAGACGAGGAGAAGAGGAGAGGGGGGTCTGCCCACTTATCCGACGATGACGCGAAGATCTCGCCCGCAAGCTACGCCAGAACGAGCTGCGGGGTGGTCGTTATGGCGCCCACCACGTTGGAATTGCAGGCACGAGGACTAGGTGGACAGAGGGCGTGGGCGGGAGAGAACATATGCGCCGACGACCCTGGCCCACCCATCAATGCGTGGTTGATCATGGCAAGCGGAGCTGCGGAGCCCACTGGTCACCGCCTGGTGCTAGGGACGCACGGTACAGGCGTCAAACCGGACCATGCGGAGAGGGAATGTGTGTGTCTGGCGCGTGGGCCAGTGGTGTTGGCGCCGATTCCCGGAACTGGGTTGAGCGAATGGTAAGGGCTATGTGGGCCAAATTTAGACACAGCGAGGCCCAATTAGATGTTTTCCCTTTTTCTTTTATATTTCCCCTTTTCTTTTCTTTTCCTTTTTATTTCCAAATTCATAATTTAAATTCCATTTAAATTCAAACTTTGTGGTAGATTTATCTTCACATTAAATGTCCAACTTAAACATGGCATAGGCTGAATTTATCTATTTTAATATTTATTTTGTGATGACTAGTGCTTCTCTTTCTCCAAATTCTAAAATTCCAAATTTAGGTCTAAATTCCCAGTTTGAACATTGATGTCTTTCTATAGATTTTTATTATTATTATTATATGCACTCACAAATAACTCCAGCATGATGCATGATTTATTTTATAGGTTATTGGTTAATTACTCAATAAAAATGTGTTTGTTCACATGTTTATATTAACTAGAGGCAAACATACAAGTAATTCAATTCCACCTTCATTATTTACATTTTTGGGCATTACAGCCAGCATGCTGGCCAAGCGTCCCCCTGCCCCCACCCCCCATACTGCGGCTCCCCTGCTTAGGGATGGCAATGGGTACGGGTATGGGTAAGTAACCGCAGATAATTATCCATTGGGCATCAATATGGTGGAATTTTCTATCCATGGATACAGGTATGGATATAATAAGGTACCCATAGATAATGTTTTCGCGGATATGGATATCCAGTATCCATACTCATTACCCGATGGGTATCTGACATGTGGGCCATCCTAATTTAATATATTATCCTAAATTCTATTTTTCAATTTTCTTCCATGACATGTTGTTTGGTGCTAAAATTATCATTTGATGCTGCTAGAATGATCAAACTTTTGAAATATGATTAAATTATTGTTTGGTGTTGAATATAAAATTATATTGAGCAGGCGGGTAACTAGAGATGGCAATAGGTACCCACTACACGAAACCTGGTGGGTTTTTTCTCTATTAGGATATGGGTTTGGATCAATTTCTCTACCCATAGGTTTGTTAATAGGTTCAAATGGAAATCCAATGGGTACGTGGGCATGGGTTTGTTCTTCTACTACTCATACTCGCAAACCCATGGGTTTTTAAAATCCGCCTTAAAATCAGCATTCCTTATAAATAAGTCTCATAATATTATTAATTGAATATGTTCTAATTGAAATAAACTTCATGTGACAAAGTTTAAGCTAAAATTAGTTATCACTTGTTCCTTTTATCCTGGCTTATTAATGTATTGACTGTCATTTACATGATGAATTATTTTTTATGTTGATGTTAGTGGGTATGAGAAACCCGTTGGGGTACCGAAACCCCATAGGCATGGGTTTGTGTAAAATTTTATACCCGACATGGGTATGTGTTTTTTAGCGGGCATATTTTTTCTTTGTGGGTATGGGTTTGGGCAAGTAATACCCAGCAGGTTTTTAACCATTGTCATCTCTACGGGTAACGGGTATCCGCCGGGTAGCGGATACCCGATGGGTACGACTATGAGTATAAATCCATACCCACGAACATATATGGGTACGAGTATGGATTGAATTTTGTCTCACGGGTATGGGTTCACGAACCATATATCCGTGTCCTACCTGCCCGATTGCCATCCTTACCCCTGCTCCCCTTGTCGCCGAGCGCCCCCCCTGCCCCCACCCCCGCGGCACGACCCCCCTTCCTCGGTGCGGCCCCCTCCACCCTATGGCCGAGCTCGCCCCACCCCTCTCCTTGCCATGGCAGCTGTGAGAAGAGAGGAGGGAGGTAGAAGATGACATTTGTGCAAAAAGGACCCTGGAGTTACATCTAAATGTGCGTAGATATTTGATTTATTAGAATATTCGATATCTTTTGCGTTACAATTTCGATTCACTCCATTCAAGTCACGTTAAATTCGTATTAAAGTTATCTACATGTTAAAAATATTATTTTATAATGTCACATGTTTTAAATAATTTATTAAATGTTTGTTTGGCTAACGTTTATTAAATTAGAGTTCCAATTAAATCTAATTTATAGTTTTCAACTTGCGCTTTTATAAATAAATATCAACATGGTTAATATTAACTTAAATACTCTTTCATTAATAATTGTTTGGTATAAAAGTGTCATCTATTTAGTAGTTCTCGCTTGTCGCGTTTGTCCACGCGTCGTTCGGTCGTGTTGTTTCGCGCGTCGCGCGCTGCGAATTCGCCTCGCTTAGAATCGCTCATATTAATTAAATTACTTATTTAACCGAAAGTTATTAGTATAGCAAATTGATCGAAACAAGGTAATAGCTCTAATTTATATTTGATAAATGTTGATTAATACAAGTATGTCGAATTAAATGTTCTAGTTCATATTTATATAATGTAAACGCAATAACTTCTCAATCGTAGCTTCAATCTCAGCGTTTCTTTTTCTTATGTGACCGTAGAAGCGAGCTCTAATTTGTATTGCACGATTTTATAATGTTTCCCCTGTATGGTGTATTGTTCCTTTCTGTTTCAAGAATGTTGAATGTATGTTCACACTCGCCTAGATAACGTTCCGTCCACAGAGTCCGAAGAAGTTGCAGGAGAAGCCCCATGAGCAGCAGCTGTTTAGTGAAGGCAAGTGTTCTCTGACCTATTATGTCCTATTTACTTTATAATTCATTGTCCCGCATACTATCAGTAACCTAAGGATTGGCTATCTTTCTATTTATCTTGTCCTTGATTACCTTTTTGGGTTAGGCTATTATGATCAACTACATGCTAGTGCTTTACTATCAACGAACATGATGAGAATTACTTTATGATACGGTGATTTTATTCTGGATATGATGATGATCTTGTGACACTCTAGGGGGCTCGGGTTGTTTCCTGAGTACCTCTACATAAGGACCTGTTCATTGAGAGACCACTCGGGTAAACAGTACAACCATGAGGGTGGTATGGGACGCCCTTAGCCGATTAATTGGAGGAATCTAGGGTGTAGTTTGCTTCGCCGTTGTGCCATCAATGGGGACTAGGGCATAGTGCTTTCTCTGCTAAGGGTGGGGTGCTGAGGTTCATTCGATTTGGTTTTGTTAGCCATCCCTTTATGGATTATTGTGTTTGTACGAATGGCGAAACTAATGAGCAGCTATACACCAGGGGAATCTTTGTAAAGGCTACATAGTGTTACCTTGCCAGACCACCTATAAGTGATCAATGGGGAGTAGCGCTCCTCGGGCAGAAAGGGAATCATGGATCATGGGTAAAGTGTGCGACCTCTACAGAGGAACGAAACTGATATATCAGTCGTGCTCACGGTTAAGAGTAGCCTTGGGATCCTCTTTGATTAGAGTTACAGATGATCTGAGATACAATGGTTACAGATGATGATGATGGTTCTATTAATAATGACTCTTTGGGATAATAACTCGAGTTTACTAATAAAACTTGGCCCTTATTAATGTTAATAAATAAAACTTGACAAAGTAAAAGTAGTTTGCTTTTAGCCTAACCCCACATAAAGCTAGTCCACCTCAGCCCAACGGGACATTTGCTGAGTATATTGATGTGTACTCACCCTTGCTTTCATAAAATACCAGGTTGCCTTTGATACAACCTATTCTCAAGCAAAGAAGAAGAAGAAGAAGGGGTTGAGGCGGATCTCTATGAGTTCCAGGATGTCAATGAGTTTGAGGATTAGACTAGCGACCTCCCTCAGTTAGCTGCCTATGGTGGGTTTATTTACGTTGGTTACGTTTCTATTATGTGCACTTCGATATATATTACTGTCGGGGACCATTATTAGGGGTACCCTCAAGGCTCCTAATTCTCAGCTGGTAACCCCCATCAGCATAAAGATGCAAAGGCCTGATGGGTGCGATTAAGTCAGGGATCAGTCCATTCGAGGGACTCGATCACGCCTCGCCCGAGCCTAGCCTCGAACAAGGGCAGCCGACCCCGGAGGATCTCCGTCTCGCCCGAGGCCCCCCTCCATCGGCGAACATATTTCCGGCTCGCCCGAGGCCCTGTCTTCGCCAAGAAGCAACCCTGACCAAATCGCCGCACCGACCGACCAAATCGCAGAGGCATTTAATGCAAAGGTGGCCTGACACCTTTATCCTGACGCGCGCCCCCCAGCCGACAGAGCCGAAGTGACCGCCGTCACTTCGCCGCTCCACTGACCGGCCTGACAGAAAGACAGCGCCGCCTGCGCCGCTCCGACTGCGGTGCCACTTGACAGAGTGAGGCTGACAGGCAGTCAGGCCCGACCGTAGGCACCATAGGAAGCTCCGCTTCGCCCGACCCAAGGCTCGGACTCGGGCTAAGCCCCGGAAGACGGCGAACTCCGCTCCGCTCGACCCAAGGCTCGGACTCGGGCTAAGCCCCGGAAGACGACGAACTCCGCTCCGCCCGACCTAGGGCTCGGACTCGGGCTAAGCCGCGGAAGACGGTGAACTCCGCTCCGCCCGACCCAAGGCTCGGACTCGAGCTAAGCCCCGGAAGACGACGAACTCCGCTCCGCCCGACCCAGGGCTCAGATTCGGGCTAAGCCCCGGAAGACGGCGAACTCCGCTCCGCCCGACCCAGGGCTCGGACTTGGGCTCAGCCCCAGAAGACGACGAACTCTGCTCCGCCCGACCCCAGGGCTCGGACTCCGCCCTGGCCTTAGCCGACGGTCTCCGCCTCGCCCGAACCAGGGGCTCAGACTCGACCTCGGCCACGGAAGACAGACTCGACTTCGGCTTTGGAGGAGCTTCCACATCGCCCAACCTAGGGCGTAGACCAGCCACGTCAACAGGAGGCGCCATCATCACCCTGCCCCGAGCTGATTCGGGCCGCGGGGAACAAGACCGGCGTCCCATCTGGCTCGCTCCGCCAGATAGGCAATGATGGCGCCCTGCATACTCTGTGACGACGGCGGCTCTCAGCCCCCTTACGGAAGCAAGAGGACGTCAGCAAGGACTCAACAGCTCCGACAGCTGTCCCTCCGCCAGGCTCCAACACTCCTCTGACGGCCACGACATCACACCAGCTGGGTGCCAAAATCTCTCCGGCTGCCACGACGGCATGTACTTAGGGTGCTAGCTCTCCTCCGCTAGACACGTAGCACTCTGCTACACCCCCCCATTGTACACCTGGATCCTCTCCTTACGCCTATAAAAGGAAGGACCAGGGCCCTCTTAGAGAGGATTGGCCGCGAGGGGACGAGGACGAGACAGGCGCTCGCGTGGGGCCGCTCGCTCCCTCTCCCGCGTGGACGCTTGTAACCCCCTACTGCAAGCGCACCCGACCTGGGCGCGGGACGAACACGAAGGCCGCGGGATTTCCACCTCTCTCACGCCCATCTCCGGCCACCTCACTTCCCCCCTTCGTGCTCGGCCTCGCGTCGACCCATCTGGGCTGGGGCACGCGGCGACATTCACTCGTCAGCTTAGGGACCCCCCGGTCTCGGAACGCCGACAGTTGGCGCGCCAGGTAGGGGCCTGCTGCGTGTTGACGAACAGCTTCCCGTCAAGCTCCAGATGGGCAGTCTCCAGCAACCTCTACAACCCGGGACGGTGCTCCGTTTCGGGAGTCTTGAGTTCATGTCCCTCGACGGTAGCTACGACATGATACTCATTCCACCGCCGGGCGGCAGCGGCAACGGCGGCCGACAACCCGCCCGCCGGCGGCGGAATCGACGACGTCTTCCCCGCGTGGTGGAAGAACAACCTTCGAGCTCATCCCGCCCTCTTCCCCGCCGACGGGGGGAAGGCGGGGCAACCAAGGCCAAGCAGGAGGCAGCGCCTCGTCGGCTGTCGAGCGAGTCGACAGTGCCAGCACCCCAACGGGGGGCGCACCGGGCATCGACCTCGCGCTTAAGACGAAGACAAGCACCGTCTCCCCACAACACGCCAATCCCGAGCAAACGGACGACGCCAGCACGCTCACGGAAGGCTTGCTGGGTGTCACCCTCGTACCTGAGACGACGGTGCAGTCAGTCCCCGACGTGACTTCATCACTGCTCGTCGACCAAGAGGTACCGACCGATTCCCATCCCACGTCATTCGGATTCAGCCTCGACCCGCCTAGCGGCTTCGCTTTGGCGGGCGCTCTCGTAGAGGCGAGCCCAAACCCTCTGGGGTTTCGTATGCGGTCACCTTGGGACCGGCTGACGGACGTCTCGACCTACGGGCCCTCTGGGTCCGAGGAAGACGACGAGCCCAGCTTCTGTTGGGATTTCTCCGGACTTGGCAACCCCGGTGCCATGCGGGACTTTATGACCGCATGCGACTACTGCCTTTCCGACTGTTCTGACGGTAGCCGTAGCCTCGGCGACGAGGACTGCGGCCCAAGCCGTGAATTTTTCCACGTCGATCTAGGGGGTCCCTCCGAAGGCAACCATCTCGGCATGCCGGAGGACGGTGATCTCCCTAGGCCGGTGCCTCGCGTTGACATCCCACGGGAGCTAGCTATGGTCCCCGTTCAAGCGGGGGGCCATGACCCACAGCTCGAGCAAATCCGCGGGGTGCAGGCCAGGCTCGACGAGGGAGCAGGAGCGCTTGAGCTGATCCACCGGGACGTCGGGCAGGCATGGGCGGCTCAACCTCCGGCCGGAGAAATACGTCATCTACCCCAGGGCTTCCAGCACCGCATCGCCGACGATGTCAGGGTCAGGCCGCCGCCCGCATCCAGTTGGGTTGGCCAGAACATGGCTGCAGCAGCAATGCTCCTCCGCGCGATGCCAGAGCCATCAACCACCGAGGGGCGGCGAATCCAGGGAGAGCTCAAGAATCTCCTGGAAGGCGCCGCGGTCCGACGGGCCGAGAGCTCCGCCTCCCGAAGGCAGGGGTACCCCTCGGAACCTCATGCCGCGACTTCCCGATTCATGCGGGAAGCCTCGGTCTACACCGGGCGCACGCGCAACACAGCGCCTGCGGCCCCGGGTCGCCTCGGCAACGAGAACCATCATCGCGACCGTCGAGCCCACCTCGACGAGAGGGTGCGCCGAGGCTACCACCCCAGGCGTGGGGGACGCTACGACAGCGGGGAGGATCAGAGTCCTTCGCCCGAACCACCCGGTCCGCAGACCTTCAACCGGGCCATACGACGGGCACCGTTCCCGACCCGGTTCCGACCCCCGACTACTATCACAAAGTACTCGGGGGAGACGAGACCGGAACTGTGGCTCGCGGACTACCGTCTAGCCTGCCAACTGGGTGGAACGGATGATGACAACCTCATCATCCGCAACCTCCCCCTGTTTCTCTCCGACACCGCCCGCGCCTGGTTGGAGCACCTGCCTCCGGGGCAGATCTCCAACTGGGACGACCTAGTTCAAGCTTTCGCCAGCAATTTCCAGGGCACGTACGTGTGCCCCGAGAATTCCTGGGACCTCCGAAGCTGCCGACAGCAGCCGGGAGAGTCTCTCCGGGACTACATCCGGCGATTCTCGAAGCAGCGCACCGAGCTTCCCAACATCACCGACTCGGATGTCATCGGCGCGTTCCTCGCTGGCACCACCTGCCGCGACCTGGTGAGCAAGCTGGGTCGCAAGACCCCCACCAGGGCGAGCGAGCTGATGGACATCGCCACCAAGTTCGCCTCCGGCCAGGAGGCGGTCGAGGCCATCTTCCAAAAGAACAAGCAGCCCCAGGGCCGCCCATCGGAAGATGCCCCCGAGGCGTCAACTCAGCGCGGCGCCAAGAAGAAAGGCAAGAAGAAGTCGCAAGCGAAACGCGACGCCGCCGACGCGGATCTTGTCGCCGCCGCCGAGTACAAGAACCCTCGGAAACCCCCCGGAGGCGCCAACCTCTTCGACAAGATGCTCAAGGAGCCGTGCCCCTATCACCAGGGGCCCGTCAAGCACACCCTTGAGGAGTGCGTCATGCTTCGGCGCCACTTCCACCGGGCCGGGCCACCCGTGGAGGGTGCCAGGGCCCACGACGCCGATAAGAAGGAAGATCACCAGGCAGGAGAGTTCCCCGAGGTCCGCGACTGCTTCATGATCTACGGTGGGCAAGCGGCGAATACCTCGGGTCGGCACCGCAAGCAAGAGCGCCGGGAGGTCTGCTCGGTGAGGGTGGCGGCGCCAGTCTATCTAGACTGGTCCGACAAGCCCATCACCTTCGACCGAGCCGACCACCCCAACCATGTGCCAAGCCCGGAGAAATGCCCGCTCGTCGTCGACCCCATCATCGGCGACGTCCGGCTCACCAAAGTCCTCATGGACGGAGACAGCAGCCTCAACATCATCTACACCGAGACCCTCGGGCTCCTGCGTGTCGATCTGTCCTCCGTCCGAGCAGGCGCTGCGCCCTTCCATGGGATCATTCCCGGGAAGCGCGTCCAGCCCCTCGGACAACTCGACCTTCCCGACTGCTTCGGAACACCCTCCAACTTCCGAAGGGAGACCCTGACGTTCGAGGTGGTCGGGTTCCGAGGAACCTACCACGCGGTGCTGGGAAGACCATGCTACGCAAAGTTCATGGCCGTCCCCAACTACACCTACCTGAAGCTCAAGATGTCGGGCCCCAACGGGGTCATCACCGTCGGCCCCACGTACAAACACGCGTTCGAATGCGACGTGGAGTGCGTGGAGTACGCCGAGGCCCTCGCCGAGTCCGAGGCCCTCGCCGAGTCTGAGGCCCTCATCGCCGACCTGGAGAGCCTCTCTAAGGAGGTGCCAGACGTGAAACGTCATGCCGCCAACTTCGAGCCAGCGGAGACGGTTAAGGCCGTCCCCCTCGACCTCAGCGGCGACGCCTCCAAGCAAATCCGGATCGGCTCCGGGCTCGAACCCAAATAGGAAGCAGTGCTCGTCGACTTTCTCCGCGCGAACGCCGACGTCTTCGCGTGGAGTCCCTCGGACATGCCCGGCATACCGAGGGATGTCGCCGAGCACTCGCTGGACATCCGAGCCGGAGCCCGACCCGTCAAGCAGCCTCTGCGCCGATTCGACGAGGAGAAGCGCAGAGCCATAGGCGAGGAGATCCACAAGCTAATGGCGGCAGGGTTCATCAAAGAGGTATTCCATCCCGAATGGCTTGCCAACCCTGTGCTTGTGAGAAAGAAAGGGGGGAAATGGTGGATGTGTGTAGACTACACTGGTCTAAATAAAGCATGTCCGAAGGTTCCCTACCCTCTGCCTCGCATCGATCAAATTGTGGATTCCACTGCTGGGTGCGAAACCCTGTCTTTCCTCGATGCCTACTCAGGGTATCATCAAATCAGGATGAAAGAGTCCGACCAGCTCGCGACTTCTTTCATCACACCCTTCGGCATGTACTGCTATGTCACCATGTCGTTCGGCTTGAGGAATGCGGGCGCGACGTACCAGCGGTGCATGAACCATGTGTTCGGCGAACACATTGGCCGCACGGTCGAGGCCTACGTCGATGACATCGTAGTCAAGACGATGAAAGCCTCCGACCTCCTTTCCGACCTTGAAGTGACATTCCGATGTCTCAAGGCGAAAGGCGTCAAGCTCAATCCCGAAAAGTGTGTCTTCGGAGTGCCCCGAGGCATGCTCTTGGGGTTCATCGTCTCTGAGCGGGGTATCGAAGCCAACCCGGAGAAGATCGCAGCCATCACCAGCATGGGGCCCATCAAGGACTTGAAAGGCGTACAGAGGGTCATGGGATGTCTCGCGGCTCTGAGCCGCTTCATCTCACGCCTCGGCGAAAGAGGTCTACCTCTGTACCGCCTCTTAAGGAAGGCCGAGTGCTTCACTTGGACCCCTGAGGCTGAGGAAGCCCTCGGGAACCTGAAGGCGCTCCTCATGAAGGCGCCTATCTTGGTGCCCCCAGCTGCCGGAGAAGCCCTCTTGGTCTACGTCGCCGCGACCACTCAGGTGGTTAGCGCCGCGATTGTGGTCGAAAGGCAAGAAGAGGGGCATGCATTGCCCGTTCAGAGGCCAGTCTACTTCGTCAGTGAGGTACTGTCCGAAACCAAGATCCGCTACCCACAAGTTCAGAAGCTGCTGTACACGGTGATCCTAACGCGGCGGAAGTTGCGACACTACTTCGAGTCTCATCCGGTAACTGTGGTGTCATCCTTCCCCCTGGGGGAGATCATCCAGTGCCGGGAGGCCTCTGGTAGGATTGCAAAGTGGGCGGTGGAAATCATGGGCGAGACAATCTCGTTCGCTCCTCGGAAGGCCATCAAGTCCCAGGTCTTGGCGGACTTCGTAGCTGAATGGGTCGACACTCAGCTCCCAACAGCTCCGATCCAGCCGGAGCTCTGGACCATGTTCTTCGACGGGTCGCTGATGAAGACAGGAGCCGGCGCAGGCCTACTCTTCATCTCGCCCCTCGGGAAGCACCTACGCTATGTGCTACGCCTCCATTTCCCGGCGTCCAACAATGTGGCTGAGTATGAGGCTCTGGTCAACGGGTTGCGGATCGCCATCGAGCTAGGGGTCCGACGCCTCGACGCTCGCGGTGACTCGCAGCTCGTCATCGACCAAGTCATGAAGAACTCCCACTACCGCGACCCGAAGATGGAGGCCTACTGCGATGAGGTTCGGCGCCTGGAAGACAAGTTCTATGGGCTCGAGCTCAACCACATCGCTCGGCGCTACAACGAGACTGTGGATGAGCTGGCTAAAATAGCCTCGGGGCGAACAACGGTTCCCCCGGACGTCTTCTCCCGGGATCTGCATCAACCCTCCGTCAAGATCGACGACACGCCCGAGCCTAAGGCACCCTCGGCCCAGCCCGAGGTACCCTCGGCTCGGCCCGAGGCACCCTCGGTCCGGCCCGAAGTACCCTCGGCCCCCGAGGGCAAGACGCTGCGCGTCGAGGGGGAGCAAAGCGGGGTCACGCCTGATCAAAACTGGCAGACCCCGTACCTGCAATATCTCCACCGAGGAGAGCTACCCTCCGACCGAGCCGAAGCTCGGCGGGTGGCGCGGCGCGCCAAGTCGTTCGTCTTGCTGGGAGATGAGAAGGAGCTCTACCACCACAGCCCCTCTGGCATCCTCCAGCGATGCATCTCCATCGCCGAAGGTCAGGAACTCCTCCGAGAGATACACTCGGGGGCTTGCGGCCATCACGCAGCACCTCGAGCCCTCGTCGGGAATGCTTTCCGACAAGGCTTCTACTGGCCGACGGCGGTGGCCGACGCCACTAGAATTGTCCGCACCTGCGAAGGGTGTCAGTTCTACGCAAGGCAGACCCACCTGCCCGCTCAGGCTCTGCAGACGATACCCATCACCTGGCCTTTTGCTGTGTGGGGTCTGGACCTCGTCGGCCCCTTGCAGAAGGCACCCGGGGGCTACACGCACCTGTTGGTCGCCATCGACAAATTCTCCAAGTGGATCGAGGTCCGACCCCTAAACAACATCAGGTCCGAGCAGGCGGTGGCGTTCTTCACCAACATCATCCATCGTTTCGGGGTCCCGAACTCTATCATCACCGACAACGGCACCCAGTTCACCGGCAGAAAGTTCCTGGACTTCTGCGAGGATCACCACATCCGGGTGGACTGGGCCGCCGTAGCTCACCCCATGACAAATGGGCAAGTAGAGCGTGCCAACGGCATGATTCTACAAGGGATCAAGCCTCGGATCTACAACGACCTCAACAAGTTCGGCAAGCGATGGATGAAGGAACTCCCCTCGGTGGTCTGGAGTCTGAGGACAACACCGAGCCGAGCCACGGGCTTCACGCCGTTCTTTCTAGTCTATGGGGCCGAGGCCATCTTGCCCACAGACTTAGAATACGGTTCCCCGAGGATGAGGGCCTACACCGACCAAAGCAACCAGGCTAGTCGAGAAGACTCGCTGGACCAGCTGGAGGAGGCTCGGGACAAGGCCTTACTACACTCGGCGCGGTACCAGCAGTCCCTGCGACGCTACCACGCCCGAGGGGTCCGGTCCCGAGACCTCCAGGTGGGCGACCTGGTGCTTCGGCTGCGACAAGACGCCCGAGGGCAGCACAAGCTCACGCCCCCTGGGAGGGGCCGTTCGTCATCGCCAAAGTTCTGAAGCTCGGAACGTACAAGCTGGCCAACAGTCAAGGCGAGGTCTACAGCAATGCTTGGAACATCCAACAGCTACATCGCTTCTACCCTTAAGATGTTTTCAAGTTATTCATATACCTCGCTCTCACGCAAAGTTTAGTCATCAAGGAAGGGTCAGCCTTGCCTCGGCAAAGCCCGACCCTCCCTCGGGGGCTAAAAGGGGGGAACCCCCTCTGCGTCGAATTTTTTCCTCGAAAAAAGATCCTTTCTGCCAGAATGTCTTTCGTGATTTTTGACTACTTCGAAAGTGGATCCTGAAAACGACGGAGTACACGTAAGCAGCCAAGGCTGACCGAGCCGAGGGACTCCTACGCCTCCGGGATATGGATACCTCACTCATCACCTTCTGCGATAAGTAACTCATGTTCGGATAAGCGATTCCGCGGACCGAACAAGTCTTCACGTTCGGAAGCCCTTCTGCAGAAGCGATTCTTCGAGCCTTCTCGACTGCGTCGGTAACAGAACCCCATGGACGGGTAAGAGTGCGCGTAAGCGGCAAGGCTGACCGAGCCGAGGGACTCCTACACCTCCGGGATACGGATACCTCACTCATCACCTTCCGTGAGAAGCAACTCTCGCTCACACAAGCAATTCCGTTACCGACAAAAGAGTCCAGATACTCAAAACAAGAGGAAAAAAGACGCAGCTTTACAACACAGCGAGGGTGTGTTTTGGCTCGGCGGCCGCAGGAAACACACGCTACAAGACAATCCGATCCTGCAGGCTCAGATCTTGACGCTTGAAGGGAGCAGCAGCACCCTCGGCGTCGACAACACCTTCAGCGAGGTCCGACCTAGCCTCGGACGGCGACGCGGTCCAAAGATCTCCACTCTGAAGGACGACGTCATCGCCACGCCCGGGCCATCGCCGCCAGGGTCTTCTCCGAGAATCCGGCTCGGGCAGGCGGCTCGGCTAGTCACCCCGAGGCCTCGGCCGGCTGTCCCCCGCGGACATCAGCCCGACCCGAGGCCTCGGCAGGTCAATTCTGGCGTCGGTCCCGCTAACGGACGACCCGGCCAGGCTCCGGCCGACCAGGTTTTCTTCTCGAGCCAACTCTGCCTCTGTTCATGCTGACACCGCTACCCCTGGCCTCGGCTCATCAAAGAGCGGCCGAGGGGTTCCTTTAACTAAGCTAGAGAAGCCTCGGACAACAAGGCCGACCGAGCCGAGGGACTCCTACGCCTCCGGGATATGGATACCTCACTCGTCACCTTTACACGGGGCGACTCACGCTTGGTGAAGCGGTTCAGACAACCAACAGGTGAGTCTTAGTGCTCGAAAATGAGGAAAAAACACGGCTCTGTGCCGAAATTACATACATGTTCAGGCCTCGACAGCCACAATGAACAAAAACACTGGCATTCGAAGTGCCATTACAGACGGAACTCCGGTTCCACCTCCGCAGGTACGAACAACCCCACTCGATGGGGGGGGCCTGCGGAGCGACAGAAGACTGACGGGCGGCTCGCCGTCACCCGCTCTGGCAGCAGCGACAACGACTCCCGCTCCGGGTGACCGAACTGCAGCAGCGAGGGCCTCACGGCGGATGCTGCTGCAATCTTGCCCTCGCCCACGCCGACGCTCGAGGGGCGAGGACAAGTACAAAGAGCCGGAGTCCCGTAGCGCGGATGGTGGCGGTGATCCCGTCGGCAACGGGGACTTCTCGAGCTGCCTCCACCTCGGCACCGACGACAGGGGCCGTCAGCCCTCCGGCAGATCCCCACTCAGATCCTCCCGGACGAGTGGGGCACTGACCTCCGCGCGGAGGCGCCGTACCGGTGCAAAGGCAGGACCGCCCCAGAACACGAACGCCGCCCTAGCAGCGCGCGACATCTTGGGCGGTCCTCCCGTGCACACGGCGCGGCAGCCGCCTTCCGGCAGGAGGGGGCACCGGGAGCCAAGTCGACGAGCCCGACGCGCCGAGGCTGACAATGCCCGCCGTCGACCAGCCCCGCGTTGTCGAAGTCTGACCCGCCCGCAGGGCCAGTGAGCGCCCTCTCCCTCGAACGCCGCAGGAGAGGCCGACCCACGAACCCGTGCGGGAGGTAGAGCTCCGGCTCAACCCGGCCTCCACCCCAGCGAGGATGATGAACATCTTTGAAGCTGAGGGTGGGACCAAGATCGCAGCCCGGCTTGCTTCTCCCCACCCAGGGGCTGGTGGTCACCGTCTCGGGTGATCGCCGGCGGAGGGGTACAGCTGGGCTGGCTGATGAAAATCCTTGAAGCCGAACGATGGCTGAAAGGTACCAACTCCCACGGAGTTGCGTTCCTCCAACGACGAAGCGGAAAGACGGCGGGAATCCCCCATCCGGGGGCTTGGAAGGTGGAAGGACACGATGCATAAGGGAGCGCGAAGACATGGTCGCCTTCCAAGGGGGTCACCCTCCTTTTAAAGGCGACTCTCCCTACTTGCGTCCCCAGCCGTCGCGGGCTGAGTCTTCTCCAACACGCTCCAAGGTCTTCCCCTACGGCGCGGGGGCTGGGTCCCACATGTCATGCAAGCCGGCTCAGAGCAGAAGAAGCCAAACCGCCGTGCGCGGTGCGTACAACCGCCCAACGGTTACAAGCGGCTCTCCACTTTTGCCCAGACCAGCGGGCGAAAGGGCGGGCAGGCATGCAGGCGGCATGAAACCGCGCCAAGTGGGCGCACTTCTCCGACTCCCAACACGCCCGGCATGGAGGCCCAGGCCCACGCGTCATACAACCGGCGCGCTGAGTGCTTCGTGCATGCAACTGCACCGCCACTTGCGCCACCACCGCGCCTCCTCGACTGCGGAACCGATACCGCGACTCGAGGCGACCCAGAGCACGACCCAGCGGCGCCAGCTTGGCACGACGGTCAATGCGGCCAAAAATGGGCCGGCAGTAATAGCGGTGGCAGGCAGGCAGGAGCAGCGGTCACGTCGCCAGCCAAGCCTACGTCCCATCCAGGGGCGACAAGAGGACCCTCTCTCACGGCGTGAAGACAACGCGCCTGTGTTCCGTTCCTCGAACGGCTCGCGCACGCGCAACGGCCGCCCCGCCAACCACTCGCCCCGTCACATTAACTCCGCGGCGGAACAGGCGGCGCATCTGGCAGGGGAAGCGGGCGATGCTTCGCCTTCGCCATAATGACCGCGTCAGAAAAGGTACGCCGCGTCGTTCGATTTCGTATCCTTTTCCTTTTTTCCTCTTTCTCTCTCTTGCAACAGGGATCGGGAAAGGGGGATACCCCGAAAAGGATCCTTCCCCGTGAAGGAACCAGGCTCCGAGCCTCCCTACTGATCAGAGGTTTGAAGGCTGGCCCCTCGGAAGGGTTCGACAGCCGCCTCAGATCACGTGGGCCCTACACCCACTACTGGTCAGAGGTTCGAAGGCCGGCCCCTCGGAAGGGTTCAACGGCCGCCTCAGGCTACTCAGGCTCCGCGCCCACTACTGATCAGGGGTTCGAAGGCTGGCCCCCGAAGGGTTCACAGCCGCCTCAGACACAGAGCGAGGGATGACCATGGGTACGTTCGATACATAACCAAGGCTCGGGCTGCGCTCCTGAGGTACCCTAGGACATTTCCGAGACCAGCGGGAATGATCTTGTAACGGAATCCCATCAGAGGGAGGCATCGAGCCCTCGGACCCCGTCGCCAGGGGACCGGGTCCGGTAGATCACCCGCAGGTACTTTTGGGCGTGCCTCCGGGCCCCTAGCCGACCCCTAACGAATGGGGCACGGACGTCCACTCGGATTACCCGCCTACAGCTCACCGGAGACACCATGTTCGGCGCCCATCGAGGGCAACATGGCGCTTTCCCCCTCCCCTCCTCCTTGCGGAAAGGCGACGCAGGGGCGTATGTAAAAAAGTCGAGTCTGTCCGTGATCGTCCTCTCGCCCTGTGCAGAGGCTCGGGGGCTGCTCTCGCAAACCCGGCTCCGGCCGAACCGTTGACAGCGTCAACATACCAGCCCGAGAACTTGGGACCCGACCGTACACCCGGGCTACGGCCAGCTCGCATGAGGGAACGACCAGACCAGCCGAAGCATTGCGCAAGGCATTAAGACCTCGGAGGAGTGAAACCACCCCTCCGAGGCCTCGGGGGCTACACCCGGCGGGTGCGCTCGTGCGCACCCACCGGAACAAAACGCAACCGAGAAAGGCTGGTCCCCTTGCAAAAAAGTGCGACGAAAGCCTCCAAGCGAGTGCTAACACTCCCTTCGAGGCTCGGGGGCTACTGTCGGGGACCATAATTAGGGGTACCCTCAAGGCTCCTAATTCTCAGCTGGTAACCCCCATCAGCATAAAGCTGCAAAGGCCTGATGGGTGCGATTAAATCAGGGATCAGTCCATTCGAGGGACTCGATCACGCCTCGCCCGAGCCTAGCCTTGGACAAGGGTAGCCGACCCCGGAGGATCACCGTCTCGCCCGAGGCCCCCCTCCATCAGCGAACATATTTCCGGCTCGCCCGAGGCCCTGTCTTCGCCAAGAAGCAACCCTGACCAAATCACCGCACCGACCGACCAAATCGCAGGGGCATTTAATGCAAAGGTGGCCTGACACCTTTATCCTGACGCGCCCCCCCCCCCATCCGACAGAGCCGAAGTGACCGCCGTCACTTCGCCGCTCCATTGACCGGCCTGACAGAAAGACAGCTCCGCCTGCGCCGCTCCGACTGCGGTGCCACTTGACAGATTGAGGATGACAGGCAGTCAGGCCCGGCCGCAGGCACCATAGGAAGCTCCGCTTCGCCCGACCCAAGGCTCGGACTCGGGCTAAGCCCCGGAAGACGGCGAACTCCGCTCCGCCCGACCCAGGGCTCGGACTCGGGCTAAGCCCCGGAAGACGACGAACTCCGCTCCGCCCGACCCAGGGCTCGGACTCGGGCTAAGCCCCGGAAGACGGCGAACTCCGCTCCGCCCGACCCAGGGCTCGGACTCGAGCTAATCCCCGGAAGACGACGAACTCCGCTCCGCCCGACCCAGGGCTCGGACTCGGGCTAAGCCCCAGAAGACGGCGAACTCCGCTCCGCCCGACCCAGGGCTCGGACTTGGGCTCAGCCCTAGAAGACGACGAACTCCGCTCCGCCCGACCCCAGGGCTCGGACTCCGCCCTGGCCTCAGCCGACGGTCTCCACCTTGCTCGAACCAGGGGCTCGGACTCGACCTCGGCCACGGAAGACAGACTCGACTTCGGCTTCGGAGGAGCTTCCACATCGCCCAACCTAGGGCGCAGACCAGCCACGTCAACAGGAGGCGCCATCATCACCCTACCCCGAGCTGATTCGGGCCACGGGGAACAAGACCGGCGTCCCATCTGGCTCGCTCCGCCAGATAGGCAATGATGGCGCCCCGCATACTCTGTGATGACGGCGGCTCTCAGTCCCCTTACGGAAGCAAGAGGATGTCAGCAAGGACTCAACAGCTCCGACAGCTGTCCCTCCGCCAGGCTCCAACACTCCTCCGACGGCCACGACATCACACCAGCTGGGTGCCAAAATCTCTCCGGCTGCCACGACAGCATGTACTTAGGGTGCTAGCTCTCCTCCGCTAGACACGTAGCACTCTGCTACACCCCCCATTGTACACCTGGATCCTCTCCTTACGCCTATAAAAGGAAGGACCAGGGCCCTCTTAGAGAGGGTTGGCCGCGCGGGGACGAGGACGAGACAGGCGCTCGCGTGGGGCCGCTCGCTCCCTCTCCCGCGTGGACGCTTGTAACCCCCTACTGCAAGCGAACCCGACCTGGGTGCAGGACGAACACGAAGGCCGCAGGATTTCCACCTCTCTCACGCCCATCTCCGGCCACCTCACTTCCCCCCTTCGCGCTCGGCCTCGCGTCGACCCATCTGGGCTGGGGCACGCGGGGACATTCACTCGTTGGCTTAGGGACCCCCCGGTCTCGGAACGCCGACAATTACGTAAATGGCTCTAGTCTGTAATATTATTACTTACTCTTTATTATTATTCGAAGCATTCTGCTATGATGAGTCATTTATGTAACTGTTGTGTATGTGAGTTCTGATCCTGGCACATACATGGTTCGTATTTGGTTTGCCTTCTAAAACCGAGTGTGACACAAGCTTAGTCCATTTATGGTAGTATATGGTTTTAATCCTCATGCTTCCAATTGATTTGCTACCTTTACCAACTTCTGAAATAGTGAACTTGGATGCTACACAACGTTCTGAATTCATTCTTAAGTTACATAAAACAATTAAGTTGCAAATTGAAAAGATGAATGAAAAGCATCACATTGCTGCTAGTAAAGGTATGAAGGAAGTAAAATTGGAACATGGTGACATGGTGTTGGGTCATTTGAGAAATGATAGGTTTTCTAATTTGAGAAAGTCTAAACTCATGCCACATGATGCTGGTCCTTATAAAGTTCTTGCAAAAATCAATGATAATGCATATACACTTGAGTTGCCTCCAGATTTTGGGATTAGTCCCACCTTTAACATTTCATATTTGAAGCCATATATGGGTGAGGAAGATGACCTCAAGTCGAGGATGACTCCAATTCGGTAAGGGGAGGACGATGAGGACATCACTGCAATACATACAATGCATGGACCGATAACACGCTCACACGCACGATAGCTAAATCTCCAAATTTGTTCTAACCTAGTCAATTATGGTTTAGAGCTTACACTTGGACCATGGATGTTTTTTTGATTAGGAACCTTGGAGAGGACCAGCAAGGAATTGGGAAAGGCCAAGGTTTCGAGGAGGAGCAACAAGGGCGTCCACAACAGGAAGGAGATCAAGTCTGACTTGGCTGTGATTCCATCTCGGGTTTCAGGAACAGTCTGCACTAAAATGGACACCTAGGACGCATCCATACTCCGATTGCAACAGACTTAATATGGTTGGAAAGATAAGGAGATTATCTTACCAACACAACTAGTCCTACCTTAAAATTCATCCAGAGTTAACGGGAATCATCGAAACAAGTAAGCCTTCAAATCCTATTTTGGTGCTGCGACACCGTTTGTTGGGCCATTGGGCCGTGTAACACGTCGGAGCCCATTAGGGGTGAGACCAAGGGTCATGCCCGCTATAAACCTCTATTTATTCAGCAACCGACATCACATTAGGGTTGGGTTTTGTTTAGATCATATCTGTCATCGATAGTGTCGCCATTTATCGGTTTGTGAGACCCACCTCGTGATCAATACAGTTTTGATTGCAT